>NC_092333.1:103047500-104515000 GCF_046630445.1 Rutidosis leptorrhynchoides | reverse complement strand
ATTAAAGATAACGTACAAAGTCTATAAACATCACCGCTACTTGTGGCCTAGGGTGGTCCTTGTTGCCTTATGGGAAATGGTTGTGGATTTCGAATGCCATGACTTAGATTTTGGTCAAAAATCCTGGGCGCCCGGTAACAATAGATCATTCGAGTGACTTGCATGATAGCAACGAAGTTTGGGTGAGATTGTACAACATCTTTGTTAAGAATTATAACCCGAACTTCTTAAACTAGAAAATTGCTATAAGTGGAAGCTTTCCATAAATAGTAGGTTTCCGAAACTAGAAACTTTTGAGAAATAGAAACTTTTCTCGAAAACCGTCACTATTAATATAGTTTGATATATTAATAGACTAATTTTATGTCTGTTAGACATTAACTAATTAAACGTTATATCTCTAGGTTGAGATCTCCGATTACATACTCCGTTCATACTACTTGCGTGGAATTACTTACTTGCTATTAAGGTGAACTTCATAGCTCCACTTTTTAACTATCTTTATATCCTTATTTTGAACTTTTGGGGTGAGACACATGCTTGCTTTCAAACTGTTTTACGCTTAGACACAAGTACCCGAAAACTGTTTAACTGTACTGACATGCTTTGTTTCATGTTAAATCCCTGCCATGATATCGTTAATTGCTACGTATAAACGCAAACTTAGTTATTGTGAGTAGGCCTATTGAGAGCGACGTCTCTAACCAGTTGACCGTTTGTCTTTGGTTACATAATAATGATTTAAACGACACTGACAGTTCAAGGTGTCCTGGGGTAACTTTGTTTAGTTCGATATCATAACTTCAGCACTACTTTTGATAACTAAATCTTGTGGTCTAAAGCAATATTAAACATATGTTGTTCACTCAACCATTTTTGGTTGACACTTTAAGCATGTTTTGTCTCAGGTGAAGATTGCTAGAGATTTGTTAGCTATTTGAACTTTGCTGCTTTTGGAGTCCGCATTTTTACATTCATATTATTGCATTAAAACATTTAAGTTTACATTACATTTTTAAGGATTCATTTGTAATGACTATTTAATTCCACTGCTTTAAATACATTGATTTTAATAAAAACGTCTCATTTAGAGTCGTTTCCGCTTTACTCTAGTGTTATGATATTGGTTAGTCACATATGACCCCCGGTCTCATTTAGGGGTTGTGACACCTTTACCCAAATTCCAGAAATATTCCCCAGGGTAATTTTGTGATCTACTTAGTCCTCATTGTTTTTAAAATGTTAGTGACATAATCCTTTAGTTATCGAGATAATTCTCGTGGTTTTACCAAATTGCTGAAATCACATAGTGACATAGACTAACTCAATAACAAAAGGACTATTTAAGCAACATTTTGAAAATCACGAAAACTATCTCAGTAAAATAAGCTCTAAGAACTATTTTAGTAATTTGAGTAAAACCACGAGAACTAACTCAGTAATTATTTCTTAGTTTAATATATTCATGAAGAGATAAATATTAAAATTGAATTATTTATTACTAAACACAAATAATAATAATTAAGAAAATGTTAAGTGAATTAAATACGCATCTCGAGCACAGTAGTAAAATCTTACTGCGGACTACAATACTTATTAGTAATATCTGTTTACTACGAAGTAATAATAATAAAAACCTTCTACGAATCAAAACTAATTAAAAGTATGGACATGGATCGAAATTGGATCGAAATCAAGTAATATCACATTCATATTAGTTCAATTAATTTTTTATTCATAACAAAATCTGTATGGATTTAATTTCAAATAACTCGTCCATAACTATAACTATTTATATCCATTTGATTATATTTATGTAAGTATGCAGGTATATATGTATTTTAAGTTATTTGAATATATCAATAGATGATAAATTACATCCACATTTGATTTACTTATGTCACATTGATATTCACATACTCTACTATTTACTCGTTTAAATGATGCATATCTGTCATTAAGCGGACGGATTTAGCTAATAAGTATTGAACAATATGAATCTCATGATTATTATTAATTACATTAGCCATTATATATAGACTTCATAACCATAAAAACTTAACGGACTCAGACCCACAATCGGGTTGGGCCTAACTTATTATTTAACACTCCTCCGCAGCTCGAACGACGAAATCGCGAAAGTTCGGACTGGAGTTAAAAAACTAACAAATAAACAAAAGTGACATTTTCTTCTTCTTCTTTGTTGCATCGAATAGAATGATATTCATTGATATGCTCAGATACCATGTTACATAATGAATTCTCCATGAATATTATTGATAATAGTACACGGTATTTATAGATTACAATAACCCTAAACTACATCTAAAACCTAATGGACTCAAGCCCACATATTGGACTTGGGCCTAACTAATATGTCTAACACGCCCCCGCAGTCCGAACGGCAAAATCGCGAATGTTCGGACTGGAACAAAACAGTAAATATTAAATAAACAAATAAACGAAACTTTTTTTAATTTGTTGCACCGAATAGACTGATCTCGCTAATATTGTTGCATCTTGCTTGACTGCGTTTCCTTTTGCGTAACTTTTTTTATACGTCGTGGCTTGCTTTGTCTAATGATTGAGCAGAACTTGGGCAAAAAACTTTGTCGACGATAACAATCTTTATCAACGCTGCAAATAAATTTTTGACTATATTCTTTTTTTTTCGGGGTTTGGAACCTAATCAAGCTAGACAGCTCATCCCCACGCCGATTATTATTTATTATTCTATTTCACTAAATATTAAATAATATAAGCAAAATAAAAGTAACAAAAATAAAATAAAAATGCGATGGCTTCTGGCCATAGATTTGTGAGTTTTTGACTTTTTAACTAGGATCTTCTGGATTGATTTTGGAAATCGAAATTACACAACCAAATTGCACGTGATGTTGTGTTTTATAGATTCAATTGGTGGGTGATTGAGGACATTCATTCGTGAAGGAAAAAAATAATTAAAAGAGATGCAGCACAATATGTTACGTAGATCAAAAAGAAGAATGAAAATGAAACGGCAGTTGCTACACAATCAAAGGCATGTCAACATCAGCATTCAACGTTAAAAAAAATAAGAAAAGAAAAGAAACAACAGAAATAAGAAATTAGTTGAACGGAAATAGAAAATTGAATCGAGGTGGGATGACGGCTAGTTTACCCATGATAAAACGATTTGCGGTGGTGATTGTTAGGAGTTGGTTCCACCAAGTTCGTATGGCTCGGATACAATGTTACATAATGAATTCTCCATGAAAGTTATTGATAATAGTAGACGGTATTTATAAAGTACAATAACTCTAAACTACATCTAAAATCTAATAGACTCAAGCCCATATATTGAATTTGGGCCTAATTAATATGTGTAACAATACGTCTATTATGTTTTTATGATAAAGTAATCTCATTCGGACAATTGAAGACACTTTGTTCAAATAAATGAATAATATTAGCAAATTGCATCGTTTAATTAATAGACAAAAGCTTCTCATTCCCATCTTTCTTTTCATTACAATTTGATAATTTTATCATAAAAGGATGTAATAAGGTTTTGATTATTATATTGATGATAATGATATGGATGAAAGTGGCAATATCTATGCTTGTGCAAACAAAAATAATTGATCTAACTTTAGAACAAGTTACAAGTTCCATTTTGTCGGGATCTATTAATCGAGTCAAGAGAAAGCATCGATTTATTGGCGACTTAACTGTCGCTTAGAGCCTAAATTGAACTTAAGGCGGATTTAAACTCATGGAAATTTGATTCTACTGTTTTCATGGCGTCTCCAACTTTTTTTAATCTCTTTTTTAACCTACTTATTGGCCAGAGTTCTATTCGGAAACAATCTATCTATCCATAAAACATTGATATAGATGACTTTATCTACTTTTGAGGCGTTTCACTCTCGGTAAAGAAATTACTTCTCTTTATTATAGAATATGAGAATGATTGTCTACATCTTACCTCTCCATACCCCACTCATGTGAAATTAAGTTTTGTTATTGTTATTGTTACAAGTTCCGTTTTGCATCATATCAAAGGAACTTCTATATTTAGTGGAATAAACAATTACAATCTTTATCTAATAGTCTCATAGACACTATAGATTAGACCAAATGCACTATAAGCTAATCCATCATAGATGATGCTAATCCTCATTATTTTGTTTTATTGAATATATTAATATTAATATTAAAAAATAATAATAATGACATAATGTTAACTTAATTGAGCTATCAAAGCAAAGGTCCATTAGAAGTGGGAAATGACATTTTTTTTTTAAATAGATGGGCAACTTTAACTTTGCTAACGTGTTGATTGGTTACTTTTTATGGCTCCAATAATCTCATATCCAGTTTTAACATTCACATTGTTTTTACTTTTTACTTATTAAAATCTCAATCATAGTAATGGCTACATAAAATAATTGAGTTGAGGATGGCAAACGTATCTATCATGAAACAGTAAAAAAATAAAGATTTAAGTTGCAACTCTATCCAAAATGTTGGCATGACGCAAGACTATAATAAAAAAAGTACATGTTCACATAGCGACTTTATTACTCCGTAATATTTAATTATATGTGTCAATAGAGTTGTATTCCTTTGAAACCAAAAATTTGCTTGAAATTCAATGGACCAATCAGAGCGCGACATGTGACGCGACAATCACATGTGATTGAAAAAAAATAAAAAAAAAATTTTAATTTTTTTTTTAAATTTAAAAAAAAAATATTTTTTTCGAAATTTTTTTTTTTTGAAATTTTTTTTTTTTGAAATTTAGCATGTCAAATCCAATCACATGTGATTGTAAAATCCAATCACATGTGATTGTGGAACTCAATCACATGTGATTCTGCATATCAAATTCAATCAAATGTGATTAAAAAAAATAACAATTTTTTTAAAAAAATTTCAACTGGAAACATACTTTAATTCGGCGATTTGATCAAGTTTGTTAGCGTTTCGTGATCATATCTTCAAAATTTTAGACGTTAATTCGGTGATTTGATCAAGTTTTGATCCAAAACTTGGTGTTTGAAGGTTTTAGCACAAATTTAGTGAAATTCGTCATTATTCGTCATTTTACTGAATTTTATTTTTCAATCACATGTGATTGGATTTGACATGCAATAATCACATGTGATTGGGTTTTACAATCACATGTGATTGGCATGCCCAATCACATGTGATTTACTGCATGTCAAATTTAATCACATGTGATTGAAAAAAAAATTGAAAAAAAAAAATTTCGAAAAAAAGAATTTTTGAAATTTTTTTTTTTTCGAAAAAAAAAAATTTTGAAATTTTTTTTCCAATCACATGTGATTATCGCGACACGTGTCGCAATCTGATTGGTCCCTTGAATCTCAACTTAAAACTTGGTCTCATTTGAATATTCCTCTGTGTCAATATATTTCCTTTATGATTTTTGATAAGTATTTATGCATGCAATACAACTATTTCTGGTGAATCTTTAAAACATAGTGAAAATATCATGTGTATGTTTTCTTTTAAAAACTTGTACTGCATTGCATTTCAATTTAACTCTCTTATTAGGTCAAACAGATCCTAAATAATACGGAGTACCTCTCTATCGAGTAAAGTACTTGATTCATTGATTGCGTTTAAAACAGACTGACCAATTACAAATGATTAATACTCCCTCCGTCCCAATTAGATAGTCTTGTTTTTCTATTTTGGGATGTTCCAAATTAATAGTCCACTTCCATAAATAGAAAGGAAAGGGGATATTTGATTGGTGGATCTGGAGAGAAGATATTTTATTGGTGGAGAAATGAAATTAGTGGAATTTTCTAAAACTGTGTGCCCTTTTGTCTGGGGACTATTAAATTGGGACGGAGGGAGTAATAACTAACATATACCAATAATTTTGGTTTGACGTCAATTAATCATAACTCGAGATTGCCTTTACATGTTGGACATATAACGCATAGCAAAAAAGGTTATTTTCAATAAATGAAGACATACTGAAAGAAAAGTAACAACTTTGAAAGTTACTGAAAAATATCGAGTATATACTCGAATGAGAAACGAAGAATGTATAACTGGCATCTTTTCACAAATAGTCCATCACGTGACTCGTCTTCACTTCTTATCATAATTTAATGGGCAAATTACATAAAAAGATAACCTATTTTCCTGTTTTCCTGTTCTAAGTAATATATTTCATTCGGATAAAAAAATGAGTTTTTTTAAAAAGTTAATCAAAAAAAAAGGGATGTCGTTAACTTTTGTTAACTTTCTCAGTTAAGTGTCAACTTCACATAATATGACAAGTCCTTTATCAACCAACATTTTCAACTCGCGATTTCGACGCAGGTTTTCGACACGCGATTCCTACATGCGTTTTCGACCTGCGTTTTCGACGCGCGTTTTCGAGTTAAAAACGCGCCTCAAGAACGCTGGTCGAAATATCTGGTAAAAAACGCGCCTCGAAAACGCGCGTCGAGAACGCGCGTCGAAAACACAGGTCGAAAATGCATGTAGGAATAGCGCGTCGAAAACGTGCGTCGAAATCACGAGTTGAAAATGTTGGTCGATAAAGGAGTTGACATGATATGCGAAGTTGACACTTAATTGCAAAAGTTAACAAAAGTTAACGACACCCCTCTTTTTGATTAAATTTTGAAAAAAGACTAATTTTTTTATATCTGAATAAAATAGATTACCTAGAATAAAAAAGGGAAAAATATGTTACATTTTTATGTAATTTGCCCTAATTTGATCAGTAATATTAATATTAATTTCGTAAAGTTAAATCTTTATACTAAACTAATCAAGAATTTGAATATCATCCTCTCCTCTACCAATCAAGTAACTTTTTAGAGAATATAAATGCAATAATAATTGTCTTTTGTTTTTCCTTATAAAATCTACAACATCACATATTGTTAAAATAATAATGAAGAAAATTGGAATTCTTAAAAATTTATGCTAGTTATTTGTAATCTTTTATACATTATATAAAATAAAGTTTTAAACATTCTACGTTATGAAGGTAATCACAATATGTAATGCTAATACATTGAAAGTACTTCTTACGGAGTATAATATAACCTTCAATATTAAAAGTTGAGGAGGACTATTCCGTGATATGAAAATGTCTAATTAATTAAATATTACATTACATTATCACTTAACTATTGCTAAAATTCCTTATCGTTTAGCACCGACGGAAATGCAAGAGTTGTTAAATCAAACCCAATAATTGCTTGAAAAGGGTTTTATTCGACCAAGTTCCTCGCCATGGGGTGCTCCGGTTTTATTTGTGAAGAAGAAAGACGGTTGTATGCGGATGTGCATCGATTATCGGGAGTTGAACAAAGTGACGATCAAGAATCGTTATCCATTGCTTCGGATCGACGATTTGTTTGACCAACTCCAAGGTGCAACGTATTTTTCTAAGATTGACCTACGGTCCGGCTATCATCAAGTACGGGTCCGTGAGGAAGACATAGAGAAAACGACTTTTCGAACTCGTTACGGGCATTTTGAGTTTGTAGTTATGCCTTTTGGTCTTACGAATGCACCGGCGGCATTCATGGATCTAATGAACCGAGTGTTCCAACCCATGTTGGACAAGTCGGTAATCGTGTTCATCGACGACATACTTGTTTACTCTAAGAGTATGAAGGAACACGAACACCATTTGCGTGAAGTGTTGAAGACGTTGCGGAAGGAGAAGTTGTATGCTAAATTCTCCAAATGTGAATTTTGGCTAAGGGAAGTTCAATTCCTTGGCCATATTATGAATAAAGAAGGTATTCAAGTAGATCCGGGGAAGATTGAGAAGGTGAAGAGTTGGGGACGACCGACTACGCCTATAGAAATCCGAAGTTTTCTCGGATTGGCCGGTTATTATCGTCGGTTCATCCAAGACTTTTCTAAGATTGCTTCTCCTTTGACGAAGTTGACAAGGAAGAACGTAAGGTTCAATTGGGAAAACGAGCAAGAAATTGCTTTTCAATTGTTAAAAGAGAAGTTGTGTCAAGCTCCGGTGTTAGTGTTGACGGAAGGGGTAGAAGACATGACGGTTTATTGTGATGCTTCTTTAAATGGGCTCGGGTATGTTCTAATGCAAAGGGGTAAAGTCATTGCTTACGCCTCTCGAAAATTAAAGGAACACGAAAAGAAATACCCGACTCATGATCTTGAATTGGCGGCGGTGGTACATGCGTTAAAATTTGGCGCCACTACTTGTATGGTGTCAAGTGTACGATTTATTCGGATCATAAGAGTTTGAAACATCTCTTTGATCAACGATATTTGAATTATCATCAACGTAGGTGGATGGATGTGGTAAATGATTATGATTGTGAAATACTTTATCATCCGGGGAAGGCGAATGTGGTCTCGGATGCGCTAAGCCGAAAGAGTCAACATCCGGCGATACGAGTAGGATCGTTATGCATGATTATTACTAACGACTTTCTTGTGAAGCTTGGTGAGATTCAAATTGAAGCTTTCATTCACCACAAGCATGAAGAGCGGATTGTGGGGTAAACGGAGTCTATTACGTTAGGCCCGCATAGCTTGTTATCTTTTCAAGGAAGAGTGTGGGTGCCTAAGATGGGTGGTTACCGACAAGTGCTCCTTGATGAAGCATATAAGTCAAAGTATTCCATTCATCCGGGTGCAACGAAAATGTACCTTGATTTAAAGAAGGAGTATTGGTAGCCGGGCATGAAACATGATGTTGTTAAGTATGTTGAACAATGCGTCACATGTTTGCAAGTTAAAGCCGAACACCAAAAGCCGTATGATAAGTTACAACCATTGGAAGTCCCGAAATGGAAATGGGAACACATTACCATGGACTTCATTACCAAGTTACCAAAGACGGCGAGAACCCAATATGATATGATTTGGGTGATAGTTGATAGATTGACGAAGAGTGCTTTGTTTCTTCCCATTCGGGAAACGATATCGTCAGAGACCTTGTCCAAGTTGTTTATCAAGGAGGTGATATCGAGACATGGGGTTCCTATATCTATTATTTCGGATCGAGATACTTGTTTCACGTCTCGGTTTTGGAATAAGTTTCATGAAGATATGGGTACTCAATTGAAAATGAGCATGGCGTATCATCCTCAAACGGACGGTCAAACCGAGCGTACGAACCAAACGTTGGAGGATATGTTAAGGGCGTGTATTATTGATTTTGGTGGTAGTTGGGATGAGTACTTACCATTGGTGGAATTCTCGTACAATAATAGTTACCACACTAGTATTGGAATGCCACCTTATGAGATGCTTTATGGGCGTAGGTGTCGAACTCCTATTTGTTGGGGTGAAGTGGGACAACGAGAAATCGGGAGTACCGATTTAGTCCTAGAGACGAATAGTAAAATTGAGATGATTCGGGCTCGACTTAAGGCGGCGCAAGATAGACAAAAATCTTATGCCGATAAAGGTAGACGAACGATCGAATTTCAAGAAGGTGACATGGTAATGCTTAAGGTTTCTCCATGGAAAGGTGTTATTCGGTTCCGAAAGCGAGGAAAGTTAGCTCCTCGATTTATTGGTCCTTTCAAGGTTTTGGAACGTGTTGGTGAGGTTGCTTATAGACTAGAGTTGCCCGAAGAGCTTGCGGGGATTCATAATACGTTTCATGTTTCCCATCTCCGTAAGTGTCTTGCGGATGACTCGACTTAGGTGCCGTTAGAGGAGATTACCTTGAACAACAAGCTAGAGTATGTTGAAGAACCGATAGCCATTCTTGATGAGAAGGTTAAAATGTTGCGGAACAAAGAAGTTAGAACTTACAAGGTGCAATGACGTCATCGAAAGGGTTCCGAGTTTACGTGGGAATCCGAAGAGTTTGTTTTGGTTTATCTTCCGGCATGTAATGCTGCTTAGATCGCGAGGACGCGCTCCGATTTAAGTGGGGGAGAGTTGTAACATCCCGTTTTTCCCGTACATGTCTAAAGGTACATACTTAATTATTGTACGCTTATAACGTGTGCATTTATGTGATTAAAGGACCTAAGTGTTAGTAATGGTGTAATTATATATATATACGAATATGTATGTATATATATATATATATGTGTGTGTTTAGAATATATGCATGTATAGGTATATGCATGAGTCTTTGTTGATGTTAAGGCATGTGAGACTAAAAGATGAGGTTTAGACGTGCATAGGAAGCGTGAACAAAGTGTACAAGTTGGATAAATCGTTAAGTTGTGTAAAGTTGTCGAATGGCTCAGTTGAAGGCCATTGCCGCGCCGCGGAAGCCTTTGTCGCGCCGCGACGTTGAATGCAAAGCAAAGTCAGGAGGCATGTTAAGAAGGGTCGAGTTTCCCTTTATATGTCGCGCCGCGGAGAAGAGGGTCGCGCCGCGATAAATAACTAGAATCTGAGTCAGGAATGATTTAGGAAAGCTCGTAAAATACGTTAATTGCCGCGCCGCGACCCACTGGGCGAACTGGTTCCAGATTTTTGTTTTAAAATAAGTGGTTCAAGGGCAAAATCATCTTTTCGCGTATAGATCTGATGGAGACTTTAAGTCTCAGCCACTTATCCTCTATTATTGATTTCTTTTTCATTTTCTTTCTCTAATTACTCTCAAAACTTAAAAACCCAATTGATTTCAAGTAAGATTTGAGGGTGGAGATTTGTAAATCAAACCTTGGAGCAAGAATTAAAGTTGTTCTCCTTGTTCTTAGCTACAAAAGGATAGTGTTGGTAAGTCCTAACTCCATGTTTTGAGTTTTAATTAGTTTATGCTAGGGTTTGGTTCATTTGGAACTTGTAAGACCCATTTGGGGGTAATATGGGTGGATTTTGGGTTATGTGATAAAAGGAAACCCTAAATAGCCATAATCTAGGGTTTGGTCTTATGATTTGGGGTTGTAAGTGTTAAATGATGTTTTTAGTCACTAATGCACTTGTAATTGAAGGAAGAATTGTAAATGGATCATGTTTGACTAAAATTGTAAGTTTAAGTATTAAAGTGGGTCAAAAGAGTAATGTGAACCTAGTTTGGGCGAAATGGGTATGAATTACCCTAAGTTTGCGTTAGTTAATGTTTGTAGACTTTAAATCACTAGCTTTAGTGATTTAATATGTGTCTTGGCCATTTATGGGCGGTTTTGGTGTAGTTGAGTCATTTAATGCAAAATGGGTCATTAAATGCTCAAGTGTAAGTAATATGGCTAGTTCCACTAGTTTGTGTATTGAAAGTGTACTTAATGTATTAGGTACATTGCTTTGAAGTTCAGAAGCGCATAATCATCATCCTTGTGTCAAAGTGAGTGGAATAATTATGCGTGTACGTATATAATGTATTTATTTGTGTTGTATGAATGTGGCATTGTCGCGGTGTTCAAGACACCACATTCTACGTAACGAGTAGTATTGTCACGGTGTTCAAGACACTACTCATTGTTTGATTGACATGTGGTATTGTCGCGGTGTTTAAGACACCACATTGTCATGGGAGTGGATGCCACGGTGTTCAAGGCACCACTCATTGTTTGGATTGACATGTGGAATCGTCGCGGTGTTCAAGACGCCACATTGTCATGGGGGTGAGTTAGTAGCGGTGTTCAAGACATCACTCGGGGGATTAGTGATTACGCGGTGTTTAAGTAACACTAATGGATGTTATGAACTCCGACGGTCTTTTACGAGTACCGTTCCCTTGTACGATTGGTTAACCATGGTTGTGTGAATTCGTATCTAGCATAATTGAATTGTGAACAACATGCTATTGTTGTTGCTAGCTTCTTGTGAATTGTGGATAGTAGTTTATGCATGTGTTTACATAGTTATCGAATTGCTAGCTTGTATGCGGTATGGTAAGTGATTGCAAGTAAGTAGGTTATATATGAACATGTATAATTGTTGCATTCACTAAGCGTTAGGTTACCCCTCTCGTTGTTTATCTTTTTAGATGCATGTGCGGATAGGGGAAAAGGGGTTGTTGGGCACTAGGTGTCCTTTGATGATGTTACGTTGGAGCTTTTGGAAGTTGGCCTAACGTTTTGGGTAGTTTAGTCCCAAACCATGCTCGAAGTGTCGTTTGGATTATAAACTATCATTTGTAGTGGGTCGAACTTGTATTAAACTTAATTAATGGCCTTCGTGCCTTGTAAACATTTAAATTGTGGTACGTTTTAAATGGAACTTGTGAAATGGTTTACATATTTAATTGACGCGTAAATGTGTATTATAAAAAAAAAATTATCGTATGGAACACGGGTTGGGTTGTTTCACTTATCATTTAATTAATAATTATGTTACATATAGTTTTATATATAATACACATTAATATTAATATTAACTAAAGTTATTTTATATAATTAGTATAAACTTTAGTTAACAAAACGTGTTGACAAAAAATAAATATTTAATCAACGTCGAATTTAATCATATATTAAGTATGGATAACAACTCTAGGGGCAAATTAGTCAATTCACGTATGAAAATGTGAGGGTTGTTATAGAGTAGCCCGGAGTCATAGCAGACGAACCTCCGATGCCATGAAAAAAAATAATATAGTTTGAAATTACAATACAGATATAGATATAGATATATAAATAAGCAAACGTTTTTAAAGTTATGTTCACTCAAAAAAAAATAGTAATATATTCAATTTAATACAACCTCGAAATTAATTGAAAATACTTGAGAGACATTTGGTGTCTTTATTTTGCTACTTGTTTAGTTTATTTACATTTGTACTTACACTTTTTAATATAAATAAATTATTATTTTAAAATAAATCACAATTAATTGTTTAGTCATTTTTATCGATCGTGCATTACATGGGCTTAAAGAGTTAATGAATGTTAATGAATGTGATTTATTATAACTAATGTTTTAACTGATTTATCAATGATCGTGTATCGCACATGAGACTTAATGAGTTAATGAATGTAATTTATCGTAACTAATCTTTTATTTGATTTATCGATGACAGTATATCGCACGATTTAAAAACCTCCTGCTTTGCACTTCCCTTTCAATTTCCACTTCAAACCAAATAAAAGATTCACAAGTTGCCATGCTTTAAGTGGGTTACGGGACCCATTTGATAATCATCAATACTAAAAGTAAGCCGTGATGTCATTACTAAGCCTTATCTTCAATAATTAATTATAGTTACAAAAATATAAATTTCAAAGGTGAAAGAGATGTCACATTTCATGCCCATTCTATGACAATATTTTCAATTACTAGCATTATCTTATCATTTCTTATTTCTAATTTACATTATATCATCATATGTAATCAACTAATCATATCATGTAAGTACATGAAACAGGTAACCAAATTGTGTTTTCAATCCATCCATAATTATATATTGAAACAAGACTTACAGATGTTATTGATTAAAAAACATATGTTGTTGATGCAAAATTTCATTACTTTTGCGTCATGTGGGGTTAAACCACTGTCACGTTTTAGAGCTCATATAACATAGAGTTTAAAAATGGATTAAATGACAATTACTCCTATTTAATATGTTAATTGCATCACATACACAATCACATAACAATAAATAAAGTGGTGTCAAATCATTTTCATGCTTTTAAAACCTGAGACGAAAAGTAGAAAAACTTCTTTTGAAACCTGGGACGAAAGTATAAAAGTTTCGTTGGCTGCGAAGAAACTTAATTAGTGTTTCTTGATCTTTGGTTTAGTCAAATTGTTAGAGTTTTGGTTCGTGTCTGGCATGATAGGTTTTTTTTTTGTCCTCAATGTCTCACGTAACAAGGAGTTGACGTAGTGGTAGTGATATGTCTTCTCATAGAGAATGTCACGGGTTCGATATTCACTCACTGCAAATGTAACACCCCGTCAAAATCGACATTGACGCAGATGTTAACTCTGGTCCCAGTGCATGGCTTGACTTCTAAGTACATCAAAGTTCTACAGCGGAAGCATAATATATAAGTACCTGAGACAAAACATGCTTAAAAGTGTCAACCATAAGGTTGGTGAGTTCATAGGTTTATCATAAACAATGATTTTGATAATAATGATAGATCACAAGATTTAGTTTAAAGTTGATTGATATAGAAATATCAATCTAAAAGTGTTGCTGCAGTTTGTAATATCGCTACTAAACAAGTTTACCCTATGACACCTTGTACTGTCAGTGTCGTGGAATCATTATTATGTAACCAAAGACCAACGGTCGAATGGTTAGAGACGTTACTCTCAATAGGCCTACTCACAATAATTAAGTTTGCATTTAAACGTAGCAATTAACGATATTACGGTAGGGATTTAGCATGAATCAAAGCATGACAGCATAGTTAACAATTTAGTACTTGTGCCTAAGCGTAAAACAGTTATAAAGCAAGCATGTGTCTCACCCCAAGTTGTAAACAGTTATAAAATAGTAAAAGTGGGGCTATGAAGTTCACCTTAAATAGCAGTTGAAGATAATCCATAAAGAAAAGAAATGACGGAAGTAAGTAACGGAGATCTCAACCTAGAGATATAACGTTTAGTAAGTTATGTTCTAACAGACAAAAAGTATGTTTATTAATATAAGGATTATATTAATAGTGACAATTTATAGTAAGAGTTTCTACTTTTGAAAAGTTTCCATTTAAAGCAGGTTTATAGTTTTAGAAAGTTTGGGTTATAATCCTCCACATTAAGACGTTGTACAACTTTGTCCAAACTTCGTTGCTATTAAGTAAGTCGGGATGACCAGATGTAACCGGGGGTCAGGAACTTTCAGTTGGACTATAAGTCTACAACCTTTCGTTTAATCCAAAACCTTATTCCCATTATGGCAACCTAGACATCATCCACTTTACCGTAAATAGCGGTGAGTTCGTATAAGTCATACGTTATCTTTTGATCATAACCTTCACCCATTATGTGCGTATAGAAATACGACATGTTTATGTATTAATAATATGATATTAATAAGTTTATTGTTATCGTATTAATAATTCGATTATCTTTATTATTTATTTAAGTGTATATAAGTTTAGGTTTATTATTATATATATATTATTGTATTTTATGAATTAATAAAGTATATGTATGTATAATAGGGAAAGGAATTAATTAGTTATTATAAGTATTATTTTGATGTTTTATAATAATAGTAACAATATAATATTAATGTATTTATATGTATTTAATTAGTTTAGCCGAATTATATACATATACGATTTAATTTGTTGATTAATTTTATTAGTCACCTAAAAATTATGTTCATAATTTTTATAACTCTAGTTAGGCATATGAATCAGTAGAAACATTTACAAAAATAATTTTTCCCAGTTTTTATATTTATTTCCATTTTTCTTTGCATATGTTCTCGGTTTAGATTAAATCAAAATTAATTAGGTAATAAATATCAAATCGACCTAAATAAATAATTTCATATTTTTTACAGGTTTTATATTCTGTAAAAATGTTATAAAAATTATTAAATCAAATTTTATATCAAAATATTATTTATTTAATATTTTCTAATTATTTAACCATTCTAATCGGCCTATAATTAAATAAATAGAAAAAACAATTTAAAATTAATTTTTATATTTTTTTTAAAGTATCTAGTGATGCTACTAATCTTATAAAAATTTTATAAAAATAGATTTAATACACGTTTGTATTTATTTTATATTTTCTTTATTATTTCTCTCGGTTTAGAATAATGCAAAAGTAAATTCTATTTAAATAATAATCGACCCATTTATTTAATTTTTATAATTTTTGCTTGTTTATAAAAGTATAATAATCTCAAAAAAATTTATAATTATTTTTATTACTGTTTAATATTTTATTACGAATTTTTCATAGTTTTTGTGTTTAATTAATAAGTAATTCGTAATTAAATATAAATAATATTCCAAAAATTCTAAAAATCATTTTCACATGTTCCTTAATAGTTCAACTAATTTTTATACAATCCTTACTGATCTTAATATTTTATATCATTTATATCTATTTTATCTATATATATATATATATATAGCGGTTTTGATTAAAATATAGAATATATATATATATATATATATATATATATATATATATATATATATATATATATATATATATATATATATATATATATATATATATATATATATATATATATATATATAATAGTAAATAAATTTTGATTTCAATTTTAATATTCTTTTTATGTTAATTTAAAGTTATGAAAATATTTTTTTCCAGTTTTTAAGTACATATACTAATTTTTATTGATTTATAGTATATATATATACTAATCGAAACAAAAATAAAAATAAATATATAGCATAACATATAAATTAATATTTCGACTTTAATAACTTATATGTGATTAATAGAATCTGTAAAAATTATTTTTACTAATTTTAATGATTTATAACTATTTAATCCGATTTATATATTATTTTATGTAAATCGAAAGAAAAAATGAAATAAAAAGATGGAAAAAAAGTACCTCAAATTTCTTCAAAATTTGGAGAGAAAGATTTAGGGGTTGTGTGAAAAAATATATGAGTTTTAGATTCGTATTTATAGGTAAAAATGGTTGGTGAAAAGAAAAAAATATAATA
The DNA here is from genome assembly GCF_046630445.1 of Rutidosis leptorrhynchoides. Classification (NCBI taxonomy): domain Eukaryota; kingdom Viridiplantae; phylum Streptophyta; class Magnoliopsida; order Asterales; family Asteraceae; genus Rutidosis; species Rutidosis leptorrhynchoides. Next base: position 104,498,444 of record NC_092333.1, on the reverse strand, counting down.
AAATAAAGGTGCCAATTTTGACAAATAAATAAAAACATGTTAAAAATGTTTTTAATAAGTTTTTGTTTTTGAAAATATTTAGTCAAAATTCATGGGCTCATTATTTAATTTATAAAAGAAAATCTTATTTTTTTATAAGCTAAAAATATAAATAATGATTAAAATAACTTATCATTTAATTAATAATTATGTTACATATAGTTTTATATATAATACACATTAATATTAATATTAACTAAAGTTATTTTATATAATTAGTATAAATTTAGTTAACAAAACGTGTCGAAAAAAAAATAAATATTTAATTAACATCGAATTTAATCGTATATTAAGTATGGATAACAACCCTAAGGGTAAATTAGTCAATTCAAGTATGAAAATGTGAGGGTTGTTATAGTACCTACCCGTTAAAGAAATTTCATCCCAAAATTTGACAGAGATCGTCATGGTTGACAATAAGTATGTTTTCATGACGGATATGAGTTGGAAAATAGAGTTTTATCACTATTGAGTAACAAAACAATTCGATTACGTGAAGAGTATGAGTGAAGCTATCGTAAAAAGTGAAATGAGGAAAATAAAGATTTGTTTTAAGTTTTGACATAGTCACGGTTGATTTTCGAAATTCAAGTGATTTAAAGAAAATCTTCGTAATCTGTATAAGATTTGATTCTCCGATAATTAAGGAAATTGGGATTTTCTTTGATTAAATTTGTAATCTGCCTCGATTACTATGTCATATATTTCCAATATAAATTAACCCCTTCCGTTTCATTATTTTCACTACTCCTATACTTTCTTCCTCAATTCATACTTTCAAAGATTGTGAAAATGCTCCATCCAGTTCTTATCTTGGATATTTTTCTGGCTATCGCTTCTGTCATTCTTCTTTTTCATCTACCACCGGAGGAATCTGTTTACTTCTACTATTACCTTGGGATTATAGTGTTTTTAATTCTCCCGTGTCTTTATGTTGCTATAAGTATTGATATACACAGTTTGTAATTTATGTGTTGTTATTGGGTTTTATATTTTCCCTTATATTTCGGAGCTCCATGCTTCCGTATCGTTATTCATGGTTAATGCTCTCTCCCATTTGCTGTGATTTATACTCCTATTTCTATTTCGAAGCTTCATGCTTTTGTTTTTACTTCTCGACTTTAAGTACAACAAGTAATGGTCCAGAATTCGTAGGTATGAATTTCGAACGAACATAGCTAATGTTCTTAGAAAGAAATTGTAATAGGATAATCTTGATTTGTTAAATTACCAGAAGTCAAAGTAAAAGATAGAACTATCAAGAAAATATGTTCTTGATATGTTTAGCGATTAGGTAGAATGTAAGAGTCGTGTAACATAGCACATGATGACGGTGTGATCTGTAAATTATCATGTTCCATTAGAAACTCATCATGACTTACTGTAATATAATCACGTTGATCAAGTGTCATTATATTATACTAACTCATGCTTCAATTCCCAACACTACTTCAAAAACATTCAAATTTAAACTCGAAGGTTTACAGAATATAGAAACTAAACAGTTTCCTTTATGATGTAATACAGATAACGCGAGGAGATAAATGATTTCAGATAAGAATAGTTATGAAAATATCTTCAGAAATATCGAGGATATTTATAATGAAAGATACGATGATATCTTAGAATTTCTAATATCGAAGGATGAGGAAGTAGATTTGTCCGTAAAGGTTTAGAGTCAGGAGCAAGGTATTCGTTAATGACTTCAGTAGATACTGAATCATTTGGATTCTTTAAAGGCAGGTTTAGTCTTTGTGATTTGTCCACAGCCTTCTTCATAGTTTGCTCAATCCTTTTTCCAGTTCCAAACCTTCTCTTTTTCTGAGCTTTGCCAACACATTATTCTTTATCATCAAACTTTCGACTGTTAAGGTCATTTACAGTTTTTGTTGCTTCATCAGCAATTTTTCAAAAATTCAGAGAACTAATTCGTAGTTTGGGGTGCTTTTCAGAATTTCCAAATGGAAGATCAAAATTCTAAGAGATAAATGTTATATGTATACATATAATTGTTGATGTAGAAACGCTGCGAGATTAGAAATACCGATTGCTGATTCTTGGTAATTGGTATGGCAATTATCGTTACAAGATGCAGATGAGTAGATGACGAGGTTTCAATGAGTACATATAATGATTTTTCGGAGAGGCTTTTCGCCAAAGAGTAATGAAGTTGCTGGTACATCTGCTGATAATGTGGTGGAATATAAAAGGTTCCCCGGTAACAATGACATACAGGGCAACGTATATATCAAGATTATAATAAGTCTAATCCGAATGAAAAGTCGAAATTGATTTTGCTGGAGGTGTGACAAAATTGGCTATTTTGGAAAGGAATTGCAAAGTTATTTTCAGTAATAATAAATGCCAAAGGATCTGACACGGATACGTGTTAAACTTTTACTTAGGTTCCAAGTGTTCTCCAGGTGCATAACTATATGCATATATTCTTCGTATGTATCGTGTGATTGGTTCATTGTTTCGATTGTTCCTTAGTTGAGGTGTTTTCAAGAATTTTGAAGGGTTTAAATGCAGGTTGTCATCGTCAATATCCGTATGATGAAATCGTCGTGAATCTTGAATGATACAAATATCTTTATGAGTTTTGTGAATAAAAGTGATGTTCTAGTATAGTTTGAATTTAAAGTATGATTTTGAAAGATGTAGAAATCTAAGGGTGATGTCTCCTGTAAAATCTTGACTTGGATTCTGATTTGTAAAATCAGAATATGTAATTGAATTTGTATGAAAATGATTGTGGATCGCTGTGAAGGTAGTGAGTATAGTTAACGATTTATGAATCAAAATTGAAGAATGTACGGTGTAACATATTAATTGTGAACTTAAATATTTCTAGGGTATTACCTACCCGTTAAAATATTTTCACCATCAACAGTTTGTACAACAGAATATTTAATTACAATCTTTATGATAATATACGTACATATATATTTTCCTTCAGATGTAATCATGGATTTAATGAGTTAATATAATATTAAACTCATTTGATTTATGGTTGAAACGAGAATAAGTAATCTCCAAAACTTTAGATATTACATAATCGTGGAGGAATATTTCTTTATTGAAGTTATGTATCAATACTTCATCGTTCATTGTTATTGATATTCCTCGGTGTATGATGTTGGTGCTCGGGGAATCTTGTGAACTTCGCAAGGCACGAATGATGTTTTCTAAAAAGTTTCGAGTACATCGAAAATGAAAGTATACAATCAAACATGTATTCGAATAATACACTTGGTTTATTATGAAATGAAATTTATTGAGTTGAAACAGAGATTATAGATAACGATTATTAAGTCATTAACGAAGGATGTATATTATAGCATATTAGTGATATGAATTAATCAAGTAGTACCTACCACTTAAGATTCACGCATAATAGCTTAGTATGAAAAGATTTTTTTTATTACGATTTCGAGATACACATAAATATATATATACATATATCTTTTAATCGTGAACCGAAAGTAATGAATTAATATTTCATAATTCATCATTCTCAGTACTCTTCGGTGTCTGTGGTGCTTACAGAGCTTGTGGTGATGGGAATGATGCTGGTGCTAGTGGTGTTGCTGATGCTGTTGGTATTGATGGTGGTACCTGCGTAGTAGGTGCGAGCCTAGCTTCCAAATTGAACACCGTCACCTCCAGGGTTTCTACTTTACGCTCGATTCTATGAATTAGTTCTACCCATTCTTCTGTAAGGTTTGTCAATTCTTGATATTTAGTTTGAAGTCTTATAACTTCTTTTAATAATCCTATATGATTAGAATTCGGGAGTAGAGGATGAATACTGTCTTTAACTACATCGAGGTGGAAAATCCTTGCGAAAAGAGTGAAAACGGTGTTGCGGACAGGTTCGCCGGTAAGCGGATCGAGTACTCCGACGTTAGGTGGTAAGTTCAGCTCGTGATATGGAGTACCTTCTTCATTTCTCCATAGGGTGAGTATTTCGCGAACCCATCCCCATTTTCTAAAGAAATCACGGTAGTTGATCGGTTGGTGCGCTCCCGTCACGCTGTCTTCGGAGCTAGAGGAACTTGTTCTATTCGTAGATGCCATCTTACTTGATCACAGAAAAGATTTTTGGGTATGAAAAGATTGGTAATAGGAAATGATAGTTGGATGTATTCTCAATGCATAATATGCATAGATATATATAATACCAGGATTCCTTAAATTACGGAGGAAATTGCGGACATCGCCAAATAAGATCCACTATAATAGATATGATAGGATATGATTCGTCTATACACCGTGTATGCAATAATTGCAGTATGATGTTTAGAGAAAAAAAAATGATAAGTATGTAATCAGATAAACTTTTGATTAAAGACTTTCAATTCGTAATGGCTTATTCAGGTCTAGGGGCTTGAGCTATAGGATCCTTTAAATCGGTAATCTAAACCCTTCCATCCTAGAGTTTCGTAGACGCCACCCGTCAAGAAAGTTCAATGATCATAAATAACGAGAAAATAAAAATTTAAAAGTAATGAATATGAATAATGATGACATTATAATGTCTTTGAGTTATCGAGAATCTTTATGAGTCAATAATGACATTTTTCGGTTCGCAAACCAATGCCATAAGGGCACATAGATACGTAATATAACAGGGAGTTATATACGTTTGAGTATGAGTAGTAACAAACATAGAAATTTCAAAAATCATAGATAACATTTCATGTAATACATATGTAATATACAAAACCATGATAGATGACATAGGAATATCAAGAATTTTAGAAATCATGAGTGACATCCCTTGGTTCCCTTAACCAAGGTAGGTTTATAAAGATAACTCGCGTGAGTTATAGATTATTTTGAATCAAAATGGGAGTTTCCTCCCGGAGTTACAGAATAAGAGATATATATATGTATAATGCAAGTAATAATACCTTAAAGTTATAGGTCAGGCTGTAGACTAGACTTTAATGCACCCTATTAATCTGGGTTATCCACATTAAGACTGCCTAGTTCCCTACAACCACCGCTCTGATACCAACTGTAACACCCCATCAAAATCGACATTGACGCAGATGTTAACTCTGGTCCCAGTGCATGTCTTGACTTCTAAGTACATCAAAGTTCTACAGCGGAAGCATAATATATAAGTACCTGAGACAAAACATGCTTAAAAGTGTCAACCAAAAGGTTGGTGAGTTCATAGGTTTATCATAAACAATGATTTTGATAATAATGATAGATCACAAGATTTAGTTTAAAGTTGATTGATATAGAAATATCAATCTAAAAGTATTGCTGCAGTTTGTAATATCGCTAATAAACAAGTTTACCCCATGACACCTTGTACTGTCAGTGTCGTGGAATCATTATTATGTAACCAAAGACCAACGGTCGAATGGTTAGAGACGTTACTCTCAATAGGCCTACTCACAATAATTAAGTTTGCATTTAAACATAGCAATTAACGATATTACGGTAGGGATTTAGCATGAATCAAAGCATGACAGAATAGTTAACAATTTAGTACTTGTGCCTAAGCGTAAAACAGTTATAAAGCAAGCATGTGTCTCACCCCAAGTTGTAAACAGTTATGAAATAGTAAAAGTGGGGCTATGAAGTTCACCTTAAATATCAGTTGAAGATAATCCACAAAGAAAAGAAATGACGGAAGTAAGTAACTGAGATCTCAACCTAGAGATATAACGTTTAGTAAGTTATGTTCTAACAGACAAAAAGTATGTTTATTAATATAAGGATTATATTAATAGTGACAATTTATAGTAAGAGTTTCTACTTTTGAAAAGTTTCCATTTAAAGCAGGTTTATAGTTTTAGAAAGTTTGGGTTATAATCCTCCACATTAAGACGTTGTACAACTTTGTCCAAACTTCGTTGCTATTAAGTAAGTCGGGATGACCAGATGTAACCGGGGATCAGGAACTTTCAGTTGGACTATAATTCTACAACCTTTCATTTAATCCAAAACCTTATTCCCATTATGGCAACCTAGACATCATCCACTTTACCGTAAATAGCGGTGAGTTCGTATAAGTCATACGTTATCTTTTGATCATAACCTTCACCCATTATGTGCGTATAGAAATAAGACATGTTTATGTATTAATAATATGATATTAATAAGTTTATTTTTATCATATTAATAATTCGATTATCTTTATTATTTATTTAAGTGTATATAAGTTTAGGTTTATTATTATATATATATTATTGTATTTTATGAATTAATAAAGTATATGTATGTATAATAGGGAAAGAAATTAATTAGTTATTATAAGTATTATTTTGATGTTTTATAATAATAGTAACAATATAATATTAATGTATTTATATGTATTTAATTAGTTTAGCCGAATTATATACATATACGATTTAATTTGTTGATTAATTCCATTAGTCACCTAAAAATTATGTTCATAATTTTTATAACTCTAGTTAGGCATATGAATCAGTAGAAACATTTACAAAAATAATTTTTCCAAGTTTTTATATTTATTTCTATTTTTCTTTGCATATGTTCTCGGTTTAGATTAAATCAAAATTAATTAGGTAATAAATATCAAATCAACCTAAATAAATAATTTTATATTTTTTACAGGTTTTATATTCTGTAAAAATGTTATAAAAATTATTAAATCAAATTTTATATCAAAATATTATTTATTTAATGTTTTCTAATTATTTAACCATTCTAATTGGCCTATAATTAAATAAATAGGAAAAACAATTTAAAATTAATTTTTATATTTTTTACAGTATATAGTAATGCTACTAATCATATAAATTTTTTATAAAAATAGATTTAATACACATTTGTATTTATTTTATAGTTTCTTTATTATTTCTCTCAGTTTAGAATAATGCAAAAGTAAATTCTATTTAAATAATAATCGACCCATTTATTTAATTTTTATAATTTTTTCTAGTTTATAAAAGTATAATAATCTCAAAAAAAATTTATAATTATTTTTATTACTGTTTAATATTTTATTACGAATTTTTCATAGTTTTTGTGTTTAATTAATAAGTAATTCGTAATTAAATATAAATAATATTCCAAAAATTTTAAAAATCTTTTTCACGTGTTCCTTAATAGTTCCAACTAATTTTTATACAATTCTTACTGATCTTAATATTTTATCTCATTTATATCTATTTTATCTATATATATATAGCGGTTTTGATTAAAATATAGAATATATATATAAAATAGTAAATAAATTTTGATTTCAATTATAATATTCTTTTTATGTTAATTTAAAGTTATGAAAATATTTTTTCCAGTTTTTAAGTACATATACTAATTTTTATTGATTTATAGTATATATATACTAACCGAAACAAAAATAAAAATAAATATATAGCACAACATATAAATTAATATTTCAACTTTAATAGCTTATATGTGATTAATAGAATCTGTAAAAATTATTTTTACTAATTTTAATGATTTATAACTATTTAATCCGATTTATATATTATTTTATGTAAACTGAAAGAAAAAATGAAATAAAAAGAAGGAAAAGAAAGTACCTCAAATTTCTTCAAAATTTGGAGAGAAAGATTTAGGGGTTGTGTGAAAAAATATATGAGTTTTAGGTTGGTATTTATCGGTAAAAATGGTTGGTGAAAAGAAAAAAAATATAATAAAATGAAGGTGCCAATTTTGACAAATAAATAAAAACATGTTAAAAATATTTTTAATAAGTTTTTTTTTTGAAAATATTTAGTCAAAATTCATGGGCTCATTATTTAATTTATAAAAGAAAATCTTATTTCTTTTTTTTATAAGCTAAAAATATAAATAATGATTAAAATAACTTATCATTTAATTAATAATTATGTTACATATAGTTTTATATATAATACATATTAATATTAATATTAACTAAAGTTATTTTATATAATTAGTATAAACTTTAGTTAACAAAACGTGTCGACAAAAAAAAAATATTTTATCAACATCGAATTTAATCGTATATTAAGTATGAATAACAACCCTAGGGGAAAATTAGTCAATTCAAGTATGAAAATGTGAGGGTTGTTATAGCAAAATTTTCCTTATTGTTACCTGCCCGTTTCATGGGCCCAGGAGGTTGCAGACATCTTGCGTTCAGGCCTCACTCGAAGGAGTTTCACCACACGCGATGCCATATGAATTCGTCGTGTGAGTTTCCTCCTAAGGAGCGGTATGATTGTCTTGTTGGTTAGGTTTGGATCGCAAGTAGATAGCCTTTTGTAGTCAGTGGCGGAACTAGATTTTTTTCATCCGGGGAAAAAAAAAAACTCTAGAATTCCTAAAAAAATAAGAAAAAAAATTAATAAAAAAACAAATACATAAATAAGTAAATAAATCTCTAGAATAATGGTCCTGCTAGGACTCTTCCTTGATTATGGTAATAAAAAGATACTCGTAGGAAAGTCATATTCTTCAAAAGATTATGCCCGTGATCTATTTACCATCTCGGCATAAAGAACGTAATAGTGAATGTGGTGTTTATTGTAGGATTAATGCGCAAGGTACAATACATAACTATATGGCTGAATTCATTTGAGCCTTCGAGGTCACACACATATACACCTAGACGTCAAATTAATAATATATAAGTGATATATATTATTCAAGTAATAAATAAAGTATTTAAATAATTAAATAATTCGTTAATTAATTAAATAAATAACAATTACGTTTGCAACAAGTAATTGTAACCATAATAGGAAATTAGATTTCATATTAAAATTAGAATCACAATTGTATTGTGATACAGCTTTTGTTTTAACCGACCTTGAGTTGACATCGAAAACCGACATTGAGGAGTATATATATTATATCATGGGTCTTCTCTTTAAAAAAAAAAAAGGATAAGAAAAAAAACCACCAAAGTTTTTTTTGTTTTTCCGAGTACGGACGAAAAGAAAAGAAACCCCACAAAATTCTTTTGGTTCCACGCACAAAGGAAATTCATATAATCTTTTATTTATTTTTCGAAATAATACTGCAACTTTGTTTTCATAGTCGACGTGTAGGACGAACAAAACCAAACAGTTATTTTATAATTGTTACAATTTAAAATAAATAATTCTTGTAATTATTTATTATTATTTAACGGGACTAGCACATCCGTTTGATATTGTTCGAAGTGTAGTGTGGACTACCCTAGCTGCAATCATACTTTTGATTGTTAGTTTCTCTTCCTTCAACCCGGTTCTTCAAGAAAGGTATAATCTTTAAACACTCTTGATGTATTATTTATTTAACCGTATAAATCATATGGATCCGTTTTGTGATTTAGTTATTAATATAATTAATTAATACGCTTCCGCTTAAAATTATTGTTATTATATGTATGTACATGATAATAATTAAATGATGAGAAAATTGTTTTTCTTAAAACCCTAAATCACCAACAGTGGTATCAGAGCCAGGTTATGTTTTTATACGGTTAGTGATATTTATGCGTGGTTGTTATTGATTAAATGGCTTGTGTATATATTTGTATGTTTTTTATATCCATGGCCAAGACATGCATCTTGTGTCAGGGAGCAAGCCATCATTATTGTCATGATCATGTTATTATTATGATGATTTAATTGTGCATAGCCGATGAAAACCTGGACCGTGTGTATGTGTTGTGATGTTGAATGTTTATGGTTGTTTGGATGCCATTGTTTTGTGGCCATTTATGGATGTAATTTAATCTTTTATTTTGGGAGACCGTTTTGAGCCAATTATGTAATTTACAATTCCAGATTAGTTGTATTTTATTTTATAATAAATGTAACCTCCATGATGAGATTAAAGACTTGAAGTGAACGGAATTTGGCCATCATGACACACTTGTAGTAAAGTCAATGGACAAAAGCTGAGAGAGATGCGGTGAAGGAGGACACTTGGTCATCATGAGATCTTGACGCAAGTGGGAGCTTCTAAGGTTTACTTTTGTGATTGTCCCTTTAGTTGACCGCTTGGTTCTCATAATGGCTCGTGAGACCAAGCATAGGATTTTCATCGGTTGAGGCTATGAACATACATATTATGTTTTGTTATGTTTGGTTGCATTTTATATGTTATGTGATTGTGTATAATTTGCCATGATAATTAAAAATCAAAACATAATTAAAATCAAGTTAAACCGTTTTTAACTTGTGAGGCGAATATTGTATGCATGTAATATTCGTAACATAATTTTTTTAAAAGATTATTAAAATTGTTTAATATACCCGGCGAAATTTAAGTCGTGCCGTCCAATTTAGTTGAAACACTTGTCGTTATTCTTTGACTATGCGTGAGACCTAGGTGAATTATAACTCAAGGTGATCATTATCTATGCGTGAGAACTAGATTAATTTTTACACGCTTCACAATTGGATGACTTAATCGAGTTGAGAGGTGAGACCTCAACCCGAGGCAAGGATGGGACTAAACATGCCAGCATGACACTAGTGTTAGACACTAAATGTCGTGAGTCCCATAAAAATCTAAGAGTTGCACTTGTAACGCAATTGGTGCTCGCCGCCTACCAATTGAATCCACCATTGCTAGCAGATCAACTGATGTGATGGTGGAAGCACAATGTGGATCTTAGCCTTTTACGAAAATTAATAGTTTTATAAGTTTTTTTTTAAAAACATGGGTAGTTAATTTATAAAAGGATAATTATGAAAGATACTAAAAGAACCTTGTTTATTTTGTAGATGACATCAAACGCAATTCAATCAGTAAATAACATGACCTTATGTAAATAACATGACCATAAGGTCAATCCTTGAGAAGGAAAAATTGAATGGTAACAACTTCATTGACTGGTACCTTCAGATTGTCTTAAAGTCTGAAAGGAAGTTGCACCATCTGGAAAATCCTTTACCTGAAGCCCCACCTGAAACTGCTAATGCTACTGTTCGTAATGCTTATACTACGCAGTATAACGGACAACTTGAAGTGGCATGTCTTATGCTTGCTAGCATGACCTCTGAGCTCCAAAGGAACTTAATGGAATACAATGCATATGACATGATCGAGGAACTCAAGACGATGTTCCAACAACAGGCAGAACAGGAATTGTTTGAAACTGTGAAAGCGTTTCACGCTTGCAAACATGAGTTGGGGCAGCCAGTTAGCCAATATGTCTTGAAGATGAAAGGCTATCTGGATCAATTGGAGTGCCTAGGTTATGCTATGCCACCAGTTCTTGGAGTGCACTTGATACTTACTTCACTATCCAAGGACTATGATGGATTTGTAATGAATTACAATATGCATAGCATGGGAAAAACCATTCCTGAGCTACATGCAATGCTTAAGCAAGCTGAAAAGGGGCTACCAAAGAAGACTCCTGCAGTCTTAACCATAAAGGAAGGTAAAATCTATAAAAGAAAGTCGCAAGATGGAAGTGGAAAGGCAAAAGGAAAGAGTAAGCAAGCTTACACACCTAAGAAGAAAATTCCACCACCAGCAAAGAAAGAGCATCCCGCAAAGGACATGGCTTGTCACTATTGTGGCCAGATTGGTCATTCGAGACGAAACTGTGTGCTTTACTTGGAAGAGTTGAAGAAGGGAAAGGCTGGTTCGACCAGCACTTCAGGTATCTTCGTTATAGAACTCTATAATTTTCCTAATAAAACTTGGGTGTATGACACTGCTTGTGGTACTCATATTTGTAATGATATGCAGGGACTTAGGAAAATTCAGAAGCTAAATAAGGGGGCTTTGGATCTGTACGTTGGCAATGGCGATTGTGCAGTTGTCGAAGCTATAGGAAGCTATGAGCTCATCCTCCCAAGTGGACTTATTCTTATTTTAGATAATTACAATTATGCACCTTCTATTACTAGAGGTGCTATTTCAGTTTCTCGTTTGAAAGATAATGGTTTTAATCATGTATTCACAGATTATGGTATTTCAGTTTCTAAGGATAATATTTTTTATTTTAATGCTATTCCTAGAGATGGTATTTTTGAAATTGACATGCATAATCTTGTTCCAAACGAAAGTTCTATATTTAACTGTAGCTCTAAGAAATTCAAGCATGATTTGAATTCCACATATCTATGGCATTGTCGTCTAAGAAATTCAACCTTTCATGTTCTTTAAAGGTAACCGAATCCTATTAATATAGTTAAATTATCTGAATTTTTATCCGTTATCTAAAACACAGTGCATTCGTTAGGCAGCCCTAACGAAGCCCAGTTCAATTAATCAGATATTTTATGTAACCATCGTCATGAAAGTATTCATTTGTCCACTTAATAAATACTCCACTCATAATTTATTATTTCACTTTTATATTTAGTCGTTATTATTTATCCATAATTTAAATATCATATTTAAATCATATAATAAAAATAATATTATTTATTCATTTCATCTAAACCATTAATCAGGGTGTTACAAATCTATCCCCCTTAAGAAGATTCCATCCTCGGAATCTGGTTAGGCACAAGAAACAAGGGTTCCCGATTACTACACTACTACTAATTATTATAGGGTTCAACGTTTTCAGGTCACATTTCCATGTCCTAGATCCGCATTGGTTCTCGGAACTTCTGTATGATTTACCACAATGTATTTGCGTTGGCAGGCGCAAGTACATTATCCTAAATCATCCTTACATTCCGAGCAACACAATTTGGAGAAATTCTACCCAATTTCAATTCTTTCTGTTCTACTTGCATTCTATGTGACAAAAGAAAGGAAACTTATCCATATCTACACAAGCATTAGCTCATATTAACACATAATCCAAAACATAATTAAACAATTCAATTCAACAGATTAAATAACATACAGGCTAATACGGATTATATCAAAACATACCTGCATTCGCATAGTCGGTATCAGTCTCCGCATCTACTGTCATCTGAAAGGCTCTTACTTCTGCAAAGGAAGGATTCTTTCTTTTCTGTCCTGTTGTCGAAACAGAGGACCCAGCTACTGACATTTTCTGCACCCCTGACCCCACCCCAGAACCTGACCTTCCACTAGTAGGACACTGCGCTGATCGATGCCCCTCTTTCTTGCAATTCCAACAAACATTAACCCTGAGCGAACACGCTTGAATCTCATGTCCCACCTCTCCACACCTCAAACATCTTTTCGTTAAAGCTGAACAAGGACCACTATGTGTCGATCTACAATTGTGACACCAAACCCTCTGACTCGACTCGGTTCCACTCTGAGTAGGGTTCTCTTTCTGTCTATACCCAAGTGACTTCTTAGACTTAGAACTGGCCTGACTATTTGCTTTACTAGACTGCGACACAACGCTTTCCACCACTTTGCTCTTGGACTCTTTCACATCTCCCTCAGTCATCTTGGCCATAACAAAGGCTTGAGATAAAGTAGTAGCAAACCTTGCCATCGTTCGGTACTCCGGAAGTATCATCTCAACAAAATGTTGAATTCTTGACTATTCGTCCGGAACCCATTGTTGCACAAATTGCAGTTTATCCATGTACTGTTCAATCACCTCGTCTATTGTCATTTGCTCTGTCATTTTCATCTCCATAAACTCCTTCTTAAGTCTCCCAATGTCATACGCCGTGCAATACTGTTCACAAACCTTGATGTAAAACTGTTCCCACGTAATCATGCTCACTTGTTCTTTAGGTATACTAGAGATAACTGAATCCCACCAAACCATTTCTCTGTTCTTCAACAACCTACTCGCGAAAATAACCCATAATTCTGGTTCACACTGGCATGCCTCAAAAACTCTTTCCATTTCCCTTAACCAGTTTACGGTTACAGTTGGGTCAGGGCTTCCTGAATACTCAGGCGGTTTACAATCCATGAAGTGTTTGAAGGTATACTTCTTCGGTTGTTGAAACATAGACATCTGATACGGGTTCCACATTTGATTAGGGTACTGGTTACCAAACTGTGTTGGCATCTGAAACTGTTGAGGCATCTGATATTGTTGTGAAAATGGTGGTTGCGGTTGCGAGGTGTTTCCACTAGGCATGGACAGAAACTGTGGTGTCGGAAACCCAGGAGGCAGTCCACCAACATTAGTAACAGCTGGTGTTGTAGTTGGCGTAACAACTGGTGTAGCAGTCAGGGCAACAGTCTTCTGTGTGGCTTCTAACTCAGCCACTCTATCACGGGCTTCCTTGAGTTGCGCTTCTAACTTGAGAATGTATTCCCGCTGCTCATCATCTGAGTCAGACCCTTCTGCAGGTGCTCGGAAGGTTCCGGGGGTCGAGGGGGACACAACACTTCTTCGTGGATCTGACATACCTGTACTATCACAACATCTCACCAAAGCTTAGTAGATAAACCGTTAGTACCTATCAACTAACATGTATAGAACCTACATTCACTTAACCCCATCCCCACTGATATGTTTGACACTACTCAAGATTTGGGAACATGACACTTGCGTGTACATGCGGCCAAACCAAAGCTCTGATACCAAATTATAACACCCTAGATTTTTTTTTAATCACAGAGGAAGTATTTAAAACAACCATAACATATTTAGCATTTATTATTTAAAAACCCACAATATGGTGTTACTTAACAAAATAGTTCCTTTATTATAAAATCACGACATCAGAGTTCCAAAGGTGGTCAAACATATCCACTAGACATCCCATATTTTCCCAAATACTAGCATGCAATAATCAACAACCTGCAGGGAAGATGAGGGGGATTAGCACGAAGCTAAGTGAATGAAACTATCATAACAGCATTAGCAAACAGTATCAAATCATATAACTGTGGGTAACAACTAACAACAAACAACTTTGCCATCCCAGAGGACCGGCGGCCAGGCCTGACCTGCAACCCTAGTTGATCGGGCTAGAGTTTACCGATAGTTCCTGTTACTGACTCCTTCGCATAGAAATCCAGACGCAACGCATGCGTCATTCAAATCTATACTACACAGATAGTAACACTCGAACCCAACCTCACAAATCAAGGTTGACCTCATGAGTCCAGCCTCACAAATCAAGACTGACTCCCGGCATCCGACCTCACAAATCAAGATCGAATCAACTTGTGCACATACAATCATATAATCAACACCACATATCAATAATATACTATCATGGAAAACTAATCGGGCGGTCAGGGCAACAGTAGCACAACTAGATACTCTATACTAATATCCGAAAGGATAGTTCCACTCACCGATATCCACCAGTACTCAGTGGTATAATATTACTGAGTCTTCTGCTTACTTTTATCACCTGAGAATAAAATAATTCAAGTCAGTAATCATATCTCAGTTATATACATTTACCATTAAACAATTCAACAACACTCAAACGTCAACAATCAACAAAACAGTAAATCTTTACGGTTTAAGAATTGATCCGTGCAGATTAAGTTCATCATATGTAGCAGCAACGCTGTTGATCGAAACCAATAAATACTAAATCGATACTAATGATATATATAAAGATTGTTCCAAATACGACAACTGAAATTGGTTAATGGGCCATCGGTTAATTTCTGAATTCCTCATAGTTCGTTTCCTTTTTGTAAATTTTTCCATTTTTGTTTCCTGCCTATCTTCCATGTATATATATTTAAATTCTTTGACTTACTAAAAGTCGTTCTATTCCCTTAAAAAATACGACACACATGATCTCAACATTTACATATCATGTAGTAATATTCAATCCTTATTTATAAATTCCCATAAACATACAAAATTAGTCTAAATAATCAAATAATTCAAAGAGATTTGAACCTTATTTATCTGTTTCTAATCGTGACATATATATTTATGAACAAAGAAGCACCACAATTTCGCTTGTTAAGAATCAACCATATAAATGTGTAATTTGAGAGCTAAAAGAGATCTTAGGTTCTGTACTATTACCAAAAAGAAGTAAAGTAGAAATATAAAGTATATATGTACCTTCTTCTCTTTGTCGCTAGATTACAAGAAGTGACAAATATGAAGTATTACTTGATTTTAATCCGAAGTTCAAAGAGTAGAGATTTGAGATTTAAGAATATATAATATTTGTTACTAATTAAGAAATGGAAAGCAAAATAAGATAAGAAACCTAGGGATCAGTAGTCAACCTTTCATGTTCTTTAAAGGTAACCGACTCCTATTAATATAGTTAAATTATCTGAATTTTTATCCGTTATCTAAAACACAGTGCATTCGTTAGGCAGCCCTAACGAAGCCCAGTTCAATTAATCAGATATTTTATGTAACCATCGTCATGAAAGTATTCATTTGTCCACTTAATAAATACTCCACTCATAATTTATTATTTCACTTTTATATTTAGTCGTTATTATTTATCCATAATTTAAATATCATATTTAAATCATATAATAAAAATAATATTATTTATTCGTTTCATCTAAACCATTAATCAGGGTGTTACATCTACGGTCCGACTGTGGAGGCGAATATATGAGTCAAGAGTTTTTAGATCATCTGAGAGATCGTGGGATTGTCTCACAGTTTACTCCTCCTTACACACCTCAGCATAATGGGGTGTCTAAAAGGAGAAATCGAACTTTGCTTGACATGGTTCGATCAATGATGAGTCTAACAACTCTACCAGCATCCTTTTGGGGATATGCTCTAGAGTCTGCTACACGCATTCTCAACATGGTTCTAACCAAGAAGGTAAACAAGACACCATATGAAATATGGCATGGAAAAGTCCCAAATCTGTCTTACTTGAAAGTCTGGGGTTGTGAGGCTCACGTGAAGCTTGATACGCCAAACAAACTTGAGTCCAGAACTATCAAGTGTATCTTTGTAGGATACCCAAAGGAAACGATGGGATACTACTTCTACTATCCAGCAGAAAACACAGTTTTCACTGCTAGATATGCCGCGTTTTTGGAGAAGAGTCTCCTCTTACAGGTAGCAAGTGGGAGCACTGTAGATCTTGAAGAAATTCAAGAACAAGATACATTACCTTCTCAAGGCACTAGCGAAATTTGTACTGAGCCTCAACATGAATGTGTTGAGGCACAGGACGAAGCATGTCTCATTCGTAGATCTAATAGAACCTCTCGTCCACCTGAAAGGTTAAACCTTATGGTTACGATGGAGGACTTGGAATTAGGGGATCTGGGCGAACCCGCTAATTACAAAGCTGCATTGTCAGATCCTGAATCTGATAAATGGCAAGATGCTATGACTGAAGAGATGCAGTCCATGAAAGATAATCAAGTTTGGCGCTTGATTGATCTCCCACCAAACATCAAGCCTGTTGGGTGTAAATGGATCTTCAAGAAGAAGACCGATATGGATGGAAATGTACACACCTTTAAGGCCCGCTTGGTTGCAAAAGGTTATACTCAAACCTACGGGGTTGATTATGAAGAGATTTTTTCTCCGGTAGCGGACATTAAAGCTATTAGGATACTCATAGCTATAGCAGCGTACTATGACTATGAGATTTGGCAAATGGATCTCAAAACCGCATTCCTGAATGGTCACCTTAGCGAGGACGTATATATGGTGCAACCTGGAGGGTTTGTGAATCCTAAGTATCCTAATAAAGTATGCAAGCTTCATAAATCCATTTATAGATTAAAGCAAGCATCACAGAGTTGGAACAAGAAGTTCGATGAGAAAATCAAAGAGTTTGGCTTCTCACAAAACCTTGATCAACCCTGTGTGTACATGAGAGCTAGTGGGAGCGTTAAAGTCTTTCTGATCTTATATGTTGATGACATATTACTCATGGGAAATCATATTCCAATGCTACAAGACGTTAAGTCCTGGCTTGGAAAATGTTTCTCTATGAAAGATCTGGGAGATGCAGCATATATCCTTGGAATCAAGATCTATAGAGACAGATCTAAGCGGTTAATAGGTCTAAGTCAAAGTGCATATGTTGACAAAATTTTAAAGCGATTTAAGATGGAAGCTTCCAAGCGAGGTAGTCTTCCGATGCAACCAAACGTGGTATTGAGTAAGACTCAAGCCCCCTCTACACCCGAAGAGGTGAAGCGAATGATTGGAGTCCCATATGCTTCAGCTATTGGATCCATCATGTATGCTATGAGGTGCACTAGACCAGATGTTTCTTTCGCTCTCAATATGACTAGCCGATACCAACAGAATCCAGGTGATTATCACTGGACTGCTGTAAAGAATATATTAAAGTATTTGCGAAACACTAAAGATATGTTCTTAGTTTACAGAGGTTTCGATGAACTAAGCATAAAGTGTTACACTGATGCTAGTTTCGAAACTGATCGAGATGATAGTCGATCACAATCTGGCTACGTTTTCGTTATGAACGGAGGCACAGTTGACTGGAGAAGCTCGAAGCAGAGCACTACAGCGATGTCCACAATAGAATCAGAATACATTGCTGCATCTGAAGCTGCTCAGGAAGCTGTTTGGATCAGAAAATTCATATCTGGGCTTGGCGTTGTTCCTAGTATTGAAAATCCCGTGGACATGTATTGCGACAATACTGGTGCTATAGTAATAGCAAATGAACCAGGAGTTCTACGTAGTTCCAAACACATCCTTCGAAAATTTCACTACATACGTGAAGTTATAGAGAGAGGTGACGTACGTATTCAAAGGGTTCCAACAGAAGACAATCTAGCTGACCCGTTTACAAAGCCAATGTCTTGTACCAAGCATGTCGAGCATTCTAGGAATATTGGGCTTAGACCAGCTAATAGTTTTATGTAATTTTAGTATTTGGATGATTGGAACATGAAAGCAGTTTTTATTTGTAATGAATTGATATATTGTGATATGATCGTTTTTTTCATAACTACTGTGTTCTATATTTGAATGTTTAAATCCGTGAATAATGATTTATTCTAAATTACCATTGTCGATTTATGATACGGGAGTAACATCAAACCAAGACAAATGTGAGTGTTTGATATGGTGTAATGTATTACTATCAAACTCACATGTATTCATAGGATGAATATTGGAATGACCCAACCTTCGAGTTTTCACTGCATGGATCGGCGTCAATAGTGAAACTCGCAAGTGGTTATGTCATAATGTCCTTAGACTTGAGATGCACGCCGGTTTCGATGTGTGGAGCATTATACTTTGATATGGTTAAACGCTGTCCTGAATAAGGCTGTTATAAATGCCATTATTAGGTGTAATGTGTAACTCGTGACAGACACGTGTATGCAAGATAGGATTTGTTCCTCCTACCTGTTTGGAGTTAGATACTTTTGAGCTCCTCGATGAATGAATAAGATATTTGTGTGGCCACACCCAAATGTAATTAGATGATACTTAATTAGTTTGGTGATCTAATTCATTTCTAAGATCTAGAAAACAAAATTGTTAAACAAATGAGAATGACCGATGATCCATGTCTTAAGTTTAACTAAAGTATCTGAAACAAAGGGATAAATGACATTTAACACTTACTATGAGCAGTTCTGAGAAACTACCCTCACGTGAATTTGGGGACAATGGCGTGTTGCTAGACGCTAACCATTGTTTGTATAGTTACTTGGTGTTGTGCCGTGCACAAGTGGAAGTCTGTAGGATTAATGCGCAAGGTACAACACATAACTATATGGCTGAATTCATTTGAGCTTTCGGGGTCACACACATATACACCCAGACGTCAAATTAATAATATATAAGTGATATATATTATTCAAGTAATAAATAAAGTATTTAAATAATTAAATAATTCATTAATTAATTAAATAAATAACAATTACGTTTGCAACAAGTCATTGTAACCATAATAGGAAATTAGATTTCATATTAAAATTAGAATCACAATTGTATTGTGATACAGCTTTTGTTTTAACCGACCTTGAGTTGACATCGAAAACCGACATTGAGGAGTATATATATTATATCATGGGTCTTCTCTTTAAAAAAAAAAGGATAAGAAAAAAAACCACCAAAGTTTTTTTTGTTTTTCCGAGTACGGACGAAAAGAAAAGAAACCCCACAAAATTCTTTTGGTTCCACGCACAAAGGAAATTCATATAATCTTTTATTTATTTTTCGAAATAATACTGCAACTTTGTTTTCGTAGTCGACGTGTAGGGCGAACAAAACCAAACAGTTATTTTATAATTGTTACAATTTAAAATAAATAATTCTTGTAATTATTTATTATTATTTAACAGGAGTAGCATATCTGTTTGACGTTGTTCGAAGTGTAGTGTGGACTACCCTAGCGGCAATCATACTTTTGATTGTTAGTTTCTCTTCCTTCAACCCAGTTCTTCAAGAAAGGTATAATCTTTAAACACTCTTGATGTATTATTTATTTAACCGTATAAATCATATGGATCCATTTTAGTGATTTAGTTATTAATATAATTAATTAATACGCTTCCGCTTAAAGTTATTGTTATTATATGTATGTACATGGTAATAATTAAATGATGAGAAAATTGTTTTTCTTAAAACCCTAAATCACCAACATTTATAAGATCGACGTTTTCCTAATTTGTGGTACATGTAAAACATCAAATAGAGAAACAAGTTTTTCAGAATTAAAACTCAAATCCACACTTCCATTTCCATGAATAGAGGTTGTTGACTCATTTCCTATATGAAGAAACAACAAAATTCATATTAGGGTTTACCTCAAGCATCAATGCGAAGCCTTGAGGCTAGACACACTAAGATGAACTTCAATTTGAGCAAAAATCATAATTATCAAATTTCCAGATTTTATTATTTTAATAATTTAATTTTAATAATAAACAATAATAATTCAGATTCTAACTATTCCACCAGGTCAACTCTACTCTGCATCATAAGTCATAACAATCACCATAATTGAATTACTAACATAAAATGGGTTGGATAACAATTGATGATTTTAGTATGGGTCTAAACGGGTAACCTCGCAAAGCAAATTCTTGAGGCATATCAAGAAGTTTTAAAGGAGGAAAATGTCAAAAATGAGATGACCAGTTCGATAGGCCTGGAAATGGCATGACTCTATTGAGCCTAGCCCTTTCGTGTGTTTCAGCGTAACAAAATGATTTTTTGAGCAATCCAACATCGGAGTAAAACTGAAATTGCCAATGGAATAATAGTTTTGCAACATGTGTTTCTATGCTTATTTCAAACTTTTAGGCTAATAAACGACGCCCACCTTATTCAGGTTAGAATTGCGATACGACAAGAATGGGTCACGACGCGACCCATGACTAATTCAGATGGTCACGAGCTATTACGATCTCCTCTAATTAGACCGGATCTCGGTTTTCATAATCAGGTAAGTTTTAAAGTTGACCTTGGACATTTCCTAAGTTTTAAGTTCAAGTTCGTTAAATTCTTTAACGGTCATTAACAAAATACAGTAAAAAATTCGGGTTGTTATATTACCTACCCGTTATTGAAAATTTTAATTTAAAACCGTAGCAATTGTTTTGGACAAAAAAATTGAGGTTTGGGGTAAATAATTGAGGTTTTTAGGCAAATTATGAAGGTTTTGAGCAAACGTTGAAAGTTTTTGGGCAAAATTTGAAGATTTTGGGGAAAAGTTTGAGAATTATGGGCAAAATTTGCAGGTTTTGGAGCAAAAGTTGAAGAATTTTGGGCAAAATTTGAAGATTTTGGGGCAAAATATGCAGGTTTTGGGGAAAAAAAAACCCCACTGTGAGCAAAGTCGAAAAACCTAAAAATTTTACATTGAAAAAATAAATTCACTGGGGGCAATGTAAAATTACTAGTAAACGCGTGCAAAGACAAAGCTAGTCTTGACCTAAACATATAGATTGTATCAATAACGGTAAACACGATAGGTCAAAGATGTTCAATTAGTCCTATGGCTCGCTACGACTCGATTATAAAGCATGTGAATCAAATTGTCAAGTTTCATGCAAGATACAAGTAAAGAATCATGTTAGAAAGATTGCATAATCATTTGTTTAAGTTTGACAAAAAGTCAAACTTTGGTCGGTCAAAGTCAACAAAAAAGTCAACACGTTCGGTTCGGGTCCCGAACTATTTTTCTGAGGTTTTTAATCATATATGAGCATGTTAGAACAAGTTACATGTGAATCGGAGGTGCGTAGCATAGCAAACATTTTTCGAAAATTGACAAAGTTGGACAGCCCACTTTGGCGCGCCGCGCGGGTATATGGCGCGCCGCGCCATTACCTGTGCAGAGAAATCTGGCAGTTTTTAAGTTTTATGCACGAACCTAACTTCAAACAATCACCATTTATGACCCGCAAACAACCAAAACATGTATCTTATATCATCGGAAAGGTATTTTGACAAGGAACACAACTAACTACTTTTCATCAAGCGAAAACATCATTTACAATAACCGATTTCTCGCCAAGTGGTCATTCAAGGTCCATTTTCAAAGTTTCAAGTTCTTGAAATGCATTACATGATTCGGGAATCCAATCCACACATATGATATGCCGTTTCGAAGGTAATTACTCATGCAATACAACTAAACACTTACTAACAACATTTCATGGCATCCAAAGTATCAAAAGTTCATTTCAAGTTCATCAAACCCTAATCAAAATTCACAAAAATCACAAATCATGTATTTGAAGTTTTCTTAATCAACCTACGCATCAAAACGAAGCTAGTGATACTAGTAACACAATTAAAACATGAACTTTAACAATTTAACAACATTTAATCTTCCAAAATCAAAGATTAAGCAAACCCATTTTCAAGTGTTCAAACTAGTTACTCAAATCAACAAATCGAACAAACAAAACATATATTCATGTTATACACGAGCCATAGACACTAATTAACACTTTTATAATTCAAAAACATCAAGAACACAAAATCTAGTGATTTTAGAAAGTTACCCAAATGAGATGAAATTGGTATCAAGTCGAAGAGGAAGAAGAGAGGATTCCAAATATGTAATTTGTTTTGATGTTAGCCTCCAAATCCGAAATTAGATGATGAATCTTGTTTGAGTTCTTGAGAGGAAAATGGAAGTATGAAAAGAGAGAAAGAGAGAAAATGAGAGGAGGAGGTTGAAGGTTTGACTAGTTGACCTAGTCAAATCTTTGGCCTCTTTGCAAGTTTAGTCCCTCTAGTTCGGGTGCGGGTGCGTGAATTAACCAAACGAATTATTTTGAATTACACGAGAGTACGAGAGATGTTATAATCCAATAACGAAAATATTTTAAGAATGTAAGCTAATGGAGGATACGAATCGAGATACTGAGGATATTATTAAAATAAAAAGATGGGCGTTAAAATAATTTAACGAAAAAATGCGGGATGTTACATTACCCAACCCAAACAACTTTCCTTACCATCTCAGTTATACATAACCTCTTTCAAGTTGTTGAAGTTTTGCTTCTCTTACGCATCGTTAACTTCAGGGATGAATGTCGCTTCTATTTTATATGCTTTCCCAATCAATACCTCTACACCAAGAATGAACATAAAATAACAATACATCAAAGTGAGTCAACTTAAATAAAAATTTGGTACATAAACAATTCGAAGAAGCTAAAACAAGACACACAACTTTTTAGCTCGATAGTGTTTGACCATTTTTTTTATTTTATATATATGCGTTTAAAACAACTACTTTTCAACAGATTATGGGTCCACACAAGCATGTTTAATACCCTCAATCATGACTATTGGAAAGTAGTTTTTTTCACCTTTCTATGTACATCTTATTCGTCAAAAATGGAGTTACGGTTTGAGAGTTATGATTATCCCAAAAACAGCTCCGCAACTTATCAATTTAAAATTTACAGTTGCTGTTTGTTGTACAGTGCAGCTCCTGCCTCCCATTTTTAAACACATTTAAACCCTACTTAGACTCGACAAACCCAAACGTATCATATACCGTTTGAAAGCTTGCCGTGAATACTTTATGTCCCAATCTTTAGTTTTCATCCAAACTTAACCAATTTCAACTTACGAACCAGCAAAGTAGGTCCGAGAGTGATTTTAACACTTTTACCCAAATTGACATCAAATTTAGTTAACGACCCAAATTCTATCGAAGGTACACGGGTGACCCAAAATCACTCCACAACTCTAAAATGACATTATAAACCTGTTGACAACTTCAAATTTCCCAAAAAATGTAAACGGGTCGGAATGGACAATTATGACCCAAGTGGATCATGATTTCCCGCTATAACCAATATTTGTTCAAGACTCGTTTTAAAAAAAAAATTAAAACTGCAAATACACTTTACACGCCATGGTACACGTGTTTAACCCAATAAATACCCGGTTTGACACTATATAGTCCAAATGGGCAAGGGGTCAAAATGGTCAATTAATACACTTTTAACTCTATAACACCAAAAACAACTGATATTTCGTTTCACATCTTGCAGTTTCACATTTAACAACCATATAATTACATGCTTTAAGTGACAAAATAAGTTTAAACACCAGGTCTTAATCTAGCCCAGCATTCGTATTTCATTGCAATCGGTGGATATACCCCAAATTTAATTGTAGAGCTCATCTCATATCCTATATTTAATTGTCCAAGCCCCATAATAGCAAAATAAAATGGAGCATAATATATTACTTTAATCTCCCATGTACTGATTCGTTAATAGATTTGCTGTTTTAACACCCGAAACTTTCGGATATAACCACCTAAACAATGTGTCTAGTTGTTATTTTCAATTCGGTTCGATAAGAGTTATGAATATGTGCTGGTTAGCAGAGAATAATAACTAATTAATGTTAACGTTAGTGATAACTCCTAAATTGTACAGTTTTTTGGTAACATTTTGAGGAGTTATCTTAGTATTTTTGAGTCATTTTGATGCCAAAAAACACTAAAATGGGAAAAAGATATTTCTAACGATTATGTCAAAGTTATGTATTAAACAGGATCAAAAATAGAGAAAATTACAAATCGGCTAGATGAAGCCGCCGGCATGGAGTCACTGAAGCCGCCGGCTTGGAGCTGAATACACCAGAATGTTCCAGAATCGATGTAAAATTGAAAGAACTTATTGATCAAGAAAAAAGGCAAGGAAGCCGCCGGCTTCCCAATGAAGCCGCCGGCCTGGTAGACATGGTTTCTTAACTTATCGACCAAGCTCAAGTAAAAATAGAAACAAAATCAAGGCAAAATTATAAAGATCTGGCAAATTAAGGAGCCGCCGGCCTGGAATGAAGCCGCCAGCTTGGATAAGACGGTTACAAGATCTTAGCTTGCGGATAAAGTATAACTTGCACAAGGAGTCACTGACTCAAGGCAAGCCGTCGGCTTCCCACTGAAGCCGCCGGCTTGGCCACCGCCCCAAAATCCTATAAATTTCGGCCTCTGGTCTCAGTTTTCAAAAGTAGTTTAGTTTTTCCAGAATTTAATAATTCCGTAGGTCATTTTTAGGGGTTTTCTCTAAACCCTTAGGTTAGATTTACTTATTGTAATCAAGATTCAAGTTTCAATTAAAGTTATTTTACATCTACCTTCTTTTCAAGGTATGATTCTATCCTTATCTTATTGTTTTATCTATTTTGATTACTGTATTCGTTTCTGTTCGTCATTTATTATGAACTAAACGTTCATAGTGATTACATAGATGAAAACTAAACTTCATCTGGGAGTCAGATGAAGCCATCGGCTTCACCCTCAAGCCGCCGGCTTGGAGTGAAGGAAGCCGCCGGCTTCGTGCTTTATTCTGTGTAATTTCTGGTTTTTTTCCAAATCTGTATGGTTGTGTTTCTGTAATGATATTTGAATTGTTTTGAGTCTGTTTTGTTTGACTATACTTGTTTGCCATGCTTAATGATTAAATAACATGATTTTAGGGTTGATTAGTCCTTAATTTGATAATCTATTATTCGATTCATGCTACTTGTTTAGATCTAGTCCATCAAACTTGTTAAATTGAATTGCATGCAACTAGGTTAAAGAACTTAATAGTGATAAACTTATTTGATTTAATTTACGCTTATATAATAGAAGTTAATATTGTTAGGCTTAATCGAAGAACCTTCGTTTGGATTTGTTTAATTAATGATTGCATGAAAATGTAGTAGTAATTGACTTTTAGCTAGTAACTTGAGTTGATCTACTTGGTGTTTAATAGCTTATATAATTTTTTAGTCTATTTGCATATTGATCCTCATCACAAGATTGGTATGTATCATGTAATCGAATTGAACATGAAGAATTAAGATGTTAGTTATGCACATCACATATCTCACATATGCTTTAAGTCCCTGCTGATTAATTAATATGCAACACTTGTCTTAACCTGCTTAGGGATAATAATTGGTCTATGATTGTTATCTTGATTTGTGTTAATATAAGTTATGAAACTTATCTAATATGATTCCCGTATGAATTGGTTGTCCATGTAATCACTTGTATCTTTACTTGTATTGTATTTTATTTTGAATCTTTGAGTCCTTATTTTACTTTGTTTATCTTTAAAAGTAACTCTTTCCTAAGAGATAAATCTATCCCATAAAAGATATAAAAACATATCTTTAATTCTTTAATAAGAATTAAATAATAAAACAACTCTTATCCATACCTACACTTTCCTTGGGACGATAACCTAAAATACTGCCTCTGATCGGGTTTTGTTGCTCGTTAGAGTGTTAAAAGTGTAATAATAAAGGTTATATAAATTTAAAAGTTTGAAAGGCAAATTAAGCACTGCACACTTTTGCACATCAACTTTTTGGCGCCGCTACCGGGGAAGTGTAGCGCGGTAAATACAGAAGTTGGATATACTTTGGTTATTGATATTTCTTGAAAACGGGTGATGACTGTCTTCCTTTAGGGTAGGGTTGCTGGGGTTCCGATTTAAAGGCTCCTGCTCGAACCTAGACTTTGACGGGTCACTTAAGTATTGAAAGATTCAATAGGACGTGTATGTTTGATTATTCGTTGTTATGTGATAAAAGTTGTTATTTAATATTTATATTATTAATTATGTTATTAATATTTATTATATTTATTTATTTAAAATTCAATAATATACTAAGATATTTCTTAAGTATTAATATAAACATAAAACTAAAATATATATATATATATATCCTTTAAGGCTTAAAAGATTTTCTCCCAAAATATTTCTTTTCATGATTTTAGATCACACGATTACTCGGTCCAAGAAACCAGTCTTACAAAGAACGTTGTCAAATCCTGATATATTATTTAAACTTTCTAAGGATTCGAAAATTGTTAAGAAATTAGATTTCCAAGAGGAAACTACTTCTAATGATGATTCATTATCTAGCCCCCCGTCTAGTCCTGGTTCTAATTTGGGATCTCTTTTTGGTTCAGAAATTAAAATGACTGATTCAATGGAAGCGTTAATGAAAGCTGGTCGGGAAGGATTAGGTCATGCTATTACTCCGCCCGAAATAAAAGAAAATTTTGATATTAAGGGTATTATTTTTCATTTGCTTAAAGATAATCAATTTAGGGGTACGGAGAAGGAAGATGCTAATGCCCACATTCAGAATTTTAAAGATATTAGTAATCTATTTAACATTAATAATGTGGAAAGTAATACTATTTATCTTCGTCTCTTCCTATGGTCACTAAAAGATGAAGCTAGGGAATGGTTGAACTCGTTACCTAAGGAGATATTACTAGTTGGGATACGATGGTTGAAAAGTTTCTCACTCGATTCTTTCCTGCGTCTAAAACTGTCACCCATCA
This sequence comes from Rutidosis leptorrhynchoides, assembly GCF_046630445.1. Classification (NCBI taxonomy): domain Eukaryota; kingdom Viridiplantae; phylum Streptophyta; class Magnoliopsida; order Asterales; family Asteraceae; genus Rutidosis; species Rutidosis leptorrhynchoides. Next base: position 104,470,839 of record NC_092333.1, on the reverse strand, counting down.
AACTGAAATTGCTAATTTTCGTCAGAAAACTAATGAGTCTTTTATTCTGCATGGGTTCGATTTGTGAAATGTCCCGTTCATATTGATTATAAATGTTTCATATTAATTGATTTCGTTGCGTGGTTTTGACCTCTATATGAGACATTTTTCAAATACTGCATTCATTTTTAAAACAACCATAACCTTTATTTTATCAATAAAGGTTTTAAAAACATTACGTAGATTATCAAATAATGATAATCTAAAATATACTATTTACACATGACCATTACATAATGGTTTACAATAGAAATATATTACATCGACATATGTTTCTTGAATGCAGTTTTTACACAATATCATACAAACATGGACTCCAAATCTTGTCCTTATTTCAGTATGCAATAGCGGAAGCTCTTAATATTCACCTGAGAATAAACATGCTTTAAACGTCAACAAAAATGTTGGTGAGTTATAGGTTTAACCTATATATATCAAATCATAACAATAGACCACAAGATTTCATATTTCAATACACATCCCATACATAGAGATAAAAATCATTCATATGGTGAACACCTGATAACCGACATTAACAAGATGCATATATAAGAATATCCCCATCATTCCGGGACACCCTTCGGATATGATATAAATTTCGAAGTACTAAAGCATCCAGTACTTTGGATGGAGTTTGTTAGGCCCAATAGATCTATCTTTAGGATTCGCGTCAATTAGGATGTCTGTTCCCTAATTCTTAGATTACCAGACTTAATAAAAAGGGGCATATTCGATTTCGATAATTCAACCATAGAATGTAGTTTCACATACTTGTGTCTATTTTGTAAATCATTTATAAAACCTGCATGTATTCTCATCCCAAAAATATTAGATTTTAAAAGTGGGACTATAACTCACTTTCACAGATATTTCCTTCCTCGAAAATAAGACTTGGTCACGGATCGATTCACGAACCTACACAAATTTGTACATATATATCAAAGTATGATCAAAATATAATTACAACCATTTTTATTATGTTTTAAAGATTTGAGTGTATTAAGTCAGCTGTCCTCGTTAGTAACCTACAACTAGTTATCCACAGTTAGATATACAGAAATAAATCGATATATATTATCTTGAATCAATCCACGACCCAGTGTATACACGTCTCAGGCTAGATCACAACTCAAAGTATATATATATTTGGAATCAACCTCAACCCTGTATAGCTAACTCCAACATTACTGCATATAGAGTGTCTATGGTTGTTCCAAATAATATATATACTTGGGTCGATATGATATGTCAAAATATTTGCATACATGTCTATGGTATCCCAAGATTACATAATATATTAGAATACATGTATAATACAATATAAGTTAGCTAGGATATGATTAATATAGATTTGTTACAATATTTCCCGTAGCTACAACAATCAAAAAATATCTAATCTTGTTTTACCCATAACTTCTTCGTTTTAAATCTGTTTTGAGTTAATCAAATTGCTATGGTTTCATATTGAACTCTAATTTAAGAATCCAAACAGAAAAAGTATAGGTTTATAGTCAGAAATTTAAGTTACATGTCAATTACTAAAGAGGCAGTCATTTCTGTCGAAAGAACGACATCTTGATGACCATTTTGAAAAACATACTTTCACTTTGAGTTTAACCAAGATTTTTGGATATAGTTTCATGTTCATATGAAAAATCATTTTCCCAGAAGAACAACTTTTAAATCGAAGTTTATCATAGTTTTTAATTATCCAAAACAAAACAGCCCCCGGTTTCACTACGACGGCGTATATCCGATTTTATGGTGTTCATCGTGTTTTTAGGTTTTAAATAATTAAGTTAGCATATCATATAGATATAGAACATGTGTTTAGTTGATTTTAAAAGTCAAGTTAGAAGAATTAACTTTTGTTTGCGAACAAGTTTAGAATTAACTAAACTATGTTCTAGTGATTACAAGTTTAAACCTTCGAATAAGATAGCTTTATATGTATGAATCGAATGATGTTATGAACATCATTACTACCTCAATTTTTCTGGATAAAACTACTGGAAATGAGAAAAATGGATCTAGCTTCAAAGGATCCTTGGATGGCTTGAAAGTTCTTGAAGCAGAATCATGACACGAAAACAGTTCAAGTAAGATTTTCACTCTAAATAAGATTGTTATAGTTGTAGAAATTGAATCAAAGTTTGAATATGAATATTAACTTGAATTAGAAAGATAACCTACTATAAATAACAAAGGTTCCTTGATCTTAGATGATTACTTGGAATGGATTAGAAAGCTTGGAAGTAAACTTGCAAACTTGGTAGTATTCTTGATTTTTATGAAACTATACTTATGGAATTTATGAAGAACACTTAGAACTTGAAGATGGAACTTGAGAGAGATCATATTTATGAAGAAAATTGAAGAATGAAAGTGTTTGTAGGTGTTTTTGGTCGTTGGTATATGGATTAGATATAAAGGATATGTAATTTTGTTTTCATGTAAATAAGTCATGAATGATTACTAATATTTTTGTAATTTTATGAGATATTTCATGCTAGTTGCCAAATGATGGTTCCAAAATGTGTTAGGTGACTCACATGGGCTGCTAAGAGCTGATAATTAGAGTGTATATACCAATAGTACATACATCTAAAAGCTGTGTTTTGTACGAGTATGAATACGGGTGCATACGAGTAGAATTGTTGATGAAACTGAATGCGGATGTAATTGTAAGCATTTTTGTTAAGTAGAAGTACTTTGATATGTGTCTTGAAGTCTTTCAAAAGTTTAATAATACATGTCATAACCCGTCCTTAACCATAAGAACGTGTTAGATAACGTATGATTTCATTGCGAGGTATTGACCTCTATATGCGACATTTTTAAAAGAGAAACTGCATATATTATACATTACAAACCATAACCATTATTTTTGTTACAAGCTTTAGACAATAAAAAGATGATTATCGTTTAGCGATAATCTTCGACTTACAAACTTTACATATAATGATAACAACACGATTTCGAGCATATTTTACAACACAAATCCTTGGGCATGCAGTTTTATTTTTGACACAAATATGCGTACGCAAGATCCTGCTCAAATTCAACATAATGCAGTGGAAGCTTTAGTAATCACCTGAGAATAGACATGTTTTAAAAGGTCAACATAAAGTTGGTGAGATATAGGTTTAATGCCGGCAGCAATATATATATATATATAGACCACAAGATTTCGTATATAAATAGTTTAATAAAAATATTCTAAGTGGTTGAGCACTTGGTAACCATACTTAACATTTAATCACGTCGCATATTCCCTTTATTATGAAATCTTACTACACCGTACCAAGTGTAGCCACGAAACGAAGTACTGTGCAACCGTTGAATACTGGTCGTCCAGTCCGGTTGGGGTTGTCAGGCCCGATAGATCTATCAACAGGATTCGCGTTTACAATACCGCTGTAAATAACAGTTACCAAGCTACAGGGAAGTATGCCAGTGGTACAACTCAACGTAGAATATATTTTTCAGTTACTTGTGTCCATAACGTAAAACATAAAATACATGTATTCTCATCCCGAAATATTTAGAGTTTAAAAGTGGGACTATATACTCACTTTCGTCTTGAAGATATATATATAATTTGACTTGGTCTCCGGTTGATATCACGAACCTATCCCTATATAATATATCAATACCTTTTCTTTTTAAACAAACGTCACATATATATACTTGTTATGCTTTTAATACTTTGAATAATTCCTTAGTCCGTAGTTAGCAGTTCGTTGTTAGTAATTCAATTTTAATGGTTCATTTTTAGATGTTTAATATACCCGCAATGAAATAAATAAAACCCCCAACGAAATAAATAAAACCCCATCGTATATGTATTGGTCGAGATTAATCTTGACCCACGGTACCGGTGTTGTCAAATGACGTGTTGCGTACATAAAGTACCGGTGTTGTCAAATGACGTGTTGCGTACAATCATGGGATCTTATGATTAATCTTCTCGTGTTGTTTACGGGTGATCCTGAACCATATAAAATTGAATTATAAGTACATATATATAAAATATCATGTTAACTTAAAAAGATGTGATTTATTTAATTTTTCCCAATTATTTTCGTGGCTAAACTAGTCTTGGATATCCGATTTTGTTTCGGTCATAGTTTCTTCGTTACAACTCCGTTTTCGTTGATTCAACTTGTCATCTCCTTGGATCGAGTCCCTCTTTAAGAATATGAACTGTAAATACCTTAGTTTGTATTCAAAATCACACGGCATAGGTCAAACTTTAGTGAAACTTATGAAGTTAATGATTTTCCATCATGTAAACAACCTTAAATGATTATTTTTCTAAAAATACTTATACTTTGAGTTAAATCATGAAATTTTTATGTGTTAACATATTCATAGTAAATATCAATTTTCCAGAAAATAAGCCTCCAATTCAAAGTTCAAAATAGTTTTTAATTATCCAACCCAAAACAGCCCCCGGTTACACTCCGACACCGTAGATTCAGTTTTAAGGTGTTCTTTGAAAAACCAAGTTATACCTTGTTAAATTAGCATATATTTAAGTTATATTACAGGTCTTGAAGTATTTTAAAAGTTAAGTTAGAAGGATCTATTTAGTTTGCAAACAAGTTTGAAAACATTCAAACTATGTTCTTGTTGTTAAAATTTTATACCATAAAATAAGATAGCTATATATATATGAATCGAATAAGGTTATGAACAAAGTTACTACCTCAAGTTACTTGGACAAGATTGCTGTAAAAGAGGAGTAAGAACCTAGAACCAAAAGGGTGATGGAAGTGGATGAAAGATTGGAAGTAAGTTGGTGTTCTTGGAAGGATTTCTTGAAGTGTTTTTGTAAGGTTTTCTTATGAGGTTTAAGTGTTGTTTTTGAAGCTAAATGATGGGGAAAATGCTTGGAGATGATCAAGTATGAAGTTAAGAGTATTTTGAGAGAGAAATGGAAGTGTAAGTATGAGAAAATGGGGTGAAGAAATGGTGTGCATGCATAAAAATGTTTTTAGGTTATAAAGGAAAAAAAGATACCTAACTTTGTTTTCTTGCTAAATAATTCATGCTACTTGACAAATGGTTGGTTCCACATGTTTCTTAATCATTTAAGGCTGCTAAGGAGCAGATTTTTATTGGTATATACCAATAGTAAATACATCTAGAAGCTGCGTATGATACGGGTACATATACCCTAGATATACGTGTAGAAATCTTTGAGAAAACGGAACGAGGATTCAAATATAGCTATCTTTTGTAAATATACTTATATTGTTTTATGTATGTAAGCCCTTTAAAAGTGATAAAATACATATCTATACGATGCATGTATAAGTATTATAGGTTATAAGTATTTATGTCGAAGAACGTTACGTATAGTTATCGTTTTGAAAACTTAAGTTAGTAGTTTCAAAATATACTTATAACTCATTGTTATTAGTACCCAATGAGATTTTAAACATCCTTAGATCATGTTAAATATATATAAATACATATATATACATAAACGTATAATTATCGTATGTTATATAGTTCGTGATATCATCGGTCAAATTGGACGGTCAAACGTTGTGTAAAACTCTTTTCAAAAACATAAATCTCAACAATTTAGATTGCTTATCATGTTGGTAAGGTTTAATTTATGTAAATATTAATCTTATAAGTATAAATTGATCGAAAAAGTCCGGGTCATTACAGTACCTACCCGTTAAATAAATTTCGTCCCGAAATTTTAAAATCGTACCTATTTTGCGTCATCGGGAAACAAATGCGGGTATTTTTGTTTCATTTGATCCTCTCGCTCCCAAGTAAACTCGGGACCTCTTCGTGCATTCCAACGAACTTTAACGATCGGTATGTTGCTCTGCTTGAGCCGTTTAACTTCACGATCCATGATCTCGATTGGTTTTTCTATGAATTGTAGTTTCTCGTCAACTTGAATTTCTTCAAGAGGAATGGTGAGGTCTTCCTTTGCAAGACACTTCTTAAGGTTCGAGACGTGAAATGTATTATGTACTCCGGCGAGTTGTTGCGGTAACTCGAGTCGATAAGCTACCGGTCCAATGCGTTCGATGATCTTGAACGGGCCTACATATCTTGGGTTCAGTTTACCCCTTTTTCCAAAACGTATCACACCTTTCCAAGGTGACACCTTTAGCATAACCATGTCACCGATCTGAAACTCTAATGGTTTCCTTCGGACATCGGCGTAGCTCTTTTGGCGACTACGGGCTGTTTTCAATCTCTCCTTGATTTGTACTATCTTCTCAGTCATTTCGTGTATGATCTCGGGACCAGTTAAATGTCGATCTCCTACTTCATTCCAACAGATAGGAGATCTACACTTCCTTCCATACAATGCTTCGAATGGTGCAGCTTTAATGCTCGCATGATAACTATTATTATACGAGAATTCTACTAACGGTAAATACTTATCCCATCCGTTTCCAAAATCGATCACACATGCCCTGAGCATGTCTTCAAGAGTCTGAATTGTTCTTTCACTCTGCCCGTCGGTTTGCGGATGATATGCGGTGCTCATATCCAAACGAGTTCCTAGGGCCTCCTGTAGTGATTGCCAGAACTTTGAGGTAAATCTACTATCACGATCAGATATAATGGAAATAGGTATTCTATGCCTTGAAACAATTTCCTTTATATACAATCGTAATAGTTTCTCCATTCTATCCGTTTCCTTCATAGGCAAGAAATGTGCAGACTTGGTGAGACGATCAACAATCACCCAAATGGTGTCGTATCCCCAGGCAGTCTTTGGTAACTTCGTGATGAAATCCATGGTAATACAGTCCCATTTCCATTCTGGAATTTCTGGTTGTTGAAGTAACCCTGACGGCTTCTGGTGTTCTGCTTTGACTTTGGAACAAGTTAAACATTCCCCAACATATGTTGCAACGTCTGTCTTCAAATTAGGCCACCAATAATGCGTCTTAAGATCTTGGTACATCTTTCCAACTCCAGGATGTATCGAATATCTTGTCTTATGTGCCTCGTTCAATATCAACTTCCTTAATCCACCCAACTTCGGTACCCAAATACGATTTGCAAAATATCGAATTCCATCTTCCCGCATAACGAGTTGCTTCTCATACTTCTTCATTATTTCATTTCCTATATTTTCTTTAGTAAGTGCTTCTCGTTGAACTTCTTTGATTTGTGAGTTGAGATTCATGCGAATTTTTATGTTCATCGCTCGTACTCGAATTGGTTCTCGTTCCTTTCTGCTTAGAGCGTCGGCCACCACGTTCGCTTTCCCGGGATGATAACGAATTTCACAATCATAGTCATTTATTAACTCAACCCACCTACGTTGCCTCATGTTCAGCTGTTTTTGATCGAAAATATGTTGAAGGCTTTTATGATCAGTAAACACAGTGCATTTAACCGCATACAAGTAGTGTCTCCATATCTTCAATGCAAACACGACTGCTCCCAGTTCTAGATCATGCGTCGTATAATTCCGCTCGTGAATCTTTAATTGTCGGGATGCGTATGCAATAACTTTCTTTCGTTGCATAAGAACACAACCAAAACCTTGTCGCGAAGCGTCACAATATATTTCAAAATCATCGTTCCCTTTAGGTAACGATAAAATAGGCGCCGTAGTTAACTTCTTCTTCAGTAATTGAAATGCGTTCTCCTGCTCCGAGGTCCATTCGTATTTCTTTCCTTTTTGCGTTAATGCTGTCAACGGCTTAGCTATTCGGGAAAAATCTTGAATAAACCTTCTATAATAACCGGCTAAACCCAAAAATTGGCGTATCTGCATTGGTGTTTTAGGAGTCTCCCATTTTTCAATGGCTTCAATTTTTGCTGGATCAACCTGAATTCCTTTGCTACTAACAACGTGGCCAAGAAATTGCACTTCTTTCAACCAGAAAGCACACTTAGAAAATTTAGCGTATAGCTGTTTTTTTCTCAACAACTCTAATATCAACCTTAAATGCTGCTCATGCTCTTGCTCACTCTTGGAATAGATAAGAATGTCATCAATGAAAACGATAACAAACTTATCTAAATACGGACTACAAACTCGATTCATGAGGTCCATGAATACAGCTGGCGCATTCGTCAATCCAAACGGCATGACCAAAAATTCGTAATGACCATAACGTGTCCGAAAAGCAGTTTTCGGAATGTCCTCTTCTTTGACACGTAGTTGATGATAGCCCGATCTTAGGTCGATTTTCGAATAAACACATGATCCCTGGAGTTGATCAAATAAGTCGTCAATTCTCGGTAGTGGATACCGATTCTTGATAGTTAACTTATTTAATTCACGATAATCTATACACATTCGGAAAGATCCGTCTTTCTTCTTGACGAATAAAATTGGAGCTCCCCACGGTGAAGTACTTGGTCGTATGAATCCACGATCCAATAATTCTTTTAACTGACTCTGAAGTTCTTTTAACTCGGACGGTGCAAGTCTATATGGAGCACGGGCCACTGGTGCGGCTCCTGGTACTAAATCTATTTGAAATTCTACAGATCTAAATGGAGGTAATCCCGGCAACTCTTCCGGAAAAACTTCAGGAAAATCTCTTGCCACAGGCACGTCGTTGATGCACTTCTCTTTTTCTTTCTTTTCGACTTTATTAACATGTGCTAAGATAGCATAGCACCCTTTCTTCAAGCACTTTTGAGCTTTCAAATAACTAATGAGTTTTAGCTTTGAGTTACCCTTCTCTCCATAAATCATCACCGGCATTCTATCCTTACAAGGAATGCGAATTGCCTTCTTGGCACACACAACTTCAGCTCCTACTTTGGACATCCAGTCCATGCCGACTATTACATCAAAACTTCCTAATTCTACGGGTATTAAGTCAATTTTAAATGTTTCTCCAGCTAAATTTATTTTACAATCACGGTAAATTTTATCGGCTTTAATTAGTTTACCATTAGCTAACTCAATCATGTACTTAGCATCTAGAGGTAATGATGAACAATTCAATTTAGCGTGAAAGTCTCTACACACGTAACTTCTATCAGCACCAGTATCAAATATAATAGATGCGGATAAGTTATTAATGGTAAACGTACCCGTAACAAGCTCCGGGTCTTCACACGCCTCTCTAGCATTAATAACAAATGCTCTTCCACGTGCAGATCCATTATTCTTCTCTGGATTCGGACACTGGCTCTTATAGTGACCTTGTTTTCCACACCCATAACAAGTAATGGTAGCCAAAGCAGTTCTATTTGCATTGGTGGCAAGAGTCTTGGTACCATTTGTATTTGTAACGAGAGCCCTACAATCTTCAGCAAGATGACCCTTTCGATTACATTTGTTGCATACCAGATTACAGTAGCCAGAGTGATGTTTGTGGCATCGGTTGCATAAAGGATTTTGTCCTTTATAACCAAAGCTTAAACCACTACCCGCACCTTGCGTGTTTTCTTGTTTCTTAAAAGATTGTTGTTGGTTACCTCGATCATAATTTCCATTCCACTTTCTTTTGTTACCTGATACCTTCACATCAGTATTGGATACTTTCTTATCCATGATGACCTGATCCATTAGCTCGTTTGCCATGGTTATAGCTTCATGAATTGTCTTAGGTTTCGATGCTGTAACATTTGCCTTGACCTTTTTGGGCAAACCATCTTTGTACATTTCAATCTTCCGTTCTTCGGTTGGAACCAATTCAGGACATAGCAAAACTAATTCCATGAATCGCTGATTGTAGTTGGTGATTTCAGTACCAATAACCTTCAGACTTCGTAACTCATCTTCCAACTTCCTAACCTCGTTCCTTGGACAATATTCGTTGATTAACATTGTTTTGAATTCTTCCCACGGAGTATCATAAGCTACATCTCCTCCTACAGCCTTCACATAATTTTTCCACCACGTGAGTGCACTATCTTGTAAAGTGCACGATGCATACTTGGTCATGTCCTTTTCAACACAACCACTGATTTTAAACACAGTCTCCATCTTTTCTATCCACCGGGTTAAACCGATTGGTCCTTCTGTTCCACTGAATGATGAGGGCTTGCAAGCTTGAAAAGTTTTGTAAGTGCACCCCACACGAGGATTTGGGTTAACTGCAGCACCTCTTGCAGCCTCGACCCATAACATTCTGTCGTTCACTCGCTGATTGATGAGTTCCTGGATTTCTTGTTCCGTCATTCGGTTCAATCGCGCCATATTCTTCTATAAGAATGAAAAGAAAATAATTATTCACATGGAATATTATAGATGTAGTGTATATTTACAGTACATTATAGCTTATTAATAATATGAACCAGGTATTATTATAAAAGCCTTTTCTTCTTATTAGCGTTTTATAATTATATCTAGGGTAGTACCTACCCGTTAATGTCCATACTTAATAGCTTAGTACAGAATCAATTACTACCATCTAAGTAATACTTAACCATGGAAAATTATTGCATTTCACACTTCACTATTTTACATATGCTTATCTTACATCGAACATTAAGCAAACCACACTAATAATATTATACAAAACATTATATGATCCCATGGTTTAATACGGCAGCGCATCGTTTGGTCTATTTTCTAGGACGTTTAGGTTCAAAGAATCGCTTAACGCTTATCCTGGCTGTCTGCCTATATTTTGGCTGTGGGACTGAAGAACTGGATGCCGGGATAGAACGAATAGGAATAGCGGGAATAGGGGTGGTAGTGTCTAGTGGAGTTGGTGCCACACCATCCTTACTAAACTCGGGATTTGAATTTTCTAATTCATTAGCCTTTCGTTTCTTTCCTAGTTCGAACTCGTCTTTTGTAATTTCCTGTATTTCTTCCTCGGGTTCACTTTCCTCCTCGGGTTCACTTTCCTCCTCGGGTTCACTTTCCTCCTCGGGTTCACTTTCCTCCTCGGGTTCACTTTCCGGGTTCTCTATAGTCGGTTCATCCGGAATTTGTGAGTCTTCCCCAAAGATATTATTTTCGTCATCGGATAGGTTAATGACTGGAACACCATCTGAAGATTCTGGTTCGGAGTCGCTGAACGTGATGAAAAGTTTTGAGCCCGACATCTATCACACAACAACTAACCCATTAGTACTACATAATATTTACATATAAATTTTAACCAACAATGATAAGTAATGGTTTTTAAATCAGACCCGGTCAAAGTCCAGACTTACTAATGTATCCTAACGACTTATCGGTTTAGACACACTAATGCAAACCTGGTTCGCTAAGACCACCGCTCTGATACCACATGTCATAACCCGTCCTTAACCATAAGAACGTGTTAGATAACGTATGATTTCATTGCGAGGTATTGACCTCTATATGCGACATTTTTAAAAGAGAAACTGCATATATTATACATTACAAACCATAACCATTATTTTTGTTACAAGCTTTAGACAATAAAAAGATGATTATCGTTTAGCGATAATCTTCGACTTACAAACTTTACATATAATGATAACAACACGATTTCGAGCATATTTTACAACACAAATCCTTGGGCATGCAGTTTTATTTTTGACACAAATATGCGTACGCAAGATCCTGCTCAAATTCAACATAATGCAGTGGAAGCTTTAGTAATCACCTGAGAATAGACATGTTTTAAAAGGTCAACATAAAGTTGGTGAGATATAGGTTTAATGCCGGCAGCAATATATATATATATAGACCACAAGATTTCGTATATAAATAGTTTAATAAAAATATTCTAAGTGGTTGAGCACTTGGTAACCATACTTAACATTTAATCACGTCGCATATTCCCTTTATTATGAAATCTTACTACACCGTACCAAGTGTAGTCACGAAACGAAGTACTGTGCAACCGTTGAATACTGGTCGTCCAGTCCGGTTGGGGTTGTCAGGCCCGATAGATCTATCAACAGGATTCGCGTTTACAATACCGCTGTAAATAACAGTTACCAAGCTACAGGGAAGTATGCCAGTGGTACAACTCAACGTAGAATATATTTTTCAGTTACTTGTGTCCATAACGTAAAACATAAAATACATGTATTCTCATCCCGAAATATTTAGAGTTTAAAAGTGGGACTATATACTCACTTTCGTCTTGAAGATATATATATAATTTGACTTGGTCTCCGGTTGATATCACGAACCTATCCCTATATAATATATCAATACCTTTTCTTTTTAAACAAACGTCACATATATATACTTGTTATGCTTTTAATACTTTGAATAATTCCTTAGTCCGTAGTTAGCAGTTCGTTGTTAGTAATTCAATTTTAATGGTTCATTTTTAGATGTTTAATATACCCGCAATGAAATAAATAAAACCCCCAACGAAATAAATAAAACCCCATCGTATATGTATTGGTCGAGATTAATCTTGACCCACGGTACCGGTGTTGTCAAATGACGTGTTGCGTACATAAAGTACCGGTGTTGTCAAATGACGTGTTGCGTACAATCATGGGATCTTATGATTAATCTTCTCGTGTTGTTTACGGGTGATCCTGAACCATATAAAATTGAATTATAAGTACATATATATAAAATATCATGTTAACTTAAAAAGATGTGATTTATTTAATTTTTCCCAATTATTTTCGTGGCTAAACTAGTCTTGGATATCCGATTTTGTTTCGGTCATAGTTTCTTCGTTACAACTCCGTTTTCGTTGATTCAACTTGTCATCTCCTTGGATCGAGTCCCTCTTTAAGAATATGAACTGTAAATACCTTAGTTTGTATTCAAAATCACACGGCATAGGTCAAACTTTAGTGAAACTTATGAAGTTAATGATTTTCCATCATGTAAACAACCTTAAATGATTATTTTTCTAAAAATACTTATACTTTGAGTTAAATCATGAAATTTTTATGTGTTAACATATTCATAGTAAATATCAATTTTCCAGAAAATAAGCCTCCAATTCAAAGTTCAAAATAGTTTTTAATTATCCAACCCAAAACAGCCCCCGGTTACACTCCGACACCGTAGATTCAGTTTTAAGGTGTTCTTTGAAAAACCAAGTTATACCTTGTTAAATTAGCATATATTTAAGTTATATTACAGGTCTTGAAGTATTTTAAAAGTTAAGTTAGAAGGATCTATTTAGTTTGCAAACAAGTTTGAAAACATTCAAACTATGTTCTTGTTGTTAAAATTTTATACCATAAAATAAGATAGCTATATATATATGAATCGAATAAGGTTATGAACAAAGTTACTACCTCAAGTTACTTGGACAAGATTACTGTAAAAGAGGAGTAAGAACCTAGAACCAAAAGGGTGATGGAAGTGGATGAAAGATTGGAAGTAAGTTGGTGTTCTTGGAAGGATTTCTTGAAGTGTTTTTGTAAGGTTTTCTTATGAGGTTTAAGTGTTGTTTTTGAAGCTAAATGATGGGGAAAATGCTTGGAGATGATCAAGTATGAAGTTAAGAGTATTTTGAGAGAGAAATGGAAGTGTAAGTATGAGAAAATGGGGTGAAGAAATGGTGTGCATGCATAAAAATGTTTTTAGGTTATAAAGGAAAAAAAAGATACCTAACTTTGTTTTCTTGCTAAATAATTCATGCTACTTGACAAATGGTTGGTTCCACATGTTTCTTAATCATTTAAGGCTGCTAAGGAGCAGATTTTTATTGGTATATACCAATAGTAAATACATCTAGAAGCTGCGTATGATACGGGTACATATACCCTAGATATACGTGTAGAAATCTTTGAGAAAACGGAACGAGGATTCAAATATAGCTATCTTTTGTAAATATACTTATATTGTTTTATGTATGTAAGCCCTTTAAAAGTGATAAAATACATATCTATACGATGCATGTATAAGTATTATAGGTTATAAGTATTTATGTCGAAGAACGTTACGTATAGTTATCGTTTTGAAAACTTAAGTTAGTAGTTTCAAAATATACTTATAACTCATTGTTATTAGTACCCAATGAGATGTTAAACATCCTTAGATCATGTTAAATATATATAAATACATATATATACATAAACGTATAATTATCGTATGTTATATAGTTCGTGATATCATCGGTCAAATTGGACGGTCAAACGTTGTGTAAAACTCTTTTCAAAAACATAAATCTCAACAATTTAGATTGCTTATCATGTTGGTAAGGTTTAATTTATGTAAATATTAATCTTATAAGTATAAATTGATCGAAAAAGTCCGGGTCATTACAATACATATCAAAACACAACATGTATATACATTCTAATGGAGTCGTTAAGTCTTCGTTAGTCGTTACATGTAAGTGTTGTTTTGAAACCTTTAAGTTAACGATCTTAATTAATATTGTTAACCCAATGTTTATTATATCAAATGAGATGTTAAATTATTATATTATCATGATATTATGATGTATGAATATCCCTTAATATGATATATACATTAAAATATCGTTACAACGATAATCGTTACATATAAGTCTCATTTCGTAATTCTTGAGTTAGTAGTCTTGTTTTTACATATGTAGTTCATTGTTAACACACTTAATGATATATTTAAATATCATTTTATCATGTTAAATATAGTATATCAATATCTTAATATGATACATATGTATTTAGTAGACGTTATCATAACGATAATCGTTATATATATCATTTCGAGTTTCTTAACTTAGTAATCTCATTTCTTATGTATATCACACATTGTTAATATATTTAGTGAGATACTTACTCATCATAATCTTATGTCAACCATATATATATGTCTATATATACCACAACATGTAGTTTTTACAATTTTGTAACGTTCATGAATCGCCGGTCAACTTGGGTGATCAATTGTCTATATGAAACTTATTTCATTTAATCAAGTCTTAACAAGTTTGATTGCTTAACACGTTGGAAACATTTAGTCATGTAAATATCAATCTCATTAATATATATAAATATGGAAAAGTTTGGGTCACTACAATTTGGTCATATGCTTAGAGGTTGTCCACAACATGGTTTGGATAAACTTAAAAAGGTAACTACTTTCTATAAGTGTTGTGATATTGCTACGAGAAGAGAGATTGATACATCTGCTGGAGGGAACATTATGAGTAAAACTGCCGAAGAAGCTGAAACCTTGATTAATAAGTTGGCTGCGCTTCCCATGAATGGCACCAAGACTTAGCTATTTCTCGTTTGGTAAAATCTGTTAGTTTTGATTCTGAAGATATGGTTAAGGCTATGAATGTACAATTGAGTAATTTAGGAAGGCAAATTGAAAAGCTTACTAAGGAGATGCATATGATTAAGGTAGGTTGTGAAAAATTCCAAGGTCCTCATGCTACTAAGGATTGTGTTGCTAGTCTTACTATGGAGCAAGTTGAGAATGTTTCGTATGTGAATCAATTCCAAGGAAACCCAAACTACCGTAATAATTATAATGCACCTTATCCTACTAATAATAAAAACCCACCTGGTATCTTTCCTATTAGAGCACCTTTCATTCCAAATTCTTCTAATGATAAGAAGTCTAATCTTGAAGAAAGCATCCTCACTTTTATCAAAAATCAAAATGAAGCTAATGATAACATAAAAGCTCAACTTTCCCAAGTACAAAATAGTCATCAAGCGTCCATTCAAAACTTAGAGCGCAATGTTACTAAGTTATTCAAACTTGTCGAGGGTAAAGTTCCTATTGAATCTGAAGTTTCTAAGGAAGTTCGTTTTGAAAAGGTGAATGTTATTAGAGAAGTGAATAGGGTTGATGTTCATGAACCTGGTTTGAGGTACTTATGGGAGTTTGGAATGGGAGAAGAAGAGTATGATCAAGAAATAAAGAAGTTGACTGCTAATGAGGAAGATAAATCAAAGGATGATAAAATTCGATGTCTTGATCGTGATGAGGTAATTTTCATGCATGAGTTGTTTGATGGGAAGGAAGAAGAAATTAATGAAGAGGTGGATGAAAATAATGAAGTTAATAGTGAAAAATCTAAAAAATCGAAATGTGAAGATAAAGATGATTGGTTAGCTGATACCATGAAACAATTGGAAGAAAGGAGAAAAGAAGGTTTCCGCCCTCTTTATTCCTTCACAATTGATCCGGTAGATCCGTATTCATCACCTGAAGTTCCTGTTGCTATGTACACTGATCCAGGGGAATTTCAAATCCCTTGTTTAATTCGTGGTCCAATTCCAGTTATGGGATTAGCTGATACTGGTTCTAGCATTAATGTTATGCCGTTTTCCATTTATAATCGTTTAGGATTGCCATCGTTGGAACCAATAAGAGGAAATGTGTGTTTTGCTGATAGTCGTTTACATGAACCGTTGGGGATTGTTAGGCAAGTTGAAGTCATTGTTGGCTATGCTTACTATAAAATTGATTTTGTTGTTATGGACATGAAAGAAGATCCAATAACTCCTTTAATTCTAGGATCTCCGTTTCTAGCTACCACTCGTGCTACCATTAACTATGCTGATAATTCGTTAACTATTTGTTATGGTGCTATATTTGAATCTATTCAGTTAGTTCCAAGATCCAAAGTTCCTCGCTCTAATGTGAAAATGGTTAAAGTTGATAAAGAAGATGATGATGACTTTACCGTGGATGTAATTGTAACTGAATTTATAAAAGAGCAATATAAGCTTAGCACCGAAGTGAGAAAACATATCCATGAGTTGAGTGTTTCATTTGAAATGTCTTTTCGTAGAGGTCTTGACATCACATTTGAAAGGACCCGTCCTAATCCATCTGGACGAAGTCACCAACATCTGGTTCCATTGCGATGATCGACTCCAAATAATGTCTTTAAAATGAGCAAATGCACAGCGGAATGTTTCTTTCATACCTGAGAATAAACATACTTTCAAGTGTCAACTAAAAGGTTGGTGAGTTCATTAGTTTAACATAAATAATCATTTCATAAATTTAATAGACCACAAGATTTCATATTTCCATTTCTCATAAACATACGTCCCATACATAGAGACAAAAATATCATTCATATGGATTGAACACCTGGTAACCGACATTCACAATATGCATATAAGAATATCCCCATCATTCCGGGATCCTCCTTCGGACATGATATAAATTTCGAAGTACTAAAGCATTCGGTACTTTGGATGGGGCTTGTTGGGCCCGATAGATCTATCTTTAGAGTTCGCGTCAATTAGGGTGTGTGTTCCCTAATTCTTAGATTACCAGACTAACAAGGGGCATATTCGGTTTAATAATCCAACCATATAATGTAGTTTCATTTACTCATGTCTATTTCGTAAAACATTTATAAAAGCAGTGCATGTATTCTCAGCCCAAAAATATAAAGGGTAAAAAGGCAAATGAAACTCACCATATTGTATTTTGTAGTAAAAATACATATTACGACATTTAACAAGTGTAGGGTTGGCCTCGGATTCACGAACCTATAACATTTGTATATTTATTAATACACATAATCGTAATCGAACTTATAAATTATTCTTAAAGATGTGTTATATATATATATATATAGTAGATTAATAAGTTTCATTATGAGTATTTCCATTTTATATATAGTTATATCAATATAGTTAAGTTATGTATTTTAAATATATATCTTTTATACGCAGATCATTTGTTTATGAAATTATTATTAATTCTGATAATACTAAAGTTAATAAAAATAGTGATATTTTATAATATTATTGATAAAAGTGATAATAATAATAATAATAATAATGTTATTGGAAAATAATGATAATAATATTAATGTTAATGATGATACTTACAAAATCATAATATTTATAATAATCTTAATAATAATAAAGTTAATGATAAAAGTAATAAAAAAATGATAAAAATAATAATAATAATAATTACTACTACTTTAATAATAATAATCATATTTATATTTTAACAATTAATCATCTTACATAATTAATCATAACCATAACAACAATGGAATTAATAATAATAATAGTAATATTAAAAAATTATAACAATAATAATAACAAATAATACCTTAGAAGCATTAAAAGAAACAAACTGATCAGGATGGGACTCGAACCCGCGACCTCTACCTTACACCGCAACACTCCTAACCATTTTCACTATTCTGTGTTTCTGTTTAATATTTCGACCCCTACCTATATAACCCGTTTTTCTCACAACTTGGCCAAACCCTTCGGCCCAACAAACAATAAATCTCGGCCCAACAGTAAACTGGTTCATAAGCCCACTAAAAAAAATATAACAGCCTAAATAATGAAGTGGAATTCATGAATCCAGTTAACGATCCAAATATTTTTGTGGTTTTTGGCTTTCGGTTTATCACATACAATCATACTCATCTTTATCATAAAATCATAATTATCACTTACGATGCTCATCATCAACCATTCATCTATCTAATACCATCATCTTCATCATGATCTTATATCACCATCATTAATATTGCTAATCATTGTAATTATCACATAACACAATACTACCGTCACCAATTCAACTATTCATCATCTTCTTCATAAGTTTCATGAAGATGGCGGTTAAATGGTTTTGTTGGTTGTTGATTTGGCTCGAACAAAAACAACTCAGCTAGCAGAATAGTATAGCAGTAGGTTATCGAAGGGAGAGAAAGAAAACAATGAAACTGTAGTAGGTGGTTTGGTGATTGGACGGAATAGTAGCCAGAAATAATAGTAACCCAAATGGGTTTCGATCAAGAAGCTGAGCAGGGGCAGTAATCGTGTAGCAATGGTGTCATGTGTGATCAAAACAAAAAACGAACAAGGAAAATGATGTAGTAACACGGTTAATGGAGTAATCGGTGGTGGTTTTTGGTTTGCAAGGTGATTCGTGTTGAGGTGAAGTGGTGGTAATGGTATCGAGCAAAGGATGGTTGTTAGTAAACGGAATCAAAAATATAAGGGGGTGATGGTGTTCGGTTGAGGGTAGTTTCAATGGTGATGATCTTCGAACCATGATAGGGAGCACGATAACAACATCAATAATAATAATAGTCTAAACCGTAATAGTAGTTATTTGATGAGGCGAGTTGTGGGGATGAACTGAAAGTGATGAGTTGTGGTTATGGGTTTCAAAATAAGTATAAAAAAAACTTATAAAGTAGAGGTGTGTGGTTTCATGGTGGTGAACATGGTTGAGTTGGTTTGATGATCGACATAAAAAGGAAAGAAATAACCACAAAGGTGTTCATGGTTGTGAGATGGCGGATGATGATGGTTATTGGTGATAACCGATGGTGGTCGGAAACATGATCGATGGGTTCCTTGATGATGGTTTACGTACATAAGCATAAGAAGTGAAAGAAGCAAATTAATTGCTTTAGTCTTTGTAGGTTGCTGTAAGTTAGACAAGAAAGAAAAACAAGGAAAAAAAATTAAAAGGTGGTAGTGAATTTAATATGCATCAATCATGAAGACTTATAATACTTCGTAAATATGATTTTGAGGGAAGGAAACAAAAGTTGATACAGTAATCTTAAATCATTTGTATTATCATAAACAACCAATCAAGTACCAATTAAGCACAGTTAATTACACAACTATATAATTAAATATAGTATTATATCTTATTCATATTCATAATGGGAGTAAAAGAACGTGCACACAATAGTCCGATATTTGGAGTGTTATTACTGACACTTTTTCATGGACTTATTATTTCGTACCCGTTGTTAAATTAGTGGCGGATAAAAAATACTCAGATAAATCTCAAATTTTTAGAATAAGTTCCTTTATTTATTTCAGTCATTATGGTATAAAATTTGATTATTAATTTATTAAATAAAAATTACATCAACTGTCCCTCTCAATTTTGGGTAAAATATAAAAATTGTTGAAATTAAATAACTAGATCTTAAATACATTTTTATTAAGCCTAAAATTTATAGAACTCATTTTCGGATCACCGTTTATTTTAAAATCATATAAGTTCGAATTAAACTTCTCTAAATAATAATCGAAACGTCCAACGAGTTATTACAATCATTAAATCATTATATTTAATATACACTATACATATATTTATATTTATTTTTATATGTATACACATTTATTTACAAATAATAGTTCGTGAATCGTCGAGAACAGTCGAAGGTCAAATTAATATATATGAAACAGTTCAAAAATTTTTAAGACTCAACTTTACTGACTTTGCTTATCGTATCGAAATCATATAGAGATTAAGTTTAAATTTGGTCGGAAATTCCCGGGTCATCACAGTACCTACCCGTTAAAAAAATTTCGTCCCAAAATTTGAGTGAGGTGGTCATGGTTAACAATAAAAATGTTTTCATGACGAATATGAGTTGATAAATAGGATTTTATTATCATTGAATAATATGGATAAAATTATTCAATTAATCGAAGCGTATGAATTAAGTTATCACAAAAGATCGAGATGAAGAAATGGAGATTTTCCATAATTTTTGACGTAGTCGCGATTGAATTTCGGAATTCAAGGGATTTATAGAAAATCTTCGAAATCGAAAAGATTTGATTCTTCGGTGAGTAAGGAAATTAAGATCTCTATAATTAAATGCGGTGATCTGCGTCGATTACTCTGTCTGATATTTCCATTATAAATTAAGCTCTTCCATTCCATTATTCTCACCATTTCTATACTTTCTTTCTTAGTTCATACATCCAAAAGATTGTGAAAATGCTTAATCCAGTTCTAAACCTTGATATTTTCCTAATTATCATTTCTATCATCCTTCTTTTCAATCTTCTACCAGAAGAATCTATTTACTTCTACTATTACTTTGGGGTGATACTATTCTTAATTATACCGTGTTTTTATATTGCTATTCGTATTAATTACCACGGTTTGTAATCTCCGTGTTGTTATTGGGCTTTATATTTTCTCTTATATTTCATTATCCCTGCTTCCGTTTTCTATAATCATTGTCATCCACAGTTAATGCTCTCTCTTATTTTGCTGCGATTTATACTCAAATTTTCTATTTCTTTTGGAGCTTTGTCCCTTCGTTTCTTCTTTTTACGATTGGACATCTCTGCTAATGGTCCAGAATTCGTAGATATGGAGTTTCGAATGAATTTAATGTTCTAAACAAGAAAGAACGTTATAGCACGATTTGATTTGTCAAATTACCAGAATCACTGAGAATAGAACTATCAAGAATATATTTTCTTGATATGTTCAGAAGTTAATCAGAATGGAAGAGTTATGTAACATGACACATGATGACGTTATAATCTGTGAATCATCATGTTCCATTTAGAAACTCAGCATGACTTACTATAATATAATCACGTTGATCAAGTGTCATTATATTATACTAACTCATGCATCAGTTCCCAACATTACTTCAAAAACATTCATATTTTAAGCTCGAAATTTTACAGAATATAGAAACTAACAGTTTCTATATGATGTAACACTGATAGCATGAAGAGATTATTGATTTCAGATAAGAATAGTTATAAAAATATCTTCAGAAATATGGAGGATATTTATAATGAAAGATACGATGATATCTTGGAATATCTATGATCGGAGGATGAGGAAGAATATCGTCCACAAGGGTTTAGAGTAAGGAGCAAGACATTTGCTAAAGGCTTCAGCAGGCATCGAATCATTTGGATTCTTTGAAGTCAAACTTATTCTTTGTAATTTGTCCACGGTTTCCTTCATAGTTTCGCATAATCCGCTTTTCGGTACTAAATTTTCTATTGAGTGTTTCCAATACACCATTCTTTATCATCAAACTTTCGACAGTTAAGGTCGTATACAGTTTTTGCTGCTGTATTCAGCTTTTTCAGAATTTGTGGTATTGATTTGAAAACTGGGTGCTTTTCAGAATTTCAGAATGGAAGATCATAATTCTAAGAGATAAATGTTATATGTTTACATATAACTGTTGATGTAGACATGCTGCGAGATTTCGAAATATTGATTGCTGATTCTCGGTATTTGGTACGGCAATTCTCGTTATCAGATGCAGATGAGTAGATAATAGGATTTCAATGACTATAATAACTTTTCATAAGGTCAAAGATCAATGAAGTTGCTGGTAAGTTTACTGCTAATGTAGTGAGATATAAACAGTTTTTCGGTATTGATGATGAAAGGTAAACTTATATCAGGGTTATAATAAGCTAATCCGAGTGAAAATTCAAAGTTGATTTGCTGGAGCTGTGAAAAATTGGCTAATTTGGAAAGGGATTGCAAAGTTATTTTGGGTAATAATAACACTAAAGGAATTAACACAGCTACGCGTTAAACGTTTACTCAGTTTTCGAGAGTTTTCAGGTGCATAACTATACGCATCAATCTTTCTTTCTATCGATGAAATGTGGTTAGTTCATCCTCTCGATTGAGGCGTTTTCAAAAATCGTGAAAGGTTTGAACGCAGATTGAAATCGTCAAGATACAACTGAGGTTTAAAATGAAATCAAGTGGCAAACTTGAAGAATTGTTTAGTTTCATAAGTTATAGTCAATATTTTAATTCATTTTAATTGTCCAATGTTGATAGTCCTCGGTTGGTAGTCCACAGTTAGCAATTCAATAATTCATATATATAATTATATATATAATATTTAAATTAATACGTATCGTGACCCGTATACGTCTCAGACTCGATCACAACTCAAACTATATATATTATTGTAGAATCAACCTCAACCCTGTACAGAGAACTCGATCATTACTGCATATAGAGTGTCTATGGTGATTCCAAATAATATATATAAATGCGTCGATATGATATGTCAAAACCTTGTATACGTGTCCCGATATTTAAGTGCGTAAAATAAATAACAGAAATTAAATGACGATAAATTAAATGCGTAAAGTAAATAACAGAAATTAAATGACGATAAATAAAATTGCGATAATTAAATTGCGATAAATAAAATGTAATCAGTTAGCTAGGAACAGTTAGCTAGGATTTTGTTAGCGTGGATTCTTAACAAAATTTCTCATAGTTAATTTGTTTGTTTCTAACAAATTTTATTTTGTCCAACGTTTTCTTCATTATGCCACTTGTTGTATTCTGATAAATCAAAATCCCAATATGAAATTAGATGAGTATGGTTATTCTGTGGTGAACGGATTTGTAGATCGGTGGATGTAAGTAGGATAGTAAACGACTGTTGAATCAGCTTCGAAGAATGTACAGTGTAACTTATTAATGTGAAATCTGAATATTCCTCGGGTATTACCTACCCGTTAAAATATTTTCGCCATTAACAGTTTGTACAAAAGAATTTTTAATCACAATCTTTATGAAAAAATATATATACCTATATATTTTCTTCAGATGTAATCATGGATTTAATGAGTCAATATAATATTAAACTCATTTGATTTACCGTTAGAACAAGAATATATAATCTCTAAAACATTAGAGATTACATAATCGCTATGTCAAACGAAGATAAATGATGTAGAACGTCATGTAGAACGATGATTATACTCGAGGTACAGAATGAGACGTCGAAGCTGGTGATGCGGATGTTGTTGTTGATGGTAATAGTGCTGTTGGTGCTAAGGTTGGTGATGTTACTGGTGTTGGTGATACTGCTGGTGCTTGCAAATTGTGTACCATGCTCTCTAAAGTTAACACTCGAGCTCGGAGTTCTTTAACTTCTTCTACTAACCCTGGTTGGTTATCAGTGTGAGGTAGAGATCGGATATCTTCTCTATTTCCGTTAATGGTAGACTCAAGACTAAAAATGCTGGAAAAACAGGTATAAACGGTGTTGCGAATGGGTT
Source organism: Rutidosis leptorrhynchoides (assembly GCF_046630445.1). Classification (NCBI taxonomy): domain Eukaryota; kingdom Viridiplantae; phylum Streptophyta; class Magnoliopsida; order Asterales; family Asteraceae; genus Rutidosis; species Rutidosis leptorrhynchoides. Next base: position 104,447,157 of record NC_092333.1, on the reverse strand, counting down.
CGCCGATGAGCGGGTCAAGTACTCCAAGGTTAGGTGGTAGATTCGATTCATGATATGGGGTACCTTCTTCCCTTCTCCATAGGGTGAGTATGTCGCGAACCCACCTCCATTTTCTCCAGTAATCACGGTAGTTGATTGGTTGGTGTGCTCCTGTCACGCTGTCTTCGGAGTCAGAGGAACTTGGTCGATTCGTAGAGGCCATCTTACGCGATCTCAGGAAAGATTTTTGGTATGAAGAGTTTAGTGACAGCAATTGATAGTTGGATGGTATTCTCAATGCATAATTTGCATAGATATATATAGTACCAGGATCCCTTAAATTACGGAGAAATTTACGAGGGATATCAGGCAAGGTCTATAGTAACAGATACGCTAAGATATGAATTTTGTCTATACACTATTCATGCAGTCAATGCAGTAAAATGTGTATAGTCTAAGAATAATGAGTAGGTAATTTCCTAAGGATGATAATCAGATGATTTTCGACATAAATGATAAGCAAAACTTTTTATATGCAGACACGGTCGAAGTCCAGACTCACTAATGCATCCTAATGACTATCAGTTAGACACACTAATGCTAGACCTGGTTCGCTAATACCACCGCTCTGATACCAACTAAAATGGACCCGTCCTAATCCATCTGGACAAATTCACCAACATCTGGTTCCATTGCGATGATCGACTCCAAATATTGTCTTTAAAATGAGCAAATGCACAGCGGAATGTTTCTTTCATACCTGAGAATAAACATGCTTTCAAGTGTCAACCAAAAGGTTGGTGGGTTCATTAGTTTAACATAAATAATCATTTCATAAATTTAATAGACCACAAGATTTCATATTTCCATTTCTCATAAACATACGTCCCATGCATAGAGACAAAAATATCATTCATATGGATTGAACACCTGGTAACCGACATTCACAATATGCATATAAGAATATCCCCATCATTCCGGGATCCTCCTTCGAACATGATATAAATTTCGAAGTACTAAAGCATCCGGTACTTTGGATGGGGCTTGTTGAGCCCGGTAGATCTATCTTTAGAGTTCGCGTCAATTAGGGTGTCTGTTCCCTAATTCTTAGATTACCAGACTAACAAGGGGCATATTCGGTTTAATAATCCAACCATAGAATGTAGTTTCATTTACTCGTGTCTATTTCGTAAAACAGTTATAAAAGCAGCGCATGTATTCTCAGCCCAAAAATATAAAGGGTAAAAAGGCAAATGAAACTCACCATATTGTATTTTGTAGTAAAAATACATATTATGACATTTAACAAGTGTAGGGTTGGCCTCGGATTCACGAACCTATAACATTTGTATATTTATTAATACACATAATCGTAATCGAACTTATAAATTATTCTTAAAGATGTGTTATATATATATATATATATATATATATATATATATATATATATATATATATATATATATATATATATATATATATATATATATATATATATATATATATATATATATATATAGTAGATTAATAAGTTTCATTATGTGTATTTCCATTTTATATATAGTTATATCAATATAGTTAAGTTATGTATTTTAAATATATATCTTTTATACGCAGATCATTTGTTTATGAAATTATTATTAATTCTGATAATACTAAAGTTACTAAAAATAGTGATATTTTATAATATTATTGATAAAAGTGATAATAATAATAATAATGTTATTGGAAAATAATGATAATAATATTAATGTTAATGATGATACTTACAAAATCATAATATTTATAATAATCTTAATAATAATAAAGTTAATGATAAAAGTAATAAAAAAATGATAAAAATAATAATAATAATAATAATTACTACTATTTTAATAATAATAATCATATTTATATTTTAACAATTAATCATCTTACATAATAAATCATAACCATAACAACAATGGAATTAATAATAATAATAGTAATATTAAAAAATTATAACAATAATAATAACAAATAATACCTTAGAAGCATTAAAAGAAACAAACTGATCAGGATGGGACTCGAACCCGCGACCTCTACCTTACACCGCAACACTCCTAACCATTTGCACTATTCTGTGTTTCTGTTTAATATTTCGACCCCTACCTATATAACCCATTTTTCTCACAACTTGGCCAAACCCTTGGGCCCAACAAACAATAAATCTCGGCCCAACAGTAAACTGGTTCATAAGCCCACTAAAAAAAATATAACAGCCCAAATAATGAAGTGGAATTCATGAATCCAGTTAACGATCTAAATATTTTTGTGGTTTTTGGCTTTCGGTTTATCACATACAATCATACTCATCTTTATCATAAAATCATAATTATCACTTACGATGCTCATCATCAACCGTTCATCTATCTAATACCATCATCTTCATCATGATCTTATATCACCATCATTAATATTGTTAATCATTGTAATTATCACATAACACAATACTACCGTCACCAATTCAACTATTCATCATCTTCTTCATAAGTTTCATGAAGATGGCGGTTAAATGGTTTTGTTGGTTGTTGATTTAGCTCGAACAAAAACAACTCAGCTAGCAGAATAGTATAGCAGTAGGTTATCGAAGGGAGAGAAAGAAAACAATGAAACTGTAGCAGGTGGTTTGGTGATTGGACGGAATAGTAGCCAGAAAATAATAGTAACCCAAATGGGTTTCGATCAAGAAGCTGAGCAGGGGCAGTAATCGTGTAGCAATGGTGTCATGTGTGATCAAAATAGAAAACGAACAAGGAAAATGATGTAGTAACGCGGTTAATGGAGTAATCGGTGGTGGTTTCTGGTTTGCAAGGTGATTCGTGTTGAGGTGAAGTGGTGGTAATGGTATCGAGCAAAGGATGGTTGTTAGTAAACGGAATCAAAAATATAAGGGGGTGATGGTGTTCGGTTGAGGGTAGTTTCAATGGTGATGATCTTCGAACCATGATAGGGAGCACGATAACAACATCAATAATAATAATAGTCTAAACCGTAACAGTAGTTATTTGATGAGGCGAGTTGTGGGGATGAACCGAAAGTGATGAGTTGTGGTTATGGGTTTCAAAATAAGTAAAAAAAAAAACTTATAAAGTAGAGGTGTGTGGTTTCATGGTGGTGAACATGGTTGAGTTGGTTTGATGATCGACATAAAAAGGAAAGAAATAACCACAAAGGTGTTCATGGTTGTGAGATGGCGGATGATGATGGTTATTGGTGATAACCGATGGTGGTCGGAAACATGATCGATGGGTTCCTTGATGATGGTTTACGTACATAAGCATAAGAAGTGAAAGAAGAAAATTAATTGCTTTAGTCTTTGTAGGTTGCTGTAAGTTAGACAAGAAAGAAAAACAAGGAAAAAAAAATTAAAAGGTGGTAGTGAATTTAATATGCATCAATCATGAAGACTTATAATACTTCGTAAATATGATTTTGAGGGAAGGAAACAAAAGTTGATACAGTAATCTTAAATCAATTGTATTATCATAAACAACCAATCAAGTACCAATTAAGCACAGTTAATTACACAACTATATAATTAAATATAGTATTATATCTTATTCATATTCATAATGGGAGTTAAAGAACGTGCACACAATAGTCCGATATTTGGAGTGTTATTACCGACACTTTTTCATGGACTTATTATTTCGTACCCGTTGTTAAATTAGTGGCGGATAAAAAATACTCAGATAAATCTCAAATTTTTAGAATAAGTTCCTTTATTTATTTCAGTCATTATGGTATAAAATTTGATCATTAATTTATTAAATAAAAATTACATCAACTGTCCCTCTCAATTTTGGGTAAAATATAAAAATTGTTGAAATTAAATAACTAGATCCTAAATACATTTTTATTAAGCCTAAAATTTATAGAACTCATTTTCGGATCACCGTTTATTTTAAAATCATATAAGTTCGAATTAAACTTCTCTAAATAATAATCGAAACGTCCAACGAGTTATTACAATCATTAAATCATTATATTTAATATACACTATACATATATTTATATTTATTTTTATATGTATACACATTTATTTACAAATAATAGTTCGTGAATCGTCGAGAACAGTCGAAGGTCAAGTGAATATATGAAACAGTTCAAAAATTTTTAAGACTCAACTTTACTGACTTTGCTTATCGTATCGAAATCATATAGAGATTAAGTTTAAATTTGGTCGGAAATTCCTGGGTCATCACAACATTGAATTTCTTGCAACAAATTAAAGCGTTAAATGAGTATGAAAAGGGTAAGTGTGAAGAGAATAAGCCTAAGGAGTAATTTCGTAAGAAGAAAAGAGACGCGCAAACGACTCTATAATCAAAACTACCTATCCCTTTATATATGTTTATTAGGACTATATTATGTCTAAATGTTTCTTTGTTTTATTATTTAAATATGAATGCAAGAGCAATAAAGCTCCTAAGTGTTTAAATGATTAATTGATGAAGAGTTATTAATAAAATATTATGTTCGTATTATGCTTTTTGTTATTTAATATTTTGTCAAGTTACTTATTCAATTCAAAGGAAGTCTGTAAAAGTGCTCACAAATCGTTCTATGATCCTACAAATTGAGTGATATCACTCTTTCCCTTATTTTTAATTATGTCCTTTATTTATTTATTTCATTCTTTATTATAATTGCAATGAGGACATTGCATAATCTAAGTGTGAGGAGGGAAGTGATTAATCACTTAAAAGATTATAAAAGATACTATCAAAATTTCCCTAAAAAGTTGAAAAATGGTTACAATTTTAAATTTTTCGAAAATATAAATTCTTAGTCAAACTTATGTCTTTTTACTAACTTAATCTTAAAGATAATAATAGATCTACTCTCAGTTTCGAGATCGGATTACTTGTTTAAGATAAGAAGTTAAAAGCCAAAAATTGTGAAACGAGTGCAAACTTATAGCCACTACCATATGGCATAATAAGCATGGACCACTGAGGCAGCAAAAGAGTCCCAAATAAAGGCCAATTTTTAATTTATTTACCAAATGTAAAGCTAAAAGCTAAGCATGAAAGCAAAAGAAATGAAAAGGAAAAAGAGCCCAATGAAGGCCAACAAAAGAAAAGAGTTCCAATGAGAACCATACACTTCTTAAAGTTAGAAAACAAAAGAGTCCAATGATGACCAAACTGTATAAATTTGACTTAATAACCATTAGGACTACTTATAATCCTTGGTCTGGTTCAGACTAGTTCTTGCGAATAATAAATACTAACTTCGAATTAAGACATACTTTTGACTTTGCAATTTTACTTTAAATACCCATGATATAATATATAAGGTTAACTTGAGGACAAGTAAAGGTTTAAGTCTGGGAATTTGATAACTCCTAAATTATACAGTTTTTTGGTAATATTTTGAGGAGTTATCTTAGTATTTTTGAGTCATTTTGATGCCAAAAAAAAAAATACTAAAATGGGTAAAAATGGAAAAAGGATATTTCTAATGATTATGCCAAAGTTATGTATTAAACAGAATCAAAAATAGAGAAAATTGAAAATCAGCTAGATGAAGCCGCCGGCATGGAGTCACTGAAGCCGCCGGCTTGGAGCTGAATACACCAGAATGTTCCAGAATCGATGTAAAATTGAAAGAACTTGTTGATCAAGAAAAAATGCAAGGAAGCCGTCGGCTTCCCAATGAAGCCGCCGGCCTGGTTGACACGGTTTCTTAACTTATCGACCAGGTTCAAGTAAAAATGGAAATAAAATCAAGGCAAAATTATAAAGATCTGGCAAATCAAGGAAGCCGCCGGCCTGGATTGAAGCCGCCGACTTAGATAAGACGGTTACAAGATCTTAGCTTGCGGATAAAGTATAACTTGCACAAGGAGTCACCGACTCAAGGCAAGCCACCGGCTTCCCCCTGAAGCTGCCGGCTTGGCCACCGCCCCAAAATCCTATAAATTTCGGCCTCTGGTCTCAGTTTTCAAAAGTAGTTTAGTTTTACCAGAATTTAATAATTCTGTAGGTCGTTTTTAGGGATTTTCTCTAAACCCTTAGGTTAGATTTACTTATTGTAACCAAGATTAAAGTTTCAATTAAAGTTATTTTACATCTACCTTCTTTTCAAGGTATGATTCTATCCCTATCTTATTGTTTTATCTATGTTATTTACCGTATTCATTTCTGTTCGTCTTTTATTATGAACTAAACGTTCATAGTGATTACGTGGACGAAAACTAAACTTCATCTGGGAGTCAGATGAAGCCGGCGGCTTCACCCTCAAGCCGTCGGCTTGGAGTGAAGGAAGCCGCCGGCTTCGTGCTTTATTCTGTGCAATTTCTGGTTCTTTTCCAGATCTGTATGGTTGAGTTTCTGTAATGATATTTGAATTGTTTTGAGTCTGTTTTGTTTGACTACACTTGTTTGCCATGCTTAATGATTAAATAACATGATTTTAGGGTTGATTAGTCCTTGATCCGATAATCTATTATTCGATTCATGCTACTTGTTTAGATCTAGTCCATCAAACTTGTTAAATTAAATTGCATGCAACTAGGTTAAAGAACTTAATAGGATAAACTTATTTGATTTAAGTTACACTTATATAATAGAAGTTAATATTGTTAGGCTTAATCGAAGAACCTTCGTTTGGATTTATTTGATTAATGATTGCATGAAAACTTAGTAGTAATTGACTTTCAGCTAGTAACTTGAGTTGATCTACTTGGTGTTTAATAGCTTATATAATTTGTCAGTCTATTTGCATATTGATCCTCATCACAAGATTGGTATGTGTCATGTAATCGAATTGAACGTGAAGAATTAAGATGTTAGTTATGCACATCACATATCTCACATATGCTTTAAGTCCCTGCTTATTAATTAATATGCAACACTTGTCTTAACCTGCTTAGGGATAATAATTGATCTATGATTGTTATCTTGATTTGTGTTAATATAAGTTATGAAACTTATCTAATATGATTCCCGTATGAATTGGTTATCCATGTAATCACTTTTATCTTTACTTGTATTGTATTTTATTTTGAATCTTTAATTCCTTATTTTACTTTGTTTATCTTTAAAAGTAACTCTTTCCTAAGAGATAAATCTATCCCATAAAAGATATAAAAACATATCTTTAATTCTTTAATAAGAATTAAATAATAAAACAACTCTTATCCATACCTACACTTTTCTTGGGACGATAACCTAAAATACTATCTCTGATCGGGTTTTGTTGCTCATTAGAGTGTTAAAAGTGTAATAATAAAGGTTATATAAATTTAAAAGTTTGAAAGGCAAATTAAGCACTGCACACTTTTGCACATCAGTTAGGATACGTTCTACCTTGTTAACGAAACCGGATTGGCAAGAAACTAAGTTAATAACCATGTAACACTTCTTATTGTAGCCTTGTGGTTTTGCAGTATGTTACATATTTCTTTCTATGTTATATAATAACTTCTTAATGAACTCTGACTAAAGCCTAGTTTACTCAACTTATTAAGACTGAATTGAGACCGAATCTATGAATATACATAGTATAGAAGAATTAATGAAAACAACTTACATTATTACTCATAACTGGATACAGATGTAAACTTGCAACTACATTTGTGTAATCTTCATGAGCCTGCAGTTGAAATGAAACTTGATATGATATTAGTAGTTCAAACATACAAGTAGATTTTATATATTCAAGCATTTAATTAAACACTTAAGTCCAAAAAACATAATCATATAACATGCTAATACAACAAGAGTTTTCTTTGCATAAACCACAATCATATTAATAAATTGAATATTAATTAAATTGAATACTATTTAAAGTCATGAATTAGAGTATGTACAAAAAACATAAACATACAACACAAAAAAACCACGTGAAATCGTTTTCTGGTTTGTGTCTTTGAGAACTAATGAACAACTGTGTTATCAATTTAATTAACAACGAATGAAGAGCATTGCAGTGTTTTTAATACTTGATTAGTAAATCATGAACATAACGGACCACGGGTGAACCCGAACGTTTTTTATTATAAGCAAGTTAAAAGCCGGTCGATTTTGAGATCAAGTTTGCTATCTTCAGAATACTTCCAAAATTTGTTCCATAACGCAGCCTTTATATGACAACCCAGAAATTTCCAACCAAATTTAAACTTTATCTTTATATTATTCTGACACGATAAGCAAAGTTTGTTAAGTTAAATCTCAAGAATTTTAAACAGTGTTCATACATTCATTATAACCTCGACCAAATTCCGACGATTCACGAACCGTTATATATAAATAGATATGTATATATAAGTATATATATATTATAACTTGAGAATATTAATAAAGTATTAAACGTATAATACTTTACACGAACGTATTTGTTTCAATATGTTTATCGATGGAATTAGAAGATAATATCAAATGATTGATTTATCAGATACATTGTGATATGATTACGGATCTACTGTGATTTAAGAAATCTATTCTTTTTGACAACATTCGGAAAATGGTAAAGTGATTTATAAGTAAGAACGTGGAGTGTAAATAACTTAGATGTTGGATATCGACAAGTTAAGTAACTCGACATTTTTCATTAAGATGATTTTATACGTTTATTTAACCTTTGGACTTTATCCTATGCTTCACCAACAGACTGTAATTTAAAAACTTGAAACCTAGTATGAATATATATGATTCTACTTTTCTAAAACGTTTTATGATATAACGATTTCCATTATTTTAACCTTTAAACAAAATCATTCTTAAATATATTTAGTTTTGAAAAACAGAATTATCATATTTATTTGATTTAGTTTCAAACGTACAAAAACGTTTTCAGTTTAAAAAGAACTTTATTATTAAAACGTATATAACTTTTATAAATATCTAGAACCACTTTTGACAACTCATTACTTAACCAGTATGATAAAGATAATGATATTTATATTTTATTTTATTAAATATATATAATGATTTAAATTAATATTATATATATTTATACGCGTATTATACGTACATAGTTTTATACTTTTACTATACTTAAACTTTACCTTTACTTTATTTTTACTTTACTTTAACTTTAATATTCACTTTAATAATTCATACTTTAATAATTCACTTTAATAATTCATACTTTAATAATTCACTTTAATAATTCATATTTTAATAATTCACTTTAATAATTCATACTTTAATAATTCAAAAATCTATTATAAATAGAATTAAATAGGTTTTATTATTGCATAGAAACTTGAAAATATTTTTTTTTCTCTAAACTCTCTCAATCGATTTACATATATGTATATACCCTGTATTAGTTCAAGATATTATTAGTATACATAAAATATTACGACGGAGTGCTGTCCGAGTGATTTCGAAATTGTTTTTCGAGCGGGATAGAGCTAAGGAAATTATAGGTTATAGCTATGGAGGTTATGGGTATGGTTCGGGAGTATTGCTCGTGAGTCAAACTAGTGTTTATCATCTCCGTTGCATCTACGTACTTTTCCTGCAATATTGAATCTCAATATTGATACGTGAGCCCTCATAACTTAACTTTTATATATTATTAGTGTATCCCTGACTAGTGCTCGAGTATATAGAATTATGCATGCTTATACGTTCATTATTGTCGTTAGATAGGTTATTTCGAATCTTGAATTAAATACATATGCTATTAAGATAAGGTATATGATATGCATGTCGTTGGAAAGCTAGCGAAAAATTGAGAACTTTTCATTTAGATATCGAATGGTTTCGATGAACGGTTTAGAAGTTATAGTCAATTGAATTTTTGTAAAAATGATTATTATTATCGTCGTTATTATCGTCGTTATAATCTAATTATTATTATTATTATTATTATTATTATTATTATTATTATTATTATTATTATCATTGTCGTTATTAATAAAAGATATTGTTGTTATTTTTATTATTATTATTATCATTATTATCGTTAAGATTATTATTATTATTATTATTATCTTTCAAATAGTTATTAGTATTATCATTAATATTATTATTATTAGTATTATTATAATTAAAACTAATATTAGTAACATCTAATTATTATGATTACTATTATTATTATTATTATTAATATGAACGCGATATAAAAGACGACTAAAAGCTATTAAATGAAGTGATTAGGAAATAATGAGTATGAGTATCATGATGAAATTAAGATATCGTAAGATATTGATTTAAAGGAAAAATATCGTTTTCATTATTTTACTATTATTATTATTATTAAAAGTATTATTAATATTAAAACTATCATTTTTACTAAAATTATTATTTTTAATAAAAATATCATTGTTAATATGAAACATCATTATTATTATCATTTTAGTACTATTATTAATAAAAATTATCATTTTATCATTTTTAGAAAATATAATTATTGTTATTTTTATTGGTAGAATAATAATAATTATTACAAAATAATACAACTTTTACTTATTATTATTATTATCAATATTATTTTATCAAATAAATATGTGATACAAAGATATTTTACTACATATAATATAATTACATTAATAATACCTATCATATTATTTTTATGATATTAAATGAACTTTATAAATTTTATTACTTAAGATATATAAAAGTATATTTTTATTATATAAATTTTAATATAAAATTTTATTTATTAATAAAAGAACTATATTATTTACTTTAATAAAATCTGTTAAAAATATTTAAATATATAAAACAACTATATTTAAACTATATAATAATCATGTATAAATTTTAGAAGATATTTTGGTCAACATGACTTTTGTTGACTTTTGCATATTTAGTCTCGAGCATTAGGATTGTGATACACTACGACTTGACCTAAATTGTTAGACAGATATTGATCAAACATATAAATATATATAATTAATATAGGTTCGTGAATCCAAGGACAACCTTGCACTTGTTCAATGACGTCATATGTATTTTTACTACAAAATACAGTATTGTGAGTTTCATTTGCTCCCTTTTTAAATGCTTTTGCAATATATATTTTTGGGACTGAGAATACATGCACTGTTTTATAAATGTTTGACGAAATAGACGCAAGTACTTAAAACTACATTCTATGGTTGGATTACTATACCGAATATTGCCCCTTCAAGTCTGGTAACCTAAGAATTAGGGAAATGGCCCCTAATTGACGCGAATCCTAAAGATAGATCTATGGGCCTAACAAACCCCATTCTGGAATTTGGAATGCTTTAGTACTTCGATTTTAATGGTGATTGCGATTGCCAATATTTATGGCGTACTTGCGAGTATGCGGGAGATATTCTATATGCATTATGTTAATGTCGGTTACCATGTGTTCATTATACGAATGGATTTTATACACTTGCGAGTGTAATGATATTTATGAGAAATGAGGATCTTGTGGTCTATTAAAATTATGGAATTGATGGATTATGATAAACTAATGAACTCACCAACCTTTTGGTTGACACTTTAAAGCATGTTTATTCTCAGGTATTAAAAAAATCTTCCGCTGTGCATTAGCTCATTTTAAGGATATTACTTGGAGTCATTCATGGCATATTTCGAAAGACGTTGCATTCGAGTCATTGAGTTTATCAAAATTATTATTAAGTCAATTATAGTTGGATGTATTATGAAATGGTATGCATGCCGTCAACTTTAGATGAAAATAAAGTTTGTCTTTTAAAAACGAATGCAATGTTTGTAAAATGTATCATATAGAGGTCAAATACCGATGTAATCAACTATTGTGAATTGTTTATAATGTATATGAACGGGTCCTTTCAGTTGGTATCAGAGCGGTGGTCTTAGCGAACCAGGTCTGCATTAGTGTGTCTAACTGATAAGTCGTTAGGATGCATTAGTGAGTCTGGATTTCGACCGTGTCTACATGTCAAAAGTTTTGCTTATCATTTTTGTCGAAAATTACCTGCTTATCATTCTTAGTCTAGACACATCTTATTGCATTGATTGCATGAATAGTGTATAGAGAAAATTCATATCTTAGAGTATCTGCTAATTCATATCTTAGCGTATCGGTTACTGTAAACTTTACCTGACATATTCCGTAAATTCCTCCATAATCTAGAAAATCTTTTACTCTATATATATTTATTTTGTGTAATTAGAATATCATCCGATAGCCGAAAATCATTTCATATAAAAAAAAATCCTTTATTCAATTATACGAAATGGAATTCGTCATTAGTTCAAGTCCATTGGATTCCGATATGGAATCCCACTCAAGCTCCGAAAGCAATGTGATTGGAATGGATCAACCAATCAGCCATCATCTATTTTGGATGAATTGGAGATGGGTTCGTAGCCTCCTCAATCATTGGAGACAAGAAGAAGGCGATCCTTTCCATCCACCACATTGCCCTCTTGGCGAAGAACCTGAAGCACTTACCGGCGAACCTGTCTGAAACACCATTTTCTCTCTCATTTCCAGAGTATCTCGTTACGATTATATACTACATCAAATTCTAGATTTTATTTATCCGCTCGTCCGAACCGACAATCACCCCGGTGTAATAGAAGAAGTCAACGAGCTTCGCGCTCGGGTAGTGGCTTTGGAGAATATGGTGCAAAGGTTACAAACACCAGCAGCAGCACCAGCAATATAACCAATACTACCATCATCAACGCCAACAGTACCATTACCACCCCCAACCACAACCGCGTCGTAAACCTCAACTTTACAATCTGTCCCACGAGCACCAATGTCATACGCCCTGTAGATACCAAGGAATAACAACAACAACAAACGATGAAGTGTTGATTCATAACTTCATTAGAGAAACACTCCGCGGCGATTATGTAATCTCTAAAGTCTTAGAGATTATCTATTCTAACCCTAACCATAAATCAGATGAGTGAATCGAAATGATAGAAGGAAGAGTAGAAATCCTGACAAGAATGATGCGTGATTTATAAGCTAGACTTGTTTTACCAACAGCATCAACAGTACCGTAGCATCACCATCACAGTCAGTGCCGTCAGTGTCATCAGAATCAGCAGCACCTATAACATCACAAACTTCGTCAGTTCAAGAATCACTGTGGACATCATTACGAATCAATAACGTGTATATTGTATCAACGAGTTATGAAGTATTAACTCACTCCCTCTGAAGAAATTATATGTATATTTTATATATATATATATATATATATATATATATATATATATATATATATATATATATATATATATATATAAATAAATTTTGAGATCAAAATAAATCTTTCCATACTAAGATATTATGTGTGAATCTTAACTACTTGATTAATTCATATTACTAATATGCAATGAGGTACGTCCTTCGTCCGCAACTTAACCATCGTTAGCTACAATTTCTGTCTCAATTCAATAAATTCCAACTCATAATAAACCAAGTGTATTATTTAAATATATGTTTGATTTTACACTTTCATCATCGATGTACTCGAAACTTTCCAAATAACATCATTCGTACCTGGCGAAGTTCACAAGAATTTCACAAAAACCAGCATCATGTATCAATAAATAACGAAGTATTGATTCATAATACTATTGAAGAAATACTTATGTAATTTCTAAAGTTTTAGAGATTACTCGATTCTAGTTTCAACCATAAATCAGATGAGTTTAATTTAATATTAACTCATTAAATCTATATTACATCTAAAGAAAATATACACATATATATTTTCGTAAAGACTGTAATAGAATTCTTTTGTACAAAATATTAATTGTGAATTTTTTTTTAACGGGTAGGTAATACCCGAGAGATATATAAATTCACAATTAATATGGTACATTCTTCGAATCTGATTCAGCAATCAACAACTATACACACTATTTTCTCAACAATACACGTTCTTTTATAAAAATCAAAACAACCATACTCATTCAAATTCAATTACATATGCTGATCTTGAAATAGCAGAATTCAATTCGAAATATGACCAGTATCATCACTCTTAGATTCCTATATCTTTCCAAGTTATACTTTGACTTCAAAACTGTGCTAGAACATCATATGTATATTAATGATTACAATCTGTGTTCAAACCCTCCGAAATTCCTGAAGACACTTCAAATAATGAACAATCGGGATGATGATCCAACCACATTTTACCCACAGTTATGTACCTGAAAAACTTATAAAACCAAAGTCATAGTTTAACACGTATCCGTGTCAGACCCTTTAGCATTTATTAGCTAAAATGACTTTTCTATTCCTTTCCAAAGTAGTCAGTTTTGTCACAGCTCCAGTAAGTCAACTTCGACTTTTCAGTCGAAACAACCTTATTACAACCTTGATATATACGTTGCCCTTTCACCATCGTTACCGGGGAACCATTTATGTTCCATCACATTAGCAATAAACTTACCAACAACTCCACTGATTTTTGGTTTTCCAAAAAAATATTATAATTATCAAAACCCCATCATTTACCTACCTGCATCTTGTAACGAGAATTGCCATACGAATCATTGGGAATTAGCAATCAGTATTTTAAAATCTCGCGGCATGTCGACGCCAACAGTTATACATATAACGTCTATCTCTTGGACTTACATACTGCGAATGTGAAGTTTCTGAAAAACACCCTAAACTGTGAACTAGTTCTCGAAATTTTAAAAAATGTTGATGAAGCAGCAAGAACTGTAAATGACCTTAACAGTAAAAAGTTTGATGATAAAGAATAGTGGGTTGGCAAAGCTCAGAAAAAGAGAAGGTTTGGAACTGGAAAACGGATTGAGCAAAGTATGAAGGAGGCTGTGGACAAATCACAAGGACGAAATCTACCTTCAAAGAATCCAAATGATTCAGTGTCTGCTGAAATCTTTAACAAATACCTTGCTCCTTGCTCTAATACCTTTGCGGACAATATTCTTCATCATCCTCTTATCTTAAATATTCTAAGATATCATCGTATCTTCCGTTATAAATATCCTCCATATTTCTGAAGATATTTCCATAACTATTCTTATCTGAAATCATTTATCTCTTTGCGCTATCTGTATTACATCAAAAAGGAAACTGTTTAGTTTCTATATTCTGTAAACCTTCGAGTTTAAATTATGAATGTTTTTGAAGTAGTGTTGGGAACTGAAGCATGAGTTAGTATAATATAATGACACTTGATCAACGTGATTATATTACAGTAAGTCATGCTGAGTTTCTAAATGAAACGTGATGATTCACAGATCATAACATCATCATGTGCCATGTTACACGACTCTTGTATTCTACTTAAACTCTAAATATATCAAGAAAATATTTTCCTTGATGATTCGGCCTTTTTCGAGGTATTCTGGTAATTTGACAAATCAAGATCGTGCCATTAAAATTCCCTTCTTAGAACATTAACTATGTTTATTTGAAAATCCATACCTACGAATTCTGGACCATTATTCACTTGATTTGAAGTCGGGAAGAGGAGACAAAAGTATAGAACTCTTGAATATAAAAGAAAATATAAAGCTCGACAACAACACATAAATTACAAACCGTGCATATCAATACGTATCGCCACGCAAAGACACGGGAGAATTAAAATTACTATAACCCCAAGGTAATAGTAAAAATAAATAAAATCCTCCGGTGGTAGATGAAAGAGAAGAATGACAGATATGAAAATTAGGAGTATATCAAGGATCAGAATGGGATGGAGCATATTAATGAATGTTTTAAAATATGAATTGAGGAAGGAAGAATAGAAGGTGTGAGCTGTGAGAATAAGGAAACGAAGAGGGTGGATTTATAGTAAAATATCCGACAGAGCAATCAAAACAGATGATCGCATTTAAAGCGGATCCTAAATTTCCTTAATTACCGAAGAATCAAATCTTATTACGAAGATTTTCTCCAAATCTCTTGAACTCCGGAAATCAACCCATCTACGTCAAAAGATATGACGAATCTACGCTTACTCGTTTCACTCTTTTGTGATAACTTCACTCGTACTCTTCACAAAAATTAAATTCCTTTATCTATATCACTTGTTGATAATAAAACTCTAATTTCCAACTCGTATACGTCATGAAAACATACTTATTGTCAGCCATGACCATCCCATTCAAATTTTGGGACGAAATTTCTTTAACGGGTAGGTACTGTGACAACCCGGAAATTTCCAACCAAATTTAAACTTTATCTTTATATTATTCTGACACGATAAGAAAAGTTTGTTAAGTTAAATCTCAAGAATTTTAAACTGTGTTCATACTTTCATTATAACCTCGACCAAATTCCGACGATTCACGAACCGTTATATATAAATAGATATGTATATATATGTATATATATATTATAACTTGAGAATATTAATAAAGTATTAAACGTATAATACTTTACACGAACGTATTTGTTTCAATATGTTTATCGATGGAATTAGAAGATAATATCAAATGATTGATTTATCAGATACATTATGATATGATTACGGGTCCACTGTGATTTAAGAAATCTATTCTTTTTGACAACATTCGGAAAATGGTAAAGTGATTTATAAGTATGAACGTGGAGTGTAAATAACTTAGATGTTGGATATCGACAAGTTAAGTAACTCGACATTTTTCATTAAGATGATTTCATACGTTTATTTAACCTTTGGACTATATCCTATGCTTCACCAACAGACTGTAATTTAAAAACTTGAAACCTAGTATGAATATATATGATTCTACTTTTCTAAAACGTTTTATGATATAACGATTTCCATTATTTTAACCTTTAAACAAAATGATTCTTAAATATATTTAGTTTTGAAAAACAAAATTATCATATTTATTTGATTTAGTTTCAAACGTACAAAAACGTTTTCAGTTTAAAAAGAACTTTATTATTAAAACGTATATAACTTTTATAAATATCTAGAACCACTTTTGACAACTCATTACTTAACCAGTATGATAAAGATAAAGATAACGATATTTATATTTAATTTTATTAAATATATATAATAATTTAAATTAATATTATATATATTTATACGCGTATTATACGTACATAGTTTTATACTTTTACTATACTTAAACTTTACATTTACTTTACATTTACTTTACTTTAACTTTAATAATTCACTTTAATAATTCATACTTTAATAATTCACTTTAATAATTCATAATTTAATAATTCACTTTAATAATTCATACTTTAATAATTCAATTTAATAATTCAAAAATCTATTATAAATAGAATTCAATAGGTTTCATTATTTCATAGAAACTTGAAAATATTTTTTTCTCTAAACTCTCTCAATCGATTTACATATATATATTTACTCCGTATTATTTCAAGATATTATTAGTATACATAAAATATTACGACGGAGTGTTGTCCGAGTGATTTCGAAATTGTTTTTCGAGCGGGATAGAGCTAAGGAAATTATAGGTTATAGCTATGGAGGTTATAGGTATGGTTCGGGAGTATTGCTCATGAGTCAAACTAGTGCTTATCATCCCCGTTGCGTCTACGTACTTCTCCTGCAATATTGAATCTCAATATTGATACGTGAGCCCTCATAACTTAACTTTTATATATTATTAGTGTATCCCTAACTAGTGCTCGAGTGTATAGGATTATGCATGCTTATACGTTCGTTATTGTCGTTAGATAGGTTATGTCGAATCTTGAATTAAATACATATGCTATTAAGATAATGTATATGATATGCATGTCGTTGGAAAGCTAGCGAAAAATTGAGAACTTTTCATTTAGATATCGAATGGTTTCGATGAACGGTTTAGAAGTTATAGTCAATTGAATTTTTGTAAAAATGATTATTATTATCGTCGTTATTATCATCGTTATAATCTAATTATTATTATTATTATTATCATCATCATCATTGTCGTTATTAATAAAAGATATTATTGTTATTTTTATTATTATTATTATTATTATTATTATTATTATTATTATTATTATTATTATTATTATTATTATCATTATTAGCGTTAAGATTATTATTGTTATTATTATTATCATTCAAATAGTTATTAGTATTATCATTAATATTATTATTATTATTAGTATTATTATAATTAAAACTAATATTAGTAACATCTAATTATTATGATTACTATTATTATTATTATTAATATGAACGCGATATAAAAGACGACTAAAAGCTATTAAACGAAGCGATTAGGAAATAATGAATATGAGTATCATGATGAAATTAAGATATTGTAAGATATTGATTTAAAGGAAAAATATCGTTTTCATTATTTTACTATTATTATTATTATTAAAAGTATTATTAATATTAAAACTATCATTTTTACTAAAATTATTATTTTCAATAAAAATATCATTGTTAATATGAAACATCATTATTATTATCATTTTAGTACTATTATTAATAAAAATTATCATTTTATCATTTTTAGAAAATATAATTATTGTTATTTTTATTGGTAGAATTATAATAATAATTATTACAAAATAATACAACTTTTACTTATTATTATTATTATCAATATTATTTTATCAAATAAATATGTGATACAAAGATATTTTACTACGTATAATATAATTACATTAATAATACCTATCATATTATTTTTATGATATTAAATGAACTTTATAAATTTTATTACTTAAGATATATAAAAGTATATTTTTATTATATAAATTTTAATATAAAATTTTATTTATTAATAAAAGAACTATATTATTTACTTTAATAAAATCTGTTAAAAATATTTAAATATATAAAACGACTATATTTAAACTATATAATAATCATGAATAAATTTTAGAAGATATTTTGGTCTATATGACTTTTGTTGACTTTTGCATATTTAGTCTCGAACATTAGGATTGTGATACACTACGACTCGACCTAAATTGTTAGACAGATATTGATCAAACATATAAATATATATAATTAATATAGGTTCGTGAATCCAAGGCCAACCTTGCACTTGTTCAATGACGTCATATGTATTTTTACTACAAAATACAGTATTGTGAGTTTCATTTGCTCCCTTTTTAAATGCTTTTGCAATATATATTTTTGGGACTGAGAATACATGCACTGTTTTATAAATGTTTGACGAAATAGACACAAGTACTTAAAACTACATTCTATGGTTGGATTACTATACCGAATATTGCCCCTTCAAGTCTGGTAACCTAAGAATTAGAGAAATGGCCCCTAATTGACGCGAATCCTAAAGATAGATCTATAGGCCTAACAAACCTCATTATGGAATTTGGAATGCTTTAGTACTTCGATTTTAATGGTGATTGTGATTCCCAATATTTATGGCGTACTTGCGAGTATACGGGGGATATTCTATATGCATTATGTTAATGTCAGTTACCAGGTGTTCATCATACGAATGGATTTTATACAC
Source organism: Rutidosis leptorrhynchoides (assembly GCF_046630445.1). Lineage (NCBI taxonomy): Eukaryota > Viridiplantae > Streptophyta > Magnoliopsida > Asterales > Asteraceae > Rutidosis > Rutidosis leptorrhynchoides. Next base: position 104,427,829 of record NC_092333.1, on the reverse strand, counting down.
TTGCGAGTGTAATGATATTTATGAAAAATGAGGATCTTGTGGTCTATTAAAATTATGGAATTGATGGATTATGATAAACTAATGAACTCACCAACCTTTTGGTTGACACTTTAAAGCATGTTTATTCTCAGGTATTAAAGAAATCTTCCACTGTGCATTAGCTCATTTTAAGGATATTACTTGGAGTCATTCATGGCATATTTTGAAAGACGTTGCATTCGAGTCATTGTCTTCATCAAAATTATTATTAAGTCAATTATAGTTGGATGTATTATGAAATGATATGCATGCCGTCAACTTTAGATGAAAAGAAAGTGTCTTTTAAAAACGAATGCAATGTTTGTAAAATGTATCATATAGAGGTCAAATACCTCGCGATGTAATCAACTATTGTGAATCGTTTATAATGTATATGAATGGGTCCTTTCACTTTATTCAGATTTGATTCTGATTGTAACTGATCTTGATTATCACAATAGGTTTAGGGATTTTGGTGTGATGATATTTTGGGAGCGGCAATTATTTTTGATGAAACCCTAACAAATGATAAGCCAAATTTGACCCGTCATAACGTCTCTTCATTCTCATGTTTAGATGCCAGCGTGGATTAGTGGGTGATTAGGAATGTCATTAGGGATTGCCATGTCACTAATTACACTTAAGGAGTCATTAGGAGAAGACACGTTGGATTAATTTTTATGATTTATAGTATGTTATAGATAGATTCCTTTTCTATTTGAATACTTGATCAAGAATTGTTTTGTAAATCACGATATTGAGAAGGTTCTTCACGATTTCCGGAAAAAGGAACCAATATGAAAGTCGTTAGCTTTTAAACCTAGTTTACATAAAAAGGAACCAATATGAAAGTCGTTAGCTTTTAAACCTAGTTTACATAATATAAATAGGGGTAAATAGATCTATGGCTAATATATTTTTGTAATAATTTTCAATTAATTAATATTAAGTTAACACTGATAGGGGTAATTACGGCATTATTTTTTATCTTACGGATCCAAAAATTTGACTTTTTATGAACATAATCGCTGATTTATTTGAGAGAATTCAGGAACAGCGGTTCAATCCACTAATTCACAATTCACAGTGATACTATTTGCGATTTTGAAGGATTCAAATTACAATCCCTAAATTGCAGCAAAGAAATCAAGTGTGAAAATTATTTTATACGTCGATTTGAGTATAACCGCGAAATGCTAATGTCTGAAATTGTTTATATGCACTGCAAAGATTCAAGCAAGGAGTAACCAAAAAATAAGAATTCTCAGTTAAAGCTTGGAAATTTCAAGGTAATTTTTACGGATTGATATGTTAATAAATTGAGATTTACAATAATATCGTAAAATGCAATTAATAACATTTGAACCCTAAAAATTATTTCAGTGTTATACTGAATGGATTCGTCGAAGGAGGAACGGATAAGGGATGCAACGTATTCAGGTATGATTAATCAATGGGAAAAATTGTTACTGTTCAATTTTTACAATAGATGATTATGATTGTGTAAGACCCCGTTTTTCCCGTACATATTTAAAGGTACAAACTAAATTATTAGCACGATTATATCATGTTCGTTTATGTGATTAAATGAGCCAAAGTGTTAGTTTATGGGTAAATGTATAATTATATATATACGTGAATGCGTGCGTATGAGTATATATAATGTGTCACGATGGAGTTGAGTCGTGCGAGACTTAAGGTTGAAGCTTAGGCGTGCATAGGAAGTGTGAATGAGGTGTGCTAGTTGTTTGAACAATCGTTTTGTGTTAAATGGTCGAAGTGACCAGGCTCAGGCAAACGACGCGCCGTAACGGGCGGGACCGCGCCGCGACAAACAAAGCAAACCTGGATCAGAGATTGGGTTAAGAAGGGCCTATTTTCCCTTTATGTGTCGCACCGCGACGACTAAGGCCGCGCCGCGACAGTTCTGCTAAACTGGTGTCGGACTTAGCTCAATTTAAGGGATTTTAAGGGGCAAAATGGTAGATTGACATGTGGATCTGATGGGAGCATTAACTCTCCACCACATATCCATTTAATTCATTTCTTTTTATCTTTTCTCTCCATTTTATCTCCCAAAACTTAAAACCCATTTGGATTAAAAGTGAGATTTGAGAGTGAAGGATTGAGGGTTGATCTTTGGAGTAAGAATTAAAGTTGTTCCTTGTGTCTCTAGCTACGCGTTGATAGTCTCGGTAAGTTCTAACTCTAAGTTTTTGAGTTTTAATTGGTTAATGGCTAGGGTTTTGGTTACTAGAGATTTGTAAGACCCAATTGGTGGTAAAATGGGTGAGTTTGGGTTATGTTGTTGTAATGAAACCCTAATAGCCACAATCTAAGGTTTTGGCATTTGTGATTTGAGGTTGTAAGTGTCAATTGGTGTTGTTAGTCACTAATACACTTTAAGAATTATGAAAGAAGTGTTAATGGGTAAGTTTGACCTGATTGTGAGTTTAAGTGATATAAAATGGGTCAAAATATACTAGTTGACCCAATTAGATGAAATGGGTATGGATTACCCTAAGTTTTGTGTTAGTTGAGGTTAATAGACTTTAATTCACTAGTCTTAGTGATTAAAGTCGAGTCTTGGCCATTTATGGGCGGTTGTGAGTAGTTGAGTCATTTAATGCAAATTGGGTCATTGAATGCTCAAGTGGGAGTATTGTGGTTAATCCCACTAGTTGTGAAATTGAATGTGCACTTAATGATTTAGGTACATTGCGTTGAAGCTCGGAAGTGCTAAATCATCATCCTTGTGACAAGGTGAGTAGAATAATTATACGTTCATGTATATGGCATGTTTATTTGTGAATGTTATGGTATGAACCACGTGCCGGTAGTGCCATAACATGTGTGGGATGGAGTGTGAACCACGAACCGGTAGCACTATAAACTAAGATGTGAACCACGAGCCAGTAGCATCGAGTGTGAACCACGAGCCGGTAGCACTATAAACTAAGATGTGAACCACGAGCCGGTAACATCGAGTGTGAACCACGAGCCGGTAGCACTATAAACGAGTATGACTCAAAAGCGTATGGTGTGAACCACGAGCCGGTAGCACCATAGCGTTATGGGTTAACCATATTGAGATTGTTTTTTTTGTTTAGCATATTATATATATATACTGAGTTGAGTATATGCTAATGAAGTGGTGTGATAATGTACGACTTGTTAGTGTTACGGGTATGTTGAGATGCTATTTGAGTTACAAGTTCGTATGAGGTATTTGGTATTGTGATTGCAAATGGATAGGTTATATATATGTATGTATAATTGTTGCACTCACTAAGCATTGCTTACCCTCTCGTTGTTTATCATTTTATAGGTTCCGGCTTGGACAAGGGTAAGGGCATACGGTTGGATTAGTTGTCTCCCGTTTATGTTGACAGGGGGTGCTTTTGGCATAGCTTTTGAAGTTTGGCCTAACGTTTTGGGTAGTTTAGCCCCAAACCGTGCTCGAGTGTCGTTTGGATTATTAACTATCATTGTAGTGGGTCAAACTTGTATAAAACTTAATTAATGGCCTTCGTGCCTTTTGTAAACATTTAAATTGATGTACGTTTAAATGGAACTTGTAGAATGGTTTACATATTTAATTGGCGCGTAAATGTGTATTATATAAAAAAAAAATTTATCGTATGGAATACGGGTTGGGTTGTTCTAAGTGGTATCAGAGCATAGTCTAAGGGATTTAGGTGACTTGAGATAGGTGCCTAGACTTGGGCTTTATTGTGTGAGCGCTTTATGCGGGACTTGTAGGACTTTGGGTCTAATCGGAAATTGTTAGTGCTTTGGTTTATGTGAACTAACTTTGTGCTAATTGTTTTGTATTGTGTTTAGCAATCATCAAGCAAGACGGACGTTGTACTAGCGAGTTAATGTGACGTGCTCGCGTAACAACGATTAGCTACCGTTGTTACGGGTGCAAAACGTGTCAAACGAGTAATGTACGATGATTGTTGAGCAAGATGGGGTAGTGTGGTACGCATGTATATACTTACATGTTATGCCTTTCGTTCATGGTTTAACCCTTTCCGTTTTATAGAATGAAGACGAGAAACGGACACGATAATGATATCGGTGGTACAAGCGAGGACCCCGAATTTTCAGCCAAGGTTGAGGCTGTCTTTAAAAAGTTAAAAGCGGATTTTCTTACGGACGTCCGAAAGGTCTTCCAAGATTCGATCTATGGATAAGTGACCGATTTGATAAATGAACGAATGAAGGCCACTATCGAAGAGGCTCTTGAAGCTAGAAACATTTATCCTCGTGGCGAAGGAGGTGAAGGAAGACGGGATTTCCACTACAAAAATTTCAAGGATACTCAACCTCCGAGGTTTAATGGGGTGAGGGATCCGTTGAAAAGCACTTGTTGGATTTCCGATATCGAGGGGGCGTTCCGTACCGCGGAGTGTCCTCCTGAGAAGAAGACGAGGTATGGGTCTAGCATGTTACGTGAAGAAGGCAAGTTATGGTGGGACGATAAAATCAATTTATATGGCGAAGAGCAATGCATGAGCTTGACATGGGAGGAGTTTAAGAAGGAATTTTTCCAAGAATACCGAACTTCTTTCGACCTTGATAGAATCCAGGACGAGTTGCATCATTTGCAACAAGGTTCGATGGACTTGGTTACTCTCAAGTCTACCTTTTTGGCAAAGACTCGCTTTTGCCCGGAATATGTTGGTGACGATCACAAGCTAATGAAAGATTTCTACCGTACCTTGAACGACGAGTTCAAGGGTAAGATTAGTCGGGGAATGGATAAGACTTTTGAAGAGCTATTCAAATTGGCTCTGGGTTTTGAGCCGGAGGTTCCAAGGAAAAGCGATTTCACTTTTTCTAAAAGAAAGTTTGAAGGTTCGAGTCATTCGAACTTTTCCAATAAAAAGAACAAGAAAGGCTCAGAAAGCGTTAATAGTGTGAAGAATGGTGCTTTCAGGGGTTTTGGACCCACGTGTTATAATTGTAACCAAAGAGGGCACATGGCCCGTGATTGCACCAAGGCGCCGACCAAAATCACTTGCTTTAATTGTGGTAAAGAGGGGCATAAGAGGCCGGAATGCCCCGATTTGAATAATGATAACGTTAAGCGGTTAGAGAAAGCGGTAGGTACGGCTAGGGGTCGCAACTATTTGATGACTAACGACGAAGCCAAGCAACCCAACGAAGTTGTCTCAGGTACTTTCTTGGTTAATTCTAATCCGGCAAGGATTCTTTTTGATAGCGGTGCAAATTTGTCGTTTGTGTCTCCAAAATTTGTGCCTAAACTTGATAGACCGTTAGCTAAGTTAAGTCGTTCGGTAGAAGTCGAAATAGCAGACGGCAAGACGGTGCTAGTGGTTGATGTATGTAAGAATTGTGACGTTGTCTTTGGTGCCGAAAACTTTAAAATTAATCTCATCCCGATGACTTTGGGTGACTTTGATATTGTTGTGGGCATAGATTGGCTTGATCATAATAGAGCCGATATTGCATGCCATGAGAAGTTTATTCGTGTGAAGACCCCTAGTGGGGGAGAGTTAATTATTCACGGTGATAAACGAAGAAGACTTGTGCCGATATGTTCTTTTGCACGAGCACGTCATTTTCTTGTTAGTGGTGGCATGGCTTTTCTTGCCCATGTTGTTGATACTCGTGATGAGCCACCACCCACTAGTGAAATTCCGGTGGTTAGTGAATTTGAAGACGTTTTTTCGGACGAGTTACCGGGTGTTCCGGCGGGAAGACAAGTTGAATTTCGCATTGAGTTGGTTCCGGGAGCTACTCCCATTGCTAAAACTCCTTATCGTTTAGCACCAACGGAAATGCAAGAGTTGTTAAATCAAACCCAAGAGTTGCTTGAGAAGGGTTTTATTCTACCGAGTGCTTCGCCGTGGGGCGCTCCGGTTTTATTCGTGAAAAAGAAGGATGGTAGTATGCGGATGTGCATCGACTACAGGGAGTTGAATAAAGTGATGATCAAGAATCGTTATCCATTGCCTCGGATTGATGATTTGTTTGATCAACTCCATGGTGCGACGTATTTCTCAAAGATTGACCTACGGTCTGGCTATCACCAAATACGGGTCCGTGAGGAAGATATTGAGAAAACGGCTTTTCGAATACGTTATAGGCATTTTGAGTTCGTAGTTATGCCTTTTGGTCTTACGAATGCACCGGCGGCATTCATGGATCTTAAGAACCGAGTGTGCCAACCTATGTTGGACAAGTCGGTAATTGTGTTCATTGACGACATACTTGTTTATTCAAAGAGTATGAACGAACATGAACGTCATTTGCGTGAAGTATTGAAGACGTTACGAAAGGAGAAGTTGTATGCTAAGTTCTCCAAATGTGAATTTTGGCTAAGAGAAGTTCAATTCCTTGGCCACATTGTGAACAAAGGCGGCATTCAAGTAGATCCGGGGAAGATAGAGATGGTGAAGAGTTGGAGACAACCGACTACTCCTACGGAGGTCCGAAGTTTTCTCGGATTGGCCGGTTATTATCGTCGGTTGATCCAAGACTTTTCTAAAATCGCTTCTTCATTGACGAAGTTGACAAGGAAGAACGCGAGATTTAATTGGGAGAACGAGCAAGAAATTGCTTTTCAATTGCTAAAAGAGAAGTTGTGTCAAGCACCGGTGTTATTGTTGCCGGAAGGAGTGGAAGACATGACGGTTTATTGTGATGCTTCATTAAATGGACTCGGGTGTGTTCTAATGCAAAGAGGTAAAGTCATCGCTTATGCCTCTCGACAATTAAAGGAACACGAGACGAGATATCCGACTCATGATCTTGAGTTGGCGGCGGTTGTGCATGCGTTGAAAATTTGGCGCCATTACTTGTATGGTGTCAAGTGTACGATTTATTCGGATCATAAGAGTTTGAAACATCTCTTTAATCAACGAGATTTGAATTATCGTCAACGTAGGTGGATGGATGTGGTAAAAGACTATGATTGTGAAATACTTTATCATCCGGGCAAGGCGAATGTGGTTGCGGATGCGTTAAGTCGAAAGATTCATCACCCGGCGTTACGATTGGGATTGTTACGTATGATTATTACTAACGATTTTCTTGAAAAACTCGGCGTGATTCAAATAGAGGCTTACGTTCACAACAAGCATGCGGAGCGAATTGTGGGACAATCGGAGTTAATTACTATGGGCTCGCGGGGTTTGTTGTCTTTTCAAGGAAGAGTGCGGGTGCCTAAAATGGGAGATTATTGACAAGTGCTACTTGATGAAGCACATAAGTCAAAGTATTCCATTCATCCGGGCGCAACGAAAATGTATCTTGATTTAAGGAAAGATTATTGGTGGCCGGGCATGAAACGTGATGTTGTGAAGTATGTTGAGCAATGCGTCACGTGTTTGCAAGTTAAGGCCGAGCACCAAAGGCCGTATGGTAAGTTACAACCGTTAGAAATCCCGAAATGAAAATGGGAGCACATTACCATGGATTTCATCACAAAGTTACCTAAAACGGCGAGAACCCAGTTTGATTCGATTTGGGTTATAGTTGATCGAATGGCGAAGAGTGCTTTGTTTCTTCCCATTAAGGAAGCGATATCGTCGGAGACTTTGGCTAAGTTGTTTACCAAGGAAGTTATCTCTCGACACGGAGTTCCTATATCTATTATTTCGGATCAAGATACCCGTTTTACATCTCGGTTTTGGGAGAAATTCCATGAAGATATGGGTACGCAATTAAAATTAAGCACGGCGTATCATCCTCAAACGGACGGTCAAACTGAACGTACGAATCAAACTGTCACGACCCTACTTTTTCCGTTATCTTTTTCAGTTAATTATTTAACGACCGTTAACTCTTAGTGTGCCACGTCATTTCAATGACCTATATTATTATTATTATTTGTAATAATATGTATATATTAATTATTATATGTTATGTGAATATTTGTATTCATATTTTAATTTATACGTTTCTACGTCTCGCGGATTTCCATCTGGCGAATCTTTTTGGTTTTCAAACCAACGGTCGAGTTTTTGGGACATTTAAATCCTAAATATTTTAAATATGATATTTTAAGATCATATATTATATAGTGTATTTATATTTATTTTTCGTCGCGCGTTTGTTATCTTTTCGGATTTTTAATCGCGTAAGTGCGTTTTCGCGTTTCGGGACTCGTTCGGGCTTTCGGGCCATCAGGAAATTATAATTTATCAAAATTGGCCCACCATGGGGCCCACCCCATCCATTTTCGGCCGAACCCCTAAGGGGGGGGGAGCCTTTCCTCCTTTCATATTTTTTTTACATTACACTTTATTTTCCCTAAAACCTAATTTCTAATTTTTGTGTTTTCTCCTCCCTTCTACTTTTTTGGTCGCCAACCATCACCTACATCATCATCATCATCTCATAAAATTATTAATCTTTTCAAAGGGCTTTCAACACAATCGGATTCTACACAACGATCTCTACGCGTTCATACTTCTCGTTTCTCGATTAGGGTATAAACCCTAACCCTAGAATTTGCAATTTTTCATTTATTTACTGTATTTTGATGATTATTTAGTAGTATGATGTTTGTGGATTATTGTAATGGTGTTTGTATGCATAGATGTACTCATAATCACATGTTTTCGGTTTGTTAAATTCTGGACAGCAGCTATTTCGTGCATTCTGGGTTTGTGACTGAGATAAAAGTTAAAATAAACTATCTAGATGAGTTCCTCTCATCAAGACATTAATTTTAGACTCCAGATTCATGTCGTTTAGATTCCCGGAGCCCTAGTTATGATCAAATTACTATTTTGTTAAAATTGAAATGTAGATTGACATGAAACAGGTTTGGTCCGACTTTGTGACCTTCCTTGGTGTCTTTAGGGTGTTTTAGTGTGTTAGGACTGATGGTGGGATGAACTTTCATGTTCGGGTCACCTAAATCCGAGCCACGGTTCACCCGGTACGACTAAAACACGGTTTTAAGTAAATTGAAAGTCCAAGTGGTGTCATGGCTGATTACCACGACTTGTGGACTGTTCTTGGTGAGTTTTTGAGTGCACCATTGTGTCAGGTGGTTTGAATAGGCGGAGATGCATATAAGGCTCGCCAGAAATCGACACTCGGGGCTCAAGATACGACCCGATGAACTTTTGAATTAAAACTTATGATTAATTCTAAAACTTATGATAAAAATAATGAAACTCATTATTAATTAATTACTTATGATAAAAGAAGTAATTATTATTATTTAAGAATTATGATATAAATATTTATTATATCACTTGATTATTATTTATGATTTAATTAACATTTTAATTTAACTTATGATTAATAATACTTTTATTATTAATGGAAAATACTTATGATAAGTATTAAAATTATTTTATGAGAATATTATTATAAGACTTATAATGAAGATTAAATAATTATTTAATTATTATAAGACTTAATTATTATTTAATTATGATTTAATTATTAAATACTTATGATTTAATAATTATATTTAGAAACTTATGATATGATTAATAATTCATTATTAATTAATAATACTTATGATATGATTTAAAATTAATTATTAATTAATAATATTTATATTATGACTAATATTTAATTAATTAATTAAATACTTATGTTATATTAATTATATCATTTCAACTTATATTAACTTTAATAATTCATTTTATTTAATTAAACTTATGTTATGACATAATTATACACTTTTAACTTTAATAAACATTATAACTTATGTTATTATAATAACTTACACTTTTCAAATTAACGTTGACTATGTTTGACCAAGGTTGACTTTTGAGTTGACTTTCGGTTGACTTTGACTTTCAGTTGACTTTTGTTGACTTTCTAAATAAGGAAACTTTCCTAACTTAAAAACTTTCTAAAAATAGAACTTTCTAAATTTGGAAACTTTCCAAAAATAGAAACTTTCCAAAAATATAAACTTTCCAAAAATATAAACTTTCCAAAAATAGAAACTTTCCAAAAATAGAAACTTTCCAAAAATGGAAACCTGCTAAAATAGAAACTTTCTAAAAATAGAAAGTATGTGTCCGTACGCTGTTCCAGTCAAACCGATGCTTGTCGAGTATTGTTCTATGTCTACTTGCAACATGTACAATAGCTATCATACTAAGACTTGACCTAAGTTAGTTATTTATATCGACCTGCTTTATTTATAGGTCGGCGTTGTGATCGTTCTTGATCACTTTATTCTATTTGCTGTTCGCTTGTTTGTGTGGTTTCTTCAGTTGCTTTTAAGGTGAGTTATAGTCCCGTTTTTACATACTTTTCAAAGTATATTTTTGGGATGTGATTACATGCATTTTTATTTACGTTTAGACACAAGTAACAGTTAAATTTAATTATTCATTGTGAGTTAGACAAAAATATTCCCTAGTCTGGTAACTGTAATCATTAGTTTCTACCGGTGAACGCGAATTGAAACAACCCAACCCGTATTCCATACGATAAATTTTTTTTTTTTTTTATACAACACATTTACGTGCCAATTAAATATGTAAACCATTCCACAAGATCCACTTAAACGTACAACAATTTAAATGTTTACAAAAGGCACGAAGGCCATTAATCAAATTCAATATAAGTTTGACCCACTACAATTGATAGTTTATAATCCAAACGACACTCGAGCATGGTTTGGGACTAAACTACCCAAAACATTAGGCCAACTTCCAAGCTTCAACAAAACATCATCAAGGGCCGCTTAATGCCCGATAACCCCTTTGCCCTTATCCGTACCTGCGACTAAAAAGATAAACAACGAGAGGGGTAAGCTAACGCTTAGTGAATGCAATAATTATACACGTACATATATAATATACTTACTTGCAACCACTTAAACACATACCGCATACATGCTAGCAACACAATTAGCTTATCATCTCAATTATAAACTATAAACTTCCAATATCGCAAGCTAGCAATGCAATAGCATATATACAAACCGTACGATATAATATGCTTACACTACAACACAATAACCATGGTTAACCAATCGTACAAGGGATGGTACTCGAATTTCCCATTGGTGTTCATAACATCCATTAGTGTACTTAGCACCTCGTATCACTAACCCCCGGGTGGCATCTTAACACCTCGATACTTCACCCTCGGGTGGCGTCTTAACACCTCGACACTTCACCCTTTAACATGGAGTGGCGTCTTAACACCTCGACACTTCACTCCTAAGTGGCATCTTAACACCTCGATGCTTCACCTCGAGTGGCATCTTAACACCTCGATGCTTCACTCGTCACGTGAAACGTGGTGTCTTAACACCTCGACACTTCACATCTCACGCTACCACAAATAAATATATTATATACCTACGCATATAATTATTCCACTCACCTTAACACTTCGGTGGTGATTTAAATGCTTCCGAAGGCTTCAAAGCAAAGTACCTAATTACATAAGTACACATTCGATTACACAACTAGTGGAATTAACCACATTACACTTACTTGAGCATTTAATGACCCAATTCGCATTAAATGACTCAACCATACCAAAACCGCCCTTAAATGGCCAAGACCCGACTTTAATCACTAAAGCTAGTAAATTAAGTCTACTAACATCAACTAACACAAACTTAGGTTAATTCATACCCATTTCACCCAAACTAGGTCAACTAGCCCATTTTGGATCCATTTAACACTTTCACTACCAAACTTGTCAAATATGACCCAAATAACATCTCTTTCAACTTTAACAAGCGTGTTAGTGATTAAAAACGCCATTTAACATTTATAACCCCAAATCATAAGACCAAACCCTAGGTTATAGCCATTTGGGTTTTCTTTCCTCAACACAACCCAAGTTCGCCCATTTTAACCCCAAATGGGTCACATAAGTTCCAAATGAACAAAACCCTAGCATAAACTAATTAAAACTCAAAACTTAGAGTTAGAACTTACCGAGACTATCAACGCGTAGCTAGAGACACAAGGAACAACTTTAATTCTTGCTCCAAAGATCAACCCTCAATCCTTCACTCTCAAATCTTGCTTTTAATTCAATTGGGTTTTAAGTTTTGGGAGAGAAATTGGAAAGAAAACAGAAAAGAAATAAATGAAATGGATGAGTGGTTGGGATTTAATGCTCCCATCTGATTTATACGCGAAATTACCAATTTGCCCCTTGAAGTCATTCAATTTGAGCTAAAATCGGAGTCAGAACTGCAGAGTTGTCGCGGCGCGGCACTATATGTCGCGGCGCGACATTACGAAGGAAAAACAACCTCTCTTAACCCACTTTCTGAACCTGGTTCGCTTGAAATGCCGCGGCGCGGACCCCTTTGTCGCGGCACGACACATAAGGGAAAAATCGACCCTTCTTAATCCAATTGCTGATCTGGATTTGCTTTATATGCCGCGGCGCGGCCCAATGTGTCGCGGCGCGGCATTGGCCGTCACCTGGACACTTCGACAACCTTAAACAAAATTTGATTTTATTTAATTCGTACACTTAAATCTCGCTTCATATATTCGCCTAACCTTCAACAATAGTCTCATAAGACTTAACGCTAACAAAGCCCATGTATAAACTTGTATTCGCACACATTATCAAGTAACTAACATGTTAGCTAACTTAGCCACATAACGAGCAAGTTATAGACGTATAATTGATTAGGTGTGTACCTTTAAGCGTGTACGGAAAAGCGGGGTGTTACAACTCTCCCCCACTTAGATCGGAGCGCGTCCTCGCGATCCAAGCCGCATGACAAGCCGGAAGATAAGCCAAAACAAACTCTTCGGATTCCCATGTAAACTCAGAACCCTTTCGATGTCGCCATTGCACTTTGAAGGTTCTAACTTCCTTGTTCCGCAACATCTTAACCTTTTCATCAAGGATTGCAACCGGATCTTCCGCATACGCTAACTTGTTATTCAAAGTAATCTCATCCAATGGCACCCAAGTCGGGTCATCCACAAGACACTTGCGAAGATGGGAAACATGGAACGTATTATGAATTCCCGCAAGTTCTTCGGGTAACTCTAATCGATAAGCAACCTCACCAACACGTGCCAATACCTTGAAAGGACCAATAAACCGAGGAGCTAACTTTCCTCGCTTCCTAAACCGAATCACACCCTTCCATGGAGAAACCTTAAGCATCACCAAATCACCTTCTTGAAACTCAATCGTTCTTCTACCTTTATCGGCATACGACTTTTGTCTATCTTGAGCCTTTTTCAAATGCTCTCGAATCATATCAATCTTGCTATTCGTTTCTAAGACCAAATCGGTACTCCCGATTTCCCTTTGACCCACTTCACCCCAACAAATCGGGGTTCGACACCTTCGTCCATAAAGCATCTCATACGGTGGCATCCCGATACTAGTATGATAACTATTATTGTACGAGAATTCCACCAAAGGTAAGTGCTCGTCCCAACTACCACCAAAATCAATAATACACGCACGTAACATATCCTCCAATGTTTGATTCGTACGTTCGGTTTGACCGTCCGTTTGAGGATGGTACGCCGTGCTCAATTTCAATTGTGTACCCATATCTTCGTGAAACTTTTCCCAAAACCGAGATGTAAAACGGGTATCTCGATCCGAAACAATAGATATAGGAACCCCATGCCTTGAGATCACTTCCTTGATAAACAGCTTAGCCAAGGTTTCCGAAGATATCGCTTCCCGAATGGGAAGAAACAAGGCACTTTTCGTCAATCGATCGACTATCACCCAAATTGAATCAAATTGGGTTCTCGCCGTTTTAGGTAACTTTGTGATGAAATCCATGGTAATGTGCTCCCATTTCCATTTCGGGATTTCTAACAGTTGTAACATACCATACGGCTTTTGGTGTTCAGCTTTAACTTGCAAACACGTGACGCATTGTTCAACAAACTTAACAACATCACGTTTCATGCCCGGCCACCAATAATCTTTCTTCAAGTCAAGGTACATTTTCGTCGCGCCCGGATGAATGGAGTATTTTGACTTATGTGCTTCATCAAGTAGCACTCGTCGGTAATCACCCATCTTAGGCACCCACACCCTTCCTTGAAAGGACAACAACCCACGCGGACCCATAGTAATAAACTCCGATTGGCCCACGATTCGCTCCGTATGCTTGTTGTGAACATAAGCCTCTATTTGGATCTCACCAAGCTTTTCAAGAAAATCATTGGTAATAATCAAACGTAACGACCCCACTTTTATCGCCGGATGTTGACTCTTTCGACTCAACGCATCCGCGACCACATTCGCCTTACCCGGATGATAAAGTATTTCACAATCGTAGTCTTTCACCACATCCATCCATCTACGTTGACGATAATTCAAATCTCGTTGATCAAAAAGATGTTTCAAACTCTTATGATCCGAATAAATCGTACATTTGACACCATACAAGTAGTGGCGCCAAATTTTCAACGCATGAACAACCGCCGCCAACTCAAGATCATAAGTCGGATATCTCGTTTCGTGTTCTTTTAATTGTCGAGAGGCATAAGCGATGACTTTACCTCTTTGCATTAGAACACACCCGAGTCCATTTAAAGACGCATCACAATAGACCGTCATGTCTTCTACACCTTCCGGCAACACTAACACCGGAGCTTGACACAACTTCTCTTTTAACAATTGAAAAGCAATTTCTTGCTCGTTCTCCCAATTAAATCTCGTGTTCTTTCTCGTCAACTTCGTCAATGGAGAAGCAATCTTAGAAAAGTCTTGGATAAACCGACGATAATACCCGGCCAATCCGAGAAAACTTCGGATTTCCGTAGGCGTAGTCGGTCGTCCCCAACTCTTTACCGTCTCTATCTTCCCCGGATCTACTTGAATACCGTCCATATTCACAATATGGCCAAGGAATTGAACTTCCCTTAGCCAAAATTCACATTTTGAGAATTTTGCATACAACTTCTCCTTCCGCAACGTCTTTAACACACACCGCAAATGATGTTCATGTTCCTTCATACTCTTCGAATAAACGAGTATGTCGTCAATGAACACAATTACCGACTTGTCCAACATAGGTTGGCACACTCGGTTCATAAGATCCATGAATGTCGCCGGTGCATTCGTAAGACCAAAAGGCATTACCACAAACTCAAAATGCCCATAACGCGTTCGAAAAGCCGTTTTCTCAATATCTTCCTCACGGACCCGCATTTGGTGATAGCCGGACCGTAGGTCGATTTTAGAGAAATACGTTGCACCTTGGAGTTGATCAAACAAATCGTCAATCCGAGGCAATGGATAACAATTCTTGATCGTCACTTTATTCAACTCCCGATAATCGATGCACATTCGCATACTACCATCTTTCTTTTTCACAAACAAAACCGGAGCGCCCCATGGAGAAGCACTCGGTCGAATGAAACCCTTTTCAAGCAACTCTTGGGTTTGGTTTAACAACTCTTGCATTTCCGTTGGTGCTAAATAATAAGGAGTTTTAGCAATGGGAGTAGCTCCCGGAACCAACTCAATACGAAACTCAACTTGTCTTTCCGCCGGAACACCCGGTAATTCGTTCGGAAAAACGTCTTCGAATTCACTAACAACCGGAATTTCACGAATAGGTGGTGGCTCATTGCGAGTATTAACAACATGAGCAAGGAAAGCCATGCCACCGGTAACAACAAAACGACGTGCCCGTGCAAAAGTGCATAGCGGCACCGGTCTCCTTCGCTTATCACCATGAATAATTAACTCTCCCCCACTTAGGGCCTTCACACGAATAAACTTATCATGGCATGCAATATCGGCTCTATAACGATCGAGCCAATCCATACCAACGACAATATCAAAGTCGCCCAAGGTCATTGGAATAAGATCAATCTTAAACGTTTCGGAATCAAATACAACATTACAATTCTTACACACATCAACCACTAGCGCCGTCTTGCCATCCGCTATTTCAACTTCTACCGGATGACTTAACTTAACTAGCGGTTTATTTAACTTAGGCACAAATCGAGGCGACACAAAGGACAAATTAGCCCCACTATCAAAAAGTATCCGTGCCGGATTAGAGTTAACTATGAAAGTACCTGAGACGACTTCATTGGATTGCTTGGCCTCATCATTGGTCATCAAATAGTTGCGACCCCTAGCCGTACCCGCCGCCTTCTCTAGACGCTTAACATTATCGTTGCGCAAATCGGGACACTCCGGCTTCTTATGCCCTTCTTTACCGCAATTAAAACAAGTGAGCTTGTTTCCGGAAGATGGTTTTGGACAATCACGAGCCATATGACCCGATTGTCCACAATTATAGCACGTAAAAGTAAAACCACCGGAAGCGCCCTTCTTCACGCTATTGACACTTTCGGAACTTTTCTTGTTCTTTTTGTTCGAGAAGTTTGAATAGCTCGAACCTTCACTTTTTCTCTTGCCAAAAGTAAAACCACTCTTTCTTAAGATGAGCGACTCGAAACCTTTGGCCATGTCAAACAACTCATCAAAGCTTTTCACTACGTTCACACTAATCTTATCTTGATAGTTGTCGTTCAAGGTTCGATAGAAATCTTCCTTCAACATTTTATCATTCCCGACGTACTCCGGGCAAAATTGGGTCTTGGACAAAAACACGGATTTGAGAGTGTTCAAATCCATCGACCCTTGCCTCAAGGAACATAACTCGTCCTTAAGCCTAGTAAGATCGGCCGAAGTTCGGTATTCCTTGAAAAATTCGGATTTGAATTCATCCCAAGTGAATTCCATGCATTGCTCTTCACCATAAACTTGGAGCTTTGCGTCCCACCACAACTTGGCATCGCCCCTCAACATACTACACCCGTACCTTGTCCTCTTATCGAGAGAACATTCACAAGTACGGAAGGCCCCCTCCATATCGGAGATCCAACAGGCGCTCTTAAGAGGATCTCTTTCACCATCAAAAGAGGGAGGTTGAGAGTCCTTGAAATTCTTATAGAAAAAGTCCCGTCTTCCCACATTATCTTCGCGAAGAACGGCCTTAACTTGCTCCTTTACCACATTGACTAATTGCTCGTCAATCGTATCTAGGAACATCTTCTTAACGTCCTCGAGAAAAGCCTCATGATGCCTTTTCAAAATGGCCTCAACCTTGGCCGTAAACTCGACTTCTTCACTAGTATCTCCGCCGTTGATATCATGCCCGTTCCTCATCTTCATTCTATAAGACGGAATAGATTAAACACATAAGTATATACATATACAACACACTACCCCATCTTGCTCAACAATCGTCGTACATCGCTTGTTTGACACGATTTGAACCCGTAACAATGGTAGCTAATCATTGTTACGCGAGCACGTCGCATTAACTCGCTAGTACAACGTCTATCTTGCTTGACGTTTGCTAACACCACACAAAACAATTAGCGCAAGGTTAGTTCACATAAACCTAAGCACTAATCTACTCCCGGTCCGACCCGTCTCCTACAAGTCCCGCATAACGCGCATACACAATAAAGTCTAAGTCTAGGCGCCTATCTCAAGTCGCCTAAATCCCTTAGACCATGCTCTGATACCACTTGAAACAACCCAACCCGTATTCCATACGATAAATTTTTTTTTTTTATATACAACACATTTACGTGCCAATTAAATATGTAAACCATTCCACAAGATCCACTTAAACGTACAACAATTTAAATGTTTACAAAAGGCACGAAGGCCATTAATCAAATTCAATATAAGTTTGACCCACTACAATTGATAGTTTATAATCCAAACGACACTCGAGCATGGTTTGGGACTAAACTACCCAAAACATTAGGCCAACTTCCAAGCTTCAACAAAACATCATCAAGGGCCACTTAATGCCCGATAACCCCTTTGCCCTTATCCGTACCTGCGACTAAAAAGATAAACAACGAGAGGGGTAAGCTAACGCTTAGTGAATGCAATAATTATACACGTACATATATAATATACTTACTTGCAACCACTTAAACACATACCGCATACATGCTAGCAACACAATTAGCTTATCATCTCAATTATAAACTATAAACTTCCAATATCGCAAGCTAGCAATGCAATAGCATATATACAAACCGTACGATATAATATGCTTACACTACAACACAATAACCATGGTTAACCAATCGTACAAGGGATGGTACTCGAATTTCCCATTGGTGTTCATAACATCCATTAGTGTACTTAGCACCTCGTATCACTAACCCCCGGGTGGCATCTTAACACCTCGATACTTCACCCTCGGGTGGCGTCTTAACACCTCGACACTTCACCCTTTAACATGGAGTGGCGTCTTAACACCTCGACACTTCACTCCTAGGTGGCATCTTAACACCTCGATGCTTCACCTCGAGTGGCATCTTAACACCTCGATGCTTCACTCGTCACGTGAAACGTGGTGTCTTAACACCTCGACACTTCACATCTCACGCTACCACAAATAAATATATTATATACCTACGCATATAATTATTCCACTCACCTTAACACTTCGGTGGTGATTTAAATGCTTCCGAAGGCTTCAAAGCAAAGTACCTAATTACATAAGTACACATTCGATTACACAACTAGTGGAATTAACCACATTACACTTACTTGAGCATTTAATGACCCAATTCGCATTAAATGACTCAACCATACCAAAACCGCCCTTAAATGGCCAAGACCCGACTTTAATCACTAAAGCTAGTAAATTAAGTCTACTAACATCAACTAACACAAACTTAGGTTAATTCATACCCATTTCACCCAAACTAGGTCAACTAGCCCATTTTGGATCCATTTAACACTTTCACTACCAAACTTGTCAAATATGACCCAAATAACATCTCTTTCAACTTTAACAAGCGTGTTAGTGATTAAAAACGCCATTTAACATTTATAACCCCAAATCATAAGACCAAACCCTAGGTTATAGCCATTTGGGTTTTCTTTCCTCAACACAACCCAAGTTTACCCATTTTAACCCCAAATGGGTCACATAAGTTCCAAATGAACAAAACCCTAGCATAAACTAATTAAAACTCAAAACTTAGAGTTAGAACTTACCGAGACTATCAACGCGTAGCTAGAGACACAAGGAACAACTTTAATTCTTGCTCCAAAGATCAACCCTCAATCCTTCACTCTCAAATCTTGCTTTTAATTCAATTGGGTTTTAAGTTTTGGGAGAGAAATTGGAAAGAAAAGAGAAAAGAAATAAATGAAATGGATGAGTGGTTGGGATTTAATGCTCCCATCTGATTTATACGCGAAATTACCAATTTGCCCCTTGAAGTCATTCAATTTGAGCTAAAATCGGAGTCAGAACTGCAGAGTTGTCGCGGCGCGGCGCTATATGTCGCGGCGCGACATTACGAAGGAAAAACAACCTCTCTTAACCCACTTTCTGAACCTGGTTCGCTTGAAATGCCGCGGCGCGGACCCCTTTGTCGCGGCGCGACACATAAGGGAAAAATCGACCCTTCTTAATCCAATTGCTGATCTGGATTTGCTTTATATGCCGCGGCGCGGCCCAATGTGTCGCGGCGCGGCATTGGCCGTCACCTGGACACTTCGACAACCTTAAACAAAATTTGATTTTATTTAATTCGTACACTTAAATCTCGCTTCATATATTCGCCTAACCTTCAACAATAGTCTCATAAGACTTGACGCTAACAAAGCCCATGTATAAACTTGTATTCGCACACATTATCAAGTAACTAACATGTTAGCTAACTTAGCCACATAACGAGCAAGTTATAGATGTATAATTGATTAGGTGTGTACCTTTAAGCGTGTACGGAAAAGCGGGGTGTTACACGAATCCTACGGATAGATCTATCGGGTTTGACAACCCCATTTCGAGCTAGTCGCGCTAGCAATTTATAATCGGAATGTTTAGTACTTCGTAATTTGTTGTAGATACACTGTCCAAGTGTATATTTTTATTGTGTTTGGCAAGGGTAAATAAAGGGTTAAGTGGTTACCAGGTGGCTCATTGATAATGGAATAATGTTTAATGTTTTCTAACATTTTTAAATCTTGTGGTCTAAAGTTTACTTATTTATTTAAACCTATAATCCACTCAACCTTTGTGTTGACAGTTTACTTGCATGTTTTCAGAGGTACTTGATTTTTGTGATGCTTCCGCTGTGTTTAGAAGAGTCTGCATGCATTTGGGCAGATTTTATGAAACATTTTATGAAACTTAAGCTTGCATTCTATTTTTGGATAATTTAAACTTGTAGGTTTGTTGGCAAGGTTTTGTGTCAACTTTTGGTTTATTACTATGGTTGGTTGTTTAAAACTACATATTTTGGTTTGTTTTCTTTTTGGGAAACTTTTGAGATAAAAGAATGCAACTTTGTTTATTTAATTCATTTAAGTCCGATCAAGCTGTGGGACCAACTGACGAATCCGTTAAGTGTTTTGACGGGGTCGTCACACAAACTTTGGAAGATATGTTACGAGCGTGCATTATTGATTTCGGTGGTAGTTGGGACGAGCACTTACCTTTGGTGGAATTCTCGTACAATAATAGTTATCATACTAGTATTGGGATGCCACCATATGAGATGCTTTATGGGCGTAGGTGTCGAACCCCGATTTGTTGGGGTGAAGTGGGACAAAAGGAAATCGGGAGTACCGATTTGGTTTTAGAGACGAATAGCAAGATTGATGTGATTCGAGAGCATTTGAAAAAGGCTCAAGATAGGCAAAAGTCGTATGCCGACAAACGTAGACGAACGATCGAATTTCAAGAAGGTGACATGGTGATGCTTAAGGTTTCGCCATGGAAAGGTATTATTCGATTCCGGAAACTAGGAAAGTTAGCTCCTCGGTTTATTGGGCCGTTTAAGGTTTTAGCTCGTGTTGGTGAAGTCGCGTATCGTTTGGAATTACCTGAAGAGCTTGCGGGGATCCATAATACATTTCATGTTTCCCATCTCCGTAAGTGTCTTGCGGATGATTCATCTTGGGTGCCATTAGACGAGATTGAGCTAAATAATAAGTTAGAGTATATCGAGGAACCGATTGCCATACTCGATGAAAAGGTCAAAAGGTTGAGACATAAAGAGGTTAGGACTTTTAAAGTTC
Source organism: Rutidosis leptorrhynchoides (assembly GCF_046630445.1). Classification (NCBI taxonomy): domain Eukaryota; kingdom Viridiplantae; phylum Streptophyta; class Magnoliopsida; order Asterales; family Asteraceae; genus Rutidosis; species Rutidosis leptorrhynchoides. The sequence continues at coordinate 104,406,799 of NC_092333.1, read as the reverse complement.
AATGGTGTCGTAGTAAGGGTTCCGAGTTTACTTGGGAGCCCGAAGAGTTTGTGTTGGTTTATATTCCTTCTTGTCATGCGGCTTGGATTGCGAGGACGCGCTCCGATTCAAGTGGGGGAGAGTTGTAACACCCCTTTTTTCTGTACATATTTAAAGGTACAAACTAAATTATTAGCACGATTATATCATGTTCGTTTATGTGATTAAATGAGCCAAAGTGTTAGTTTATGGGTAAATGTATAATTATATATATACGTGAATGCGTGCGTATGAGTATATATAATGTGTCGCGATGGAGTTGAGTCGTGCGAGACTTAAGGTTGAAGCTTAGGCGTGCATAGGAAGTGTGAATGAGATGTGCTAGTTGTTTGAACCATCGTTTTGTGTTAAATGGTCGAAGTGACCAGGCTCAGGCAAACGCCGCGCCGCGACGGGCGGGACCGCGCCGCGACAAACAAAGCAAACCTGGATCAGAGATTGGGTTAAGAAGGGCCTATTTTCCCTTTATGTGTCGTGCCGCGATGACTAAGGCCGCGCCGTGACAGTTCTGCCGAACTGGTGTCAGACTTAGCTCAATTTAAGGGATTTTAAGGGGCAAAATGGTAAATTGACATGTGGATCTGATGGGAGCATTAACTCTCCACCACATATCCATTTAATTCATTTCTTTTTCTCTTTTCTCTCCATTTTCTCTCCCAAAACTTAAAACCCATTTGGATTAAAAGTGAGATTTGAGAGTGAAGGATTGAGGGTTGATCTTTGGAGCAAGAATTAAAGTTGTTCCTTGTGTCTCTAGCTACGCGTTGATAGTCTCGGTAAGTTCAAACTCTAAGTTTTTGAGTTTTAATTAGTTAATGGCTAGGTTTTTGGTTACTAGAGATTTGTAAGACCCAATTGGTTGTAAAATGGGTGAGTTTGGGTTATGTTGTTGTAATGAAACCCTAATAGCCACAATCTAGGGTTTTGGCATTTGTGATTTGAGGTTGTAAGTGTCAATTGGTGTTGTTAGTCACTAATACACTTTAAGAATTATGAAAGAAGTGTTAATGGGTAAGTTTGACCTGATTGTGAGTTTAAGTGATATAAAATGGGTCAAAATGTACTAGTTGACCTAATTAGATGAAATGGGTATGGATTACCCTAAGTTTTGTGTTAGTTGAAGTTAATAGACTTTAATTCACTAGTCTTAGTAATTAAAGTCGAGTCTTGGCCATTTATGGGCGGTTGTGAGTAGTTGAGTCATTTAATGCAAATTGGGTCATTAAATGCTCAAGTGGGAGTATTGTGGTTAATCCCACTAGTTGTGAAATTGAATGTGCACTTAATGATTTAGGTACATTGCGTTGAAGATCGGAAGTGCTAAATCATCATCCTTGTGACAAGGTGAGTGGAATAATTATGCGTTCATGTATATGGCGTGTTTATTTGTGAATGTTATGGTATGAACCACGTGCCGGTAGTGCCATAACATGTGTGGGATGGATTTTGAACCACGAGCCGGTAGCACTATAAACTAAGATGTGAACCACGAGCCGGTAGCATCGAGTGTGAACCACGAGCCGGTAGCACTATAAACTAAGATGTGAACCACGAGCCGGTAGCATCGAGTGTGAACCACGAGCCGGTAGTACTATAAACGAGTATGACTCAAAAGCGTATGGTGTGAACCACGAGCCGGTAGCACCATAGCGTTATGGGTTAACCATATTGAGATTGTTGTTTTTGTTTAGCATATTATATATATACTGAGTTGAGTATATGCTAATGAAGTGGTGTGATAATGTACGACTTGTTAGTGTTACGGGTATGTTGACATGCTATTTGAGTTACAAGTTCGTATGAGGTATTTGGTATTGTGATTGCAAATGGATAGGTTATATATATGTATGTATAATTGTTGCACTCACTAAGCATTGCTTACCCTCTCGTTGTTTATCATTTTATAGGTTCCGGCTTGGACAAGGGTAAGGGCATACGGTTGGATTAGTTGTCTCCCGTTTATGTTGACAGGGGGTGCTTTTGGCATAGCTTTTGAAGTTTGGCCTAATGTTTTGGGTAGTTTAGCCTCAGACCATGCTCGAGTGTCATTTGGATTATAAACTATCATTGTAGTGGGTCAAACTTGTATAAAACTTAATTAATGGCCTTCGTGCCTTTTGTAAACATTTAAATTGATGTACGTTTAAATGGAACTTGTGGAATGGTTTACATATTTAATTGGCGCGTAAATGTGTATTATATAAAAAAAAATTATCGTATGGAATACGGGTTGGGTTGTTCCAGATTGAGTATTAAGAGCTTTCTGAGTTAAACAGTGGATTTTGATTTTATGTTAGTATGTTAATTTGTTAATTTGTGCATTTGGATGATATTGTTGATTTGTTAATATGATCATAATGATATATTGTTCTAGTTTAAAAATTGTAAATAAATGCTAATGTCTACATGTGATTGTTTCTATTGGAGCACGTAGATGACTTTGATTATTCAACTGGTGGTAATGTTAACATTATACTTCATATTCGTATTAAGAAGTAATTTGGTGTGTTTGTTTCATGAAAAGGGCATGATGAACACATGTTCTGTTGTTTATATAATATCCTTTTATGGAAAGAAATCGATGATGTTGGAGTGGTTATTATGTGTATATGATCTGTAGCTTTTTTATTTTCATACTATTAACTGGACTTGATGGTTTCTGGTTAATTTGTTCATTATGATTAATTTTGTGTATTGTTTGAAAAAGTTGAATGGTCCCTTTTATTCCCGTTGTGTATATGCTGAATTGTTCCTTTGGTACAACATTGTTCACATTATAGAAAGCGTAATGTTAACATTTGGTGGACAATGTTCAATTGTTCATCTTGTACAACAATGTTGAGTTGTGAACAATGTTGATTTGTTCAAGTATTATAATGTTTATGTTATTATGTTACAAATGTTCACAAAGTGCTATGAAGTTTGTAAAATCAGTGTTTGAAATTGGATTATGTTTGTGTTGTTTTGTGCATTTAAATGATAAAGGTGATTTGTTAATTTGGATGTTTGTTTAGGTTTTTTGTTTGATTTGTGCATTTGTTTAGCGTTAATTGAAGTTGAATGATCCCTTTTATTCCTGTTGTGTATTTGATGAATTGTTCCTTTGGTACAACATTGTTCACATTATAGAAATTGTAATGTTAACATTTGGTGGACAATGTTCAATTGTTCATCTTGTACAACAATGCTAACAATGTTGAGTTGTGAACAATGTTGATTTGTTGAAGTGTTATAATGTTTATGTTATTGTGTTACAAATGTTCACAAAGTGCTATGAAGTTTGTAAATTCAGTGTTTGAAATTGGATTCCGTTTGTGTTGTTTTGTGCATTTAAATGATAAGGGTGATTTGTTAATTTGGATGTTTGTTTAGATTATTTGTTTAATTTGTGCATTTGTTTAGCATTAATTGTAATATTTTGGGCATTTAGGTGTTATGGTTGATTTCTTAATATGTTAAGAAAGTTATAATGGTCAAAGCTAGTTAGATGTTTATGTTAATATTTTGTGTACAGTGTTCATTTGTTCGCCTGGTACACAATGTGGATTAATTGTAAATTATTGATTTGGGGAATTGTTTATTTATTTATGTTATTATATTACAAGTGTTCACATGGTGCAACATAAATTAGTAGATCTAGTATGTGAAAATCGTTTTGTTTGTGTTGATTTGTGCATTTAGCTAATATTTTAACTGATGAGCAGGTAGTAAATCTGCTGTGAAAGGTGAACCAAAATAACTGTTACGTTCGGCTGGTCCTAAAGATAATGATGTTGAAGTTCGTCTAGTTAAAAAAGATAATTCTGATGGTAACCTAAAAAGTAACAGGAAAGCACGAGATTCTATTAGTAATGAGGAAGACAATGCAAAAACGCATGCAATTAGGACAAGATCATCACCGAAGCCGATGTTTAGCGCGATAAAGTATATGAGCAACATATAAAAGGAATGCGTAAAGGCGATGGGGTTTGGGGTTACTCAATTTTAGTATTAACAGATTATCAAGTAAGTTAGGTTATGTTGCAGTTGACAGATTCGATGATGATGATCTGGAATTCAAATTAAATGAAGGCTCAATAATATTGACGAAAAAACTAATCCACTAAATGTTTGGGGTGCCAATCGGGGGAGTAAGTATGAGATCGTTACGTTACAATAAAGTAGCCGATAAGTATGAGATCGTTCATTATCTCGTCATAATTTTAATTTGTGTTCATATTTAAGTTTCTGTCATAATGTTAGTTTGTTAACAATGTTGAAGATATATTTCGCTCAAGTTGCATTATGAAATTACATCAGTTTTTTGTAGAGTTTTTAACATGACCAACCTTGGTGTTTTCAATCTGGTAAATGTTTAATTGTTCACAAGTACATAATGACAAAAAATAACACTCAAAGAACAATTATACAATTAAACTTCACGGATGGTGACTACAAACACCAAAATCTCCTTGAACATTGCTTGATCTGGTTTTGAGCAATAGGTATGAGAGAGCCGTTAGGTTCGCCACTACATCTTCGTCTAAAAATGAATGAAGCAACTTGTTGCGCCATTTCCCTATTAACCACATAATAATAGTACAACGTTAGTACTATAATGGTTTTGTTAACATTTTTCGACAAAAGATTCTAAAGTTACCATCAACACATGTTTGTGATCACTTGCATGAAGTAGAGATAACATGGATTATCACAATACTTTAAAGTACTATAAAGTCAACATGGTTTGAGAAGATTAATTTAAACACGACATCAAAAAACATTAATGATCACTTAACATAAGTACTTGCTGAGTATGTAAGATAACTTTACTTTAATGTTAACATCACAAAAAATTGACTTAAAAAAACAATACTGTAATGTTAACATCACAATATAGTTAACGCTAGGCATGAGCAAATTATCCGAAAAACATAAACATAACCGGTACCATACCGGTACCGGTACCGAAAATCGGTAAAGAAATGGATTCGGTTCCGGTATCGGTTCTTGATTTTCACATATTTCGGTTTCGGTACAAATCGGTATCGGTACCTGTTCGGATGAACCTATTGAAAAAAATTACTAACATTTCAGATAACAAATATATTGGTCTGTAATTTTTATATCTATTAATAAACAAAAAGATAGTTACCATATATAATTATCAAAAGGGAAACAGCTTATAACATAAATTGAGATATTACAGTAGCAAAACAAAATGGTTACATTAGGCTTTGATTTTTATTGGTGCAATTATTTTGGTCTGGTTCCATTAGGCGTGGCTTTTTTTTTTTTTTAAACTCAACAAAAATCATTTATGGAACAATCATGGGTATAATGTATCAATGTGAAGACAATTAAACAAATCAGATGCTGAATTAAAACGATGATCAATACTATCGATGATTAAAAAAATTAAAAATTAATAATTACCTTGATTTCGATTAGGGGTTGAATGTTGTTGATTACCATTGACAGCTTCCAATTGATGAACATCACTACCCCTAGCAGCGTCTAAACGTAAACCATCGTTCAGATTATTAACATCATTCTGTTCTCTCCCATCATCGTAATTTAAGACTGAACGAATCACCAGAATTGAAGAAGGATTGTATTGATGGTGGTTGCAATGAAAATAATTGAAAATGGAGAATTGTATAGATGATGATGAAGCAAGCGTAATCCATGGAAACCAATAACTGCAACCCTAAAGAACGGCTTCTGTAACCGTCGATGTTTTAACAAAAAAATAGAATTTAAATGACGGGAAAAGTGAAATTAACTGTAAATTACTATAATACCCTCGAATATTTAGGTTCTTGCAGTTCTGTATCTTTTAGGGGTTCTTATTTGAACTTTTATATATATATATATATATATATATATATATATATATATATATATATAACAGCAAAAGAATTGATATATTATAAAATGTTCTCCAACAAAACCCTAAGAGAGAATTACAAAAGGCATTTGAAGTCACGAGTTCTAGTTGAAACTACATAACCTCTATATTTTAGCCATCCAAAAGAGTACAACTTAATTACATCTAAAATATTACTCATACGAATAACAATGTGAGTATGTGACCCTGTTTCGAAAACACCATAAGACCAAAAAGACCGTCATGACAATAGCTCTAATCTGAATGAAAGTGTTTGTAGTCATTTGTAACTCATCGAGCCACTCTTTAACATCCGCTAATTTGTTAAAAGAAGGCAAGCCCAAGTCAACCCAAACCCGAATCAAATTCTAGACATCATTAGCAACTTCACATTCAAAGAAAAGGTGTGCTTGACATTCGGTTCCATGCTGACAAATCAGACTCTAATGTTGTAATCTCCAAACCTCTCGTGGATAGATTCCAACGTAACTTAATTCGGCATCCGTGTGTATACACATGTCTATAATCTTGTAATTGCACATTAGGTAACCTCAAAACAAAACTTGGGAACCTATGATTTTATCAGAGGAGTGTCATTCATCACACAATTCGTTCGCCAAAGATCTCGTCAATGGTTAGCCAAACTTTGGCTCCAATGACATTGTCTTGCATCAAACAATAAGTGGAAATGGTCATTGGCATCAAACGGGCTGTTTTCGGTTAAAAAGCTTTCTACATTAATCGATGACTAGCTCCTGCCAATCGACTCACAGGTACATGAAACCATGAGCAACTATTTGGTACCAAAAAAAGTTAGAACTATTTGTTTGGAGGGCGATCAAGAAGCGTTTACTGGTAAGAATCGAACTTGATAAACGTGGTATTGATTTGCACTTCGTTAGATGTTCGGTATGTGATGACGATATGGAAAGTGTGGACCATTGTTTGATTTTCTGCAAATTTTCTTTGGAAATATGGAATCGTGTCTATCAATGGTGGAAACTTGGTCAATTTACGAATTTCAGCATCAACGAAATCTTGCGTGGTAATGTTAGCTCATCGATTAGCATGTCAAAGTTCGGTAATGAAATTTGGCAAGCGGTCGAATGTGTTAGCGCATACTACATTTGAAAAAATTGCAACAATGTACTATTTCATAATAAATCATGGAGTGTGCCGGTAGCAATGAACGAGATTCAAATAAAATCATTCGAGTGGATATCGCAAAGATTAAAAGGGAGGAAGTTTGATTGGCTAACGTGGATTAGTGATCCGAGAATGTATCTTACAAGTATGTAATTGTAATTGTATTGTTTTATTTTTTTCGCGGTTTGTTTGATATTTCCGCAAGCATGTAGCATGTAGTTATTGTTCTGTTCGTGTATGGTTTATTGTGCTTGGGGGTCTTATGTCCCATTGCACTATCGTGTACTCTCGTTGATTAATAAATTCACCTTGCTTTAAAAAAATGACATTGTCTTGCCAATGTTTAGCCAATCTTTGGTAAATTCAGCTCCTCGTTATTTTTACGAATGTGTAGCATAATTATTATTGGCGAGAAACTTTGTAATATGTTGTATATATGAGTTTCAAAATTGGATTTCTGAGAGTCGTGTAATCACTTTCAGATCAAAGTATTTCGATGGTACTATCGAAATCTTCAATCGGATAAAACTCAGAATTTTGTACAATGAATCTGTGTTTTTGTGTGAATGAATTTTATGAAAACGTACCAAATAAATAACCAAAATCGGGTGTCTTATAACTGCCGAATGGCAGTTCCAAAACTGCCGAATGGCAGTTTCATAACTGCTAAAAACGGGTGTTTTATCCGGGCTTTTTATTTTGGTCAAACCGCCAGGGGCTCTGCCCCTTGGACCCCGCCAGGGGTTGCCACCCCTTGGACCCCGCTATCGGGGGCGCTGCCCCCGAACCCCCGTCATAATCAAGATAAGTTCAAACAAGTGTGCACTCCACACTTTTCCAAACTTGTTCGATATTTATCAAGATTATTTTGGTTAACAAATTAATTCCATTACACTTAAATCATATTGGTGACACAAATCACTAACATAATATACACTTTTACAATCCACTTTATTAATTGTAAATCAATTTAATTAAGTAATATGGTGGGTCCATGTGATGGTGCAGAAAGTGAGTTATGCGGAGTAGTGAAATGTGACGGGTACGTTAATGATGAGAAGGAAATACTAAAGTAGTTCTGATATGACATTGGGTTAATTTGTAAAAGTATATCATAGTTAAGAGTGGCCTCATAAATCATCTATTTTCGTCTCATATTTCATCCTATAGATTAAGGACCCACATGAATAGATCGTTCTGTTTTTTTTTTTACGGCGAAAAAAGAAATATATTAAAAAACTCCATCAAAACGATGAAGAATAACGAAATTACAATGTGAGAGGCTTTTGAGCCTGAGCAACGACAGAAAAATGACAGACCTAATAAACGAACACCTAAAAGTAATTGAAAGAAACAAACAAATCGACCATGAAAGGGCTTTGTAGCCTATTGAGAACCAGGCCTATTGGACAGCAAAAATGGAAGAACCTAAACTTGAAAGGAGCCCAATTGAAAGCCTAAATGGCAATAAGGAAGGAATAAAAGAAAGGCCCAAAAATTGCTGGGTTTAAAAGCCCAAAATGCCCTTCAAAAAAGAAACGCAACTGGAAGGCCGGAGCAAACTTGAACGATAAAATCCCCAAATTGGTTAGGTGATGTTAGGTGATCGTTCTGTATGTAAACGAGTACTTGCAAACCGCAATTAATGGGAACTTGAGCTTGAGTACACTGTTGGAAAAAATTAGTTTCAAGTGTATTTTTCTTAAACTTTGGACCTAAATATGTAAGTGTATATAAGATATTTATGAGTTATATTTTATATGGTTAAGTAACTCTTGACAATTTACGATCAGGGGCGGACCAAAGAAGGGGCAGGGGGCGCTCGCTCCTAGTGAATTTGCAATTTTTAGTGCAAATTTTTTCGGTTTTCCCCCGGTGGAATTTTTCTTTTGCCCCAAACCATTCATATTTTGCCCCAAAACCTCCATATTTTGCTCCAAAACCTTCGTATCTTGCTCAAAAAATCAAAAATTTTGCTAAAAAACCTCTATATTTTGCCCCAAAACCTCTATATTTTGCCAAAAAAATTCCCTACGTTTTAAAAATAAAACTTCGACCCGGTGAAAAATTTTCCTGAGTCCACCACTGGTTATGATGGTATATTAATTGTCCAAAATTATGTTGTGGTGAATGAGATATCGTGATGGATCAGTTTTGTACCTGGCCTGTGGGTCTATTTTTGACCCATAATCCATGGTTAAATGGTTCTTTGACCCACCAAAGTTGACTTAATTCCAACTCGTTTTTCTATTTCTATTGCTCTTATTCTAAGATAAAGATTAAGGGTATTGATTGATGGTGGTGATTAGGAGTCATTAATACCTGGTGTGCGTGTATATCAATGTTTTTCAAATGGAGCAAAAACCCATAGCAAAAGCCCATAGCAAAAGCCCATAATCAATTCTGCTTTTTCAGGCATATTACTACTCCAGTTGTACAAAGTTTTGGCCGTTGTACACTTGAAAACATACGATGTGTAGACGTTAAATTTGTTTTAAGAGAATTGTATTAAACACGGGTCTTGGCTCATCATGTATTGATGAATATCATTTTGTCTTTCTCAGGTATGAATATGTTTTTTCATATTTATTTGTATGATAATTCATTTAGTTTTTCACATTCACGACCTTATGTTACATAAGCCTTAAGGTTAAGTTCACATTTCAGTAAGCCCACCAAAAGGCTTTTTTTCTTTTGGAATCAAAGGAACAATGTAACACGTGATATGTTAAGCTCTATGTAGAAATTATGTATGGGTTGAATCTTTTTTTATTGATTTTGTTATTCAAGATTACATTACATTATAGTTGACAAAATATGTTGTTGTTGATGTGGTCATGATCATAGCTAAAGAAACAATTATTTAGTTTAGGATGGGTTGTTAATTTATTATCTATCATGTCTATCGATTGAACTATAACAAGCTAATGGTCACTACACGTTGTGGCGGGTAGTTCGACGTGTTCCTTTTAGACGTTTTATCTGATGATATTAGAGTTAGTCTGTGCGTTGCGATGAGAAATCATTTTCAGCACAAATATTAACGGTTACTTTACAAAACACACATTTGATGAATGCTATAATACTAAATACTTATCACATTGCAATTTACATTATTCAAACGTATATATGTAGGCTTTCCTCACTGGTATTCTCACATCTTGTGTGTGGGACTTGGGTTTAGGTCATGGGTTCAAGTCTCGCTCTGTCAATCCTATTAATCAATCTGCCTGAAAGACGGAGATCCAGATTCACCCCAGGGGGTTTTCTTCTGAATTCATTTAGGATTCAAACCTGGTCCACCTGTCCCTCGGAATGGTTTAAGGATCGGATTTCTGCAATTTGATTCGAGTTTCCTCCTGGAAAAGCGTGTTTGCATGACAAATGAGAGTATTTGATGCCAACAACTCGTCTCTAAAAAAAATTGCTAAAATATTAATTCATGACACAATAAATAATCAACATTACTCTTAGTGAACAAAAAAACAAAAAATTCTCATAAAAATGTTATATGTATAAACAAAAAAGAATTTTCTAATAAATAATTTTTAAGGTTGTCATTTAGAATTAGAATAATGCAAAACTGTAGACATGGGATTGTTATTTTTCCCCGTAAGTGATTGATTTTTATTAATATACAAGTCTTTTTGCATGTCATAATCTTATAAGACAAAATTACACAGACAGTCCTTGTGGTCTGCTTAAAAACATACAGATAGTCCAAACTTGATTTTGACAACATGGATAGTCCAAAAGTTTGCACTTGTTATACGAATAGTCCAAATCCGTCAGGTCCATCAAATTTCTCTGTTAAGTCTTGGCATGTGCCAAGCATATGAGGGTAAAATAGTCATTTGTCATCTCTTTCATCTTTTCACCAAAAATTTCATATTCATTCCCATATCTTCTCCATCTCCAACAAAATTTATAAACCCTAACTAAAAATGCCAATCGAAATCAAATCACAACTTCATTAATCCTGTTCTTTTTTTTTTCTTTGTATACCCAACAAATCGTGTCTCCACCATCACCAAATCACAACTACATCTCTTTTTCGAAATCACAACTTAAAAAAAAAAAAAAAAGCAAAATATATTAAACAACCAAACATGCAGGAATACATCAGGCACGGACAAAAGAAAGGCCAAGCAATACAGCACTAGAACGAAACAACACGAGAGCTATATGAAAACCTAAAACTAAAAAAAAAAGCCACGAATTGAAGATGCCTCAGGCTGCCGAGTTGCCAGCCCACGTACACGAAGTCAAACGGAGTAATAAACAAGATTTGTGAAGCAAAATTATAATCATATACATCTCTTTAACGTGTTGATGGGCTAACGGATGTTTGCGGGGCCCACTTAATAACGGTTTGAATCTATCAATAATTTTCATCGCCGGATTAATAATCGTCTCTTCCAACCGTCGATCGTCTCTTCCATCGTCGGTCCTCTCTTCGGCACACAATCTGAATCGGCGGTTTCGGTACATGATTCATAGATCGATTCGCAGCAACGTTACATTGATCTCGAGGCAGTATGTGAAAAAAAAAATTTACTAGTTAACCCCTGCAACTTTCAAATTTACATAACTATCTTCTACATCTGTGACTTATGAGTGAGTAGGGGTGTAAACAAGCCTAAGCACAAGCTTAGCTCGTTTAAATTTAACAAAGTTCAAGTTAGAACTCTATTCGGTTCGAGCCTAACATTTCAAGTTCGAGCTCGTCTCGTTTAATATTTAGCAAGCTCGAGTTGGGCTCGAGCCCGACTCGTTAATTATATCATATAGTTTTTTATATTATTAAGATTCTTTTGGGGAACAACACACACACACACACATATTTTGTTCACGATGAGACTCGAACTCACAACCCCAATGTTAATAAGTTCTCTTGATATCGATAGGCTAGAAACCCTATATAAGAAGAATGTCATATATACCCCTATTAAACTATAAAATAATATATATATCCAACAAATATCATATATACCCTTAACCCTTATTAACCTTTAAAGGTAATATAATATATGTAACTAAGTAAGATAACAACAATTATACCCAATATAAATATTAATACTCTCATATTTATCCATTTCATATTTATAACTCTAACCTTTAACTCAAAACCCTACACACTAACTGATTTAGAGTTCATTAACTATTAGGGTTCAGAGTTTAGGGTGATTAGGGTTTAGTATTTAGGATTTAAGATTTAAGGTTTAGCATATAGAGTTTATTAATTAGTTGGGTTTAAGATTTAACGTTCGGGATTTATTGACCATCAGGTTTTAGGTTAAGAGTTTGAGGTTTAAAATTTGAGGTTAGGGTTTAGAGTATGGTTTAGAGTTGAGGTATATGATTTAGAGTTTAGTGTTTAGGTTTAAGGTTTACAATTTATTAGTTTATGGTTCAGGGTTTATGAATAGGTTAATGGTTTAGGATTTAGTTTTATGGTTTGATGAAATAGGTAAACATGAGAGCTTTATTACTTATATTGAGTATATATGATATTATGTTATCTAGTTGGCTATATATGTAATTTAAAAGATTAATAAGGATATATATGATAATTCCTTTTTAATTTATATGCATTGTATGTCATAATTATTGTTTATGTAGTTTTTATCTACTTATAGTCAATATTTATTATTATTATTATTATTTTAACTATTAATATTAATATTAATATTAATATTAATTATTAATATTAATATTAATATTAATATTAATATTAATATTAATATTAATATTAATTATTAATATTAATTTAATTTATTTAATTTAATTTAATATTTATTTATTTAATTTAATATTTAATATTAATACATATACATATACATATACATACATATACATATACATATACATATACATATACATATACATATACATATACATACATATACATATACATACATATACATATACATACTTATATACTAAAAGAGATGATCGATTTCGTAGTTTCAGACATACCGAATTGTCGTTTTGAGTTTGCGTTACATACTTATATACTAAAAGAGATGATCGATTTCGTAGTTTCAGACATACCGAATTGTCGTTTTGAGTTTGCGTTCACATTACAACCGGTCCCTCAACTTCGGCTATATTTACACAACAGCCCTTCAAGTTTACACTTTAACAGGGGTAAAAAGTGTAAATATATAATTTTATTAAAATAAAAGAAACTAATTTCACCCGAATTTATAACGGCCTCTATCTTCTCGCTTGGTGCAAGTTAAATTTTTCCGAGACCACCGTTCAACTCGAAAAAAACTCACGAACCCAACGGGACTAATTATACGCAAAACGGACACTTATCAAAAAAACGCTAAACACAACGACAACCCGTATCTTCCCGCTCGCCGCGAGTTAAATTTTTTCGACATGAGCGTCATACTCGAAATAATTTTATGAACAAAACGATAAAAAGTACGTTTGAAACGGACACTTTTTAAAAAACGCTAAAAACAACGACATCCCGTATCTTCGTGCTCGCCAAGAGTTATATTTTTTCACCAGCACCGTCAGACTCGAAATAATTTTATCAATAAAACGAAACTAACTACGTTTGAACCGGACATATTTTAAAAAACAGTAAAGACGACAACACCAACAACGGCGCTTAACACATGGACCGTTTTCCCTTATGTAAATACATAAAGCTACGTTAAATATGAATACACATGCCGAAAGCCCCCGCCGCATCGCGCGGGCCGGACCCGGACTAGTTATTTATATAATAGTAGTTATAAACTTATAATTATTGCTCCATATATTAAAAGATAAAACACCGTTTTTTTTTGTTTTTTTTTTTATTATTATTATTAATTTGAATGAACTGTAATCAGGTGATATACCTCTCATTTTGTCCCCTTTGTTCTTCATTCTTTCCAACATGATGATTTCACATTTTTTTGTTTCTCCACATTTTTCTCTCTTTTTTACTTTCACTTTCTTGTTACAATTTTCATTTTTAATCTCTTACAATTTTTTCTTTCTCATTTGTTTTTCCCTAATCTTTAAATTTATTATTTCAATTTTTACTCTTTAATACTTATTTCTATTTTCAGGTATACTAATTAAAAGGTATAAAAACATTACACAAAGTGAACGAGACAATTAAACGTATATACAATAACAAATTAGTAAAAACACCTTGCCACAAATTAAATGGAGTCTCCAACAAAACGCGGTGAACCCGAAACCTCGTTATATACTTAACGAAGGTAAACTGAGTTCGTTAAAACTATTCACAGGGACTATCTACGTAATCTTTAACTAATTACGGGAGTTATTGAAGATGGTGAATACATATAAGGCTACGAATGCTCAAGGATGGATGTGGAAGTTTAACAACAACAAAACATAAACGACGAGATCGATTAACAATCCGTTCCAAAAACAAGTTGAAAGTATTTTGTCTACTTTTTTGTCACAAATTTCCCAGATCAGGTGGATGCTAAGAGATTATGGACTGAGTTTGCATCATTCGATCAGATTAGTGATGCTTTCATCCCTTTCAAGAAATCAAAATACGGTAAAAGGTTCGGATTTTTACATTATATGGGTGTGATTGAGATTCACCATACAAGGGGGTTATGGATTTGGGTCACCTTTAAATCCGAGGAGGCCTGTAAGTCATTTAAAGATAACTTCGCTTTGAGGCAACTATATTCGGCCATTAAACCGGTGTCAACTATATTCGGCCATTATAAAGGTGAAGATTCATGGATCCTTTTGTTTGGCTCGTGTTCAGGAGCTAGGAAATTGGAGTATTAGATTAAATCATCAAGATTCATCTTCAAGTGACTCAGATGATAGTTTAGATTCTGAGCAAGGGTCGACTGATTTGCGAGAGCAATTGGATGAGTTGATTGGAAACCTTACCGATGATAATAAAGTTGAGGTGGATAACAGTAAACAAGGAATTGAGCAGGTAAATGGTGAGGAACGAGTTATTGGTGATGAACATGTCAATGGGGTCAATAGTGATGGAGAAAATATATGGAGAAGTTAAATCTTGTAGTTGAAGATTACATGAATAGTCTTTGTGAATAGTTTTAATGGATTCAGTTAGCTAGGGTGAGTGATAAAGTTGAGACTTTAAAATGTTGTTAAGGATGAAAAATGTAAAAAATAAAACACATGGATGAAACGGACAAAAAGTGAAAAATACGGGGACGAAATGGACAATTTTGTCTAATAATAATAACAAAAAGAATATTAAAAGCTCATTCAGGTTGCGAGCTTGTTCGAGCTCGAGATTTGAAGCTCGAGTTCGGATTCATTTACTAAACGAGATTCAAAATAAGTTTAAACTAAAGCTTACGCTCCAGTTCATTTACGCTCGACTCCAATCGAATTTTTAACGAGTTATAATCAATTATTATTATATTATTTTTTATATCAAGCAAACAAAATTAACCCAACCAAATACCCCCTGTAATTGTTTTATCTTGTGCGGCATAACCATACAGGACAGGAAGTTAGCATTTTAATTTAGAAACAAATCAACAATGGCAGCACTTGAATCACTAACAATCTCATTCTTCAATTCATCATATTCTTTAAATCCACCATTACAATCACCTTCAAGATCAAATCTTTCATTTCCAATTTCCACCACAAAACTTTCTCACAAATCTTATCCTTATCTTCTTCCTATTTCAAGAAATCTTCATGAATTCTCATGTTCAGCAGCAGCAGTTCAAGAACAGGTTTCTGCAGAACAGATTGAGAATTTGGAAATCGTACAGAAAAGGCTTTTTGTTCTTAATCTTCCATGGTCTTTCTCTGCTGATGAACTCAAGAATCTTTTTAGTGAATGTGGAACTGTTGAAGATGCTGAGGTTTAATACTTTAATTCCATACTTATTTATCATTATTATTTTTAAATGGTTGTTTGTATTGCTTTAAAAGTAGCAATTTTTATTGCCAAACTTCATTTATTTGGGTTGATTCTTTTGGAAATTTTTATTTTTTTTGGGTCACAGATAATAAAGAGGAAAAAGGATGGGAAGAGCAGAGGGTATGCATTTGTTACAATGTCTTCAACTGAAGAGGCACTAGCTGTAATTGAAAAATATGATTGTTATGTAAGTTCTCTTGTTTTCTGTTTAATATCTAGCAAAACTTAATATAGGTATTGTTCAGTTTTATTTATTTATGTAAATGTAAATAGTGAATTGTAATTGTATTTCATACAAGTTTGCAAATTAGAATGTAATGGTGCATTAGTGGTACTAAGTAGGTAATAGCCGAAAGGTACCCTAGGTTATTATCTGGTTTGGAATCTTGACTTCAAGGGTTCGGTTCTCGCGGGGCAATCTATATTCTTCATATATTTGTGCAGCTGATCGGGTTCCCTCTTGACACGTGGACCGGATATGATCGGCTGGGTGGCTTAATGCTCCCGTCAAAAAAATGGTGCATTAGTGGTTATTGATATGTTAAAAAACAATGATAGTGCAAAATGGGTTTAAGATAATCTTGATAAACTTATGATGACTTATATCTAGTACATCTAATTACTTATTTCTATTTATCCAATATCACATAGCTAGTTTCATAAACACGCAGCCAAACACCGCAATTACATGATCTAATGAGATTTATGCTATCTTCGTTAGCTTCCCTATGCAAATTGTAAATGGGTCTAGTTCAATTGTACTATCAAATAGATCGTGGATCTTGTCATTTAGACCAATTAGGTGTGAATCAATTGTAACTCAATTAGATCATTATATCGTTTTAATTTAATTATGTTTTATCGCCCAAAAAAATAAAATGAAGATGAGAAAAATTTCAAGTTTATGTGCAGGAATTAATGGGTAGGATTATTCGGGTAGAATTTGCAAAAGATATAAAAAAATCTTCACCTCCGCCTTCTCCTACTGGTGAAAAACGTTGCAAGCTGTACGTGTCGAATCTCGCGTGGAGGGTAAGAAGTAATAATCTTAAAGAGTTTTTTGGTGCCGATTTCAATCCTGTTTCTACCCGGGTTGTTTTCGAAAGCCCAGAAGGACGGTCTGCAGGTTATGGATTTGTGACGTTTGCATCTAAAGAAGAAGCAGAATCTGCATTATCTGCCTTAAATGGGAAGGTAACATTTTTGGAATTTTAACAATGTATTTACTCTGTATTGGTAAAAAGATGCATATGTTTTTATTGGTTTGGGTTTATATGCTAGTAAATGCATTAACACTTCAACAGTGACAAATAAATTTGTTATGTTACCTTAGTATATCATTGCTTATACAAAATGTTTACAATTAAAATTAAAATGCAGGAGTTGTTAGGGAGGCCAATAACTTTAGCATTTAGTGAAAGAAATGCAGATAAAAGTGAAACCGAAGATGACAATACTTATAATGAACAACCTGCTGAGCCATAGTTTGTTGTAATTTCGAGTTTGAAGCAGTTTTGGTAGTTGAAGATCAGTGGGAAGAATCGTTTTTTTATTCACCAATGTAAGGACCATAGGAAAGTACATTTTTTAAAAAAAATTCTAACGGTCTCCTGTAACTAACATCTGTTTACATGTATCATGTTCTATGTTGCAACTTGCAAGTCAATGGGACCATTTTATGTTCATAAGATTTGTTTACAAACAATAACTAAATTGTTGCATATTTACTAAAGACCAGATTATAGAAGCATAGCAAAAATTATCACTTTACATGTACACTTAAATTCGTATACATTTTGTTTAAAAGTTATCTCACATAAAAAAACAAGAGAGAAACAAAGTATCTGATTCTAACATGTTCCTAGCTAATGAATCCTACTAAATTTCTAATTGTGTTGATACAAACAGTATCTGCGAATCGATTTGAACGATTCGATGTGAACTTTTCAAGTCTTTACATGTACTTGGGGTTTGTCTACATGACTACATTACTAGAACTTGATACCTCACCAAATCCAGTATTCCCTGATGAAGTTCTAGTTTTGAGTTCTCCAAACTCTGTACAACTTCTTGTTGTATTATGTCCATGAATGAGTTTCGCTTGTATGTGTTCGGGCAATCTTAATGTAAACCGATCTTCATTTTCACTTGATTTACTATTTCTAGCAATCGAATGTCCTGTTGAGTTGTTTCTAGAGAATCTTTCGGTTTTTTTACTGTCATCTTCTTTATCTCGTTGATCGATTTCAATTGTTACATGCTTCCCCTTGTTATGTACTTCTTTCGTATCATTATTGTTGTTCCTCTTGTTTTCGTCTCGGATATTGATAGTAAAAGTGTCTTCAAGCGTCTCGTTTTCTTGAATCTCGTGCATGGGTGTACTATTTTGTGACAATGGGGATTTTTGTGGAGAGTTAATAGGTGTTTCAAGGCCACGTCGACAAAAGGGGCATGATTTATGTGACTCAAGCCAAAGATCGATACACTCTTGATGGAACACATGGCAACACTTTGTTAGAAGTCGAAGGACGTTATCATCCTCAAACTCACACAAACATATAGCACATTCTAATCCATACGTCTCACACCTAAATTCTTTAATGTTAGAGTAAATGAACGTAGGGAAAGTGCTTATAATTGTTGGATCGAGTCCAGGGGGTGGTACACCCCCTGGACCACCCATGTGTGGTCCAGAAGGGTTATGACGTGAATTCCATGTGTAAAACACGTTTTGCATGAAACATCTGCAAAAATATATCGTGAAGAAGCCGATGAAGAATATGACGAGGATAATGGTGGTTAAAATGATGGTGACGGGAGGGGATGATTGAGTTTCTGGCGGCGGTCCAATAGATGCAGGTTCCGTCGTCATTGGCTGAGTCACAAGGTGGTTGTAGGTTGGCCGGAGATATAAAATTCCGGCCGGTATGAGGAAGATATGGATTACAATGTGAATTAAGTGAAATGTGAAAAGAGTCTAAGAAAATTTTGGTTGGCATGTTGCATAGTTTGTGGGACAATAGGGTAAAGAAAAGGAGATGGAAAATCAAATATAATATTTGGTAAGAAGGTGATGTGTGGGATTAGTTTCCCTTTTAATCATAAGGTGCATATAAACCCATTGAACGAGTCATATGAGGAACTTGTATGAATTTATCATCACAAGAGTCAAAAAATTATTAACTTTTGGGATTTTAGGCCATCCTTTTTATTAAGCATCCTACATAAATGGTGCTTTAGGTTACTAAATTATGACTAATCATAGCTATTTGGTAGATTAATAATAACAGGACTAACAACATTATCCATTTATCCCAATCCCAAGAAGAATTAGACGAGACACATTTTTATTTCGAAAAAAACTATGACTTTATGAAAACTCGAAAAACTTTATCATCAAATGTAAAAGATGAAGACTCGAAAACAAAATACAACAAAAAGGCAACAAGGCCCTAAGACAAACAAAAAACTACAATTAGATTTAATCGAACGAACTACACAAAAGCCAAACGACAAAAGGAGAATAGCAACGAACTAAACAGAAACACTAAACAAACATATTAACTGAGATGAGACTCTCATTATGAGTGACATATCTAAAGAACAAAACATATTAGTATCAGTAACAAACTAACAATACTAATTTTGATTTATTTTTCCTTGACCATAATCTACAGAAGATACTAGTAGAACATTAATCTAAGGCTGAATTATGGTACGAGGCTAGTCCAATATAATTTATATCATAAATCATAATTCATAATCGAAGATAAGAACAACAACAAAAAAATTCCCAAAAAGAAAAGCATTCACAGCCATTCAGGTCTAAGTAAAGAGAGAAATACAAATACAGTTATCATCATAACAGTTTTTAAGCGGAACTTAAGAGAAAAACAAACACGATAACAAAATCCAATCGTGCCCAGAACTTATTCGATGTCATCAATCCAGTCACCATAAATACGACTAATTTTGTCGGGGCCCTTCCATTTCTGAAACCTCTGTCCAGTTCTTGGAATAACACCTGGCAGCCGCGAAGGAAGCCCAACATGGTAACCGTCTGATTGGCCACCAGCTACAATTGTTTCGCCAGGTGTCTTTGAAGGTTGCTTGTTTGGGTCGATTGAAGTAGGAGAATCTTTAGCATCTATATCAACAAGCCCACCACCATATCGATGCAGTTCTGCCAAAAGAAGCATTATAATCCCATATATTTGATGAAGCGATAAAAGTGGAATTAATACATACATATATTATAAGTTTATAACAATCATATACAGTGCAAGGCTACCTTAGTTGGAGGAGTATATGGTATAACCAAAATATCCAACCATAATCATGCAAAATAGGCATATAATAGTTCCACCATATAGGTGACAAAATGGGCGGGTTGTGCAACTTGGCATAATAGTTCTGGGTCAAATAGATAGTGTTGGGTATGGGTCGGGTTGGGTTAGCCCAAATACTTTTTACCTAGATTATTCAAAGAGCAATTGTTGTGTCAAATTTGATCACAAAGATTATTTTGCTTCAATAATAGTTTCTCCCATTTGTGTTTCTTGTTTCTTCATAATATGATCATATGATAATATAGGAGTTAGTATCTTGAAAAAAAACAATTTGGTGGAGTTTTTTAACCCATTTGACAATTGACACATCCTTTTGATGTTTATTATTACCTTTTTTATACAAATTATAACCAAGTTTTACCCATATAAGTGCGTCAAAATTTCAAATCTAGTTGTACCATACAAAATAAGTCCACGTTTGACTTTTGAAGTCCAGCTTACCGTTTGTAATGTTGAATTATAAGCATAATTTCTAAATGCCAACAAGTCTTGCAATCCGCATAGTACAAATCAACGAGTTTGGTTAACACCTACTATACGATTAATCATATTAACTTCGACTAATTTAATTACGCACTCTATATGGATGGAAGAAATACATAAACATATAACCTTAGATTAAATACATATGTAGCCTAACAAAAACAGTGATAAATAAAAGATTGTTTATGAAATAGAACTATACCTGCAGCACCATGAGCAAAATGGCACTTGCTTCCAAACGGGCAATAACCCGTTTGTTCCCACTTGTTACATATCCTCGTTTTCCAATTCGAAGGCTTCAACATCGAATTAGCTCCTGTCGCATCTACTACACCACCCCCGACTCCTACAACACCACCGCCACCACCTCCACCTCCACCGCCGCCACCACCTCCACCTCCACCGCCACCGCCACCGCCACTAGGTCCACCATACCCACCACCAGAACCAGGACCTAAACTTATGACAACACTTTCACGAGCTTTTGATTGTTCATCATGAAGAAACGTGCAATTATCACCATAAGGACACCCCTCTTCAGTAAAAAACTTTTTACAGTGTCGACCTTTATAAGACCTTTGATTATCAACCGTAAAATTAGAAGACCCAAGTGACGGAATTTGAAACTCTTCTCTTGGTTCACTTGTAACCGCCTTATCTTCCTCATGAGCCGACACAATTTCTTGCCAATTAGGCGGCGGCCTTCTCAATTCTTCAATACTATGAGCAAAATTACAGTTTGTAACATACGGGCAAGTACCCGCCCTAAATTTGCAGCACAATTTTGTCTTAAAAAACATTTTCCCAATTGCCTTTGACCGACTGTTTGACTGTGCATCACCACCCTGCACGTTTCTTTTCTTATTTGATGGTTCACTTCCTGATCGAGTTTGCGATTGCCGCCCATCGTAATTCGAATTAGAAGTTGTATCAACAGATGCTTCCCTATCCCAAACCTTATATTCATCCTCGGTGGCATAAACCGGTTGATCACCCCAATAATCACCGCCGTTTCTGGACCCTCCGGTGACTATTTGAACAACATTCCCACTTTCTCTACCATAATCCATTTCAAGATTTCTTTCTATATATAAACCCTAGTTTTGTTTCCTTGTATAAAAGTTAAGTGCTAAAGGTACAAAATAGAGCCCTAATAATATGTTGAACAATGGGAACATAAACTATAACAAGAAATTGATATCCGGATTTTCAATAATCACTTCAACAAGCGAAAAGTTTCAAACTTTACACACAACAAACGGGGTAAGGCAGAAAATGAACAATAAAATTGACCAAATTAACAACAAAATTGATAGAGTACAGCAAACCCTAAACGAAAATTGGCCAAATTATAAGAAAGATACAATGTATATTACTGAATAGATCTAATTACTAGATTATTGAACATAACATACTTAAAATTGAAGAACTTTAAGAGAAATTGGGATAGGGGAAACGGAAAAAGTACCAGACCGTAATTGCTAATATTCCAATTCCAATTGCTAATATACCAAAGTGATTAAATTAAACCCATGAAAAAGATTTGATTTGGAGAAACGGGTCGGGTTATTTTACTGCTTTCGGTAAGTGTAGTGTCATCGTTTTTGGAAAGATTGAGAAACAGGAGCTTCTGTTATGAACGAGGACAAAGGTGAGTAACCAGTTAGCGTTTAATTTAAAAGGTTATACAGCTTAGAACCCTCGAGATTTGATTTTGTTTACTTTCAGTACCTCAACTTTTATTTATCGTCCATTACAGTTCCTGCCTGCTCTATTTTTGTATTATGAAGCATATATAAAGGTCTCGTTTGGCTCGCGGAATATAATGAGAATCCGGCAGAATTTAAATTGAATTTAGACACTTGTTGTTCAAAATATATATTCGAATTATTCGACTGCCTTCTTAATTTCTGACTTTGTTGGGGAATCCTTCTGCTTATATAAGTTTGGCAATAGTAACTGCCTTGAACACACAATTCTATCTCTTGGTGTATTATTTGATTTATCACTTCCATCCTTCTTTGATTAGTTCTCACAAGTGGCGGATTCAGGAATTTCTTTTACCGGGGCGGAATTTTTTTAAAACGTAGGGATTTTTTGAGCAAAATATGGAGATTTTGGGGTAAAATATAGAGTTTTTTGAGCAAATTTGGAGGTTTTTTTTGACAAAATACGAAGGTTTTAGGGAAAAATATGAAATTTTTGGGGCAAAATATGGAGGGTTTGGAACAAAAAAAATTTCACCGGGGCAAAATCCAAAAATCGAAAAAACTTGTACTAAAAATTACAAATCCACTGGAAGCGGACACCCCACCATGCCTCTTCTTTGATTCGCCCTGGTTCTCACAATGTTTTACCTGATGATTGATTGATACAATAATTGAAGAATTATATACAATATTAGCCATAATAATAATGTAAACTTTTGTATATCATATAAATTTGGTACAAAACTTTTTTCCATTAATCCACCATAACTCACGTTACAAATAAATAATTGTGACATATTAAGTCTTGAAAATGACATCTTCGTGAAATAGAGAAAGCCGCCCCGTCTCCAACTGAGGTCTTCTCGCCCTAATCTTAGATAGGTCGTCTGGGGGTTCGCCGCGGTTCATTGTTGTGCTTACACACTAGGCTACCCTTTTCCGAAAGCTCCGCGGGACCACTTTCACTAAGTGTAACATAATAATAATTTGGTCATGCATAATATTTTGTTGCCAATATATAAGTGCAACACTTAAATTTGATCATGTATATACAACTAACTAGCGGTCTCACAATAGCATATCCGTAGACTAGCAGCTTATTAATTTTATCTCAGTTTGTGTTATAATCGTTTGCTAGATAAATGTAGATTTATGAACATACGATTATCGATTATTTCACCTACATCAATTCTAAAACCTCCAACATAATTTATGTGTCAACTTTCATTTATATCATCGACTTTTTTTTATTCTTAGTTTTATTACTTAAATAATAAACAATTTTATTGTTTAATATTATTATTCATCGAAATCGAAATTAAGATCAATTAAATATGGGCCCAGCCCAGCCACTTCCTTAGCCCAATAACGCATTACATAAATTTACAAGCCCATCCCACATTCCGACGCTACCATCTTCAACAACCTTCACAGATGGAAATCGATACAATTGACAAGTACGTTCCTTCAACTCTTCTAAACAAACAAACACATCAATTCGATTCCACAAAAACATAAAGCTTCGTCTTTCCTGAAGATTTCCAGCCTACAATCTAGAAGCCCACCTTCTAGATGTTCAAAGTAGCCATCTTTGAACAACTCATGAAGAAGAAGCAAACTTGAACACGATGACGGCTGCCAACTTCCGCCAACCTTCCTCGTTCACACCATTCACCGGCATAAATTTCTCCCTATAAATAGAGGTGCAAACGTCCATTGTAAATCATCCCAAATCACTCAGAGAAGTGTAATCACAACCTAGAGAGTGTGTGTGAGTTTAAGAGTTTTTTGTAAGAGTTTTGTAATACTCTGTAAATCTATTCTTGTGAGTAATAGAGTTGTTTTTCTCTCAAATTTGTATCTCCCAACGTCCAGGCGATCCTCTCTTCCTAACAAGTGGTATCAAGAGCTTGGTTAGAGACGTTGGTTGAGTTTTTGGGTCTTCTGAAGTTTTCTCAAAATTCAATTTTGAGTGTACCATTAGATTCGTCTCGTCGAACCGAGTCCAACGCAAAAAACGGCGACTTAAACGGAGTTATAACGAGCCCAGAAAACGCGGTCAAAGTTTGGTCAACTCGACGGAATCTCGCCGGAGAAGACGACCGGTGCCGGAATTTTCGCCGGAGAAGACGGTCACTGTAGCAATTCACTGTAGTAGCTGGCGGTACTGTAGCAAGTCACTGTAGCAGTACTGTAGCATTACTGTAGCAATTCTGAAATTTTACAATTTGGTCCCTGAAATTTTCAGATTTTTTGGTCCCTGAAGTTTATAAAAATTATAATTTTTACCCGTAAGTGGAATTTAAGCCGCGAAGTGTCTATTCCACCATTTTCAACCGTTCCGGACGTAACGGTGATCTCTGTTTTCTACAATTCAACCCCGTTTGTGTTGAAAAATTATTTGTAAGGTGATAATGTCCACAGAAGAGTCAACATCATCTTCCGGAGCTATGATTATGCTCACAGCCACAAATTACACGCTGTGGAAACTTCGGATGGAAGATCTCCTCAGCTGTAAGGATTTTTTCGATCCTATTGAATTGAAGGGTATAAACCCTGATTCCGCCAAAGAGATAGAGTGGAAGAAATCAAACCGAAAAACTATTGGTCAGATCCGTCAATGGATTGATCATAGTGTCTTCCACCATGTTGCACAAGAGACAGACGCATATGTCCTCTGGAAAAAGTTGGAGGACATGTACCAGGCCAAGACTGCTCGGAATAAAGCCCTGCTGATGAGGCGTTTAGTTAACATGAAGCTCAAAAGTGGAACTTCAGTTGCCGAGCATACCAGTGAGTTCCAGAGCTTGGTCAACCAGTGATCGTCTGTAGAGATGCCTCTTGGCGATGAAGTTCAGGCGCTACTGCTACTTAGTTCCCTTCCCGATAGTTGGGAAACGCTGGTAGTAACACTCAACAACTCAGCCCCGAATGGCAAACTTACCATGTCAATGGTCAAGGATGCCCTATTCAGTGAAGAGGCAAGGAGAAAGGACAAGGGCACAGATCAGACCCATGCTTTTGTCACAGAGAATCGGGGGAGACAGCGAATGAGTAGCAAAAATAAATGGAGAGGCAGAAGCAAGAGCAGGGGCAGGTCAGCTGATGGCAGAAAACCAACATATAAATGCCATCTTTGTGGATTAGAGGGACATATGAAGAAGAACTGCTATAGATTGAAAGAGGAACAAGGTCAAAGCAGTTCACAGCCGAAGAATAAGGGTGGAGAAACATTAGTGACTATCTCTGGTGATGTAGCTTATTGTTCAACCCATGATGAGACATGCCTTCACGTCTCACGAGAAGACACGGAATGGGTGGTAGATAGTGCAGCTTCCTACCACGTGACTCCATATAAGGAATACTTCACAACATACAAAGCTGGAGACTTTGGAGCTGTGAAGATGGGAAATTCCAGTTCCACTGAGATTATCGGAATTGGTGATGTCAAGATAAAGACAAGTTCCGGGAGCACGATCACTCTGAAGGATGTCCGCCATGTGCCAGATCTTCGGCTGAATCTACTTTCTGGGGTAGCTCTCGATAAACAGGGCTATGATAGTCATTTCAGTAGAGGCACATGGAAGTTGTCAAGAGGCGCAATGATAGTCGCTCGAGGACACATTTGTGGCACACTGTACAAGACTCATGTGAAGATCTGCACAAACAGTATTAATGTTGCAGAAAAGGAGGCTTCACAAAATTTATGGCACCAGAGACTCGGTCACATGAGTGAGAAAGGGTTGTCTACCCTAATAAAGAAGGAGCTTATCAATGTAGACAAGGATGCTGCACTAGATCCTTGCAATCATTGTCTGTTTGGTAAGCAACATAGAGTCTCGTTTAATTCCTCTTCAACGAAAAAATCAGAGTTACTCAGTCTGGTACACTCTGATGTTTGCGGTCCCTTGGAGGTTGAATCAATTGGCGGCAACCGATACTTTCTAACGTTTATCGATGATGCTTCTCGAAAGGTGTGTGTATATTTCTTACGGACGAAGGACCAGGTGTTCGATTACTTCAAACAGTTCCATGTCATGGTAGAACGTGAGACAGGAAAGAAGTTAAAGTGTCTTCTGTAGTGACCCGAACTTTTCCATGTTTATATATATATTAAATGAAATTGTTATTTACATGATTAAGTGTTTCCAACATGTTAAGCAATCAAACTTGTTAAGACTTGATTAATTGAAATAGGTTTCATATCGACAATTGACCACCCAAGTTGACCGGTGATTCACGAAAGTTAAAACTTGTAAAAACTATACGATGACATATATATGGTTATATATATAGTTAACATGATTTTATTATAAGTATGTATCTCATTAGGTATTTTAACAATGAGTTATATACATAAAAATGAGACTATTAAATTAAGAAACTCGAAAACGATATATATAACGATTATCGTTATAACAACGTCTTACTAGGTACATATGAATCATATTAAGATATTGATACACTTGGTTAATTATGTTAAATGATAAGTAAATATATTATTAAGTGTATTAACAATGAAATACATGTGTAAAAATAAGACTACTAACTTAATGATTTCGAAACGAGACATATATGTAACGATTATCGTTGTAACGACATTTAACTGTATATATATCATACTAAGATATATTATATATCATAATATCATGATAATATAAAAATTTAACATCTCATTTGTTATAATAAACAATGGGTTAACAACATTTAACAAGATCGTTAACCTAAAGGTTTTAAAACAACATTTACATGTAACGACTAACGATGACTTAACGACTCAGTTAAAATGTATATACATGTAGTGTTTTAATATGTATTCATACACTTTTGAAAGACTTCAAGACACTTATCAAAATACTTATACTTAACAAAAATGCTTACAATTACATCCTCGTTCAGTTTCATCAACAATTCTACTCGTATGCACCCGTATTCGTACTCGTACAATACACAGCTTTTAGATGTATGTACTATTGGTATATACACTCCAATTATCAGCTATTAGCAGCCCATGTGAGTCACCTAACACATGTGGGAACCATAATTTGGCAACTAGCATGAAATATCTCATAAAATTACAAAAATATGAGTAATCATTCATGACTTATTTACATGAAAACAAAATTACATATCCTTTATATCTAATCCATACACCAACGACCAAAAACACCTACAAACACTTTCATTCTTCAATTTTCTTCATCTAATTTATCTCTCTCAAGTTCTATCTTCAAGTTCTAAGTGTTCTTCATAAATTCCAAAAGTTCTAGTTTCATAAAATCAAGAATACTTCCAAGATTGCAAGTTTACTTCCAAGTTTTCTAAATCCATTCCAAGTAATCATCCAAGATCAAGAAACCTTTGTTAATTACAGTAGGTTATCTTTCTAATACAAGGTAATAATCATATTCAAACTTTAATTCAATTTCTATAACTATAACAATCTTATTTCGAGTGGAAATCTTACTTGAAATTGTTTTCGTGTCATGATTCTGCTTCAAGAACTTTCAAGCCATCCAAGGATCCTTTGAAGCTAGATCCATTTTTCTCATTTCCAGTAGGTTTATCCAAGGAACTTGAGGTAGTAATGATGTTCATAACATCATTCGATTCATACATATAAAGCTATCTTATTCAAAGGTTTAAACTTGTAATCACTAGAACATAGTTTAGTTAATTCTAAACTTGTTCGCAAATAAAAGTTAATCCTTCTAACTTGAGTTTTAAAATCAACTAAACACATGTTCTATATCTATATGATATGCTAACTTAATGATTTAAAACCTGGAAACACGAAAAACACCGTAAAACCGGATTTACGCCGTCGTAGTAACACCGCGGGCTGTTTTGGGTTAGTTAATTAAAAACTATGATAAACTTTGATTTAAAAGTTTTTATTCTAGGAAAATTATTTTTATTATGAACATGAAACTATATCCAAAAATCATGGTTAAACTCAAAGTGGAAGTATGTTTTCTAAAATGGTCATCTAGACGTCGTTCTTTCGACTGAAATGACTACCTTTACAAAAACGACTTGTAACTTATTTTTCTGACAATAAACCTATAATTTTTCTGTTTAGATTCATAAAATAGAGTTCAATATGAAACCATAGCAATTTGATTCACTCAAAACGGATTTAAAATGAAGAAGTTATGGGTAAAACAAGATTGGATAATTTTTCTCATTTTAGCTACGTGAAAATTGGTAACAAATCTATTCCAACCATAACTTAATCAACTTGTATTGTATATTATGTAATCTTGAGATACCATAGTTTCGACCTATCATGTCGACACATCTATATATATTTCGGAACAACCATAGACACTCTATATGTGAATGTTGGAGTTAGCTATACAGGGTTGAGGTTGATTCCAAAATATATATAGTTTGAGTTGTGATTAATACTGAGATACGTATACACTGGGTCGTGGATTGATTCAAGATAATATTTATCGATTTATTTCTGTACATCTAACTGTGGACAACTAGTTGTAGGTTACTAACGAGGACAGATGACTTAATAAACTTAAAACATCAAAATGTATTAAAAGTGTTGAAAATATATTTTGAACATACTTTGATATATATGTATATATTGTTATAGGTTCGTGAATCAACCAGTGGCCAAGTCTTACTTCCCGACGAAGTAAAAATCTGTGAAAGTGAGTTATAGTCCACTTTTAAAATCTAATATTTTTGGGATGAGAATACATGCAGGTTTTATAAATGATTTACAAAATAGACACAAGTACGTGAAACTACATTCTATGGTTGAATTATCGAAATCGAATATGCCCCTTTTTATTAAGTCTGGTAATCTAAGAATTAGGGAACAGACACCCTAATTGACGCGAATCCTAAAGATAGATCTATTGGGCCTAACAAACCCCATCCAAAGTACCGGATGCTTTAGTACTTCGAAATTTATATCATATCCGAAGGGTGTCCCGGAATGATGGGGATATTCTTATATATGCATCTTGTTAATGTCGGTTACCAGGTGTTCACCATATGAATGATTTTTATCTCTATGTATGGGATGTGTATTGAAATATGAAATTTTGTGGTCTATTGTTATGATTTGATATATATAGGTTAAACCTATAACTCACCAACATTTTTGTTGACGTTTAAAGCATGTTTATTCTCAGGTGAATACTAAGAGCTTCCGCTGTTGCATACTAAAATAAGGACAAGATTTGGAGTCCATGTTTGTATGATATTGTGTAAAAACTGCATTCAAGAAACTGATTTCGATGTAACATGTTTGTATTGTAAACCATTATGTAATGGTCGTGTGTAAACAGGATATTTAAGATTATCATTATTTGATAATCTACATAAAGCTTTTTAAACCTTTATTTATGAAATAAAGGTTATGGTTTGTTTTAAAAATGAATGCAGTCTTTGAAAAACGTCTCATATAGAGGTCAAAACCTCGCAACGAAATCAATTAATATGGAACGTTTTTAATCAATAAGAACGGGACATTTCAGTTGGTATCCGAGCGTTGGTCTTAGAGAACCATAAAATTTGCATTAGTGTGTCTTATCAAGTTTGTTAGGATGCATTAGTGAGTCTGGACTTCGACCGTGTTTTCTTTAAAAATGATTGCTTAACATTTTTGTTGGAAACTATATATTATTAACATGTATATATTATGTGATATATTAATCTCTTAACATGTTTGATATTGTGTGATAGATGTCTACCTCTAGCACAAATCCCATTGACTCACCTAATAATAACGAACAGTCGAATATATATTGGAAATAATAAAACGGTTAAGTAAAAGAGAATCCTCAACCAACCGACCAAGGTTAATTATGGTCAATGGTGTTTCCACCAAGGAAGCAAAATATTGGGAGGATTACCAATTCTCCGATGAATCGGATTCCGACGAGAATTCCAATGATGTTATAGAAATTACCCCAACTGAATTTAAAAAGGCAAAAGAAAATAATAAGGGAAAGGGCATAAAAATAGAGAAATCTAATTCCAACCCCGATGAACTTTATATGTATCGTCAACCCCCGAAGTCCTTAAGTTGTAACAATGACCCAGGAACCTCTAAACCACCAGGTTTTTCTAAACCAATGTGGACAACGACGGTTCATATTAGGGGAACATCATATATCCCTAGAAACTTGGCAAAACGAACCAAAACCGAAGAAGAAGAAACGAGCGAGTCGGAATAAGATAGTTGTATTCGTGTGGTGTAATATATGTAATATAGTGTTCTTATGCTTTATGATATATGTAAAAGTTGCTTGTATTAATAAGTATTTTTTTATGAATCTAACTCTTGTCTATTTTACAGTTTAAAAACACAAAATGGATAGACAACCCAATATTTTAAGAGACCTACCCGGAGACATGATTGATGAAATCTTGTCTAGAGTCGGCCAGAATTCCTCGGCACAACTATTTAAGGCGAGATCAGTTTGTAAGACATTCGAAGAACGTTCCAAGAATGTCTTGGTTTATAAGAGACTTTCGTTTGAAAGATGGGGGATATCACATTGGGAAACCCATAAGTTACGATGTGTTTACTTTGATGCATATATTGCGGGGAACCCAAATGCTATTTTACGCAACGGGTTAAGAAATTATTTTGACTCAATATATCCGAATATTGGACTTCGTGATTTAGAAAAAGCGGCTAACATGCAACATAAAAAAGCATGTTATGCTTACGGATTAGTAATGTTCGCTTCTCACCAAAGTGAGAACAAGAACATCGGGCTACAACTATTAAACAAAACATTTCCACAAGTGACGGAGTCGGTAATTGGGGTAAGAAATGAGGTTTTTAGATTATTACGGGACTGTTGGACATTACGTAACCCTCGTCCCTTTGACGACGTTACAACACGCTGTCTTATCAACGGCCATAACGGTTATGTTCCACAAGACCAAGGATGGGAAGTAGTCCTAGTAAAACCAGAATGCATGACTTGTTTCTGGACGTATGAATTACGTGTCTTTATTGCCTTTGCTGAACGACTTGTGTACTAGCTAGAATTATCTTCACAACTATCTTGTATCAAAGTTATTGTGTGCTATATTTCATGCTTTATGTAAAATAAGCGGTATTGTAAGTTTGTAAAATATTGTATAAAAGTTTGAACGCGAAATATTATTATAATCAGTTTTTCATATAGAATTGTAGTAGTTGAATTGTATATTAGCTACTAAGTATGAACTTAACGGGTAGGTACTACCCGAATTTAAACTTATAAAACGCTAATATGAAGAAAAAGCTTTTATAAATGAGTTCATATTATGCTACGAAATACTATTAACTACTCTTAATATTCTGTATGATTAACTTGTTCCATTTGACTATTTTGAAGGAAATGGCACCGACTACTCGACACACCGTGAATATGAATGAAGAGGAATTCCGTACTTTTCTAGCTTCAAACATAGCCGCAGTACAGGCTGCGCTACATACCAACAATAACCTTGGATCTAGCAGTACAGGAAATCGTGTAGGATGCACCTACAAAGAATTCACTGCCTGCAAACCTTTGGAATTTGATGGAACCGAAGGACCGATCGGATTGAAACGGTGGACCGAGAAGGTCGAATCGGTGTTTGCCATAAGTAAGTGTACTGAAGAGGACAAAGTGAAGTACGCTACGCATACCTTCACAGGTTCTGCGTTAACATGGTGGAATACCTATCTAGAGCAAGTGGGACAAGACGATGCGTACGCACTACCGTGGTCAGCATTCAAGCACTTGATGAACGAGAAGTACCGTCCCAGAACCGAGGTCAATAAGCTCAAGACAGAACTTAGAGGGTTACGAACCCAAGGATTTGATATTACCACGTACAAAAGACGATTCACAGAATTGTGCCTATTGTGTCCGGGAGCATTCGAAGATGAGGAAGAGAAGATCGACGCATTTGTGAAAGGATTACCGGAAAGAATCCAAGAAGATATAAGTTCACACGAGCCCGCCTCTATACAACAGGCATGTAGAATGGCTCACAAACTAGTGAACCAGATTGAAGAAAGAATTAAAGAACAGACTGCTGAAGAGGCCAATGTGAAGCAAGTCAAAAGAAAGTGGGAGGAAAACGGTGATAAGAATCACCAATACAACAACAACAGCAATTACAACAATAATCGCAACAATTATCCCAAGAATCGCAACATCAATCGCAACTACAACAAACGGCCCAACAACAACAACAACAACAACAGCAACAGCAACTACAATAATCATCCCAACAACAATAATAACCGCAACAACAACAACAATCAGAAGCAGCTATGCCAAAGGTGTGAAAAGTATCACTCGGGGTTCTGCACCAAATTTTGTAACAAGTGTAAAAGAAATGGTCATAGCGCGGCGAAGTGTGAGGTCTACGGACCAGGGGTTAATAGAACGAAAGGAACAAATGGTGTCGGAACGAGTAATGGCTGAGCAAGTAGTGTCGGAGCAAGTTATGCCAATGTAGTTTGTTATAAATGTGGAAAACCGGGCCACATTATTAGAAATTGCCCGAACCAGGAGAACACGAATGGACAAGGCCGCGGAAGAGTTTTCAATATTAATGCGGCAGAGGCACAGGAAGACCCGGAGCTTGTTACGGGTACATTTCTTATTGACAATAAATCTGCTTACGTTTTATTTGATTCGGGTGCGGATAGAAGCTATATGAGTAGAGATTTTTGTGCTAAATTAAGTTGTCCATTGACGCCTTTGGATAGTAAATTTTTACTCGAATTAGCAAATGGTAAATTAATTTCAGCAGATAATATATGTCGGAATCGAGAAATTAAACTGGTTAGCGAAACATTTAAGATTGATTTGATACCAGTAGAGTTAGGGAGTTTTGATGTGATAATCGGTATGGACTGGTTGAAAGAAGTGAAAGCAGAGATCGTCTGTTACAAAAATGCAATTCGCATTATACGAGAAAAAGGAAAACCCTTAATGGTGTACGGAGAAAAGGGCAACACGAAGCTACATCTTATTAGTAATTTGAAGGCACAAAAACTAATAAGAAAAGGTTGCTATGCTATTCTAGCACACATCGAGAAAGTACAAACTGAAGAAAAGAGCATCAATGATGTTCCCATTGCAAAAGAATTTCCCGATGTATTTCCGAAAGAATTACCGGGATTACCCCCACATCGATCCGTTGAATTTCAAATAGATCTTGTACCAGGAGCTGCCCCAATAGCTCGTGCTCCTTACAGACTCGCACCCAGCGAGATGAAAGAACTGCAAAGCCAATTACAAGAACTTTTAGAGCGTGGTTTCATTCGACCAAGCACATCACCGTGGGGAGCTCCTGTTTTGTTTGTCAAGAAGAAAGATGGTACATTCAGGTTGTGTATCGACTACCGAGAGTTGAACAAACTTACCATCAAGAACCGCTACCCACTACCAAGAATCGACGACTTATTTGATCAACTACAAGGCTCGTCTGTTTATTCAAAGATTGACTTACGTTCCGGGTATCATCAAATGCGGGTGAAAGAAGATGATATTCCAAAGACTACTTTCAGAACACGTTACGTTCATTACGAGTTTATGGTCATGCCGTTTGGTTTAACTAATGCACCAGCTGTGTTCATGGACCTTATGAACCGAGTGTGTGGACCATACCTTGACAAGTTTGTCATTGTTTTCATTGATGACATACTTATTTACTCAAAGAATGACCAAGAACACGGTGAACATTTGAGAAAGGTGTTAGAAGTATTGAGGAAGGAAGAATTGTACGCTAAGTTTTCAAAGTGTGCATTTTGGTTGGAAGAAGTTCAATTCCTCGGTCACATAGTGAACAAAGAAGGTATTAAGGTGGATCCGACAAAGATAGAAACTGTTGAAAAGTGGAAAACCCCGAAAACTCCGAAACACATACGCCAGTTTTTAGGACTAGCTGGTTACTACAGAAGGTTCATCCAAGACTTTTCCAGAATAGCAAAACCCTTGACTGCATTAACGCATAAAGGGAAGAAATTTGAATGGAATGATGAACAAGAGAAAGCGTTTCAGTTATTGAAGAAAAAGCTAACTACGGCACCTATATTGTCATTGCCTGAAGGGAATGATGATTTTGTGATTTATTGTGACACATCAAAGCAAGGTCTCGGTTGTGTATTAATGCAACGAACGAAGGTGATTGCTTATGCGTCTAGACAATTGAAGATTCACGAACAAAATTATACGACGCATGATTTGGAATTAGGCGCGATTGTTTTTGCATTAAAGACTTGGAGGCACTACTTATATGGGGTTAAAAGTATTATATATACCGACCACAAAAGTCTTCAACACATATTTAATCAGAAACAACTGAATATGAGGCAGCGTAGGTGGATTGAATTATTGAATGATTACGACTTTGAGATTCGTTACCACCCGGGGAAGGCAAATGTGGTAGCCGATGCCTTGAGCAGGAAGGACAGAGAACCCATTCGAGTAAAATCTATGAATATAATGATTCATAATAACCATACTACTCAAATAAAGGAGGCGCAACAAGGAGTTTTAAAAGAGGGAAATTTAAAGGATGAAATACCCAAAGGATCGGAGAAGCATCTTAATATTCGGGAAGACGGAACCCGGTATAGGGCTGAAAGGATTTGGGTACCAAAATTTGGAGATATGAGAGAAATGGTACTTAGAGAAGCTCATAAAACCAGATACTCAATACATCTTGGAACGGGGAAGATGTACAAGGATCTCAGGAAATATTTTTGGTGGCCGGGTATGAAAGCCGATGTTGCTAAATACGTAGGAGAATGTTTGACGTGTTCTAAGGTCAAAGCTGAGCATCAGAAACCATCAGGTCTACTTCAACAACCCGAAATCCCAGAATGGAAATGGGAAAACATTACCATGGATTTCATCACTAAATTGCCAAGGACTGCAAGTGGTTTTGATACTATTTGGGTAATAGTTGATCGTCTCACCAAATCAGCACACTTCCTGCCAATAAGAGAAGATGACAAGATGGAGAAGTTAGCACGACTGTATTTGAAGGAAGTCGTATCCAGACATGGAATACCAATCTCTATTATCTCTGATAGGGATGGCAGATTTATTTCAAGATTCTGGCAGACATTACAGCAAGCATTAGGAACTCGTCTAGACATGAGTACTGCCTATCATCCACAAACTGATGGGCAGAGCGAAAGGACGATACAAACGCTTGAAGACATGCTACGAGCATGTGTTATTGATTTCGGAAACAGTTGGGATCGACATCTACCGTTAGCAGAATTTTCCTACAACAACAGCTACCATTCAAGCATTGAGATGGCGCCGTTTGAAGCACTTTATGGTAGAAAGTGCAGGTCTCCAATTTGTTGGAGTGAAGTGGGGGATAGACAGATTACGGGTCCGGAGATTATACAAGAAACTACCGAGAAGATCATCCAAATTCAACAACGGTTGAAAACCGCCCAAAGTCGACAAAAGAGCTACGCTGACATTAAAAGAAAAGATATAGAATTTGAAATTGGAGAGATGGTCATGCTTAAAGTTACACCTTGGAAAGGCGTTGTTCGATTTGGTAAACGAGGGAAATTAAATCCAAGGTATATTGGACCATTCAAGATTATTGATCGTGTCGGACCAGTAGCTTACCGACTTGAGTTACCTCAACAACTTGCGGCTGTACATAACACTTTCCACGTCTCGAATTTGAAGAAATGTTTTGCTAAAGAAGATCTCACTATTCCGTTGGACGAAATCCAAATCAATGAAAAACTTCAATTCATTGAAGAACCCGTCGAAATAATGGATCGTGAGGTTAAGAGACTTAAACAAAACAAGATACCGATTGTTAAGGTTCGATGGAATGCTCGTAGAGGACCCGAGTTCACCTGGGAGCATGAAGATCAGATGAAGAAGAAATACCCGCATCTATTTCCAGAAGATTCGTCAACACCTTCAACAGCTTAAAATTTCGGGACGAAATTTATTTAACGGGTAGGTACTGTAGTGACCCGAACTTTTCCATGTTTATATATATTAATTGAGAGTGATATTTACATGATTAAATGTTTCCAACATGTTAAGCAATCAAACTTGTTAAGACTTGATTAATTGAAATAGGTTTCATATAGACAATTGACCACCCAAGTTGACCGGTGATTCACGAACGTTAAAACTTGTAAAAACTATATGATGACATATATATGGTTATATATATAGTTAACATGATATTATGATAAGTAAACATATCATTAAGTATATTAACAATGAACTACATATGTAAAAACAAGACTACTAACTTAATGATTTTGAAACGAGACATATATGTAACGATTATCGTTGTAACGACATTTAATGTATATATATCATATTAAGAGATATTCGTACATCATAATATCATGATAATATAATAATTTAAAATCTCTTTTGATATTATAAACATTGGGTTAACAACATTTAACAAGATCGTTAACCTAAAGGTTTCAAAACAACATTTACATGTAACGACTAACGATGACTTAACGACTCAGTTAAAATGTATATACATGTAGTGTTTTAATATGTATTCATACACTTTTGAAAGACTTCAAGACACTTATCAAAATACTTCTACTTAACAAAAATGCTTACAATTACATCCTCGTTCAGTTTCATCAACAATTCTACTCGTATGCACCCGTATTCGTACTCGTACAATACACAGCTTTTAGATGTATTTACTATTGGTATATACACTCCAATGATCAGCTCTTAGCAGCCCATGTGAGTCACCTAACACATGTGGGAACCATCATTTGGCAACTAGCATGAAATATCTCATAAAATTACAAAAATATGAGTAATCATTCATGACTTATTTACATAAAAACAAAATTACATATCCTTTATATCTAATCCATACACCAACGACCAAAAACACCTACAAACACTTTCATTCTTCAATTTTCTTCATCTAATTGATCTCTCTCAAGTTCTATCTTCAAGTTCTAAGTGTTCTTCATAAATTCCAAAAGTTCTAGTTTCATAAAATCAAGAATACTTTCAAGTTTGCTAGCTCACTTCCAATCTTGTAAGGTGATCATCCAACCTCAAGAAATCTTTGTTTCTTATAGTAGGTTATCATTCTAATACAAGGTAATAATCATATTCAAACTTTGGTTCAATTTCTATAACTATAACAATCTTATTTCAAGTGATGATCTTACTTGAACTTGTTTTCGTGTCATGATTCTGCTTCAAGAACTTCGAGCCATCCAAGGATCCATTGAAGCTAGATCCATTTTTCTCTTTTCCAGTAGGTTTATCCAAGGAACTTAAGGTAGTAATGATGTTCATAACATCATTCAATTCATACATATAAAGCTATCTTATTCGAAGGTTTAAACTTGTAATCACTAGAACATAGTTTAGTTAATTCTAAACTTGTTCGCAAACAAAAGTTAATCCTTCTAACTTGACTTTTAAAATCAACTAAACACATGTTCTATATCTGTATGATATGCTAACTTAATGATTTGAAACCTGGAAACACGAAAAACACCGTAAAACCGGATTTACGCCGTCGTAGTAACACCGCGGGCTGTTTTGGGTTAGTTAATTAAAAACTATGATAAACTTTGATTTAAAAGTTGTTATTCTGAGAAAATGATTTTTATTATGAACATGAAACTATATCAAAAAATTATGGTTAAACTCAAAGTGGAAGTATGTTTTCTAAAATGGTCATCTAGACGTCGTTCTTTCGACTGAAATGACTACCTTTACAAAAATGACTTGTAACTTATTTTTCCGACTATAAACTTATACTTTTTCTGTTTATATTCATAAAATAGAGTTCAATATGAAACCATAGCAATTTGATTCACTCAAAACGGATTTAAAATGAAGAAGTTATGGGTAAAACAAGATTGGATAATTTTTCTCATTTTAGCTACGTGAAAATTGGTAACAAATCTATTCCAACCATAACTTAATCAACTTGTATTGTATATTATGTAATCTTGAGATACCATAGACACGTATACAATGTTTCGACCTATCATGTCGACACATCTATATATATTTCGGAACAACCATAGACACTCTATATGTGAATGTTGGAGTTAGCTATACAGGGTTGAGGTTGATTCCAAAATATATATAGTTTGAGTTGTGATCAATACTGAGATACGTATACACTGGGTAGTGGATTGATTCAAGATAATATTTATCGATTTATTTCTGTACATCTAACTGTGGACAACTAGTTGTAGGTTACTAACGAGGACAGCTGACTTAATAAACTTAAAACATCAAAATATATTAAAAGTGTTGTAAATATATTTTGAATATACTTTGATATATATGTATATATTGTTATAGGTTCGTGAATCAACCAGTGGCCAAGTCTTACTTCCCGACGAAGTAAAAATCTGTGAAAGTGAGTTATAGTCCCACTTTTAAAATCTAATATTTTTGGGATGAGAATACATGCAGGTTTTATAAACGATTTAAAAAATAGACACAAGTACGTGAAACTACATTCTATGGTTGAATTATCGAAATCGAATATGCCCCTTTTTATTAAGTCTGGTAATCTAAGAATTAGGGAACAGAAACCCTAATTGAAGCGAATCCTAAAGATAGATCTATTGGGCCTAACAAACCCCATCCAAAGTACCGGATGCTTTAGTACTTCGAAATTTATATCATATCCGAAGGGTGTCCCGGAATGATGGGGATATTCTTATATATGCATCTTGTTAATGTCGGTTACCAGGTGTTCACCATATGAATGATTTTTATCTCTATGTATGGGATGTGTATTGAAATATGAAATCTTGTGGTCTATTATTATGATTTGATATATATAGGTTAAACCTATAACTCACCAACATTTTTTTGTTGACGTTTTAAGCATGTTTATTCTCAGGTGATTATTAAGAGCTTCCGCTGTCGCATACTTAAATAAGGACGAGATTTAGAGTCCATGCTTGTATGATATTATGTAAAAACTGCATTCAAGAAACTTATTTTGTTGTAACATATTTGTATTGTAAACCATTATGTAATGGTCGTGTGTAAACAGGATATTTTAGATTATCATTATTTGATAATCTACGTAAAGCTTTTTAAACCTTTATTGATGAAATAAAGGTTATGGTTGTTTTAAAATGAATGCAGTCTTTGAAAAACGTCTCATATAGAGGTCAAAACCTCGCAACGAAATCAATTAATATGGAATGTTTTTAATCAATAAGAACGGGACATTTCAATTTCCAGAAGATACGTCAACACCTCCAACTGCTTAAAATTTCGGGACGAAATTTATTTAACGGGTAGGTACTGTAGTGACCCGAACTTTTCCATGTTTATATATATATATATATTAAATGAAATTGTTATTTACATAATTTAGTGTTTCCAACATGTTAAGCAATCAAACTTGTTAAGACTTGATTAATTGAAATAGGTTTCATATAGACAATTGACCACCCAAGTTGACCGGTGATTCACGAACGTTAAAACTTGTAAAAACTATACGATGACATATATATGGTTATAAGTATGTATCTCATTAGGTATTTTAACAATGAGTTATATACATAAAAATGAGACTATTAAATTAAGAAACTCGAAAACGATATATATAACGATTATCGTTATAACAACGTCTTACTAGGTACATATGAATCATATTAAGATATTGATACACTTGGTTAATTATGTTAAATGATAAGTAAATATATTATTAAGTGTATTAACAATGAAATACATATGTAAAAATAAGACTACTAACTTAATGATTTCGAAACGAGACATATATGTAACGATTATCGTTGTAACGACATTTAACTGTATATATATCATACTAAGATATATTATATATCATAATATCATGATAATATAAAAATTTAACATCTCATTTGTTATAATAAACAATGGGTTAACAACATTTAACAAGATCGTTAACCTAAAGGTTTTAAAACAACATTTACATGTAACGACTAACGATGACTTAACGACTCAGTTAAAATGTATATACATGTAGTGTTTTAATATGTATTCATACACTTTTGAAAGACTTCAAGACACTTATCAAAATACTTATACTTAACAAAAATGCTTACAATTACATCCTCGTTCAGTTTCATCAACAATTCTACTCGTATGCACCCGTATTCGTACTCGTACAATACACAGCTTTTAGATGTATGTACTATTGGTATATACACTCCAATGATCAGCTATTAGTAGCCCATGTGAGTCACCTAACACATGTGGGAACCATAATTTGGCAACTAGCATGAAATATCTCATAAAATTACAAAAATATGAGTAATCATTCATGACTTATTTACATGAAAACAAAATTACATATCCTTTATATCTAATCCATACACCAACGACCAAAAACACCTACAAACACTTTCATTCTTCAATTTTCTTCATCTAATTGATCTCTCTCAAGTTCTATCTTCAAGTTCTAAGTGTTCTTCATAAATTCCAAAAGTTCTAGTTTCATAAAATCAAGAATACTTCCAAGATTGCAAGTTTACTTCCAAGTTTTCTAAATCCATT
The DNA here is from genome assembly GCF_046630445.1 of Rutidosis leptorrhynchoides. NCBI lineage: Eukaryota > Viridiplantae > Streptophyta > Magnoliopsida > Asterales > Asteraceae > Rutidosis > Rutidosis leptorrhynchoides. Next base: position 104,365,754 of record NC_092333.1, on the reverse strand, counting down.
CCAAGTAATCATCCAAGATCAAGAAACCTTTGTTAATTACAGTAGGTTATCTTTCTAATACAAGGTAATAATCATATTCAAACTTTAATTCAATTTCTATAACTATAACAATCTTATTTCGAGTGGAAATCTTACTTGAAATTGTTTTCGTGTCATGATTCTGCTTCAAGAACTTTCAAGCCATCCAAGGATCCTTTGAAGCTAGATCCATTTTTCTCATTTCCAGTAGGTTTATCCAAGGAACTTGAGGTAGTAATGATGTTCATAACATCATTCGATTCATACATATAAAGCTATTTTATTCAAAGGTTTAAACTTGTAATCACTAGAACATAGTTTAGTTAATTTTAAACTTGTTCGCAAATAAAAGTTAATCCTTCTAACTTGAGTTTTAAAATCAACTAAACACATGTTCTATATCTATATGATATGCTAACTTAATGATTTAAAACCTGGAAACACGAAAAACACCGTAAAACCGGATTTACGCCGTCGTAGTAACACCGCGGGCTGTTTTGGGTTAGTTAATTAAAAACTATGATAAACTTTGATTTAAAAGTTGTTATTCTGGGAAAATGATTTTTATTATGAACATGAAACTATATCCAAAAATCATGGTTAAACTCAAAGTGGAAGTATGTTTTCTAAAATGGTCATCTAGACGTCGTTCTTTCGACTGAAATGACTACCTTTACAAAAACGACTTGTAACTTATTTTTCCGACTATAAACCTATAATTTTTCTGTTTAGATTTATAAAATAGAGTTCAATATGAAACCATAGCAATTTGATTCACTCAAAACGGATTTAAAATGAAGAAGTTATGGGTAAAACAAGATTGGATAATTTTTCTCATTTTAGCTACGTGAAAATTGGTAACAAATCTATTCCAACCATAACTTAATCAACTTGTATTGTATATTATGTAATCTTGAGATACCATAGTTTCGACCTATCATGTCGACACATCTATATATATTTCGGAACAACCATAGACACTCTATATGTGAATGTTGGAGTTAGCTATACAGGGTTGAGGTTGATTCCAAAATATATATAGTTTGAGTTGTGATCAATACTGAGATACGTGTACACTGGGTCGTGGATTGATTCAAGATAATATTTATCGATTTATTTCTATACATCTAACTGTGGACAACTAGTTGTAGGTTACTAACGAGGACAGCTGACTTAATAAACTTAAAACATCAAAATGTATTAAAAGTGTTGAAAATATATTTTGAACATACTTTGATATATATGTATATATTGTTATAGGTTCGTGAATCAACCAGTGGCCAAGTCTTACTTCCCGACGAAGTAAAAATCTGTGAAAGTGAGTTATAGTCCCACTTTTAAAATCTAATATTTTTGGGATGAGAATACATGCAGGTTTTATAAATGATTTACAAAATAGACACAAGTACGTGAAACTACATTCTATGGTTGAATTATCGAAATCGAATATGCCCCTTTTTATTAAGTCTGGTAATCTAAGAATTAGAGAACATACACCCTAATTGACGCGAATCCTAAAGATAGATCTATTGGGCCTAACAAACCCTATCCAAAGTACCGGATGCTTTAGTACTTCGAAATTTATATCATATCCGAAGGGTGTCCCGGAATGATGGGGATATTCTTATATATGCATCTTGTTAATGTCGGTTACCAGGTGTTCACCATATGAATGATTTTTATCTCTATGTATGGGATGTGTATTGAAATATGAAATTTTGTGGTCTATTGTTACGATTTGATATATATAGGTTAAACCTATAACTCACCAACATTTTTGTTGACGTTTAAAGCATGTTTATTCTCAGGTGAATACTAAGAGCTTCCGCTGTTGCATACTAAAATAAGGACAAGATTTGGAGTCCATGTTTGTATGATATTGTGTAAAACTTGCATTCAAGAAACTGATTTCGATGTAACATATTTGTATTGTAAACCATTATGTAATGGTCTTGTGTAAACAGGATATTTTAGACTATCATTATTTGATAATCTTCGTAAAGCTTTTTAAACCTTTATTTATGAAATAAAGGTTATGGTTTGTTTTAAAAATGAATGCAGTCTTTGAAAAACGTCTCATATAGAGGTCAAAACCTCGCAACGAAATCAATTAATATGGAACGTTTTTAATCAATAAGAACGGGACATTTCATCTTCGATCCAACAACGGTAGTGAATACTCTTCCAGGCAGTTCGATGCCTATTGCAGATCATATGGCATCCGACATGAGAAGACAGTTCCACGTACCCCTCAACACAATGGTATAGCAGAAAGAATGAATCGAACAATCATGGAACGTGTTCGGAGCATGCTCAGTATGGCTAAGCTGCCAAAGCCATTCTGGGGAGAAGCAGTCAGAGCCGCATGTTACTTGATCAACCGATCTCCATCAGTACCACTGAATTTTGAAGTTCCGGAGAAACTTTGGTCTGGAAAGGATCCATCATACTCTCACTTAAGAGTATTTGGATGTTTGGCGTACGCACATGTATCCAAGGAGCTCAGGCAGAAGCTGGATGCAAGGACCACTCCATGCATATTCATAGGCTATGGAGATGAAGAATTTGGATACAGATTATGGGATCCAAAGGAGAAAAAGGTGATCAGAAGTAGGGACGTGGTGTTTCATGAAAGCCAAACAATAGAAGATATTGAAAAGCCCACAATATCTCAGAAGAAAAATGTTGCTGCTCAGGTGCCAGAGGCAACAACGGAATCATTTATGAGAAATGAACATACAGTGCAAGATGAAATACCAGATGTAGAAGATAATGAGGAAAATGACGGTGCTGAGCAGGGGGAGCCACAACCCCATCTGCCAGACATTCCAGCACCATCACAAGGTCAAGATGATGGTGGATCTCCTCAGAATGTTCCAGAAGTTCGTAGATCTGAACGAGGTCGGATTCCATCGAGTAGATATCCAGAATCCGAGTACCTTCTACTTACTGAAGATGGAGAACCGGAGAGTTTTCATGAAGCAGTAACTCATAAGGATAAAGAAAAATGGTTGCTCGCAATGCAGGATGAGATGGATTCTCTGCAGAAAAATCAAACTTATGAGATTGTAGAACTTCCACGCGGGAAGAAGGCACTGAAAAATAAATGGGTGTTCAAGCTGAAAAAGGATGGTAGTGGAAAAGTGGTGAAATACAAAGCACGGCTTGTAGTCAAAGGATTCCAACAGAAGAAAGGGATCGATTTTGACGAGATATTTTCACCAGTAGTCAAGATGACTTCAATTAGAGTCATACTTGGATTGGTCGCAAGTATGAACTTGGAGCTTGAACAGATGGATGTAAAGACAGCTTTTCTTCATGGAGATTTACATGAAGAAATTTACATGGAGCAGCCAGAAGGTTTTGAGGTTTCAGGAGATAACCTCGTATGCAAGCTGAATAAAAGTTTGTACGGTTTAAAGCAGGCACCTAGGCAGTGGTACAAGAAGTTTGACTCGTGCATGGTGAGTCACGGGTACAAGAAAACTACAGCAGATGAGTGTGTCTACTTTCAGAAGTTTTCTGAAGGAGATTTCGTTGCTCTTCTACTTTATGTAGACGATATTTTGATCGTAGGGAAAGACGCAACGAAGATCAACCAGCTGAAGAAGGAACTCTCGAAGTCTTTTGACATGAAAGACTTAGGACAGGCCCAACAGATTTTGGGAATGCAAATAACCCGAGACAGGAAGAATAAAAGGTTATGGCTATCTCAGGAGAAGTATATTGAACGAGTGCTTTCACGTTTCAATATGAACAATGCCAAACCTGTTAGCATTCCATTAGCCAACCATTTCAAGTTAAGCAAGAGTTCTTGTCCCTCATCCAAGGAAGAGATCGGGGAGATGTCTTCAGTACCATATTCTTCAGCAGTTGGAAGTTTGATGTATGCAATGGTGTGTACAAGGCCTGATATTGCTCATGCAGTGGGAACGGTGAGTCGTTTTCTCTCGAACCCCGGGAAAGAGCATTGGAATGCGGTAAAATGGATTCTCAGATATCTTAAGGGTACAACGAATCTATGTCTTTGTTACGGGGGAGCTGATCCAATCTTGGAAGGCTATACAGATGCGGATATGGCCAGAGATCCTGATAGTAGGAAATCTACTTCAGGATTCATTTACACTTTTGCAGGAGGAGCTGTTTCATGGCAGTCAAGACTACAAAAGTGTGTTGCATTATCTACAAATGAAGCAGAGTATATTGCTGCCGCAGAAGCTGGAAAAGAAATGTTGTGGTTAAAGCGTTATCTCCAAGAATTTGGAATCAAGCAAAAGGAGTACAAGGTACATTGTGACAGTCAGAGTGCTCTAGATTTGAGCAAGAACTCCATGTACCATTTTCGTACAAAACATATTGATATTCGCTATCATTGGATACGCGAGGTAATTGATTGACAACTGTTGAGACTAGTGAAGATCCATACAAAGGAGAATCATGCGGATATGTTAACAAAGGTGGTGACTCGAGAGAAGTTGGAGTTATGCAGAGACATAACTGGAATGTTTGTGGATTCGGCTGGAGGGGGAGAATTGAAGATTTCCAGCCTACAATCTAGAAGCCCACCTTCTAGATGTTCAAAGTAGCCATCTTTGAACAACTCATGAAGAAGAAGCAAACTTGAACACGATGACGGCTGACAACTTCCGCCAACCTTCCTCGTTCACACCATTCACCGGCATAAATTTTTCCCTATAAATAGAGGTGCAAACCTCCATTGTAAATCATCCCAAATCACTCAGAGAAGTGTAATCACAACCTAGAGAGTGTGTGTGAGTTTAAGAGTTTTTTGTAAGAGTTTTGTAATACTCTGTAAATCTATTCTTGTGAGTAATAGAGTTGTTTTTCTCTCAAATTTGTATCTCCCAACATCCAGGCGATCCTCTCTTCCTAACATTTCCATATGAACAACCGAAAATCGTTTATCTTTTCGGTCCTCGATTTGCCAATTAAATTCCCAGTTAATTGATTGAATGATTTATTATTTTTATATGAACAAATTGATTAATTAATTGAAGCAGAAAAAAAAATTTCTCGGATGGATCAAAGGATAAACGAATAGCACCGATTGATCATGGTTCAAAGATACCAGCCGATAACAAACTCCCTAGAAAAGGTGCATCATCGTTATTATCCTTATTCTTATTATTACCATTATATCATTAAATCATTAATTATTGTTATTAATTATTACGAGTATCTTAGCAGTATTAAAATTAATTATTAACTTCTTAGTAGTTGACCCGCTAATTTGCTAGATTATGTATGTATGATTGTACATAGCGGTTACCCGTCGGTTATCAAATTGTACAAAAAAAAAAACGTTAACAACAACGCTAAGGGCTGCTATCGTTAGCAAAATGTGAAAATACTTTATATAATTACATGGTATACAACGAACTTTAAACAGATGACAAAAATAATTACAATTTTCAAACATAATTTTTTACCATTTAGTTTTAACTTGTGTCATATCTATAGTTTGGTTCCATGAGGATCAGTTGTGGCTCATAGGATCATCTCTTTATTGAAAGAAAATCGTACATATGCACCTACAATTGTAACATCATTTGCAACTTGTTACAAAAGTCCAGAATTTGTGATTCTTAAATCTAGCAACTCATCCCCTACGACGAATTAACCAGGTTCATCTAAAATACAACCAACATAGACATATGTAGTTCAAATTGGAAGAATGATAACTTTAAAACTTAAACAGGATGAATGGGTGAATCGGGTCGAACAGGTTAAACTTATCAAATAAAAAGGTGTACCTCTTTAGGGGGTCAACAAGGTTAATCTAAAATACAATTAACATAAACATATGTAGTCCAAATTGGAAGAATAATATATTTAAAACTTAAACAGAATGAATTGGTGAATCTGGTCAAACAGGTTACTGGTCAAACAGGTTACAAGGGAAGGTGGTTTGATAACAGATACCTCAATACGCACCCTACTAACGATTGGTGATTTTAGTGTCATCTATCATTTATTTTAGTTAATTGGAATTTACCCGAATGCAAGAGTTAGCTAGTTATACTTAATAATTGGTTCGGAGACTGTAAGTACACGCCCGTAAGAGTTGACTAGAAAGGTTTTTCCCTCCAAATTTGAAGAGTTTCCTCTCTTCTTACTAACTGCCTCTAACTGATTTTATATCCATTTTTAGGCATTCTGCATTCATATTGAACATATACATAAAACATACCATCTCTGTAATACTTGATTTTGATTTCTTCTAGCCTGGAAACAAAATCGTTATTGTCTTATCCCAATTAGGATTTCGTGTAAACCCGAGGCTTGTGAGGGGCGAAATACTTAATTAGAAAAGTGTTTCACGATTCAAGAACCAATCCAGGTTATCAGTTTCATTCCCGTTTTCTAACACTAACAACTTGGGAAAATGTGGTCCAAAAATGTCAGATTCTAAATACATGTTGCGGATTACTCTTCTTCCTATGTCACCTAAATACATTCCCGATATCATTTCTCAAAACATGGGTTCATTATTCATTTATTAGTCGTCGGATGATTAAGAGGAAATCAAGCATATACAGATCAAAAAGCTAAAATAGTCTAGAGAGACAAACTAATACAATATTAACCTGAACATTTAGGTTTTGGCTGTGAATAACATATAACATATCAAAAACACTATGTTTTCATGATGAGCAGTGAAAGCAGGTCACTTTTATATTTGCTTAGATAGAACTATTTGAGCCTGTAGATTCATGAGTACACAAACATCAAACAACAAAACAAAAAATAAAAACAGATGTGTTCCAGATTTTTATCACTATGCACTGTTTATTTCTATTGCAGACATCTGGTAAGATACTTGACTTTTATCAAAGTCAAATGAAACTAAAAAAAAGAAGACCAAAGTTGTTAAAAGTACGATTTCATCATATCATATGCATATGTTGTATTGCTACTTGTTTCTGTGAGTTAATTATGTCCATTTTTCATCCACCCATTTAGCTTATTTTGATTTTCAAACTTTTGTAGAGATAAGGAAATGTTAAATTACTTGGTAGGTAATTGTCAATATGTAATACAGAGTAATACCATAAATAATACATGCAAAATATACATCTATTACTACCTAAATATTGACACCCTGTGTCATAAATTAGCTACATTAAATTCTATTTCAATTATCTATTATTACCTATATAATCTATAAAAAAAATACATATAAATTCAGTTTTTTTTTTAAAAAAAAACTTTCATAAATAAATAATCTTAAAAGTGACCCCAAGAGTCATAACTCATAAATAAGCTTATTTAATCATGTTAGTGTATTAAATATAATTCCTATTAAATTAGATTAAATAAATGAAATAAAATAATATATCTATATATAAAAAATGAATAATAAATAAGCTTACTTAATCATGTGTTGATGTATTAAATACAATTTTTAAATTAAATTAAATAATTGTAACAAAATAATATATATATATATATATATATATATATATATATATATATATATATATATATATATATATATATATATATATATATATATATATATATATATATATGTGTGTGTGTGTGTGTGTGTATATTCGAATATGTATATGTGTGTGTGTGTGTGTGTGTGTGTGTGTGTATATATATATATTATAACTTTTGAGTTTCTCATTAAATTGTTATCATTCATCACTTATATCATTTTATATGTTTATATGAATAAAACATCACTTTATATTTAAATATACGGATCATCAAAAGTCTCTCATTGATTATTTTAATAATATATGTAGTATGTAAATTATTTACGATTTAAAATATTATTTAATATATATATATATATATATATATATATATATGTGTGTGTGTGTGTGTGTGTGTGTGTGTGTGTGTGTGTGTATGTGTGTGTGTGTGTATAATTGTAACGACCCTGGATTTTCCAACGTTTATTTATTAGTAATTATTATTATTAATACGTGTGATTTAAACGAATGTATGTTATTACATTTACTTGTTGCCATGATTGCCCGTACTTGATTCTTTAATGCCCGAAACGTCTTTGTGACACCCGGAACTTACACGAATAATATTTTCACATATTATTTACATTCATGATTAGTTTTAGTAATCATTTTGACTAACTATGGTGATTAGTTAGTTACTTGGGCATTAATTGGATTTATTTGTTAAATACTTGAACTTGGGCTTGACAAAGCTAATGGACTCATGAATAAGGCTTATAAGCCCACCCTACATATTAAATGGACTTAATTTAGCCCATCACACTTGTAAGTAATACTTTCAAACATAAAATAGTTAGTTTAAGACACTTGGAATAATTAACTAGGTGGAAGACAAGTTACTTACAAGCATGCTAGTCATCTTTCCCCCATATATTCCCCTTTTCCCATTCCACACAAACACCACACCCCATGCAAGAATCTAGCATGTTGACCACCCCATTGGAGGGCCATATGTCCGTGACCTTGGTGGGTATGGGGGGGAGGATTCAAAGTTTTTTTTTGACTACATATTACTAGCATTCACTCCACTCTTACACACACTCTTACTTGCTCTCATTTTTCTCACATTCTTCTCTCTACTTGGTAAGTAACAAGATTTATTTTCTCTTCTTTCTCTTCATCTAAAACCGCCACCATCATCATTCTTTTACTTGGTTGTGTTGTTGTTTAATTACTTGTTCTTGTTGTTGATTACCTTCTTGAAGTTGTTTGTTGTTTTAAAGAATCAAACTCCCTAGTTTGTTCTTCATATTATCTTGTTATTCAAGAACAAGCAAGAACCTAAACTCTCTAGTTTATGGTTCTACAATTGATGTTTTAAAGATTTAAAGTTCATAAGTTCTAAAAATCATACATGCATTCATGTTTGTAAACTTGAGGTTTACTTTCTTAAGAATCAAAGCTTTGACTTGAATCTTTAAAGTATGAATAACCATGAACTTATTACTTGTAAATTTAGTTTACTTCTTCGTTTCATACACTTTTAATTTCATGATTCTTGTTATAATGGTCAAAGTGTTACTAGTTAACCTTGACCTCATTTATCTTGAACTAAAGTTAAAAGTTCAAGAACATGCAAATGAAACTTTTAATTATAACTTTGTACACATATGTTTGATCTAACTTTTGGGTATTGGATCTTCAAGATCAAACTAACCACTTATTATTTTCAAGTTTGTGGTACAATATCACCTTTCTAATTCATGCATGTGTTGAATCTATGATCTTGATGCAACTTTGGTTTATCAAACTTCATACAACTCTTAAGTGAGTTGTGCTTCGTATCATAGACTTACACTAGTGTTATGATGGCCAAATCCTGGTTAAGACGATGCAAACACATCAATGAGTTGTACACTTGAAGCTATATGCATAAAGGATGAGAACCATGATGAACATCAAGCACCAAGACCACCGGAACTCACTTAAACTTACTGTTCTGTCCAAACCCTACTGACCTGCTGTTTATGCAACAGACCAGTAGACCTGGGCTACTGAGACCATGATTTTTAGATAGAACTTTTCGAGTAGATAACTTTTCATATAAGACTGGTCTTAATCCGAGTTACGGTTTAGAATCTACGGCCCTCCGAGCGTCACTATGTCCATTTACTTTTCTGTTTTCTGTTTACAGTTTCTGTTTTTCTGGTTTCTGTAACAGACCAGTACACCTGTGCTACTGTAACCATTACTTTCAGATAGCTCAGTTCATGTAGATAACTTTTCATATAAGACTCGTATTCATCCGAGTTACGGTTTAGGATTTATGGCCCTCCGATCGTCACTAGGTCCTTTTAACGTTGTGCAGAAATTTCAGACCTACTCGCACTTAAACCGTCACCACAGTCAAACGAAGATGAGTTTGCTTCTGGAATTTTTACCACACTTAAGGGACTCATAGACGGAGCCATTGCCACTGGTCTCACCTTAATTCAGTGAGGTTAGAGGCCGTGGTGACTGACTGAAGTCAGCCTTTGTTTTAAAATACATTCATAAACGAAACTCACTTTACGCCTTTTGTTAAATGATGAATGATGATGACTCTTAAGACCTTAATTACATACTTTTAAAACTATTCGGATGATTTACTGACTTAGTACTATTTGACTTATGTTGAGGACCTTCGGACCGATTACTTGCACACCTTTTCCGAACCGACTTTACGACTACATTATCATTGTGAGTTATAGCATCCCTTTTTACTTTAACTATTTTGGGACTGAGAATACATGCGCTTTTATGTTTTACATACTAGGCACGAGTACTTAAAACGTATATATGTGTGGGTTATACAGCGGCATAAACATTCCTTTTAGCTCGGTAACGTTTAATCATTGGTTTTTGAACCGTGATCGCGAATCTTAGATATGGATCCATAGGGTTTGACATCCCCACTAGGGCTAGTCGCGCTAGCATTTAACGAGTGATTAATACTTCGTAATCATACGCACTTGCCAAGTGTACTTTCAGGGGGTATAAACGTTAAGTTAGTTACCAAGTGCCCACGGTTAAGCATATACTTTTACATACTTTTGAAACGCTCGTTGTAGCACTGAAATCTTGTGGCCTACTTACATTACTGTTATACTTAAACTATAGCTCACCAACCGTTGTGTTGACATTTTAAGCATGTTTTTCTCAGGTGCCTAAGGTTTACTTCCGCTGTGTACTTGTTGTGCTGTAGACACCCGCTGCTTAGAGTTGACAACGCATGAACTACTTTATTTTGCATTCAAACTTTCGTACTTTTGAACTATGACTTGTAACGACCGTTGTGGTCACATACACTTATTATTTGCTTCTACTTAGTGAAGCCTGCTTTTGGATTGTAAAACATTCGATGTTGGTTTAGACATCACTTTATTATTGAATGCAAACTCTTTTTGAAAACGCATGTAGTACTTGACCTTGTAATGATCCTGTTGTTGATGATTCGTATACGATGGTTTTGTACGGGGCATCACATTTGGTATCAGAGCATTGGTTGTAGGGAATTAGGATGCATTAGTGAGTCTAAGACCGACCCGAGTAGGATTCACTAATAGGATTAATCTACAACTTGTTAGTTTACGTGTTTCCGCTGAACTTACTGCATGCTGCTGCTTGCTTTCACTGCTATATGCCATATGCTACTACATGATTTCACTACTCTATGATATTACTTGCTTTCGATTGCATGCTACTTTCGTACGATTTGCTATTATTGCCATGCTACTTATTGTTATACATGATTTAAACTGTTGGCCTAATACGTGCTTGCTTTATGACTTACTGACATGGAAAATTTATTTTTCCTTGTTCAGATGTCGGATGTACCACCTGCTAGCGTTTTGGGCAGTTCAGACTCAGACTCCACCACACCACCTGCTGCTGCTACTGCCGATACACCGGCCCCGACACCCACTAGTGATCCCGGCGCTTCTACTTCCGGAGCTGGAACTAGTGCACCTGCCTCAGTGTCTGCTCCCGGACCCTCGAGGTCACAGCCCAGCATTGGTGGTATTGAGATCCCCGCGGAGTTCGGGGAAGGGCCGTTTCGTAACCACATGCGCACGCCTTGCCGACGTACTCCCGACGGATGTTTAGTCGTGATTCCGCCAGGCAGACACAGACAGTTGTTGGCCACCTTCGGACGCTTCGAATTACCAACTCAGCCACCAGTATCACCACCACACGATTCGGATGACTCATCATCCGCCGATTCTTCATCATCAGATGACTCCAGCGATGATGAGTATCCTGCTGATAGACCTATTCAGGCACCCTCCACCCCGCCGAAGAAGCGGTACCGTTTCGACGACACCATCATTCCAGGGGTGAATGGAGGTCGCGCTTTTACTGACACATTTGGCCATCGTCGTAGGGTTACTGCTCGTAAACGAGTTGTGCCATACCCTGCCGACCCACAGATACGTAAGGTTCCCCGTTACGTATTGACTATTCCTAGAACCGTACCACCTAGATTTAGATACGGACCACTTACATCTAGGGACGTACCGTCTACATCCGGAGCCGGACCATCTACTTCAGCACCACCCGCACCACCGGCACCACCGGCACCACCCGCACCACCCGCCCCACCTGCACCGCCTGCCCCACCAGCTCCCTCTAACGAGGAACTGATGAGGGAGATTGAGACTCTCCGAGCTAGAGTCACTGAGCTCGAGGAGCAGTTGGCTCGAGGAGCAGTTCACCCGCCTTCACCGTAGGACTTTTGTATTTAGATTTCGATATGTAATCTAGTTGTAGTTTATTGTATTACTCATGTATTGTACGAACTTATTCAGATGTATGAAACTTATTATTATTAATGAATAGAACTTTGCGTTATTTAATTCTTGCACGATGTTCTATTTACATTACTGTACGATGATTCTGTGGTATTTGTACCTAGATGCGTTATTTAATAACATGAGATGTTTTGATTCCATGTTGATTACTATATACTGTATTATTACTATTTGCATACTAGATTTTGACTTGAGTCAAAATGTTTGTTTAGAATACCATGGCCAACGGAAGATCCACACCTACCGCCGCCCAGATTGAGGACATGATCAACGAACGGGTTGCTGCAGCCCTAGCTGAAAGAAATCTCCAAGCTCCACCACCACCACCACTGGTTATCCCACCCGTTCGAAATGGGTGTACTTACAAGGAATTCCAGAGCTGCAAATCGCATAACTTCAGTGGAACCGAGGGACCGGTTGGTCTCACCAGATGGTTCGAGAAACTTGAATCAGTATTCCGAGTTAGCAACTGTTCGGAGGACAACAAGACCAAGTTTGCATCTTGCACGCTATCTGACGGTGCGCTAACGTGGTGGAACACGTTAGCTCAAGCGAAGGGCATTGATGAGGCGTATGCTACGCCATGGGAGGAATTCAAAGCTGCTATGATTGATGAGTACTGTCCGAGAACCGAAATTCAGAAGATGGAAATGGAATTCATGCAGTTAAAGGCCGTTGGGAATGACCTTGATGGTTACAACAGGAGGTTTCTTGAGTTAGCTCTTATGTGTCCGACAATGGTCACCCCGGAATTCAAGCGTATGGAGAGATACTTTTGGGGACTCCCTAAGTCCATCAAAGGAAACGTCACATCGTCCAAACCACCGAATGTTCCCGAAGCAATGCGCATGGCGCATACTCTCATGAATCAGATTCTTATTGATGAGCCGGAGAAGGCTAAGTTTGAGGCTGGTAGTAGCGAAAAGAGAAAATGGGACAACAATCACAACAACAACAACAACAACAACAACAACAATAGGGGGAGAAACTACGATCAAACCCCCGCTAAGAGACACAACAACAGTGGAAATCCCAACCCCGGCACAAGCTCCAACCCGAACTACAAAGGTACCCTACCGCAATGCAAGAGGTGTTACAAACACCACACTGGGTATTGTAACGTGGTTTGTGAGAAGTGCCAACGGTCTGGACATATAGGCAAGGATTGCAAGGTCACAACTTTGAATGCAAGGGCGAACCCCACCGGGCCAAAGAAGTGCTATGGATGCGGAAAGACGGGTCACTTCAGGAATGAGTGCCCCGACAAGCGAAAAGACGGCGGACCACCGCGAGGTAGAGCTTTTAATGTTAATGCAAGGGTTGTACGCGAGAACCCCGACTTGGTGACAGGTATATTCACTATCAACAATCTTTTAGCTTCTGTCCTATTTGATACTGGTGCCGATAGAAGTTATGTATGTAGACACTTCTGTGATAAGATAAATTGGTCATTAGTCCCTTTAAAAGAAAGTATGCTTGTCGAGGTAGCCAACGGTAAACTTGAAAAGGTTGACCAAATTGGCCGAGGGGCTATTATTAATATAGCTGGTGCGAATTTCGAAATTGACTTGATACCTATCAAACTGGGAAGTTTTGACGTGATCGTCGGTATGGATTGGTTGACAAAAGTAAGGGCCGATATTATTTGTGGAGATAAAGCTCTTCGTATACCACAAGGAGATGGCGAGCCGCTGATTATCTATGGGGAGAGATGTACGTCGAAGCTGAACCTCATTAGTTGCGTGAAAGCACAAAAGATTATGAAGAAGGGACATTTTGCTGTCCTAGCACATGTGAAAACGGTAGAAACTGAGGTGAAGAGTGTGAACGACGTACGGATTGTGAACGAGTTTCCTGATGTCTTTCCAGAGGATTTACCGGGACTACCACCACCGAGGGCAGTGGAATTTCAGATCGATTTAGTGCCAGGAGCTGCACCTGTAGCTCGCGCACCGTACCGACTTGCACCTTCCGAGATGCAAGAGTTACAAAGCCAACTATAGGAACTCCTAGATCGAGGGTTTATTCAACCAAGTTCTTCGCCGTGGGGCGCACCTGTTTTGTTTGTGAAGAAGAAGGATGGATCCTTCCGTATGTGTATCGACTACCGTGAACTCAACAAATTGACAATCAAGAATCGGTATCCACTACCACGAATTGACGATCTTTTCGATCAGCTGCAAGGATCGAGCGTTTACTCTAAGATCTATTTGCGATCCGGTTATCACCAGTTGAGGGTGAAAGAGAGTGACGTGATGAAGACTGCATTCAGGACACGCTATGGTCATTATGAATTTCTCGTAATACCGTTCGGATTGACCAATGCACCTGCCGTATTTATGGACCTCATGAATCGTGTCTGCAAGCCATACTTGGACAAGTTTGTTATCGTATTCATAGATGATATCCTCATCTACTCCAAAAGCGAAGAGGAACGCGAGCAACACCTCCGATTAGTGCTTGAACTCTTAAGACAAGAGCAACTTTACGCCAAATTCTCCAAATGCGAATTTTGGTTGAAGGAAGTACAGTTTCTGGGCCATGTTGTGAGCGACCAGGGTATCAAAGTTGATCCCGCGAAGATTGAAGCTATCAGCAAGTGGGAAACCCCCACCACTTCGACTCATATTCGCCAATTCCTAGGTCTCGCCGGTTATTACCGAAGGTTTATCGAAGGTTTCTCTCTGATTACGCGTCCTTTGACCGCACTGACTCACAAGGGCAAGAAGTTCATTTGGGAACCCGCACACGAATCAGCATTTCAAACCTTGAAGAAGAAGTTAACCACCGCACCTATCCTATCGCTTCCTGAGGGCAGTGACGACATTGTTGTTTATTGCGATGCATCGAAGAATGGATTTGGTTGCCTATTGATGCAAAGATCAAAGGTTATTGCCTATGCATCCCGACAATTGAAGATTCATGAGCGGAACTACCCAACTCACGATCTCGAACTTGGAGCTGTTGTCTTCGCGCTCAAATTATGGAGACACTATTTGTATGGAACTAAAAGTACTATCTTCACCGATCACAAGAGTCTTCAACACATCTTCGATCAGAAGCAACTGAATATGAGACAGCATCGATGGATCGAGACGCTTAACGACTACGATTGTGAACTCCGTTATCACCCTGGCAAGGCCAATGTTGTAGCTGACGCTTTGAGTCGAAAGGAGAGGACGGTACCTCTTCGCATTCGGGCTCTGAACATCACCATCCATTCGAACCTCAACAATCAGATCCGAGTAGCCCAAGATGAGGCTCTCAAGGAGGAGAATATATCTCATGAACATTTGAACATACTTATCTCTCGATTCGAGGTTGGAGATACTGGACTCCGATGTTATGCCGGAAGAATTTGGGTACCTCGTTATGGAGATCTACGGAACCTTATACTTGATGAAGCACACAAATCGAGATATTCGATTCATCCTGGAGCGGGCAAAATGTACCACGACCTTAAAGAACAGTATTGGTGGCCGAATCTTAAGAAGGACGTTGCGACTTATGTTGGTAAGTGTTTGACTTGCTCGAAGGTTAAAGCCGAGCATCAGAGACCTTCTGGTTTACTTCAACAACCGGAAATCCCACAATGGAAGTGGGAAAGGATAACAATGGACTTCATCACCAAGCTGCCAAAGACGGTGGGCGGATACGATACTATTTGGGTTATTGTTGACCGCCTTACTAAATCTGCACACTTTCTAGCGATGAAGGAAACGGATACGATGGAGAGACTTGCTCAACTATACATCAAAGAGGTTGTATCACGTCATGGTGTACCTTTATCGATCATCTCAGATCGTGATCCCCGTTTTGCCTCTAGATTTTGGCGTTCTTTGCAAGAAGCCATGGGAACTCGTCATGACATGAGTACTGCTTATCATCCTCAGACTGACGGGCAAAGTGAACGAACGATTCAGACGTTGGAAGACATGTTGCGTGCATGTGTCATTGATTTTGGAAAGGCCTGGGAAAGGCATTTGCCACTAGCCGAATTCTCGTACAACAACAGTTACCACTCGAGCATTAATGCTGCACCTTTTGAAGCGTTGTATGGCCGTAAGTGCCGATCTCCTAATTGTTGGGCTGAAGTAGGCAAAAAGCAAATCACCAGACCCGAGACCCGAGGTAGTCCACGAAACCACGGAGAAGATTGCTCAGATTCAAGCTAGACTTAAGACTGCCCGTGATCGCCAAAAGAGTTATGCCGATCTTAAACGTAAGGACTTTGAATTCAACGTTGGTGATCGTGTAATGTTAAACGTTGCACCTTGGAAAGGTGTGATCCGTTTTGGAAAACGTGGAAAGTTAAACCCATGATACATTGGCCCTTTTGAAATCTTGGAACGTGTTGGACCCGTTGCTTACCGTTTGGATCTACCAGCACAATTGAGTTCAGTTCATCCTACCTTCCACGTGTCAAACTTGAAGAAGTGTCTTGCTGCACCCGAACTTATCATACCACTTGAGGAACTTACGATTGATGACAAACTCCACTTTGTGGAGGAACCTGTTGAAATTATGGATCGTGAGATCAAAACTTTGAAGCGCAACAAGATTTCGATCGTCCGAGTACGATGGAATGCCAAACGAGGACCTGAGTTTACTTGGGAGCGAGAGGATCAAATGATGCGGAAGTATCCTCACCTTTTCCCGACTCCTCCATCTACCTCAGCTTAAAATTTCGGGACGAAATTTTCTTTAACAGGTGGGTGATGTAACGACCCTGGATTTTCCAACGTTTATTTATTAGTAATTATTATTATTAATACGTGTGATTTAAACGAATGTATGTTATTACATTTACTTGTTGCCATGATTGCCCGTACTTGATTCTTTAATGCCCGAAACGTCTTTGTGACATCCGGAACTTACACGAATAATATTTTCACATATTATTTACATTCATGATTAGTTTTAGTAATCATTTTGACTAACTATGGTGATTAGTTAGTTACTTGGGCTTTAATTGGATTTATTTGTTAAATACTTGAACTTGGGCTTGACAAACCTAATGGACTCATGAATAAGGCTTATAAGCCCACCCTACATATTAAATGGACTTAATTTAGTCCATCACACTTGTAAGTAATACTTTCAAACATAAAATAGTTAGTTTAAGACACTTGGAATAATTAACTAGGTGGAAGACAAGTTACTTACAAGCATGCTAGTCATCTTTCCCCTATATATTCCCCTTTTCCCATTCCACACAAACACCACACCCCATGCAAGAATCTAGCATGTTGACCACCCCATTGGAGGGCCATATGGCCGTGACCTTGGTGGGTATGGGGGGAGGATTCAAAGTTTTTTTTTGACTACATATTACTAGCATTCACTCCACTCTTACACACACTCTTACTTGCTCTCATTTTTCTCACATTCTTCTCTCTACTTGGTAAGTAACAAGATTTATTTTCTCTTCTTTCTCTTCATCTAAAACCGCCACCATCATCATTCTTTTACTTGGTTGTGTTGTTGTTTAATTACTTGTTCTTGTTGTTGATTACCTTCTTGAAGTTGTTTGTTGTTTTAAAGAATCAAACTCCCTAGTTTGTTCTTCATATTATCTTGTTATTCAAGAACAAGCAAGAACCTAAACTCTCTAGTTTATGGTTCTACAATTGATATTTTAAAGATTTAAAGTTCATAAGTTCTAAAAATCATACATGCATTCATGTTTGTAAACTTGAGGTTTACTTTCTTAAGAATCAAAGCCTTGGCTTGAATCTTTAAAGTATGAATAACCATGAACTTATTACTTGTAAATTTAGTTTACTTCTTCGTTTCATACATTTTTAATTTCATGATTCTTGTTATAATGGTCAAAATGTTACTAGTTAACCTTGACCTCATTTATCTTGAACTAAAGTTAAAAGTTCAAGAACATGCAGATGAAACTTTTAATTATAACTTTGTACACATATGTTTGATCTAACTTTTGGGTATTGGATCTTCAAGATCAAACTAACCACTTATTATTTTCAAGTTTGTGGTACAATATCACCTTTCTAATTCATGCATGTGTTGAATCTATGATCTTGATGCAACTTTGGTTCATCAAACTTCATACAACTCTTAAGTGAGTTGTGCTTCGTATCATAGACTTACACTAGTGTTATGATGGTCAAATCTTGGTTAAGACGATGCAAACACATCAATGAGTTGTACACTTGAAGCTATATGTGATGTTTTAGCAGAGTAGTATATAAAATAGCTTATATTTTTACAGGAAATACTATTAAATACGATACAATTTTACACAAGATATTTATTTATTTATAGAATGGATATACTTAAACCTTGCTACAACACTTATAGACAGTGTACCTAATCGTACAGTAGTGTAGTTTTTAGTAAGTCCGGTTCGTTCCACAGGGAATCTTTTTAAACAAAGCTTAACGCTATATTAGCTTACTTTTATAAAAATACAAATATATATATAAGTAATATTATTATTATAAAGGGGGGTTTTTACCGTTTAATGACCGGTTTGTCGATTTTAAAATTTTAGTCGCAGTTAAAACCAAATGTAAAATAATAAATATAAATACAAGACTTAAATTAAAGCGTAAAGTAAATAACAATAATGAAATTGCGAATAATAAAAGTGCGATAAAATAAACTTGCGATAATTAAAAAGTACGATAATTAAAAGTGCAATTAAATACAATAACAATAAAAATGCGATAATTAGAAGTGCAATTAAATATAAAATAAAGGAAATTAAATATGAAATAAAAGAATTATGCTTATTTAAACTTCCGTAATCATGATGTTTGACGTGTTGATTTTAGTTTTATGCCCATGGGTTAATTGTCCTTTGTCCTGGATTATTTAATATGTCTGTCTGGTTTTTGTCCATAACAGTCCATCAGTCATAAATATAAAGTGCGAGTATCCTCGTCAAATTATCCTTATACCCGAAGTTAAATATTCCAACTAATTGGGGACTTAAACTGTAACAAGATTTTAATACTTTGTTTAATAATTACACCAGGATGTCGACTGAGTGTAACCCAAGGTTTTAATATTTTGTTATCAATTATACCAAGTATCCTTGTACATAATTTCACCCCTGTTTTAATTATTCTAGTGGCTATTAATCCATTCCCGTGTCCGGTTAAATGAACGATTATTCGTACATATAAATACCCCGCCCATCGTGTCCGATCGAGTGTATATGGTAATTTATAGGGACGCCCAATTATAAATCTTTATATTAACATTAACAAACTATCATTTAGTTAAACAAATATAAAGCCCATTAATAGCCCATAGTCTAGTTTCCACAAGTGTCGTTCTTTTGTCCAAACCCCAATTATGGTACAAAGCCCAATTACCCAATTTTAGTAATTAGCCCAACAACATGTTTACTTCGGATTAAATAAGCATAATAATAACTTAGCTACGAGACATTAAATTAAAAAGGTTGAACATAACTTACAATGATTAAAAATAGCGTAGCATTACATGGACAGAATTTCGACTTACACCCTTACAACATTCGCTAACATACCCTTATTATTAGGATTTAAAATTAAAATTAAAATTAAAATATAAATTATATATATATTTTTACATATATATTGAAAGAGAGATAGATTAAGAGTGTGAAAAATGATCAGAATTCGGTTGGCTTTATAGGGACTTTCAGAATTTGGGCCTCCGCGACTCGCGGCCCTTTTGGCCTTCAAACTCCGCGAGTCGCGGAGTTTGTAAATACAGCTCACAAAAGTTTGGCTCTTTGTTTACCGACGGTTTTATAAATAAATATAATATATTAAATAATTATAAGAATTATTTAAATATTATATTATATTTATGTGCATAGTTGACTTGTAATTTTTAGTCCGTTGCGTCGAGCGTTGAGAGTTGACTCTTGTCCCGGTTCCGGATTTTTGAACGTCCTTGCGTACAATTTAATATCTTGTACTTTGCGTTTTGAATCTTGTACTCTTGTAATTTCGAGACGTTTCTTATCAATAATTGGAACCTCTTTGATTGTATTTTGTACTTTTGAGCTTTTTGGTCGTTTGCGTCTTCAATTCGTCGAATCTGTCTTTTGTCTTCACCTTTTATTATTTAAACGAATATCACTTGTAAATAGAACAATTGCAACTAAAAGCTTGTCTTTCTTGAGGAATAATGCTATGAAATATATGTTTGTTTTTAGCATTATCAAATATTCCCACACTTGAGCGTTGCTTGTCCTCAAGCAATATCGTCTTGAAATACTAGAATCACTTCTTTATTCTTCACACTTTGTACATCAGTGATTTCTATACGGTGGTATAAACAATGGTAGTAACGATATGGTTTACAGTCCCACATGACTATAAAAATTTAGATCCATTAAGGAAATTGGATCTTTATGAAAACATTTGATCTTTTGAAAATTAAATCTAGTTTTTACCCTAGATAAGTTTTCAAGAATAACCCTTTACCGGTGTTTGCAAAATATTTTTGTGGGTTTGGTGGGTTTCAGATTTGAAAATTTTAGCTCAAAACTTGCGGTTTTGTGTCACCCACTTGCTAACCTTGTATTTGGAAAGCAACACGTCCAGTTTACTTGTCCCGTATATTACCTTTCGGTAAACTACCGTCCGGTTGTAAAGGAAAGCGTTGAACAAGCAACTGTTAAGGCAATGTCCCCTGACATGCTTTTAATTATGGTCTATAACGTGTCGGACGCAATTACTATCCTTGGTAGGAGCAATAGTAAAGCTCACCCTTATGATTTTTCGGTCTGGCACAAGGTCCTGTCTTTGACCACTATGCAACCACCGTTCTTACGGTTGACACCCGATTTAGTTCAGGTGACCTAATGAATTCCAGGTGAATTCCTAGGATTTTACGTTTAATGGTAATGAACGCATTGAAAATAGGGTTTTCAGAAAACAAATCGGTTTGTAATTTTGATCAAAATATTTTCTCGTTCAAGCTCGAGTTTAGATATCATTGAATTCCATGAGTTTGAATTCTCAATCTTTAAGGTCAATCTCTAGGATTGAGTAATATCAGGCTTAAAAGCTGATTTTTGATCTTTTAAGGAGATTATCCTTTCTGGGGATCTGATTTATTAGTCTTATCCAGCTAATTTGCATGGTGCCCCCCCATTTTACGAGATAAATCCTTCTCATGGTTAGGATAACTCTGACCACTTGGCGACCCTGTTTAATGCTGAGGTCCGTGGATTTCCTGCTGATTTTAGTGACGACTTTTCTAGATTTTTCGTCAACCTACAGCTGGTCTGGACGACAACTTCTTGACCTAAATCAAGAAGCGCGTGTCTTTTTCGGAAGACTTTACTTCCTTTTAATGATGGAATTGATTCATCGTGTAGATCCATCTATTCTTTTCTTTTATCGTGTAAAACAGTTTAGTTTAGTCCAAAGCAAAAGTATTTTCAGTTATTTGTTACAGATATATGTGACATATGTTTAAGATAACTTGGTAAATTTTCCCACACTTGGCTTTTATTTTCCTTTTTATCGTCCTCTATTCCATTTTAAATGAATTTTAACATTTTGGTTTGTTTCTCAATTTATGTCCTTTCTGAGGTAACAATAATTTCGGTGTTAAAACCTAGTTTTATTGTTCATAAATATGTATAAACATGATTTTGAGTTCATTTAATTGAAAATTTTTAAAAATTTTACTAGAATTGGGTAGTCAGTATATAAGACTAGGGCTGTTCTTTATTATCAGAGAGCACTAGATTCTAATACAACTACTGCTTTACTAGTATTTTTAATGGTAACCAAGTGTATAAAGTAAAAAATTTTAAAATCCGAAAGAATTTAACCCCTTCCCACACTTAAGATCTTGCAATGCCCTCATTTGCAAGAAATCAGTAACAATTTAAATTATTGAGGGTTATTTGTGTGAAAATGATTAAATTTTTACCAAAGTTTTCAAATATATTGGCGTTTGTTTGCTGAATGATAAATGGTGCACATCATTTGTTCATTCCGTCTTGTTGTTATTTCACATATATTTTGCATCTTGTCGTCAAAATTAGTTGCTTTTGCTGAACTTAATGCCAGTCTTTGAAAATGCGTTGTTTTATCCTGTTGTGTACATAAGATAAACTGCAAACATATATACATATTTTTGAAGTTTGGTATATTACCCCACATTCAAAAATTATTAAAATCTAAGAATAAAAGTTAGAAAATTATAAAAACTATTACAATATTAACATAAGTATTAAACGTATCAATATTACAAATTACAAAATAAATAAAACTAAGTAGACTAGGGATGATATTGGTACCAATAGGGGTTCCAAGCATAACCATAGGTGCTATAGAATGCTTCGGCAGGGTTATACGTTGGATACGGTGGTTGCATCTCTGTAGACCAGGGAGGGAATATGGGTTTCGGAGTAGGAATATAGTTTCTACTTATATGTTGGCAATGAGCTATGATTTGGTTTTGATGAACTTGCCAATCTTCAAATGCTCTCTGTCTAGCATTTTCGTACTCCTGTGAAGCTATAAATCTTTGCATTTCTTGCTTTTCATTTCCCCCTCCTACATTACCTTGCTGTTGGTTTCTCTCAACCTGTGGATGTCTACCATGGTATTGTACTGCGACGTTATTTCGCCTCTTCAAAACTTTCGCACCATGGTATACATTTAAACCTATAGTATCGCGGGGTTCTGTTTCTTCGACTAATAATCCCCCCCGACTTATATCCACACCGAGATATTCAGCAATCAAAGTAATAAAAATACCACCTCCTATTATGCTATGCGGTCTCATCCCCCTAACCATAGCTGATAAATAATAACCCACACAATAAGGTATACTTACAGCGCTTTGTGGGTCTCAAATACACATATGGTAAAACAAATCCTGTTCATTTACCTTTTCCTTGTTCTTACCTCTTTGTGTAATCGAATTAGCTAAAAACCTATGAATCACTCTTAATTCAGCTCTATCTATATCCAAATAAGAGTAATTTCTCCCTTTGAATCGGTGATGGCTTGTCATTTGACTCCATACACCATGTGTATCAAAATTTTCATCTATCTTTCTACCATTTAGTATCAACCCTCTACAATCGGCAGATGCTAACTCCTCAGGCGTATATATACGTAAAGCCTGAGCCATGTCTAGTAAAGACATGTGGCGCATCGAACCTCCTAACAAAAATCTAATAAAAGATCGATCGGTTAAACTAGCTACCCGATCATTTAATTCTATACTACATAACAATTCTTCACACCATACTTTATATACAGGTCTACGCATGGTGAATAAACGTACCCAGTCATTAAAAGTAGAATTACCATACCTCTGTACAAGTAATTCCCTAATTGGCCCGGCCAATTCTACAGCTTCTAATGGTCCCCATTCTATGACCCTAGGTACCTCAACAACTTTAGAATGAAGAGTATGCAACCCCCTTTGATATTTTGGATAATCTATCCAAAGTCTGTCAAATCTCAGGTTCGGGTGCAAATCTTCCAAGTGCATATCAGAAAATGTCATGACTGGATGAGGTATATCTTGCTTGTAGTAGTTATCCACCTCCTGTTGTTCCGCATTCTCAGCGGGAGCATTGCAAGCTTGGGATGAAGATTCACCCATTTCAGTCTGCAAAACACATCAAACACAATTTTTTGTGCATCCAAATATGCATTAGTGTTAGCAAAATCATCAATCAAAATAATTACAATGACATGATCAATTTATATCAAACTTAAGCTCATTTTCATATTTTCATCAAATCTACACTTTTTCAAAATAGCATATACGAAAATGTTCGCCAAGTTCATAGGCATTCAACTCAAATAACATGTCAAAATAATCATTACTAGCAATTAAACAAGTTTCAAATGGCATTATCTTTCAAAAATCAAGTTCATAAATTTTTAGACTTGAAAAAGTCCACTTTAATTCTCAAAATCATGTTTAGGTTCAAAGTTTGGATCATTTAACTACCTAAACATGTTACACTACTTAATTTAGCAACAATTCATGACAAAAATCGGCCATAACCTGTTTATATCAAAAAGCCCCAAATTTGCTCAAGAACACAAACCCTAGATTACTCTAAATTTGAAGTTTAAGGCTTCTAATCATGTTAAATAGCATCAATCTAGGTTATACAAGCATAATACATAAACAATTTAAGAATAATTACACTAAAAAGTATCAAAATCAAATTGGGGAAAAAATTGCTCAAGAACACTAATTTTCGGATTAAATGGTGTTTAGGTGTAGAAATTTACCGTTTTTCTTGAGTAATTCCTTGATAGCATCCTTCTCAACATGATTTTAATAAAAGATTTGATGATTAAAGGTTAAAAATTGTGATTTTGGGGATGTTTTTTCGGGTTTTTTCGGGTTTGTGTTCGCAGTTTTGTGGTGTGGGGAGTGAACTGATCTGTTTTTTTACGTTTTATTTTTTTTCTGGGTTTTGGTCCCTCCGCGAGTCGCGGTGTTTGGACCTTCAAACTCCGCGAGTCGCGGAGTTTGGTATTTTTTTTTTTTTACTAATTAAAACAATTAAGTAATTAATTTTAAAATTTTGTTTCCCTTGTTATTTAGGACGAGGTCGTTTCGGATCGATGTCCTAGTCCGTCCTTCGACAAAATTTTAAAATTTGTCTTTTTGTAGCGATTGTTTTAAAAGCTAAGATTTTTGGGTTTTTTTAATGTTTTTGGCATACTTTAATTCAATAAGATTAAAAAATAATGATAATAAAAGTTCTCGTCCCTCCCTCGGGTAAAGCAATTTCGGTTCAACGACCTAGTCTTCAACTTACGACGAATTTTAAAAATCATATTTTTAACTTAATGAGATAAAGTAAATTTTTGTTTTTAAATTCACACAATTTAAATATAAAATTCAAAATTAATATTAAAAATTCACACCAAACTTAAAATTTGAAATGCATAAAATTAAAAATTCATATTTTAAAAATTAAAAATTCACATCAAACTTAATTTTAAAAAATTCATATTATAAATTCACACCAAACTTATATTAATTTTTCAAATATTTACAATTTAAAAAAAAATATTGTTTTTACAAAGTTTACAATATTAATTTAAGATTTATATATTAATTTTAAAAACATGGTAAAAAATAAAATTAAAAATCTTTTTGGCTTTTTATCCCACTTTAATCAATCAAATATTATCAAAAATATACGCCCCTCTTTTCGGTAAAGTAATTTCGGTTCCAAGACCTAATTTAACTCATGACGAATTTTTGAAATATTTTGGGTTGATTGTTTAAAGATATTTATACCTTAAGAATAAACGTTAAATTTCGCAGTGATGTAATAAATTTTTGAATGATATCAATAATTTCGGTCGCCAAACCTAATTTTATTCAATACCAATTTAATACTTTATAGCGAACAAATTAGTGTTTATTATCAAAAGGTTAAAAATAAAAAAAATAAAAATAAAATAAAAACTGTACAAACATACCTGTGAAATAGATTTCTTAGTTATATGATCTATCCCATTCATAAGATAGTCGGTTTAATTGGTTTTCCATGGCTACATAGGCGTAACCTCGAGCATTCAGTGTCTTTTCTTCTAAACATATGAACGGTCCGTCTCTGCATAAAGTAACAAATTTGGTATTTGAATAGGTTTGATTATTTGAACATTTACCTCCATGTGACCATTTTCCGCATTTGTGACATCTTTCTAGGTGTCGTGCTCTTCTTTTTGCTGCGGATTTTGATTTTCCTTTACCAAATTGTAACTTATTATCTTCGCATCTGGATTCTTTTCTAACTCCGTCCATTCTTTCTCTGATTACTGATACTATTTCACTCGGAAGTGTGTCATTATTACGTTTAGTGATCAAAGCGTGTAGCATTAGACCATGGTTTAGTTCACAGGCAGTCTTCATTTCCTAAAAAAATAAAAATTCAGAATGGGGGGAGAAGACTAGTTCTTTAGGGTCTGCTAGGGAAAGACCATTCGGGTTCCATTTTCGAGAACTACACGAAAACAGACAATCTAACTCTAACAGAAATACATATTATCCTTTAAAGACTTGATTCTCCCCACACTTAGTTAGCTGTGGTGTCGAAATTGTGATTAACTTCGTTGTCGACTTCCATCGGACTATCTATGTAGTGTTTAACTCTGTGACCATTAACTTTAAATTCAATCCCATTTGAATTTATCAATTCTATCGTTCCGTATGGGAAAACTCTTTTGACTATGAATGGTCCAGACCATCTTGATTTCAATTTTCCAGGAAATAGCTTGAATCGTGAATTGAAAAGAAGAACTCTGTCTCCTTCCTTAAATTCTTTTGAACTTCTGATTCTTTTATCATGCCATTTCTTCGTTCTTTCTTTATAGATTAACGAATTTTCGTATGCTTCATGTCTTAATTCTTCTAATTCGTTTAGTTGACTTAATCGTAGACGTCCGGCTTCATGTAAATCAAGATTACATGTCTTCAAAGCCCAAAATGCTTTGTGTTCAATTTCTACTGGAAGATGACATGCTTTTCCATAAACAAGTCTAAAAGGTGTGGTTCCAATTGGAGTTTTGTAGGCTGTTCTAAAAGCCCAGAGTGCATCCTCCAATTTAATGGACCATTCCTTCGGATTTGATCCTACGGTTTTCTCTAGAATACGTTTTAAAGCTCGGTTGGTATTTTCAACTTGTCCACTTGTTTGTGGATGATATGCGGTGGAGATTTTATGAGTTACTCCATATCTTTTAAGAACTTTCTCAAGTTGATTATTACAGAAATGAGTACCCCGATCACTTATTAAAGCTTTCGGTGTTCCAAACTTTGCAAAAAGACGTTTTAAAAATTTGACTACAACTCGTGCATCGTTAGTTGGGAGAGCTTGTGCTTCCGCCCATTTAGATACATAATCAATGGCTACGAGAATATAGAGATTATTATGAGATTTTGGAAATGGACCCATAAAGTCAATACCCCAAATGTCAAATACTTCACATACTTGGATGACATTTTGTGGCATTTCATCACGTTGACTTATTTTTCCGGCCCTTTGACATGCATCACAGGATTTGCAAAGAAGGTGTGCGTCTTTGTAAATTGTAGGCCAATAGAATCCAGCATCATAAACTTTTCTTGCTGTTAGTTGAGGCCCATAATGCCCTCCTGTTGGTCCTGTGTGACAATGGTTTAAAATTTTACTAGCTTCATCTCCAAATACACATCGGCGTATTATTCCATCGGGACAACTTTTAAACAGATGTGGATCTTCCTAAAAATAGTGTTTTATATCACTGAAGAATTTCTTTCGTCTTTGGTACGATAATCCTTTTTCAAGGAATCCACAAACTAAGTAGTTTGCATAGTCTGCAAACCATGGAATTTCATTATAATCTATCTTCAATAGATATTCATCAGGAAAGTTGTCTTGTATGGTCGATTCATTTAGAACTTCTAATTCGGGATTTTCAAGACGAGAAAGATGATCAGCGGCGAGATTTTCTGCTCCTCTTTTATCTCGGATTTCAATATCAAACTCTTGTAAGAGTAAGATCCAACGGATTAATCTTGGTTTAGCATCTTGTTTTTGTAACGACCCGGATTTTTTTGCGATAGTTTTACACTTATAAGATTAATATCTACATAAATTAAACCTTACCAACATGATAAGCAATCCAAATTGTTGAGACGTATGTTTTCAAAGAGAGTTTTACACAACGATTGACCGTCTAGTTTGACCGATGATATCACGAACTATACAATATATGATAATTATACGTTTGTGTATATATATGTATATATACATATTTAACATGATCTAAGGATCTTTTAATATCTCATTTTGTATTAATAACAATAAGTTATAAGTATATTTTGAAACTACTAACTTAAGTTTTCAAAACGATAACCATACGTAACGTTATTTGACATAAATAAATATGACCTATAATGTTTATACATATATCGTATATATAATGTATTTAATCACTTTTAAAGGACTTAAATACATAAAACAATATAAGTGTATTCACAAAAGATAGCTATATTTGAATCCTCGTTCCGTTTTCACAAGATTTTCTATACGTATATCTAGAGTACATGTACTCGTATCATACCTAGCTTCTATACGTATTTACTATTGGTATATACACATCAAATCACCACCAACCAGCCCTTGTTCATGCCTTATGTATAAGGTAACTACTTTTGTTATTTAGTATGACAATTTCACATGATTAAAAGATCTTTTCACAAAATTACAAACTTATACACCTTTTACACCACCATAAATACATGCATCCATTTTCAATTTTTGGAATATTATTTCTCTAGCTAAACACACACACTTACTAGCCTCATGTCTCTCTAAGAACTCCAGCAAAAATCCTCTCAAGAATCACCTTAAACACCACCATAAAAAGATCAACAAAAACACTACAAAAATACAACTTTCAATTCAAGTTTATGTCTTAAGTTGCTTCCAATCTTTCATCCAATTTCATCACTCTTTTGGTTCTAAGTTTTTACTCCTCTTTTACAGCAATCTTGTCCAAGTAACTTGAGGTAGTAACTTTGTTCATAACCTTATTCGATTCATATATATATAGTTATCTTATTGTATGGTATACAATTTTAACAACAAGAACATAGTTTGAATGTTTTCAAACTTGTTTGCAAACTAAATAGATCCTTCTAACTTAACTTTTAAAATACTTCAAGACCTATAATATAACATAAATATATGCTAATTTAACAAGGTATAACTTGGTTTTTCAAAAGAACACCTTAAAAACTGTTTTTACGACGTCGGAGTACAACCGGGGGCTGTTTTGGGTTGGATAATTAAAAACTATCTTGAACTTTGAATTGGAGGTTTATATTCTGGAAAAATGATATTTATTATGAATATGTTAACACATAAAAATTTCATGATTTAATTCAAAGTATAAGTATTTTTAGAAAAATGGTTATTAAATGATATTTTTGTAACAAAAATGATTAACTTCATAAGTTTCACTAAAGTTTGACCTATGACCTGTGATTTCGAATACAAACTAAGGTATTTACAGTTCATAGTCTTAAAGAGGGACTCGGTCCAAGGAAGTGGCAAGTTGAACCAACGAAAACGGAGTTGTAACGAAGAAACTATGACCAAAACGAGATCGGATATCTAAGACTAGTTTAGCCACGAAAATAATTGGAGAAAAATTATATAAATCACATTTTTTTTAAATAACATGATATTTTATATATATGTACTCATAATTTAATTTTATATGGTTCAGGATCACCCGTAAACAATACGAGAAGATTAATCATAAGATCCCATGATTGTACGCAACACGTCATTTGACAACACCGGTACTTTATGTACGCAACACGTCATTTGACAACACCGGTACCGTGGGTCAAGATTAATCCCGACCAATACATATACGATGGGGGTTTTATTTATTTCATTGGGGGTTTATTAAACATCTAAATATGAGCCATTAAAATTGAATTACTAACATCGGACTGCTAACTACGGACTAAGGAATTATTAAAAGTATTAAAAGTATAACAAGTATATATATGTGACGATTGTTTTAAAAAGAAAAGGTATTGATATATTATGTATGGATAGGTTCGTGATATCAATCGGAGACCAAGTCAAAATATATATCTTCAAGGCAAAGTGAGTATATAGTCCCACTTTTAAACTCTAAATATTTCGGGATGAGAATACATGTATTTTATGTTTTACGTTATGGACACAAGTAACTGAAAAATATATTCTACGTTGAGTTGTACCACTGGCATACTTCCCTGTAGCTTGGTAACTAATATTTACAGCGGTATTGTAAACGCGAATCCTGTTGATAGATCTATCGGGCCTGACAACCCCAACCGGACTGGACGACCAGTATTCAACGGTTGCACAGTACTTCGTTTCGTGACTACACTTGGTACAGTGTAGTAAGATTTCATAATAAAGGGAATATGCGACGTGATTAAATGTTAAGTATGGTTACCAAGTGCTCAACCACTTAGAATATTTTTATTAAAATGTTTATATTATGAAATCTTGTGTTCCATTGTTATAACGCTGCTAGCATCAAACCTATATATCTCACCAACTTTATGTTGACGTTTTAAAGCATGTTATTCTCAGGTATGAATTAAGTCTTCCGCTGTGCATTAGCTCATGTTAAGGATACTACTTGGGACCTTTTAAGCCATGATACAAAGACATTGCATTCGAGTCATTGGAGTTCAATAGAGAATATTAATAAGTAAATGACAGATTAGGTCATTTGGATATTATGAAATGTTAGACGAAAATGTCAAATATTGATGTAATGATAGGTTTCCTTTTAAGAATAAATGCAACGTTTGTAAAATGTATCATATAGAGGTCAAGTACCTCGCAATGTTATCATATGTTATTGTATTCGTCCCTATGGATTGGGTCGGGTCGTCTCATGTGGTATCAGAGCGTTGGTCTTAGCGAACCAGGCCTTGCATTAGTGTGTCTAACTGGTAGTTGTTAGGATGCATTAGTGAGTCTGGACTTTGACCGTGTCTACATGCCAAAAGTTTTGCTTATCATATCTAGTCGAAAATCATCTGCTTATCTTCCTTAGGAATTGCCTGCTTAGTATTCTTAAGTCTAGACACGTCTTACTGCATTTAGTGCATCGATAGTGTATAGACAAAATTCGTATCCTAGCGTATCTGTTGCTATAGACATTGCCTGACGAATTTCAAAGATTCTCCGTAATTCACGGGATTTTGAGTATTATAAATACATATGTAAATTATGTATTGAAGAATACCAAACCCAACTCCTATAATCTATTCCAAACCAAAAATTCATTTCCCCGACTATACAAGATGAACTCCGCATCCAATTCGAATTCCTCCGACTCCGACAGCTACGCTGATATGGATTTCCATTCGGGCTCTGAAGGCAGCGTCACTGGAATGGATCAACCAATTTCTCATCATCTATTCTGGATGAATTGGGGATGGGTTCGTAGTATACTAAATTATTGGAGACAAGAAGAAGGTGATCCCTTTCACCCACCGAATTGCCCCATTGGCGACGAACCTGAAGCACTTACCGGCGAACCTGTTCGAGAAACCATTTTCTCTCTCATTTCTCGAGTATCTCGTCACGATTATATCCTATCCCATATTTCGGATCTTGTTCATTCGCTCACTCCAACCGCCAATCATCCTGGTGTACTAGCAGAAATTAACGAACTTCGCGCTCGTGTGACGGCTTTGGAGAACACGGTGCGAAGGTTACAAACACCAGCAGCAGCACCAGCAGCATAACCAGTACCGTTAACAACATCAACCTCGCAATCTTAAGTACCAGTAGCATCATCGACGTCAACAGCATCATCAGCATCAACACCAACCGTATCATTACCACCACCAACAATCACATCCGCACCACGTACCTCAACATCATCATCTGAACTTCGAATATGATCTTTATTCTACATATCATTCTACACCGATTACCTCTTCTTTATGTATCGTTCTTCGTTCGACATGACGATTATGTAATCTCTAATGTTTTGGAGATTATGTAACCTAGTAATAACGATAAATCAAATGAGTTGAATATTTTATTGACTCATTAAATTCATAGTTACATCCGAAGAAAATATATATGCAAATATATTTTCATAAAGATTGTAATTAAAAATTTCTTTCGTACAAACTGTTAATGATGAAAATATTTTAACGGGTGGGTAGTACCCAAGGAATATTTAGAATTCACATTAACAAGTTACACTGTACATTCTTCGAATCTGATTCAACGATCATTTATTATCCTACTTACAATTACCGATATACGTATCCGTTCACCCCAAATTAACCATTTCCATTTAAATTTCATATTTGGATTTTTACCTATCCGAATCCAACAAGTGGCATAATGAAGAAACATTGGCAAAATAAAAATTGTTAGAAACAGATGAATTAATTAATTGAAATTGTGATAGGATTACACGCTAACTGTTCCGGCTAACTGTTCCCAGCTAACTGATTAATATTTAATTTATCGCAATTTACATTCTTGCAATTTTAATTTCTGTACTTTACATACCGTCGGGACACATGTACAACAACACGTCGGATTAATTCTGAGACAACACGTTGTATAATGGGTCATGATATATATTTATTTATTTTACGCATTTTAAATAACGGGACACGTATAAAAGGTTTCGACTTATCATATTGACCCATCTATATATATATTTCGGAATAACCATAGACACTCTATATGTGAAGGTGGGAGTTGGCTATACAGGGTCGGAGTTGATTCCAAAATATATATATACTTTGAGTTGTGATCGACACCGAGACCGGTACACGGGTCACGATACGTATTAAGTAATTCGAATATTATATATTTAGTTCATATATGAATTTATTGAACCATTGGACAATCGGACTATTGGACTGCTAACTTTGGACAATTAAAAAAATGAGTTAAAATGATGATTATTACATATGAAACTAAACAATCCTTCAAGTTTGCCACTTGATTCTATTTTAAACCTCATTTGTATCTTGACGATTACAATTCGCATTCACAACTTTTCATGATTCTTGAAAACATCTCAATCGAGAAGTTGAACCAGACGCACCTCATCTACGGAAGAAAGATTTATGCATACAGTTATGCACCTGAAAATTTTCGAACTCGAAGTTATAGTTAAAACGTATCCGCATCGAATTCCTTATCATCCATTAGCAAAAACAATCACGCGATTCCTTTTCAATTAACTAATTTTGTCACAGCTCCACTTCGATATCTCAGTAAGACTACTCTTATTACAATCTCGATATATATATATACGTTGTTCTTTCGCCATCGTTACCAGAGAACCTTTTATATTCCATCATATTACCATCAGCGTTTAATCATCTAAAAATACAATTCTCCTTAAACCATCTTGGTTTGATAACCAATAACCCAGATCCGATAACTTTGAAAATACTGACGAAGCAGCATGTTGTAGAAGGTCTTAATGACCAAAAGTTGATGATAAAAGAAGGAAGTGTTAGGAACGCTTGATAGAAAATTGGTACTGAAAACCGGATTGAGCAAACCATGAAGGAGACTCTGAACAAGTTACAAGGACTAAACTTGTACATAAAGAATTATGA
The DNA here is from genome assembly GCF_046630445.1 of Rutidosis leptorrhynchoides. Classification (NCBI taxonomy): domain Eukaryota; kingdom Viridiplantae; phylum Streptophyta; class Magnoliopsida; order Asterales; family Asteraceae; genus Rutidosis; species Rutidosis leptorrhynchoides. The sequence goes on along the minus strand of NC_092333.1, from coordinate 104,332,294 downwards.
CGATTCTGTGAATCAAACACCTTGCTTCTGAATCTAAACCCTTACGGGTCAATCTTCATCATCATCCTTCGACATTAGAAATTCCAAGATATTATCATATCTTTCATTATAAATATCCTCAATATTTCTGAAGATATTTTCACCACTATCCTTATCTGAAATCATTTATCTCTCTGTAATATCTGCGTTACAATATAAAGGAAACTGTGTTAGTTTCTAAATCCTTCAAGTTTAAAATAGGAATGTTCTGAAGCAGTGTTGGGAACTGATGCATGAATTAGTATAATATAATGAAACTTGATCAACTTCATTATATTACAGTAAGTCATGTTAAGTTTCTAATGGAATGTGATGATTCACAGTACCGTCATCATGTGCCATGTTACACGGCTTTTACATTCTATCTAATTCCGAAACGTATTAAGAACAAATTATCTTGATAGTTCTATTTTCCTGGATATTCTGGTAATTTGACAAATCAAAATCGTGCCATTACCATTCCTTTCTTAGAGCATTAGCTATGTTCATTCTGAATTTTATACCTACGAATTCCGAACTATTGATCGCTTGACTCAAGGACGGGAAGAAGAAACGAAGGGACAAAGTCCCAAAATAGAAATTGGGGTATAGATCACAGCAAATAGGAGAGAGTATTAACTATGGATGCCAATGATTATGGAAAATAGAAGCAGGAGCATCGAAATATAAGGAAAGATATCAAACCCAATAACCATCCAGAAACTACAAACCGTGTATATCAATACGTATGGCGACGTAAAGACACGGGAGAATTAGAAACATTATAATTCCAAGAAAATCATAAAAGTGAATAGATTCTTCTAGCGGTAGATGAAAGAGAAGAATGAAAGATATGAAAGTTAGAAGTATAACAAAAATCAGAACGGGATGAAGCATTTTAAAGGATACCTTAAGGTATGAATTAGAGGAGGAAGAGTAAGAGATGTGAGGTATGGAAGTAAGAAAGGGAAGGAGGTGGATTTATAGTGAAATATCCGACAAAGAAATCGAAACAGATTATCGCATTAAATCAAAGGAGATCCTGTTTTCTAAATCATCGAAGAACCAAATCTTATTACATAAGATTTTCTTTAAATCCCTTAAATTCTGGAAATCAATCCTAATCTCGACATCGGTTAAAACAATTCCATATTCACTCATTTCATTCTTTTGTGATAGCTTCGCGCGTGCGCTTCACATGATCGAATCGTTTTATCCATATCTTCCAATAATTATAAAACCCTATCAATACCTCATATTCGTCATGAAAACATTTCTATTGTTATTTATGACAACCTCTACCAAATTTCGGGACGAAATTTCTTTAACGGGGGGGTACTGTAACGACCCGGATTTTTTGCGATAGTTTTACACTTATAAGATTAATATCTACATAAATTAAACCTTACCAACATGATAAGCAATCCAAATTGTTGAGACGTATGTTTTCAAAGAGAGTTTTACACAACGATTGACCGTCTAGTTTGACCGATGATATCACGAACTATACAATATATGATAATTATACGTTTGTGTATATATATGTATATATACATATTTAACATGATCTAAGGATCTTTTAATATCTCATTTTGTATTAATAACAATAAGTTATAAGTATATTTTGAAACTACTAACTTAAGTTTTCAAAACGATAACCATACGTAACGTTATTTGACATAAATAAATATGACCTATAATGTTTATACATATATCGTATATATAATGTATTTAATCACTTTTAAAGGACTTAAATACATAAAACAATATAAGTGTATTCACAAAAGATAGCTATATTTGAATCCTCGTTCCGTTTTCACAAGATTTTCTATACGTATATCTAGAGTACATGTACTCGTATCATACCTAGCTTCTATACGTATTTACTATTGGTATATACACATCAAATCACCACCAACCAGCCCTTGTTCATGCCTTATGTATAAGGTAACTACTTTTGTTATTTAGTATGACAATTTCACATGATTAAAAGATCTTTTCACAAAATTACAAACTTATACACCTTTTACACCACCATAAATACATGCATCCATTTTCAATTTTTGGAATATTATTTCTCTAGCTAAACACACACACTTACTAGCCTCATGTCTCTCTAAGAACTCCAGCAAAAATCCTCTCAAGAATCACCTTAAACACCACCATAAAAAGATCAACAAAAACACTACAAAAATACAACTTTCAATTCAAGTTTATGTCTTAAGTTGCTTCCAATCTTTCATCCAATTTCATCACTCTTTTGGTTCTAAGTTTTTACTCCTCTTTTACAGCAATCTTGTCCAAGTAACTTGAGGTAGTAACTTTGTTCATAACCTTATTCGATTCATATATATATAGTTATCTTATTGTATGGTATACAATTTTAACAACAAGAACATAGTTTGAATGTTTTCAAACTTGTTTGCAAACTAAATAGATCCTTCTAACTTAACTTTTAAAATACTTCAAGACCTATAATATAACATAAATATATGCTAATTTAACAAGGTATAACTTGGTTTTTCAAAAGAACACCTTAAAAACTGTTTTTACGACGTCGGAGTACAACCGGGGGCTGTTTTGGGTTGGATAATTAAAAACTATCTTGAACTTTGAATTGGAGGTTTATATTCTGGAAAAATGATATTTCTTATGAATATGTTAACACATAAAAATTTCATGATTTAATTCAAAGTATAAGTATTTTTAGAAAAATGGTTATTAAATGATATTTTTGTAACAAAAATGATTAACTTCATAAGTTTCACTAAAGTTTGACCTATGACCTGTGATTTCGAATACAAACTAAGGTATTTACAGTTCATAGTCTTAAAGAGGGACTCGGTCCAAGGAAGTGGCAAGTTGAACCAACGAAAACGGAGTTGTAACGAAGAAACTATGACCAAAACGAGATCGGATATCTAAGACTAGTTTAGCCACGAAAATAATTGGAGAAAAATTATATAAATCACATTTTTTTTAAATAACATGATATTTTATATATATGTACTCATAATTTAATTTTATATGGTTCAGGATCACCCGTAAACAATACGAGAAGATTAATCATAAGATCCCATGATTGTACGCAACACGTCATTTGACAACACCGGTACTTTATGTACGCAACACGTCATTTGACAACACCGGTACCGTGGGTCAAGATTAATCCCGACCAATACATATACGATGGGGGTTTTATTTATTTCATTGGGGGTTTATTAAACATCTAAATATGAGCCATTAAAATTGAATTACTAACATCGGACTGCTAACTACGGACTAAGGAATTATTAAAAGTATTAAAAGTATAACAAGTATATATATGTGACGATTGTTTTAAAAAGAAAAGGTATTGATATATTATGTATGGATAGGTTCGTGATATCAATCGGAGACCAAGTCAAAATATATATCTTCAAGGCAAAGTGAGTATATAGTCCCACTTTTAAACTCTAAATATTTCGGGATGAGAATACATGTATTTTATGTTTTACGTTATGGACACAAGTAACTGAAAAATATATTCTACGTTGAGTTGTACCACTGGCATACTTCCCTGTAGCTTGGTAACTAATATTTACAGCGGTATTGTAAACGCGAATCCTGTTGATAGATCTATCGGGCCTGACAACCCCAACCGGACTGGACGACCAGTATTCAACGGTTGCACAGTACTTCGTTTCGTGACTACACTTGGTACAGTGTAGTAAGATTTCATAATAAAGGGAATATGCGACGTGATTAAATGTTAAGTATGGTTACCAAGTGCTCAACCACTTAGAATATTTTTATTAAAATGTTTATATTATGAAATCTTGTGTTCCATTGTTATAACGCTGCTAGCATCAAACCTATATATCTCACCAACTTTATGTTGACGTTTTAAAGCATGTTATTCTCAGGTATGAATTAAGTCTTCCGCTGTGCATTAGCTCATGTTAAGGATACTACTTGGGACCTTTTAAGCCATGATACAAAGACATTGCATTCGAGTCATTGGAGTTCAATAGAGAATATTAATAAGTAAATGACAGATTAGGTCATTTGGATATTATGAAATGTTAGACGAAAATGTCAAATATTGATGTAATGATAGGTTTCCTTTTAAGAATAAATGCAACGTTTGTAAAATGTATCATATAGAGGTCAAGTACCTCGCAATGTTATCATATGTTATTGTATTCGTCCCTATGGATTGGGTCGGGTCGTCTCAGTTTTGAAAATAGGTATCTAAGAGCAGAATGGTCGGTATAGACCACCGTTTTTGCTAGAACGAGATATGATCGAAATTTGTCAAAAGCAAAGACAATAGCAAGGAGTTCTTTTTCAGTAGTTGTATAGTTCGTTTGTGCTCCTTGTAACGTCTTACTAGCATAATATATAGGTTGAAATCGTTTTTCAATCCTTTGTCCTAAAACGGCTCCCATTGAAAAATCACTTGCATCGCACATTAGTTCAAATGGTAGATTCCAATTTGGTGTTATCATGATCGGCGCATTAGTGAGTTTCTCTTTAAGAATATTAAAAGATTTGATACACTCATCTGAAAAGATGAATGGAGCATCCTTTTCTAGGAGTTTATTCATAGGAGTGGCAATTTTAGAAAAATCTTTTATGAAACGTCGGTAAAAACCGGCATGCCCTAGAAAACTCCTAACTCCTCTAACATTGGTGGGATGTGGAAGTTTAGCAATTACATCTACTTTAGCTCTATCCACTTCAATTCCTTCTTTTGAAATTTTATGTCCAAGAACGATGCCTTCTTTAACCATGAAATGGCATTTCTCCCAATTAAGTACTAGATTTGATTGTTCGCATCTAATTAGCATACGTTTCAGATTAACTAGACATGATTCAAATGTATCACCGAAGACTGAAAAGTCATCCATGAAAACTTCCATGCATTCTTCTATCATGTCGTGAAAAATCGCCATCATACACCTTTGAAAGGTTGCAGGGGCGTTGCAAAGTCCAAATGGCATGCGTTTGTAAGCAAAAGTACCATAAGGGCACGTGAATGTGGTTTTCTCTTGGTCTTCGGGTGCTATTGGAATTTGAAAATATCCGGAAAATCCATCTAGAAAACAATAGTAACTATTTCCGGCTAATCTTTCCAACATTTGATCAATGAAAGGTAAGGGAAAGTGATCTTTTCTGGTGGCGTCATTTAATTTTCTATAATCAATACACACACGCCATCCTGTTACACTCCTAGTAGGAATAAGCTCATTTTTCTCATTTGTAATGACAGTCATGCCACCCTTCTTAGGCACGCATTGAACTGGGCTTACCCATGGACTATCAGAAATTGGATATATCAAACCTGCATCTAGCAGTTTAATAATCTCTTTTTTTAACTACATCTTGCATATTAGGATTTAGTCTTCGTTGGCGTTGCACATACGTTTTATGACCTTCTTCCACAAGGATTTTATGTGTGCAATACGAAGGACTTATTCCTTTAATATCATGAATCTTCCATGCAATGGCTGGTTTATGAGCTTTCAACACAGAAATGAGTTGTGATTTCTCATTTTCAGTAAGAGAAGACGATATTATTACAGGTAATTCAGATTCACCATGTAAATAAGCGTATTCCAAATGGTTTGGAAGTGGCTTTAACTCTAATTTCGGAGGTTCTTCTATCGATGATTTGTATCGATATCTGTCTTCTTCTTTTAGCATTTGAATTTCTTCTGTTGTTGGTTCATATCCATTAGCTATAAGTGTAGCTAACATTTCAGCTTCATCAATTGGTTCATTACCTTCTCCTAAAGAACATTCTCCTGTTCCTTGTAATTCTGGAAATTCTTCTAATAATTCTGCATGTGCATCTATAGTTTGAATATAATAACATGTATCATCTGCAGATTGCGGTTGTTGCATTGCTCTATCAACTGAAAAGGTAACACTCTCATCCTCTATACTTAGGGTCAATTTCTTACCGAACACGTCTATCATTGCTTTAGCCGTGTTTAAGAATGGTCTTCCTAATATGAGAGGAACTTGAGAATCTTCTTCCATGTCCAGAACAACAAAATCTACTGGAAATACTAAAGTACCAACTTTAACTAGCATGTTCTCCATTATCCCTCTAGGATATTTTATTGATCTATCGGCTAGTTGTATGCTTATTCTGGTTGGTTTCAATTCTCCAAGGTCTAGTTTAGCGTATAGTGAATACGACATTAGATTTATACTAGCACCTAAGTCTGCTAATGCTTCTATTGAACTAAGACTACCCAAAAAACATGGAATTGTGAAACTTCCTGGATCAGATAGTTTTTCTGGTATCTTATTCAATAGCACTGCTGAACAATTAGCATTCATAGTAACAGCCGAGAGTTCTTCCATTTTCTTTCTATTTGAGATTAGATCCTTCAAGAATTTAGCATATCTAGGCATTCTTGAAATCACATCAATGAAAGGAAGATTTACATTTATCTGTTTAAACATATCCAAGAATTTGGATTGCTCGGCTTCAAGTTTCTCTTTCTTCATTTTACTCGGGTAAGGAAGTGGTGGTTGGTATGGTTTTACATAAGGTTTAACCTTAACTGTGTTATCTTCATTAACCTTTTCAACTACCGGTTCTTTTTCCTTATCTTGATCAGGTTGTGGTTCTTGTGGAGTAGGAATAGCTTCATCAGAAGTTACAGGTATTTCAGGTGGTTTAAGTGTTGTACCACTTCTTGTGGTAATGGCTTTAGCTGTTTCATTCCGGGGGTTAGTATTTGTATCACTAGGTAGACTTCCCAGTTTTCTTTCACCTATTAACCTTGCTAGGTTACTTACTTCTTGTTCCAGATTTTGAATGGAAGCTTGTTGATTTCTAAATGCTTGAGCATTTTGTTCATTAGTTTGTTTCTGAGATGTGAAAAACTGCGTTTGAGTTTCAACTAGCTTTGTCATCATATCTTCTAAATTCGGCTTTTTATCATCGGTTTGTTGTGGTGGTTTGTTTTGAAAATTAGGTCTTTGCTGATTGTAAGTATTATTGGATACTTGTTGATTGCTAGGACCTTGTTGGTTGTTGTATGGAATATTTCGATTATAATTCTGGTTTTGATTGTAAATCGGTCTTGGCGGTTGATAATTATTCTGATAATTATTTCCAGGCCTTTGGTTTATGTATGAAATATTCTCTCTTTGTTCCATTGTTAATTCAATACTGAGACAATCTTTTGTCAAATGTGGTCCTCCACACTGCTCACAACTAATTCGTATCGAGTGAATATCTTTAGTCTTCTTTTCCATTCTTCTCTCAACAGCATCTATCTTTGCGGAAATGGAATCTAAGTCATGGCTAGAATCGGCTCTAGCTGCTTTAGATGATCTAACGATATCTTTTTCTTGGTGCCACTCATGTGAGTGGGAAGCAGTGTTATCAATAATTTTGTAAGCATCAGTTTCGGTTTTTTTCATAATAGAACCACCAGCAGCTATATCTATGTCTTTCCTTGTAGTGATGTCGCATCCTTGGTAGAATATTTGTACTATTTGACAGGTGTCTAAATCATGTTGCGGACATCCTCTTAATAACTTTCCAAATCTTGTCCACGCCTCATATAGAGTTTCATTCGGTTTCTGTGTGAACGTAACAATTTCTGCTTGAAGTCTTACGGCTTTAGATGCAGGAAAGAATTGTTTAAGAAATTTGTCAACTAAAACATCCCATGTCTCAATTGCCCCTTCAGGTAACGATTCCAACCAATCTTTGGCTTCTCCCTTTAAAGTCCAGGGAAATAACATGAGATATATCTGTTCATCCTCCACTTCTCGGATTTTAAATAGTGTGCAGATCCTATTAAAGGTACGTAGATGTTCATTTGGATCTTCCTTCAGCGCACCACTAAATTGGCATTGATTAGTCACCATGTGTAGAATTTGTCCTTTGATTTCATAATCTGGCGCATTAATGTCTGGATGAGTAATTGCGTGACCTTGGCCAGTGCGTTTAGCTCTCATTCGGTCTTCCATACTTAAAGGTTCCAGATTCTCCATAATTGAATTTGTTGAATCGGAATCACTAGAGGATTCTGATTTAATGGTTCGTTCCTCAACAATCTCTGTTTGAATGATTGGTGGTTACGGAGGAAAATTTAATGGTTCAGGATCTACGAATTGTTCCTGAATATTCTCCGGATTCTCAATTGTGAGGTCGGGTTCAAAAAATGGATTATCGGAAATTTGAACTGAAGTACTTGGTCGACTGGATGACGATTCTAAAGAGAAATCAACGGCGGTAATATTTGCTAAATGTCTTGATCTAGTTACAGGTGGTGAACGTACAAAAGGTGGTGAACGTCTTGCTCGATGCATTCACTGAATATCCTATTAGTTTTAAAAAAGGAAAGAAAAATTATAATAAGTTATCCAATCAATAGACTTTTCTGATTTTGCCCACGTTTCGAATAGCCAAAAGATGCAGCAGAGGGGCAGGATTCGTTTGGTCTCAATATAATTGAGGACTGTTTGGCTCCAATAACCCGGTCCACGTACAAATCCAACTATTACTACGAACCAGAAAATTTTGATGTCTATCAATTTAACCACTTAAGATAAATTTTCGTAATTTTAAGAAATTTAGATAAGAAGTAGAATAAAAATCCATGTCCTAAAACTAGAATAGCGAGAAATAAGAAAGAAAAAGAGTTCGTCGGAAAAAGATCGAAAAAGAAAAATGGTTGAAAAATAAAAGGTGAAGAAAAAATAAAAGAAACTTATAAAACTTAAAAACAATTGACTAACCTAACCTTATTACTACAACTAACTTAAAATTATAATCACAAATTGAGATTACTAATTGGAATGATAATTGATACATAGGTAAAAGTCGTCTAAAATATTAAAGCTTACAGGAAAAACTAAATCCCAAATGGAAATAACTTAAAAAGAAACTAAAACTTAAAAAGGCGTCGCAAAATTCTAAAGCACCTAAATCTTAGTCTAAAGAAAAAGCACTTAAGGAATTCTACGGCAAAGCCTAAAAATCTAGAAGTAAAAATAACTATGGCAAAAACTAAGTTTAAAACTAAATATGAGCTAAAAATATAAATATTACGCTAAAACGATTAAAAAGGGATAAAATATAAAAATATACAAAAAGTTGTAAAAAGTACAATTTTTTATAAAAATATTATTTTTATATTATTTATTTTATAAAACTATTAATTTTATAATTTAATTAAACTAATTTAACTAAAATATAAATTAAATAAAAAGTAAAACTTTAAAATAAAACTAATTATAATAATAATAAGTAATTAGGGTTTATAATAATAATAATTAATAATTACTCCGTAATTAATTGCAGTTAGGGTTTCTGTCGGTGTCAGGTCCCCTCCGCGACTTGCGGTATTTCAAGCAGTAAACCCCGCGAGTCGCGGGGTTTCAAAATTCAACCCTGGAACAGTTTAAAACTGACGCGTTTTTTTTTTCTATATTTTCTGTTTTATATTTTATGTTTATATCAAAATATTTGTATAATAAAAAAAATTTATATTTAAAAACTTAAATAAAAATAGAACTTCTTTATAAATTTAAAAATATCTTAAAAATAGATTTATATATATAAAAATATTTTTTTTTTCGGTTTTATATTTATAAAATATATTTATAAAATAAATTAAATAAAACTTATATTTTTACAAACTAAAGAAACTTTATAAAACTTAAATATTTAACAAAATCTTAAAAATACTTATATTTTTGTTTTTCTTTTTATATTTTCGAATATTTAAAACGTATTTTTATAAAAATGAATTTTAATAAAAGTAAACTAATTTTTTTTTTTTATATTAGCGTTGCGCTTCCGGCTTTTAAGAGATTCCCCGGCAGCGGCGCCAAAAATACTTGATGTTTTAGCAGAGTAGTATATAAAATAGCTTATATTTTTACAGGAAATACTATTAAATACGATACAATTTTACACAAGATATTTATTTATTTATAGAATGGATATACTTAAACCTTGCTACAACACTTATAGGCAGTGTACCTAATCGTACAGTAGTGTAGTTTTTAGTAAGTCCGGTTCGTTCCACAGGGAATCTTTTTAAACAAAGCTTAACGCTATATTAGCTTACTTTTATAAAAATACAAATATATATATAAGTAATATTATTATTATAAAGGGGGGTTTTTACCGTTTAATGACCGGTTTGTCGACTTTAAAATTTTAGTCGCAGTTAAAACCAAATGTAAAATAATAAATATAAATACAAGACTTAAATTAAAGCGTAAAGTAAATAACAATAATGAAATTGCGAATAATAAAAGTGCGATAAAATAAACTTGCGATAATTAAAAAGTACGATAATTAAAAGTGCAATTAAATACAATAACAATAAAAATGCGATAATTAGAAGTGCAATTAAATATAAAATAAAGGAAATTAAATATGAAATAAAAGAATTATGCTTATTTAAACTTCCGTAATCATGATGTTTGACGTGTTGATTTTAGTTTTATGCCCATGGGTTAATTGTCCTTTGTCCTGGATTATTTAATATGTCCGTCTGGTTTTTGTCCATAACAGTCCATCAGTCATAAATATAAAGTGCGAGTATCCTCGTCAAATTATCCTTATACCCGAAGTTAAATATTCCAACTAATTGGGGATTTAAACTGTAACAAGATTTTAATACTTTGTTTAATAATTACACCAGGATGTCGACTGAGTGTAACCCAAGGTTTTAATATTTTGTTATCAATTATACCAAGTATCCTTGTACATAATTTCACCCCTGTTTTAATTATTCTAGTGGCTATTAATCCATTCCCGTGTCCGGTTAAATGAACGATTATTCGTACATATAAATACCCCGCCCATCGTGTCCGATCGAGTGTATATGGTAATTTATAGGGACGCCCAATTGTAAATCTTTATATTAACATTAACAAACTATCATTTAGTTAAACAAATATAAAGCCCATTAATAGCCCATAGTCTAATTTCCACAAGTGTCGTTCTTTTGTCCAAACCCCAATTATGGTACAAAGCCCAATTACCCAATTTTAGTAATTAGCCCAACAACATGTTTACTTCGGATTAAATAAGCATAATAATAACTTAGCTACGAGACATTAAATTAAAAAGGTTGAACATAACTTACAATGATTAAAAATAGCGTAGCGTTACACGGACAGAATTTCGACTTACACCCTTACAACATTCGCTAACATACCCTTATTATTAGGATTTAAAATTAAAATTAAAATTAAAATATAAATTATATATATATTTTTACGTATATATTGAAAGAGAGATAGATTAAGAGTGTGAAAAATGATCAGAATTCGGTTGGCTTTATAGGGACTTTCAGAATTTGGGCCTCCGCGACTCGCGGCCCTTTTGGCCTTCAAACTCCGCGAGTCGCGGAGTTTGTAAATACAGCTCACACAAGTTTGGCTCTTTGTTTACCGACGATTTTATAAATAAATATAATATATTAAATAATTATAAGAATTATTTAAATATTATATTATATTTATGTGCATAGTTGACTTGTAATTTTTAGTCCGTTGCGTCGAGCGTTGAGAGTTGACTCTGGTCCCGGTTCCGGATTTTCGAACGTCCTTGCGTACAATTTAATATCTTGTACTTTGCGTTTTGAATCTTGTACTCTTGTAATTTCGAGACGTTTCTTATCAATAATTGGAACCTCTTTGATTGTATTTTGTACTTTTGAGCTTTTTGGTCGTTTGCGTCTTCAATTCGTCGAATCTGTCTTTTGTCTTCACCTTTTATTATTTAAACGAATATCACTTGTAAATAGAACAATTGCAACTAAAAGCTTGTCTTTCTTGAGGAATAATGCTATGAAATATATGTTCGTTTTTAGCATTATCAATATGCATCAAGGATGAGAACCATGATGAACATCAAGCACCAAGACCACCGGAACTCACTTAAACTTACTGTTCTGTCCAAACCCTACTGACCTGCTGTTTCTGTAATAGACCAGTAGACCTGGGCTACTGAGACCATGATTTTTAGATAGAACTTTTCGAGTAGATAACTTTTCATATAAGACTGGTCTTAATCCGATTACGGTTTAGAATCTACGGCCCTCCGAGCGTCACTATGTCCATTTACTTTTCTGTTTTCTGTTTACAGTTTCTGTTTTTCTGGTTTCTGTAACAGACCAGTACACCTGAGCTACTGTAACCTTTACTTTCAGATAGCTCAGTTCGTGTAGATAACTTTTCATATAAGACTCGTCTTCATCCGAGTTACGGTTTAGGATTTATGGCCCTCCGATCGTCACTAGGTCCTTTTAACGTTGTGCAGAAATTTCAGACCTACTCGCACTTAAACTGTCACCACGGTCAAATGAAGACGAGTTTGCTTCTGTAATTTTTACCACACTTAAGGGACTCATATACGGAGCCATGGCCACTGGTCTTACCTTAATTCAGTGAGGTTAGATGCCGTGGTGACTGACTGAAGTCAGCCTTTGTTTTAAAATACATTCATAAACGAAACTCACTTTACGCCTTTTGTTAAATGATGAATGATGATGACCCTTAAGACCTTAATTACATACTTTTAAAACTATTCGGATGATTTACTGACTTAGTACTATTTGACTTAGGTTGAGGACCTTCGGACCGATTACTTGCACACCTTTTCCGAACCGACTTTACGACTACATTATCATTGTGAGTTATAGCATCCCTTTTTACTTTAACTATTTTGGGACTGAGAATACATGCGCTTTTATGTTTTACATACTAGGCACGAGTACTTAAAACTTATATATGTGTGGGTTATACAACGGCATAAACATTCCCTTTAGCTCGGTAACGTTTAATCATTGGTTTTTGAACCGTGAACGCGAATCTTAGATATGGATCCATAGGGTTTGACATCCCCACTCGGGCTAGTCGCGCTAGCATTTAACGAGTGATTAATACTTCGTAATCATACGCACTTGCCAAGTGTACTTTCAGGGGGTATAAACGTTAAGTTAGTTACCAAGTGTCCACGGTTAAGCATATACTTTTACATACTTTTGAAACGCTCGTTGTAGCACTGAAATCTCGTGGCCTACTTACATTACTGTTATACTTAAACTATAGCTCACCAACCGTTGTGTTGACATTTTAAGCATGTTTTTCTCAGGTGCCTAAGGTTTACTTCCGCTGTGTACTTGTTGTGCTGTAGACACCCGCTGCTTAGAGTTGACAACGCATGAACTACTTTATTTTGCATTCAAACTTTCGTACTTTTGAACTATGACTTGTAACGACCGTTGTGGTCACATACACTTATTATTTGCTTCTACTTAGTGAAGCCTGCTTTTGGATTGTAAAACATTCGATGTTGGTTTAGACATCACTTTATTATTGAATGCAAACTCTTTTTGAAAACGCATGTAGTACTTGACCTTGTAATGATCCTGTTGTTGATGATTCGTATACGATGGTTTTGTACGGGGCATCACATTTGGTATCAGAGCATTGGTTGTAGGGAATTAGGATGCATTAGTGAGTCTAAGACCGACCCGAGTAGGATTCACTAATAGGACTAATCTACAACTTGCTAGTTTACGTGTTTCCGCTGAACTTACTGCATGCTGCTGCTTGCTTTCACTGCTATATGCCATATGCTACTACATGATTTCACTACTCTATGATATTACTTGCTTTCGATTGCATGCTACTTTCGTACGATTTGCTATTATTGCCATGCTACTTATTGTTATACATGATTTAAACTGTTGGCCTAATACGTGCTTGCTTTATGACTTACTGACATGGAAAATTTATTTTTCCTTGTTCAGATGTCGGATGTACCACTTGCTAGCGTTTTGGGCAGTTCAGAATCAGACTCCACCACACCACCTGCTGCTGCTACTGCCGATACACCGGCCCCGACACCCACTAGTGATCCCGGCGCTTCTACTTCCGGAGCTGGAACTAGTGCACCTGCCTCAGTGTCTGCTCCCGGACCCTCGAGGTCACAGCCCAGCATTGGTGGTATTGAGATCCCCGCGGAGTTCGGGGAAGGTCCGTTTCGTAACCACATGCGCACGCCTTGCCGAAGCACTCCCGACGGACGTTTAGTCGTGATTCCGCCAGGCAGACACAGACAGATGTTGGCCGCCTTCGGACGCTTCGGATTACCAGCTTAGCCACCAGTATCACCACCACACGATTCGGATGACTCATCATCCGCCGATTCTTCATCATCAGACGACTCCAGCGATGATGAGGATCCTGCTGATAGACCTATTCAGGCACCCTCCACCCCGCCGAAGAAGCGGTACCGTTTGGTAGAAGATTAGCATACATTTTGTCTACGTCGGCACTTAGTTACCTATTTTGATGTTCGTGGAAGTTTTTGCTTATTTATTACGATTATTATGGACTGTTTTTTTTTTTTTTTATAAAGCATTATTATGGACTGTTAAGAACTCTTTGTTTCATATGGTCGTTATTATATATGTCCTCCCAATAAGAACTATTACGTACGAGACAACCACATACTTTACTTTAAAATAATAAATGCAAAGCGTAAAAATATCCGTGCACGTGCAATGCTTCTAGTATATATTCTTACTAACTTATAGAGTAATAGTTATGCAATTGTGTGGGTTCAAACTCAATTCATTTAATAAAGTCTACACTAATCATATCAAATTAAAACATGTACCTGAACTACTTATAAAATAACTAATAAATACAAATGAACTAACCTTGTTAAAGAAATTCAGCACTACACTCTTATTAATCTTCATCCCAAATACAGATTGACTAAGCACTAATAATTCTTACAAACACCATAAGTTAATAAATGAATAATTAGATCAGGAGACTCCTTACAAATTCCTCCTTACAAATTCTGTCGTATATTGCAAGCTAATAGTTTAAAATGTGAACACACTGATTACTATACTTCTAATCATAAAATTTAACTAAACACATACAGTAACATGTTAAAGTATTCCAAAACAAATCACCGGATAAACCAAAAACAAATCAATATCCTATAATTGACAGTATCAGTATCGATAATCGATGATAAACCAAAAACAAATCACAACACTATCTAGTAAATGGAAGTAGTTGTAACATAAGCATACCATGTAACTCTTTTTCTTTCATGCACTTTAGTAAACATTACTTAACTCCAACTTGCACACCTGTATCAAAATATTATAAAACTTTGATACATAGCTCTTATCTAAAGGTGGATTTCCCTCTTGTTAGACCGTGAAATAGAAACATATGGGGAATTACAGCTTGCGGTACTCAACATTCAAAAATTCGTTGTTTTAAGACCATTATTCAATCTTAGTGATTGAAAATCGTAGTTATGTACTTATCTTAAGGATATTATTTAATCTTTTCACAAAAGATGACATAATTATGATTTTTCTTTTATAGGCAACAAGAAGATTAATTATGATTAACGGCGAGTGTTTTTTAGATTGCTTTCTTGTTATAGTCGTGAGCTTTTGTTTTGGTTTTAGGTTTGTTTAGCTCGGTAGTTCTCGCATTTGTATGTTTAAAAGGGTTTTCATCTCTTTTGGATGAAACTCTTTCTTTATACTGTATAATAGCTTTTTGTTTTTTTCTCCAAAAAAAAAAACAAGATGATCAACTATTAAATATTATTAATCTCTTCTTGTTGTTTTACAGTTAGTTAAATAATCCCAGTCGATTAAAGGAGGTTTAAGAATATATTACTTTTCTATTATTTAACAACTTGATTTATTGCTGCAGGAAACATGCAGGATAAACAAATGGCAGCGACTGATGCTAATAAAACATACACACTAGTTTTGGATCAATTATTCCGTAAACGTACGTACTTGCATACATATTGTTATCTCTTCTTCTTCTTCAATTAATAAATTAATCTCAATTAATAAATATTTTTCCTATTATTAACAACTTGATTTAATTGATTGTAGCCAAAGTAACCCTTAATTGGAATCCTGAGATATTAGAAGTGACATACAATCAGTATGGTGCACTAACCTATGAAGAAAAGTGAGTTTACTCTTTTGGTACTCTTTATGGTTACTATTTTGATTTCATTAGATACACAAATGTTGCATGGCTGCCTAATTGTGTTATTCTCATGAATTGATTTATTGTAGACGACTATGGCTAATATCCCATTTCTATTTTAGAAAGAAGTGAGTATTCTTTCTTTTTTTTTTCAGTCAGTTTTTATTATGTTTCCAATTTTATCAATTCTACTGTTCTATATATATATATATATATATATATATATATATATATATATATATATATATATATAATCACGAGGGTAGTACATCTTATGAGGGAAGGATGAAGTAATTTTTTTTTAGATAAATTTCAAACAATTTAGATCATGTGAAAATATGAACAATTAAAAAAAAAACACTTTGTGATGATTGTTATTATTTTGACCAGAAAACGCTCGAAGAATAGCATTCTATCAGAAAATTAGAAAATTTACTTCCCCCTCCCCTTCTAAAATTCACTTCCCTCTTAGATTAGTCTCCTATATATTCCCGATCATACTTACTTTTTTGATTATGGCGGCGTTTTCATTGCAGTGCACGTGTGTTTCGTGATGACCGTATACGTTCTATTACTGAAGCTGATGTGCAAGCTATGTTTGGAGCACGTTGACGATGGGGGATGCATGCCTCTTGGAGAAGAAGTAAAGCAAGTTGGTTCTGGTATTTTACTTATCTCCGTGATGATCAAGTGCCTTGGATGTCTAACCCATGGATGATCAACTGTTTGGAGGACGTTGACGATGGGTGATGCATGTTTTTCGTATTTATATATTTCGTATTTATATATGCTTGAGTAAGCTTTTCTATCTATTTCTTGTAAACACATGTCAACATCATCAATCAATCAAGGTAGATGATTACTTAGATCCATTTTTAGAAAAAACTGATGTTTAGGGCAGTTGACAGCAAATTAACTCTTTGCACGTCAATTTGACTTTACCTTTGGGATTGTATTGTTAGACTAGATTTTAAGTGGGGTTTTTTCTGGAAATAGGCATTTTAACAACTTGGAATCCTTTTTTTTTTTCGTTCTGGAACCTGCCCAAAACCGAATCTTGTGCATCTCCAATTCAGGTAACCATAAGAGTGAAAATTGTACCCCTTTAAAGTGTGAGCATTTGAGATTTTAAATCAAATAAATACGAGTTCTTGTGTATGATCAAAACGGTCACAACTCGTAACCATAAGAGCGAAAATTGTAGCGCTTTGAATTGTTAGCATTTGAAATTTTAAATCAAATAAATACGAGTTAGTGTGAAAGAGATATGATCAAAACAGTGACATCTTGTAAATTTTGCGGGTCTTCACCATTTTAACCATAACGTCTATAACTCAAAGTACAACAAATCTCAATATTTTCTCAAATTTTTAGAGTGGCCAAAACCCTCCTTTACATCCCTGAGCATACATATCATAATCACTTAAATTTCTCAAATAAGTTTGTATCCATGAGCATAAATATCTTAAATCTCTACCTGAATTCAGCAAATCCAAAAAGCAACATTTTTTAATTAAACTCCCAGATAAGATGTACACAATAAATATATATTGGTTAATCCATCCATCCAGTCCAGTCCAGCTAAAGATTAAAAGACATTCGAAAACACAACTAGGCCTAATTAAGATTTCAAAGACAGGCAGGCAGACAGACAGGCTACTTCATGCTTTCCTTGCTGTTTTAAAATCCCACTTTGCCGCACGGAGATACTCTACCATCATTTGATATTGAAATTCATCATAGTTTCTCAAATTCACAGGTAAGATATCGTAAACCTCATCATCGGTCATGCCGGTGAACACGTCGTCAACGTCTTTTAGCATCACGTCTATGAGGCTTTCTATCATCAAACTGAAAGCAGCCTGAAACGAAAACAGAAAATTATGAAGCAAATTAATTAAAAAAGAGCAATGCACGGCAGTAATCCCTCTACTAACAATCGTTAAAGTTTTTTTGTCAACTCTTAGCATTTTGAAATACACATGAAGGTAAATCATGGTAAATGTATCCATCTTCTTTGTCACACCACCAATCTAACATACTGATATATGGAAACAAAATTGTGTGCTTGAATTAAGAAAACTAAACTACTGCTGTAAATAAGAATTCATGTCTCACTCAAACACCACGTGCCTTAATTATGAGAAACCTTTTCAAATTATTCATATTAGATAAAGATATTCATATTATATACAACAACAACAACAACAACAACAACAACAATAACAACAAAACCAAATACCACATCAATTAATAATCGGTAGGATATAGAAAGAAAATATTATAAGATGATCCACGATTTTATCATTCAAATAACTAACATGTAAAGACAGTAAACATATAATCATCAACCACAATCTCTTTAATAGTTATTGTTCATGTTATCCGGGTAATTGATAAACAACAACAACAAAACTCAATCCCACATATGTGGGATATCGCGGAGGTAAGATATAGCCAGTCCTTCCCCTATCCTAATTAGAACAATTATACCAGGGTAACTGATAAAGTGATAGTAATATCCAACCTTGATCGCAAAAGCATACCCTGGTACTTCCACCAAATAGAATCAATTACCCTCAATGCCTAATTAACTTAGTACAACAAAATAAAGTAACGATGTTGAAAATGCTGACTTTTTGATAATTTGATTTAACGTATCCAAAGATGATGTAGTATATAAACCATATCTGACAATTATTAAGGGCGCGTTTGATAAAACTTAATGATTTAGCGCTGAATGGTTCATAATGGTTCATAATCTGAATGATTCAAAGGAAGTTCTGAATATAGTTGCTTCTGAATGAAAATAATCTGTTTCATAATCATTTTGAACAAATAATGTGAAATTACCTTATTAACCTTGGACATGAATAAAAACTAAAATATAGTTGTTTAATAAATGTTCTTGATATAATTTAAAGAGCATATTACACAAAAGTTAGGTGCTTAATGGTTTTAGATAGTTCTAGCTCTCCGATTTTTTTCCGTTGACTCGGCCGTTGACTATGTGGTTATAGTGGGGCATTCAAACTCATAAGGTTTGCCATATGTTTGGTGATGGTCTCAAAATCCTCTATGGTAATTATAGAAATTGTCATCAAATATTGGTCAAAGGGATAAGTAAAGTCTAATTCAGGTTAACTGGAATGAGTTTTATGATAAATGAATTTGCTAGAATTAATATGGCTTTAATTAGCTATTGGATTGGTCAAAAATAGTGAATATGAGATTTAGTGATATGCAGGTTAGAGTTAACGTTACATGGATTGACCCATTACCTAAACCGACTCAACCTGACCCGTTTGCCACGTATATTAATACTCCATAATTTATATTGATGGGGATTGGCTAATTCTAGTGCTGCTCTTCCCAAGTGCTGCTACATTCTGTTCAAATATGATGTGTGCTAATTAGTTTCTGCTATGATTATTGAGTACAATTTAAATTTATCTTAAAGTCTGTATAGATGGTCATACAATAGCTGTGTAAATATAATGTATACCTTACGACACTATCAGTAAAATCATACTGTTTTGCTTTTCAAAAATCAAAATAATACTCCGTGATTTATATTAATAACCCTCTTGTTTAACAATATTAAGTGCCACTCACTGCATGTTATGTTATTTTTTTAAAGGCAAGTTGTCGGCATCATTCACATTCAGAGTGATCACTACATGTTATTTTACATCTATGTGATTTTAATCTTGTTAAAAATTACGACAAATATTTATTGATATATATATATATATATATATATATATATATATATATATATATATATATAACCAATCGGGGGAAGCGGAGGGAAGCAATTTTTTTTTTTTTTTTTCGTTTTTTGAAAAAACTTTGTTTACGAACATTATAGATTGGATGAAAATATGAACATTTAATAAAGACACTTTGTGATAAATGTTTTTATTTTGGCGGGAAAACGCTCGAAGAATTAATATATAACAATTATCGTGTTTTTTGAGCGTATGTTGTGGTTTTAGACATTAGGGTTTAGAAATTTAGGGTTTAGGGTTTAGATTTAGGGTTTACATTGAGTTTTTAACATGAACGATTTAGGGTTTGGTGTTTTGGGTTTAGGGTTTATTCCATAAACCCAAAACACCAAATTAACCAAGTTGGTGGTGGTGGAGTGGACAAGGGCCTACCCCTTTAACAAGGGGATCATGGGTTCAAATCCATGCAAGCAATTAAAAACTCCATCTTGGCCACGGAGGTTCACCCGCGATGACTCCGGGCTGCCCGTAAAGCGGGTAGTCGCCCTGGGATATAGTCGACTCGCATAGCGAGGAGGAAACCCAGGCTAATCAAAAAAAAAAAAATAAATCAGGCTAAATTTTACTTCACAAAACATGAAAAAAAAAAAAAAACGTTCACATTCTTCACGAACAATATTATCTTGAATGTTATTTTTGTCGATCGTTTTCCCTCCAAAATAATAACATTCATCACGAAGTGTCTTTTTTAAATGTTACATATTTCGTGCGATCTTGATGCCTGAAAAAGAAAATCCCAAAAAAAATGAAAAAAGAAAATTTTTGCTTCCCCCGATTGGTTACTTCCCCATTGATCCTGCCCATATATATATATATATATATATATATATATATATATATATATATATATATATATATATATATATATATATATATATATATATATATATATATATATATATAACACTTTTTTGGGGGGAGTGGGGAGTAAATTTTTTTCCTTTTTTTTTTTTGAAATTTTTTTTTTTCAAGCATCAAGATCACATGAAAATATGAAGATTTAAAAAAGACACTTCGTGATGAATGTATTATTTTGACAGGAAAACACTCGAAGAAATAAATGATAACATTCATTGCAATGAATGTTTTGCTTCTGAGTTTGTTTTTTAGGGTTTAAAAATTAGGGTTTAGAAATTGGGGGTTAAAAATTATGGTTTAGCTATTAGGGTTTAGAAATTAGGGTTTCGGATATGAAAATTAGGGTTTAGGGTTTAGATTGAATTTTTAACACGAACGGTTTAGAGTTTAATGTTTATGGAAAAAACGCTCGAAGAATAACATTACGCATGCTGCATGTTATCAGTTTTTTTTTCGAGCGTTTTCCCGCCAAAATTATAAAATTTAAATCACAAAGTGTCTTTTTTAAAATGTTCATATTTTCGTGTGCTCTTAATGTTTGAAAGAAAAAATTTCGAAAAAAACCGTAAAAATAAAAAAATAAATTTTACTTCACCTTCCCCAAAAAGTGCATCCCTCCTCTCGATTATGACCTATATACATATATATATATATATATATAGGATCAATGGAAAAGTAACCAATATGGGGGGAAGCGGGGGAAGCAAATATTTTTTTTTCGTTTTTTCTGGAAATTTTTTTTTAGGCATCAAGATCACACGAAAATATGAACATTTAGAAAAGACACTTCGTGATGAATGTTATTATTTAGGCGGGAAAACGATCGACAAAAATAACATTCAAGATAATATTGTTCGTGAAGAATGTTAACGTTTTTTTTTCTTCATGTTTTGTGAAGTAAAATTTAGTCCGATTTAGAGTTTAGGGTTTAGGGTTTGGTGTTTAGGGTTTATGGTTTGGTGTTTTGGGTTTATTCCATAAACCCAAAACACCAAACCCTAAACCCTGAACCGTTCGTGTTAAAAACTCAATCTAAATCCTAAATCTAAACCTTAAATTTCTAAACCCTAAAATCTAAACCCTATAAACCATAATATCTAAACCCTAATATCTAAACCCTCAACATACGCTAGAAAAACACGATAATTGTTATATATTAGTTTTTCGAGCGTTTTCCCGCCAAAATAAAAACATTTAACACAAAGTGTCTTTATTAAATGTTCATATTTTCATCCAATCTATAATGTTCGTGAACAAAGTTTTTTCAAAAAAAAAAAAGAAAAAGATTTTGCTTCCCCCCGATTGGTTACTTCCCTCTTGATCCTACCACTATATATATATATATATATATATATATATATATATATATATATAGTGGTAGGATCAAGTGGGAAGTAACCAATCGGGGGGAAGCAAATATTTTTTTTTTCCGTTTTTTGAAAAAACTTTGTTCACGAACATTATAGATTGGATGAAAATATGAACATTTAATAAAGACACTTTGTGATAAATGTTTTTATTTTGGCGGGAAAACGCTCGAAGAATTAATATATAACAATTATCATATGTTGTGGTTTTAGATATTAGGGTTTAGAAATTTAGGGTTTAGGGTTTGTTGTGGTTTTAGGGTTTAGATATTAGGGTTTAGAAATTTAGGTATGTTGTGGTTTTAACGTTAACCACATAAAAGTATTAAGTTTTTTTTTTTTTTTTTTTTTTTTTTTTTTTTTTTTTTTGGATAAAGGGGACGGTACCCCGGCAAAATTATAAAAGTATAAGTTACCATTCAATCATTTCGCCTAAGGTAGCAAAAAATTTAAGACAGGCACTGGTAGAGACACTAGTGGATAGACTATTATTATTATTATGTGCTATTGTGACAAATGACAAAGAAAAAATCAAACAAATTCGGAACAAGCTTCTTTTATTAATGTGATTATTGTGATTATGACTGATTCCGAACTTTATAAATTAAACAAAATTTCTAACAGGCAGGCAGGCAGGAATTAATTGATTAATAAAAGATGAAGAAGAAGAAGAAGAAGAAGAAGAAGAAAGAGGATGCGTACAATAATAAGAGGAATAACTTGGCTCCTATTACAGCTTCGGCGAAATTGTAAAGAGTAATCATCCAACTCCTTTTGGATGGTGATTTCATCCTTTGTTGTATCATCCTGGATCTGCGCACGTGTCAAACAAAACTCAGCAGCCTTTTTAATGATGTCGCTATTGCCTTCGACGCGATGCTCGCGTCCATCTTCGTAAAAGCGTGGGAGAACTCTAGACTCCCTCACAAAGGGCTTGGCGTCAATTAACTCGTTGTCCGAACATTTAAGTAGAAGCTTCGTAGAATTACACATCGTCGGCGAAACAAATTGATTTCTGATTTGATTTGGGGAAGAAGATAAAAGAGAAAAAACCCCAACCTAATTGCCCTTTTCAGATGGGTTGAGGACTTGAGTCGCTATTTATTAAGGAAAAAAAATCTAAGAACCATCGGTCCTTTTTAAACTAATCTTTAACTTTTACTCCATAATATTCTATTTATTATTTTTTTTATTTTTTTTTGTCAATAAAAAGACAAAATTTCTTCCTTGGTCCTCAAACTTTGTACAAAAAGATGTATGTGACCTTAAACTAATTTTTCACCTTCTTTGACCCCGATCTATTCATTTATTCCACGGATAACCTTGGATTTAACATTCGTTAGTTTAGATTCGTTAAGTTGCAGCATGTGAGAAACATGTGAAGGGTATTTTGGTCAGTGCACTAAAAATTTCCAGCCTCTCTTTAAAGGACACTGACTTTCGTAAAGGATTTTTAACACCATATTCACACAATTTCTCAATTTTTCGATCGTTCACGGAACCACCTTGCACCAAAAGTATAACTTCACTTTTTTATATAATTACGAACGGAACAAGAATGTAATTCATTATATAATGAATAAGTATTAACAGGTGATCTGGGTAAGATTTCTGCTAGATCCATACCAAAACTGGACGGATCTAGATTGACTTGGTTTTCAGTCTCGTTAAATCCAACGTTTGAGTATGATGTGTTCTTATATAGTCCATGAGTACACCTCAGCCAATACAAGCACATTTCAGAAAGTTACCAGATCTGTTGTCACGACATCTCACCTCATTATACAGGTTCTCATAGTTAAGATTTATATCTAGCTATATAGTCAGATTCGTGTACCAACCACATCAGACGAATTTCAGGTACACTTTCCACTTTAATGTACACAATAGCACAACCCATTGCTGATCCATTTATAGCGTAAGAAGTATAGGATCAAACACACATGAATTTGATGTTTCTAAAGTGTACCTGCTATACATATCCCTCTTTAATATCATCTCACACAAACATATGCAGTTATATCATATCATATACAATAGAAAAAATTGCGCGGATGGCCCATGATGTTTGTTACAAAAAGCATGATTAACCTTTATCTTTTTTTCCGACATAGATTCCCCTAAACTATCAACATATTGCACCAATGACCCCGGCCACAAACCCTGTTAGATTTCTGACGTTAAGTTTCCTCACGTGCCTAGCACGTGAGGGCAATTTAGTCCACTACACTTTTTTTTTGTTGGATACTAGCATGAACCTAGCACGTGGGTTTAAGTCTTTATAAAGTTTTCGTATTTCAATTTAGCCCTTCGTTCCCAACCTGTAAACCCTAATTTTCAACAACAGGCATAATCATCTCAATAAAAGGCATAATCATCTCAATCAAATTCGAAATTAAAATGGTTTTGTGTTTGTGTGGTCGAAGTGCACTCCTGCGTACGTCATGGACAGTTCGAAACCCATGAAGTCTATTTTATGCTTGTCCAATTAAAGGTATGACATTTCATTTTGAGTGATTGTTAATGTTGATCGAAAGTTGAAGTTTATGTTGATTACTAGTTTGATTATTGTTTGCTATTTATGTCTTTGTTTAATTAGTTCAAGTATGATTTTGAAGTTCCATGCTTTTGATCATCTATAGTGCAAGTATGCGTTTGTAATAGGTTAAATGATCAAATTTTGATGTAATGTGTTAAATGATCAATGAAACCACTTGTTATTTATGCACTCTTTTAGTGTATTAGTTGTTGAAATTTGTTGTAGTTGTAGTACAGGTGTTTGTTATGACCTGAACAAATGAAAGCCAAATTGCACTAAAGTTGTCTTTTGGTGATTTGCTGCTATGCTAGTTGTCTTTTGGTGATTTGGTATAATTACATTGTTAGAAGCAATGTTTGTTTGGGGGTTTGTTAGTTGGTCTAGTGGTTTTACTGTTACTATATTAGATAGGGTTAAAGTAATTGTACAAAAAAAGAAAAAGAAATTATAAAGTGTTACTTTTGTTTGGTAGTTGTTATTTATGCAACAGGTACTGTTTTACAAAGGAAAAGGGTGTAATTGTATTGAGGATTAAAGGCAATGAAGATTTGCAGAGCTGGATTTTTAAAGTCAAATCAGGTCAAAATTTTAAAGTCAAAGCTGGTCAAAATATTGATGATTTGATATTTAATGGTTATGACGATCATGAAGATGAAAGATGTAGAGTTTTGAATGCTGCTATAATGGTTGGTTTGAAGATTGTCTACTTTGAAGATCTAAAATGCAAAAGTCAAAGGCAGGCAAAGTTGAGGAATTTTATGAAGATTTTAGGGTTCTGGTCCTGCTTGCTGAATTCAGGTATGTATTTGAATTATTATATGAATTGTGGTTTTTATGCAGGTGATCAGAAGCTGGTGTGGGATTCATGTTAAAATTAGGGTTTGGTATTGATAAATGTATAGTTATAGGTTTTATTTGATAGGTTTTGGTTTGAAATGTATAGTTTGATTTTATTATCGAGAATAGGGTATTATTGTTAAAGTGTTACGGGTGGCCACTTCAAAACACCCGCCCCTTCTGTACTTTTTCTTTTTATTAATAAAATTTGTCGGGGTTCAGTTCCCTTTTCCGAAATTGCACTAAAGTTGTAGTTGTAGTTGTAGTACACTATTGAGAACTAAAGTTATAGTACAAGTTGTTGTTATTAGCTGTTGTTTTAATGTTGTTGTAAGTTGTTGTTGTTGTTGTTATTAACACTATTTATTGACTTGTAAAGTCATGACCAAAAGTGACCTAAAGTTTGTCGCTTCATCTGTTTAGGTCAAAACCAGTTGGAACAAAGTCGTGACACTGTTTTTTAGCAAATGAACAATTGACACTGTTTTTAAGCCATGTTTGCAAATGACCAAATGACACTCGACAATAAAGTTTGCAAATGACCAAATGACCTATTTTGAGACATGCTAGTTGTAACACCCCGTCAAAATCCCTTTAACAGAATGTTAACTCTGGTCCCAGTGCTTGGCTTGACTTCTATGTAACAGCAATATACTACAGCGGAAGCAATTAATACCTGAGAATAAACACGCAAAACGGATCAACAATAATGTTGAGTGAATCTATAGGTTTTAAGTAAACAATACAGCATGCTTACGAAATAACATTTCGAAAACGTTTATTAATGGAAGACCCCCAAGGTTTAATGTTAAAGTTTGTAGACAACACTGTTTCCCGTTTCAAAAGTTTGTTGACACTACCATGTCAAGTTTCAAATATTCGTAGACAATACCATGTCAAGTTTTATCTCATTTGTTCGAAAACCACAGTTTAAATAACGTAGTATAGTATCTGAAAAACAGTTATCAGAAAAATAGTTTAATTTCCTTGACCACGAGATTTTACAAGTACAACATCAAGTTGTAAAAAGTTTGCATAATATATGAGCACCTGAATACTAGCAATGACCCGAGTATAGAAACCACTATACCCGCCTTTACCTCATAAAATGTTATACACTTTTTCGAGTGTATCTAATGTTCAAAATAAATGAACCACAGTTAATATTGCAGGGTGAGGTTGTCAACCTAACGGATCCGTCCATCTAAATTGTGCTTACACTGATGGTATTAAAAGTATTAAAGCTAGAGGCTTTGTGAACAAACTCAATATGCATATATAGTACTCGTGACAATACAAAAGCATTTGTTAATGTAAAGATAACAGCGTGTATTCTCATCCCTGAAAATATGTAAAAAGCGGGACTGTAGACTCACCTTTGAAATAAAGCTCGGATGACAGACAAAACTTGTACAGATTATAACCGAGTATTGCAACCTAAGTATACGTATTTAGGTTGGTCAATAAATGTATCTTTAACAGGTGTGGTTTCATAGTATAAGTTGTCTTATTGCTCGACTCGACGCGTTTCCAAGTAAAAGTCAACTATATCATGCAAGTCAAACAAAGTCAACCGAAGTCAAACCGAAAGTCAAACTTGGTCAAAGTAGTCAACTAAAGTCAATATAAGTAGGTTCATGTCAAATTTTGGTCAACATGTCAAACCTAAGTCAAACAATACGTTTTAGGTCATAACAGATCAATTTCACAATTTTAGTTTATCGTTGTGCACAAAGTTCATGAACATGTAGCATACTTAGCACATTATCTCATAGTACAAAATTCAAGTAAACATGAAAAACTCCAGATCATAAATATACTTAAAATAGATTCCAAAAAGTCCGGCCAGGGTCTCATACGATAATTAAAAGTCAGGAATCAGAAGGGGTACATTTGGGGTTTGCCAAGTCAGTTTCTGACCGCGCACTGATTTCTTTTTGGCTATAACCGGAGTTAGGAACATGAAATTGATACAAGACCAGTGGACATAGTTCAAGGACAAGTCAAAATAACACATATAAAAAATATAGCAACTTTTGTTTAGCCAATTTTTACAGTTTATTCGTGCAAGTTGAATATTCAGTTTTCAGCTCAAATCAGAATTTACATAAAGTATGGCTCTATTGTGCCCAATGCATAAGGTTGCAGAGATTGACATTAACTAACAATAAGTCACATATCATGTAAAGTTTCACTTTCCAGAAGCATACATGCTCATACAATAAACACAATCCACAGAGTATAAAAGAGTGAGCAAGTTGCAGATTCGATTCTAGTTTAGCTAGTCACATTCGTACGCGATTATCCGAAGATCTAGATACAATTAGCCTATGATATCTACATTAAAAGTGAAGTAATTTTTGTGTACATTTTAAATATGCAAAGCTTTAATCACAGAAGTTAACACATTTTATCATACTAGGATATTTTCATGCAAGTGCTGTATAAAACTACTTTTACACTATATCAAGCATATCTCGGGTTATACATAAGAAAACGACATGATATCCTAGTCTAAATTGTGTGTTTTTAAATTATATTTATAGTGGTATAAGTTTCACATGCCAATTCATGGTCTATAAAACCCAGATTTCTGACCAATCACAAAAACTCAACGTTAATTTCAAATGGACATAACTTGATCATCCGGAAACGAAATCAAGCGAATCCAAAGCCTAAAATTAATAGTTTTTCGCAAGAAATCTAATTATCACATAATATCATGCATTTGAAAAATCAAAAGTTACTGTTCATGCAATAAACAATTCAGTTTTAACCCTAAACAATCAATACGAACAAATTAATGATTAAACAAGCATACAAACACGACGAATCGAGCATTTGACCAACATAACTATGAAACCTTATGAAATCAGAATTTTTAGAGATTAGGGTTCATGTGATTATACCTTTGATCACAAAATTGTTTATATCAATGGATAGAGAACGATGAGATGAACGCGATTCGTGTAGAACACTTTTGCTAATTTGGAAAGATGAAGATGTGATGGTGGTGATGATGGGCGATGATCAAAGAGGCCAGGGAGGGAGAGCAATCGACTATTTTTGAGTATTAATGAGGGTTTGTGCTAAATTTAGGTTTACTACAAGTATTTATATTAGGGTTTAATTATCACAAAATACAAATAAGTCCCTTAAGTTGCAAAAATTAAAATATAAGGGGGAAGGGGAGTGGGGTCGGCCGAATGGCCCATGGGGTGACTCCCGGGCTCGTGTTTTGCAAAAGCTTGTGCTCGTGGTCCGTTTCAAGTGCCGTTTAGTCGTACAGAAGGCCCGGAACGCTAAACCGATCGTTAAAACGCAACCAAACGTTTATTTACTAAAAAACCAATAAACTAAATATTTTTAAAGAGTTAATAATTAATAAATTAATTATTAAAATAAACCCGAGCGTTTCGTTGCTCAAAAAGCCGTTATCAAAACCGTGTCGTTTTTATCGTATTTCATTAACCGAAATATTTATTTGAATTAATATCAACCCTTATTAATTATTGTAACCCTCCATGGATTAAATATGCATTTATTACACATAAACACACAAAAGTTAAATAATCTCCGTTAAATAAACTAACGGACGGTTAACGGAAGTAATGGAAAAAGCAGGGTTGTTACATTACCCATCTGTTATTGAAAATTTCGTCCTGAAATTTTAGTGAACTTCCGCTGAAGTAGTTTCCTCGGGAAACAGTTGCGGTATTTCATTCTCATCTGGTCTTCACGCTCCCACGTGAACTCTGGTCCTCTTCTCGCGTTCCACCGAACTTTAACGATAGGAATTGTAAGACCCTAAACCCAAGTGTACGGGGTGCGAACATCGACGGATCAAGCTAGATTAAACCCAAGTGCACGTCTAAGTGTGCGCGCCGCGCACAGCTCCAGCGACAGAATTCTGTTTTTCTATTTTGAGTTAAATGAAGGGCATATTGGTCTTTTCACTTGTTGGACGGTTTGAGGCCACAAAACCTGATCCAATCTCATTTGGATCTCATTCTTCATCTCTTCCACACACTTTCAAACCCTAGAGTGAGAAATAGAGTTTAGAGAGAGAGCTTCATTTGGGAAAGAAGGAGCTTGAATCGATCGAAAGCCCGAGTATTAAAGTTTTTCACCTCGTTCGCGGCTACGTTGTGGTAGTATTGGTAAGTTCTAACTCCAAGTTTTCATAATTTGATTAGTGTTCGTAATTGGGGTTTTGGAATGAGTGTTCTTGAAGTAAACCCACTAGTTGATAATTTGGTGATTGAGTTAGTAGATGGTGTAAATGACCATTGTTGGTCGTTTGGGTTGATTAATGAAGTTGATTAGTTGATAATCATGTTGGATTGTTGGAATCACTAATTAATTAAGATTATAAGTGAATAGAAGTGTAAACTTGCAAATGGGTGTTATGACTTGAAATTAGGTCAAAATGGGTTTTGTGTCAAATGATGCAAGTATGGTGTTTCGTTGGTTAAACCTCGAGTAAAATGAGTTGTTAGAACATAATCACTAGTCGATTGTGATTATGGGGATTTTCGGGTGAGATTTGACTTAGTCAAAGTGGAAGTAAGTGCAAATGGGTCAATATTGTACTAAATGGTATTTTGGGTATAAGCTAGAGTGTTTAGCTTATTTGTTTGTGAATTACTTAGGTGGTTGCATTTGGACGATTAGGAGCTCAAGCGGGATTGCTTTTCAAGTAATCGAGGTGAGTGGAATATTTATACGTCTATGTATATAATTTGGTTGCTTGGGTACGACGTGGATGTGTTATTCGGTAGAATACACTTCTCTTAGGCCACATTTGGGGCCTGGGTGCGGGACGAGGGTTTAAGTTCGCTTGTGTCGATACCTCATATGTATGGACTTTAAGTTCGCTAGTGCGATGCCATACTACCATCTCGTTGTTCGTTGAGGGTTTAAGTTCGCTTGTGTCGATACCTCATGAAATGTCCCATTCTTATTGATTAAAAACGTTCCATATTAATTGATTTCGTTGCGAGGTTTTGACCTCTATATGAGACGTTTTTCAAAGACTGCATTCATTTTAAAACAAACCATAACCTTTATTTCATCAATAAAGGTTTAAAAAGCTTTACGTAGATTATCAAATAATGATAATCTAAAATATCCTGTTTACACACGACCATTACATAATAGTTTACAATACAAATATGTTACAACAAAATAAGTTTCTTGAATGCAGTTTTTACACAATATCATACAAGCATGTACTCCAAATCTCGTCCTTATTTAAGTATGCGACAGCGGAAGCTCTTAATAATCACCTGAGAATAAACATGCTTAAAACGTCAACAAAAATGTTGGTGAGTTATAGGTTTAACCTATATATATCAAATCATAATAATAGACCACAAGATTTCATATTTCAATACACATCCCATACATAGAGATAAAAATCATTCATATGGTGAACACTTGGTAACCGACATTAACAAGATGCATATATAAGAATATCCCCATCATTCCGGGACACCCTTCGGATATGATATAAATTTCGAAGTACTAAAGCATCCGGTACTTTGGATGGGGTTTGTTAGGCCCAATAGATCTCTCTTTAGGATTCGCGTCAATTAGGGTGTATGTTCCCTAATTCTTAGATTACCAGACTTAATAAAAAGGGGCATATTCGATTTCGATAATTCAACCATAGAATGTAGTTTCACGTACTTGTGTCTATTTTGTAAATCATTTATAGAACCTGCATGTATTCTCATCCCAAAAATATTAGATTTTAAAAGTGGGACTATAACTCACTTTCACAGATTTTTACTTCGTCGGGAAGTAAGACTTGGCCACTGGTTGATTCACGAACCTATAACAATATATACATATATATCAAAGTATGTTCAAAATATATTTACAACACTTTTAATATATTTTGATGTTTTAAGTTTATTAAGTCAGCTGTCCTCGTTAGTAACCTACAACTAGTTGTCCACAGTTAGATATACAGAAATAAATCGATAAATATTATTTTGAATCAATCCACGACCCAGTGTATACGTATCTCAGTATTGATCACAACTCAAACTATATATATTTTGGAATCAACCTCAACCCTGTATAGCTAACTCCAACATTCACATATAGAGTGTCTATGGTTGTTCCGAAATATATATAGATGTGTCGACATGATAGGTCGAAACATTGTATACGTGTCTATGGTATCTCAAGATTACATAATATACAATACAAGTTGATTAAGTTATGGTTGGAATAGATTTGTTACCAATTTTCACGTAGCAAAAATGAGAAAAATTATCCAATCTTGTTTTACCCATAACTTCTTCATTTTAAATCCGTTTTGAGTGAATCAAATTGCTATGGTTTCATATTGAACTATATTTTATGAATCTAAATAGAAAAAGTATAGGTTTATAGTCGTAAAAATAAGTTACAAGTCATTTTTGTAAAGGTAGTCATTTCAGTCGAAAGAACGACGTCTAGATGACCATTTTAGAAAACATACTTCCACTTTGAGTTTAACCATAATTTTTGGATATAGTTTCATGTTCATAATAAAAATCATTTTCTCAGAATAACAACTTTTAAATCAAAGTTTATCATAGTTTTTAATTAACTAACTCAAAACAGCCCGCGGTGTTACTACGACGGCGTAAATCCGGTTTTACGGTGTTTTACGTGTTTCCAGGTTTTAAATCATTAAGTTAGCATATCATATAGATATAGAACATGTGTTTAGTTGATTTTAAAAGTCAAGTTATAAGGATTAACTTTTGTTTGCGAACAAGTTTAGAATTAACTAAACTATGTTCTAGTGATTACAAGTTTAAACCATCGAATAAGATAGATTTATATGTATGAATCGAATGATGTTATGAACATCATTACTACCTTAAGTTCCTTGGATAAACCTACTGGAAAAGAGAAAAATGGATCTAGCTTCAACGGATCCTTGGATGGCTCGAAGTTCTTGAAGCAGAATCATGACACGAAAACAAGTTCAAGTAAGATCATCACTTGAAATAAGATTGTTATAGTTATAGAAGTTGAAACAAAGTTTGAATATGATTATTACCTTGTATTAGAATGATAACCTACTGTAAGAAACAATGTTTTCTTGAGGTTGGATGATCACCTTACAAGATTGGAAGTGAGCTAGCAAACTTGAAAGTATTCTTGATTTTATGTAACTAGAACTTGTAGAATATATGAAGAACACTTAGAACTTGAAGATAGAACTTGAGAGAGATCAATTAGATGAAGAAAATTTAAGAATGAAAGTGTTTGTAGGTGTTTTTGGTCGTTGGTGTATGGATTAGATATAAAGGATATGTAATTTTGTTTTCATGTAAATAAGTCATGAATGATTACTCATATTTTTGTAATTTTATGAGATATTTCATGCTAGTTGCCAAATTATGGTTCTCACATGTGTTAGATGACTCACATGGGCTGCTAAGAGCTGATAATTGGAGTGTATATACCAATAGTACATACATCTAAAAGCTGTGTATTGTACGAGTACGAATACGGGTGCATACGAGTAGAATTGTTGATGAAACTGAACGAGGATGTAATTGTAAGCATTTTTGTTAAGTAGAAGTATTATGATAAGTGTATTGAAGTCTTTAAAAAGTGTATAAATACATATTAAAACACTACATGTATATACATTTTAACTGAGTCGTTAAGTCATCGTTAGTCGTTACATGTAAGTGTTGTTTTGAAACCTTTAGGTTAACGATCTTGTTAAATGTTGTTAAACCAATGTTTATAATATCAAATGAGATTTTAAATTATTATATTATCATGATATTATCATGTATGAATATCTCTTAATATGATATATATATACATTAAATGTCTTTACAACGATAATCGTTAAATATATGTCTCGTTTAAAAATCATTAAGTTAGTAGTCTTGTTTTTACATATGTAGTTCATTGTTAATATACTTAATGATATGTTTACTTATCATAGTATCATGTTAACTATATATATATCCATATATATGTCATCATATAGTTTTTACAAGTTTTAACGTTCGTGAATCACCGGTCAACTTGGGTGGTCAATTGTCTATATGAAACATATTTCAATTAATCAAGTCTTAACAAGTTTGATTGCTTAACATGTTGGAAACATTTAATCATGTAAATATCAATCTCAATTAATATATATATAAACATGGAAAAGTTCGGGTCACTACAGTACCTACCCGTTAAATAAATTTCGTCCCGAAATTTTAAGCTGTTGAAGGTGTTGACGAATCTTCTGGAAATAGATGCGGGTATTTCTTCTTCATCTGATCTTCACGCTCCCAGGTGAACTCGGGTCCTCTACGAGCATTCCATCGAACCTTAACAATTGGTATCTTGTTTTGCTTAAGTCTTTTAACCTCACGATCCATTATTTCGACGGGTTCTTCGATGAATTGAAGTTTTTCGTTAATTTGGATTTCATCTAACAGAATAGTGAGATCTTCTTTAGCAAAACATTTCTTCAAATTTGAGACGTGGAAAGTGTTATGTACAGCTGCGAGTTGTTGAGGTAACTCAAGTCGGTAAGCTACTGGTCCGACACGATCAATAATCTTGAATGGTCCAATATACCTTGGATTTAATTTCCATCGTTTACCAAATCGAACAACGCCTTTCCAAGGTGCAACTTTAAGCATGACCATCTCTCCAATTTCAAATTCTATATCTTTTCTTTTAATGTCAGCGTAGCTATTTTGTCGACTTTGGGCGGTTTTCAACCGTTGTTGAATTTGGATGATCTTCTCGGTACTTTCTTGTATAATCTCCGGACCCGTAATCTGTCTATCCCCCACTTCACTCCAACAAATCGGAGACCTGCACTTTCTACCATGAAGTGCTTCAAACGGCGCCATCTCAATGCTTGAATGGTAGCTGTTATTGTAGGAAAATTCTGCTAACGGTAGATGTCGATCCCAACTGTTTCCGAAATCAATAACACATGCTCGTAGCATGTCTTCAAGCGTTTGTATTGTCCTTTCGCTCTGTCCATCAGTTTGTGGATGATAGGCAGTACTCATGTCTAGACGAGTTCCTAATGCTTGCTGTAATGTCTGCCAGAATCTTGAAATAAATCTGCCATCCCTATCAGAGATAATAGAGATTGGTATTCCATGTCTGGAGACGACTTCCTTCAAATACAGTCGTGCTAACTTCTCCATCTTGTCATCTTCTCTTATTGGCAGGAAGTGTGCTGATTTGGTGAGACGATCAACTATTACCCAAATAGTATCAAAACCACTTGCAGTCCTTGGCAATTTAGTGATGAAATCCATGGTAATGTGTTCCCATTTCCATTCCGGGATTTCGGGTTGTTGAAGTAGACCTGATGGTTTCTGATGCTCAGCTTTGACCTTAGAACACGTCAAACATTCTCCTACGTATTTAGCAACACCGGCTTTCATACCCAGCCACCAAAAATGTTTCTTGAGATCCTTGTACATCTTCCCCGTTCCAGGATGTATTGAGTATCTGGTTTTATGAGCTTCTCTAAGTACCATTTCTCTCATATCTCCAAATTTTGGTACCCAAATCCTTTCAGCCCTATACCGGGTTCCGTCTTCCCGAATATTAAGATGCTTCTCCGATCCTTTGGGTATTTCATCCTTTAAATTTCCCTCTTTTAAAACTCCTTGTTCCGCCTCCTTTATTTGAGTAGTAAGGTTATTATGAATCATTATATTCATAGATTTTACTCGAATGGGTTCTCTGTCCTTCCTGCTCAAGGCATCGGCTACCACATTTGCCTTCCCCGGGTAGTAACGAATCTCAAAGTCGTAATCATTCCATAATTCAATCCACCTACGCTGCCTCATATTCAGTTGTTTCTGATTAAATATGTGTTGAAGACTTTTGTGGTCGGTATATATAATACTTTTGACCCCATATAAGTAGTGCCTCCAAGTCTTTAATGTAAAAACAACCGCGCCTAATTCCAAATCATGCGTCGTATAATTTTGTTCGTGAATCTTCAATTGTCTAGACGCATAAGCAATCACCTTCGTTCGTTGCATTAATACACAACCGAGACCTTGCTTTGATGCGTCACAATAAATCACAAAATCATCATTCCCTTCAGGCAATGACAATATAGGTGCCGTAGTTAGCTTTTTCTTCAATAACTGAAACGCTTTCTCTTGTTCATCATTCCATTCAAATTTCTTCCCTTTATGCGTTAATGCAGTCAAGGGTTTTGCTATTCTGGAAAAGTCTTGGATGAACCTTCTGTAGTAACCAGCTAGTCCTAAAAACTGGCGTATGTGTTTCGGAGTTTTCGGGGTTTCCCACTTTTCAACAGTTTCTATCTTTGCTGGATCCACCTTAATACCTTCTTTGTTCACTATGTGACCGAGGAATTGAACTTCTTCCAACCAAAATGCACACTTTGAAAACTTAGCATACAATTCTTCCTTCCTCAATACTTCTAACACCTTTCTCAAATGTTCACCGTGTTCTTGGTCATTCTTTGAGTAAATAAGTATGTCATCAATGAAAACAATGACAAACTTGTCAAGGTATGGTCCACACACTCGGTTCATAAGGTCCATGAACACAGCTGGTGCATTAGTTAAACCAAACGGCATGACCATAAACTCGTAATGACCGTAACATGTTCTGAAAGCAGTCTTTGGAATATCATCTTCTTTCACCCGCATTTGATGATACCCGGAACGTAAGTCAATCTTTGAATAAACAGACGAGCCTTGTAGTTGATCAAATAAGTCGTCGATTCTCGGTAGTGGGTAGCGGTTCTTGATGGTAAGTTTGTTCAACTCTCGGTAGTCGATACACAACCTGAATGTACCATCTTTCTTCTTGACAAAAAAACAGGAGCTCCCCACGGTGATGTGCTTGGTCGAATGAAACCACGCTCTAAAAGTTCTTGTAATTGGCTTTGCAGTTCTTTTATCTCGCTGGGTGCGAGTCTGTAAGGAGCACGAGCTATTGGTGCAGCTCCTGGTACAAGATCTATTTGAAATTCAACGGATCGATGTGGGGGTAATCTCGGTAATTCTTTCGGAAATACATCGGGAAATTCTTTTACAATGGGAACATCATTGATGCTCTTTTCTTCAGTTTGTACTTTCTCGACGTGTGTTAGAACAACATAGCAACCTTTTCTTATTAGTTTTTGTGCCTTCAAATTACTAATAAGATGTAGCTTCGTATTGCCCTTTTCTCCGTACACCATTAAGGGTTTTCCTTTTTCTCGTATAATGTGAATTGCATTTTTGTAACAAACGATCTCTGCTTTCACTTCTTTCAACCAGTCCATACCGATTATCACATCAAAACTCCCTAACTCTACTGGTATCAAATCAATCTTAAATGTTTCGCTAACCAGTTTAATTTCTCGATTCCGACATATATTATCTGCTGAAATTAATTTACCATTTGCTAATTCGAGTAAAAATTTACTATCCAAAGGCGTCAATGGACAACTTAATTTAGCACAAAAATCTCTACTCATATAGCTTCTATCCGCACCCGAATCAAATAAAACGTAAGCAGATTTATTGTCAATAAGAAACGTACCCGTAACAAGCTCCGGGTCTTCCTGTGCCTCTGCCGCATTAATATTGAAAACTCTTCCGCAGCCTTGTCCATTCGTGTTCTCCTGGTTCGGGCAATTTCTAATAATGTGGCCTGGTTTTCCACATTTATAACAAACTACATTGGTATAACTTACTCCGACACTACTTGCTCCGCCATTACTCGTTCCGACACCATTTGTTCCTTTCGTTCTATTAACCCCTGGTCCGTAGACCTCACACTTCGCCACGCTATGACCATTTCTTTTACACTTGTTGCAAAATTTGGTGCAGAACCCCGAGTGATACTTTTCACACCTTTGGCATAGCTGCTTCTGATTGTTGTTGTTGTTGCGGTTATTATTGTTGTTGGGATGATTGTTGTAGTTGTTGCTGTTGTTGTTGTTGTTGTTGTTGTTGTTGTTGTTGTTGAGCCGTTTGTTGTAGTTGCGATTGATATTGCGATTGTTGGGATAATTGTTGCGATTATTGTTGTAATTGCTGTTGTTGTTGTATTGGTGATTCTTATCACCGTTTTCCTCCCACTTTCTTTTGACTTGCTTCACATTGGCCTCTTCAGCAGTCTGTTCTTTAATTCTTTCTTCAATCTGGTTCACTAGTTTGTGAGCCATTCTACATGCCTGTTGTATGAAGGCGGGCTCGTGTGAACTTATATCTTCTTGGATTCTTTCCGGTAATCCTTTCACAAACGCGTCGATCTTTTCTTCCTCATCTTTGAAATACTCCCGGACACAATAGGCATAATTCTGTGAATCGTCTTTCGTACGTGGTAATATCAAATCCTTGGGTTCGTAACCCTCTAAGTTCTGTCTTGAGCTTATTGACCTCAGTTCTGGGACGGTACTTCTCGTTCATCAAGTGCTTGAATGCTGACCACGGTAGTGCGTATGCATCGTCTTGTCCCACTTGCTCTAGATAGGTATTCCACCATGTTAACGCAGAACCTGTGAAGGTATGCGTAGCGTACTTCACTTTGTCCTCTTCAGTACACTTACTTATGGCAAACACCGATTCGACCTTCTCGGTCCACCGTTTCAATCCGATCGGTCCTTCGGTTCCATCAAATTCTAAAGGTGCAGTGAATTCTTTGTAGGTGCATCCTACACGATTTCCTGTACTGCTAGATCCAAGGTTATTGTTGGTATGTAGCGCAGCCTATACCGCGGCTATGTTTGAAGCTAGAAAAGTACGGAATTCCTCTTCATTCATATTCACGGTGTGTCGAGTACTCGATGCCATTTCCTTCAAAATAGTCAAATGGAACAAGTTAATCATACAGAATATTAAGAGTAGTTAATAGTATTTCGTAGCATAATATGAACTCATTTATAAAAGCTTTTTCTTCATATTAGCGTTTTATAAGTTTAAATTCGGGTAGTACCTACCCGTTAAGTTCATACTTAGTAGCTAATATACAATTCAACTACTACAATTCTATATGAAAAACTGATTATAATAATATTTCGCGTTCAAACTTTTACACAATATTTTACAAACTTACAATACCGCTTATTTTACATATAGCATGAAATATAGCACACAATAAATTTGATACAAGATGGTTGTGAAGATAATTCTAGCTAGTACACAAGTCGTTCAGCAAAGGCAATAAAGACACGTAATTCATACGTCCAGAAACAAGTCATGCATTCTGGTTTTACTAGGATTACTTCCCATCCTTGGTCTTGTGGAACATAACCGTTATGGCCGTTGATAAGACAGCGTGTTGTAACGTCGTCAAAGGGACGAGGGTTACGTAATGTCCAACAGTCCCGTAACAATCTAAAAACCTCATTTCTTACCCCAATTACCAACTCCGTCACTTGTGGGAACGTTTTGTTTAATAGTTGTAGCCCGATGTTCTTGTTCTCACTTTGGTGAGAAGCGAACATTACTAATCCGTAAGCATAACATGCTTCTTTATGTTGCATGTTAGCCGCTTTTTCTAAATCACGAAGTCCAATATTCGGATATATTGAGTCAAAATAATTTCTTAACCCATTGCGTAAAATAGCATTTGGGTTCCCTGCAATATATGCGTCAAAGTAAACACATCGTAACTTATGGATTTCCCAATGTGATATCCCCCATCTTTCGAACGAAAGCCTTTTATAAACCAAGGCATTCTTGGAACGTTCTTCGAATGTCTTACAAACTGATCTCGCCTTAAATAGTTGTGCCGAAGAATTCTGACCGACTCTAGACAAGATTTCATCAATCATGTCTCCGGGTAGGTCTCTTAAAATATTGGGTTGTCTATCCATTTTGTGTTTTTATACTGTAAAATAGACAAGAGTTAGATTCATAAAAAAAAATACTTATTAATACAAGCAATTTTTACATATATCATAAAGCATAAGCACACTATATTACATATATTACACCACACGAATACAACTATCTTATTCCGACCCGCTTGTTTCTTCTTCTTCGGTTTTGGTTCGTTTTGCCAAGTTTCTAGGGATATATGATGTTCCCCTAATACGAGCCGTCGTTTTCCACATTGGTTTAGAAAAACCTGGTGGTTTAGAGGTTCCCGGGTCATTGTTACAACTTAAGGACTTCGGGGGTTGACGATACATATAAAGTTCATCGGGGTTGGAATTAGATTTCTCTATTTTTATGCCCTTTTCCTTATTATTTTCTTTTGCCTTTTTAAATTCAGTTGGGGTAATTTCTATAACATCATCGGAATTCTCGTCGGAATCCGATTCATCGGAGAATTGGTAATCCTCCCAATATTTTGCTTCCTTGGCGGAAACACCATTGACCATAATTAACCTTGGTCGGTTGGTTGAGGATTTTCTTTTACTTAACCGTTTTATTATTTCCCCCACCGGTTCTATTTCTTCATCCGGTTTCGATTCTTCTTCCGGTTCCGATTCTTCTTCCGGTTCCGACTCTTCTTCCGGTTCCTCTTCGGGAACTTGTGAATCAGTCCACGAATCATTCCAATTTACATTTGACTCTTCATTATTATTAGGTGAGTCAATGAGACTTGTTCTAGAGGTAGACATCTATCACATAATATCAAACGCGTTAAGAGATTAATATATCACATAATATTCACATGTTAAAAATATATAGTTTCCAACAAAATTTGTTAAGCAATCATTTTTCAAGTAAACACGGTCGAAGTCCAGACTCACTAATGCATCCTAACAAACTCGATAAGACACACTAATGCAAAATTCTGGTTCTCTAAGACCAACGCTCGGATACCAACTGAAATGTCCCGTTCTTATTGATTAAAAACGTTCCATATTAATTGATTTCGTTGCGAGGTTTTGACCTCTATATGAGACGTTTTTCAAAGACTGCATTCATTTTAAAACAAACCATAACCTTTATTTCATCAATAAAGGTTTAAAAAGCTTTACGTAGATTATCAAATAATGATAATCTAAAATATCCTGTTTACACACGACCATTACATAATGGTTTACAATACAAATATGTTACAACAAAAAGTTTCTTGAATGCAGTTTTTACACAATATCATACAAGCATGGACTCCAAATCTCGTCCTTATTTAAGTATGCGACAGCGGAAGCTCTTAATAATCACCTGAGAATAAACATGCTTAAAACGTCAACAAAAATGTTGGTGAGTTATAATTTTAACCTATATATATCAAATCATAATAATAGACCACAAGATTTCATATTTCAATACACATCCCATACATAGAGATAAAAATCATTCATATGGTGAACACCTGGTAACCGACATTAACAAGATGCATATATAAGAGTATCCCCATCATTCCGGGACACCCTTCGGATATGATATAAATTTTGAAGTACTAAAGCATCCGGTACTTTGGATGGGGTTTGTTAGGCCCAATAGATCTATCTTTAGGATTCGCGTCAATTAGGGTGTATGTTCCCTAATTCTTAGATTACCAGACTTAATAAAAGGGGCATATTCGATTTCGATAATTCAACCATAGAATGTAGTTTCACGTACTTGTGTCTATTTTGTAAATCATTTATAGAACCTGCATGTATTCTCATCCCAAAAATATTAGATTTTAAAAGTGGGGCTATAACTCACTTTCACAGATTTTTACTTCGTCGGGAAGTAAGACTTGGCCACTGGTTGATTCACGAACCTATAACAATATATACATATATATCAAAGTATGTTCAAAATATATTTACAACACTTTTAATATATTTTGATGTTTTAAGTTTATTAAGTCAGCTGTCCTCGTTAGTAACCTACAACTAGTTGTCCACAGTTAGATGTACAGAAATAAATCGATAAATATTATCTTGAATCAATCCACGACCCAGTGTATACGTATCTCAGTATTGATCACAACTCAAACTATATATATTTTGGAATCAACCTCAACCCTGTATAGCTAACTCCAACATTCACATATAGAGTGTCTATGGTTGTTCCGAAATATATATAGATGTGTCAACATGATAGGTCGAAACATTGTATACGTGTCTATGGTATCTCAAGATTACATAATATACAATACAAGTTGATTAAGTTATGGTTGGAATAGATTTGTTACCAATTTTCACGTAGCAAAAATGAGAAAAATTATCCAATCTTGTTTTACCCATAACTTCTTCATTTTAAATCCGTTTTGAGTGAATCAAATTGCTATGGTTTCATATTGAACTATATTTTATGAATCTAAACAGAAAAAGTATAGGTTTATAGTCGGAAAAATAAATTACAAGTCATTTTTGTAAAGGTAGTCATTTCAGTCGAAAGAACGACGTCTAGATGACCATTTTAGAAAACATACTTCCACTTTGAGTTTAACCATAATTTTTGGATATAGTTTCATGTTCATAATAAAAATCATTTTCTCAGAATAACAACTTTTGAATCAAAGTTTATCATAGTTTTTAATTAACTAACCCAAAACAGCCCGCGGTGTTACTACGACGGCGTAAATCCGGTTTTACGGTGTTTTTCGTGTTTCCTGGTTTTAAATCATTAAGTTAGCATATCATATAGATATAGAACATGTGTTTAGTTGATTTTAAAAGTCAAGTTAGAAGGATTAACTTTTGTTTGCGAATAAGTTTAGAATTAACTAAACTATGTTCTAGTGATTACAAGTTTAAACCATCGAATAAGATAGCTTTATATGTATGAATTGAATGATGTTATGAACATCATTACTACCTTAAGTTCCTTGGATAAACCTACTGGAAAAGAGAAAAATGGATCTAGCTTCAACGGATCCTTGGATGGCTCGAAGTTCTTGAAGCAGAATCATGACACGAAAACAAGTTCAAGTAAGATCATCACTTGAAATAAGATTGTTATAGTTATAGAAATTGAACCAAAGTTTGAATATGATTATTACCTTGTATTAGAATGATAACCTACTGTAAGAAACAAATATTTCTTGAGGTTGGATGATCACCTTACAAGATTGGAAGTGAGCTAGCAAACTTGAAAGTATTCTTGATTTTATGTAACTAGAACTTGTAGAATTTATGAAGAACACTTAGAACTTGAAGATAGAACTTGAGAGAGATCAATTAGATGAAGAAAATTGAAGAATGAAAGTGTTTGTAGGTGTTTTTGGTCGTTGGTGTATGGATTAGATATAAAGGATATGTAATTTTGTTTTCATGTAAATAAGTCATGAATGATTACTCATATTTTTGTAATTTTATGAGATATTTCATGCTAGTTGCCAAATGATGGTTCCCACATGTGTTAGGTGACTCACATGGGCTGCTAAGAGCTGATCATTGAAGTGTATATACCAACAATGGTCATTTACACCATCTACTAACTCAATCACCCAATTATCAACTAGTGGGTTTACTTCAAGAACACTCATTCCCAAACCTCAATTACGAACACTAATCAAATTATGAAAACTTGGAGTTAGAACTTACCAATACTATCACAACGTAGCCGCGAACGAGGTGAACAACTTTAATGACCATTGTTGGTATTGTAACTTCAATGATCAGCTCTTAGCAGCCCATGTGAGTCACCTAACACATGTGGGAACCATCATTTGGCAACTAGCATGAAATATCTCATAAAATTACAAAAATATGAGTAATCATTCATGACTTATTTACATGAAAACAAAATTACATATCCTTTATATCTAATCCATACACCAACGACCAAAAACACCTACAAACACTTTCATTCTTCAATTTTCTTCATCTAATTGATCTCTCTCAAGTTCTATCTTCAAGTTCTAAGTGTTCTTCATAAATTCTACAAGTTCTAGTTACATAAAATCAAGAATACTTTCAAGTTTGCTAGCTCACTTCCAATCTTGTAAGGTGATCATCCAACCTCAAGAAATATTTGTTTCTTACAGTAGGTTATCATTCTAATACAAGGTAATAATCATATTCAAACTTTGGTTCAATTTCTATAACTATAACAATCTTATTTCAAATGATGATCTTACTTGAACTTGTTTTCGTGTCATGATTCTGCTTCAAGAACTTCAAGCCATCCAAGGATCCGTTGAAGCTAGATCCATTTTTCTCTTTTTCAGTAGGTTTATCCAAGGAACTTAAGGTAGTAATGATATTCATAACATCATTCGATTCATACATATAAAGCTATCTTATTCGAAGGTTTAAACTTGTAATCACTAGAACATAGTTTAGTTAATTCTAAACTTGTTCGCAAACAAAAGTTAATCCTTCTAA
Source organism: Rutidosis leptorrhynchoides (assembly GCF_046630445.1). NCBI lineage: Eukaryota > Viridiplantae > Streptophyta > Magnoliopsida > Asterales > Asteraceae > Rutidosis > Rutidosis leptorrhynchoides. Next base: position 104,288,608 of record NC_092333.1, on the reverse strand, counting down.
CTTGACTTTTAAAATCAACTAAACCCATTTTATATATCTATATGATATGCTAACTTAATGATTTAAAACCTGGAAACACGAAAAACACCGTAAAACCGGATTTACGCCGTCGTAGTAACACCGCGGGCTGTTTTGGGTTAGTTAATTAAAAACTATGATAAACTTTGATTTAAAAGTTGTTATTCTGAGAAAATGATTTTTATTATGAACATGAAACTATATCCAAAAATTATGGTTAAACTCAAAGTGGAAGTATGTTTTCTAAAATGGTCATCTAGACGTCGTTCTTTCGACTAAAATGACTACCTTTACAAAAACGACTTGTAACTTATTTTTCTAACTATAAACCTATACTTTTTCTGTTTAGATTCATAAAATAGAGTTCAATATGAAACCATAGCAATTTGATTCACTCAAAACGGATTTAAAATGAAGAAGTTATGGGTAAAACAAGATTGGATAATTTTTCTCATTTTAGCTACGTGAAAATTGGTAACAAATCTATTCCAACCATAACTTAATCAACTTGTATTGTATATTATGTAATCTTGAGATACCATAGACACGTATACAATGTTTCGACCTATCATGTCGACACATCTATATATATTTCGGAACAACCATAGACACTCTATATGTGAATGTTGGAGTTAGCTATACAGGGTTGAGGTTGATTCCAAAATATATATAGTTTGAGTTGTGATCAATACTGAGATACGTATACACTGGGTCGTGGATTGATTCAAGATAATATTTATCGATTTATTTCTGTACATCTAACTGTGGACAACTAGTTGTAGGTTACTAACGAGGACAGCTGACTTAATAAACTTAAAACATCAAAATATATTAAAAGTGTTGTAAATATATTTTGAACATACTTTGATATATATGTATATATTGTTATAGGTTCGTGAATCAACCAGTGGCCAAGTCTTACTTCCTGACGAAGTAAAAATATGTGAAAGTGAGTTATAGCCCCACTTTTAAAATCTAATATTTTTGGGATGAGAATACATGCAGGTTCTATAAATGATTTACAAAATAGACACAAGTACGTGAAACTACATTCTATGGTTGAATTATCGAAATCGAATATGCCCCTTTTATTAAGTCTGGTAATCTAAGAATTAGGGAACATACACCCTAATTGACGCGAATCCTAAAGATAGATCTATTGGGCCTAACAAACCCCATCCAAAGTACCGGATGCTTTAGTACTTCAAAATTTATATCATATCCGAAGGGTGTCCCGGAATGATGGGGATATTCTTATATATGCATCTTGTTAATGTCGGTTACCAGGTGTTCACCATATGAATGATTTTTATCTCTATGTATGGGATGTGTATTGAAATATGAAATCTTGTGGTCTATTATTATGATTTGATATATATAGGTTAAAACTATAACTCACCAACATTTTTGTTGACGTTTTAAGCATGTTTATTCTCAGGTGATTATTAAGAGCTTCCACTGTCGCATACTTAAATAAGGACGAGATTTGGAGTCCATGCTTGTATGATATTGTGTAAAAACTGCATTCAAGAAACTTATTTTGTTGTAACATATTTGTATTGTAAACCATTATGTAATGGTCGTGTGTAAACAGGATATTTTAGATTATCATTATTTGATAATCTACGTAAAGCTTTTTAAACCTTTATTGATGAAATAAAGGTTATGGTTTGTTTTAAAATGAATGCAGTCTTTGAAAAACGTCTCATATAGAGGTCAAAACCTCGCAACGAAATCAATTAATATGGAACGTTTTTAATCAATAAGAACGGGACATTTCAGTTGGTATCCGAGCGTTGGTCTTAGAGAACCAGAATTTTGCATTAGTGTGTCTTATCGAGTTTGTTAGGATGCATTAGTGAGTATGGACTTCGACCGTATTTACTTGAAAAATGATTGCTTAACAAATTTTGTTGGAAACTATATATTTTTAACATGTGAATATTATGTGATATATTAATCTCTTAACGCGTTTGATATTATGTGATAGATGTCTACCTCTAGAACAAGTCCCATTGACTCACCTAATAATAATGAAGAGTCAAATGTAAATTGGAATGATTCGTGGACTGATTCACAAGTTCCCGAAGAGGAACCGGAAGAAGAGTCGGATTCGGAAGAAGAATCGGAACCGGAAGAAGAATCGAAATCGGATGAAGAAATAGAACCGGTGGGGGAAATAATAAAACGGTTAAGTAAAAGAAAATCCTCAACCAACCGACCAAGGTTAATTATGGTCAATGGTGTTTCCGCCAAGGAAGCAAAATATTGGGAGGATTACCAATTCTCCGATGAATCGGATTCCGACGAGAATTCCGATGATGTTATAGAAATTACCCCAACTGAATTTAAAAAGGCAAAAGAAAATAATAAGGAAAAGGGCATAAAAATAGAGAAATCTAATTCCAACCCCGATGAACTTTATATGTATCGTCAACCCCCGAAGTCCTTAAGTTGTAACAATGACCCGGGAACCTCTAAACCACCAGGTTTTTCTAAACCAATGTGGAAAACGACGGCTCGTATTAGGGGAACATCATATATCCCTAGAAACTTGGCAAAACGAACCAAAACCAAAGAAGAAGAAACAAGCGAGTCGGAATAAGATAGTTGTATTCGTGTGGTGTAATATATGTAATATAGTGTGCTTATACTTTATGATATATGTAAGAATTGCTTGTATTAATAAGTATTTTTTTTTATGAATCTAACTCTTGTCTATTTTACAGTATAAAAACACAAAATGGATAGACAACCCAATATTTTAAGAGACCTACCCGGAGACATGATTGATGAAATCTTGTCTAGAGTCGGTCAGAATTCTTCGGCACAACTATTTAAGGCGAGATCAGTTTGTAAGACATTCGAAGAACGTTCCAAGAATGCCTTGGTTTATAAAAGGCTTTCGTTCGAAAGATGGGGGATATCACATTGGGAAATCCATAAGTTACGATGTGTTTACTTTGACGCATATATTGCGGGGAACCCAAATGCTATTTTACGCAATGGGTTAAGAAATTATTTTGACTCAATATATCCGAATATTGGACTTCGTAATTTAGAAAAAGCGGCTAACATGCAACATAAAGAAGCATGTTATGCTTACGGATTAGTAATGTTCGCTTCTCACCAAAGTGAGAACAAGAACATCGGGCTACAACTATTAAACAAAACGTTCCCATAAGTGACGGAGTCGGTAATTGGGGTAAGAAATGAGGTTTTTAGATTGTTACGGGACTGTTGGACATTACGTAACCCTCGTCCCTTTGACGACGTTACAACACGCTGTCTTATCAACGGCCATAACGGTTATGTTCCACAAGACCAAGGATGGGAAGTAATCCTAGTAAAACCAGAATGCATGACTTGTTTCTGGACGTATGAATTACGTGTCTTTATTGCCTTTGCTGAACGACTTGTGTACTAGCTAGAATTATCTTCACAACCATCTTGTATCAAATTTATTGTGTGCTATATTTCATGCTATATGTAAAATAAGCGGTATTGTAAGTTTGTAAAATATTGTGTAAAAGTTTGAACGCGAAATATTATTATAATCAGTTTTTCATATAGAATTGTAGTAGTTGAATTGTATATTAGCTACTAAGTATGAACTTAACGGGTAGGTACTACCCGAATTTAAACTTATAAAATACTAATATGAAGAAAAAGCTTTTATAAATGAGTTCATATTATGCTACGAAATACTATTAACTACTCTTAATATTCTGTATGATTAACTTGTTCCATTTGACTATTTTGAAGGAAATGGCACCGACTACTCGACACACCGTGAATATGAATGAAGAGGAATTCCGTACTTTTCTAGCTTCAAACATAGCCGCAGTACAGGCTGCGCTACATACCAACAATAACCTTGGATCTAGCAGTACAGGAAATCGTGTAGGATGCACCTACAAAGAATTCACTGCCTGCAAACCTTTGGAATTTGATGGAACCGAAGGACCGATCGGATTGAAACGGTGGACCGAGAAGGTCGAATCGGTGTTTGCCATAAGTAAGTGTACTGAAGAGGACAAAGTGAAGTACGCTACGCATACCTTCACAGGTTCTGCGTTAACATGGTGGAATACCTATCTAGAGCAAGTGGGACAAGACGATGCGTACGCACTACCGTGGTCAGCATTCAAGCACTTGATGAACGAGAAGTACCGTCCCAGAACCGAGGTCAATAAGCTCAAGACAGAACTTAGAGGGTTACGAACCCAAGGATTTGATATTACCAAGTACGAAAGACGATTCACAGAATTGTGCCTATTGTGTCCGGGAGCATTCGAAGATGAGGAAGAGAAGATCGACGCGTTTGTGAAAGGATTACCGGAAAGAATCCAAGAAGATATAAGTTCACACGAGCCCGCCTCCATACAACAGGCATGTAGAATGGCTCACAAACTAGTGAACCAGATTGAAGAAAGAATTAAAGAACAGACTGCTAAAGAGGCCAATGTGAAGCAAGTCAAAAGAAAGTGGGAGGAAAACGGTGATAAGAATCACCAATACAACAACAACACCAATTACAACAATAATCACAACAATTATCCCAACAATCGCAACCTCAATCGCAACTACAACAAACGGCCCAACAACAACAACAACAACAACAACAATAACAGCAACTACAACAATCATCCCAACAACAATAATAACCGCAACAACAACAACAATCAGAAGCAGCTATGCCAAAGGTGTGAAAAGTATCACTCGGGGTTCTGCACCAAATTTTTCAACAAGTGTAAAAGAAATGGTCATAGCGCGGCGAAGTGTGAGGTCTACGGACCAGGGGTTAATAGAACGAAAGGAACAAATGGTGTCGGAACGAGTAATGGCGGAGCAAGTAGTGTCGGAGCAAGTTATGCGAATGTAGTTTGTTATAAATGTGGAAAACCGGGCCACATTATTAGAAATTGCCCGAACCAGGAGAACACGAATGGACAAGGCCGCGGAAGAGTTTTCAATATTAATGCGGCAGAGGCACAGGAAGACCCGGAGCTTGTTACGGGTACGTTTCTTATTGACAATAAATCTGATTACGTTTTATTTGATTCGGGTGCGGATAGAAGCTATATGAGTAGAGATTTTTGTGCTAAATTAAGTTGTCCATTGACGCCTTTGGATAGTAAATTTTTACTCGAATTAGCAAATGGTAAATTAATTTCAGCAGATAATATATGTCGGAATCGAGAAATTAAACTGGTTAACGAAACATTTAAGATTGATTTGATACTAGTAGAGTTAGGGAGTTTTGATGTGATAATCGGTATGGACTGGTTGAAAGAAGTGAAAGCAGAGATCGTTTGTTACAAAAATGCAATTCGCATTATACGAGAAAAAGGAAAACCCTTAATGGTGTACGGAGAAAAGGGCAACACGAAGCTACATCTTATTAGTAATTTGAAGGCACAAAAACTAATAAGAAAAGGTTGCTATGCTATTCTAGCACACGTCGAGAAAGTACAAACTGAAGAAAAGAGCATCAATGATGTTCCCATTGCAAAAGAATTTCCCGATGTATTTCCGAAAGAATTACCGGGATTACCCCCACATCGATCCGTTGAATTTCAAATAGATCTTGTACCAGGAGCTGCACCAATAGCTCGTGCTCCTTACAGACTCGCACCCAGCGAGATGAAAGAACTGCAAAGCCAATTACAAGAACTTTTAGAGCGTGGTTTCATTCGACCAAGCACATCACCGTGGGGAGCTCCTGTTTTGTTTGTCAAGAAGAAAGATGGTACATTCAGGTTGTATATCGACTACCGAGAGTTGAACAAACTTACCATCAAGAACCGCTACCCACTACCGAGAATTGATGACTTATTTGATCAACTACAAGGCTCGTCTGTTTATTCAAAAATTGACTTACGTTCTGGGTATCATCAAGTGCGGGTGAAAGAAGATGATATTCCAAAGACTGCTTTCAGAACATGTTACGGTCATTACGAGTTTATGATCATGCCGTTTGGTTTAACTAATGCACCAGCTGTGTTTATGGACCTTATGAACCGAGTGTGTGGACCATACCTTGACAAGTTTGTCATTGTTTTCATTGATGACATACTTATTTACTCAAAGAATGACCAAGAACACGGTGAACATTTGAGAAAGGTGTTAGAAGTATTGAGGAAGGAAGAATTGTACGCTAAGTTTTCAAAGTGTGCATTTTGGTTGGAAGAAGTTCAATTCCTTGGTCACATAGTGAATAAAGAAGGTATCAAGGTGGATCCGGCAAAGATAGAAACTGTTGAAAAGTGGGAAATCCCGAAAACTCCGAAACACATACGCCAGTTTTTAGGACTAGCTGGTTACTACAGAAGGTTCATCCAAGACTTTTCCAGAATAGCAAAACCCTTGACTGCATTAACGCATAAAGGGAAGAAATTTGAATGGAATGATGAACAAGAGAAAGCGTTTCAGTTATTGAAGAAAAAGCTAACTACGGCACCTATATTGTCATTGCCTGAAGGGAATGATGATTTTGTGATTTATTGTGACGCATCAAAGCAAGGTCTCGGTTGTGTATTAATGCAACGAACGAAGGTGATTGCTTATGCCTCTAGACAATTGAAGATTCACGAACAAAATTATATGACGCATGATTTGGAATTAGGTGCGGTTGTTTTTGCATTAAAGACTTGGAGGCACTACTTATATGGGGTCAAAAGTATTATATATACCGACCACAAAAGTCTTCAACACATATTTAATCAGAAACAACTGAATATGAGGCAGCGTAGGTGGATTGAATTGTTGAATGATTACGACTTTGAGATTCGTTACCACCCGAGGAAGGCAAATGTGGTAGCCGATGCCTTGAGCAGGAAGGACAGAGAACCCATTCGAGTAAAATCTATGAATATAATGATTCATAATAACCTTACTACTCAAATAAAGGAGGCGCAACAAGGAGTTTTAAATGAGGGAAATTTAAAGGATGAAATACCCAAAGGATCAGAGAAGCATCTTAATATTCGGGAAGACGGAACCCGGTATAGGGCTGAAAGGATTTGGGTACCAAAATTTGGAGATATGAGAGAAATGGTACTTAGAGAAGCTCATAAAACCAGATACTCAATACATCCTGGAATGGGGAAGATGTACAAGGATCTCAAGAAACATTTTTGGTGGCCGGGTATGAAAGCCGATGTTGCTAAATACGTAGGAGAATGTTTGACGTGTTCTAAGGTCAAAGCTGAGCGTCAGAAACCATCAGGTCTACTTCAACAACCCGAAATCCCGGAATGGAAATGGGAAAATATTACCATGGATTTCATCACTAAATTGCCAAGGACAGCAAGTGGTTTTGATACTATTTGGGTAATAGTTGATCGTCTCACCAAATCAGCACACTTCCTGCCAATAAGAGAAGATGACAAGATGGAGAAGTTAGCACGACTGTATTTGAAGGAAGTCGTCTCCAGACATGGAATACCAATCTCTATTATCTCTGATAGGGATGGCAGATTTATTTCAAGATTCTGGCAGACATTACAGCAAGCATTAGGAACTCGTCTAGACATGAGTACTGCCTATCATCCACAAACTGATGGGCAGAGTGAAAGGATGATACAAACACTTGAAGACATGCTACGAGCATGTGTTATTGATTTCGGAAATAGTTGGGATCGACATCTACCGTTAGCAGAATTTTCCTACAACAACAGCTACCATTCAAGCATTGAGATGGCGCCGTTTGAAGCACTTTATGGTAGAAAGTGCAGGTCTCCGATTTGTTGGAGTGAAGTGGGGGATAGACAGATTACGGGTCCGGAGATTATACAAGAAATTACCGAGAAGATCATCCAAATTCAACAACGGTTGAAAACCGCCCAAAGTCGACAAAAGAGCTACGCTGACATTAAAAGAAAAGATATAGAATTTGAAATTGGAGAGATGGTCATGCTTAAAGTTGCACCTTGGAAAGGCGTTGTTCGATTTGGTAAACGAGGGAAATTAAATCCAAGGTATATTGGACCATTCAAGATTATTGATCGTGTCGGACCAGTAGCTTACCGACTTGAGTTACCTCAACAACTCACGGCCGTACATAACACTTTCCACGTCTCGAATTTGAAGAAATGTTTTGCTAAAGAAGATCTCACTATTCCGTTAGATGAAATCCAAATCAACGAAAAACTTCAATTCATCGAAGAACCTGTCAAAATAATGGATCGTGAGGTTAAAAGACTTAAGCAAAACACGATACCAATTGTTAAGGTTCGATGGAATGCTCGTAGAGGACCCGACTTCACCTGGGAGCGTGAAGATCAGATGAAGAAGAAATACCCGCATCTATTTCCAGAAGATTCGTCAACACCTTCAACAGCTTAAAATTTCGGGACGAAATTTATTTAACGGGTAGGTACTGTAGTGACCCGAACTTTTCAATGTTTATATATATTAATTGAGATTGATATTTACATGATTAAATGTTTCCAACATGTTAAGCAATCAAACTTGTTAAGACTTGATTAATTGAAATATGTTTCATATAGACAATTGACCACCCAAGTTGACCGGTGATTCACGAACGTTAAAACTTGTAAAAACTATATGATGACATATATATATGGATATATATATAGTTAACATGATACTATGATAAGTAAACATATCATTAAGTATATTAACAATGAACTACATATGTAAAAACAAGACTACTAACTTAATGATTTTTAAACGAGACATATATGTAACGATTATCGTTGTAAAGACATTTAATGTATATATATCATATTAAGAGATATTCATACATGATAATAACATGATAATATAATAATTTAAAATCTCATTTGATATTATAAACATTGGGTTAACAACATTTAACAAGATCGTTAACCTAAAGGTTTCAAAACAACACTTACATGTAACGACTAACGATGACTTAACGACTCAGTTAAAATGTATATACATGTAGTGTTTTAATATGTATTTATACCCTTTTGAAAGACTTCAATACACTTATCAAAATACTTCTACTTAACAAAAATGCTTACAATTACATCCTCGTTCAGTTTCATCAACAATTCTACTCGTATGCACCCGTATTCGTACTCGTACAATACACAGCTTTTAGATGTATGTACTATTGGTATATACACTCCAATGATCAGCTCTTAGCAGCCCATGTGAGTCACCTAACACATGTGGGAACCATCATTTGGAAACTAGCATGAACCACCTAACACATGTGGGAACCATTCATGACTTAATTTCCCTCGTTTACCAAATTGAACAACGCCTTTCCAAGGTGCAACTTTAAGCATGACCATCTCTCCAATTTCAAATTCTATATCTTTTCTTTTAATGTCAGCGTAGCTCTTTTGTCGACTTTGGGCGGTTTTCAACCGTTGTTGAATTTGGATGATCTTCTCGGTAGTTTCTTGTATAATCTCCGGACCCATAATCTGTCTATCCCCCACTTCACTCCAACAAATCGGAGACCTGCACTTTTTACTATAAAGTGCTTCAAATGGCGCCATCTCAATGCTTGAATGGTAGCTGTTGTTGTAGGAAAATTCAGCTAACGGTAGATGTCGATCCCAAGTGTTTCCGAAATCAATAACACATGCTCGTAGCATGTCTTCAAGCATTTGTATTGTCCTTTCGCTCTGTCCATCAGTTTGTGGATGATAGGCAGTACTCATGTCTAGACGAGTTCCTAATACTTGCTGTAATGTCTGCCAGAATCTTGAAATAAATCTGCCATCCCTATCAGAGATAATAGAGATTGGTATTCCATGTCTGGAGACGACTTCCTTCAAATACAGTCGTGCTAACTTCTCCATCTTGTCATCTTCTCTTATTGGCAGGAAGTGTGCTGATTTGGTGAGACGATCAACTATTACCCAAATAGTATCAAAACCACTTGCAGTCCTTGGCAATTTAGTGATGAAATCCATGGTAATGTTTTCCCATTTCCATTCCGGGATTTCGGGTTGTTGAAGTAGGCCTGATGGTTTCTGATGCTCAGCTTTGACCTTAGAACACGTCAAACATTCTCCTACGTATTTAGCAACATCGGCTTTCATACCCAGCCACCAAAAATGTTTCTTGAGATCCTTGTACATCTTCCCTTTTCCAGGATGTATTGAGTATCTGGTTTTATGAGCTTCTCTAAGTACCATTTCTCTCATATCTCCAAATTTTGGTACCCAAATCCTTTCAGCCCTATACCGGGTTCCGTCTTCCCGAATATTAAGATGCTTCTCCGATCCTTTGGGTATATCATCCTTTAAATTTCCCTCTTTTAAAACTCCTTGTTGCACTTCCTTTATTTGAGTAGTAGGGTTATTATAAATCATTATATTCATAGATTTTACTCGAATGGGTTCTCTGTCCTTCCTGCTCAAGGCATCGGCTACCACAATTGCCTTCCCCGGGTGGTAACGAATCTCAAAGTCGTAATCATTCAATAATTCAATCCACCTACGCTGCCTCATATTCAGTTGTTTCTGATTAAATATGTGTTGAAGACTTTTGTGGTCGGTATATATAATACTTTTGACCCCATATAAGTAGTGCCTCCAAGTCTTTAATGCAAGTCAAGCCAAGTCAAGCAAGTGATGTACAACAAGTATTGAACTAGATGGGGTGTACGAACGGTGATATACTTATATGATTGTGAATGTAGATTATGGCGGTGTGTGTAATTTATTCGTGTTGCGTTCCTAACCGAGTTCATTTCTTAGAATGACGACAAGGAACAAAGAAGTTGACGAAGGTCAAGGCGAAGACCTTGAGTTCACGGCTAAGGTTGAGGCCATCATTAAACGTTATAAAGCGGAGTTTCTCGAGGATGTTAAAAAGGTTTTTCAGGAATCGGTCGATGGGCAAGTAACCGATCTAATTGATGAACGAATGAAGGTCGCAATCGAGGAAGCGCTTGATGCTAGAAATATTTATCCCCGAGGCGAAGGGAGTGAAGGAAATGGGAGGCGGGATTTCCATTACAAGAGCTTCAAGGATGCACAACCTCCTATGTTTAATGGGGTAAGGGATCCGTTGAAGAGTACATGTTGGATTTCCGATATCGAGGGGGCTTTCCGTACTAGTGAATGTCCTCCCGAGAAGAAAGCGAGATACGGGTCTAGTATGTTGCGTGAAGAGGCCAAGTTGTGGTGGGATGATAAAATCCAATTATATGATGAAGAGCAGTGCATGAGCTTGACGTGGTCGGAGTTTAAGAAGGAATTCTTCAAGGAATACCGAACTTCTTCCGATCTTGATAAAATCCGGGACGAGTTGCACAATCTGCGACAAGGTTCAATGGACTTGGTTACTCTCAAGTCTACCTTTTTGGCAAAGACTCGTTTTTGTCCGGAGTATGTTGGTGATGATCACAAGTTGATGCTAGATTTCTATCGTACCTTAAGTGATGAGTTGAAAGGTAAGATTAGCCGAGGGATGGCTAAGTCTTTTAAAGAATTGTTTGAGTTGGCTCGAGGTTTTGAACCGGAGGTGTCAAAGGCAAGTGTTTCCGATGTTAGTAAGCGGAAGTCCGAAACCACTATGCATTCAAACAAGAGGAGTAAAAGTGTGACCGAAGTTGTTGGTGGTGTGAAGAAGGGTGGATCCGGAAATTATCTCCCTACTTGCTACAACTGTGGGTTCCGAGGTCATTTTTCCCGAGATTGTACAGAGCCATATTCCAATCAGGCTACGTGTTTTAATTGTAAGAAAAAGGGGCACCGGAAGTCGGAGTGTCCCGATTTGGTTGGTGATTCGCGGAGGAACTAGCCAAAACGTTTGAGGTACTTTTTGATTATGTTAATGAAGTGTACTTATGAATTTTTGGTTGATGCATTGTGATAATGCGTAGTGTTACGAAGGGTGGCATTCCTATTAGAATTACCCTATGCCGATGGTCGGGTGGATGGTCGAAGGGTGTAAGACTTGGTGCTTCCAAGCATCCCTTAGTGTGGGGTAAAATATTTTACCAAGCCATGGGTGTAGGCTTTGGTGTTACTTGTTAATGCGTGGTCCCTTTTATGTTGTGATATTACGAACCATAAGGTTCGACTAAAACGTATGTCTTGAGGTCATTCTAATTATGATACGGGTGTCTACAGGCGGATGGAACCCTAGGTAACAAGTCCTTTGACTTTGATAATGTTAGTGGTTGAGTCTAAATGACGCGATGTCAGGTGCCTCTTTCATACCTGCAAGCGAAATGTTTGACTCCGACGGTATTGTGGTTACATTGTACTTAGGGTACCGAAGAGAAACCCTTAGGTACATGAGTGACTAGGTGGAACTTTAACAAATTATAGCATTCGGAGGATTACAAGAATGACGTTGTGTAATTTGTGATGAAATCTTCGTTGAGGTGATTAAGGATACGTTAAGATCTTTCGTATGTTCAAGTTTGGAGCAAAGTGTTGTGACGGGTCGGGCGGACCCAATTGTTAGGAAAGTCTACCTTTCGGTAGCATTGTACGGTTGTATAAGGTGCGTGTTGTGTTGGCCTTTTGACGTTGTTAATTACGCCAACGGGGGACTGTGAATGACAATCTCTAGTATGCGAAATGAATTCTTGAGAATTCAAGGACTACGACCGATGGAGTGATTGGTCACGTATTTCAGAAAATGATAATTATCGTCGGATGATAGTATCTCGACAATGTGATTATGGGACGAGATCCTAAGTGGGGGAGTGTTACTCCCGCGCAAAGGAATTAAAATGTGAAACTCCGAACGGTGTTTTTGATAGATTTGGAATTTGTATCGAGACCTTAAATGGTCGAATAGTGGAAAAGTGAAATTGTATTTTGTGATTTGGGTATGAGTTGCTACTCGAAGTAGTAACATTGATAACTCATTTAGAGTTAAGTGAGCGGAAATTCCAAGTAGAGTGGAATTGTACTAAGTATGTGTACATATTTAGCGTACATGCAATGAGGGTTAAGTTCGGTTGACGATACCATATCAAGGCATAAGTTGGCATAAGATATGGGTTTAAGTTCGGTTTGGCGATACCATATCGATAGGTGCGTTAGTATGTGACGTGGGTTTAAGTTCGGTTTGACGATACCATGTCACTTGGTGAGCTTGCTTTCTTGCAAGTAATATGTCGAGCGTTATCCGATCGTGAGGATACGCCTTTGTTGGATCCGTTGGGTCATTTGTGACCATGTTAGTGGTACAACCTTTGTTTTTAGCAATGTACGTGATCAAAGTACGCTAAGAAAAATTACTAACTCGGTACGAGTTTTGGGTGTTAGCTTGTGTATGCTGGGTGATTGAGGCATGAGTTCGTTCAGGTTGGGGAATGAAGCGATACTTGGTGCTCGAATTTTATAGATTTAATAAATCGCGGGTGATAATTTGGACGGAAAAAGGTAACTTAATGAGAAGTCGCCTAGAGAATCCATAGAGACACGTAGGATTATATGTGTGCTCGTTGTAGTCGTTGTTGACTTTAAAGGGTGAGTGTGTGCTAGTGCGTGTTAACAAATGAGGAAAAGCCTTCTGGTTGATAGATATTGTGCGAAAATTGAATTCGGTTGTATGTCGAGGACCGTAGAGTGTAGGTTCGATTTGGTTAAGCGACGAAGATCACGAGGACATGATCGAGTTTAAGTGGGGGAGAGTTGTAAGACCCTAAACCCAAGTGTACGGGGTGCGAACATCGATGGGTCAAGCTGGATTAAAACTGAAACAGACAACTGTCCAGACCATGGTGCGCGCCGCGCACGTCTAAGTGTGCGCGCCGCGCACAGCTCCAGCGACAGAATTCTGTTTTTCTATTTTGAGTTAAATGAAGGACATATTGGTCTTTTCACTTGTTGGACGGTTTGAGGCCACAAAACCTGATCCAATCTCATTTGGATCTCATTCTTCATCTCTTCCACACACTTTCAAACCCTAGAGTGAGAAATAGAGTTTAGAGAGAGAGAGCTTCATTTGGGGAAGAAGGAGCTTGAATCGATCGAAAGCCCGAGTATTAAAGTTGTTCACCTCGTTCGCGGCTACGTTGTGATAGTATTGGTAAGTTCTAACTCCAAGTTTTCATAATTTGATTAGTGTTCGTAATTGGGGTTTGGGAATGAGTGTTCTTGAAGTAAACCCACTAGTTGATAATTGGGTGATTGAGTTAGTAGATGGTGTAAATGACCATTGTTGGTCGGTTTGGGTTGATTAATGAAGTTGATTAGTTGATAACCATGTTGGATTGTTGGAATCACTAATTAATTAAGATTATAAGTGAATAGTAGTGTAAACTTGCAAATGGGTGTTATGACTTGAAATTAGGTCAAAATGGGTTTTGTGTCAAATGATGCAAGTATGGTGTTTCGTTGGTTAAACCTCGAGTAAAATGAGTTGTTAGAACATAATCACCAGTCGATTGTGATTATGGGGATTTTCGGGTGAGATTTGACTTAGTCAAAGTGGAAGTAAGTGCAAATGGGTCAATATTGCACTAAATGGTGTTTTGGGTATAAGTTAGAGTGTTTAGCTTATTTGTTTGTGAATTACTTAGGTGGTTGCATTTGGAAGATTAGGAGCTCAAGCGGGATTGCTTTTCAAGTAATCGAGGTGAGTGGAATATTTATACGTCTATGTATATAATTTGGTTGCTTGGGTACGACGTGGATGTGTTATTCGGTAGAATACACTTCTCTTAGGCCACATTTGGGGCCGGGGTGCAGGACGAGGGTTTAAGTTCGCTTGTGTCGATACCTCATATGTATGGACTTTAAGTTCGCTAGTGCGATGCCATACTACCATCTCGTTGTTCGTTGAGGGTTTAAGTTCGCTTGTGTCGATACCTCATATGTATGGACTTTAAGTTCGCTAGTGCGATGCCATACTACCATCTCGTTGTTCGTTGAGGGTTTAAGTTCGCTTGTGTCGATACCTCATATGTATGGACTTTAAGTTCGCTAGTGAGATGCCATACTACCATCTCGTTGTTTGTTGAGGGTTTAAGTTCGCTTGTGTCGATACCTCATATGTATGGACTTTAAGTTCGCTAGTGCGATGCCATACTACCATCTCGTTGTTCGTTGAGGGTTTAAGTTCGCTTGTGTCGATACCTCATATGTATGGACTTTAAGTTCGCTAGTGCGATGCCATACTACCATCTCGTTGTTCGTTGAGGGTTTAAGTTCACTTGTGTCGATACCTCATATGTATGGACTTTAAGTTCGCTAGTGTGATGCCATACTACCATTTTCGTTGTTCGTTGAGGGTTTAAGTTCGCTAGTGTCGATACCTCATATGTATGGATTTTAAGTTCGCTAGTGTCGATGCCATACTGCCATCTCGTTGTTCGATGAGGGTTTAAGTTCGCTAGTGTCGATACATCATATGTTGGGATTGGATTTTGGTACTATGTGATGTTGTGAACATCCGTGGCTTTCTAAGGGGGATTATTCCCTTGTGATCTTGTGTTAACCGGTGATTTGTACGTATTCATATTTAGCATTGTATTATGGGCGTGGCCCTTATGTTATCATTGTTGGCTAGTTATACAATTGAATACGTGATATTATGTTGTGCTAATTGTGTGTTATTTTTGTGTAGGTGTATGGAAGTAATTGAATTATGTATGTATGCGTATAAGTATTGCATTCACTAAGCAATTTAGCTTACCCTCTCGTTGTTTATATTTTTTAGGTTCGATGGCGGAGGTGGCAAGGGTATGCTCGGGATTAGATGATTTCCCCTTTTGATGCTTGCTTGGATACTTTTGGTTTCGACTTAGGATTGGGTAGTTTATCCCTAAACATCATGCTCGTAGTCGTGTTTGAAACTTAAACTCATGTAGTCGAAAACTTGTATTTTGTACGAAAGTCGTAAAACGGCCGTTGTGGGCCCGATGTCGTAAAACTTATTTTATTATTGAAATGTGTTAGTTTTACATATTATAAAATGTTGTGAAAACTGTTTAGTCTAAGAGTGGCGGGAAGTGGTAGATCTTTTCGCGTGAAACGAACCTTTTGATCAGAATCTGTCCAGGGCTTTGTGTGCGCCACGCACAGCCAGTGGTGCGCGCCACGTACCTTACTGTCAGTTTAATTTTTTTTTTATTTTTGCATTTTCGGTTGGTTAACGGGTTGGGATGTTACAGGAATTCTGCTTTGTTTCAACTGTTTGACCTCACGGCCCAAGATTTCAACAGGTTCCTTAACAAAATGAAGTTTGTCGTCGATACGCAGTTCCTCTAAAGGAATAATCAAGTTATCATCGGCTAGGCACTTCTTTAGATTGGATACGTGAAAAACGTCATGGGTACCGCTGAGTGCTTGTGGCAGTTCCAATCTGTAAGCTACCGGTCCAACTCTTTCAGTTATCTCGAACGGTCCAACATATCTAGGACTCAGTTTACCTCGTTTTCCAAATCGTATAACACCCTTCCAAGGTGATACCTTAAGCATAACTTTGTCACCAACTTGGAACTCTATGTCCTTCTGTCTAACGTCGACATAACTCTTTTGACGACTCCGAGCCGTTCTCAATCGTTCCTGAATCTGTAGGACCTTCTCAGTTGTCTCCTGAATAATCTCAGAACCTTTCAACTGACTATCCCCTAGCTCGCTCCAACAAATGGGAGATCTACACTTCCTTCCGTACAATGCCTCGAAAGGTGCAGCTTTAATGCTCGCATGGTAGCTGTTATTGTATGAGAACTCTGCTAGTGGTAAGTACTTATCCCATCCGTTTCCGAAATCGATGACACATGCTCTCAACATGTCCTCAAAAGTTTGAATAGTTCGTTCGCTTTGGCCATCTGTCTGGGGATGGTATGCTGTACTCATATCTAATCGGGCCCACATTGCTTTCTGTAATGACTGCCAAAACCTGGAAGTGAATCTGCTGTCACGATCGGATATAATAGATATAGGCACTCCATGCCTAGAGACGACTTCCTTAATGTAAATCTGAGTCAACTTCTCCATTTTATCAGTTTCTTTTATCGGTAAGAAGTGTGCAGACTTAGTGAGACGATCCACGATAACCTAAATAGTATCGTAACCTCCCACGGTCCTCGGTAGTTTCATGATGAAGTCCATGGTAATACCTTCCCACTTCCACTGGGGAATCTCTGGTTGAGTTAATAACCCTGATGGCTTCTGATGTTCAGCCTTGACTTTAGCGCAAGTCAAGCACTTTTCAACATAAGTAGCAATATCAGCTTTCAATTTTGGCCACCAATAAAACGCCTTCAAATCTTGGTACATTTTATCTGACCCCGGATGAATTGAGTACCTTGACTTGTGTGCTTCTTTCAACCCTAGTTCTCTCAATCCACCAAACTTTGGTACCCAGATTCGATTAGCAAAGTACCGTGTTCCGTCCTCCTTGATGTCAAACTTCTTATCCATTCCTCTGAGAAATTCAACATCGACATTTTCTTGTTTCACGGCTTCTGGTTGTGCTTTGCGGACCTGTGATGTGAGATTCATACAGACAACTATGTTAAGAGCTTTAACCCTAAGAGGTTTCTCTCGCTCTTTTCTGCTTAAAGCATCCGCCACAACATTCGCCTTGCCCGGATGGTATTGAAGTTCGCAGTTATAATCGTTAAGTAGTTCCATCCAACGTCGTTGTCTCATGTTGAGTTGTTTCTGATTGAATATGTGCTGTAAACTCTTATGGTCAGTGAAGATAGTAAACTTGGTTCCATACAGGTAGTGTCTCCACATTTTAAGTGCAAAGACAACATCTCCTAGCTCAAGGTCGTGCGTAATGTAGTTTTGCTCGTGAATCTTTAACTGTCGTGATCCACAAGCAATAACCTTGTTTCGTTGCATAAGCACGCAACCCATTACTTGACGTGAGGCATCACAATAAATGATAAAATCTTCACTTCCCTCGGGTAGAGACAATATCGGTGCAGTTGTCAACTTCTCCTTCAACAACTGAAATGCAGTCTCTTGCGGTTCTGACCACTCATACTTCTTTCCCTTATGAGTCAACGCGGTTAATGGCCGGGCAATCTTAGGGAATCCTTCAATGAATCTCTGGTAGTAACCAGCTAGACCCAAAAATTACCGGATCTGCGTTTGCGTCTTTGGGGTTTCCCAATTCTTAACCGACTCAATCTTTGCTGGGTCGACCTGTATTCCATTGGCCCCTACCACATGACCAAGAAATTGTACCTCTGGTAACCAAAAGTCACACTTAGAGAACTTTGCATACAACTGCTCTTTTCTAAGCATGGTCAATATCGAACGTAAATGTTGTCCGTGCTATTCTCTGTTCTTCGAGTATACCAATATATCATTAATAAACACAATGACGAATTTATCTAGGTATGGCTTACACACACGGTTCATGAGGTCCATGAACACTGCCAGTGCGTTCGTCAAACCAAACGGCATCACTGTAAACTCATAATGTCCATAACGTGTTCTAAACGCTGTCTTCGGGACATCAGCTTCTTTGACTCTCAATTGGTGATACCCGTATCTCAAATCAATCTTTGAATAACAACTAGATCCATGTAGTTGATCAAATAAGTCATCAATCCTCGGTAGCGGATACCGATTCTTGATTGTCAATTTGTTCAATTCTCTGTAGTCGATACACAACCTCATCGACCCATCTTTCTTTTTAACAAATAGGACCGGAGCTCGAACTATGAACCCTTGGTCATAAAGTCCAGCTGGTTGCGCCAGACACGGATCAATGTATTACTACCCCGATGTTCTTCACCATGGGGAGCTCCTATTTAACGTGAGCACCTTGCTCCTCAGCTTGGCATTCATAGCCAACAACTATTATAGCTCTAGGGGTAAAGCCTAAACGGTGCGCGTGCCACTGGGGATGTTCCTGGCACTAGATCAGGTGGAAGACCAGGTACTTCTCCGGAAGGATCTCAAGGAAGGTTTCTAACGGTTAGGACATCTTCGGGTCCCTTAAATGTTGATTTACTCACATGTGCCAGAATTGCGAGGCATTCTCATCTCATGTACTTCTGGACCTTCGAGTAATTAGTGTAACATGACGGTGTACTGATCACCTCTCCATACACCATTATCATTGGTGAAAGAAATTCGAATAGCCTTCTGGTCGCAGTTTCCTCGGTTGTATCGTCAGATAGCCGGTTTGTTTCAACCACGAGGTTAAAACTTCCTAGTTTAATAGTTCTATAGGGTACACGTTGTCTAACGAAGGTACAGGAAGATGTTGTGACCAAATCCTCTAGCGTTAAAACTTCTATCAGTGCGGGTGTTGAAAATATATATAAATGTTATGATCGATGAGTAAGAACAAACTCGTGACGAATTTCATGAAGAACGATACTGAACAAGGTGTGATGGCAACTCAAATAAAATCTGGTATTTTAATCAGAAGAGCTGGTGTAAACTTCCAAACGTATGTGCCTCACAGGAAACAGGTGAAGTGTAGTTCGAGTCAATGCGTTCAAAGTCGGTTGGTGATGTTTTTAGGTATAAGGAAAATCATTGTTGCTTAAGGAAAGCACGTTAGATCGGAGAAGGGATACGGTGACAAGTAGTACTTACTAGTAGCAGTGAGTGGTGGGTTAGTGATAAGTAGAGATAGGTTGTGACGAGCAGTGATGATTGTAGTGACGAATAAGTTATTAGGTAGTATACTCGCATCATAAGTACACACATGTATATTAACACTCCCAATAATGCATAAAAGTTATCAATCGGTAGACTCGTGTTGGGAAACAAAAGCGTGAAGCTGCGAGTGGTTGAATGATAGGTTGGTTGGAAATCGATTAGGCAATATCTACTATTTATTGTGCAGGCTGTTATCGTGAATTCCTCCTCTGAAGACGTACTAGAAATGAGTTGTGATGCACAGTAGCGAGTAGTAAAATGTGGAGGTGTTAGTAGTGACGAGTAGTACTTAGTAGTGGTAAGTAGTAATGAGCAGTGTTGAGTAGTAGCAAGTAGCAAGGGGTAGCAGTAAGTAGTATTTAGTAATGACAAGCAGTGAGAAGTAGTGATCAGTCGTGACTAGCAGCGAGAGACGGCATTGAGTAGTAGTTAGCAGCAATAAACAGTACTGAGTAGCGGTATGAGATGACGAGTGTGTTCAAGTAGTGTCTTTGTAGTGACAAGTAGTGATTGGTGGTGACAGACAGTGTCAAGCAGTGACGAGTTGTGTCATGATTACAAATTACCTATAAGTTATATTAACAATTAATTTGCACAATGTAAGTTTATACTCAGAGATTACACTGTTTGTTATCTAAATATTGTTTATCCAAGTAACCTACTTGACTCGGCCTCAATTCCTTATTTTGCGATGTCGGAAGTTCTATATGAGTTACCGTAATGTAATCCTGGTCATTACATTACGCTATCTCACATTTCCATTCGACATCGCTCCATAAGTTCAAGATAACGTAGTCAACTTAATTCAATTAAATCTCGCGTCATGTGTACGTATGCGATTCGTGATACAGTATTTAGTCTAAGTCCATATCATATGGGTATAAGGTGTATATGCATGTGATGTAGTGTATAGCCCTACATGTAGCATAGTGACACAAACAGTGCAAGTATGGTGCATAAAAGTCATCCAAGATACACGGATATAGACTAGACTTTACTAATGCGCCCTACGGTTAGACACACTAATTTATCCTAGTTCCCTATAGCCAAAGCTCTGATACCATACTGTAACACCCCGTCAAAATCCCTTTAACAGAATGTTAACTCTGGTCCCAGTGCTTGGCTTGACTTCTATGTAACAGCAATATACTACAGCGGAAGCAATTAATACCTGAGAATAAACACGCAAAACGGATCAACAATAATGTTGAGTGAATCTATGGGTTTTTAGTAAACAATACAACATGCTTAAGAAATAACATTTCGAAAATGTTTATTAATGGAAGACCCCCAAGGTTTAATGTTAAAGTTTGTAGACAACACCGTTTCCCGTTTCAAAAGTTTGTTGACACTACCATGTCAAGTTTCAGATATTCGTAGACAATACCATGTCAAGTTTTATCTCATTCGTTCGAAAACTACAGTTTAAATAACGTAGTATAGTTACTAAAAAACAGTTATCATAAAAATAGTTTAATTTCCTTGACCACGAGATTTTACAAGTACAACACCAAGTTGTAAAAAGTTTGCATAATATATGAGCACCTGAATACTAGCAATGACCCGAGTATAGAAACCACTATACCCGCCTTTACCTCATAAAATGTTATATACTTGTTCGAGTGTATCTAATGTTCAAAATAAATGCACCACAGTTAATATTGCAGGGTGAGGTTGTCAACCTAAAGGATCCGTCCATCTAAATTGTGCTTATACCGATGGTATTAAAAGTATTCAAGCTAGAGGCTTTGTGAACAACAATATGCATATATAGTACTCGTGACAATACAAAAGCATTTGTTAATGTAAAGATAACAGCGTGTATTCTCATCCCTGAAAACATGTAAAAAGCGGGACTATAGACTCACCTTTGAAATAAAGCTCGGATGACAGACAAAACTTGTACGGATTATAATCGAGTAATGCAACCTAAGTATACGTATTTAGGTTGGTCAATAAATGTATCTTTAACAAGTGTGGTTTCATAGTAT
Source organism: Rutidosis leptorrhynchoides (assembly GCF_046630445.1). Classification (NCBI taxonomy): domain Eukaryota; kingdom Viridiplantae; phylum Streptophyta; class Magnoliopsida; order Asterales; family Asteraceae; genus Rutidosis; species Rutidosis leptorrhynchoides. The sequence continues at coordinate 104,267,040 of NC_092333.1, read as the reverse complement.
AAGTTGTCTTATTGCTCGACTCGACGCGTTTCCAAGTAAAAGCCAACTATATCATGCAAGTCAAACAAAGTCAACCGAAGTCAAACCGAAAGTCAAACTTGGTCAAAGTAGTCAACTAAAGTCAACATCAATAGGTTCATGTCAAATGTTGGTCAACATGTTGAACCTAAGTCAGACAATACATTTTAGGTCATAACAGATCAATTTCACAATTTCAGTTTATCGTTGTTTACAAAGTTCATGAACATGTAGCATACTTAGCACATTATCTCATAGTACAAAATTCAAGTAAACATGGAAAACTCCAGATCATAAATATACTTAAAATAGATTCCAAAAAGTCCGGCCAGGGTCTCATACGATAATTAAAAGTTAGGAATCAGAAGGGGTACATTTGGGGTTTGCCAAGTCAGTTTCTGACCGCGCACTGATTTCGTTTTGGCTATAACCGGAGTTAGGAACATGAAATTGATACAAGAACAGTGGTCATAGTTCAAGGACAAGTCAAAGTAACATATATCAAAAATCTAGCAACTTTTGTTTAGCCAATTTGTACAGTTTATTCGTGCAAGTTGAATATTAAGTTTTCAGCTCAAATCAGAATTTACATAAAGTATGGCTCTATTGTGCCCAATGCATAAGGTTTCAGAGATTGACATTAACTAACAATAAGTCACATATCATGTTAGGTTTCATTTTCCAGAAGCATACATGCTCATTCAATAAACACAATCCACAGAGTATAAAAGAGTGAGCAAGTTGCAGATTCGATTCTTGTTTAGCTAGTCACATTCGCACGCGATTATCCGAAGATCTAGATACAATTATCCTATGATATCTACATGAAAAGTGAATTAATTTTTGTGTACATTTCAAATATGTGAAGCTTTAATCACATAAGTTAACACATTTTATCATACAAGGATATTTTCATGCAAGTGCTGTATAAAACTACTTTTACACTATATCAAGCATATCTCGGGTTATACATAAGAAAACGACATGATATCCTAGTCTAAATTACGTGTTTTTAAATTATCTTTACAGTGGTATAAGTTTCACATGCCAATTCATGGTCTATCAAACCCAGATTTCTGACCAATCACAAAAACACAACGTTAATTTCAAATGGACATAACTTGATCATCCGGAAACGAAATCAAGCGAATCCAAAGCCTAAAATCAATAGTTTTTCGCAAGGAATCTAATTATCACATAATATCATGCATTTGAAAAATCAAAAGTTACTGATCATGCAATAAACAATTCGGTTTTAACCCTAAACAATCAATACGAACAAATTAATGATTAAACAAGCATACAAACACGACGAATCGAGCATTTGACCAACATAACTATGAAACCTTATGAAATCAGAATTTTTAGAGATTAGGGTTCATGTGATTATACCTTTGATCACAAAATTGTTTATATCAATGGATAGAGAACGATGAGATGAACGCGATTTGTGTAGAACACTTTTGCTAATTTTGAAAGATGAAGATGTGATGGTGGTGATGATGGGCGACGATCAAAGAGGCCAGGGAGGGAGAGAAGTCGACTATTTTTGAGTATTAGTGAGGGTTTATGCTAAATTTAGGTTTACTACAAGTATTTATATTAGGGTTTAATTATCACAAAATACAAATAAGTCCCTTAAGTTGCAAAAATTAAAATATAAGGGGGGAGGGGAGTGGGGTCGGCCGAATGGCCCATGGGGGTGACTCCCGGGTTCGTGTTTTGCAAAAGCTTGTGCTCGTGGTCCGTTTCAAGTGCCGTTTAGTCGTACAGAAGGCCCGAAACGCTAAACCGATCGTTAAAACGCAACCAAACGTTAATTTACTAAAAACCTAATAAACTAAATATTTTTAAAGAGTTAATAATTAATAAATTAATTATTAAAATAAACCCGAGCGTTTCGTTGCTCAAAAAGCCGTTATCAATACCGTGTCATTTTTATCGTATTTCATTAACCGAAATATTTATTTGAATTAATATCAACCCTTATTAATTATTGTAACCCTCCATGGATCAAATATGCATTTATTACACATAAACACACAAAAGTTAAATAATCGCCGTTAAATAAACTAACGGACGGTTAACGGAAGTAACGAAAAAAGCAGGGTTGTTACACTAGTTGTCAATAGCCATGTTTTGACCAAATGACCTATTTTTCGCCAAATAACAACATTTATAACCCAAATGATGAAATCAGGACAATTTTGACCCAAATGTCAATTGACCAATGTTTTGACCCGAATGGTCAACACTGGTCAACAGATTCATAATAATAAGTTTATATATATATATATATATATATATATATATATATATATATATATATATATATATATATATATATATATATATATATATATATATATATATATAGGGGCAGGATCAATGGGGAAATAACCAATCGGGGGGAAGTGAGGGGAAGCAAAATTTTTTTTTTTTTCGTTTTTTTTGAATTTTTTTTTCCGGCAGCAAGATCACACGAAAATATGAACATTTAGAAGAGACAATTCATGATGAATGTTATTATTTAGGCGGGAAAACGATCGATAAAAATAACATTTAAGATAATATTGTTCGTGAAGAATATGAACGTTTTTTTTCCATGTTTTGTGAAGTAAAATTTAGCCCGATTTAGAGTTTAGGGTTTAGGGTTTAGGGTTTGGTGTTTTGGGTTTATTCCATAAACCCAAAACACCAAACCCTAAACCCTAAACCCTAAACCCTAAACTCTAAACCGTTCGTGTTAAAAACTCAATCTAAATCCTAAATCTAAACCCTAAATCTAAACCCTAAACCCTAAATTTCTAAACCCTAATATCTAAACCCTAATATCTAAACCCCATTAGCTAAAACCTCAAAATACGCTCGAAAAACACGATAATTGTTATATATTACTTCTTCGAGCGTTTTCCCGCCAAAATAAAAACATTTATCACAAAGTGTCTCTACTAAATGTTCATATTTTCATCTCATCTATAATGTTCGTGAACAAAGTTTTTTCAAAAAACGAAAAAAAAAAAATTTTTTTGCTTCCCCCCGCTTCCTCCCGAATGGTTACTTCCCTTTTGATCCTACCACTATATATATATATATATATATATATATATATATATATATATATATATATATATATATATATATATATAAAAGAAAGTTTGTTCTAGCTTATTTGTCATTAAACCCGAATTAGCAGCACAAGATGCCATGTGTAATTTACAGCTGTCAAAAATCAGTGTTTATGATTAAAACCAATTAAAGGAATTGATTAAATAACGATAACTTGGAGATTATAAATTAAATAAATTGATTTAAACAAAAAAAATTAAAAAACAAACATAACAAAACTCCCTCGTACTTTTTTTTACAAACCTTATCTCCATTCACAAACCCTATCTCCATTCCCTTTTCAAAATTCACGGCCTATTTTCTCTTTCAAATTCAAGGAAAAAACGATGGTCTTATCTCGAATTAAGCAACGGAAAGCGCGTTCAACGTTTTCGATCCCTTCCAAATTTTCAGGTTTATTTCGAAAATCTTACTCATTTATCATCATTCGACTTCAAGAGTAACATCTGTTAGCGTAAATTAAAGATTATTGATAACGATCATAATAAAATTTAAAATTGAAGATAGTAATACGCGTATTATTCAATTTCTAAACCATATGTCGATTCAATCAAATATGGATGTTAGTATATGGATGATAAGTGGGTCACAAGTTCATGGTAAGTGATACTCCAACCCAACTATGATGCAAATGTTTCACTTTTAACATTGTTCCTTTGCTCCTATGTACTTTAATATTTATGATTACAATTGTTTTATGTTTTGGAAATGTAGGTTTGAGTATAGGTTCTTAACATGTGATTCTTGATTTTTATGCTGAACATATCTATTTATTTGTACCTTATGCATAGAATTTCTTATGGATGTCAAAAATTATGTAGGTTATCCTGGTGTTGATAGGTAATAATCTTTGGATGTCAAAATTTATGAAGGGAATTAGTGCTTACACAATCTGTGAATGAGCCTCACCACTTTCCAAGGGTCACCTAGTGCTGTTGGAGGAGTTGATACAACTACTGGTGATGTAAGAGTTGAAACGGGTCGAGCGGGTTGAGTTGAACAATGATATGCCACAATTAAACCCATTTAGTGTGCAGGTTTTCTACCGTAAGAGGGACTTCACAATTCTATTTACCGTGTAGTTTTTCTACTGTATGAGGGACTGCACAAATTTTTTATTGTGTAGTTTATCTACTGTAGGTGGACTGCACAATTCTAAAACGCTTGATATATCACGAATACTGATATGTATGAATTAGTGTTAGATTTTGGTGGTTTTGTTTGACTAAATCGCGCTTTGTTGGTATGTTATTGCAGGAAGGAGAATGCAAATGGGAAGAAAAAGACTAGCTGGCACTTTGTTTGTTTTGTTTGACTAATTGGCGATGTGTTGATATCTTAATGCATTCTTAGAATCTTATTTAAATGTAGACATCTTATGTGATCTTTTCAAATGTTTGAGGCGAAGTTGATCATATAAATTGATTCCTTACAACAACAACATATTAGTTCAATGTTGAAGCTCATTTCATTGTAGAATAAAAATTCCGTATCTACATATAAGTAATTTTCAAAGGTTTGTGAGCAGTCGTGCAACGCACGGGCTCAAAGCCTAGTATATATATATATATATATATATATATATATATATATATATATATATATATATATATATATATATATATATATATATATATATATATAACACTATAATAGCACACTTTAATAGTTTATGTAATTGTAATCAGTTTGTGAATGATTATAAATGAAATTTAGACATATACAATGTATCTAAAGTTTGTAAATGACCAAATGACACTATTTTTTAGCATATGACCAATTGACACTGTTTTTAAGTCATGTTTGCAAATGACCAAATGACTCTCGACAATAAAGTTTGCAAACGACCAAATGACCTATAAATGCAGACATCATACACTATAAAGTGACTTCAAAGTTGACTTATAGCTCAGTGGTACCCGATGCCTTTGATCCCTGGGCCCACAGTGGGGGAAGCTTTGACCCAAGAAAGGCGCAAGTTCGATTCTCAGTCTGGGCGCCCCGCATGGAATTATTTCTCCCTCCGGGGGGAAATTTGTGAAGTGTTTTCGGGGGTCTAGCTAGCTGGGATAAAAATCGCCTTGCCGTCACTGTGGTACCTGGTAGGAGGTACTTTGCCGGCACATGTCTCTTTCGGGGTGGGATTGGTGGGTGCTACGGCACACATGGTTAGCGTGTCCCTGCCAACTTACACGTAGACCCAAAGTTGACTTCAATGCTCACATCATACACTATAAATAAAAAATAAATAATGGTGACTGTTTTGACCCAAATTGACCTAATGCTGACTGTTTTGACCCAATTGACCTAATAGTGACTGTTTTGACCCAAAGTGACCTAATAGTGACTGTTTTGACCCAAAGTGACCTAATAGGACAATTCTAACAGTTTGACCTCTAACAGTTTTTTTACCAATCTTGCTACCTGTTTTGACCACTATCAGTATTTTTTTTTATTTTTTTTACTGCTTTTTTTTTACTGCTTTTGACCAATCGTGCTACCTGTTCAAATATCATAATTCAAATAACACAATTCAAATGAAATAATTCAAATGACATAATTCAAATGAGATAATTCAAATAACATAATTCAAATAACATAATTCAAATGACATAATTCAAATGACAGGTTTTACCAAAACAAAAACAGTGTCATTTGGTCGTGATGAATGTTATTATTTAGGAGGGAAAACAATCGACAAAAATAACATTCAAGATAATATTGATTGTGAAGAATGTTAACGTTTTTTTTCCATGTTTTGTGAAGTAAAATTTAGCCCGATTTGGAGTTTAGGATTTAGGGTTTAGGGTTTAGGGTTTATGGTTTATGGTTTAGGGTTTAGTGTTTTTGGTCCAAAACACCAAACCCTAAACCCTAAACTCTAAACCGTTCGTGTTAAAAACTCAATCTAAATCCTAAATCTAAATCCTAAATTTCTAAACCCTAATATCTAAACCCTATAAACCCTAATATCTAAACCTAATATCTAAAACCTCAACATACGCTCGAAAAACACGATAATTGTTATATATTACTTCTTCGAGCGTTTTCCCGCCAAAATAAAAATATTTATCACAAAGTGTCTTTATTAAATGTTCATATTTTCATCCAATCTATAATATTCATGAACAAAGTTTTTTTAAAAAAAGGAAAAAAAAAATTGCTTCCCCCCTCTTCTCCCGATTGGTTACTTCCCTCTTGATCTTACCACTATATATATATATATATATATATATATATATATATATATATATATATATATATATATATATATATATATATATATATATATATATATATATATATATATATATATATATATATATGATGACTTTCACAAATCTTTCCATTCACGGACCATTGAAAGACTTTAAGATTTACCCACCGTTGAACTTGTACACTTTTGTTTCCACAAGCCATTGTAACACCTTAATCTTGAAACCATTCACCAAACCGGCCATTACTTCTATCAAACCAAAAACCCAATACGTAACTGACACTCACTGAGCGTTCGAACAAAGAGATCCAAATGTATTGCGACCCTTAACATTTGTATGCTCGGGATACCTCATTGGATCGCTTAGCCAAAGAAATACAATTTTTTTAAACGGTTTGAGCTTATTACCATATTATTCTTACCCATAAAAAGTATAAGACCATATTCGATATGAACATAAAACGAACCCCCATTACAACCGAATAAACCTTCACCATTGAGTAAATCCATATTGATCACAATGTATCTACCAAAGCCACTAACATAAGAAGTTATGTCTCTTCATATTGAAGTTGAATTGAAGGCACCCATATTCCCACCTCATGACACCGTGATGATTAAAACCACCCACGACCTAAATAAATCAATAAATTAAATACAAACTTAATTAATTAGATTACCAACCCTTCTTCTATTATCTTTATTACCAAATCCACCATAGACCCATATAGCTACCCTCATTGTTTGTTTTTATTAGGGCGTTCACTGCCATCGAACATACCTTCTAAAAAATTCCCGAACGTATTCATCTCGTTCTCTTTAAGATGTTGTTTTGGGTTTAGAATTTTACCGTACACCTTGATAGGCTTGCTAGGATAGGGAGTCGACTGTTCCACTTGAGTATTATCTTCTCCATTGACTCTGGTTGGTTTTCTTGCAAACGCTACTGATTGCTCTTCCTCATCGTTGTCTTTATGTTCATCTAAATCATATTCTACCGAACCAGTCTCCACCTCATAAATTAAATCTCTTGTCTTTGCTTTCTTTTTTCTTTTTTTGTTACACTTTGATGGACTACGGTGAGGAGTGACAACATCAACTTTCTTAGCTAAAGCTTTGATTTTCATTGAATTCTTTTTATACATACCACAAGAAGATCTACAATCTAATGTTGGGCACTGACGAAGATCTTGTTTCTCATGGGAAAAACGAGCGGCATGAAAGAAATTGGGATTGTCCGCTAACCCAACATTAAAAGCAGGGCCTTTATTACCCACCTCATTACCTATGGGCTCCCTGGCATCCTTTTCTGGCACAATAACATTATTCGATGTGGGCCAAACAGACACATTTTTATTGTACTCGGAAGGTAGGGTTTCAGCAGCCTTGAAAGTGCTCTCCAAGTTGACACTAAGGTTATTTGGAATTACTTTTACAACAGGGATACTTTCAGAGCACTTTACAAGCACGCTACTCGATTTCTTCACCAAAACTCCTCTGTACATTTCATAAACTTGTAAGTTCAAGTTGGAAGGCGGGCCTGCATCTTTTGGTGGCAGACTATTATCCGCTGGAATTAAGGTATTATTATCCGATTGCAAGGTTCCAAATTCAAAATTTAAATTTACATCTACATTGGCCTGAGCGTCTTCCTTATCTGCTACCGGAGAACCAATGACTGATTTCGGCAAATTCAGGCCGTCGTCACCTACTTCCTTGATGATCGGACCATTACGAGTATTCTCCACACCTTCAGTATCGAAATTGTTGTTGTTTGCATCCTTTTGAATATCATAATTGACTTTTTCCATGAAAACATCCATGTCATCGACTACAATATGATCAATGGGATTAAATTTTTTACCCACTTCATGTACCCAAATCTGCACTTTTGTGATATTTTCGGATAACATAACCGTATCTTTATCAATCTTAATTGGCAAAAAAACCTCCTGAAGACGTATAAAGACCCAGCCTGAATTAAATCATGAGATCCCTTTGGAATATACAGAACATCACCAAATTCTTTAACGGCAGCACAAATATTCTCCATACACCCGTAATCAATCGGAATGCCACAAACTTCCAACCATACTGCTCTCGAAAACTTCCCACGCCTATCATTCATCGGTATAACCTTCAAAAATTGTGTAGTACCATTACCATACAAGGGACCTTGACACATGTTATGGAAGCCTGTTTCATCCACACTTCTCACCATACATCGAAATCTGCCCCATGCACTGCACATATCCATTTTTTCTTTTCTAGCCACCAACCAATTGGCAAGTTTTTGTTTGGAGAAATCTACTTTATCGATGATCAAGACAGTCCACTTCATTCCTTGGTTTATCTCCTCATTAATTTCAAGCTGAGAAAGCTTATGATTGTTTATTGGAGGATTGTTGTCAAAACTACCTTTAAACTGACCTTCATTCTTTCTTCTGAAGGTATTACCGTTGTTGTTTCCACTGAATTTAGCTTCTGGAGGATAGTTCTTATGATTAGCATGACCCTTCTCAAACTTTGCCTTGCCAATATGTAATCTGTTACCCAGTAAAAATTTTCCATTCATAAAAGAAATAGCTTCATTAGCTTGTTCATGTCTCTCGAACTTTATGAATACAAAGCTACGACCCATTCTCCAAGCAATATTTTGAATCCATCCTAACCGACGAAGAGCAGCACTTATGATCATAGGATTAGTCTCTCCGTTAATGTTAGCCCATGAACACCATTGATATCTTCCTAAAATGTCGTTGATTGTCCTCATTTGTCTCATCACGACCTTCAAAAAGAGAATGCTTCGTCGGACCTTTTCCTGCAACTGCTTCCACTAACGTATGCATAAACTGATGGGTTGGTGGTGTTGAAGGGTTTGTAGTGGAAATTGAATTTTTTTTTGGAGGAAGTGGAAACGGAAACGGTAGCTTTAGGAAGGTTTTGGTGACCGGAAGTTGCATACATGTTTTCTCAGGTTTTGGGTTTTAATATTCTATTTTATTACTAGGTAGTTTTTACCCATTCTTTAAAATTATATACTCAGTAACTCCCCATTCTTTAAAATTATATATTTCATATATTTTCCATTGCTCAATAACAATACAAAGGATAGATATATATATATACAAGAAAAATGGATATGCCAAGGGCCACTAATAAATGATGACAATCCAAAGATCACTTAACATCCCCGCAGTTAGATCGGGAGAGGAACGAACGGCCAAACTGGTACGAAATTCCTCAAAAAGAGCCGATGGCAGACCCTTTGTGAAGATATCTGCATATTGGTACCGAGAGGGAACATGAAGAACACGGACATGACCGGTAGCCACAAGGTCATGAACAAAGTGAATGTCGATCTCAATATGTTTCGTCCGTTGATGTTGAACCGGATTTGACGAAAGTTAAACAACACTTACATTATCACAATAAACCAAAGTGGCAGAGAATAGCGGACAAAGAAGCTCACATAAAAGGTTTCGTAACCAACATGTTTCAGCAACTTCATTAGCGACACCACGATACTCCGCTTCTGCACTGGACCTAGACGGTGTAGGCTGCCGCTTTGACGACCAAGATAGCAGGTTATTACGAGAAAATACAATAACCAGAAGTAGATCGTGTGGTAGGGCAACCTTCCCAATCAACATCTGAGTAAGCTACAAGAGAAGCAGTAATGAAGTAAATGGTTGTAAACCTAGATCAAGAGTTCCCCGAATGTAGCGAAGAATCCTTTTAAGAGCAGAAAAATGGGGTTCTCGAGGATCATGCATGTACAGACAGATCTGCTGAACGGCATAAGATATGTCAGGACGCGTAAAAGTGAGGTACTGAAGAGCACCTGCAAGGCTGCGATATAGAGTTGGATCGGACATAGGAGGACCATCAGCCCCAAGCTTGGAGTCAGTGTCAACTGGTGTCCTACAACGGTTACACTGTAACATGTTCTTTGGAGCTCGCTCAAGAATCTCAATAGCATACTGCTCCTGAGAGAGAAACATGCCACTAGAAGCACGGGTCACAGAAATTCCCAAAAAATTGTTTAACGAGCCTAAATCTGTCATCAAAAATTCTCGATTAAGATATTGGATCACTCGTTGAAGAAAAGCTGTTGAAGAAGCTGCCAAAACAATATCATCAACATAAAGCAACAAATAAGCCGTGTCTTGGCCATAGCGATAAATGAACAACGATGAGTCACAACGACTATGCTGAAAACCTACCCGCTTAGCGTAACCCGCAAATCGTTGAAACCAAGCACGAGGGGCCAGCTTGAGACCATATAAAGACTTCTGCAAAAGACATACATAATCTGGGTGTTCAGGGTCCCGAAACCAGGAGGCTGATGCATATAGACGGTCTCGGAAAGATTGCCGTTAAGAAAAGCATTCTTGACATCAAGTTGATGAACATGCCAATGTCGAGAAAGTGTAAGACCAAGTACTGTACAATTGGTGGCCGACTTTACAACCGGACTAAACGTCTCATCACAGTCAATCCCAATCTGTTGGTTATGACCATTCATAACCAGACGCGCTTTATATCTACTAAGAGAACCATCTGCATTATGCTTATGCCGAAAGAGCCACATGGAATGAACTATATTCGCATCCGCAGGGCAAGGTACAAGGGTCCAACTATTATTTTTAATTAAAGCATTATATTTCTCATTCACAACATTTTTCCAGTTGAGGTCATGAACAGCTTGGGAGTAGGATTTCGGAATGAGTGATATGGAAGACACTTGGAGATTGATGTGTTGACCGGGTTTTGTTGTACCAACACGTGAACGTGTGACCATAGGGTGAGTAGAAGTAGAGGTGGATGTTTGGGTCGTAGATGGGTTACTTGGGAGTTCAACTGAAGGCTGGGTTGGTGCAAAATGAGGCATGGGCTGCGAATTTAGTAGGGTTTGGGGTGCTGGTTGTGATGTAGAATGACTAGCAGGTGGTGAGGGGTGGTTTTGGGTGGTGGCTTGATATGTAGGTTGAGGGAGAGGATTGGGATGTGGGGGAGGATGAGTGGTTACTGGCAGTGTTGTAAAAGTCGGCCGACTTGGCCGACGCGTCGGCCGATGCGTCGTTTTTTTGGATTTTCCGTCTCGTTTTTTCTGAAAACGACTCAAAGGACGGTCAAAGCTAAAAATTCGGTCAAAGTATGTCAAAGACGGTCAAAGTTGGTCAAAAACGGTCAAAATCAGTCAAATTTTCGTCAAGATGTGATATGTTTTAAAATTAGGGTTTGTTTTCATTTATTGGGCCGCTCTTTTCTCTGTGTCCTTACTGATAATGTACTCGGTAACATTAATTGAGTTTGAAATTTGATTGTATTTAAATTCAAGTTCTTATTTAAGAAATTTATGGTACAAAAATCAACTAGTTTATACATATATAAATATATATTTAAGAAATTATAAATAAAGTCAACGTTGGTCAACGACCGATGCGTCCCCGACGCGTCCCCGACTCGGCCGACGCGTCCTTTTTAGGTCTCGACCGATGCGTCCCCGACTCGAGACTTTTACAACCTTGGTTGCTGGTGAGTTTAAAGAAGTGGTTTAGGTAGTGGGGGAAGAGATAGAAGTATCGAGAAATGAGTAAGATGGTGGTTTGTGAGGAGTCATTGAGCCATAAGGGAACGAGTTTTCATCGAATGTGACGTGGCGAGAGATGATTATTTTATTGATAACGAGGTCTAAACAACGGTAACCACGATGGTTAGAAGGGTATCCGAGGAAGATGCAATGGGTGGAACGAGGAGCTAGTTTGTTTGTGGTGTTAAGGTGAGGGTAACTGTCATAACCCGTCCTTAACCATAAGAACGTGTTAAATAACGTATGATTTCATTGCGAGGTATTGACCTCTATATGCGACATTTTTAAAAGAAAAACTGCATATATTATACATTACAAACCATGATTCTTATTTTTGTTACAAGCTTTGGACAACATAAAAATGATTATCGTTTAGCGATAATCTTCGACTTACAAACTTTACATATAATGATAACAACACGGTTTCTAGCATATTTTACAACACAGATCCTCGGGTATGCAGTTTTATTTTTGACACAAATATGCGTACGCAAGATCCTGCTCAAATTCAACATTATGCAGCGGAAGCTTTAGTAATCTCCTGAGAATAGACATGTTTTAAAAGGTCAACATAAAGTTGGTGAGATATAGGTTTAGTGCCGGCAGCAATATATATATATATATAGACCACAAGATTTCGTATATAAACAGTTTAATAAAAATATTCTAAGTGGTTGAGCACTTGGTAACCATACTTAACATTTAATCACGTCGCATATTCCCTTTAATATGAAATCTTACTACACCGTACCAAGTGTAGTCACAAAACGAAGTACTGTGCAACCGTTGAATACTGGTCGTCCAGTCCGGTTGGGGTTGTCAGGCCCGATAGATCTATCAACAGGATTCGCGTTTACAATACCGCTGTAAATAACAGTTACCAAGCTACAGGGAAGTATGCCAGTGGTACAACTCAACGTAGAATATATTTTTCAGTTACTTGTGTCCATATCGTAAAACATAAACTACATGTATTCTCATCCCGAAATATTTAGAGTTTAAAAGTGGGACTATATACTCACGTTCGTCTTGAAGATATATATATTTTTGACTTGGTCTTCCGGTTGATATCACGAACCTATCCATATATAATATATCAATACCTTTTCTTCTTAAACAAACGTCTCATATATATACTTGTTATACTTTTAATACTTTGAATAATTCCTTAGTCCGTAGTTAGCATTTCGTTGTTAGTAATTCAATTTTAATGGTTCATTTGTAGATGTTTAATATACCCGCAATGAAATAAATAAAACCCCCAACGAAATAAATAAAACCCCATCGTATATGTATTGGTCGAGATTAATCTTGACCCACGGTACCGGTGTTGTCAAATGACGTGTTGCGTACATAAAGTACCGGTGTTGTCAAATGACGTGTTGCGTACAATCATGGGATCTTATGATTAATCTTCTCGTATTGTTTACGGGTGATCCTGAACCATATAAAATTAAATTATGAGTACATATATATAAAATATCATGTTATTTTAAAAAGATGTGATTTATTTAATTTTCTCCAATTATTTTCGTAGCTAAACTAGTCTTAGATATCCGATCTCGTTTTGGTCATAGTTTCTTCGTTACAACTCCGTTTTCATTGATTCAACTTGCCACTTCCTTGGATCGAGTCCCTCTTTAAGACTATGAACTGTAAATACCTTAGTTTGTATTCGAAATCACAGGTCATAGGTCAAACTTTAGTGAAACTTATGGAGTTGATCATTTTCCATCATGTAAACAACCTTAAATGATTATTTTTCTAAAAATACTTATACTTTGAGTTAAATCATGAAATTTTTATGTGTTAACATATTCATAGTAAATATCAATTTTCCAGAAAATAAGCCTCCAATTCAAAGTTCAAAATAGTTTTTAATTATCCAACCCAAAACAGCCCCCGGTTACACTCCGACACCGTAGATTCAGTTTTAAGGTGTTCTTTGAAAAACCAAGTTATACCTTGTTAAATTAGCATATATTTAAGTTATATTACAGGTCTTGAAGTATTTTAAAAGTTAAGTTAGAAGGATCTATTTAGTTTGCAAACAAGTTTGAAAACATTCAAACTATGTTCTTGTTGTTAAAATTTTATACCATAAAATAAGATAGCTATATATATATGAATCGAATAAGGTTATGAACAAAGTTACTACCTCAAGTTACTTGGACAAGATTGCTGTAAAAGAGGAGTAAGAACCTAGAACCAAAAGAGTGATGGAAGTGGATGAAAGATTGGAAGTAAGTTGGTGTTCTTGGAAGGATTTCTTGAAGTGTTTTTGTAAGGTTTTCTTATGAGGTTTAAGTGTTGTTTTTGAAGCTAAATGATGGGGAAAATGCTTGGAGATGATCAAGTATGAAGTTAAGAGTATTTTGAGAGAGAAATGGAAGTGTAAGTATGAGAAAATGGGGTGAAGAAATGGTGTGCATGCATAAAAACGTTTTTAGGTTATAAAGGAAAAAAAAGATACCTAACTTTGTTTTCTTGCTAAATAATTCATGCTACTTGACAAATGGTTGGTTCCACATGTTTCTTAATCATTTAAGGCTGCTAAGGAGCAGATTTTTATTAGTATATACCAATAGTAAATACATCTAGAAGCTGCGTATGATACGGGTACATATACCCTAGATATACGTGTAGAAATCTTTAAGAAAACGGAACGAGGATTCAAATATAGCTATCTTTTGTAAATATACTTATATTGTTTTATGTATGTAAGCCCTTTAAAAGTGATAAAATACATATCTATACGATGCATGTATAAGTATTATAGGTTATAAGTATTTATGTCGAAGAATGTTACGTATAGTTATCGTTTTGAAAACTTAAGTTAGTAGTTTCAAAATATACTTATAACTCATTGTTATTAGTACCCAATGAGATGTTAAACATCCTTAGATCATGTTAAATATATATAAATACATATATATACATAAACGTATAATTATCGTATGTTATATAGTTCGTGATATCATCGGTCAAATTGGACGGTCAAACGTTGTGTAAAACTCTTTTCAAAAACATAAATCTCAACAATTTAGATTGCTTATCATGTTGGTAAGGTTTAATTTATGTAAATATTAATCTTATAAGTATAAATTGATCGAAAAAGTCCGGGTCATTACAGTACCTACCCGTTAAATAAATTTCGTCCCGAAATTTTAAAATCGTACCTATTTTGCGTCATCGGGAAACAAATGCGGGTATTTTTGTTTCATTTGATCCTCTCGCTCCCAAGTAAACTCGGGACCTCTTCGTGCATTCCAACGAACTTTAACGATCGGTATGTTGCTCTGCTTGAGCCGTTTAACTTCACGATCCATGATCTCGATTGGTTTTTCTATGAATTGTAGTTTCTCGTCAACTTGAATTTCTTCAAGAGGAATGGTGAGGTCTTCCTTTGCAAGACACTTCTTAAGGTTCGAGACGTGAAATGTATTATGTACTCCAGCGAGTTGTTGCGGTAACTCGAGTCGATAAGCTACCGGTCCAATGCGTTCGATGATCTTGAACGGGCCTACATATCTTGCGTTCAGTTTACCTCTTTTACCGAAACGTATTACACCTTTCCAAGGTGACACCTTTAGCATAACCATGTCACCGATCTGAAACTCTAATGGTTTCCTTCGGACATCGGCGTAGCTCTTTTGGCGACTACGGGCTGTTTTCAATCTCTCCTTGATTTGTACTATCTTTTCAGTAGTTTCATGTATGATCTCGGGACCAGTTAATTGTCGATCTCCTACTTCATTCCAACAGATAGGAGATCTACACTTCCTTCCGTATAATGCTTCGAATGGCGCAGCTTTAATGCTCGCATGATAACTATTATTATACGAGAATTCTGCTAATGGTAAATATTTATCCCATCCGTTTCCAAAATCGATCACACATGCCCTGAGCATGTCTTCAAGAGTCTGAATTGTTCTTTCACTCTGCCCTTCGGTTTGCGGATGATATGCGGTACTCATATCCAAACGAGTTCCTAGTGCCTCCTGTAGTGATTGCCAGAACTTTGAGGTAAATCTACTATCACGATCAGATATAATGGAAATAGGTATTCCATGCCTTGAAACTATTTCCTTTATATATAATCGTAATAATTTCTCCATTCTATCTGTTTCCTTTATAGGCAAGAAATGTGCAGATTTGGTAAGACGATCAACAATTACCCAAATGGTGTCGTATCCCCAGGCAGTCTTTGGTAACTTCGTGATGAAATCCATGGTAATACCGTCCCATTTCCATTCTGGAATTTCTGGTTGTTGAAGTAACCCTGACGGCTTCTGGTGTTCTGCTTTGACTTTGGAACAAGTTAAACATTCCCCAACATATGTTGCAACGTCTGTCTTCAAATTAGGCCACCAATAATGCGTCTTAAGATCTTGGTACATCTTTCCAACTCCAGGATGTATCGAATATCTTGTCTTATGTGCCTCGTTCAATATCAACTTCCTTAATCCACCCAACTTCGGTACCCAAATACGATTTGCAAAATATCGAATTCCATCTTCCCGCATAACGAGTTGTTTCTCATACTTCTTCATTATTTCATTTCCTATATTTTCTTTAGTAAGTGCTTCTCGTTGAACTTCTTTGATTTGTGAGTTGAGATTCATGCGAATTTTTATGTTCATCGCTCGTACTCGAATTGGTTCTCGTTCCTTTCTGCTTAATGCGTCAGCCACTACATTCGCTTTCCCGGGATGATAGCGAATCTCACAATCGTAGTCGTTTATCAGCTCGACCCACCTACGTTGCCTCATGTTCAGCTGTTTCTGATCGAAAATATGTTGAAGACTTTTATGATCAGTAAACACAGTGCATCTAACCCCATATAAGTAGTGTCTCCATATCTTTAACGCAAACACGACTGCTCCCAGTTCTAGATCATGCGTCGTATAATTCCGCTCGTGAATCTTCAATTGTCGAGATGCGTATGCAATAACTTTCTTTCGTTGCATAAGAACACAACCAAAACCTTGTCGCGAAGCGTCACAATATATTTCAAAATCATCGTTCCCTTCAGGTAACGATAAAATAGGCGCCGTAGTTAACTTCTTCTTCAGTAATTGAAATGCGTTCTCCTGCTCTGAGGTCCATTCGTATTTCTTCCCTTTTTGCGTTAATGCTGTCAACGGCTTAGCTATTCGGGAAAAATCTTGAATAAACCTTCTATAATAACCGGCTAAACCCAAAAATTGGCGTATCTGCGTTGGTGTCTTAGGAGTCTCCCATTTTTCAATGGCTTCAATTTTTGCTGGATCAACCTGAATTCCTTTGCTACTAACAACGTGGCCAAGAAATTGCACTTCTTTCAACCAGAAAGCACATTTAGAAAATTTAGCATATAGCTGTTCTTTTCTTAACAACTCTAATATCAACCTTACATGCTGCTCATGCTCTTGCTCACTCTTGGAATAGATAAGAATATCATCAATGAAAACGATAACAAACTTATCTAAATATGGACTACAAACTCGATTCATGAGGTCCATGAATACAGCTGGCGCATTCGTCAATCCAAACGGCATAACCAAAAATTCGTAATGACCGTAGCGTGTCCGAAAAGCAGTTTTCGGTATATCTTCTTCTTTGACACGTAATTGATGATAGCCCGATCTTAGGTCAATTTTCGAGTACACACATGATCCTTGGAGTTGATCAAATAAGTCGTCAATTCTCGGTAGTGGATACCGATTCTTGATAGTTAACTTATTTAATTCACGATAATCTATACACATTCGGAAAGATCCGTCTTTCTTCTTGACGAATAAAATTGGAGCTCCCCACGGTGAAGTACTTGGTCGTATGAATCTACGATCCAGTAATTCTTTTAACTGACTCTGAAGTTCTTTTAACTCGGACGGTGCAAGTCTATATGGAGCACGGGCAACCGGTGCAGCTCCTGGTACAAGATCTATTTGAAATTCTACAGATCTAAATGGAGGTAATCCTGGCAACTCTTCCGGAAATACTTCAGGAAAATCTCTTGCCACAGGCACGTCATTGATGCACTTCTCTTTTTCTTTCTTTTCGACTTTATTAACATGTGCTAAGATAGCATAGCACCCTTTCTTCAAGCACTTTTGAGCTTTCAAATAACTAATGAGTTTTAGCTTTGAGTTACCCTTCTCTCCATAAATCATTACTGGCGTTTTATTCTTACGAGGAATGCGAATTGCCTTCTTGGCGCACACAACTTCGGCTCCTATTTTGGACATCCAGTCCATGCCGACTATTACATCAAAACTTCCTAATTCTACGGGTATCAAATCAATCTTAAATGTTTCTCCGGCTAAATTTATTTTACAATCACGGCAAATTTTATCGGCTTTAATTAGTTTACCATTAGCTAACTCAATCATGTACTTAGCATCTAGAGGTAATGATGAACAATTCAATTTAGCGTGAAAGTCTCTACACACGTAACTTCTATCAGCACCAGTATCAAATATAATAGATGCGGATAAGTTATTAATGGTAAACGTACCCGTAACAAGCTCCGGGTCTTCACACGCCTCTCTAGCATTAATAACAAATGCTCTCCCTCGTGCAGGTCCGATATTTTTCTCTGGATTCGGGCACTGGCTCTTATAGTGACCTTGTTTTCCACACCCATAACAAGTAATGGTAGCCAAAGCAGTTCTATTTGCATTGGTGGCAGGAGTCTTGGTACCATTTGTATTTATAACGAGAGCCCTACAATCTTCAGCAAGATGACCCTTTCGATTACATTTGTTGCATACCACATTACAGTAACCAGAGTGATGTTTGTGGCATCGGTTGCATAAAGGATTTTGTCCTTTATAACCAAAGCTTAAACCACTACCCGCACCTTGCGTGATTTCTTGTTTCTTAAAAGATTGTTGTTGGTTACCTCGATCATAATTTCCATTCCACTTTCTTTTGTTACCTGATACCTTCACATCAGTATTGGATACTTTCTTATCCATGATGACCTGATCCATTAGCTCGTTTGCCATGGTTATAGCTTCATGAATTGTCTTAGGTTTCGATGCTGTAACGTTTGCCTTGACCTTTTTGGGCAAACCATCTTTGTACATTTCAATCTTCCGTTCTTCGGTTGGAACCAATTCAGGACATAGCAAAACTAATTCCATGAATCGCTGATTGTAGTTGGTGATTTCAGTACCAACAACCTTCAGACTTCGTAATTCATCTTCCAACTTCCTAACCTCGTTCCTTGGACAATATTCGTTGATTAACATTGTTTTGAATTCTTCCCATGGAGTATCATAAGCTACATCTCCTCCTACAGCCTTCACATAATTTTTCCACCACGTGAGTGCACTATCTTGTAAAGTGCATGATGCATACTTGGTCATGTCCTTTTCAACACAACCACTGATTTTAAACACAGTCTCCATCTTTTCTATCCATCGGGTTAAACCGATCGGTCCTTCTGTTCCACTGAATGATGAGGGCTTGCAAGCTTGAAAAGTTTTGTAAGTGCACCCCACACGAGGATTTGGGTTAACTGCAGCACCTCTTGCAGCCTCGACCCATAACATTCTGTCGTTCACTCGTTGATTGATGAGTTCCTGGATTTCTTGTTCCGTCATTCGGTTCAATCGCGCCATATTCTTCTATAAGAATGAAAAGAAAATAATTATTCACATGGAATATTATAGATGTAGTGTATATTTACAGTACATTATAGCTTATTAATAATATGAACCAGGTATTATTATAAAAGCCTTTTCTTCTTATTAGCGTTTTATAATTATATCTAGGGTAGTACCTACCCGTTAATGTCCATACTTAATAGCTTAGTACAGAATCAATTACTACCATCTAAATAATACTTAACCATGGAAAATTATTGCATTTCACACTTCACTATTTTACATATGCTTATCTTACATCGAACATTAAGCAAACCACACTAATAATATTATACAAAACATTATATGATCCCATGGTTTAATACGGCAGCGCATCGTTTGGTCTATTTTCTAGGACGTTTAGGTTCAAAGAATCGCTTAACGCTTATCCTGGCTGTCTGCCTATATTTTGGCTGTGGGACTGAAGAACTGGATGCCGGGATAGAACGAATATGAATAGCGGGAATAGGGGTGGTAGTGTCTAGTGGAGTTGGTGCCACATCATCCTTATTAAACTCAGGATTTGAATTTTCTAATTCATTAGCCTTTCGTTTCTTTCCTAGTTCGAACTCGTCTTTTGTAATTTCCTGTATTTCTTCCTCGGGTTCACTTTCCTCCTCGGGTTCACTTTCCTCCTCGGGTTCACTTTCCTCCTCGGGTTCACTTTCCGGGTTCTCTATAGTTGGTTCATCCGGAATTTGTGAGTCTTCCCCAAAGATATCATTTTCGTCATCGGATAGGTTAATGACTGGAACATCATCTGAAGATTCTGGTTCGGAGTCGCTGAATGTGATAACAAGTTTTGAGCCCGACATCTATCATACAACAACTAACCCATTAGTACTACATAATATTTACATATAAATTTTAACCAACAATGATAAGCAATGGTTTTTAAATCAGACCCGGTCAAAGTCCAGACTTACTAATGTATCCTAACGACTTATCGGTTAGACACACTAATGCAAACCTGGTTCGCTAAGACCACCGCTCTGATACCACATGTCATAACCCGTCCTTAACCATAAGAACGTGTTAAATAACGTATGATTTCATTGCGAGGTATTGACCTCTATATGCGACATTTTTAAAAGAAAAACTGCATATATTATACATTACAAACCATGATTCTTATTTTTGTTACAAGCTTTGGACAACATAAAAATGATTATCGTTTAGCGATAATCTTCGACTTACAAACTTTACATATAATGATAACAACACGGTTTCTAGCATATTTTACAACACAGATCCTCGGGTATGCAGTTTTATTTTTGACACAAATATGCGTACGCAAGATCCTGCTCAAATTCAACATTATGCAGCGGAAGCTTTAGTAATCTCCTGAGAATAGACATGTTTTAAAAGGTCAACATAAAGTTGGTGAGATATAGGTTTAGTGCCGGCAGCAATATATATATATATATAGACCACAAGATTTCGTATATAAACAGTTTAATAAAAATATTCTAAGTGGTTGAGCACTTGGTAACCATACTTAACATTTAATCACGTCGCATATTCCCTTTAATATGAAATCTTACTACACCGTACCAAGTGTAGTCACAAAACGAAGTACTGTGCAACCGTTGAATACTGGTCGTCCAGTCCGGTTGGGGTTGTCAGGCCCGATAGATCTATCAACAGGATTCGCGTTTACAATACCGCTGTAAATAACAGTTACCAAGCTACAGGGAAGTATGCCAGTGGTACAACTCAACGTAGAATATATTTTTCAGTTACTTGTGTCCATATCGTAAAACATAAACTACATGTATTCTCATCCCGAAATATTTAGAGTTTAAAAGTGGGACTATATACTCACGTTCGTCTTGAAGATATATATATTTTTGACTTGGTCTTCCGGTTGATATCACGAACCTATCCATATATAATATATCAATACCTTTTCTTCTTAAACAAACGTCTCATATATATACTTGTTATACTTTTAATACTTTGAATAATTCCTTAGTCCGTAGTTAGCATTTCGTTGTTAGTAATTCAATTTTAATGGTTCATTTGTAGATGTTTAATATACCCGCAATGAAATAAATAAAACCCCCAACGAAATAAATAAAACCCCATCGTATATGTATTGGTCGAGATTAATCTTGACCCACGGTACCGGTGTTGTCAAATGACGTGTTGCGTACATAAAGTACCGGTGTTGTCAAATGACGTGTTGCGTACAATCATGAGATCTTATGATTAATCTTCTCGTATTGTTTACGGGTGATCCTGAACCATATAAAATTAAATTATGAGTACATATATATAAAATATCATGTTATTTTAAAAAGATGTGATTTATTTAATTTTCTCCAATTATTTTCGTAGCTAAACTAGTCTTAGATATCCGATCTCGTTTTGGTCATAGTTTCTTCGTTACAACTCCGTTTTCGTTGATTCAACTTGCCACTTCCTTGGATCGAGTCCCTCTTTAAGACTATGAACTGTAAATACCTTAGTTTGTATTCGAAATCACAGGTCATAGGTCAAACTTTAGTGAAACTTATGGAGTTGATCATTTTCCATCATGTAAACAACCTTAAATGATTATTTTTCTAAAAATACTTATACTTTGGGTTAAATCATGAAATTTTTATGTGTTAACATATTCATAGTAAATATCAATTTTCCAGAAAATTAGCCTCCAATTCAAAGTTCAAAATAGTTTTTAATTATCCAACCCAAAACAGCCCCCGGTTACACTCCGACACCGTAGATTCAGTTTTAAGGTGTTCTTTGAAAAACCAAGTTATACCTTGTTAAATTAGCATATATTTAAGTTATATTACAGGTCTTGAAGTATTTTAAAAGTTAAGTTAGAAGGATCTATTTAGTTTGCAAACAAGTTTGAAAACATTCAAACTATGTTCTTGTTGTTAAAATTTTATACCATAAAATAAGATAGCTATATATATATGAATCGAATAAGGTTATGAACAAAGTTACTACCTCAAGTTACTTGGACAAGATTGCTGTAAAAGAGGAGTAAGAACCTAGAACCAAAAGAGTGATGGAAGTGGATGAAAGATTGGAAGTAAGTTGGTGTTCTTGGAAGGATTTCTTGAAGTGTTTTTGTAAGGTTTTCTTATGAGGTTTAAGTGTTGTTTTTGAAGCTAAATGATGGGGAAAATGCTTGGAGATGATCAAGTATGAAGTTAAGAGTATTTTGAGAGAGAAATGGAAGTGTAAGTATGAGAAAATGGGGTGAAGAAATGGTGTGCATGCATAAAAACGTTTTTAGGTTATAAAGGAAAAAAAAGATACCTAACTTTGTTTTCTTGCTAAATAATTCATGCTACTTGACAAATGGTTGGTTCCACATGTTTCTTAATCATTTAAGGCTGCTAAGGAGCAGATTTTTATTAGTATATACCAATAGTAAATACATCTAGAAGCTGCGTATGATACGGGTACATATACCCTAGATATACGTGTAGAAATCTTTAAGAAAACGGAACGAGGATTCAAATATAGCTATCTTTTGTAAATATACTTATATTGTTTTATGTATGTAAGCCCTTTAAAAGTGATAAAATACATATCTATACGATGCATGTATAAGTATTATAGGTTATAAGTATTTATGTCGAAGAATGTTACGTATAGTTATCGTTTTGAAAACTTAAGTTAGTAGTTTCAAAATATACTTATAACTCATTGTTATTAGTACCCAATGAGATGTTAAACATCCTTAGATCATGTTAAATATATATAAATACATATATATACATAAACGTATAATTATCGTATGTTATATAGTTCGTGATATCATCGGTCAAATTGGACGGTCAAACGTTGTGTAAAACTCTTTTCAAAAACATAAATCTCAACAATTTAGATTGCTTATCATGTTGGTAAGGTTTAATTTATGTAAATATTAATCTTATAAGTATAAATTGATCGAAAAAGTCCGGGTCATTACAGTAACATAAACAGCCGAATACACGAAGGAAAGCGTAGTTTGGTTTTGAGTTATATAGGCGAGAGTGTGGTATGTCAAAGTCAATAGTAGAGGAAGGAAGGATATTTAGAAGATACACGGCCATGTGAATGGCCTCTACCCACAATTGAGGAGGGAGGTGTGCCTGAAATAGAAGTGTGTGCATGAGGTTGTTGATAGTTCGAATCATGCGTTCGGATTTTTCATTTTGTTGAGATGTTTGAGCACAAGAAAAGCGTATTTGAATGCCGTTTGATTGAAATAATTGATGAATTACTGTGTTGTCGAATTCACCCCCGAGGTCACACTGAAAAGCTTTAATTTCACGATTAAATTGTGTTTTGACATACGAACGAAAATGTACAAATTTAGAAAAAACATCGAATTTATTATGCAAAGGATAAACCCATAAGTAATGCGAGTAATGATCTAAAAAGATGACATATAATTTAATGCCACTAAGACTTGGAAGTGGGGAAGTCCACCAATCCAAATGAATAATATCAAAACAAGAGCTAACAATAGGGTCTGAAGGATAGAATGGAAGCCTCACGTGCTTGCCAAGTTGACAGGCATGACAAAGCGCGAGAGACTTTGATTTATTACAAACTATAGCATGACTAGAAATAAGTCTACGAAGCACGTCATTCCCGGGATGTCCGAGTCGTTGGTGCCATGTGGAATGGGATGTGAGTAGAGCTTGGTGGATAGGTTGTGAGGTAGGCTTTGTGACCGGATACAAGTCACCTTGGCTGTCACACCGAAGAAGAATATGACGTGTAAAAAAATCTTTCACGGAAAAACCAAATTCGTCAAATTCAATAGATACTTTGTTATCACGAGTGAATTGACGCACGGAAATAAGGTTCTTAATAATGTTGGGTGTAACAAGGACATTATGTAAATGCAGAGGTCGGTGTAGAGTTGGCAAAATACTATGACCAGTGTTGGTAACGGGAATGAGACTCCCGTCACCAACAGCGACAGAAGGATAAATGCGATGATTAAAAATATTACTTAGATTATGTACAGAAGCAGTAAGGTAAGAGGAGGCACTTGTATCCATATTTGAGTCCGTGTTCTCAAATTGTTGTAGAGTCTGAGTGTTTAAAGCATGAGGAACACTATTATGGTTGTGAGTAGAAGTGTTCGGACTGATATAGGCAGAAGGCCCGATATTAGATGACTGAGCCTGAGGCACAAATGCAGAAAATAAATTGGTAGCCTGCTGATACTTTTGTTGCTGCTGGCCCAACATATCAGGCCTACTAACAAGAGATTTATTTCCTAACTGATAAAAAGATTGGCCCAGATTTGACATGTGAGTTGCACAATTAGAAAATAATCCATGTTGGGCCAAAAGAAGCTGTTGGGCTTGTATTATTTTTAAAAGCTCAGCTATGTGATTATTGCTGTGGGTAACGTCGGCCATGAAAAGCTAGAAGTTTCTGACGAGTTTTTGCGTACACCGAATATTTATATGTTGTCATTGAGCAGGTCTATATTTATTCAAGAGGTAGCAATTGGCGCAAAGGTTAATATTTGGCTATACTAATAAATAAAAGACTGAGGTGATCATCACATGTATTTGTCTTCAAATGTATATCACTTGCTTACAATACCAAACTTCTTTACGAGTTAATGAAAGCTTTCTATCGATACGTTAGTTTCAGAGACGAAGCCAAGATTCACATATAGGGGGTGCATTTAAAAAAAATTAAATATCAACATAAAATTTTCATATATACATCGTAACTATGAGATATTTAGGGGATGCTTGTGTTTATTATTTGAAGATATTGACAACTAATATACAATTTTTAACACACTATAACGCTTATCTGAAGAGTTGGGGATACAAAGTTAGTTTATATGCGGCTTTTGTTTTTACATTTGTAACGTGGAAGCTAATTTTATTTTTAGTTTACTTAAGCCAAGAATCGAGAACTCATGTAAGGCTTTTATATATATATATATATATATATATATATATATATATATATATATATATATATATATATATATATATATATATATATATATATATATATATATATATATATATATATATATATTATTGTTCATGTTGATGGGAATTTATAACATGTTTTAAAGTTTGGCTCCCGACTTTTAGTTTTATCTGATAAAATAATTTACGTCTAACAAGTTTATAATCTCGATGTTTCATGGCATAAAATGTACCTGTTCCTGATTACATGTATCTATATAAGATTTCTTTATTTTTTTAAAAAATAGTAATTTTTGGGGTATAAGTTGCAAAAAATAGAAAATAAGCAAAATTTGTTACAAAAATGGTATATCCGAAATTTCAAACTTCGGATTTGGTGAAACCGAAGTTTGGAACTTCGATTTTGGTCAGTTATGCAGATATACAGTGTGACTAGGCTGACATGTTGGATACATGGCAAAACCAAAGTTTTAAACTTCGGTTTTGATTCAAATTTAACAACTGCCATTTTAAATGCACATTTAAACACATGATCCGTAAAATATAAAACTGGGGAATCAAATCAGGCCACGTGGAAACCGAAGTTTCAAACTTCAGTTTTGTTGTTTTTAAGATCCGAACTCTGAAACTTCGATTTCACACACACAAACCCAAAATCAAACTTGTTCTCCAAAAAAACCCCGAATTCAAACAAAAAATGGCTCAGATGAATCAAGTTCATGCTAGATTGGTCCCGATTGATAGTTCTCATTGTTTTTACAAGTGGAAAAGAGTCATAGATCATATTCAATATTTACCAAGAAGCTTGAAGAGGACTTGTTATTTAAACCAAGAAGATCTGATCTCAGCTTTTGGCAACATATTTCGGGTCTTCAAAACGAAACAATACATGCGGGGGTTCAGGTGTATCTTGATAATGTAGGGTTAGGTTTAATTTGTAAATTGAGTAAACAAAGACTCGATTGGTCACTTTATAACACCCCGTCAAAATCCATTAACGGAATGTTAACTCTGGTCCCAGTGTTTGGCTTGACTTCTATGTAACAGTAAAATTCTACAGCGGAAGCAACTAATACCCGAGATAAAACATGCAAAACGGGTCAACATAAAGTTGAGTGAATCTACAGGTTTAAGAAATTAGTTCATCGTATGTTTCATAAAACAGTTTCCATAAATCATTTGTTGAAAATCAGTTCTCAAAATCGTTTATCAGTAATCGGTATCCAAAATCAGTATTCAGAAATCTGTAAACATTTATCAGTTTAAACCAGCAAAGTTTAATGTCAAAAGTTTGCATACAGCAAATGCCAAGTGTTAAGCTGTTGTTAATCGACGATGTCATGTTTCAACTATATGGGACATCAAAAAATTCTTTTTATTTCAACTGCTTGTAGACATTACCATGTCTAGTTTCTAGTTTGTAAACATCAAGTTTAAGTATCATTCATCGTAAGTTAGGCCACGAGATTTCTTTGAAAGCTTCGTAAAAGTATACATTTATCATGAGCACTTGATTATAAGGCTTCAACCCTGCGGATAGCTAAGTCGCTACGCGTCTTCCTTTTACCCTTTATAAGTATACACTGATCAAGTGTACAAGTTACAACAGAATAAGCACCACGTACGTTGAGGTGAGGTTTGTCAAACCTAACGGTACCGTCCCTATAAGTCGAGCTTATGTAAAGTAATTAATATAATCAAGCTAAGGGATTTTTGATCTGAACTTATATGTATATCGTTTAGTTACTCGTGCCTAATATGTACAACATTTGAAATAGCATGTTATCTCATCCCAAAAATGTTAAAGAAAATGGGACTGTAGACTCCCCTTTGCAAAGCACAGTAAACTCTTAGTAAAACAGTACGGTAGTCGGACGATCACGACTGTAAAACGCAACCTAATCATATAAGTTACCTTAAGTAAATACATAAGTCACACTATGTCAACCCATAGTGTACGCGTAGTCCTAGTGCTCAGACTGACTCAATAAGCAAGTAAAAGTCAACTAGTCCAAGCATGTCAATAAAAGTCAACCAAAGTCATACCAAAAGTAAACTCGGTCAAAGTGGTCAACCTAAGTCAATCATCTCAGTAGGTCATGCAATCTTGTTCAACATGTCAATCCTAAGTCAACTAACATGCTATAGCTTATAGTTTATCAATTACACGTACGCAGTTTATCACATGGCATTGAATTTACGCACACCTTACAAACAACGAGCATAACTCATAGTACATAAGTTATGATAATAAGGAAAACTCCAGATCATAACTAGACTCAAAATCGTTTCCAAAAAGTCTATCCAGGGCCTCATACGACGTCTACAAGTAGGGTTTCAGAAATGGTCTAGTTAAGGTTTACCAAATCAGTTTCAGAATGCGCATCAGTTTTATAAAAATTCTCATTTAATATTGAAAATAGCTTTTAACAAACGGCAAATTGGAGATGACTCTAGACACTCCAAATTTCCAGTGATAAAATAACCAAAGACTTTCATATAGCCTATTTGTACATTCTATACATTAAAGTTAGACTTCCTGTTTTGGACAACAATCAGACATGTCATTTGTTGATGTATATAACACATAGCAAACCACATTTTCAGAAGCTAACATGCAAATGAAATATGCTTAGGAATATGTAAATAACAACATACCATAATATCAAAGTCTCAAACAATTTCTAGTTCATTTGAGATCATTTAGCGTGCATACGAAAACAGTTTCAGCTCAATACGAATCGCAAATTTTCATTTAATCATACCGAGAGAAATACAAAACTTTTTAACATGATTCTAAAGTCTATCTTGTGAGATTTTTAACAAGGAATTCAATGGTTATCATTTCAATGACCAATTCATAAAGCATATATTCCAGAAAATTCGTATAGCATGCAAAACCCTAACGAAAACTTTGATTGATCATAACTTACGCATACGGTAACAAAAATATGCAAATCCAAAGTCCAAATTTATTAATTTTCGAGATATATACATCTAAATACTTTATAAGATCAGTACATAAACCCATTTAATCAGATTCATAGCAATTAAATTCGTGATTCATACAAACGACATCAATCGCTCAAAATAACGACTAGTAACGAGTAATAACACAATCAATTGAGCACTAGACACTAATACACTATATAATTGCATAAAAATAAGATCTAGAAAGATTAGGGTTAGTGATTATACCTTAAAACACAAATTGATTTATACTAGCGTGTGTAGAACGATGAGTAGAACAACTTTGATCTACAAGCTTTTGTCTAATTTTGAGTTTTGATGATGACGGTGGTGGGGTGTTGATCTACGGCCAAGGGAGGAGAGGGAAGAAGAAAAAAAGTCGACTAGCTTGTGTGTGAGGGTTTACAAAACAAATTTTCTAATTATAGTCTAGTCTTTTTTAATCACTAGTCAATTATAAGCCCAAAATTAAGTCCATAAGGGGTGTAATGGGTGGGGTTCGGCCGATGGCCCATCTAGGGGGTCATTGGGCTAGTTTGGTCATCTACATGTACGCGCGTGGTCCGTTTCGAGTGCCGTTAACCGTACCGGGTCTCCGAAACGTTAACCGGTCGTTGAAACGCAATCAGCGGGTTTAATTCATTAAATAGATAATAAATTAAATAAGTTTTTCATAATGTTAATAATTATTAAAAATAAGTATCTTATCATTTTTCTGAGTTTCGTAAACTGAAAGGCTTTCTAGGCGATTATCGAAATCGTGTTGTTTTCTAAGTATTTCGTTATTCGAAACAAGTTCATTAATTAATATAAACATATTAATTCAAGTAATCCACTAGGATCATGTATGCATTTAAATTAATTAAACACATAAAGTTCTATGTAATCACCATTAAATAATTAATGGACAACTAACGATAGTAACGGAAAAAGTAGGGTTGTTACACACTTGTTACTGCTATGGTTGAAAGATGGCGCCCGGAGACACATATGTTCCACTTCTCAATTCGTAAAAAATCCTTACCTTATATATTAACAATATTTTATTTCAATATATATACTAGTTTAAAACCCGCGAATTCGCAGGACTTAAACATAAAAGTATTACTCCATCGAATAAGTACAAACAAAGTTCAAATACAATATACGATACATATACATATACATATACATATACATATACATATACATATACATATACATATACATATAACTATATACTAATTCTGATGAGCAGGTACTGTTCACGAGGGTATTCCCGTCTTTTTACATCACATGTGTATTCTCGTCTTTTTACTTTCGTTATTCATCAATCAGAGCTCCAGCCACACCCCCACCTGTCCACCTACCACATTTAGACTCCTGCAGCCGCCATCGGTCAAACACTGATGCTGACTTCCGACCACCACTACCACCATATTCCATCTACGACCACAACCACCGTCAAGTTCAGTCCGGCATCACCATCGACCTACCACCGTGAAATTCCGTTCGGCACCACCATCGACCTTTGACCGTCATAAATTTCAACCGTATGTCGCTACCATCGTCGTCATCCCTCTACCATCAACATCAAAATGTGGTAACCACCACATTTAACCTTCATCCACCTCCACCAACGACCACCAAGAAACAGACCTGAGTAAAATACTTACAAAAAAGAATATCGATGGCGGTGAACGACGTTTAGGTAGGAACGAAGAAGGTAGCGTTAAAGGTTTCGAATTGGTCGTCGGTGTTACGACCGCCGGCAGCTCCAGTGGCGGCTGAAATCAAAGAAAAATTAGGGTTGTGGTTGAGGCAAATAAAAAGGTGGTGATTTCTTGACCTGTTTGTCAATCTACCACACCAACAAAAGTATAGAGTAAATAGAAATAAAAAAGCGGCTGTTTTTTTCCAACCCTTTGTGATGGTGTTACAACGATCGTAGTAAAAGATAAGAGAGTAGGTAGGGGAGGGGAGTGCATGGTAAACAAATATGCCCACAGTTTTACTAAGACCACAGATAATGGGGCGTTTGTGGCCCCCTATGCCGCATACATGTCACGAGAAACGCCCCACAAACGCCTGTAATTTTGGCGTTTGTGGGCGTTTGTAGTTGGACTTTTGTAGTTGGGCGTTTGTCAAGCAAATTCGCCCAAAGAGAGAGAGAACGACCATGAGGTGTCAATTACTGATTGGTTAATGTTATTTCTCTCTCCACCTTTTTAATATTTAATCATTCAAATACCAATAACTTTTTACCACATCACCCACAAATGCCCCTACAAAAGCCCCCCATTACAACTCCCCCTCAAAATGTCATGGCCCAGTCACAGTTTTTCCCCAAAAAGTGCACCTCACCCACTCCACGTCACAATCACCAATATCTGTGGTCTAAGGTGGTTTTTTTTTCTACCAACCAACATACAGACTACATATATTCAATACATCCTCAATATCAATTCAATATAGACATATAGTAATGGGTGCATTCGGTAGATAAGGTGTATACAGTGGCGGAAGGTGTTTTAATAGGTCCGATAACTATTTGGGTTATATGGAATGCTCGAAATGAGGTGGTATTTAATGCTAAGTATATATGTTGGGCCGCTATTGTGATTCGGGTTAAGGTTAAAGTGTTTCAATGGTTAGTTAATGCGAAGTTTTGTGAATCTCATCAATTTTATGTTTGGAGTTCAACTACTAGGATGCTACTGTGAAGACAGAGGAACAAGTGCTTCTTCAATTTTATGCTACTTTGTTATGTTTTGTAATGTTTTGTAATGTTTTTGTTTTCTATAGTTTGGTGTTAGCATTTGGGCAAGTTGTTTGTAAGCTCAGTATGCAATCGATATGGCTCCTTCTGTACTCTCCAATTTTCACATTTTAGTGAAAATTGTTATTAATTTATTTCTTATTTTTTGCCATATATATATATATATATATATATATATATATATATATATATATATATATATATATATATATATATATATATATATATATATATATATATATATAGGGGCAGGTGTAACAACCCTGCTTTTTCCGTTACTTCCATTAACCTTCCGTTAGTTTATTTAACGACGATTACTTGACGTTATTTGTTTATGTGTAATAAATGCATACTTGATCTTTGGAGGGTTACAATAATTAATATGGGTTGATATTAATTCAAATAAATATTTTGGATAATGAAATACGATTTTAACGATACGATTTTGATAACTACTTTTTGAGCAACGAAAAGCCCGGGTTTATTTTAATAATTAATTTTATTAGTTATTAACTTTTTAAAATATATAATTTATTGGGTTTTAATAAATTAAACGATTGGTTGCGTTTAACGATCGGTTTAGCGTTCCGGGCCTTCGGTACGATTAAACGACACTTAAAACGGACCACGATTACACGGTATTGCAAAACACGAGCCCGTGGATACCCCACATGGGCCATTCGGCCGACCCCCTCCCCTCTCCCCTTATTTTGTTAATTGTTGGTTTTGGTTGAGGGACCTAAGTGTAATTAGTGGTATTAGCGCTAGATATAAATGGAATGTGTTAACCTAATTTAGTCATAATCCCCTACATCAAATTTTGAGCAGTCGATCCCTCTCCCTCCCTCCTTGACCGTCGACCATCATCACCATCACCATACCATTCAATTTTCACTTTTTGATAAAACCTTAAACACGAAAGTTACAATTCTCGATCTCCTCTACGCGTTGATATAATTCTTTTCTTGATCTAAGGTATATTTACATAAACCCTAATCTTAATAATATGATTTTTAATAAAGTTTCATAGTTATGTTGTCAATTGCTCAAGTCTATTAGCGTACGTGTTAATTGTTATCGTTATATTGATTGTTTGATGCGCTAGGGTTTAAAAACAAATTTGTTTATGCATGATCACAAAAATTAAGTTTTTCAAATGTTAATTATTATGTTATATTCAGATTCCTTGCGAAAAACTATTGAGTCTAGGCTTTGGATTCGTTTGATTTCGTGTCCGGATGATCAAGTTATGCTTAATTGAAATTAACGTTGTGTTTTTGTGTGTAATCAGAAATCGGGATTTTATAGACCACGAATTGGCATGTGAAACTTATACCACTGGAAAGATAATTTAAAAACACACAATTTAGACTAGGATATTGATATCGGCCAAAAAGTCACGTTTTTACCACCGATATTGAGTCCCAAAAAGCATAAAGTTCAAAGCTTTGTCGGCAAAATAATCGCCTTTTCGGTTAAACTTGTAGGTAAAGTAATTACAAAGACGATGCAAAAAGAATCAAGAGAAACGGAGCTAAAACGAAGATTCTAGAGCGAAAACGGTGAAAGACAAGAAATCAAGTTACGATCCAGAGAATCAAGGCTGACTAGCAAGCCATACGGCCTGCCATATGCCCTGCCAGTATGGATACGGCCTTCCAGATACGTGCCAACACACAGCCCACCATACAGCCTGCCATCCATACGGCTTTCCAAATACGCCCTGCCATCCGGCCTGCCATACGGCCTGCTTTTTGGCAATTTTCAAGTCTATTTAAATGGTCTTTGTCATTCATTCCAACACACACCTCTCTTCACTCTCTCACTACAATACACTTTCTCCCACTAGACCTTTCAAGGCCTTCTCACCTCCGAGCGGGAAATTAAGTACCCGGAGGCGAACGCCGAAGATTGTAATAGAAGTGGGCTAGAGGTTGTCAGCACTTGTAATGGTCCAGATCTCGTCTGTGAATGGTGAACGCTTTCCTTAATTTAATAAAGTTATTATCTTGAGTTGCTTTCATCTTGCATGATTATCTATCTGTTACAATTGTTTATCACGTGTTGAATATTTTATCTGAAACTTATCATATTGTTATGCTGAAACCTTGACGGTTTAGAAGTTTAATTTACGGATCACCCTTTCCGCTTATTCACGTGGTTATAACCTAGTATTAGGACCTGATCAACCCTAGGATACAAGGTAAGTAGTTATGTGTGCTTAACGTCACAACAGGGATATAGTACCTACGTATGAATAACCATTTATTCATCATAGAAGAGCTGCCCATTTAGGTTGTGGTTAGAGTTAGCAATAGAGAGTTCAGTGAACACTAGCTTACTCAGAAGCATGATTCGCGTCAGAAGCAATGTTCTTGAGATATTGTAAGATGATCCGGGTTTGAATAAGTGATCGCAAAAGGAGAGACTTCTATCCCATTTAGCAGTACCTTAGGATATCTAAGATTGCACATCTGTTAATGATAAGGCATAACATAGTGATTTAGTGGTAGGATATTGCTTTAGTTAGACCAACTAGGATTAAGAAAAGCCGAGACGTTCCTTTATTAGGTAAACCACTTTGTTCATGTACCTAGGATTCTATCCACAAGGTCGTTTAAACCTTTCAGGTTAACGTTGGGAGTAGGGATGCCTGTCTTGGCCAGAATCTTCAAAGCCTAAACTCTTAGTGACAAATCAGTTAGGTTCACAGCTAGTTGATTGAGGTTTAGTGTTTATCCTAGGAAGTTGAACTCTTGCGATAATTCCCCTCCAGAATTCTATTCTTCACACCTATCTTTACTTTTACCGTCTAATTACTATTTTACCTAGTTAATCTTACTCTATCACCTCTTGTCACTAGGGTTAACTATATAGACACTTTTGTCCCACATTACTGAGCAAACATACAAAAATACGTACCCGAGTTATATTTACCACTTACTCGTTAAAAGGAAGATAAGTAGGTGAATTATAGCTTGGAACCCCAGCTAAATATAAATAAAAAACAACCACTACTCGCCCTCGTGGTAGCTGATTCTGACGTGCCGCGGCCTAACGACATCGCGTAAATAAAACCATCCGTTTTGGCCATATCACGGGAGTAAGTAAGTTTTTGGCGCCGCTGCCGGGGACTTATTTTTTGTCTGTTAAGGTAATCGTTGGTTCTATCAAGATATCTGAGATTCTTAAGTGGTGTCTAAGAAAGACAATTATACACGGACTTGGTTATTAGATTTTCCGAATAGTCTCCAATTATATTGGAACCGAAAGGATCCTGCCTCTCCGTTGTCTGCCTGGCCACTTGTTTCAAAGATAAATTGACAAGAATCACACATGCTTAACAAGCAGAGAGTTTGTCGGTATAGGATTTAAAGTCGCCATTATAATAAATCCTTTTCAAATTATAAAAACAAAATATTAATTCTGGTTTTAATTTCTGTAGTTTCCAGTTCAAACTTAACCGACTACGAAGTTTCTCTCCCACAACTTCAGAAATCGGTGAAGTTTTTCTTTATAAACCTAAAACAAATCTAAACCCTAATGAGTCTCATCAAGACTTAGTTCTTGATTCTTGTAGTCCAAGAAGCCGGATAATTTCATCTGACATGGAGATTTCATTGCTTTTGGATAAGTTTTACTCAAATGAACCAGGATTCGACCCTCTTCACGATCCAAAAGGGAAGCTCAGTCTTAACGAACTCCTGATTATGGAAGATGAGATAAGGGAAGAATATCCAACTATTTTCAACTATCCAGACTTGTTCGAGTTCAATCATAAAGAGATACGAAACCCTGATAAAACAAAAGCTCCGTTTATTGGAAATCTGTTAAATCCTAGTAGAAGGTTAGATGTCTATAGAGAATTCATTAGGCACCTCTATTCCTCAGATTTCCCATTTTCAACATTTCAAATCAATCTGTTAAAAGAGCTGCGTTCTCAGACTCATTCTCTTTACAAACTGTTAAAAGAATGTGGGGATGACCTTTTCGTCAAGTATCGGGATGCAGAAATTAATTTCAAATTCGATTTAGAGTCATTCGTCAGTTTTCTCCCTCACTTCACCAATAAGGAAATTTCTCCAATTTATATAAACCGTTATGTCTCGGCAATGATCTCTGAATTAGAATTTTGGATTGAAAGCAAGACACCTAACCCTATTTCAACCTACGGAAACTGAGATTTCTTTTACTTTGATCCAGCCTCATTCCTCATCAAAAGATTAATTGAAGATTTTCCGGATTCTACCGAGGAAAGAATATATCAGAATTTCTTCGCAAAAAGAAAGGAAGTATATTCGGAACTCGTGCAAATCCTCACTATGTCAAAATTTCCATTTACAAACACGCAAAGAAAGATCATTCGAGAAATATCTTCAAACTTCAAATTTACTATCGGTGATCCTGACTGCGCGGAAGGCCTTTTATTTCAAGACACAGTAGCAAAACTTCTTTTTGAACTAAATTATAGAGATACTGGGCCAATGGACGGAATTTCGAACACTAAAAAAGTTAAAAGGGCTTTGGTTAAACTTATGGACGATATCGGAGATTTACAAAAGCGCGAGTGCAAGATGTTAAGTGATTTCGAAATATTTTCAGTACACTCCGCTGATTTACTCTGGATGGTCAAAGAAGCGTTAAACTTGTCTTTCTTTCCGCGTCATTTCTGAAATTTAGTTGTAGAACATGTGTAATCTGTGTTTTTAATTAAAATAAAATATTTTAATTTTTACTCCGTTAAGTTGTCTTTTCTTATTTTAGTTAGTAATATAACTTGAAAAATTATAATAATAATAATAATTACCCGGATTAAAATTCGAGGTATAATTTTATTTATCTTTTCTTTAAATTTTAAAATTAAAAAAAAATCTTAAAAATTATGCAAGACGGGTCGGGAAAATAAGCCCGCAAGCCACACGGGCCAATTTCTTTCTCCTTTTCTTTCCTTTCTTCCTTCTTTCTTCTCCTTTTTCCTCTTCTCCCTCCCTGTGAGCTTCGACCGACGACCCCAACCAACACCATCATCATCAAATCTTGACCGTTTTCAATGATTCGAAGCTCAAATCCAACTCTCTCGTGCCTTCTAAACGCGTTTCCATCATCAATTTGGTGTAAAAGGTACTCTTTCTTGATGAAAATTCAAATTTTCTCCTAGGGTCAAATTTTTGACTTTTTAGAAGAACCTTGTTTTTGACTCAATTTTGGATTCCTTTATGCTTAGATAGATAATGTGATTACTTTGTGTTAGTTTTTAGGCTTGATTGAGGCATTTTGGATAGTTTTTGGCTCTCGACTCACTAGTTGAGGTTTTAGGGTAGAATTGGGTGAAATTTTTGGAAATTCGATGTTTTGCTAGCTTAGTTATGCTTAGAGATTCATTAGGAATGTTTAGAAACTGATTTTGGAACAAAGTAGGCTTGTTTGCTTAAAATTGATGTTTTGGTCAAACTATACGTAATTAGGACTACGGTTTTTCCTATAGTTAAAACGTTTTTAAAACTTAGGATTGCCTTAGAACTAGTTCAAATGATGAAATCATTGATTCGCTTGCAAAAATATAGCTTAATCCTGATTTTCCTTATTTTGTACGTTTTGAACAAAATGAATATTTTTTGATCAAATGGCTCTAATCTTTGACTTTAACATGTTATAGCTCAAGTTTGATGTTTAAAAATATTTAAGGTAATTAAAAATGGTCGTTAGGATCATTGTATGCTTAAAAATCATCACATTTGATTCGAAATTGCTTATTACGACTAAAATGGTTATAATTATTATTTTTAGCATTATTTATTGTAATCGCGGGTACACTTTGAATTTTGCTCAAGAGTAAGTTTATAGTTCGTTTAAATGTTGTTTGCGGTAATTTTGGCTATGTTTGACTATAACAGGACTTTGGAAAATCCCATTTTTAAAGCCCTCATTTCGAATTTTTTTCGAAAAATATAGGCATTTTTTTTTTTTTTGGATTCTAAATCTAAATTTTTGGAGCATAACCTATTTTACTTGATTTTTGCAGATGGCCAATCGTCAACAGGATTATGAGCTACCCCATTATCTTCTCGGGCAAGATAATCTGGAAGAAAATGAGCCTTTTATGAGAGTTTGGATCAACCGAAATAAAGCGGGTAACAAATACATTAATTGGACAATATTAGAACAATGTAGTTGGGCTGATGAGCTCAGAAGAATTTTGACCTTCCAAGCCGAGGGTAGAACGCACCGGGCATGGAAACTGTTGTTTGAGTTAAACGAAACCACATACAACGAGCCATTTGCAGAGTTCATGGCCACCTGGAGTTTTGATCCGGAGGTTGATCCAGAAGATTTTAATAATCAGGAATGCATCCACTTTCGACACCAGAACCACATGTATCACCTGACTCTCGCACTGTTTGCGAGACATTTGGAGTTGTATAAATCATCGCAACTCACCCGGCCCATATTCAGGAATGGATCTACCACCTTGAATCACATAGATCATCAAGCTTTCTGGCAAGTGCACACCACAGATAACAGGCCATGGCAATCGGGTGGCACATCTCCTAGCTCAGGCTTTAACCAGTGAGAAGAATTCGGCAAACACAGTTGTGCCAGTTTTAGGGGGGTGTTGTTACTAAGTTGCTTAGGAGCATGCGTGTTTTAGGGAGTGTTGAACGGTTTAGCTATAGGACTGGGGCCGTATAAGAGGAAATAGGGTACAAACTGCTTAGCAGTTGGGATTACATTCGTGTTGAGGGTGAGCAGTTGATCATCCAAGCAAACCCAGAGATACCCGGTTCTGAGGATCGAACGGTGCCAGGGGTGAGAGTTCAGGGATTCAGGCATGATACTAGGATACGAGACGGTGGTAGACGGCGAGGTTCTCAGGAACCAAGGGATGAGGATGATCCCGCGTATGGGCGGCCCACTGACACCCGCTGACACTCATCAGTCGGAGAGGGTGATAGGTCACGATATCTGCCATATCAATACCAGTACCACATGGGGGATTTACCCGGGCATGAGAGTTGGTTTTTCCATCACGCGATCCTTGAAAATTTGGATCATTTTGCGCATTATGCGGGGAGGCAATTAAACATCCCACCATACCCACATGAGTACCCAGTAATAACAGCCCACTGTGATCCCAGGGGAGCAGGCCCGAGCCACCAGTTTTCAGGACCTCCACCTCCACCTACACATCACTACACGCAGCGTACAGTTATCACATCTACACCTCCACCGCCACCTCCGCAAGACACAAGAGCAGGGTGTTTTGTTGAAGAGTTGTTCAACACTGACCACATTAACACATCTACTGAGGGTCAGGAGTCGAGGTGGGAACAGGCATTAGAGCAACGTACGACTGCAGGGGTTGCACAGGGTATCGGTAGCATAGACTTTAACCAGCAGTGGGGTAGAGGTAGCGATTTACAGGATAGCATGAGTTGGCAGGTAGGGCCGATGGTTTATACGAGCACGTCGTCGTTAACTGGGTTAATTGCGAGATCGGACGAGATAGAGTTTAGGATATCCTCGGGCATGAACACTGAGGAGTTGGCAAACTAGTTTGCCACGAACGAGGAAATGACCAGCGAGGGTCAGTCCAGATTGAGGAACCCAGCCAGTCCCCGCACCAGCGTGATCTACTCTCCTCCATATCCTGCACCTTAGCCGTAACCATGATTACTTTTGAAACATTCGTACTTTTATTACTGATGCTACATTACATTATCTTATATTTCTGTACGCCCGGTTTCGGGCGTAACTACTTTTATGTTCTAGTATGTATGGTTGTTTTTAGAATAAATATTGCATGAATAAACGTCACAAAATAAACGACGATCGAGACCATACGAGATGGAAATAACTTGGAGCAAGGACGCTTTGAATGAGGATGACGCTGGCACAAGAAATGAAGAATATACAAACCATAGGGGAGTACTACGTCTTCATCACCTTTTCAATAGAATATACG
Source organism: Rutidosis leptorrhynchoides (assembly GCF_046630445.1). Lineage (NCBI taxonomy): Eukaryota > Viridiplantae > Streptophyta > Magnoliopsida > Asterales > Asteraceae > Rutidosis > Rutidosis leptorrhynchoides. The sequence continues at coordinate 104,227,834 of NC_092333.1, read as the reverse complement.
TAAACTACTATACCACTTTAAAAACTAAGTATGGGATTGGCAACCCCACCAACATAAACTTTTTATAACACAACGCCTCTTTTAAAATCTAAAGTGTGGGATACTCCGTATCCTTAACATTGAGGACAATGTTATTTTAAAGCGTGGGATAGCAAATGTTGCACATAGCGATTCTTGTAAAATCTTCAAGTTTTCACAAAATTTAAAACTTTTCTAATTATAAAACGCTAAGGATGATAAAATTCTATAAAAGATCAAAAAAATTTTTGCTACAAAATAGACAAAAAGAGTAAAACAAGGTTGAAAACTTTACAAAATCAATTTTTCCAATAGAGCATTGCATAACAAAAGGCGCAATTCGACCTGCTATAATTGTTGTGAGGCACCCCCAAATAAGGCTTTATAAGCACTCATTTTTAGTGCTTCACTATATTTCCGTCGAGCGCGCCGATGTTAACATCTCGGAATCAGAACTTGCTCTTGATCTACATTTCGGAATCACACATTTTGAAGAGGATGACTAAGTTAAAACCTCAGCTATTCGTGAAGACAAAAACAACCTCCGCCACACACCTTCGTTTTCATTTTCGCTCCACAAGACCATTTCACCTTCTCTTATTTACTCTATCCGCTTCATAAATAAATCAATCCCGACTAAATTATTCTTTTCGAAAAAAAACCCTCTACAAAATTGCACTAGAAAAATGCAAGCATCCAAGCCAATTATCAAAGAAGATCGCCAAAAGGAGACCTTGAAGAGAAAAGCAAAAGATGTTTTCAAAAAAAAAACAAAAAACAAAAAAAACCTAGAGCAAAGTCTCTACGAATAAAGGTTCCGAGAAAGGGAGCAGAACCAGTAAAGATCCGAGAAAAGAAACTCCTGGCAGTCAAAAAGAAGGATGCTCACTACGAAATTCCTGACAAAAAAAAGCTGAAGGGATCGCCGGAATCAATCTTTCAAAAAGTAACTCCTATCTATCAAAACCCTTCATACTCTAGAAACTTCCAAACCCCATCTCTTCACAGATTCAAGCTGAGTCAATAACCGAAAATTCCCGCAAATAAGTGATGAAGATTTGAGTCTTGATCAAGCCTATGATGAAGAATGTAAGCATGACTGGCTAAAAGTGACTTCATTTCTTAGAATTTTAGGACACCTTAAGCACTTTAGTGAAATGAGTGACCCGAGTGAGATAGCCTCAGTTATGTAACCTCCTCTCATGCTTGCGGGAAAAGATTCGAGAAGAGCAAAAAGAATAAAAACTAAGTTTTCGCTCTTCCGTCTTGCGGAACAAAAACAACTTGATCACTACGAATGAAAGTCCTCACTGTTTTAAGTTCAGAAGTTTACTTGAGGACAAGCAAAGTCTAAGTGTGGGATATTTGATATCGGCCAAAAAGTCACGTTTTTACCCCCGATATTGAGTCCCAAAAAGCATAAAGTTCAAAGCTTTATCGGCAAAATAAATGCTTTTTTGGTTAAACTTGTAGGTAAAGTAATTACAAAGACGATGCAAAAAGAATCAAGAGAAACGGAGATAAAACGAAGATTCTAGAGCGAAAACGGTGAAAGACAAGAAATCAAGTTACGATCTAGAGAATCAAGGCTGACCAGCAAGCCATACGGCCTGCCATACGGCCTGTCATACGCCCTGCCAGTATGGATACGGCCTGCCAGATACGTGCCAACACACGGCCCACCATACGGCCTGCCAGCCGCACGGCTTGCCAAATACGCCCTGCCATCCGGCCTGCCATACGGCCTGTCAGGCGTATTTTGGCAATTTTCAAGTCTATTTAAAGGGTCTTTGTCATTCATTCCAACACACACCTCTCTTCACTCTCTCACTACAATACACTTTCTCCCACTAGAGCTTTCAAGGCCTTCTCACCTCCGAGCGAGAAATTAAGTACCCGGAGGCGAACGCCGAAGATTGTAATAGGAGCGGGCTATAGGTTGTCAGCACTTGTAATGGTCCATATCTCGTCTGTAAATGGTGAACGCTTTCCTTAATTTAATAAAGTTATTATCTTGAGTTGCTTTCATCTTGCATGATTATCTATCTGTTACAATTGTTTATCACGTGTTGAATATTTTATCTGAAACTTATCATATTGTTATGCTGAAACCTTGACGGTTTAGAAGTTTAATTTACGGATCACCCTTTCCGCTTATTCACGTGGCTATAACCTAGTATTAGGACCTGATCAACCCTAGGATACAAGGTAAGTAGTTATGTGTGCTTAACGTCACAGCAGGGATATAGTACCTACGTATGAATAACCATTTGTTCATCATAGAAGAGCTGCCCATTTAGGTTGTGGTTAGAGTTAGCAATAGAGAGTTCAGTGAACACTAGCTTACTCAGAAGCATGATTCGCGTCAGAAGCAATGTTCTTGAGATATTGTAAGATGATCCTGGGTTGAATAAGTGATCGCAAAAGGAGATACTTCTATCCCAATTAGCAGTATCTTAGGATATCTAAGATTGCACATCTGTTAATGTTAAGGCATTACATAGTGATTTAGTGGTAGGATATTGCTTTAGTTAGACCAACTAGGATTAAGAAAAGCCGAGACGTTCCTTTATTAGGTAAACCACTTTGTTCATGTACCTATGATTCTATCCACAAGGTCGTTTAAACCTTTCAGGTTAACGTTGGGAGTAGGGATGCCTGTCTTGGCCAGAATCTTAAAAGCCTAAACTCTTAGTGACAAATCAGTTAGGTTCACAGCTAGTTGATTGAGATTTAGTGTTTATCCTAGGAAGTTAAACTCTTGCGATAATTCCCCTTCAGAATTCTATTCTTCACACCTATCTTTACTTTTACCGTCTAATTACTATTTTACCTAGTTAATCTTACTCTATCACCTCTTGTCACTAGGGTTAACTATATAGGCACTTTTGTCCCACATTACTGAGCAAACATACAAAAATACGTACCCGAGTATATTTACCACTTACTCGTTAAAAGGAAGACAAGTAGGTGAATTATAGCTTGGAACCCCAGCTAAATATAAATAAAAAACAACCACTACTCGCCCTCGTAGTAGCTGATTCTGACGTGCCGCAGCCTAACGACACCGCGCAAATAAAACCGTTCATTTCGGCCATATCAGATATCATGTCGTTTGCTTATGTATAACCCGAGATATGCTTGAAATAGTGTAAAAGTAGTTTTATACAGCACTTGCATGAAAATAACCTTGTATGAGAAAATGTGTTAACTTCTGTGATTAAAACTTTGTATATTTGAAATGTACACAAAAAGTACTTCACTTTTCATGCAGATATCATAGGCTAATTGTATCTAGATCTTCGGATAATCGTGTGCGAATGTGACTAGCTAAATTAGAATTGAATCTGCAACTTGCTCACTGTTTTATACTCTGTGAATTTTGTTTATTGAATGAGCATGTATGCTTCTGTAAAATGAAACTTAACATGATATGTGACTTATTGTTAGTTTATGTCAATCTCTGAAACCTTATGCATTGGGCACAATCAAGCCATACTTTATGTAAATTCTGATTTGAGCTGAAAACTGAATATTCAATTTGCACGAATAAATTATAAAAATTGGCTAAACAAAAGTTTCTAGATATTTGATATGTGTTACTTTGACCTATCCTTGAACTATGGCCACTGGTCTTGTATTAATTTCATGTTCCTAACTCCGGTTATAGCCAAAACGAAATCAGTGCTTGGTCAGAAACTGACTTGGCAAACCCCAAATGTACCCCTTATGATTTCTGACTTTTAATTATTGTATGAGACCCTGGTCAGACTTTTTGGAATCAATTTTAAGTATAGTTATGATCTGGAGCTTTCCATGTTTACTTGAATTTTGTGCTATGAGATAATGTGCTAAGTATGCTACGTGTTCATAAACTTTGTGCACAACGATAAACTGAAATTGTGAAAATGATCATTCATGACCTGAAACGTGTTGTTTGAGGTTTGACATGTTGACCAATATTTGACATGAACCTACTGATATTGACTTTAGTTGACTACTTTGACCAAGTTTGACTTTCGGTTTGACTTCGGTTGACTTTGTTTAATTTGCATGATATAGTTGACTTTTACTTGGAAACGCGTCGAGTCGAGCAATAAGACAACGTATACTATGAAACCCCACTAGTTTAAGATACTTATATTAACCAACCTAAATACGTATACTTAGGTTGCATTATTCAGCTGTAAACCGTACAAGTTTTTGTCTGTCATCCAAGCTTATTCAAAGGTGAGTCTACAGTCCCGCTTTTTACATATTTTCAGGGATGAGAATACACGCTGTTATATTTACATTATCAAATGCTTTTGTATTGGTACGAGTACTATATATGCATATTGATTTTGTTCAAAAAGCCTCTAGCTTGAATACTTTTAATACCATCGGTGTAAGCACAATTTAGATGGACGGATCTGTTAGGTTGACAACCTCACCCGCTATAATAACTATGGTACATTTACTTTGAACATTAAATACATTTAAACAAGTGTATAACATTTTACGAGGTAAGGCGGGTATAGTGGCTTCTATACTCGGGTCATTGCTAGTATTCAGGTGCTCATTTTATGCAAACGTTTTACGACTTTGTGTTGTACTTGTAATCGTAGTCAAGGAAATTAAACTATTTTTCTGATAACTGTTTTTCAGATACTGTATTACGTCTAAACCTGTAGATTCACCAACATTATTTTGTTGACCTGTTTTTGCGTGTTTTATTCTCAAGTCCTTAAGAGGTAGGCTTCCGCTGTATTTGCTGCATGTCTGGCCGTGGAGTCAGCATACATTTAAAGAACATTATTTACTTTCGTATTTAAAACTTTTATAACTGTTTAAATACTGTTGGCTTGTGGTTACGATCACAACTGTGACGACCCGGAAATTTCCGACTAAATTTAAATTTTATCTTTATATTATTCTGACACGATAAGCAATGTTTGTTAAGTTAAATCTCAAGGATTTTAAACTATGTTTATACATTCATTTAAACCTCGACCAAATTCCAATGATTCACGAACCATTAAATGAACATATATGAATATGTATGTATATGTGTATATGTTATAAATTGAAAATGTCAACAAAGTATTTAAAAGTATAATGCTTTATATGAACGTATTTGTTTCAATATGATTATCGACGAAATTAAAAAAAATATATTAAATGATTGAATTATCAGAAACATTGAATTATGATTACAAGTCTCTGTTGAGAGGTCCACTATGATTTGAGAAATCTATTCCTCTTAACGATATTCGGAATAATTTGTAAAGCTATTTATAAATAAAAATAAAAAGTGTCATTTACGAAAGTTAGACAAAAGCTAGTGGAGAATTGGTTTCCATAATATTCTATTAATCTATTTTCAAACGTACAAAAACGTTTTCAGTTTAAAAAAAAAACTTTATTATTAAACTTTTATAAATATCTAGAATCACTTTTGACAACTCATTACTTAACCAGTATAATAAATATAACGATATTTATATTTTATTTCATTAAATATATATAACGATTTAAATTAATATTATATATATTTATACGCGTATTATACATACATAGTTTTTATACTTTTACTATACTTTAACTTTACCTTTACTTTATTTTTACTTTACTTTAACTTTAATAATTCACTTTAATAATTCATACTTTAATAATTCACTTTAATAATTCATACTTTAATAATTCACTTTAATAATTCATACTTTAATAATTCACTTTAATAATTCATACTTTAATAATTCACTTTAATAATTCATACTTTAATAATTCACTTTAATAATTCATACTTTAATAATTCACTTTAATAATTCAAAAATCTATTATAAATAGAATTCAATAGGTTTCATTATTTCATAGAAACTTGAAAATATATTTCTCTAAACTCTCTCAATCGATTTATATTTATATATATATATATATATATATATATATATATATATATATATATATATATATATATATATATATATATATATATATATATATATTTGCTCTGTATTATTTCAAGATATTATTAGTATACATAAAATATTACGACGGAGTGATGTCCGAGTGATTTCAAAATAGTTTTTTGAATGAGTCGAAGCTAAGGAAATTATGGGTTATAGCTATGGAAGTGATGGGTATGGTTCATGGGTATGCTCGTGAGGTCAATCTAGTGTTTATCATCTCCGTTGCGTCTACGTACTTTCCTGCAATATTGAATCTCAATATTGATACGTGAGCACTCATAACTTAACTTTTATATATCAATAGTGTATCCCTGACTAGTGCTCGAGTATATAGGATTATGCATGCTTGTACATTCGATATTGTCCTTAGATAGGTTTGTTGAATCCTGAATTAGATACATATGCTACTGAGATAGGGTATATGATATGCATGTCATTGGAAAGCTAGCGAAAAATTAAGAACTTTTCATTTAGATATCGAATGGTTTCGATGAACGGATTTGAAGTTATAGTCAACTGAATTTTAGTATTATTGTTAAAATGATTATTATTACTATCGTCGTTATTATTTTAATAGAAATATCATTGTTATTATAAAATATCATTATTACTATTATGTTAGTATTATCATTTTATCATAATAACATTTTTAGTAAATATAAATATTGTTATTTTTTTATAGAATAATAATAATTATTATTACAAAATAATACAACTTTTACTTATTATTATTATGATCAATATTATTTTATCAAATAAATAGGGGATACAAAGATATTTTTCACCACGCGTAATATAATTACATTAATAATACTTACCACTATAGTTTTACGATATTAAGTGAACTTTATAAATTTTACTACTTAAGATATATAAAAGTATATTTTATCATATATAAACGTTAATATAAATTTTTATTAATAAATGACTTTTATTATTATAAAATCTAATAAATATATTTAAATATATAAAACGACTATAGTTAAGTTATATAATAAACACGTATAAATTTTAGAAGTCATTTTGGGTCAAGTTGACTTTTGTTGACTTTTGCATATTAGTCTCGAGCATTAGGATTGTGGTACACTATGACTTGATCAAAAATTGTTAGACAAATATTGACCAACATATAAATATATATAATTAATATAGGTTCGTGAATCCGAGGCCAACCTTGCACTTGTTAAATGACGTTATATGTATTTTTACTACGAAATACAGTATGGTGAGTTTCATTTGCTCCCTTTTATATATATTTTTGGGACTGAGAATACATGCGCTGTTTTTATAAATGTTTTACGAAATAGGCACAAGTACTAAAACTAATTCTATGTGGGTTTAAACCAGAAATATACCCTTAGCTTGGTAACATTAAACTACTTGTCTATGTACGGTAGGCGCGAATCCTAAAGATAGATCTATTGGGCCTGACAAACCCCATCCTGACTATGGGATGCTTTAGTACTTCGAGGTTATTTTAAACACACCTGATCTGGTGTACTTCAGAGGGTAAAACATGAACGTTAAGGCTTGTTACCGGGTGCCTACAACTTATAGAATAATTTTATACACTTGCGAGTGTACATATATTTATAAACGGAAATCTTGTGGTCTATTAATATATTGAAATGATTGTTATGATAAACCTATGAACTCACCAACCTTTTGGTTGACACTTTAAAGCATGTTTATTCTCAGGTATTAAAGAAATCTTCCGCTGTGCATTAACTCATTTTAAGGATATTACTTGGAGTCATTCATGGCATATTTTGAAAGACGTTGCATTCAAGTCATTGAGTTCATCAAGATTATTATTAAGTCAATTATAGTTGGATGTATTATGAAATGGTGTGCATGCCGTCAATTTTTGTTGTAAAGAAACTTTGTCTTTTAAAAACGAATGCAATGTTTGTAAAATGTATCATATAGAGGTCAAATACCTCGCGATGTAATCAACTATTGTGAATCGTTTATAATGTATATGAACAGGTCCTTTCAACAACAGTGTTTCTATTTTTGGATTATTGACTTATGTTCTTGAAATTCAACTTTTAATAAAATTAAATGCGATTGCTTTAAACGTCTCATATAGAGGGCGTAACTGTTAACTGTGGGACCTGAATTAACGCGCCGCCAGATGGTAATTTGGCGGGGTGTTACAGTTGGTATCAGAGCTAACGGTTCGTAGGAAAACTAGGACTTGCATTAGTGTGTCTGATTTGGTCATTAGGACACCTTGATGAGTCTAGACTACGACCGAGACTTAGTCATTACATGAGTACTTTGTGACTAACGTTATTTACTTGACTAATCTGTTTCTTACGTGTTCTTGTACTTTGAGTTAGATGTCACAGGATTCCGAAAACAGTAGCAACGACTCAAGCGTGGCTGAGGTGAATGCACCTGCTCCTGCCCCAGCACCAGCACCTGCTCCGCATCAGATACCTAACCATCCCGTGAACCTTTATGCATTGGACTTGATTCATACTAACCGCAACAGGGATGTAGTTGATTGTGTTAACGCTTTTAGCGATATTGCTAGGACATACCCGCACCCCGATGATCTTGATAGGTTGGATGAAAGGGTCACAGGTATAAATACTTATACGTATGAGGCTGAAGCGAGGTTCGTTGAGATGGAGAGATCGATAGCAGCCTTGACTGCCAGGGTTGCTGCTTTGGAGGCGGAACGTAATAGGTCGAGGAATGATGGACCTGCCTCCCGTACTCGACAGAAGAGGAAGTGAAGGGTCGTTGACCATGAGCTTCTTTTCTTTTTCATCCACCATCTTTTCTTTAATTGGTTATATAAGACTTACCAGGTGTTATAAACCGGACTACTAACACATTATGTTTATTGTTTGGGTTACTACCTTTGGATTTTGGTTTATCACTGTTGGATTTTATTAATAATAATGGTGGATTATGCTATTAATGACTATTATCTTTATTTGCATGCAGTATTATTCTATAATTAGTAACTTTGTATAATAATAATACTTGTGTTATGTTATACTACTACTATTGCTATTAATGTTACTACTTAGCGCTACTACCACTGCTATCACTACATAACACTAGTACCACTACTACTATCACTAGTGTCACTACTAATACTACTATCACTACTAATACTACTTACGCTACTTCTCACTACTAACGAATCTTTTCGTACTATTATTATTTACTAGTCTTCAACACTCGTTGCTAGTATATTTTTTTTACTCTGTTTTTCATTGATCTTACTCTGATGTATCGTTTGTGTAGAAGGAGATCATGTTTACTTCAGAAATGTTCGAGGCTCAAGTTGAAGAACTCGTTAACCAACGAGTGACAGAAGCACTTGTAGCTGCAGGTTTTGATTGCACGATTGAGAAATACTGTCCCAGACGAGAGCGAATAAGGTGGGAAAATGAACTTCTGAACTTAAGGGTCATTAGAACTGACATTGCTAGTTACACTAACCGATTTCGAGAACTATCGTTGCTTTGCCCACATTTGGTCCCATTAGCGGAAAGAGCAATCGAGAGGTATATGTCGGGATTGTCGATGGAAGTGTTTGGTTTTGTCCTTTCCCATCAACCAAAGACAATACTCGGGGTCATTAACATGGCGATTAACAGGATGAAACAGGTTATCCGAATGGAAGGAAAAGAGACGCCTGTTACAAGAAATGAAGTTAATGGGAAAAGGAAACGATGTGAGAATTATGTTGGAAGTCTCACACAGAACCGAGGTGGGAAGCAAGAGATGCCCCGTAACTTCGAGAAAGGATCATCATCCAACACGAATTACAAGGGAAAACTACCATTGTGTGGAAAATGTGGAAAGCACCATCGTGGGGGATGCAAAATGCTGATTTGCACCAAGTGTCAAAAGAAGGGTCACCTGGCCCTAGATTGTAAGGTCAACACCGAGAAGAATAAGTGTTTTATGTGTGGCGAAGCAGGCCATTATGTGAAGGACTGCCCGAGAAAGAGGAAAGATGGATCCACTCAGGGAACTGCAACCATCCATCACCCCAGTGGGACATGCAATGACCTTAACTCAGTTAAAGGTACGTTCTCGCCCAGCTATTTTAATGTTTATGTTTTGTTTGATACTGGCGCTGATATAAGTTTTATATCTAAGGTTATTTGTCACAATGTTAAGAACCCTGTTTCTCCATTAGATAACGTGTATTCCATAGAACTAGGGAATGGTAACTTGATGAGAGCTGATAAGATTTATCGTGATTGTACTTTGATGTTAGAGGGCAAGCCTTTGAGCATTGATGTGATACCTATTAAACTGGGAAGTTTTGACCTTGTGGTTGGAATGAACTGGTTAGCTGATAACAAAGCCGAGGTGGTCTGTGACCTAAAGGCTATTCGTATTTCTATTGCTGACGGTGAACCTATGATGATTTATGGTGAAAAGAGTGGTTCACAATTACATCTCATAAACTGCTTGAAAGTTCAGAAGTATGTGAAAAAGGGATGTATCACGTTCATGGTGCATGTAAACCAAATAGTACCAGAAGAAAGGAGACCTGAAGACGTACCTATAGTTAAGGAATTTCTTGAAGTTTTTCTGGAGGAATTACCTGGTCTCCCACCGCATCGAGAAGTTGAGTTTCAGATAGACTTAGTGCCAGGAGCGGCACTGATGGCTCGTGCACCGTACAGACTTGCACCCCCAGAGCTTCAAGAGTTGTCTAGTCAATTGCAAGAGTTGTTAGACAAGGGATTTATTCGACCGAGTTCTTCGCCTTGGGGAGCTCCGGTCCTATTTGTTAAGAAGAAGGATGGGTCGATGAGATTGTGTATCGACTACAGAGAATTGAACAAGTTGACAATCAAGAATCGGTATCCGCTACCGAGGATTGATGACTTATTTGATCAGCTACAGGGATCTAGTTGTTATTTGAAGATTGATTTGAGATCCGGGTATCACCAATTGATGGTCAAAGAAGCTGATGTCCCGAAAACAGCGTTTAGAACACGTTATGAACATTATGAGTTTAGAGTGATGCTGTTTGGTTTGACGAACGCACCGGCAGTGTTCATGGACCTCATGGACCTAGATAAATTCGTCACTGTGTTTATTGATGATATATTGGTGTACTCCAAGAACAAAGAAGAGCACGAACAACATTTACGTTCGATTCTGACTAAGCTTAGAGATGAGCAGTTGTATGCGAAGTTCGCTAAGTGTGACTTTTGATTGCCAGATGTACAATTTCTTGGCCATGTTATAGGGGACAATGGAATTCAAGTTGATCCGGCAAAGATTGAGTCGGTTAAGAATTGGGAAACTCCAAAGACGCCAACGCAGATTAGGCAATTTTTGGGTCTAGCTGGTTACTACAGGAGATTCATTGAAGGATTCTCTAAGATCGCCCGACCATTGACCGTGTTGACTCATAAGGGCAAGAAGTATGGGTGGTTAGAACCGCAAGAAACCGCATTTCAGTTGTTGAAGGAGAAGTTAACAACTGCACCAGTATTATCTCTACCCGAGGGACGTGAAGATTTTGTTGTTTATTGCGATGCCTCACGTCAAGGAATGGGTTGCGTACTTATGCAGCGAAATAAGGTTATTGCTTATGGATCGCGTTAGTTAAAGATTCACAAGCAGAACTACACTACGCACGACCTTGAACTAGGAGCTGTTGTCTTTGCACTTAAAATATGGAGACACTACCTGTATGGAACCAAGTTTACTATCTTCACCTACCATAAGAGTTTACAGCACATATTTGACCAGAAACAGCTCAACATGAGACAACGACGTTGGATGGAACTACTTAACGATTATAACTGCGAACTTCAATACCATCCGGGCAAGGCGAATGTTGTGGCGGATGCCTTAAGCAGAAAAGAGCGAGAGAAACCTCTTAGGGTTAAAGCTCTTAACATAGTTGTCCGTACGAATCTCATATCACAAATCTGCGAAGCACAACAAGAAGCCGTGAAACAAGAAAATGTCGATGTGGAATTTCTCAGAGGAATCGATAAGAAATTTGGCATCAAAGAGGACGGAACACAGTACTTTGCTAATCGAATCTGGGTTCTAAAGTTTGGTGGATTAAGAGAACTAGTGCTGGAGGAAGCACACAAGTCAAGGTACTCAATTCATCCGGGATCAGATAAAATGTACCAGGATTTGAAGGCATTTTATTGGTGGCCAAATTTGAAAGCTGACATTGCTACCTATGTCGGAAAGTGCTTGACTTACGCTAAAGTCAAGGCTGAACATCAGAAGCCATCAAGATTATTGACTCAACCAGAGATTCCCCAGTGGAAGTGGGAAGGTATTACCATGGACTTCATCACGAAACTGCCAAGAATGGTGGGAGGTCACGATACTATTTGGGTTATCGTGGATCATCTCACTAAGTCCGCACATTTCTTACCGATAAGGGAAACTGATAAGATGGAGAAGTTGGCTCAGATCTACATTAAGGAAGTCGTCTCTAGGCATGGAGTGCCTATATCCATTATATCCGATCGCGACAGCTAATGATACGCATATCTGTAAGGTTGTGCTGATGCGCATCCAAATCACTAAATCGCACACAAAGGCATACGTCACGGGTATTGTAACGACCCTACTTTTTCCGTTATCTTTTATCGTTAATTATTTAACGATCGTTAATTGTTATTCGTGCCACGTCATTTCTATGATATATATTATTATTTTAGTAATAATATATTAATTATTATGTGTTATATGAATATTTGTATTCGTATTTCAAGTTATACGTTTCTACGTGTCGCGGATTTCTATCCGGCGAATCTTTTCGGTTTTCAAACCAACGGTCAAGCTTTTGGGATTTTTCAATCCAATTTATTTTAAATATTATATTTTAATGTCATATGATTATATATAGTATTTATATATTTTATTCGTCGCGTATTTGTTATCTCTCCGAAAAATCAATCGCGTAGTAGCGTTTTCGCGTTTCGGGCTTCGATCGGGCGTTCGGGCCACAAGTAATTTACCAAATATCAAAAGTGGGCCATGTTGGGCCCACCCTATTGTGAAAATCGGCCGAACCCTCTTTAGAGAGGGGGTATTGTGTAAATTTTGCATTCTAGTGACATTTAATCAAAACATCACTACATCATATCATTTTAATCAAACCTAAATGAGCTCTCTCCTTCTCCTTCCTTTCTAGGCCATCCCATATCAGCAAAATCACCATCATCATCATTTTTTCATCATCTTAGGCTTGGATCATTCAATTGTTTGCATAATCGGATTGCTCTCTTCATCCTCTACGCGATTGTATCATTTGATTCTCGATTAGGGTATAAACCCTAATCATAGATTTTTAATTTTTCTTTATTTTTATGTATTTTGATGTTATATTGATAGTATGATGCTTACATGTTATTGTATTGATGATTGTATGCGTAGAATTGCTCGATTATACATGTTTTCGGTTTGATTAATTTGGGACAGCAGCTTTTTCGTTTATTTCTGATTATGTAACTGTTATAAAAGTGAAATTGAAGTGTTTAGATGAGTTCCTCTCATCAAGACATTAATTTTAGACTCCGGATTCATGTCATTTTGATTCCCGGAGCTCTAGTTATGATTAAAATGGTGTTTTGTTGGAATTAAAATATAAAAATGAATTGAACCAGGTGTGGTCTGACTTTGTGACCATTTTTAGAGTCATTAGGGTGTACTAGTGTGTTAGTATTGATGATGGGATGAACTTTCATGTTCGAATCATCGAAATCCGAGCCACGGATCACCCGTTATGACTAAAACGCGTTTTTGAGCGGATTAAAGATCCAAATTGATTAGTGGCTGTAAGTCACGAATTTTTTGCTATTCTTGGGGTGTTCTTGAGCACACTAATATGTTGGGTGGGTTGGTTAAGCGAAAATATATATAAGGCTCGCCGAAAACTGATTCCCGGGGCTCAAGTTATGACCCGATGAACTTTTAATTAAAACTTATGGTTATTAATTATGACTTATGATAAAAATAATGATTTTCATTATTAATAGATTACTTATGATATAAAAAGGTAATTAATTTAATTTAAGACTTATGATATATATTTATTATATCATTTATTAATTACTTATGATTTAATTAAACATTTAATTAAACTTATAATTAATAATACTTTTATTATTAATGAAAAATACTTATGGTAAGTATTAAACTTATATTATGAGATTATTATAATAAGACTTATAATAAGGATTAATTAATTATTTAATTATTATAAGACTTGGTTATTATTTAATTATAATTTAATTATTAAATACTTATGATTTAATAATTATAATTAGAAACTTATGATATGATTAATAAATCATTATTAATTAATAATACTTATGATATGATTTAAAATCTATTATTAATTAATAATACTTATATTATGACTAATATTTAATTAATTAATTAAATACTTATGTTATATTAATTATATCATTTAAACTTATGTTAACTTTAATAATCCAATTTAATTTAATTAAACTTATGTTATGACATAATTATACATATTTGACTTTAATTAACATTATAACCTATATTATTATTATAACTTATACTTTTAAAATTAACGTTGACTATGATTGACCAAGGTTGACTTTTGAGTTGACTTTCGGTTGACTTTGACTTCAGTTGACTTTTGTTGACTTTCTAATTAAGGAAACTTTCCTAACTTATAAACTTTCCAAAAATAGCAACTTTCTAAATTTGGAAACTTTCCAAAAATAGAAACTTTCCAAAAATATAAACTTTCCTAAAATAGAAACTTTCCTAAAATAGAAACTTTCCAAAAATGGAAACCTGCTAAAAATAGAAACTTTCTAAAAATAGAAAGTGTGTGTCCGTACGCTGTTCCGATCAGACCGATGCATGTTGAGTGTTGTTCTATGTCTACTTGCAACATGTACAATAGCTATCATACTAAGACTTGACCTAAGTTAGTTATTTATATCGACCTGCTTTATTTATAGGTCGGCGTTGTGATCATTCCTGATCACTTTACTTGGTTTGCTGTTTGCATATTTGTGTGGTTACTTCGTTTGCTATTAAGGTGAGTTATAGTCCCATTTTTCTATTTTAAATCTTTTGGGATGAGAATACGTGCATTTTATTTTTACGTATTAGACACAAGTGGAAGTTGGTTTAAATTATTCATTGTGAGTCGAACAAAAATATTCCCTAATCTGGTAATTGTAATCACTGGTTTCTACTAGTGAACGCGAATCCTACGGATAGATCTATCGGGTTTGACAACCCCATTTCGAGCTAGTCGCGCTAGCAATTTATAATCGAAATGTTTAGTACTTCGTATTTAGTTGAAGATACCCTTGTTCGGTGTATATTATTTATTGTGTTTGGCAAGGGTAAATAAATGGTTAAGTGGTTACCAGGTGGCTCACGAAAAATGGAATAATGTTTTTATATGTTTTCTAGCATATAATTTTGTGGTCCAAAAAGGAGTTTTTATATTTTCAAACATAAATTTTTATGGTTTACATTAAATATTGTTTGCAATATTAAACCTATAATTCACTCAACATTTTTGTTGACAGTTACTCGCATGTTTTATTCTCAGGTTCATGATTGATTGCTTCCGCTATGCTTAGAGAGTCTGCATATTTACGATGACAGCTTTTGTTAAACATTAACTTGCATTCTATTTTGATACATTTAATAGTGATGTTTTTGACTTTGTTTTGGTTAACTTTTGATTAAATAATAATGTATGGTTTTTCTAAACTTACATATTTTGATAGGTTTCCTTTATAGGAAATTATTTTTAAATAAAGAATGCAAGGTTATTTATTAAATTCATATAGAGTTATGATCAAGCTGTGGGACCAAGATAACGATGGTCGTCAAGTGTACTTTGACGGGTCATTTCAGTTGGTATCAGAGCGTTGGTTGTAGGGAATTAAGCTGCATTGATGTCGTTACCCGAGTCAATAGGGTGCATTAGTGAGTCTAGTCTACAGCCCGACCTATTATATATTATTATATGTGATTATTTGTATTGTACTGGTATGTATATGATTATCATACATACATTTCTATTATGTTTTGAATCCGGGAGGAACACCCATTCCGACTTAAACGTATTCTCCGACTCATGCGAACTTGTCCTTATAAGAACACCTCGGATAGTGAAATCGAGGGATGTCATTCTTGATTTCTAAAATTCTCGACATTTCTATGTCATCTATTATGGTTATGGATATAACGTTTGAGTTATATTACGCGGGATGTCATTCTTGACTTCTAAAGGCTCGGCATTTCAATGTCAGCTATTATGTTTAGGTATATAACATTCTTGTTATATTACGTGCCTTTGTGCCGTTGTGCCGTTGTGCTTTGGTTTTTGAACCGGAAAATATCATTCTTGACTTTTAGAGATTTTTGGTATTTCGAAGACATTTCTATGTCATCGTTACTCCTATTTGTTACTTTTGATGTTTTTGTCTCTTGTACTATCCTTAGTACATTGTTTAAGAAATCGTTTTAGAGAAATTGTGTGGAAATTCGAGGTTGATCGCGTGTCCTGACCTCATGTAGTGCTATTGGAATGGAACTGTGAATTAGTGAAATATAATGGCGTCAGGCCAACGTGATTATATTACGTTAATTCATAAAGAAGTCCCAATATTGTGACATGAGGAATAGAAAGCGAGTCAAAGAAAATTTTTACACTACTCATTCAGAAATTCCGATGTATTACATGGGTAGGGAAAATAATCATTATCTTATTTGTTGATATACGAGAAGCTCGTTTTAACCAGATTATCTATCTCATACTCTATCCTTTCATAACTTGCTTGTTAGCAACAGCTTCGCTCGGGAACAGTTTTGGCCCAAGGACTTATGTTCTGATATTAGTCAAAATAATATTTAACTCATTGGTTTTTATGACCTCGTAGCATTTGTTAATTAGATGTCGCAAGACAATTCAAGTCCTTCACTCGATCTTCAATGATCTTACTTCAACTCGTAACCTCTGAAATACGGATACCCTGCTTTTCATCAAAATTTTTACACATTTGTTTAATTAGGCGGTCCTCATGGGATTTATGGACAAATAGAAGTAGTAAGATTTTTTGTCATGTATGCAATTTATAAAATCATATTTGTATATATAAAATCAAATGAATAAATTTACCCTTAACTCATTTTGGTTAGTAAATACTAAATTATACCTTCAAATTATTTTAAAACCAATCCTTTATTAAGTTGTTTAATTAAGTCAAATTGTTTTACGTAAAATGGTACACGTTGTGCATACTTCTAAATTTACTAAGAACTTTGTTTCGTTTATGGGGTTACATCAGACGTTTAGAGCTTTTTCAAAACTTCTTTGATTGATTATATTAAAATTTTTGCATTACTCTGCAGTGTGTTTGGATCACAATTTTTCTCATCCTCTGCTTAAGGATGAAATTTACCATTAAGTTCAGCGATAAAAACTCTTACGCCACTTTGGATGGCGGTTTTATAAAATTGTTAGGAAGTCTTTACGCTCATAAAATTTTCCCTCTATTGGTTGGACATGAGTGAAACGCGGACCGATAAACCAGTTTTCTGAGGTACGTTCAGTGGTCATCCTGTTATCAGGAAAGGCACTGGGTGGGTTTTTGCCCCAACTATTGTTATAGTTGGTATCACAGATAGATATTGCACTAGACCATTTGAGAAGTTTATACTCTCGATATTGTCAGCTAATTGCAACACCCTCGTAAACATCAACCCTATGATTCAATACTTTGAGGTGCACGAAATCATTTTTGGAGATTCATCTCACCTGGAGACGACTATTCGTTATAACCCATGATTCACGTTCCTTTTCAGCCACACATAAATTTAAGAATAAGGATAATTCCCAGATTGACTCGCTCATTGTGCGAGGAAGTTCACTCTCGTTGAAAGATCACACCTTTCGTACGTCTTTCTTTTGGAAATGTAATGAACTTTACTTTGAAGTCCATGATCCTCGTTATTCCCTTTGAAGGAATTGCCATAAACATCTATATCACCGATATGGCCACTCTATATAATGTTTTCTTGTTGGGTGCAACTATACTTCATTCGTCCCAGTTCGTCCCTTTGGGGAGCTCCTGTTTTGCTTGTTAAGAAGAAAGATGGTTCGTTCCGATTGTGTATTGATTATCGCGAGTTGTGCAAGCTTACTGTTAAGAATCGTTACCCTCTTACGAGAATTGATGATCAGTTCGATCATCTTCAAGGTTCGTCTGTTTATTCTAAGATCGATCGTCGTTCTGGTTATCACCTATTGCGCGTCAAAGAATCTGATATTCTGAAAACCGCTTTCCGTACCCGTTATGGTCACTACGAATTTCTTGTTATGCTGTTCGGATTGACTAACGCACCTCCTGTATTCATGGACCTCATGAACTGTGTGTGTAGACCTTATCTGGACAAATTCGTTATTATTTTTCATCGACGATATTCTTATCTATTCCAAGAGTGATCAAGAACATGGAGAGCACTTGAGATTAGTGCTTGATTTGTTAAGAAAATAAGAGCTGGATGCTAAATTTTTGTAAGTGTGCATTGGTGTTTTAGCAGAGTAGTATATAAAATAGCTTATTTTTACAGAAAATACTATTAAATACGATACAATTTTACACAAGATATTTATTTATTTATAGAATGGATATACTTAAACCTTGCTACAACACTTATAGGCAGTGTACCTAATCGTACAGTAGTGTAGTTTTTAGTAAGTCCGGTTCGTTCCACGGGGAATCTTTTTAAACAAAGCTTAACGCTATATTAGTTTACTTTTATAAAAATACAAATATATATATATATAAGTAATATTATTATTATAAAGGGGGGTTTTTACCGTTTAATGACCGGTTTGTCGATTTTAAAAATTTAGTCGCAGTTAAAACCAAATAAATACAAGACTTTAAATTAAAGCATAAAGTAAATAACGATAATGAAATTGCGAATAATAAAAGTGCGATAAAATAAACTTGCGATAATTAAAAAGTACGATAATTAAAAGTGCAATTAAATACAATAACAATAAAAATGCGATAATTAGAAGTGCAATTAAATATAAAATAAAGGAAATTAAATATGAAATAAAAGAATTATGCTTATTTAAACTTCCGTAATCATGATGTTTGACGTGTTGATTTTAGTTTTATGCCCATGGGTTAATTGTCCTTTGTCCTGGATTATTTAATATGTCCGTCTGATTTTTGTCCATAACAGTCCATCAGTCATAAATATAAAGTGCGAGTGTCCTCGTCAAATTATTCTTATACCCGAAGTTAAATATTCCAACTAATTGGGGACTTAAATTGTAACAAGATTTTAATACTTTGTTTAATAATTACACCAGGATGTCGACTGAGTGTAACCCAAGGTTTTAATATTTTGTTATCAATTATACCAAGTGTCCTTGTACATAATTTCACCCCTGTTTTAATTATTCTAGTGGCTATTAATCCATTCCCGTGTCCGGTTAAATGAACGATTATTCGTACATATAAATACCCTGCCCATCGTGTCCGATCGAGTGTATATGGTAATTTATAGGGACGCCCAATTATAAATCTGTATATTAACATTAACAAACTATCATTTAGTTAAACAAATATAAAGCCCATTAATAGCCCATAGTCTAATTTCCACAAGTGTCGTTCTTTTGTCCAAACCCCAATTATGGTACAAAGCCCAATTACCCAATTTTAATAATTAGCCCAACATCATGATTACTTCGGATTAAATAAGCATAATAATAACTTAGCTACGAGACATTAATGTAAAAAGGTTGAACATAACTTACAATGATTAAAAATAGCGTAGCGTTACACGAACAGAATTTCGACTTTACACCCTTACAACATTCGCTAACATACCCTTATTATTAGAATTATAATTAAAATTAAAATATAAATTATAAATATATATATATTTTACGATATAGATAGAGAGAAGAAGAAAAAGATGATGTTTTACGATCAGAATGCGCGAGCTTTATAGGGAGTTTCTGAAATTGGGGTTCCGCGACTCGCGGCCATTTTGGCCTTCAAACTCCGCGAGTCGCGGAGTTTACTTTTACAGCTCACACAAGCTTGGCTCTTTGTTTACCGACGGTTTTAAATATAAATATAATATATTAAATAATTATAAGAATTATTTAAATATTATATTATATTTATGTGCATAGTTGACTTGTAATTTTTAGTCCGTTGCGTCGAGCGTTGAGAGTTGACTCTGGTCCCGGTTCCGGATTTTCGAACGTCCTTGCGTACAATTTAATATCTTGTACTTTGCGTTTTGAATCTTGTACTCTTGTAATTTCGAGACATTTCTTGTCAATAATTGGAACCTTTTTTTATTGTCTTTTGTACTTTTGAGCTTTTTGGTCGTTTGCATCTTCAATTCGTCGAATCTGTCTTTTGTCTTCACCTTTTATTATTTAAACGAATCTCACTTGTAAATAGAACAATTGCAACTAAAAGTTTGTCTTTCTTGAGGAATAATGCTATGAAATATATGTTCGTTTTTAGCATTATCAAATATTCCCACACTTGAGCGTTGCTTGTCCTCAAGCAATATCGTCTTGAAATACTAGAATCACTTCTTTATTCTTCACACTTTGTACATCAGTGATTTCTATACGGCGGTATAAACAATGGTAGTAACGATATGGTTTACAGTCCCATATGACTATAAAAATTTAGATCCATTAAGGAAATTGGATCTTTATGAAAACATTTGATCTTTTGAAAATTAAATCTAGTTTTTACCCTAGATAAGTTTTTCGGAATAACCCTTCACCGGTGTTTGCAAAATATTTTTGTGGGTTTGGTGGGTTTCAGATTTGAAAATTTTAGCTCAAAACTTATAGTTTTGTGTCACACGTCCAGTTCACTTGTCCCGTATATTACCTTTCGGTAAACTACCGTCCGGTTGTAAAGGAAAGCGTTGAACAAGCAACTGTTAAGGAAATGTCCCCTGACATGCTTTTAATTATGGTCTATAACGTGTCGGACGCAATTACTATCCTTGGTAGGAGCAATAGTAAAGCTCACCCTTATAATTTTTCGGTATGGCACAAGGTCCTGTCTTTAACCACCATGCAACCACCGTTCTTACGGTTGACACCCGATTTGGTTCAGGTGACCAAATGAATTCCAGGTGAATTCCTAGGATTTTACATTCAATGGTAATGAACGCATTGAAAATAGGGTTTTCAGAAAACAAATCGGTTTGTAATTTTTGATCAAAATATTTTCTCGTTCAAGCTCGAGTTTAGATATCATTGAATTCCATGAGTTTGTAATTCTCAATCTTTAAGGTCAATCTCAAGGATTGAGTAATATCAGTCTTAAAAGCTGATTTTTAATCTTTAAGGAGATTATCCTTTCTGGGGATCTGATTCATTAGTCTTATTCAGCTAATTTGCATGGTGCCCCCCCATTGTACAAGATAAATCCTTCTCATGGTTAGGATAAATCTGACCACTTGGGGACCCTGTTTAATGCTGAGGTCCGTGGATTTCCTGCTGATTTTAGTGATGACTTTTCTGGATTTTTCGTCAACCTACAGCTGGTCTGGACGACAACTTCATGACCTAAATCAAGAAGCGCGTTTCTTTTTCGGAAGACTTTACTTCCTTTTAATGATGGAATTGATTCATCGTGTAGATCCATCTCTTCTTTTCTTTCATCGGGTAAAACAGTTTAGTTTAGTCCAAAGCAAAAGTATTTTTAGTTATTTGTTACAGATATATGTGACATATGTTTAAGATAACTTGGTAAATTTTCCCACACTTGGCTTTTATTTTCCTTTTTATCGTCCTTTCCGAGGTAACAATAATTTCGGTGTTAAAACCTAGTTTTATCGTTCATAAATATGTATAAACATGATTTTGAGTTCATTTAATTGAAAATTTTGAAATTTTTTTCTAGAATTGGGTAGTCAGTATATAAGACTAGGGCTGTTCTTTATTATCAGAGAGCACTAGATTCTAATACAACTACTACTTTACTAGTATTTTTAATGGTAACCAAGTGTATAAAGTAAAAAATTTTAAAATCCGAAAGAATTTAACCCCTTCCCACACTTAAGATCTTGTAATGCCCTCATTTGCAAGAAATCAGTAATAATTTAAATTATTGAGGGTGATTTGTGTGAAAATGATTAAATTTTTACCAAAGTTTCCAAATATATTGGCGTTTGTTTGCTGAATGATAAATGGTGCACATCATTTGTTCATTCCGTCTTGTTGTTATTTCACATATATTTTGCATCTTGTCGTCAAAATTAGTTGCTTTTGCTGAACTTAATGCCAATCTTTGAAAATGCGTTGTTTTACCCTGTTGTGTACATAAGATAAATTGCAAACATATATACATATTTTTTGAAGTTCGGTATATTACCCCACATTCAAAAATTATTAAAATCTAAGAATAAAAGTTAGACAATTATAAAAACTATTACAATATTAACAAAAGTATTAAACGTATCAATCATTACAAATTACAAAATAAATAAAACTAAGTATACTAGGGATGATACTGGTACCAATAGGGGTTCCAAGCATAACCATAGGTGCTATAGAATGCTTCGGCAGGGTTATACGTAGGATAAGGTGGTTGCATCTCTATAGACCAGGGAGGGAAGATGGGTTTCGTTATAGGAATATAGTTTCTACCTATATATTGGCAATGAGCTATGATTTGGTTCTGATGAACTTGCCAATCTTCAAATGCTCTCTGTCTAGCATTTTCGTACTCCTGTGAAGCTATAAACCTTTGCATTTCTTGCATCTCATTTCCCCCTCCTACATTACCTTGCTGTTGGTTTCTCTCAACCTGTGGATGTCTACCATGGTATGGTACTGCGGCGTTATTTCGCCTCTTCAAAACTTTCGCACCATGGTATACATTTAAACCTATAGTATCTCGGGGTTCTGGTTCTTCTACTAATAATCCCCCCCCCCGACTTATATCCACACCGAGATATTCACCAATCAAAGTAATAAAAATACCACCTCCTATTATGCTATGCGGTCTCATCCCCAGAACCATAGCTGATAAATAATAACCCACACAATACGGTATACTTACAGCGCTTTGTGGGTCTCGAATACACATATGGTAAAACAAATCCTGTTCATTTACCTTTTCCTTGTTCTTACCCCTTTGTGTAATCGAATTAGCTAAAAACCTATGAATCACTCTTAATTCGGCTCTATCTATATCCAAATAAGAGTAATTTCCCCCTTTGAAACGGTGATGGCTTGTCATTTGACTCCACACACCGTGTGTATCAAAATTTTCATCTATCTTTCTACCGTTTAGTATCAATCCTCTACAATCGGCAGATGCTAACTCCTCAGGCGTATATATACGTAAAGCCTGAGCCATGTCCAGTAAAGACATGTGGCGCATCGAACCGCCTAACAAAAATCTAATAAAAGATCGATCGGTTAAACTAGTTACCCGATCATTCAACTCTATACTACACAATAATTCTTCACACCATACTTTATATACAGGTCTACGCATGGTGAATAAATGTACCCAGTCATTAAAAGTAGAATTACCATACCTCTGTACAAGTAATTCCCTAATTGGCCCGGCCAATTCTACAGCTTCTAAGGGTCCCCATTCTATGACCCTCGGTACCTCAACAACCTTAGAATGAAGAGTATGCAAACCCCTTTGATATTTTGGATAATCTATCCAAAGTCTGTCAAATCTCAGGTTCGGGTGCAACTCTTCCAAGTGCATATCAGAAAAGGTCATGACTGGATGAGGTATATCCTGCTTATAGTAGTTATCCACCTCCTGTTGTTCCGCATTCTCAGCAGGAGCATTGCGGGCTTGGGATGAAGATTCACCCCTTTCAGTCTGCAAAACACATCAAACACAATTTTTGTGCATCCAAATATGCATTAGTGTCAGCAAAATCATCAATCAAAATAATTACAATGACATGATCAATTTATATCAAACTTAAGCTCATTTTCATATTTTTATCAAATCTACACTTTTTCAAATAAGCATATACGAAAATGTTCGTCAAGTTCATAAGCATTCAACTCAAATAACATGTCAAAATAATCATTACTAGCAATTAAACAAGTTTCAAATGGCATTATCTGTCAAAAATCAAGTTCATGAATTTTAGACTTGAAAAAGTCCACTTTAATTCTCAAAATCATGTTTAGGCTCAAAGTTTGGATCATTTAACTACCTAGACATGTTACACTACTTAATTTAGCAACAATTCATGACAAAAATCGACCATAACCTGTTTATATCAAAAAGCCCCAAATTTGCTCAAGAACACAAACCCCTAGATTACTCTAAATTTGAAGTTTAAGGCTTCTAATCATGTTAAACAGCATCAATCTAGGTTATACAAGCATAATACATAAACAATTTAAGCCTAATTACACTAAAAAGCATCAAAATCAAATTTGGAAAAAAATAGCTCAAGAACACTAATTTCGGATTAAATGGTGTTTAGGTGTAGAAATTTACCGTTTTTCTTGAGTAATTCCTAGATAGCATCCTTCTCAACATGATTTTAGTAAAAGATTTGGTGATTAACGGTTAAAAATTGTGATTTTGGGGGTGTTTTTTCGGAGTATTTCGCAGGTTTTTCGCTGTGTTTTCTGTTGTGGGGAGTGAACTGATCAGTTTCAGCTCTTAATTTTTTTTTTCTGATTTTCGGTCCTCCCGCGACTCACGGTGTTTGGACACTTCAAACTCCGCGAGTCGCGGAGTTTGCTTTTTTTTTTTTTTATAATCTTTAACTTATAAAACAATTAAGTAATTAATTTTAAAATTTTGTTTCCCTTGTTATTTAGGACGAGGTCGTTTCGGATCGATGTCCTAGTCCGTCCCACGACAAAATTTTAAAATTTTGTCTTTTTGTAGCGATTGTTTTAAAAGCTAAGATTTTTGGGTTTTTTTTTTGGCATACTTTAATTCAATAAGATTAAAAATAATGATAATAAAAGTTCTCGTCCCTCCCTCGGGTAAAGCAATTTCGGTTCAAAGACCTAGTCTTCAACTTACGACGAATTTTAAAAATCATATTTTTAACTTAATGAGATAAAGTAAATTTTTATTTTTAAATTCACACAACTTAAATATAAAATTCAAAATTAATATTAAAAATTCACACCAAACTTAAAACTTAAAATGCATAAAATTAAAAATTCATATTTTAAAAATTAAAAATTCATATTATAAATTCACACCAAACTTATTTTAATTTTTCAAATATTTACAATTTTAAAAATATTGTTTTTACAAAGTTTACAATATTAATTTAAGATTTATATATTAATTTTAAAATCATGGTAAAAATAAAATTAAAAATCTTTTTGGCTTTTTATCCCACTTTAATCAATCAAATATTATCAAAAATATGCGCCCCTCTTTTCGGTAAAGTAATTTCGGTTCCAAGACCTAATTTAACTCATGACGAATTTTTTGAAATATTTTGGGTTGATTGATTAAAGATATTTATACCTTAAGAATAAACGTTAAATTTCGCAGTGATGTAATAAATTTTTGAATGATATCAATAATTTCGGTCGCCAAACCTAATTTTATTCAATATCAATTTAATACTTTTTAGCGAACAAATTAGCGTTTATTATCAAAAGGTTAAAAATAAAATAAAATAAAAACTGTACAGACTTACCTGTGAAATAGATTTCTTAGTTATATGATCTATCTCATTCATAAGATAGTCGGTTTAATTGGTTTTCCATGGCTACATAGGCGTAACCTCGAGCATTTAGTGTCTTTTCTTCTAAACATATGAACGGTCCGTCTCTGCATAAAGTAACAAATTCGGTATTTGAATAGGTTTGATTATTTGAACATTCGGGTTCCATTTTCGAGAACTACACGAAAACAGACAATCTAACTCTAACAGAAATACATATTATCCTTTAAAGACTTGATTCTCCCCACACTTAGTTAGCTGTGGTGTCGAAATTGTGATTAACTTCGTTGTCGACTTCCATCGGACTATCTATATAATGTTTAACTCTGTGACCATTAACTTTAAATTCAATCCCATTTGAATTTATTAATTCTATCGTTCCGTATGGGAAAACTCTTTTGACTATGAATGGTCCAGACCATCTTGATTTCAATTTTCCAGGAAATAGCTTGAATCGTGAATTGAAAAGAAGAACTCTGTCTCCTTCTTTAAATTCTTTTGAACTTCTGATTCTTTTATCATGCCATTTCTTCGTTCTTTCTTTATAGATTAATGAATTTTCGTATGCTTCATGTCTTAATTCTTCTAATTCGTTTAGTTGACTTAATCGTAAACGTCCGGCTTCATGTAAATCAAGATTACATGTCTTCAAAGCCCAAAATGCTTTGTGTTCAATTTCTACTGGAAGATGACATGCTTTTCCATAAACAAGTCTAAAAGGTGTAGTTCCAATTGGAGTTTTGTAGGCTGTTCTAAAAGCCCAGAGTGCATCCTCCAATTTAATGGACCATTCCTTTGGATTTGATCCTACGGTTTTCTCTAGAATACGTTTTAAAGCTTGGTTGGTATTTTCAACTTGTCCACTTGTTTGTGGATGATATGGGGTGGAGATTTTATGAGTTACTCCATATCTTTTAAGAACTTTCTCAAGTTGATTATTACAGAAATGAGTACCCCGATCACTTATTAAAGCTTTCGGTGTTCCAAACCTTGCAAAAAGACGTTTTAAAGAGTTGACTACAACTCGTGCATCGTTAGTTGGGAGAGCTTGTGCTTCCGCCCATTTAGATACATAATCAATGGCTACGAGTATATATAGATTATTATGAGATTTTGGAAATGGACCCATAAAGTCAATACCCCAAATGTCAAATACTTCACATACTTGGATGACATTTTGTGGCATTTCATCACGTTGACTTATTTTTCCGGCCCTTTGACAAGCATCACAGGATTTGCAAAGAAGGTGTGCATCTTTGTAAATTGTAGGCCAATAGAATCCAGCATCATAAACTTTTCTTGCTGTTAGTTGAGGCCCATAATGCCCTCCTGTTGGTCCTGTGTGACAATGGTTTAATATTTTACTAGCTTCATCTCCAAATACACATCGGCGTATTATTCCATCGGGACAACTTTTAAACAGATGTGGATCTTCCCAGAAATAGTGTTTTATATCACTGAAGAATTTCTTTCGTCTTTGGTACGATAATCCTTTTTCAAGGAATCCACATACTAAATAGTTTGCATAGTCTGCAAACCATGGGATTTCTTTATAATCTATCTTCAATAGATATTCATCAGGAAAGTTGTCTTGTATGGCCGATTCATTTAGAACTTCTAATTCGGGATTTTCAAGATGAGAAAGATGATCAGCGGCGAGATTTTCTGCTCCTCTTTTATCTCGGATTTCAATATCAAACTCTTGTAAGAGTAAGATCCAACAGATTAATCTTGGTTTAGCATCTTGTTTTGAAAATAGGTATCTAAGAGCAGAATGGTCGGTATAGACCACCGTTTTTGCTAGAACGAGATATGATCGAAATTTGTCAAAAGCAAAGATAATAGCAAGGAGTTCTTTTTCAGTAGTTGTATAGTTTGTTTGTGCTCCTTGTAACGTCTTACTAGCATAATATATAGGTTAAAATCGTTTTTCAATCCTTTGTCCTAAAACGGCTCCCATTGCAAAATCACTTGCATCGCACATTAGTTCAAATGGTAGATTCCAATTTGGTGTTATCATGATCGGCGCATTAGTGAGTTTTTCTTTAAGAATATTAAAAGATTTGATACACTCATCTGAAAAGATGAATGGAGCATCCTTTTCTAGGAGTTTATTCATAGGAGTGGCAATTTTAGAAAAATCTTTTATGAAACGTCGGTAAAAACCGGCATGCCCTAGAAAACTCCTAACTCCTCTAACATTGGTGGGATGTGGAAGTTTAGCAATTACATCTACTTTAGCTCTATCCACTTCAATTCCTTCTTTTAAATTTTATGTCCAAGAACGATGCCTTCTTTAACCATGAAATGGCATTTCTCCCAATTAAGTACTAGATTTGATTGTTCGCATCTAAGAAGCATTCATTCCAGATTAACTAGACATGATTCAAATGTATCACCGAAGACTGAAAAGTCATCCATGAATATTTCCATGCATTCTTCTATCATGTCGTGAAAAATTGCCATCATACACCTTTGAAAGGTTGCAGGGGCGTTGCAAAGTCCAAATGGCATGCGTTTGTAAGCAAAAGTACCATAAGGGCACGTGAATGTGGTTTTCTCTTGATCTTCTGGTGCTATTGGAATTTGAAAATATCCGAAAAATCCATCTAGAAAACAATAGTAACTATTTCCGGCTAATCTTTCCAACATTTGATCTATGAAAGGTAAGGGAAAGTGATCTTTTCTGGTGGCGTCATTTAATTTTCTATAATCAATACACACACGCCATCCTGTTACAGTCCTAGTAGGAATAAGCTCATTTTTCTCATTTGTAATGACAGTCATGCCACCTTTCTTAGGTACGCATTGAACTGGGCTTACCCATGGACTATCAAAAATTGGATATATCAAACCTACATCTAGCAGTTTAATAATCTCTTTCTTAACTACATCTTGCATATTAGGATTTAGTCTTCGTTGGCGTTGCACATACGTTTTATGACCTTCTTCCATAAGGATTTTATGTGTGCAATACGAAGGACTTATTCCTTTAATATCATGAATCTTCCATGCAATGGCTGGTTTATGAGCTTTCAACACAGAAATGAGTTGTGATTTCTCATTTTCAGTAAGAGAAGACGATATTATTACAGGTAATTCAGATTCACCATGTAAATAAGCGTATTCCAAATGGTTTGGAAGTGGCTTTAATTCTAATTTCGGAGGTTCTTCTATCGATGATTTATATCGATATCTGTCTTCTTCTTTTAGCATTTGAATTTCTTCTGTTGTTGGTTCATATCCATTAGCTATAAGTGTAGCTAACATTTCAGCTTCATCAATTGGTTCATTACCTTCTCCTAAAGAATATTCTCCTGTTCCTTGTAATTCTGGAAATTCTTCTAATAATTCTGCATGTGCATCTATAGTTTGAATATAATAACATGTATCATCTGCAGATTGTGGTTGTTGCATTGCTCTATCAACTGAAAAGGTAACACTCTCATCCTCTATACTTAGGGTCAGTTTCTTACCGAACACGTCTATCATTGCTTTAGCCGTGTTTAAGAATGGTCTTCCTAATATGAGAGGAACTTGAGAATCTTCTTCCATGTCCAAAACAACAAAATCTACTGGAAATACTAAAGTACCAACTTTAACTAGCATGTTCTCCATTATCCCTCTAGGATATTTTATTGATCTATCGGCTAGTTGTATGCTTATTCTGGTTGGTTTCAATTCTCCAAGGTCTAGTTTAGTGTATAGTGAATACGGCATTAGATTTATACTAGCACCTAAGTCTGCCAATGCTTCTATTGAACTAAGACTACCCAGGAAACATGGAATTGTGAAACTTCCTGGATCAGATAGTTTTTCTGGTATCTTATTCAACAGCACTGCTGAACAATTAGCATTCATAGTAACAGCCGAGAGTTCTTCCATTTTCTTTCTATTTGAGATTAGATCTTTCAAGAATTTAGCATATCTAGGCATTCCTGAAATCACATCAATGAAAGGAAGATTTACATTTATCTGTTTAAACATATCCAAGAATTTGGATTGCTCGGCTTCAAGTTTCTCTTTCTTCATTTTACTCGGGTAAGGAAGTGGTGGTTGGTATGGTTTAACATAAGGTTTAGCCTTAACTGTGTTATCTTCATTAACCTTTTCAACTACCGGTTCTTTTTCCTTATCTTGATCAGGTTGTGGTTCTTGTGGAGTAGGAATAGCTTCATCAGAAGTTATAGGTATTTCAGGTGGTTTAAGTGTTGTACCACTTTTTGTGGTAATGGCTTTAGCTGTTTCATTCCGGGGGTTAGCATTTGTATCACTAGGTAGATTTCCCGGTTTTCTTTCACCTATTAACCTTGCTAGGTTACTTACTTCTTGTTCCAGATTTTGAATAAAAGCTTGTTGATTTCTAAATGCTTGAGCATTTTGTTCATTGGTTTGTTTTTGAGATGTGAAAAACTGCGTTTGAGTTTTAACTAGCTTTGTCATCATATCTTCTAAATTCGGCTTTTTATCATCGGTTTGTTGTGGTGGTTTGTTTTGAAAATTAGGTCTTTGCTGATTGTAAGTATTATTGGATACTTGTTGATTGCTAGGACCTTGTTGGTTGTTGTATGGAATATTTAGGTTATAATTCTGGTTTTGATTGTAAATCGGTCTTGGCGGTTGATAATTATTCTGATAATTATTTCCAGGCCTTTGGTTTATGTATGAAATATTCTCTCTTTGTTCCATTGTTAATTCAATACTGAGACAATCTTTTGTCAAATGTGGTCCTCCACACTGCTCACAACTAATTCGTATTGAGTGAATATCCTTAGTCATCTTTTCCATTCGTCTCTCGACAGCATCTATCTTTGCCGAAATGGAATCTAAGTCATGGCTAGAATCGGCTCTAGCTGCTTTAGATGATCTAACGATATCTTTTTCTTGGTGCCACTCATGTGAGTGGGAAGCAGTGTTATCAATAATTTTGTAAGCATCAGTTTCGGTTTTCTTCATAATAGAACCACCAGCTGCTATATCTATGTCTTTCCTTGTAGTGATGTCGCATCCTTGGTAGAATATTTGTACTATTTGACAGGTGTCTAAACCATGTTGCGGACATCCTCTTAATAACTTTCCATATCTAGTCCACGCCTCATATAGAGTTTCATTTGGTTTCTGTGTAAACGTAACAATTTCTGCTTGAAGTCTTACGGCTTTAGATGCAGGAAAGAATTGTTTAAGAAATTTGTCAACTAAAACATCCCATGTATCGATCGCCCCTTCAGGTAACGATTCCAACCAATCTTTGGCTTCTCCCTTTAAAGTCCAGGGAAATAACATGAGATATATCTGTTCATCCTCCACTTCTCGGATTTTAAATAGTGTGCAGATCCTATTAAAGGTACGTAGATGTTCATTTGGATCTTCCTTCGGCGCACCACTAAATTGGCATTGATTAGTCACCATGTGTAGAATTTGTCCTTTGATTTCATAATCTGGCGCATTAATGTCTGGATGAGTAATTGCGTGACCTTGGCCAGTGCGTTTAGCTCTCATTCGGTCTTCCATACTTAAAGGTTCCAGATTCTCCATAATTGAATTTGTTGAATCGGAATCACTAGAGGATTCTGATTTAATGGTTCATTCCTCAACAATCTCTGTTTGAATGATTGGTGGTTCCGGAGGAAAGTTTAATGGTTCAGGATCTACGAACCGTTCCTGAATATTCTCCGGATTCTCAATTGTGATGTCGGGTTCAAAAAATGGATTATCGGAAATTTGAACTGAAGTACTTGGTCGACTGGATGACGATTCTAAAGAAAAATCAACGGCGGTTATATTTGCTAAATGTCTTGATCTAGTTACAGGTGATGAACGTACAAAAGGTGGTGAACGTCTTGCTCGGTGCATTCACTGAATATCCTATTAGTTTTTAAAAGGAAAGAAAAATTATAATAAGTTATACAATCAATAGACTTTTCTGATTTTGCCCACGTTTCGAATAGCCAAAAGATGCAGCAGAGGGGCAGGATTCGTTTGGTCTCAATATAATTGAGGACTGTTTGGCTCCAATAACCCGGTCCACGTACAAATCCAATTATTACTACGAACCAGAAAATTTTGATGTCTATCAAATTAACCACTTAAAATAAATTTTCGTAATTTGAAGAAATTTAGATAAGAAGTAGAATAAAAATCTATGTCCTAAAACTAGAATAGCGAGAAATAAGAAAGAAAAAGAGCTCGTCGAAAAAGGTCGAAAAAGAAAAATGGTTGAAAAATAAAAGGTGACGGAAAAATAAAAGAAACTTATAAAAATTAAAAATACTTGACTAACCTAACCTTATTACTACAACTAACTTAAAATTATAATCGCAAATTGAGATAACTAATTGGAATGATAATTGGTACATAGTAAAAGGTGTCTAAAAATATTAAAGCTTACAGGAAAAACTATATCCCAAATGGAAATAACTTAAAAAGAAACTAAAACTTAAAAAGACGTCGCAAAATTCTAAAGCACCTAAATCTTAGTCTAAATAAAAAGCACTTAAGGGATTTTACGGCAAAGCCTAAAAATCTAGAAGTAAAAATAACTATGGCAAAAACTAAGTTTAAAACTAAATATGAGCTAAAAATACAAATATTACGTTAAAACGATTAAAAAGGGACAAAATATAAAAATATACAAAAAGTTGTAAAAATTACAATTTTTATAAAAATATTATTTTTATATTATTTATTTTATAAAACTATTAATTTTACAAATTAATTAAACTATTTAAAACTAAATAAAACAAATTAAATTAATAAACTAAACTAATTAATAAATAAATAAAACCTATTTAGGGTTTTTAATTAAATAATAATAATAATAATAATAATTACACCGTGATTAATGCCTGATTAGGGCTTCTGTCGCGTGTCAGGTTTTCTCCGCGAGTTGCGGTATTCAAGGCAGTAAACCCCGCGAGTCGCGGGGTTCAGAAATTCAACTGACAGCTTTAAATTTCGACGCGTTTTTATTTTTTATTTTTTTTCTTTTTTTTGTTTTTAATTTTTCTGTTTCTATATAAATAAAAGATATTTAAATAAAACTTTATATCTTTATAAACTAAAATAAAAATAAAGAAACTTATAAAACTTAAATATTTAACAAAATCTTAAAAATACATAAATTTTTTTTTTTTTTTTATATTAGCGTTGCGCTTCCGGCTTTTAAGAGAGTCCCCGGCAGCGGCGCCAAAAATACTTGGTGTTTTAGCAGAGTAGTATATAAAATAGCTTATTTTTACAGAAAATACTATTAAATACGATACAATTTTACACAAGATATTTATTTATTTATAGAATGGATATACTTAAACCTTGCTACAACACTTATAGGCAGTGTACCTAATCGTACAGTAGTGTAGTTTTTAGTAAGTCCGGTTCGTTCCACGGGGAATCTTTTTAAACAAAGCTTAACGCTATATTAGTTTACTTTTATAAAAATACAAATATATATATATATATATATAAGTAATATTATTATTATAAAGGGGGGTTTTTACCGTTTAATGACCGGTTTGTCGATTTTAAAACTTTAGTCGCAGTTAAAACCAAATAAATACAAGACTTTAAATTAAAGCATAAGTAAATAACGATAATGAAATTGCGAATAATAAAAGTGCGATAAAATAAACTTGCGATAATTAAAAAGTACGATAATTAAAAGTGCAATTAAATACAATAACAATAAAAATGCGATAATTAGAAGTGCAATTAAATATAAAATAAAGGAAATTAAATATGAAATAAAAGAATTATGCTTATTTAAACTTCCGTAATCATGATGTTTGACGTGTTGATTTTAGTTTTATGCCCATGGGTTAATTGTCCTTTGTCCTGGATTATTTAATATGTCCGTCTGGTTTTTGTCCATAACAGTCCATCAGTCATAAATATAAAGTGCGAGTGTCCTCGTCAAATTATTCTTATACCCGAAGTTAAATATTCCAACTAATTGGGGACTTAAACTGTAACAAGATTTTAATACTTTGTTTAATAATTACACCAGGATGTCGACTGAGTGTAACCCAAGGTTTTAATATTTTGTTATCAATTATACCAAGTGTCCTTGTACATAATTTCACCCCTGTTTTAATTATTCTAGTGGCTATTAATCCATTCCTGTGTCCGGTTAAATGAACGATTATTCGTACATATAAATACCCTGCCCATCGTGTCCGATCGAGTGTATATGGTAATTTATAGGGACGCCCAATTGTAAATCTTTATATTAACATTAACAAACTATCATTTAGTTAAACAAATATAAAGCCCATTAATAGCCCATAGTCTAATTTCCACAAGTGTCGTTCTTTTGTCCAAACCCCAATTATGGTACAAAGCCCAATTACCCAATTTTAATAATTAGCCCAACATCATGATTACTTCGGATTAAATAAGCATAATAATAACTTAGCTACGAGACATTAATGTAAAAAGGTTGAACATAACTTACAATGATTAAAAATAGCGTAGCGTTACACGGACAGAATTTCGACTTTACACCCTTACAACATTCGCTAACATACCCTTATTATTAGAATTATAATTAAAATTAAAATATAAATTATAAATATATATATATTTTACGATATAGATAGAGAGAAGAAGAAAAAGATGATGTTTTACGATCAGAATGCGCGAGCTTTATAGGGAGTTTCTGAAATTGGGGTTCCGTGACTCGCGGCCATTTTGGCCTTCAAACTCCGCGAGTCGCGGAGTTTACTTTTACAGCTCACACAAGCTTGGCTCTTTGTTTACCGACGGTTTTAAATATAAATATAATATATTAAATAATTATAAGAATTATTTAAATATTATATTATATTTATGTGCATAGTTGACTTGTAATTTTTAGTCCGTTGCGTCGAGCATTGAGAGTTGACTCTGGTCCCGGTTCCGGATTTTCGAACGTCCTTGCGTACAATTTAATATCTTGTACTCTGCGTTTTGAATCTTGTACTCTTGTAATTTCGAGACGTTTCTTGTCAATAATTGGAACCTTTTTTTATTGTCTTTTGTACTTTTGAGCTTTTTGGTCGTTTGCGTCTTCAATTCGTCGAATCTGTCTTTTGTCATCACCTTTTATTATTTAAACGAATCTCACTTGTAAATAGAACAATTGCAACTAAAAGTTTGTCTTTCTTGAGGAATAATGCTATGAAATATATGTTCGTTTTTAGCATTATCATGCATTCTAGTTGAAAGAAGTTCAATTCCTTGGGCACGTTGTTAGTAAACAAGGAATTCAAGTTGATCCCGCCAAGATTGAGGCAATTGAGAAGTGGGAAATTCGGAAGACTCCTACTCAGGTTCATCAATTCCTAGGATTGGCAGGCTATTATAGAAGGTTCATTCAAGACTTTTCACGAGTAGCGATACCTTTGACTGCTTTAAAGCATAAGGGGAGAAGTAAGAGTGGAATAGTGAACAAGAGCCTACTTTCCAAACTCTGAAGAAGAAGTTAACTTCCGCTCCGATATTGTCACTACCTGAAGGTAATGATGATTTTGTTATCTATTGTGATGCTTCGTGTCAGGGCTTTGGCTGTGTTTTGATGCAGCGAAAGAAAGTCGTTGCTTACGCATCACGTCAGTTGAAGATTCACGAGCAGAATTATACAACCCATGATTTAGAATTAGGAGCTGTTGTGTTTGCACTTAAGATTTGGAGACATTATCTATATGGGGTTAAAAGTACAGTGTACACTGATCACAAAAGTCTTCAACATATTCTTGATCAGAAACAGTTGAATATGAGGCAGCGTAGATGGGTTTAGACGTTGAATGATTATGATTGTGAACTTTTATATCATCCGGGAAAGACCAATGTTGTGGCCGATGCATTAAGTCGTAAAGAGGGGGTTGAACCTCGCAGGTTTAGAGCCTTGAATATGACAATTCGAACTAATCTCGCAAGGCAGATTTTTGCGGCTCAACAAGAAGCCATGAAGGAAGAGAATTTTGCGAACGAGAAGGTCAGAGGCATGGGTAAGAAATTTGAGGTACGAACTGATGGTACTAGGTTCTTTGTGTGGCGTCTTTGGGTTTCAAAGTTTGGTGATATGCGATAACTTGTGTTAGATGAGGCTCACAAGTCTAGGTACTCTATTCACCCTGGTTCAGGAAAGATGTATCATGATCTTAAGGAACTGTATTGGTGGCCTAATTTGAAAGCTGATGTGGCTACGTATGTGGCTAAGTGTTTGACCTGTGCTAAGGTTAAAGCTGAACATCGAAAACCGTCTGGACTTTTGGTGCAACCTGAGATTCCCGAGTGGAAGTGGGAAGGTATTACAATGGATTTTATTACGAAGTTACCGAGAGTAGTGGGTGGTTATGATACCATTCGGGTGATTGTTGACCGACTCACAAAGTCAGCTCATTTCTTACCGATTAAGGAAACTGATTCGATGGAAAAGCTTACTTGTTTGTATTTGAAGGAAATTGTTTCAAAACATGATGTTCCTGTATCTATTATTTCGGACCGAGACAGTCGATTTACATCGAGGTTTTGGCAGTCCTTACAAGATGCTTTGGGAACTAAATTAGATATGAACACTGCTTATCATCCACAGTCAGATGGTCAGAGTGAAAGGACCATTCAAACGTTGGAAGACATGTTACGAGCATGCATCATTGATTTTGGTAATGGTTGGGATAAGTACTTTCCACTGGCTGAATTTTCTTATAATAACAGTTATCATGCAAGTATTATGCCGCACCTTTTGAAGCGCTGTATGGTAGAAAGGGTAGGTCTCATGTCTGCTGGAATGAGGTTGGGAATGCTCAACTCACAGGTCCAGGAATTATTCACGAGACTACCGAGAAGATCGTACAGATTAAGAAAAGTTTGAGAACCGCCAGAAGTCGACAAAAGAGTTATGCCAATAAGAAAAGGAACGATATTGAAATTCAAGTTGGTGATCTTGTCATGTTGAAGGTATCACTCTGGAAGGGTGTGGTACAATTTGGTAAGAGAGGAAAGTTGAATCCTCGATTTGTTGGACCATTTGAGATTATCGAAAGAATTGGACCCGTGGCTTATCGTTTGAAATTGCCACAAGAGCTTAGCGTTTTTCATAACGTTTTCATGTATCAAATTTGAAGAAGTGTTTGGCCGAGGTCAATGAAGCCATTCTTCTTGATGAAATTCATGTTGATAAATAGCTCCATTTTATTGAGGAACCTGTCGAGATTATGGATCGAGAGGTTAAGACATTCAAGCAAAGTAAGATTCCTATCGTCCGAGTTAGATGAAACGCTAGACGCGGACCCGAGTTCACTTGGGACCGCGAAATTCAGATGAATCAGGAGTGACCGCATTTGTTCTCATATGGCGAGTCAACCCCTGCACCTGCTTAAATTTCGGGACGAAATTTCCGTAACGGGAAGGTACTGTAACGACCCTACTTTTTCCGTTATCTTTTACCGTTAATTATTTAACGACCGTTAATTGTTATTCGTGCCACGTCATTTCTATGATCTATATTATTATTTTAGTAATAATATATTAATTATTATGTGTTATATGAATATTTGTATTCATATTTCAAGTTATACGTTTCTACATGTCGCGGATTTCTATCCGGCGAATCTTTTCGGTTTTCAAACCAACGGTCAAGCTTTTGGGATTTTTTAATCCAATTTATTTTAAATATTATATTTTAATGTCATATGATTATATATAGTGTTTATATATTTTATTCGTCGCGTATTTGTTATCTCTCCGAAAAATCAATCGCGTAGTAGCGTTTTCGCGTTTCGGGCTTCGATCGGGCGTTCGAGCCACAAGTAATTTACCAAATATCAAAAGTGGGCCATGTTGGGCCCACCCTATTGTGAAAATCAGCCGAACCCTCTTTAGAGAGGGGGTATTGTGTAAATTTTGCATTCTAGTGACATTTAATCAAAACATCACTACATCATATCATTTTAATCAAACCTAAATGAGCTCTCTCCTTCTCCTTCCTCTCTAGGCCATCCCATATCAGCAAAATCACCATCATCATCATTTGTTCATCATCTAAGGCTTGGATCATTCAATTGTTTGCATAATCGGATTGCTCTCTTCATCCTCTACGCGATTGTATCATTTGATTCTCGATTAGGGTATAAACCCTAACCCTAGATTTTTAATTTTTCTTTATTTTCCTGTATTTTGATGTTATATTGATAGTATGATGTTTACATGTTATTGTATTGATGATTGTGTGCGTAGAATTGCTCGATTATACATGTTTTCGGTTTGATTAATTTGGGACAGCAGCTTTTTCATTTATTTCTGATTATGTAACTGTTATAAAAGTGAAATTGAAATGTTTATATGAGTTCCTCTCATCAAGACATTAATTTTAGACTCAGGATTCATGTCATTTCGATTCCCGGAGCTCTAGTTGTGATTAAAATGGTGTTTTGTTGGAATTAAAATATAAAAACGAATTGAACCAGGTGTGGTCTGACTTTTTAACCATTTTTAGAGTCATTAGGCTGTACTAGTGTGTTAGGATTGATGATGGGATGAACTTTCATGTTCGGGTCATCGAAATCCGAGCCACTGATCACCCGTTATGACTAAAACACGTTTTTGAGCGGATTAAAGATCCAAATTGATTAGTGGCTGTAAGTCACGACTTGTTTGATGTTATTGGGGTGTTCTTGAGCACACTAATGTGTCAGGTGGGTTGGTTAAGCAAAAATATATATAAGGCTCGTCGAAAACTGATTCCCGGGGCTCAAGTTATGACCCGATGAACTTTTAATTAAAACTTATGGTTATTAATTATGACTTATGATAAAAAATAATGATTTTCATTATTAATAGATTACTTATGATATAAAAAGGTAATTAATTTAATTTAAGACTTATGATATATATTTATTATATCATTTATTAATTACTTATGATTTAATTAAACATTTAATTAAACTTATGATTAATAATACTTTTATTATTAATGAAAAATACTTATGGTAAGTATTAAACTTATATTATGAGATTATTATAATAAGACTTATAATAAGGATTAATTAATTATTTAATTATTATAAGACTTGGTTATTATTTAATTATAATTTAATTATTAAATACTTATGATTTAATAATTATAATTAGAAACTTATGATATGATTAATAATTCATTATTAATTAATAATACTTATGATATGATTTAAAATCTATTATTAATTAATAATACTTATATTATGACTAATATTTAATTAATTAATTAAATACTTATGTTATATTAATTATATCATTTAAACTTATGTTAACTTTAATAATCCAATTTAATTTAATTAAACTTATGTTATGACATAATTATACATATTTGACTTTAATTAACATTATAACCTATATTATTATTATAACTTATACTTTTAAAATTAACGTTGACTATGATTGACCAAGGTTGACTTTTGAGTTGACTTTCGGTTGACTTTGACTTTAGTTGACTTTTGTTGACCTTCTAATTAAGGAAACTTTCCTAACTTATAAACTTTCCAAAAATAGCAACTTTCTAAATTTGGAAACTTTCCTAAAATAGAAACTTTTCAAAAATGGAAACCTGCTAAAAATAGAAACTTTCTAAAAATAGAAAGTGTGTGTCCGTACACTGTTCCGATCAAATCGATGCATGTTGAGTGTTGTTTTATGTCTACTTGCAACATGTACAATAGCTATCATACTAAGACTTGACCTAAGTTAGTTATTTATATCGACCTGCTTTATTTATAGGTTGGCGTTGTGATCATTCCTGATCACTTTACTTGGTTTGCTGTTCGCATATTTGTGTGGTTACTTCGTTTGCTATTAAGGTGAGTCATAGTCCCAT
The DNA here is from genome assembly GCF_046630445.1 of Rutidosis leptorrhynchoides. Classification (NCBI taxonomy): domain Eukaryota; kingdom Viridiplantae; phylum Streptophyta; class Magnoliopsida; order Asterales; family Asteraceae; genus Rutidosis; species Rutidosis leptorrhynchoides. Next base: position 104,188,315 of record NC_092333.1, on the reverse strand, counting down.
TTTTCTATTTTAAATCTTTAGGGATGAGAATACATGCATTTTATTTTTACGTATTGGACACAAGTGGAAGTTGGTTTAAATTATTCAATGTGAGTTGAACAAAAATATTCCCTAATCTGGTAATTTTAATCACTGGTTTCTACTGGTGAACGCGAATCCTACGGATAGATCTATCGGGTTTGACAACCCCATTTCGAGCTAGTCGCGCTAGCAATTTATAATCGGAATGTTTAGTACTTCGTATTTAGTTGAAGATACACTTGTTCGGTATATATTATTTATTGTGTTTGGCAAGGGTAAATAAATGGTTAAGTGGTTACCAGGTGGCTCACGGAAAATGGAATAATGTTTTTATATGTTTTCTAGCATATAATTTTGTGGTACAAAAAGGAGTTTTTATGTTTTCAAACATAAATTTTTATGGTTTACATTAAATATTGTTTGCAATATTAAACCTATAATTCACTCAACATTTTTGTTGACAGTTACTCGCATTTTTTATTCTCAGGTTCATGATTGATTGCTTCCGCTGTTCTTAGAGAGTCTGCATATTTACGATGGCAGCTTTTGTTAAACATTAACTCGCATTCTATTTTGATACATTTAATAGTGATGTTGTTGACTTTGTTTTGGTCAACTTTTGGTTAAGTAATAATGTATGGTTTTTCTAAACTTACATATTTTGGTAGGCTTCCTTTATAGGAAATCATTTTTAAATAAAGAATGCAAGGTTATTTATTAAATTCATATAGAGTTATGATCAAGCTGTGGGACCAAGATAACGATGGTCGTCAAGTGTACTTTGACGGGTCGTTTCAGGTATAGTCGCACCATATGCGCCTATACCATCTGATGCGAGTTTTGTATACTTGCATAAGGGTTCGGTACATTCTAGAAGAATGTACGGTATAATCAATTCGGATTCTTTTCCTTAAATAACAAAAGTTAGGTAAGGATAAGACATATAATTAGGGAGGAGATTCTACCGAAAACCTAATTCATGAGCCTATAAATACATAGCTCATAAACCCTAACGCATATAGATATTCACTCGTTTACTCATACGTAAACCATAACATACAAATCTCTATCGTACGAACAAAGCTTCTTATGATCTCTAAAGACTTTCAGGTATGTCTCGAACTATAAAACCTTCATGTCTTTTGGGCCACTCAACCTCGTATGCTAGGTTGTTGGTGGACTCTCAAATCGGCCACCCTGTCGGAATCAAAACGATACCGATATGAGTTATCCACGACTAAGCGTCGGAGGTTCGAATATTGTTAGTCCTTAAACCCCTTTATGCACTCAAGCGTAGGTTCACCTTGACCCCGTGAAAATATGCTTGATCATTTGGCGCCATCCGTAGGACCGGTTATACGAAACAAAGAAGATTGGAATTTACGTTGTATATGATTTATTGTACACATCTTTTTTCCATAAAGCCTTTTTGTTTAACTAGCGGTCACTTTCAGGTTTTTAATTGTCAGCAAGAATGGGTGGAGGAAGTAAGAGTGCGAAAAATCAAGGGCGATCAGACTCTCCAGTAAGTCCAGGGTTTCAAACACCTACAGCGGCTGTTACGAATACACCGCCGACATCAAAGCCTCCATCGACATCAAACGTTGAAACAGGGCCGGTTACCTCAAGAACGGTCCTAACAGAATCATGCAAGAGTTGGTGGCACTCCCCCGATAGAAGCTTATTATAAACGGGAACTAGTTTCAAACCATTCGAGGATTTGCCTCCAAAGAATCTGAGCTTCGGTTCTCCAAGCAAAACTGTCCCACCGGGTTTTAAAGTTAAAACCACCTATGTGGGCACCATGCCCATCATCACTTCGGTTGAGCCTGAAACACCGATCGAAAGGGTCACTACCGAGAAAGCTCAGGAAAGAATCAGGCAGATGGGCCTGAGAAATCCAGATGGTTCATAAATCATGCCGACACTACAACAAGGGTCAACGGCGTGTGCGTCTTCACAACCAGTCCATACTGTTGCAGACAATCAATATAGCGGGGCGCATTATGCCGCAGCCCAGTCGAATAGCTTCATATCTCAACTACAGCAAGTCGCGCCACCGCACTTGGCACCCACTTTCAATGAGCCAGCGCGGGTACAAGAATTTATGAGCAATTGGTTCGCGGTGATGCAAGGGAAAAAAGCTAAGCAAAGCCTTGAGTTAGCTCCCACAACAGAAAAGTTTGTGCCACACATCGCCAATCATCCCTTCGCATTTGCACCGGTGTTGCCTCTAACACTCGGAAGTTATGATGGTTTATCAGATCCGGATGACTTTTTACAAAAATTTGAAGGAACTGCAAGGACACACAGCTGGGGTGATGCAGTAGCATGTCATATGCTACTAATAGTGCTGCAAGGAGTAGCAAGGGAGTGGTTCAATAATTTGCCAGCCCAAAGCATTACAGGTTTTGCGGATTTGCGCTCAAGATTTTTATTAAATTTCCACAATTTGCGCGCACGCAAAAGAACACATGTTGAATGTCACGACATAAAGCAGAAGTCGAAAGAGAGCTTGGGAGAAATAATAGACAGATATACCAAGGAGGTGGCTAAAATATAAGGCTTGCTAGAAAGCCAGAAGGTATCCGGCTTTATACATTGTATAGATACCGACAGACACCTGTCTTTATGGAAACGGTTACGGAGAAGAGTGCCAGAAACTTTCGTGGAAGCCGTAAAAGAAACGCATGATTACATGCGGGCACAAGAAGATATAAAGCAGAATCGCGGAAATACTTCTTCAAATATGGACATCGACGATGATTATCATCAAGTGCAGGGAAGAGGGTCAGAGTCTGGCAAACGTTATGGTGGTAATGGCCAATATAACAATGGTAACTATCATAATGATAAGTATCGCAAGTTCAACAACAATAAAGGGGGAGGAAGTTAGAGGTTTAAAAATAGCCACACTGAAAATGTTGATAAAAGACCTCACAAAAACACCAAAAGAAATTTTGGCTACAGAGGCGGTGTGCAAAAGCTTCGACCCCCCAGTACCTTTGTCAAAGTTCTTCGCCAGAGAAAAAAAGCAAAATTTGCGATTTTCACGATGATTACGGTCATGAGACCAATGAATGTCGGCACTTAATTGAAAGAGTTGTTTCTAAACTCAAAAAAGGAAGATTGCAACACTTGAAGAAAAGCGCAAGAGCACAAGCCGACAAGCCAAAAGGAGAAAAGGAATATCCGTGGCAAAAGAAGAATGAGGGAGAAGAAACAAATAAAACCATAAACATGGTAACAAGCGGGCGGATAAATCAGAGGCGCAAGTTAGAAGTATCTGAAGAATGGGAAAATACTCCCATCACATTCTCAGCCATAGCACAGGAACCCTCAGATGCGCCCATCACAATTAAAGGGTGCGTCAAAAGTTGCGGGTATATCATCAAGCGATTGCATGTAGACACCGGTTGCGGTGTTGATATAATGTACGAGAACTGTTTTCGCAGGGGCTGTGCGAGCCAAGCTAGTGGCTCCTAACACTGCGCTATCAGGATTTTCTGGTGAGTCCGCATGGCCAATCAGGATCATTGAATTAGAGCTGGAGCTGGTGGACGATGATAATAAGGAATTAGTGAGAAGCACGGCAGTAGAATTTGCCGTCGTAAGGTCTTACTCAAAATATAACGCGCTTTTAGGGCACATGACTTTGCAAAAATTGGCAGCCATCCCTTCCACGGTGCATAGCCTTATCAAGTTCCCAACACCGCTGGGAATTGCAACGATAAGGTCAGAAAAGCCAGACGTAAGCATTGCGGCTGTAGAACAAGTAGAACAACAGCCGAGTGAGGCAGAGCAAAATCGAAGCTGCATGATCATCGCTAACCCGCGACATCCCGAACAGAAAATTAAAATTGGCTGGGGATTGTCTGATGAAACAAAGTTTAGGCTTCGTAATATATTAGCTTCCAATACGGACGTCTTCGCATGGAAAAAAGCGGACATGACAGGCGTACCAAGGGAAATTGCTGAGCACAAGCTTAATGCAAATCCTAGTCTAAAGCCAGTGCGATAAAAGAAACGCGGTATGGCTCCCGAAAGAAGCGAATGGTTGAAGGCAGAAGTCGATAAGTTGGTCAAAGCAAATATCTTGCGAGAAGTAAGATACCAACATGGGTAGCAAACCCAGTGTTGGTAAAAAAGCCCGATGGGTCTTGGCGCATGTGTGTTGACTTCACGGATATCAATAAAGCTTGCCCAAAGGACAATTATCCTCTACCAGAAATAGACTGGAAAGTTGAATCGTTAGCTGGCTTCCGATACAAATGTTTTTTGGATGCGTACAAAGGGTACCATCAAATACAGATGGCAGTGGAAGACGAGGATAAGACTGCTTTCCATACAAGCCAGGGCATATACTGCTACACCAAGATGCCATTTGGTTTAAAAAATGCTGGAGCAACATAGCAACGGGTAATAGACGAAGCTTTCAAAGGTCTGATTGGGAGAAATTTGGAAGACATCTTAGAAACGTTCGCATCATTAAGAAAGATTAATATGAAGCTCAACCCGTCGAAGTGCAGTTTTGGAGAGGAAGAAGGAAAGTTTCTTGGTCATATAATAACTGAGCGCGGGATATGTAGTGACCCCAACTTTTCCATGTTTGTATATATTAAATGAAATTGTTATTTACATGATTAAGTGTTTCCAACATGTTAAGCAATCAAACTTGTTAAGACTTGATTAATTGAAATAGGTTTCATATAGACAATTGACCACCCATGCTGACCGGTGATTCACGAACGTTAAAATTTGTAAAAACTATATGATGACATATATATGATTATATATATAGTTAACATGATATTATGATAAGCAAGTATCTCATTAGGTATTTTAACAATGAGTTATATACATAAAATTGAGTTTATTGAATTAAGAAACTCGAAACGATATATATAACGATTATCGTTATAACAACGTCTTACTAAATACAAATGAATCATATTAAGATATTGATACACTATATTTAATCATGATAAATGATAAGTAAACATGTCATTAAGTGTATTAACAATGAACTTCATATGTAAAAACAAGACTACTAACTTAATGATTTCGAAATGAGACATATATGTAACGATTATCGTTGTAACGACATTTAACTGTATATATATATCATACTAAGATATATTATATATCATAATATCATGATAATGTAATAATTTAACATCTCTTTAGATATAATAAACAATGGGTTAACAACAATTAACAAGATCGTTAACCTAAAGGTTTCAAAACAACACTTACATGTAACGACTAACGATGACTTAACGACTCAGTTAAAATGTATTTACATGTAGTGTTTTAATATGTATTTATACACTTTTGAAAGACTTCAAGACACTTATTAAAATACTTCTACTTAACAAAAATGCTTACAATTACATCCTCGTTCAGTTTCATCAACAATTCTACTCGTATGCACCCGTATTCGTACTCGTACAATACACAGCTTTTAGATGTATGTACTATTGGTATATACACTCCAATGATCAGCTCTTAGCAGCCCATGTGAGTCAACTAACACATGTGGGAACCATCATTTGGAAACTAGCATGAAATATCTCATAAAATTACAAAAATATGAGTAATCATTCATGACTTATTTACATGTAAACAAAATTACACATCCTTTATATCTAATCCATATACCAACGACCAAAAACACCTACAAACACTTTCATTCTTCAATTTTATTCATCTAATTAATCTCTCTCAAGTTCTATCTTCAAGTTCTAAGTGTTCTTCATAAATTCCATAAGTATAGTTTCATAAAAATCAAGAATACTTCCAAGTTTGCAAGTCTACTTCCAAGCTTTCTAATCCATTCCAAGTAATCATCAAAGATCAAGAAACCTTTATTATTTACGGTAGGTTATCTTTATAATTCAAGGTAATACTCATATTCAAACTTTGATTCAATTTCTACAACTATAACAATCTTATTTCGAGTGAAAATCTTACTTGAATTGTTTTCGTGTCATGATTCAGCTTCAAGAACTTTCAAGCCATCCAAGGATCCTTTGAAGCTAGATCCATTTTTCTCATTTCCAATAGCTTTATCCAGAAAACTTGAGGTAGTAATGATGTTCATAATATCATTCGATTCATACATATAAAGCTATCTTATTCGAAGGTTTAAACTTGTAATCACTAGAACATAGTTTAGTTAATTCTAAACTTGTTCGCAAACAAAAGTTAATCCTTCTAACTTAACTTTTAAAATCAACTAAACACATATTCTATATCTATATGATATGCTAACTTAATGATTTAAAACCTGGAAACACGAAAAACACCGTAAAACCGGATTTATGCCGTTGTAGTAACACCGCGGGCTGTTTTGGGTTAGTTAATTAAAAACTATGATAAACTTTGATTTAAAAGTTGTTCTTCTGGGAAAATGATTTTTATTATGAACATGAAACTATATCCAAAAATCATGGTTAAACTCAAAGTGGAAGTATGATTTTCAAAATGGTCATCAAGACGTCGTTCTTTCGACTGAAATGACTACCTCTTATAAAAATGACTTGTAACTTATATTTCCGACTATAAACCTATACTTTTTCTGTTTAGATTCATAAAATAGAGTTCAATATGAAACCATAGCAATTTGATTCACTCAAAACGGATTTAAAATGAAGAAGTTATGGGTAAAACAAGATTGGATATTTTTTGATTATTTTAGCTACGGGAAATGTTTAACAAATCTATACAAATCATACCCTAGCTAACTTATATTGTATTATACATGTATTCTAATATATTATGTAATCTTGGAATACCATAGACACGTATGCAAATGTTTTGACATATCATATCGACCCATGTGTATATCTTATTTGGAACAACCATAGACACTCTATATGCAGTAATGTGGGAGTAAGCTATACAGGGTTGAGGTTAATTCCAAAAATATATATACTTTGAGTTGTGATCTAGCCTGAGACGTGTATACACTGGGTTGTGGATTGATTCAAGATATTATATATATCAATTTATTTCTGTACATCTAACTGTGGACAACTAGTTGTAGGTTACTAACGAGGACAGCTGACTTAATAAACTTAAAACATCAAAATGTATTAAAAGTGTTGTAAATATATTTTGAATATACTTTGATATATATGTACATATTTGTTATAGGTTCGTGAATCGACCAGTGGCCAAGTCTTACTTTCTGACGAAGTAAAAATCTGTGAAAGTGAGTTATAGTCCCACTTTTAAAATCTAATATTTTTGGGATGAGAATACATGCAGGTTTTATAAATGATTTATAAAATAGACACAAGTACGTGAAACAACATTCTATGGTTGAATTATCGAAATCGAATATGCCCCTTTTTATTAAGTCTGGTAATCTAAGAATTAGGGAACAGACAACCTAATTGACGCGAATCCTAAAGATAGATCTATTGGGCCTAACAAACCCCATCCAAAGTACCGGATGCTTTAGTACTTCGAAATTTATATCATATCCGAAGGGTGTCCCGGAATGATGGGGATATTCTTATATATGCATCTTGTTAATGTCGGTTACCAGGTGTTCACCATATGAATGATTTTTATCTCTATGTATGGGATGTGTATTGAAATATGAAATCTTGTGGTCTATTGTTACGATTTGATATATATAGGTTAAACCTATAACTCACCAACATTTTTGTTGACGTTTAAAGCATGTTTATTCTCAGGTGAATACTAAGAGCTTTCGCTGTTGCATACTAAAATAAGGACAAGATTTGGAGTCCATGTTTGTATGATATTGTGTAAAAACTGCATTCAAGAAACATATGTCGATGTAATATATTTCTATTGTAAACCATTATGTAATGGTCGTGTGTAATCGGTATATTTTAGATTATCATTATTTGATAATCTACGTAATGCTTTTGAAACCTTTATTGAAAAATAAAGGTTATGGTTGTTTTAAAAATGAATGCAGTCTTTGAAAAACGTCTCATATAGAGGTCAAAAACCTCGCAACGAAATCAATTAATATGGAACGTTTATAATCAATATGAACGGGACATTTCAGTTGGTATCAGAGCGTTGGTCTTAGAGAACCAGAAAATTGCATTAGTGTGTCTTACCGAGTTTGTTAGGATGCATTAGTGAGTCTGGACTTTGACCGTGTTTTTCTTCAAAAACGATTGCTTAACATTTTTTTGTTGGAAACTATATATTATTAACATGTAAATATTATGTGATATATTAATTTCTTAACGTGTTTAATATTGTGTGATAGATGTCTACCTCTAGTACAAATCTCATGGATTCACCTAATAATAATGAAGAGTCGAATATATTTTGGGAAGATTCACAAATTCCCGAAGAGGAACCGGAAGAGGAGGAATCGGAAGAGGAGGAACCGGAAGAAGAGGAACCAGAAGAGGAGGAATCGGAAGAGGAGGAACCAGAAGAAGAAGAGGTTCCTGAGGAAGAAATATTGATACCTATAGTAAATCGATTAAATAAAAGATAATACTCAACCAACGGACCAAAGTTAATAATGGTCAATGGTGTTTCCGCCGAGGAAGCAAAATATTGGGAAGATTACCAATTTTCCGATGAATCGGATCCCGATGAGGATTCCGATGATGTTATAGAAATTACCTCGACCCAATTTAATAAAGCGAAAGAAAATAATAAGAGAAAAGGTATAAAAATAGAGAAACCCGATTCCAACCCCGATGAACTTTATATGTATCGGCAACATCCGTATTTCCTAAAATGTAACAATGACCCGGGAACCTCTAAACCACTAGGTTTTTCTAAACCATTGTGGAAAACGACGGCTCGTATTAGAGGAACACCATATATTCCTAGAAAATTAGGAAAACGAACCAAGTTCGAAGAAGAAGAAACCAGTGATTCAGATTAGAGGGTTGTAATCATGTTGTGTATTATATGTATTGTAGTGTGCTTGTACTTTTATGTTCTATGTAAAAATTGCTTGTATTGTTTGTTAATTATCTTTTACGAATCTAATCCTTGTCTATTTTACAGTATAAAAACAAAATGGACGTTAAGGGTAGACAACTGAATATTTTAGAAGACCTACCAGAGGATATGATTGAGGAAATCTTGTCTAGAGTCGGTCAGAATTCATCAGCACATTTAGTTATGGTGAAATTAACTTGTCAAACATTTGAAAGACTTTCCGAAAATGCCTTAGTTTATAAAAGGCTTTCCTTTGATAGGTGGGGTATATCATATTGGGGAGACCGTAAGTTACGCCGTGTTTTCTTTAAAGCATTAAATGCGGGGAACCCAAATGCAATTTTACGCTACGGGTTAAGAACCTATTTTGACTCAACATATCCCAACATAGGATTTCGTGAATTAGAAAGAGCTTCTAACATGCAACATAAAGAAGCATGTTATGCTTACGGGTTAGTGATGTTCGCTTCTTACCAAAGTGAGAAAAAGAACATCGGATTGTAACTTTTAAATAAAACCTTCCCACAAGTGAAGGATTCAGTAATTGGGGTGAGAAACAAGGTTTTTAGATTATTACGAGGCTGTTGGACATTACGAAACCCTCGTCCTTTTGACGACATTACAACATGCTGCCTAGCTAGTGGTCATAACGGTTATTTTCCACAAGACCAAGGATGGGAAGTCGTCTTAGTAAAATCAGAATGCATGACTTGTTTCTGGACTTATGAATTACGTGTCCTTATTTCCTTTGTTGAACAACTTGCGTATTAACTAGATTTATCTTCAAAACTGTCCTGTATCAAAATGTACTATATTTCAAGTTATATGTAATATAGTGAAGTTGTAAGTTTGAAGAATATTTGTATATGATATATTATTATAATCAGTTTTTTCATATAGAATTGTAGTAGTTGAATTGTATATTAGCTACTAAGTATGAACTTAACGGGTAGGTAGTACCCGAATTTAAACTTATAAAACGCTAATATGAAGAAAAACCTTTTATAAATGAGTTCATATTATGCTACGAAATACTATTGACTACTCTTAATATTTTGTATGATTAACTCGATTCAATTGGCTATTTTGAAGGAAATGGCACCGACTACTCGACAGACCATGAATATGAGCGAAGAGGAATTTCGTACCTTTCTTGCTGCAAACATAGCCGCAGTACAGGCTACGCTTCATACCAAGAATAACTCTGAATCTAGCAATGCAGCTAACGGCGCAAGAAATCGTGTCGGATGCTCCTACAAAGAATTCACTGCCTGCAAACCTTTGGAATTTGATGGAACCGAAGGACCAATTGGATTGAAACGGTGGACCGAGAAAGTCGAATCGGTGTTTGCCATAAGTAAGTGTACTGAAGAGGACAATGTTAAGTATGCTACGCATACCTTCATAGGTACTGCGTTAACATGGTGGAACACCTATCTTGAACAGGTAGGACACAATGCTGCTTACGCACTACCGTGGTCGGCATTCAAGCACTTGATGAACGAGAAGTACCGTCCCAGAACCGAGGTCAATAAGCTCAAGTCAGAACTTAGAGGGTTACGAACACAGGGATTCGATATTACTTCGTATGAAAGACGATTCACAGAATTGTGCCTATTGTGTCCGAGAGCATTCGAAGATGAGGAAGAGAAGATCGACGCGTTTGTGAAAGGGTTACCGGAGAGAATCCAAGAAGATATAAGTTCACACGAGCCTGCCTCCATACAAAAGGCATGTAGAATGGCTCACAAACTAGTGAACCAGATTGAGGGAAGAATTAAAGAACAGGCGGCCGAAGAGGCCAACGTGAAGTTAGTCAAAAGAAAGTGGGAGGAAAATGGTGATAAGAGTCACCAAAACAACAACAACTATCCCAACAATCGCAACATCAATCGCAACTATAACAAACGGCAAAACAACAACAACAACAACAACAACAACAACAACAATAACAACAACTACAACAATCATCCCAACAACAATAACAATCGCAGCAACAACAACAATCAGAAGCAGCTATGCCAAAGGTGTAAAAAGTATCACTCGAGGTTCTGCACCAAATTTTGAAACAAGTGTAAAAGAAATGGTCATAGCGCGGCGAAGTGTGAGGTCTACGAACCAGGGGTTAACAGAACGAAAGGAACAAATGGTGTCGAAATGAGTAATGGCGGAGCAAGTAGTGTCGGGGCAAGTTATGCCAATGTAGTTTGTTATAAATGTGGAAAACTGGGCCACATTATTAGAAATTGCCCGAACCAGGAGAACACGAATGGATAAGGCCGCGGAAGAGTTTTCAATATTAATGCGGCAGAGGCACAGGAAGACCCGAAGCTTGTTACGGGTACGTTTCTTATTGACAATAAATCTGCTTACGTTTTATCTGATTCGGGTGCGGATAGAAGCTATATGAGTAGAGATTTTTGTGCTAAATTAAGTTGTCCATTGATGCCGTTGGATAGTAAATTTTTACTCGAATTAGCAAACGGTAAATTAATTTCTGCAGATTATATATGTCGGAATCGAGAAATTAAACTGGTTAGCGAAATATTTAAGATTGATTTGATACCAGTAGAGTTAGGGAGTTTTGATGTAATAGTTGGCATGGACTGGCTGAAGGAGATGAAAGCAGAGATCATATGTTACAAAAATGCAATTCGCATTATACGAGAAGAAGGAAAACCCTTAATGGTGTACGGAGAAAAGGGCAACATGAAGCTACATCTTATTAGTAATTTGAAGGCACAAAAATTAATAAGAAAAATTTGCTATGCTGTTCTAGCACACGTCGAGAAAGTACAAACTGAAGAAAAGAGCATCAATGATGGTCCCGTCGCAAAAGAATTTCCCGATGTATTTCCGAAAGAATTACCGGGACTACCTCCACATCGATCTGTTGAATTTCAAATAGATCTTGTACCAGGAGCTTCACCAATAGCTCGTGCTCCTTACATACTCGCACCCAGCGAGATGAAAGAACTGCAAAGCCAACTGCAAGAACTATTAGAACGTGGTTTCATTCGACCAAGTACATCACCATGGGGAGCTCCTGTTTTGTTTGTCAAGAAGAAGGATGGTACATTTAGGTTGTGTATTGACTACAGAGAGTTGAATAAACTTACCATCAAAAACCGTTATCCACTGCCGAGAATTGACGACTTATTTGAACAACTACAAAGCTCTTCGGTTTATTCGAAAATCGATTTACGTTCTGGATATCATCAAATGCGAGTAAAGGAGGATGATATTCCAAAAACTGCTTTTAGGACGTGTTATGGTCATTACAAGTTTATGGTTATGCCATTTGGATTGACTAACGCACCAGCTGTGTTCATGGACCTTATGAACCGAGTGTGTGGGCCATATCTTGAAAAGTTTGTCATTGTTTTCATCGATGACATACTTATTTACTCAAAGAATGATCAAGAGCACGAAGAACATTTGAGAAAAGTGCTAGAAGTATTGAGGAAAGAAAAATTGTACGCCAAGTTTTCAAAGTGTGTATTTTGGTTGGAAGAAGTTCAATTCCTCGGTCACATAGTGAACAAAGAAGGTATCCAGGTGGACCCGGCAAAGATCGAAACCATTGAAAAGTGGGAAACCCCAAAAACTCCGAAGCATATACGTCAATTTTTAGGATTGGCTGGTTACTACAGAAGATTCATCCAAGATTTCTCCAAAATAGCAAAACCCTTGACTGCATTAACGCATAAAGGGAAGAAATTTGAATGGAAGGATGAACAAGAGAAGGCGTTTCAGTTATTGAAGAAAAAGCTAACTACGGCACCTATATTGTCATTGCCTGAAGGGAATGATGATTTTGTGATTTAATGTGACGCATCAAAGCAAGGTCTCGGTTGTGTATTAATGTAACTAACGAAGGTGATTGCTTATGCATCTAGACAATTGAAGATTCACGAGCAAAATTATACAACTCATGATTTGGAATTGGGTGCTGTTGTTTTTGCATTAAAGACTTGGAGGCATTATTTATATGGAGTCAAAAGTATTATATATACCGACCACAAAAGTCTTCAACACATATTTAATCAAAAACAACTGAATATGAGGCAGCATATGTGGATTGAATTGTTGAATGATTACGACTTTGAGATTCGTTACCACCCGGGGAAGGCAAATGTGGTAGCCGACGCCTTGAGCAGAAAGGATAGAGAACCCATTCGAGTAAAATCTATAAATATAATGATTTACACTAACCTTACTACTCAAATAAAGGAGGCGTAACAGGGGGTTGTAAAAGAAGGAAAGTTAAAGAATAAGATACCCAAAGGATCATAGAAACATATTAATATTCGGGAAGACGGAACCCGATATAGGGCTGATAGAATTTGGGTACCAAGGTTTGGAGATGTGAGAGAAATGGTACTTAAAGAAGCATATAAAACCATATATTCAATACATCCCGGAGCGGGGAAGATGTATAAAGATCTCAAGAAACACTTTTGGTGGCCGGGTATGAAAGCTGATATTGCTAAATATGTAGGAGAATGTTTGACGTGTTCTAAGGTCAAAGCTGAACATCAGAAACCATCAGGTCTACTACAACAACCCGAAATCCCGAAATGGAAATGGGAAAACATTACCATGGATTTCATTACTAAATTGCCAAGGACTGCAAGTGGTTATGATACTATTTGGGTAATAGTTGATCGTCTCACCAAATCAGCACACTTCCTGCCAATAAGAGAAGATGACAAAATGGAGAAGTTGGCGCGATTGTATTTGAAGGAGGTTGTCTACAGACATGGAATACCCGTCTCTATTATCTCTGATAGGGATGGTAGATTTGTTTTAAGGTTCTGGCAGACATTGCAACAAGCATTGGGGACCCGTCTAGACATGAGTACTGCCTATCAACCACAAACTGATGGACATAGCGAAAGGACGATACAAATGCTTGAAGACATGCTACGAGCACGTGTTATTGATTTCAGAAACAGTTGGGATCGACGCCTACCATTAGCAGAATTTTCCTACAACAACAGTTATCATTCTAGTATTGAGATGGCGCCGTTTGAGGCACTTTATGGTAGAAAGTGAGGTCTCTGATTTGTTGGAATGAAGTAGGGGATAGACAGATTACGGGTCCGAAGATAATACAAGAAACTACCGAGAAAATCATCCAAATTCAACAACGATTGAAAATCGCCCAGAGTCGACAAAAGAGTTACGCGGACAGTAAAAGAAAAGATATAGAGTTTGAAATTGGAGAAATGGTCATGTTTAAGGTTTCACCTTGGAAAGGTGTTGTTCGATTTGGTTAACGGGGGAAACTAAATCCAAGGTACATTGGACCATTCAAGATTATAGATCGTGTCGGACCAGTAGCTTACCAACTGGAACTACCTCAACAACTCGCGGCTGTACATAACACTTTCCACGTCTCGAATTTGAAGAAATGTTTTGCTAAAGAAGATCTCACTATTCCGTTGGACAAAATCTAAATCAATGAAAAACTTCAGTTCATTGAAGAACCCGTCGAAATAATGGATCGTGAGGTTAAGAGACTTAAGCAAAACAAGATACCGATTGTTAAGGTTCAATGGAATGCTCGTAGAGGACCTGAGTTCACCTGGGAGCGTGAAGATCAGATGAAGAACATCTATTTCCAGAAGATTCGTCAACACCTTCAACAGCTTAAAATTTCGGGACAAAATTTATTTAACGGGTAGGTACTGTAGTGACCCGAACTTTTCCGTGTTTATATATATTAATTGAGATTGATATTTACATGACTAAATGCTTCCAACGTGTTAAGCAATCAAACTTGTTAATACTTGATTAAATGAAATAAGTTTCATATAGACAATTGATCACCCAAGTTGACCGGCGATTCACGAACGTTGCAAATTTGTAAAAACTACATGTTGTGGTATATATAGACATATATATATGGTTGACATGAGATTACAATGAGTAAGTATCTTACTAAGTATATTAACAATGTGTGATATACATAACAAATGAGATTACTAAGTTAAGAAACTCGAAATGATCTATATAACGATTATCGTTATGATAACGTCTACTAAATACATATGTATCATATTAAGATATTGATACACTTTATTTAACATGATAAAATGATATTTAAATATATCATTAAGTGTGTTAACAATGAACTACATATGTAAAAACAAGACTACTAACTTAATGATTTAGAAACGAGACATATATGTAACGATTATCATTGTAACGACATTTAACTGTATATATATCATACTAAGATATATTATATATCATAATATCATGATAATATAATAATTTAACATCTCATATGATATAATAAACAATGGGTTAACAACATTTAACAAGATCGTTAACCTAAAGGTTTCAAAACAACATTTACATGTAACGACTAACGATGACTTAACGACTCAGTTAAAATGTATATACATGTAGTGTTTTAATATGTATTCATACACTTTTGAAAGACTTCAAGAAACTTATCAAAATACTTCTACTTAACAAAAATGCTTACAATTACATCCTCGTTCAGTTTCATCAACAATTCTACTCGTATGCACCCGTATTCGTACTCGTACAATACACAGCTTTTAGATGTATGTACTATTGGTATATACACTCCAATGATCAGCTCTTAGCAGCCCATGTGAGTCACCTAACACATGTGGGAACCATCATTTGGCAACTAGCATGAAATATCTCATAAAATTACAAAAATATTAGTAATCATTCATGACTTATTTATATGAAAACAAAATTACATATCCTTTATATCTAATCCATATACCAACGACCAAAAACACCTACAAATACTTTCATTCTTCAATTTTATTCATCTAATTGATCTCTCTCAAGTTCCATCTTCAAGTTCTAAGTGTTCTTCATAAATTCCATAAGTATAGTTTCATAAAAATCAAGAATACTTCCAAGTTTGCAAGTTTACTTCCAAGCTTTCTAATCCATTCCAAGTAATCATCTAAGATCAAGGAACCTTTGTTATTTATAGTAGGTTATATTTCTAATTCAAGGTAATATTCATATTCAAACTTTGATTCAATTTCTACAACTACAACAATCTTATTTCGAGTGAAAATCTTACTTGAACTGTTTTCGTGTCATGATTCTGCTTCAAGAACTTTCAAGCCATCCAAGGATCCTTTGAAGCTAGATCCATTTTTCTCATTTCTAGTAGTTTTATCCAGAAAACTTGAGGTAGTAATGATGTTCATAACATCATTCGATTCATACATATAAAGCTATCTTATTCGAAGGTTTAAACTTGTAATCACTAGAACATAGTTTAGTTAATTCTAAACTTGTTCGCAAGCAAAAGTTATTCCTTCTCACTTGACTTTTAAAATCAACTAAACACATGTTCTATATCTATATGATATGCTAACTTAATGATTTAAAACCTGGAAACACGATGAACACCATAAAATCGGATATACGCCGTCGTAGTGAAACCGGGGGCTGTTTTGGTTTGGATAATTAAAAACTATGATAAACTTTGATTTAAAAGTTGTTCTTCTGGGAAAATAATTTTTTCATATGAACATGAAACTATATCCAAAAATCTTGGTTAAACTCAAAGTGAAAGTATGTTTTTCAAAATGGTCATCAAGATGTCGTTCTTTCGACGGAAATGACTACCTCTTTAGTAATTGACATGTAACTTAAATTTCCGACTATAAACCTATAATTTTTCTGTTTGGATTCTTAAATTAGAGTTCAATATAAAACCATAGCAATTTGATTCACTCAGAACGGATTTAAAATGAAGAAGTTATGGGTAAAACAAGATTGAATATTTTTGATCTTTTTAGCTACGGGAAATGTTTAACAAATCTATACAAATCATATCTTAGCTAACTTATATTGTATTATACATTTATTCTAATATATTTTGTAATCTTGGGATACCATAGACACGTATGCAAATGTTTTGATATATCATATCGACCCATGTATATATATTATTTGGAACAACCATAGACACTCTATATGCAGTAATGTTGGAGTTAGCTATACAGGGTTGAGGTGGATTCCAAAAATATATATACTTTGAGTTGTGATCTAGCCTGGGACGTGTATACACTGGGTCGTGGATTGATTCAAGATAATATATATCGATTTATTTCTGTACATCTAACTGTGGACAACTAGTTGTAGGTTACTAACGAGGACAACTGACTTAATACACTCAAATCTTTAAAACATAATAAAAATGGTTGTAATTATATTTTGATCATACTTTGATATATATGTACATATTTGTATAAGTTCGTGAATCGATCCGTGGCCAAGTCTTATTTCCGAGGAAGGAAATATCTGTGAAAGTGAGTTATAGTCCCACTTTTAAAATCTAATATTTTTGGGATGAGAACACATGCAAGTTTTATAAATGATTTACAAAATAGACACAAGTACGTGAAACTACATTCTATGGTTGAATTATCGAAATCGAATATGCCCCTTTTTATTAAGTCTGGTAATCTAAGAATTAGGGAACAAACACCCTAATTGACGCGAATCCTAAAGATAGATCTATTGGGCCTAACAAACCCCATCCAAAGTACCGGATGCTTTAGTACTTCAAAATTTATATCATATCCGAAGGGTGTCCCGGAATGATGGGGATATTCTTATATATGCATCTTATTAATGTCGGTTACCAGGTATTCACCATATGAATGCTTTTTATCTCTATGTATGGGATGTGTATTGAAATATGAAATCGTGTGGTCTATTGTTACGATTTGATATATATAGGTTAAACCTATAACTCACCAACATTTTTGTTGACATTTAAAGCATGTTTATTCTCAGGTGAATACTAAGAGCTTTCGCTGTTTCATACTAAAATAAGGACAAGATTTGGAGTCCATGTTTGTATGATATTGTGTAAAAACTGCATTCAAGAAACATATGTCGATGTAATATATTTCTATTGTAAACCATTATGTAATGGTCGTGTATAAACAGTATATTTTAGATTATCATTATTTGATAATCTACGTAATGTTTTTAAAACCTTTATTGATAAAATAAAGGTTATGGTTGTTTTAAAAATGAATGCAGTCTTTGAAAAACGTCTCATATAGAGGTCAAAACCTCGCAACGAAATCAATTAATATGGAACGTTTATAATCAATATGAATGGGACATTTCATTTATTAAGTCTGGTAATCTAAGAATTAGGGAACAGACACCCTAATTGACGCGAATCCTAAAGATAGATCTATTGGGCCTAACAAACCCCATCCAAAGTACCGGAAGCTTTAGTACTTTGAAATTTATATCATATCCGAAGGGTGTCCTGGAATGATGGGGATATTCTTATATATGCATCTTGTTAATATCGGTTACCAGGTGTTCACCATATGAATGATTTTTATCTCTATGTATGGGATGTGTATTGAAATATGAAATCTTGTGGTCTATTGTTACGATTTGATATATATATAGGTTAAACCTATAACTCACCAACATTTTTGTTGACGTTTAAAGGATGTTTATTCTCAGGTGAATACTAAGAGCTTCCGATGTTTCATACTAAAATAAGGACAAGATTTGGAGTCCATGTTTGTATGATATTGTGTAAAAACTGCATTCAAGAAACATATGTCGATGTAATATATTTCTATTGTAAACCATTATGTAATGGTTGTGTGTAATCGGTATATTTTAGATTATCATTATTTGATAATCTACGTAATGCTTTTGAAACCTTTATTGGTAAAATAAAGGTTATGGTTGTTTTAAAAATGAATGCAGTCTTTGAAAAACGTCTCATATAGAGGTCAAAAACCTTGCAACGAAATCAATTAATATGGAACGTTTAAAATCAATATGAACTGGACATTTCAATTGGTATCAGAGCGTTGGTCTTAGAGAACCAGAAAATTGCATTAGTGTGTCTTACCGAGTTTGTTAGGATGCATTAGTGAGTCTGGACTTCGACCGTGTTTTTCTTCAAAAACGATTGCTTAACATTTTTTTGTTGGAAACTATATATTATTAACATGTAAATATTATGTGATATATTAATCTCTTAACGTGTTTGATATTGTGTGATAGATGTCTACCTCTAGTACAAATCCCATGGATTCACCTAATAATAATGAAGAGTCGAATATATTTTGGGAAGATTCACAAATTCCCGAAGAGGAACCGGAAGAGGAGGAATCGGAAGAGGAAGAACCGGAAGAAGAGGAACCAGAAGAGGAGGAATCGAAAGAGGAGGAACCAGAAGAAGAAGAAGAGGTTCCGGAGGAAGAAATATTGATACCTATAGTAAATCGATTAAATAAAAGAAAATACTCAACCAACGGACCAAAGTTAATAATGGTCAATGGTGTTTCCGCCGATGAAGCAAAATATTGGGCAGATTACCAATTTTCCGATGAATCGGATCCCGATGAGGATTCCGATGATGTTATAGAAATTACCTCGACCCGATTTAATAATGCGAAAGAAAATAATAAGGGAAAAGGTATAAAAATAGAGAAACCCGATTCCAACCCCGGTGAACTTTATATGTATCGGCAACATCCGTATTTCCTAAAATGTAACAATGACCCGAGAACCTCTAAACCACCAGGTTTTTCTAAACCATTGTGGAAAACGACGGCTCGTATTAGAGGAACACCATATATTCCTAGAAAATTAGGAAAACGAACCAAGTCCGAAGAAGAAGAAACCAGTGATTCATATTAGAGGGTTGTAATCATGTTGTGTATTATATGTATTGTAGTGTGCTTGTACTTTTATATTCTATGTAAAAATTACTTGTATTGTTTGTTAATTATCTTTTACGAATCTAATCCTTGTCTATTTTACAGTATAAAAACAAAATGGACGTTAAGGGTAGACAACCAAATATTTTAAAAGACCTACCAGAGGATATGATTGAGGAAATCTTGTCTAGAGTCGGTCAGAATTCATCAGCACATTTAGTTATGGCGAAATTAACTTGTCAAACATTTGAAAGACTTTCCGAAAATGCCTTAGTTTATAAAAGGCTTTTCTTTGATAGGTGGGGTATATCACATTGAGGAGACCGTAAGTTACGCCGTGTTTTCTTTAAAGCATTAAATGTGGGGAACTCAAATGCAATTTTACGCTACGGGTTAAGAACCTATTTTGACTCAACATATCCCAACATAGGATTTCGTGAATTAGAAAGAGCTTCTAACATGCAACATAAAGAAGCATGTTATGCTTACGGGTTAGTGATGTTCGCTTCTTACCAAAGTGAGAAAAAGAACATCGGATTGCAACTTTTAAATAAAACCTTCCCACAAGTGAAGGATTCAGTAATTGGGGTGAGAAACAAGGTTTTTAGATTATTACGAGGCTGTTGGACATTACGAAACCCTCGTCCTTTTGACGACATTACAACATGCTGCCTAGCCAGTGGTCATAACGGTTATTTTCCACAAGACCAAGGATGGGAAGTCATCTTAGTAAAATCAGAATGCATGACTTGTTTCTGGACTTATGAATTACGTGTCTTTATTTCCTTTGTTGAACAACTTGCGTATTAACTAGATTTATCTTCAAAATTGTCCTGTATCAAAATGTACTATATTTCAAGTTATATGTAATATAGCGAAGTTGTAAGTTTGAAGAATATTTGTATATGATATATTATTATAATCAGTTTTTTCATATGGAATTGTAGTAGTTGAATTGTATATTAGCTACTAAGTATGAACTTAACGGGTAGGTAGTACCCGAATTTAAACTTATAAAACGCTAATATGAAGAAAAACCTTTTATAAATGAGTTCATATTATGCTACGAAATACTATTGACTACTCTTAATATTCTGTATGATTAACTCGATTCAATTGGCTATTTTGAAGGAAATGGCACTGACTACTCGACAGACCATGAATATGAGCGAAGAGGAATTTCGTACCTTTCTTGCTGCAAACATAGCCGCAGTACAGGCTGCGCTTCATACCAACAATAACTCTGAATCTAGCAATGCAGCTAACGACGCAAGAAATCGTGTAGGATGCTCCTACAAAGAATTCACTGCCTGCAAACCTTTGGAATTTGATGGAACCGAAGGACCAATTGGATTGAAACGGTGGACTGAGAAAGTCGAATCGGTGTTTGCCATAAGTAAGTGTACTGAAGAGGAAAAAGTTAAGTACGCTACGCATACCTTCACAGTACTGCGTTAACATGGAGGAACACCTATTTTGAACAGGTAGGACACAATGCTGCTTACGCACTACCGTGGTCGGCATTCAAGCACTTGATGAACGAGAAGTACCGTCCCAGAACCGAGGTCAATAAGCTCAAGTCAGAACTTAGAGGGTTACGAACACAGGGATTCGATATTACTTCGTACGAAAGACGATTCACAGAATTGTGTCTATTGTGTCCGAGAGCGTTCGAAGATGAGGAAGAGAAGATCAACGCGTTTGTGAAAGGGTTACCGGAGAGAATCCAAGAAGATATAAGTTCACACGAGCCTGCCTCCATATAAAAGGCATGTAGAATGGCTCACAAACTAGTGAACCAGATTGAGGGAAGAATTAAAGAACAGGCGGCCGAAGAGGCCAACGTGAAGCTAGTCAAAAGAAAGTGGGAGGAAAACGGTGATAAGAGTCACCAATACAACAACAACAATCCCAACAATCGCAACATCCATCGAAACTACAACAAACGGCAAAACAACAACAACAACTACAACAATCATCCCAACAACAATAACAACCGCAACAACAACAACAATCAGAAGCAGCTATGCCAAAGGTGTGAAAAGTATCACTCGGGGTTCTGCACCAAATTTTGCAACAAGTGTAAAAGAAATGGTCATAGCGCGGTGAAGTGTGAGGTCTACGGACTAGGGGTTAACAGAACAAAAGGAACAAATGGTGTCGGAACGAGTAATGGCGGAGCAAGTAGTGTCGGAGCAAGTTATGCCAATGTAGTTTGTTATAAATGTGGAAAACCGGGCCATATTATTAGAAATTTCCCGAACCAGGAGAACACGAATGGACGAGGCCGCGGAAGAGTTTTCAATATTAATGCGGCAGAGGCACAGGAAGAACCGGAGCTTGTTACGGGTACGTTTCTTATTGACGATAAATCTGCTTATGTTTTATTTGATTCGGGTGCGGATAGAAGTTATATGAGTAGAGAATTTTGTGCTAAATTAAGTTGCCCATTGACACCTTTGGATAGTAAATTTTTACTCGAATTAGCAAATGGTAATTTAATTTCAGCAGATAATATATGTCGGGAGAGAGAAATTAATCTGGGGAATGAAACGTTTAAAATTGATTTAATACCAGTCGAGATAGGGAGTTTTGATGTAATAATTGGCGTGGACTGGTTGAAAAAGGTGAGAGCGGAGGTCGTTTGTTACAAAAATACAATTCGCATTATGCGTGAAAAAGGAAAACCTTTAATGGTGTACGGAGAAAAGAACAACGGGAAGTTAAATCTTATTAGTAGTTTGAAGGCGCAAAAACTAATAAGAAAAGGTTGTTACGTCATTTTAGCACACATCGAGGAAGTTAAACCTGAAGAAAAGAACATCAGTGATGTTCCCGTCGCAAAAGAATTTCCCGATGTATTTCCGAAAGAATTACCGGGACTACCCCCACATCGATCCATTGAATTTCAAATAGACCTTGTACCAGGAGCTGCACCAATAGCTCGTGCTCCATACAGACTCGCACCCAGTGAAATGAAAGAATTACAAAGTCAGTTACAAGAACTTTTAGAGCGTGGTTTCATTCGACCAAGCACATCACCATGGGGAGCTCCTGTTTTATTTGTCAAGAAGAAGGATGGTACATTTAGGTTGTGTATCAACTACCGAGAGTTGAACAAACTTACCATCAAAAACCGTTATCTACTGCCGAGAATTGACGACTTATTTGACCAACTACAAGGCTCGTTGGTTTATTCGAAGATCGATTTACGTTCTAGATATCATCAAATGCGAGTAAAGGAGGATGATATTCCAAAAACTGCTTTTAGGACGCGTTATGGTCATTACGAGTTTATGGTTATGCCGTTTGGATTGACTAACGCACCAGCTGTGTTCATGGACCTTATGAATCGAGTGTGTGGGCCATATCTTGACAAGTTTGTCATTGTTTTCATCGATGACATACTTATTTACTTAAAGAATGATCAAGAGCACGAAGAACATTTGAGAAAAGTGCTAGAAGTATTGAGGAAAGAAAAACTGTAGGCTAAGTTTTCAAAGTGTGCATTTTGGTTGGAAGAAGTTCAATTCCTCGGTCACATAGTGAACAAAGAAGGTATCCAGGTGGACCCGGAAAAGATCGAAACCATTGAAAAGTGGGAAACCCCAAAAACTCCGAAGCATATACGTCAATTTTTAGGATTGGCTAGTTACTACAGAAGATTCATCCAAGATTTCTCCAAAATAGCAAAACCCTTGACTGCATTAACGCATAAAGGGAAGAAATTTGAATGGAAGGATGAACAAGAGAAGGCGTTTCAGTTATTGAAGAAAAAGCTAACTACGGCACCTATATTGTCATTGCCTGAAGGGAATGATGATTTTGTGATTTATTGTGACGCATCAAAGCAAGGTCTCGATTGTGTATTAATGCAACGAACAAAGGTGATTGCTTATGCGTCTAGACAATTGAAGATTCACGAGCAAAATTATCGACGCATGATTTGGAATTAGGCGTGGTTATTTTTGCATTAAAGACTTGGAGGCACTACTTATATGGGGTCAAAAGTATTATATATACCGACCACAAAAGTCTTCAACACATATTTAATTAGGAACAACTGAATATGAGGCAGCGTAGGTGGATTGAATTGTTGAATAATTACGACTTTGAGATTCGTTACCACCTGGGGAAGGCAAATGTGGTAGCCGACGCCTTGAGCAGAAAAGACAGAGAACCCATTCGAGTAAAATCTATGAATATAATGATTCACACTAACCTTACTACTCAAATCATAATAACATTACTACTCAAATAAAGGAGGCGCAACAAGGAGTTTTAAAAGAGGGAAATTTAAAGGATGAAATACCTAAAAGATCGGAGAAGCATCTTAATATTCGGGAAGACGGAACCCGGTATAGGCCTGAAAGAATTTGGTACCAAAATTTGGAGATATGAGAGAAATGGTACTTAGAGAAGCTCATAAAACCAGATACTCAATACATCCTGGAATGGGGAAGATGTACAAGGATCTTAAGAAACATTTTTGGTGGTCAGGTATGAAAGCCGATATTGCTAAATATTTAGGAGAATGTTTGACGTGTTCTAAGGTCAAAGCTGAACAATCAGAAACCATCAGGTCTACTACAACAACCTGAAATCCCGGAATGGAAATGGGAAAACATTACCATAGATTTCATTACTTTGCCAAGGACTGCAAGTGGTTATGATACTAAAGGTAGTAATGATGTTCATAACATCATTCGATTCATACATATAAAGCTATCTTATTCGAAGGTTTAAATTTGTAATCACTAGAACATAGTTTAGTTAATTCTAAACTTGTTAGCAAACAAAAGATAATCCTTCTAACTTGACTTTTAAAATCAACTAAACACATGTTCCATATCTATATGATATGCTAACTTTATGATTTAAAATCTGGAAACACGAAAAACACCGTAAAACCGGATTTACGCCGTTGTAGTAACACCGCGGGCTGTTTTGGGTTAGTTAATTAAAAACTATGATAAACTTTGATTTAAAAGTTGTTCTTCTGGGAAAATGATTTTTCTTATGAACATGAAACTATATCCAAAAATCATGGTTAAACTCAAAGTGGAAGTATGTTTTTCAAAATGGTCATCAAGACATCGTTCTTTCGACTGAAATGACTACCTCTTACAAAAACTACTTGTAACTTATATTTTAGACTATAAACCTATACTTTTTCTGTTTAGATTCATAAAATAGAGTTCAATATGAAACCATAGCAATTTGATTCACTCAAAACGGATTTAAAATGAAGAAGTTATGGGTAAAACAAGATTGGATATTTTTTGATTATTTTAGCTACGGGAAATGTTTAACAAATCTATACAAATCATATCCTAGCTAACTTATATTGTATTATACATGTATTCTAATATATTATGTAATCTTGGGATACCATAGACACGTATGCAAATGTTTTGACATTTCATATCGACCCATGTGTATATATTATTTGGAACAACCATAGACACTCTATATGCAGTAATGTAGGAGTTAGCTATACAGGGTTGAGGTTGATTTCAAAAATATATATACTTTTATTTGTGATCTAGCCTGAGACGTGTATACACTGGGTCGTGGATTGATTCAAGATAATATATATCAATATATCAATTTATTTCTGTACATCTAACTGTGGACAACTAGTTGTAGGTTACTAACGAGAACAGCTGACTTAATAAACTTAAAACATCAAAATGTATTAAAAGTGTTGTAAATATATTTTGAATATACTTTGATATATATGTACATATTTGTTATAGGTTCGTGAATCGACCAGTGGCCAAGTCTTACTTCCCGACGAAGTAAAAACCTGTGAAAGTGAGTTATAGTCCCACTTTTAAAATCTAATATTTTTGGGATGAGAATACATGCAGGTTTTATAAATGATTTACAAAATAGACACAAGTACGTGAAACAACATTTTATGGTTGAATTATCGAAATCGAATATGTCCCTTTTTGTGGTAATCTAAGAATTAGGGAACAGACACCCTAATTGACGTGAATCCTAAAGATAGGTCTATTGGGCCTAACAAACCCCATCCAAAGTACCGGATGCTTTAGTACTTCGAAATTTATATCATATCCGAAGAGTGTCCCGGAATGATGGGAATATTCTTATATATGCATTTTGTTAATGTCGGTTACCAGGTGTTCACCATATGAATGATTTTTATCTCTATGTATGGGATGTGTATTGAAATATGAAATCTTGTGGTCTATTGTTACGATTTGATATATATAGGTTAAACCTATAACTAACCAACATTTTTGTTGACGTTTAAAGCATGTTTATTCTCAAGTGAATACTAAGAGCTTCCGTTGTTGCATACTAAAATAAGGACAAGATTTGGAGTCCATGTTTGTATGATATTGTGTAAAAACTGTATTCAAGAAACATATGTCGATGTAATATATTTCTATTGTAAACCATTATGTAATGGTCGTGTGTAATCGGTATATATTTTAGATTATCATTATTTGATAATCTACGTAATGCTTTTGAAACCTTTATTGCTAAAATAAAGGTTATGGTTGTTTTAAAAATGAATGCAGTCTTTGAAAAACGTCTCATATAGAGGTCAAAAACCTCGCAACGAAATCAATTAATATGGAACGTTCATAATCAATATGAACGGGACATTTCAGGATACGCGCAAACCCAAAGAAAATAGAAGCAATCGAGAATATGCCGTCACCAAGAAATAAGAAAGAAGTGAAAAGTTTGACGGGTAAGTTGGCGGCATTAACGAGGTTCTTATCAAAATCCGCAGAGCGATCACTCTCCTTTTTTGGGACATTGAAGAATTGCTTAAAGAAAATGGATTTCAAGTGGACGGAAGAAGCAGAAGTGGCGTTTCAAGAAATGAAAAAGTTGCTGAAAGAGCTGCCAACAATGACTGCGCCGATTGCGGGAGAAACATTGATACTGTACTTAGCAACATCGAAAGAAGCAATAAGTTCAGTGTTGATAGCGGACAGAGGACAGGTACGCACTATAAAAATTAAATATAGCTAATTTTCAATCAATAGGCATTTAAAGTTATATAAATATGTTGTGTGAACAGGTGCAAATGCCTGTGTATTTTGTTAGCAAAGCTTTGACAGGGAGTGAATTAAACTATCCTGCAATCGAAAAACTGGTTTATGCACTCGTGCATACGATTAGACGCTTGCGGAGATATTTATAAGCGCACCCAATAAGGGTCCTAACAGATTAGCCGATAAAGCAGGTATGAAAAACAACTATCTGTTGTCAATAAACACAAAATTGCTTGATAAGTTCTAGCAAATTTACATTCGCTGATACTTGTTGAGCAGGTGCTATATAAGCCAGAAAATTCTGGTCGCATGGCCAAATGGGCTATTGAATTGGGAGAGCATGAAATAAGTTTCTCACCACGAAGTGCGGTAAAAGGACAAGTCCTAGCAGATTATCTAGCTAAAATAGCCGGAGATATCGAAGTCTCGCATGAATCGAAAGAAATGCCACCTCCGCCCGAACAGCTGTGGGAAATGCACACAGATGGGGCTTGTGGTCTGATGTAGTGCGAGGTGTATACAAAATAGTTTATATTTTACTAGGAAAAACTATTAAATACGATACAATTTTACACAAGATATTTATTTATTTATAGAATGGATATACTTAAACCTTGCTACAACACTTATAGGCAGTGTACCTAATCGTAAAGTAGTGTAGTTTTTAGTAAGTCCGGTTCGTTCCACAGGGAAATCTTTAAACAAAGCTCAACGCTATATTAGTTTACTTTTATAAAAATACAAATATATATATATATATATGTAATATTATTATTATAAAGGGGGGTTTTTACCGTTTAATGACCGGTTTGTCGATTTTAAGACTTTAGTCGCAGTTAAAACCTAATGTAAAATATAAAATAAATACAAGAATTAAATTAAAACGTAAAGTAAATAACGATAATGAAATTGCGAATAATAAAAGTGCGATAAAATAAAATTGCGATAATTAAAAAGTACGATAATTAAAAGTGCGTCTTTGTAAATTGTAGGCCAATAGAATCCAGCTTCATAAACTTTTTTTGCTGTTAGTTGAGGCCCATAATGCCCTCCTGTTGGTCCTGTGTGACAATGGTTTAAAATTTTACTAGCTTCATCTCCAAATACACATCGGCGTATTATTCCATCGGGACAACTTTTAAACAGATGTGGATCTTCCCAAAAATAGTGTTTTATATCACTGAAGAATTTCTTTCGTCTTTGGTACGATAATCCTTTTTCAAGGAATCCACAAACTAAGTAGTTTGCATAGTCTGCAAACCATGGGATTTCTTTATAATCTATCTTCAATAGATATTCATCAGGAAAGTTGTCTTGTATGGCTGATTCATTTAGAACTTCAAATTCGGGATTTTCAAGACGAGAAAGATGATCAGCGGCGAGATTTTCTGCTCCTCTTTTATCTCGGATTTCAATATCAAACTCTTGTAAGAGTAAGATCCAACGGATTAATCTTGGTTTAGCATCTTGTTTTGAAAATATGTATCTAAGAGCAGAATGGTCGGTATAGACCACCGTTTTTTCTAGAACGAGATATGATCGAAATTTGTCAAAAGCAAAGACAATAGCAAGGAGTTCTTTTTCAGTAGTTGTATAGTTCGTTTGTGCTCCTTGTAATGTCTTACTAGCATAATATATAGGTTGAAATCGTTTTTCAATCCTTTGTCCTAAAACGGCTCCCATTGCAAAATCACTTGCATCGCACATTAGTTCAAATGGTAGATTCCAATTTGGTGTTATCATGATTGGTGCATTAGTGAGTTTCTCTTTAAGAATATTAAAAGATTTGATACATTCATCTGAAAAGATGAATGGCGCATCCTTTTCTAGGAGTTTATTCATAGGAGTGGCAATTTTTGAAAAATCTTTTATGAAACGTCGGTAAAAACCGGCATGCCCTAGAAAACTCCTAACTCCTCTAACATTGGTGGGATGTGGAAGTTTAGCAATTACATCTACTTTAGCTCTATCCACTTCAATTCCTTCTTTTGAAATTTTATGTCCAAGAACAATGCCTTCTTTAACCATGAAATGGCATTTCTCCCAATTAAGTACTAGATTTGATTTTTCGCATCTAATTAGCATTCGTTCCAGATTAACTAGACATGATTTAAATGTATCACCGAAGACTGAAAAGTCATCCATGAATACTTCCATGCATTCTTCTATCATGTCGTGAAAAATCGCCATCATACACCTTTGAAAGGTTGCAGGGGCGTTACAAAGTCCAAATGGCATGCGTTTGTAAGCAAAAGTACCATAAGGGCATGTGAATGTGGTTTTCTCTTGGTCTTCGGGTGCTATTGGAATTTGAAAATATCCGGAAAATCCATCTAGAAAACAATAGTAACTATTTCCGGCTAATCTTTCCAACATTTGATCTATGAAAGGTAAGGGAAAGTGATCTTTTCTGGTGGCGTCATTTAATTTTCTATAATCAATACACACACGCCATCCTGTTACAGTCCTAGTAGGAATAAGCTCATTTTTCTCATTTGTAATGACAGTCATGCCACCCTTCTTAGGTACGCATTGAACTGGGCTTACCCATGGGCTATCAGAAATTGGATATATCAAACCTGCATCTAGCAGTTTAATAATCTCTTTCTTAACTACATCTTGCATATTAGGATTTAGTCTTCGTTGGCGTTGCACATACGTTTTATGACCTTCTTCCATAAGGATTTTATGTGTGCAATACGAAGGACTTATTCCTTTAATATCATGAATCTTCCATGCAATGGCTGGTTTATGAGCTTTCAACACAGAAATGAGTTGTGATTTCTCATTTTCAGTAAGAGAAGACGATATTATTACAGGTAATTCAGATTCACCATGTAAATAAGCGTATTCCAAATGGTTTGGAAGTGGCTTTAACTCTAATTTCGGAGGTTCTTCTATCGATGATTTGTATCGATATCTGTCTTCTTCTTTTAGCATTTGAATTTCTTCTGTTGTTGGTTCATATCCATTAGCTATAAGTGTAGCTAACATTTCAGCTTCATCAATTGGTTCATTACCTTCTCCTAAAGAACATCCTCCTGTTCCTTGTAATTCTGGAAATTCTTCTAATAATTCTGCATGTGCATCTATAGTTTGAATATAATAACATGTATCATCTGCAGATTGTGGTTGTTGCATTGCTCTATCAACTGAAAAGGTAGCACTCTCATCCTCTATACTTAGGGTCAGTTTCTTACCGAACACGTCTATCATTGCTTTAGCCGTGTTTAAGAATGGTCTTCCTAATATGAGAGGAACTTGAGAATCTTCTTCCATGTCCAAAACAACAAAATCTACTGGAAATACTAAAGTACCAACTTTAACTAGCATGTTCTCCATTATCCCTCTAGGATATTTTATTGATCTATCGGCTAGTTGTATGCTTATTCTTGTTGGTTTCAATTCTCCAAGGTCTAGTTTAGCGTATAGTGAATACGGCATTAGATTTATACTAGCACCTAAGTCTGCCAATGCTTCTATTGAACTAAGACTACCCAGAAAACATGGAATTGTGAAACTTCCTGGATCAGATAGTTTTTCTGGTATCTTATTCAACAGCACTGCTGAACAATTAGCATTCATAGTAACAGCCGAGAGTTCTTCCATTTTCTTTCTATTTGAGATTAGATCTTTCAGGAATTTAGCATATCTTGGCATTCCTGAAATCACATCAATGAAAGGAAGATTTACATTTATCTGTTTAAACATATCCAAAAATTTGGATTGCTCGGCTTCAAGTTTCTCTTTCTTCATTTTACTCGGGTAAGGAAGTGGTGGTTGGTATGGTTTAACATAAGGTTTATCCTTAACTGTGTTATCTTCATTAACCTTCTCAACTACCGGTTCTTTTTCCTTATCTTGATCAGGTTGTGGTTCTTGTGGAGTAGGAATAGTTTCATCAGAAGTTACAGGTATTTCAGGTGGTTTAAGTGTTGTACCACTTCTTGTGGTAATGGCTTTAGCTGTTTCATTCCGGGGGTTAGCATTTGTATCACTAGGTAGACTTCCCGGTTTTCTTTCACCTATTAACCTTGCTAGGTTACTTACTTCTTGTTCCAGATTTTGAATAGAAGCTTGTTGATTTCTAAATGCTTGAGCATTTTGTTCATTAGTTTGTTTTTGAGATGTGAAAAACTGCGTTTGAGTTTCAACTAGCTTCGTCATCATATCTTCTAAATTCGGTTTTTTATCATCGGTTTGTTGTGGTGGTTTGTTTTGAAAATTAGGTCTTTGCTGATTATAAGTATTATTGGATACTTGTTGATTGCTAGGACCTTGTTAGTTGTTGTATGGAATATTTCGGTTATAATTCTGGTTTTGATTGTAAATCGGTCTTGGCGGTTGATAATTATTCTGATAATTATTTCCAGGCCTTTGGTTTATGTATGAAATATTCTCTCTTTGTTCCATTGTTAATTCAATACTGAGACAATCTTTTGTCAAATGTGGTCCTCCACACTGCTCACAACTAATTCGTATTGAATGAATATCCTTAGTCATCTTTTCCATTCGTCTTTCCACAGCATCTATCTTTGCGGAAATGGAATCTAAGTCATGGCTATAATCGGCTCTAGCTGCTTTAGATGATCTAATGATGTCTTTTTCTTGGTGCCACTCATGTGAGTGGGAAGCAGTGTTATCAATAATTTTGTAAGCATCAGTTTCGGTTTTCTTCATAATAGAACCACCAGCTGCTATATCTATGTCTTTTCTTGTAGTGATGTCGCATCCTTGGTAGAATATTTGTACTATTTGACAGGTGTCTAAACCATGTTGCGGACATCCTCTTAACAACTTTCCATATCTTGTCCACGCCTCATATAGAGTTTCATTTGGCTTCTGTGTAAACGTAACAATTTCTGCTTGAAGTCTTACGGCTTTAGATGCAGGAAAGAATTGTTTAAGAAATTTGTCAACTAAAACGTCCCATGTATCAATCGCCCCTTCAGGTAACGATTCCAACCAATCTTTGGCTTCTCCCTTTAAAGTCCAGGGAAATAACATGAGATATATCTGTTCATCCTCCACTTCTCGGATTTTAAATAGTGTGCAGATCCTATTAAAGGTACGTAAATGTTCATTTGGATCTTCCTTCGGCGCACCACTAAATTGGCATTGATTAGTCACCATGTGTAGAATTTGTCCTTTGATTTCATAATCTGGCGCATTAATGTCTGGATGAGTAATTGCGTGACCTTGGCCAGTGCGTTTAGCTCTCATTCGGTCTTCCATACTTAAAGGTTCCAGATTCTCCATAATTGAATTTGTTGAATCGGTATCACTAGATGATTCTGATTTAATGGTTCGTTCCTCAACAATCTATGTTTGAATGATTGGTGGTTCCGGAGGAAATTTTAATGGTTCAGGATCTACGAACCGTTCCTGAATATTCTCTGGATTCTCAATTGTGAGGTTGGGTTCAAAAAATGGATTATCGGAAATTTGAACTGAAGTACTTGGTCGACTGGATGACGATTCTAAAGAAAAATCAACGGCGGTTATATTTGCTAAATGTCTTGATCTAGTTACAGGTGGTGAACGTACAAAAGGTGATAAACGTCTTGCTCGGTGCATTCACTGAATATCCTATTAGTTTTTAAAAGGAAAGAAAAATTATAATAAGTTATCCAATTAATAGACTTTTCTGATTTTGCCCACGTTTCGAATAGCCAAAAGATGCAGCCGAGGGGCAGGATTCGTTTGGTCTCAATATAATTGAGGACTGTTTGGCTCCAATAACCCGGTCCACGTACAAATCCAACTATTACTACGAACCAGAAAATTTTGATGTCTATCAATTTAACCACTTAAAATAAATTTTCGTAATTTTAAGAAATTTAGATAAGAAGTAGAATAAAAATCTATGTCCTAAAAACTAGAATAGCGAGAAATAAGAAAGAAAAAGAGTTCGTCGAAAAAGAAAAAAATGGTTGAAAAATAAAAGGTGACGGAAAAATAAAAGAAACTTATAAAAACTTAAAAATAGTTGACTAACCTAACCTTATTACTACAACTAACTTAAAATTATAATCGCAAATTGAAATTACTAATTGGAATGATAATTGATACATAGTAAAAGGTCTAAAAATATTAAAGCTTACAGGAAAAACTAAATCCCAAATGGAAATAACTTAAAAAGAAACTAAAACTTAAAAAGGCGTCGCAAAATTCTAAAGTACCTAAATCTTAGTCTAAAGAAAAAGCACTTAAGGAATTCTACGGCAAAGCCTAAAAATCTAGGAGTAAAAATAACTATAGCAAAAACTAAGTTTAAAATTAAATATGAGCTAAAAATACAAATATTACGCTAAAATGATTAAAAAGGGACAAAATATAAAAATATACAAAAAGTTGTAAAAAGTACAATTTTTATAAAAATATTATTTTTATATTATTTTTTTAATAAAACTACTAATTTTACAATTTAAGTAAACTAATTAATACTAAATAAAACAAATTAAATAAAAAGTAAATCTTAAAATAAACTAATAATAATAATAATAATTAGGGTTAAATAATAATAATAATTAATTAAAACCCGTAATTAATGCTGAATTAGGGCTTCTGTCCGTGTGTCAGGTACCCTCCGCGAGTCGCGGTAATTAATGAAGAAAACCCCGCGAGTCGCGGGGTTCCAGAATTCAGATGACAGCTTTAAATTCGACGCGTTTTTTCTTTATTTATTTTTTTTTTATTTTCTGTTTTTAATTTTTTTCTATAAATAAAAGATAGTTAATAAAACTTATATTTTTATAAACTAAAATAAAAATAAAGAAACTTATAAAACTTAAATATTTAACAAAATCTTAAAAATACTTATATTTTTGTTTTTCTTTTTATATTTTCGAATATTTAACACGTATTTTTACAAAAACGAATTTTAATAAAAGTTAACTAAAAATCTTTTTTTTTTTTTTATATATTAGCGTTGCGCTTCCGGCGTTTAAGAGTGTTCCCCGGCAGCGGCGCCAAAAATACTTGATGTAGTGCGAGGTGTATACAAAATAGTTTATATTTTACTAGGAAAAACTATTAAATACGATACAATTTTACACAAGATATTTATTTATTTATAGAATGGATATACTTAAACCTTGCTACAACACTTATAGGCAGTGTACCTAATCGTAAAGTAGTGTAGTTTTTAGTAAGTCCGGTTCGTTCCACAGGGAAATCTTTAAACAAAGCTCAACGCTATATTAGTTTACTTTTATAAAAATACAAATATATATATATGTAATATTATTATTATAAAGGGGGGTTTTTACCGTTTAATGACCGGTTTGTCGATTTTAAGACTTTAGTCGCAGTTAAAACCTAATGTAAAATATAAAATAAATACAAGACTTAAATTAAAACGTAAAGTAAATAACGATAATGAAATTGCGAATAATAAAAGTGCGATAAAATAAAATTGCGATAATTAAAAAGTACGATAATTAAAAGTGCGATTAAATAACAATAAATAAAAGTACGATAATTAGAAGTGCAATTAAATATAAAATAAAGGAAATTAAATATGAAATAAAAGAATTATGCTTATTTAAACTTCCATAATCATGATGTTTGACGTGTTTATTTTAGTTTTATGCCCATGGGTTAATTGTCCTTTGTCCTGGATTATTTAATCTGTCCGTCTGGTTTTTGTCCATAACAGTCCATCAGTCATAAATATAAAGTGCGAGTTTCCTAGTCAAATTATTATTATACCCGAAGTTAAATATTCCAACTAATTGGGGATTCGAATTGTAACAAGGTTTTAATACTTTGTTTAATGAATACACCAGGTTATCGACTGCGTGTAAACCAAGGTTTTACTACTTTGTTAACAATTACACCAATTACCCTTGAATGTAATTTCACCCCTGTTTTAATTATTCTAGTGGCTATTAATCCATTCCCGTGTCCAGTTAAATGAACGATTATTCGTACATATAAATACCCCGCCCATCGTGTCCGATCGAGTGTATATGGTAATTTATAGGGACGCCCAATTGTAAATCTTTATATTAACATTAACAAACTATCATTTAGTTAAACAAATATAAAGCCCATTAATAGCCCATAGTCTAATTTCCACAAGTGTCGTTCTTTTGTCCAAACCCCAATTATGGTACAAAGCCCAATTACCCAATTTTAGTAATTAGCCCAACATCATGATTACTTCGTTTTAAATAAGCATAATAATAACTTAGCTACGAGACATTAATGTAAAAAGGTTGAACATAACTTACAATGATTAAAAATAGCGTTACAATGATTAAAAATAGCGTAGCGTTACACGGACAGAATTTCGACTTACACCCTTACAACATTCGCTAACATACCCTTATTATTAGAATTATAATTAAAATTAAAATATAAATTATATATATATATATATATATATATATATATATATATATATATATCGTTTACGTATGATAAGAGAAGAAAAAGATTGTGAAAAATGATCAGAATTCGGTTTGCTTTATAGGCAGAGTCGATTTTTGGGGCTCCGCGACTCGCGGCAAAATCCTCTTCAAACTCCGCGAGTCGCGGAGAATGTATTTACAGCTCACACCCTTGGAGTCTTTCTCTGCCGACGGTTTATAATATATATATATAATATATATATAATTAATATAATTAATTATATATTATATTATATTTATATACATAGTTAACTTGTAATTTTTAGTCCGTTGCGTCGAGCGTTGAGAGTTGACTCTGGTCCCGGTTCCGGATTTTCGAACGTCCTTGCGTACAATTTTATATTTTGTACTTTGCGTTTTGAATCTTGTACTCTTGTAATTTCGAGACGTTTCTTATCAATAATTGGAACCTTTTTGATTGTCTTTTGTACTTTTGAGCTTTTTGGTCGTTTGCGTCTTCAATTCGTCGAATCTGTCTTTTGTCTTCACCTTTTATTATTTAAACGAATATCACTTGTAAATAGAACAATTGCAACTAAAAGCTTGTCTTTCTTGAGGAATAATGCTATGAAATATATGTTCGTTTTTAGCATTATCATGGTCCAGAAGGCGCAGGGGCAAGAATAGTCCTAAAAGTCCATAAGGGAAGAGTATACCTTCGCACTGCGATTCAGCTTCCCTGTCACAAATAATGAAGCCGAATATGATTCATTGTTATCTAGAATGCGGGTGGCAAAATATCTGGAGGTTAAAGAACTGTTAGTATATGTTGATTCGCAGTTGGTTGCAAACCAATTTAACAGAATATTCGAAGCACATGATGAATCGATGCAAAAATACTTAAAGCTCGTGCAAGAGTTAGCAGTTGACTTCGATTTATTCCAGATAACTCAGGTTTCGAGGACGCTGAATAAAAAGGTGGATGCGCTAAGCAAGTTAGCTGCATTAACATTCAGCCATTTTAAGAAAGAAATTTGGGTTGAGGAAGTTAAAGTAAAATATATTGAAGAAGACAGTGTTTCGGCTGCGGTTGAAGAAGAAGAGCGGAGTTGGATGACACCAATAATAGAATTTCTAACCAAAGGTACGTTGCTGATAGATTCAAGTGAAGCAAGAAAGATAAGGATGAAAGCACCAATGTATATGTTAGACAAGGGAGTCCTATACAGAAAATCTTTTATGGGGCCTCATTTGCGGTGTCTCAATCCAACTCAAGCGGAGTCAATCATACGGGAAGTACATAAGGGAATATGCGCTCTGCATTCGGGACACAAAACAGTTGCATCCAAAATAATGCGGCTCGGATATTACTGGCCGTCAATGTATAGAGATGCCGCAGAGGTAATATGCAAGTGTCAATCGTGTCAACTTCATGCACCGGTAAGCAAGGCTCCGAGACATCCTATGATACCGGTCGCGTCTCCATGGCCGTTTTGCAATTGGGCAATCGACATAGTGGGGCCATTCCCCGCAGGACCAGGGGGTGTAAAATTTCTGGTAGTGGCCATTGATTATTTCACGAAATGGGTAGAGGCCAAATCTCTAAAGACAATTTCTGGCAAGCAAATTCGAAATTTTGTATGGGAAAACATCGTCTGTCGATTTGGAATACCAAATGAAATAATAAGCGACAATGGTACGCAGTTTAAGGGAAATTCATTTAGTGACTGGTGCCAAGAATTGAATATAAAACAAACATTTACATCAGTCGCACACCCTTAGGTGAATGGTCAATGTGAGGTTACGAATCGGGATATCATTTTAGGAATCAAAGCAAGGCTGTGATTGTGTCGAAGGGGTTGGATAGACGAACTGCCTAACGTTTTGTGGGCGCACTGCACAACTCCAAAGGGCGCAACTAATGAAACACCCTTTAGTTTGGTGTACGGGTCCGAGGCTGTAATACCCACTGAAATAAATGTGCCAACCATGCGCATAGCTTCCTTCGATGAAAGTAGCAACAGCGAAGAACTGCGTGAAAATCTAAACTTAGTTGAAGAACGCAGAGAAATGGCGGCCATAAAAGAAACAATCAACAAACAAAGAATCGCAAGCTACTATAATAAGCGTGTCCAACCATTATCTTTCCAATTGGATGATCTGGTGTGGCGAAAAAACGAAGCAAGCAGGGCAGAGGATACGGGTAAGCTTGGACCTAAATGGGAAGGACCTTACAAGGTTATTGGTGTAAGCGATACAGGGGCGTATCGACTAGCAAGTTTGTATGGAAGAGCAATAAAGCGCACTTGGCATGCGCAGACACTGAAACGGTGCTACATATGAAAAACTACAGAGGGACTAATCACCCCAAACAACTGTGCAAAGTTTTTATCATGTGAAATTTTTTATTTTCCATTGTAAACATGACAGCTAAGTGCTGGTCAAAGGATATGTTTGAAATAAATTGAATTATGCAATTTAAGCCAATAACTTGTGTATTTTTTACATTTGTTGATTGCATGCATCTTAAGCTGCACAGGAACACACTCCGAGTCTCAAGTGGCATAGTTTAGTTTGGTTACTAATACTATTTTTAATGGTGACAGTAGTAAAACATTGGTTTGTTTCAAATGCTTGTACACCGCGCAAGATGGAGACTTGCACGGTCTAGACTATAAAATACAAGTTTGGTTTACTTGTTTAAATAACCCGGACATTGGCGTGGCCGGAAGACTCTTGAGTATAGACATTGGTTTGTCTATAGTGCGGGAAATTTGCATTGGATTGTATACGCGCACATACTTATAAAATTTTTTATAAAAGTCTTGAGTATAAACTTATAAGCATTGGTTTGCTTGCTTGTGCGTACAACATTGGGTTGTTGGCGCAAGAATAAAAAGATCATGAAACGATTGAAGGGTCGCTCCCGTCATGAAGTCATGGCATTTATTCTACATAAGAGTTATTGAATGCATAATATTGTAACAAATCATTATAACCGCCATAGTGATTTCGTAAGAACACAATAAATGCACCTTAACCAAAAAAGTCGTCAAAATTATATTCAATCAAAAGATAACATATTACAGTTGGAAAATATTAAAATCAACCGCTTAGCATAAAAGCGGGACAAATACCAAAATTTGACCTAATATATGTCAATATACGCTATAAGCTAATAAAAAAAAGAAGGGTGGCAATTGGCGGGAACGTTTGCCCTACACTAAGGAGAGTATGCCATCCTCGCCCGCAGCAATCAGACGCATACTCCGCTGTAAACAGAAAAAGAAAATATATTATAGGGATGCGAAACCTCCGAGACTGCAAGGCCCATCCCTCGCTGGCAAAAAACAAGCCACCATGGATGGTTGAAAGTAACCACCTAGGGTAGCTTAACAAACTCAGTCGAGTTTGTCAGAAATTATCTCCTGTGAGGTGACGGTGGGATTATTGACAAGAACCTTGAGACGGGAGATTGAGATATGTTAGAGTTGGGAACAAGCTTCATCACACTTTTCTTTGGCTCTATCGACAAGCAACTCAGCAATATTGGGGGGAATCACTGGAGGTACGCCCATCTCTGAAATGTCCCGTTCTTATTGATTAAAAACGTTCCATATTAATTGATTTCGTTGCGAGGTTTTGACCTCTATATGAGACGTTTTTCAAAGACTGCATTCATTTTTAAAACAAACCATAACCTTTATTTCATAAATAAAGGTTTAAAAAGCTTTACGTAGATTATCAAATAATGATAATCTAAAATATCCTGTTTACACACGACCATTACATAATGGTTTACAATACAAATATGTTACATCGAAATCAGTTTCTTGAATGCAGTTTTTACACAATATCATACAAACATGGACTCCAAATCTTGTCCTTATTTTAGTATGCAACAGCGGAAGCTCTTAATATTCACCTGAGAATAAACATGCTTTAAACGTCAACAAAAATGTTGGTGAGTTATAGGTTTAACCTATATATATCAAATCGTAACAATAGACCACAAGATTTCATATTTCAATACACATCCCATACATAGAGATAAAAATCATTCATATGGTGAACACCTGGTAACCGACATTAACAAGATGCATATATAAGAATATCCCCATCATTCCGGGACACCCTTCGGATATGATATAAATTTCAAAGTACTAAAGCATCCGGTACTTTGGATGGAGTTTGTTAAGCCCAATAGATCTATCTTTAGGATTCGCGTCAATTAGGGTGTTTGTTCCCTAATTCTTAGATTACCAGACTTAATAAAAAGGGGTATATTCGATTTCGATAATTCAACCATAGAATGTAGTTTCACGTACTTGTGTCTATTTTGTAAATCATTTATAAAACCTGCATGTATTCTCATCCCAAAAATATTAGATTTTTAAAAGTGGGACTATAACTCACTTTCACAGATTTTTACTTCGTCGGGAAGTAAGACTTGGCCACTGGTTGATTCACGAACCTATAACAATATATACATATATATCAAAGTATGTTCAAAATATATTTACAACACTTTTAATATATTTTGATGTTTTAAGTTTATTAAGTCAGCTGTCCTCGTTAGTAACCTACAACTAGTTGTCCACAGTTAGATGTACAGAAATAAATCGATAAATATTATCTTGAATCAATCCACGACCCAGTGTATACGTATCTCAGTATTGATCACAACTCAAACTATATATATTTTGGAATCAACCTCAACCCTGTATAGCTAACTCCAACATTCACATATAGAGTGTCTATGGTTGTTCCGAAATATATATAGATGTGTCGACATGATAGGTCGAAACATTGTATACGTGTCTATGGTATCTCAAGATTACATAATATACAATACAAGTTGATTAAGTTATGGTTGGAATAGATTTGTTACCAATTTTCACGTAGCTAAAATGAGAAAAATTATCCAATCTTGTTTTACCCATAACTTCTTCATTTTAAATCCGTTTTGAGTGAATCAAATTGCTATGGTTTCATATTGAACTCTATTTTATGAATCTAAACAGAAAAAGTATAGGTTTATATTCGGAAAAATAAGTTACAAGTCGTTTTTGTAAAGGTAGTCATTTCAGTCGAAAGAACGACGTCTAGATGACCATTTTAGAAAACATACTTCCACTTTGAGTTTAACCATAATTTTTGGATATAGTTTCATGTTCATAATAAAAATCATTTTCTCAGAATAACAACTTTTAAATCAAAGTTTATCATAGTTTTTAATTAACTAACCCAAAACAGCCCGCGGTGTTACTACGACGGCGTAAATCCGGTTTTACGGTGTTTTTCGTGTTTCCAGGTTTTAAATCATTAAGTTAGCATATCATATAGATATAGAACATGTGTTTAGTTGATTTTAAAAGTCAAGTTAGAAGGATTAAATTTTGTTTGCGAACAAGTTTAGAATTAACTAAACTATGTTCTAGTGATTACAAGTTTAAACCTTCGAATAAGATAGCTTTATATGTATGAATCGAATGATGTTATGAACATCATTACTACCTTAATTTCCTTGGATAAACCTACTGGAAAAGAGAAAAATGGATCTAGCTTCAATGGATCCTTGGATGGCTCGAAGTTCTTGAAGCAGAATCATGACACGAAAACAAGTTCAAGTAAGATCATCACTTGAAATAAGATTGTTATAGTTATAGAAATTGAACCAAAGTTTGAATATGATTATTACCTTGTATTAGAATGATAACCTACTGTAAGAAACAAAGATTTCTTGAGGTTGGATGATCACCTTACAAGATTGGAAGTGAGCTAGCAAACTTGAAAGTATTCTTGATTTTATGAAACTAGAACTTTTGGAATTTATGAAGAACACTTAGAACTTGAAGATAGAACTTGAGAGAGATCAATTAGATGAAGAAAATTGAAGAATGAAAGTGTTTGTAGGTTTTTTTGGTCGTTGGTGTATGGATTAGATATAAAGGATATGTAATTTTGTTTTCATGTAAATAAGTCATGAATGATTACTCATATTTTTGTAATTTTATGAGATATTTCATGCTAGTTGCCAAATGATGGTTCCCACATGTGTTAGGTGACTCACATGGGCTGCTAAGAGCTGATCATTGGAGTGTATATACCAATAGTACATACATCTAAAAGCTGTGTATTGTACGAGTACGAATACGGGTGCATACGAGTAGAATTGTTGATGAAACTGAACGAGGATGTAATTGTAAGCATTTTTGTTAAGTAGAAGTATTTTGATAAGTGTATTGAAGTCTTTCAAAAGTGTATAAATACATATTAAAACATTACATGTATATACATTTTAACTGAGTCGTTAAGTCATCGTTAGTCGTTACATGTAAATGTTGTTTTGAAACCTTTAGGTTAACGATCTTGTTAAATGTTGTTAACCCAATGTTTATAATATCAAAAGAGATTTTAAATTATTATATTATCATGATATTATGATGTACGAATATCTCTTAATATGATATATATACATTAAATGTCGTTACAACGATAATCGTTACATATATGTCTCGTTTCAAAATCATTAAGTTAGTAGTCTTGTTTTTACATATGTAGTTCATTGTTAATATACTTAATGATATGTTTACTTATCATAATATCATGTTAACTATATATATAA
The DNA here is from genome assembly GCF_046630445.1 of Rutidosis leptorrhynchoides. Taxonomy (NCBI): domain Eukaryota; kingdom Viridiplantae; phylum Streptophyta; class Magnoliopsida; order Asterales; family Asteraceae; genus Rutidosis; species Rutidosis leptorrhynchoides. Next base: position 104,146,590 of record NC_092333.1, on the reverse strand, counting down.
CCATATATATGTCATCATATAGTTTTTACAAGTTTTAACGTTCGTGAATCACCGGTCAACTTGGGTGGTCAATTGTCTATATGAAACATATTTCAATTAATCAAGTCTTAACAAGTTTGATTGCTTAACATGTTGGAAACATTTAATCATGTAAATATCAATCTCAATTAATATATATAAACATGGAAAAGTTCGGGTCACTACAGTACCTACCCGTTAAATAAATTTCGTCCCGAAATTTTAAGCTGTTGAAGGTGTTGACGAATCTTCTGGAAATAGATGCGGGTATTTCTTCTTCATCTGATCTTCACGCTCCCAGGTGAACTTGGGTCCTCTACGAGCATTCCATCGAACCTTAACAATTGGTATCTTGTTTTGCTTAAGTCTTTTAACCTCACGATCCATTATTTCGACGGGTTCTTCGATGAATTGAAGTTTTTCGTTGATTTGGATTTCATCTAACGGAATAGTGAGATCTTCTTTAGCAAAACATTTCTTCAAATTCGAGACATGGAAAGTGTTATGTACAGCCGCGAGTTGTTGAGGTAACTCAAGTCGGTAAGCTACTGGTCCGACACGATCAATAATCTTGAATGGTCCAATATACCTTGGATTTAATTTCCCTCGTTTACCAAATCGAACAACGCCTTTCCAAGGTGCAACTTTAAGCATGACCATCTCTCCAATTTCAAATTCTATATCTTTTCTTTTAATGTCAGCGTAGCTCTTTTGTCGACTTTGGGCGGTTTTCAACCGTTGTTGAATTTGAATGATCTTCTCGGTAGTTTCTTGTATAATCTCCGGACCCGTAATCTGTCTATCCCCCACTTCACTCTAACAAATCGGAGACCTGCACTTTCTACCATAAAGTGCTTCAAACGGCGCCATCTCAATGCTTGAATGGTAGCTGTTGTTGTAGGAAAATTCTGCTAACGGTAGATGTCGATCCCAACTGTTTCCGAAATCAATAACACATGCTCGTAGCATGTCTTCAAGCGTTTGTATCGTCCTTTCGCTCTGCCCATCAGTTTGTGGATGATAGGCAGTACTCATGTCTAGACGAGTTCCTAATGCTTGCTGTAATGTCTGCCAGAATCTTGAAATAAATCTGCCATCCCTATCAGAGATAATAGAGATTGGTATTCCATGTCTGGAGATGACTTCCTTCAAATACAGTCGTGCTAACTTCTCCATCTTGTCATCTTCTCTTATTGGCAAGAAGTGTGCTGATTTGGTGAGACGGTCAACTATTACCCAAATAGTATCAAAACCACTTGCAGTCCTTGGCAATTTAGTGATGAAATCCATGGTAATGTTTTCCCATTTCCATTCCGGGATTTCGGGTTGTTGAAGTAGACCTGATGGTTTCTGATGCTCAGCTTTGACCTTAGAACACGTCAAACATTCTCCTACGTATTTAGCAACATCGGCTTTCATACCCGGCCACCAAAAATGTTTCTTGAGATCCTTGTACATCTTCCCCGTTCCAGGATGTATTGAGTATCTGGTTTTATCAGCTTCTCTAAGTACCATTTCTCTCATATCTCCAAATTTTGGTACCCAAATCCTTTCAGCCCTATACCGGGTTCCGTCTTCCCGAATATTAAGATGCTTCTCCGATCCTTTGGGTATTTCATCCTTTAGATTTCCCTCTTTTAAAACTCCTTGTTGCGCCTCCTTTATTTGAGTAGTAATGTTATTATGAATCATTATATTCATAGATTTTACTCGAATGGGTTCTCTGTCCTTCCTGCTCAAGGCATCGGCTACCACATTTGCCTTCCCCGGGTGGTAACGAATCTCAAAGTTGTAATCATTCAATAATTCAATCCACCTACGCTGCCTCATATTCAGTTGTTTCTGATTAAATATGTGTTGAAGACTTTTGTGGTCGGTATATATAATACTTTTGACCCCATATAAGTAGTGCCTCCAAGTCTTTAATGCAAAAACAACCGCGCCTAATTCCAAATCATGCGTCGTATAATTTTGTTCGTGAATCTTCAATTGTCTAGACGCATAAGCAATCACCTTCATTCGTTGCATTAATACACAACCGAGACCTTGCTTTGATGCATCACAATAAATCACAAAATCATCATTCCCTTCAGGCAATGACAATATAGGTGCCGTAGTTAGCTTTTTCTTCAATAACTGAAACGCTTTCTCTTGTTCATCATTCCATTCAAATTTCTTCCCTTTATGCGTTAATGCAGTCAAGGGTTTTGCTATTCTGGAAAAGTCTTGGATGAACCTTCTGTAGTAACCAGCTAGTCCTAAAAACTGGCGTATGTGTTTCGGAGTTTTCGGGGTTTCCCACTTTTCAACAGTTTCTATCTTTGCCGGATCCACCTTAATACCTTCTTTGTTCACTATGTGACCGAGGAATTGAACTTCTTCCAACCAAAATGCACACTTTGAAAACTTAGCGTACAATTCTTCCTTCCTCAATACTTCTAACACCTTTCTCAAATGTTCACCGTGTTCTTGGTCATTCTTTGAGTAAATAAGTATGTCATCAATGAAAACAATGACAAACTTGTCAAGGTATGGTCCACACACTCGGTTCATAAGGTCCATGAACACAGCTGGTGCATTAGTTAAACCAAACGGCATGACCATAAACTCGTAATGACCGTAACGTGTTCTGAAAGCAGTCTTTGGAATATCAACTTCTTTCACCCGCATTTGATGATACCCAGAACGTAAGTCAATCTTTGAATAAACAGACGAGCCTTGTAGTTGATCAAATAAGTCATCGATTCTCGGTAGTGGGTAGCGGTTCTTGATGGTAAGTTTGTTCAACTCTCGGTAGTCGATACACAACCTGAATGTACCATCTTTCTTCTTGACAAACAAAACAGGAGCTCCCCACGGTGATGTGCTTGGTCGAATGAAACCACGCTCTAAAAGTTCTTGTAATTGGCTTTGCAGTTCTTTCATATCGTCTGGTGCGAGTCTGTAAGGAGCACGAGCTATTGGTGCAGCTCCTGGTACAAGATCTATTTGAAATTCAACGGATCGTTGTGGGGGTAATCCCGGTAATTCTTTCGGAAATACATCAGGAAATTCTTTTGCGACGGGAACATCATTGATGCTCTTTTCTTCAGTTTGTACTTTCTCGACGTGTGCTAGAATAGCATAGCAACCTTTTCTTATTAGTTTTTGTGCCTTCAAATTACTAATAAGATGTAGCTTCGTGTTGCCCTTTTCTCCGTACACCATTAAGGGTTTTCCTTTTTCTCGTATAATGCGAATTGCATTTTTGTAACAAACGATCTCCGCTTTCACTTCTTTTAACCAGTCCATACCGATTATCACATCAAAACTCCCTAACTCTACTGGTATCAAATCAATCTTAAATGTTTCGCTAACCAGTTTAATTTCTCGATTCCGACATATATTATCTGCTGAAATTAATTTACCATTTGCTAATTCGAGTAAAAATTTACTATCCAAAGGCGTCAATGGACAACTTAATTTAGCACAAAAATCTCTACTCATATAGCTTCTATCCGCACCCGAATCAAATAAAACGTAAGCAGATTTATTGTCAATAAGAAACGTACCCGTAACAAGCTCCGGGTCTTCCTGTGCCTCTGCCGCATTAATATTGAAAACTCTTCCACGGGCTTGTCCATTCGTGTTCTCCTGGTTCGGGCAATTTCTAATAATGTGGCCCGGTTTTCCACATTTATAACAAACTACATTGGCATAACTTGCTCCGACACTACTTGCTCCGCCATTACTCGTTCCGACACCATTTGTTCCTTTCGTTCTATTAACCCCTGGTCCGTAGACCTCACACTTCGCCGCGCTATGACCATTTCTTTTACACTTGTTGCAAAATTTGGTGCAGAACCCCGAGTGATTCTTTTCACACCTTTAGCATAGCTGCTTCTGATTGTTGTTGTTGTTGTTGCGGTTATTATTGTTGTTGGGATGATTGTTGTAGTTGCTGTTGTTGTTGTTGTTGTTGTTGGGCCGTTTGTTGTAGTTGCGATTGATGTTGCGATTGTTGGGATAATTGTTGCGATTATTGTTGTAATTGCTGTTGTTGTTGTATTGGTGATTCTTATCACCGTTTTCCTCCCACTTTCTTTTGACTTGCTTCACATTGGCCTCTTCAGCAGTCTGTTCTTTAATTCTTTCTTCAATTTGGTTCACGAGTTTGTGAGCCATTCTACATGCCTGTTGTATGGAGGCGGGCTCGTGTGAACTTATATCTTCTTGGATTCTTTCCGGTAATCCTTTCACAAACGCGTCGATCTTTTCTTCCTCATCTTCGAATGCTCCCGGACACAATAGGCACAATTCTGTGAATCGTCTTTCGTACGTGGTAATATCAAATCCTTGGGTTCGTAACCCTCTAAGTTCTGTCTTGAGCTTATTGACCTCGGTTCTGGGACGGTACTTCTCGTTCATCAAGTGCTTGAATGCTGACCACGGTAGTGCGTACGCATCGTCTTGTCCCACTTGCTCTAGATAGGTATTCCACCATGTTAACGCAGAACCTGTGAAGGTATGCATAGCGTACTTTACTTTGTCCTCTTCAGTACACTTACTTATGGCAAACACCGATTCGACCTTCTCGGTCCACCGTTTCAATCCGATCGGTCCTTCGGTTCCATCAAATTCCAAAGGTTTGCAGGCAGTGAATTCTTTGTAGGTGCATCCTACACGATTTCCTGTACTGCTAGATCCAAGGTTATTGTTGGTATGTAGCGCAGCCTGTACTGCGGCTATGTTTGAAGCTAGAAAAGTACGGAATTCCTCTTCATTCATATTCACGGTGTGTCGAGTAGTCGGTGCCATTTCCTTCAAAATAGTTAAATGGAACAAGTTAATCATACAGAATATTAAGAGTAGTTAATAGTATTTCGTAGCATAATATGAACTCATTTATAAAAGCTTTTTCTTCATATTAGCGTTTTATAAGTTTAAATTCGGGTAGTACCTACCCGTTAAGTTCATACTTAGTAGCTAATATACAATTCAACTACTACAATTCTATATGAAAAACTGATTATAATAATATTTCGCATTCAAACTTTTATACAATATTTTACAAACTTACAATACCGCTTATTTTACATAAAGCATGAAATATAGCACACAATAACTTTGATACAAGATAGTTGTGAAGATAATTCTAGCTAGTACACAAGTCGTTCAGCAAAGGCAATAAAGACATGTAATTCATACGTCCAGAAACAAGTCATGCATTCTGGTTTTACTAGGACTACTTCCCATCCTTGGTCTTGTGCAACATAACCGTTATGGCCGTTGATAAGACAGCGTGTTGTAACGTCGTCAAAGGTACGAGGGTTACGTAATGTCCAACAGTCCTGTAATAATCTAAAAACCTCATTTCTTACCCCAATTACCGACTCCATCACTTGTGGAAACGTTTTGTTTAATAGTTGTAGCCCGATGTTCTTGTTCTCACTTTGGTGAGAAGCGAACATTACTAATCCGTAAGCATAACATGCTTCTTTATGTTGCATGTTAGCCGCTTTTTCTAAATCACGAAGTCCAATATTCGGATATATTGAGTCAAAATAATTTCTTAACCCATTGCGTAAAATAGCATTTGGGTTCCCCGCAATATATGCGTCAAAGTAAACACATCGTAACTTATGGGTTTCCCAATGTGATATCCCCCATCTTTCAAACGAAAGTCTCTTATAAACCAAGACATTCTTGGAACGTTCTTCGAATGTCTTACAAACTGATCTCGCCTTAAATAGTTGTGCCGAGGAATTCTGGCCGACTCTAGACAAGATTTCATCAATCATGTCTCCAGGTAGGTCTCTTAAAATATTGGGTTGTCTATCCATTTTGTGTTTTTAAACTGTAAAATTGACAAGAGTTAGATTCATAAAAAAAATACTTATTAATACAAGCAATTTTTACATATATCATAAAGCATAAGAACACTATATTACATATATTACACCACACGAATACAACTATCTTATTCCGACTCGCTCGTTTCTTCTTCTTCGGTTTTGGTTCGTTTTGCCAAGTTTCTAGTGATATATGATGTTCCCCTAATACGAGCCGTCGTTGTCTACATTGGTTTAGAAAAACCTGGTGGTTTAGAGGTTCCCGGGTCATTGTTACAACTTAAGGACTTCGGGCGTTGACGATACATATAAAGTTCATCGGGGTTGGAATTAGATTTCTCTATTTTTATGCCCTTTCCCTTATTATTTTCTTTTGCCTTTTTAAATTCAGTTGGGGTAATTTCTATAACATCATCGGAATTCTCGTCGGAATCCGATTCATCGGAGAATTGGTAATCCTCCCAATATTTTGCTTCCTTGGCGGAAACACCATTGACCATAATTAACCTTGGTCGGTTGGTTGAGGATTTTCTTTTACTTAACCGTTTTATTATTTCCCCCACCGGTTCTATTTCTTCATCCGGTTCCGATTCTTCTTCCGGTTCCGATTCTTCTTTCGGTTCCGACTCTTCTTCCGGTTCCTCTTCGGGAACTTGTGAATCAGTCCACGAATCATTCCAATTTACATTTGACTCTTCATTATTATTAGGTGAGTCAATGGGACTTGTTCTAGAGGTAGACATCTATCACATAATATCAAACGCGTTAAGAGATTAATATATCACATAATATTCACATGTTAAAAATATATAGTTTCCAACAAAATTTGTTAAGCAATCATTTTTCAAGTAAATACGGTCGAAGTCCAGACTCACTAATGCATCCTAACAAACTCGATAAGACACACTAATGAAAAATTCTGGTTCTCTAAGACCAACGCTCGGATACCAACTGAAATGTCCCGTTCTTATTGATTAAAAACGTTCCATATTAATTGATTTCGTTGCGAGGTTTTGACCTCTATATGAGACGTTTTTCAAAGACTGCATTCATTTTTAAAACAAACCATAACCTTTATTTCATAAATAAAGGTTTAAAAAGCTTTACATAGATTATCAAATAATGATAATCTAAAATATCCTGTTTACACACGACCATTACATAATGGTTTACAATACAAATATGTTACATCGAAATCAGTTTCTTGAATGCAGTTTTTACACAATATCATACAAACATGGACTCCAAATCTTGTCCTTATTTTAGTATGCAACAGCGGAAGCTCTTAATATTCACCTGAGAATAAACATGCTTTAAACGTCAACAAAAATGTTGGTGAGTTATAGGTTTAACCTATATATATCAAATCGTAACAATAGACCACAAGATTTCATATTTCAATACACATCCCATACATAGAGATAAAAATCATTCATATGGTGAACACCTGGTAACCGACATTAACAAGATGCATATATAAGAATATCCCCCATCATTCCGGGACACCCTTCGGATATGATATAAATTTCGAAGTACTAAAGCATCCGGTACTTTGGATGGGGTTTGTGAAGCCCAATAGATCTATCTTTAGGATTCGCGTCAATTAGGGTGTTTGTTCCCTAATTCTTAGATTACCAGACTTAATAAAAAGGGGTATATTCGATTTCGATAATTCAACCATAGAATGTAGTTTCACGTACTTGTGTCTATTTTGTAAATCATTTATAAAACCTGCATGTATTCTCATCCTAAAAATATTAGATTTTTAAAAGTGGGACTATAACTCACTTTCACAGATTTTTACTTCGTCGGGAAGTAAGACTTGGCCACTGGTTGATTCACGAACCTATAACAATATATACATATATATCAAAGTATGTTCAAAATACATTTACAACACTTTTAATATATTTTGATGTTTTAAGTTTATTAAGTCAGCTGTCCTCGTTAGTAACCTACAACTAGTTGTCCACAGTTAGATGTACAGAAATAAATCGATAAATATTATCTTGAATCAATCCACGACCCAGTGTATACGTATCTCAGTATTGATCACAACTCAAACTATATATATTTTGGAATCAACCTCAACCCTGTATAGCTAACTCCAACATTCACATATAGAGTGTCTATGGTTGTTCCGAAATATATATAGATGTGTCGACATGATAGGTCGAAACATTGTATACGTGTCTATGGTATCTCAAGATTACATAATATACAATACAAGTTGATTAAGTTATGGTTGGAATAGATTTTTTACCAATTTTCACGTAGCTAAAATGAGAAAAATTATCCAATCTTGTTTTACCCATAACTTTTTCATTTTAAATCCGTTTTGAGTGAATCAAATTGCTATGGTTTCATATTGAACTCTATTTTATGAATCTAAACAGAAAAAGTATAGGTTTATATTCGGAAAAATAAGTTACAAGTCATTTTTGTAAAGGTAGTCATTTCAGTCGAAAGAACGACGTCTAGATGACCATTTTAGAAAACATACTTCCACTTTGAGTTTAACCATAATTTTTGGATATAGTTTCATGTTCATAATAAAAATCATTTTCTCAGAATAACAACTTTTAAATCAAAGTTTATCATAGTTTTTAATTAACTAACCCAAAACAGCCCGCGGTGTTACTACGACGGCGTAAATCCGGTTTTACGGTGTTTTTCGTGTTTCCAGGTTTTAAATCATTAAGTTAGCATATCATATAGATATAGAACATGTGTTTAGTTGATTTTAAAAGTCAAGTTAGAAGGATTAAATTTTGTTTGCGAACAAGTTTAGAATTAACTAAACTATGTTCTAGTGATTACAAGTTTAAACCTTCGAATAAGATAGCTTTATATGTATGAATAGAATGATGTTATGAACATCATTACTACCTTAATTTCCTTGGATAAACCTACTGGAAAAGAGAAAAATGGATCTAGCTTCAATGGATCCTTGGATGGCTCGAAGTTCTTGAAGCAGAATCATGACACGAAAACAAGTTCAAGTAAGATCATCACTTGAAATAAGATTGTTATAGTTATAGAAATTGAACCAAAGTTTGAATATGATTATTACCTTGTATTAGAATGATAACCTACTGTAAGAAACAAAGATTTCTTGAGGTTGGATGATCACCTTACAAGATTGGAAGTGAGCTAGCAAACTTGAAAGTATTCTTGATTTTATGAAACTAGAACTTTTGGAATTTATGAAGAACACTTAGAACTTGAAGATAGAACTTGAGAGAGATCAATTAGATGAAGAAAATTGAAGAATGAAAGTGTTTGTAGGTGTTTTTGGTCGTTGGTGTATGGATTAGATATAAAGGATATGTAATTTTGTTTTCATGTAAATAAGTCATGAATGATTACTCATATTTTTGTAATTTTATGAGATATTTCATGCTAGTTGCCAAATGATGGTTCCCACATGTGTTAGGTGACTCACATGGGCTGCTAAGAGCTGATCATTGGAGTGTATATACCAATAGTACATACATCTAAAAGCTGTGTATTGTACGAGTACGAATACGGGTGCATACGAGTAGAATTGTTGATGAAACTGAACGAGGATGTAATTGTAAGCATTTTTGTTAAGTAGAAGTATTTTGATAAGTGTATTGAAGTCTTTCAAAAGTGTATAAATACATATTAAAACATTACATGTATATACATTTTAACTGAGTCGTTAAGTCATCGTTAGTCGTTACATGTAAATGTTGTTTTGAAACCTTTAGGTTAACGATCTTGTTAAATGTTGTTAACCCAATGTTTATAATATCAAAAGAGATTTTAAATTATTATATTATCATGATATTATGATGTACGAATATCTCTTAATATGATATATATACATTAAATGTCGTTACAACGATAATCGTTACATATATGTCTCGTTTCAAAATCATTAAGTTAGTAGTCTTGTTTTTACATATGTAGTTCATTGTTAATATACTTAATGATATGTTTACTTATCATAATATCATGTTAACTATATATATAACCATATATATGTCATCATATAGTTTTTACAAGTTTTAACGTTCGTGAATCACCGGTCAACTTGGGTGGTCAATTGTCTATATGAAACATATTTCAATTAATCAAGTCTTAACAAGTTTGATTGCTTAACATGTTGGAAACATTTAATCATGTAAATATCAATCTCAATTAATATATATAAACATGGAAAAGTTCGGGTCACTACAATCTCCTGGCAAATGACATTCCAAAACAGGGTCCGCTCATAGGCGCGGGCAGCGACCATCGCTGAGCCAAAACGCCGCTCGACCGCTTTGCAGTCGAGAGCGTGTTGAAAAATTGTCGGAATGCCCTGATGGAGAATGTTGTATTGTGGTTTTATAACTCTGTGTTTAGCACCCCAGGACTCCTGCGCTGAAATCCAGTCGCTAAAACTTTCGTTCAAAAACACGACATGGCCTTCTGCCTCTTTAAGCTTTGCAGAAAGATCCGCAATCTCAGACTCCATGAATGCCTTTTCCACCATATGCTGATCTTCCTCTTGTTGCCTCTTGAACATCATCACATTGATTCGCTCCTCAGCTTGCTTGTGCGCGGTTACAGCAACCGCAAGCTGAGCAGTGAGTTTGGAATTTTCCTGTTGCAGAGTAGTCTCTGTGGATGACGGCTGGGGTGGATGTGCAAGCGCAGTGGATTTAAGCTGCAAGCGGTTGAGATCTTTTGCAAAGTTGAACAATGTTGATTGTGTGTCCATATACAATTCCTCAGTAGGAGAAAGTGAAGAAAACTTCTGAGTCAATGACTGGGGGCACACGATTGTAGGAAAGAAAACTGTTGGGCAAATGCTGGTAGAGAAACCTTCAGGAGTTCATCGATATTCAGAATTAGTTTAGAAGAATCTTCCGGGTTGGGGCACACACACTTTGATGGATGAATGAAACTGCTTGGACCTGCAAAAGCAATAAACATGGTGTGTAAATATCATAACATCACAAGTAAACTGAACGATCGTCGGATGAAATTCATACCTTCGTCGGGTAACCTTTTTTGGTTGCCTAACCCTCTTGAACCAGGAGTATGGTATAGTGACGGTAGCGAATCTGACCGGCTAGCTGGTGAACTTGACTGGTTACCAGAATCGATGGTCGGGTTCGGCGTATAAGATTCCAACTTCATCTGCAGCGACAATAATCAAAACCACAAGTTAGAGAAAAGTTTATAACTAGGGGTACATTATGCAAAAGCGTAAGAGTATGAGATATACCTTTTTGAGTATTGGCAGAGAAGATGAACAAGGAAGATTGTTTTGAAAAGGAAAAAGATTGTGAGATGCGAAAAAGCCAAAAAGGCTATTTATAGAGTAAATATGAGAGTCAAAAGGCAATGCGGGTCTAATGATAGCCGTACACGTGTATCAATCTCAAGTTATTACCTTGTTAAGAGGTCCGGTGCAAGTTAGCATCAACAGGCGGTTGCATAATTACAATCATTACCTTTTCGGTAAACAGTGACAGTTGTCACCTCGGGTGCAGGAATTGCAGCCGAAAAGACATGTTGGTGATTGCATGCTTACATTGCATTTAACGCTAATACAGTATCCGGTTATGCAAATATATTTAAAAAACCTCACAAGCTGTCCGGTTACATTTGAAATCCAACTAGGATTTATATTGGCACTATTACGAATGCTTATCTGGTTTAAAGGTGTTGTTAAGTTCAATGTGTATACATTTTTTCTTACTAGTTCGACGTCATACACTATATTTCATTGTATATAACATCGAACTGGGGGGACTTAATGATACGCATATCTGCAAGGTTGTGCGGATGCGCATCCAAAGCACTAAATCGCACACAAAGGCATACGTCACGGGTATAGTCACATCCTATGCGCCTATACCATCTGATGCGAGTTTCGTATACTTGCATAAGGGTTCGGTACATTCTAGAAGAATGTACGGTATAATCAATTCGGATTCTTTTCCTTAAATAACGAAAGTTAGTTAAGGATAAGATTGCATTTAATTAGGGAGGAGATTCTACCGAAACCCTAATTCGTGAGCCTATAAATACATAGCTCATAAACCCTAATGCATATAGATATTCACTCGTTTACTCATACGTAAACCACAACATACAAATCTCTATCGTACGAACAAAGCTTTTTACGATCTCTAAAGACTTTCAGGTATGTCTTGAACTATAAAACCTTCATGTCTTTTGGGCCACTCAACCTCGTATGCTAGGTTGTTGGTGGACTCTCAAATCGGCCACCCTGTCGAAATCAAAACGATATATGGGTTATCTACGACTAATCGTCGGAGGTTCGAATATTGTTAGTCCTTAAACCCCTTTATGCACTCAAGCGTAGGTTCACCTTGACCCTGTGAAAATATGCTTGATCAACAGCAGATTTACTTCCAGGTTTTGGCAATCATTACAGAAGGCAATGGGGACCCGTTTAGATATGAGTACAGCATATCATCCCCAGACAGATGGCCAGAGCGAACGAACTATTCAGACTTTTGAGGACATGTTGAGAGCGTGTGTCATTGATTTTGGAAACGAATAGGATAAGTATTTACCACTAGATGAGTTCCCATACAATAACAGCTACCATACGAGCATTAAAGCTGCACCTTTCGAAGCATTGTACGGAAGGAAGTGTAGATCTCCCGTTTGTTGGAGCGAATTGGGGGATAGTCAGTTGACAGGTCCTGAGATTATTCAGGATACAACTGAGAAAATCCTACAGATTCAGGAATGATTGAGAACGGCTCACAGTCTTCAAAAGAGTTATGTTGATGTTAGACGGAAGGATATAGAGTTCCTAGTTGGTGACAAAGTTATGCTTAAAGTATCACCTTGGAAGGGTGTTGTACGATTTTGGAAACGAGGTAAACTGAGTCCTAGATATGTTAGACCGTTCGAGATAACTGAAAGAGTTGGACCGGTAGCTTACAGATTGGAACTGCCACAAGCACTCAGCGGTATACAGGACGTTTTTCATGTATCCAATCTAAAGAAGTGCCTAGCCGATGATAATTTGATTATTCCTCTAGAGTAGCTGTGTATCGACGACAAACTTCATTTCATTGAGGAACCTTCGAAATCTTGGCCGTGAGGTCAAACAGTTGAAACCAAGCAGAATTCCTATCGTTATAGTTCGGTGGAACACGAGAAGAGGACCAGAGTTCACGTGGGAGCGTGAAGACCAGATGAGACTGAAGTACCCTCAATTGTTTCCTAAGGAAACTACTTCAGGGGACGTTCACTAAAATTTCGGGACGAAATTTTCAATAACAGATGGGTAATGTAACAACCCTGCTTATTCCGTTACTTCCGTTAACCTTCCGTTAGTTTATTTAACGACGATTACTTGACGTTATGTGTTTATGTGTAATAAATGCATACTTGATCTTTGGAGGGTTACAATAATTGATATGGGTTGATATTAATTCAAATAAATATTTCGGATAATGAAATACGATAAAAACGATACGATTTTGATAACTACTTTTTGAGCAACGAAACGCTCGGGTTTATTTTAATAATTAATTTTATTAATTATTAACTTATTAAAATATTTAATTTATTGGGTTTTAATAAATTAAACGATTGGTTGCGTTTAACGATCGGTTTAGCGTTCCGGGCCTTCGGTACGACTTAACGATACTTAAAACGGACCACGATTACACGGTATTGCAAAACACGAGCCCGGAGATACCCCACATGGGCCATTCGGCCGACCCCCCTCCCCTTATTTTGTTAATTATTGGTTTAGTTGAGGGACTTAAGTGTAATTAGTGGTATTAGGGCTAGATATAAATGGCATGTGTTAACCTAATTTAGTCATAATTCCCTACATCAAATTTTGAGCAGTCGATCCCTCTCCCTCTCTCCTTGACCGTCGACCATCATCACCATCACCATACCATTCAATTTTCACTTTTTGATAAAACCTTGAACACGAAAGTTACAATTCTCGATCTCCTCTACGCGTTGATATAATTATTTTCTTGATCTAAGGTATATTTACATAAACCCTAATCTTAAAAATCTGATTTTTAATAAAGTTTCATAGTTATGTTGTCAATTGCTCAAGTCTATACGCGTACGTGTTAATTGTTATCGTTATATTGATTGTTTGATGCGCTAGGGTTTAAAAATGAATTTGTTTATGCATGACAGAAAAATTAAGTTTTTCAAATGTTAATTATTATGTTATATTCAGATTCCTTGCGAAAAACTATTGAGTTTAGGCTTTGGATTCGCTTGATTTCGTGTTCGGATGATCAAGTTATGCTTAATTGAAATTAACGTTGTGTTTTTGTGTGTAATCAGAAATCTGGAATTGATAGACCACGAATTGGCATGTGAAACTTATACCACTGGAAATATAATTTAAAAACACACAATTTAGACTAGGATATCATGTCCTTTGCGTATGTATAACCCAAGATATGCTTTAAATAGTGTAAAAGTAGTTTTATACAACACTTGCATGAAAATAACCTTGTATGATAAAATGTGTTAACTTTTGTGATTAAATATTTGCGTATTTGAAATTTACACAAAAAGTACTTCACTTTTCATGTAGATATCATAGGCTAATTGTATCTAGATCTTCGGATAATCGCGTGCGAATGTGACTAGCTAAATTAGAATTGAATCTGCAACTTGCTCACTGTTTTATACTCTGTGAATTTTTTTTTATTGAATGAGCATGTATGCTTCTGGAAAATGAAACTTAACATGATATGTGACTTATTGTTAGTTTATGTCAATCTCTGAAACCTTATGCATTGGGCACAATAGAGCTATACTTTATGTAAATTCTGATTTGAGCTGAAAACTAAATATTCAACTTTCACGAACAGACTGTACAAATTGGCTAAACAAAATTTGCTATATTTTTTATATGTGTTACTGTGACCTGTCCTTGAACTATGGCCACTGGTCTTGTATCAATTTTATGTTCTTAACTCTGGTTATAGCAAAAACGAAATCAGTGCGCGGTCAGAAACTGACTTGGCAAACCCCAAATGTACTCCTTCTGATTTCTGACTTTTAATTATCGTATGAGACCCTGGTTGGACTTTTTGGAATTGATTTTAAGTATAGTTATGATCTGGAGCTTTCCATGTTTACTTGAATTTTGTGCTATGAGATAATGTGCTAAGTATGCTACGTGTTCATAAACTTTGTGCACAACAATAAACTGAAATTGTGAATATGATCATTCATGACCTAAAACGTGTTGTTTGACTTAGGTTTGACATGTTGACCAATATTTGACATGAACCTACTGATGTTGACTTTAGTTGACTACTTTGACCAAGTTTGACTTTCGGTTTGACTTCGGTTGACTTTGTTTGATTTACATGATATAGCTGACTTTTACTTGGAAACGCGTCGAGTCGAGCAATAAGACAACGTATACTATGAAACCACACTTGTTTAAGATACATATATTGACTAACCTAAATACGTATACTTAGGTTGCATTATTCGGCTGTAAACCGTACAAGTTTTTGTCTGTTATCCAAGCTTATTCAAAGGTGAGTCTACAGTCCCGCTTTTTACATGTTTTCAGGAATGAGAATACACGCTGTTATATTTACATTATCAAATGCTTTTGTATTGGCACGAGTACTATATATGCATATTGAGTTTGTTCAAAAAGCCTCTAGCTTGAATACTTTTAATACCATTGGTGTAAGCATAATTTAGATGGACGGATCCGTTAGGTTGACAACCTCACCCGCTATAATAACTGTGGTGCATTTACTTTGAACATTAAATACATTTGAACAAGTGTATAACATTTTACGAGGTAAGGCGGGTATAGTGGCTTCTATACTCGGGTCATTGCTAGTATTCAGGTGCTCATTTTATGCAAACGTTTGGTAACAACCCAACCCTTTATCCAACTGAAATACGCGGAATAAATTTTTTTTTTTTATACAGGAGGGTGCGCGGTGGACAACCCTCAAAGTGCGCGGCGCGCACAAGGCCATTTCAGTTCTGTCCGGTTTTGTCATTTTTAGATTAAAGATCTCTTGCTTCCCGACACTTTTAGACCGAACGCTTTACACAATATTTTATAATATGTAAAACTAACACGTTTCAATAATAAAACAAGTTTTACGACACCGGGCCTACATTGGCCGTTTTACGACTTTCGTACAAAAGACAAGTTTTCGATTACATGAGTTTAAGTTCCAAACACAACTACGAGCATGATGTTTGGGGGATAAACTACCCAATCCTAAGTCGAAACCAAAAGTAATCCAAGCAAGCATCAAAAGGGGAAATCATCTAATCCCGAGCATACCCTTGCCAAATCCGCTTCCATACCTAAAAATGTAAACAACGAGAGGGTAAGCTAATTGCTTAGTAAATGCAATACTTATACATATACATATGTAATTTACCAACGCCCATACCCAAACACACAACATGTATGAAACCGTATAAGCAATCTAGCATCCCCGCATACAACAATCAACAACGTTAGTATATAAATCGCCACAATAATATACTAAATCATAATGATGCATAAACATAACAACCGTCCCCCGCTATGGCACTACCGACTTGTATGTGACGATCGCTCCAAATCCATATGGACAATACGTCATTCATCGATTTCATAGCGAGGTATTTGACCTCTATAGTACAAGGGATCCGCAAATTACGGAAGAACTTTCGAAAGCTGTCAGACAAAGTTTACAGTAACAGGTATGCTAAGATATGAATTAGCAGATACACTAAGATACGAATTTTGTCTATACCCTATCTATGCAATCAATGTAATAAGACGCGTTTAGACTTAAGATGTTAGACAGGTAATTTCCGACAAGAAATGATAAGCAAAACTCGGTAAAAACAGATACGGTCATAGTCCAGACTCACTAATGCATCCTAACAATTAAAAGTTAAACACACTAATGCAAATTCTGGTTCCCTATGACCTCAAGCTCTGATACCAACTGTGACGATCGCTCCAAATCCATATGGACAATACGTCATTCATCGATTTCATAGCGACGTATTTGACCTCTATATGATACGTTTTGTAAACATTGCATTCGTTTGAAAAGGTATACCATAAATGAATATTTAAATCCAAGGTTTTTGACATCTGATGATTTCTACATATAGACAATCACCGTATATAATAGTTTACAATAATACATCTGTTGACAATGCAGTCAAAATAGATACATGGTGATGATTTTGTGAATGCAACGTTTCCTTGAAAAATATGCCATCTATGACTCCATGCACATAGCTTGTCTAACATATAAGCAAACAGAGGAAGACTTCTAGGGAACCTGAGAATAAACATGCTAACAAGTGTCAACACAAAGGTTGGTGAGTTCATAGTTTGAATGTTTCGCATAATCTGTATATAAAGATGGATCACAAGATTTCAGTTGTTTCATCCAGAAACGTTTATCAAAATGTTCTACAAGAATGAGCACCCTGGTAACCAAGCCTTAACGTCTATAATAAGTACCCCTCGTTTAACATGCAACCAACATGTACAATACACGCAATCCAACGTGTACTAACTTCAAATAGCATACGTCTGTTTTATAGTTCAGGCTAGGATCTCTATACCTGGAACAGACGGGGATGTCAAACCCTATGGATCCATATACAACTATTTGCGCCCACCAGTTCTTATAACCGGCAGCTACTAGTTGCCAAAGCTAAGGGATTTTCGGTTCAAACTCAGTGTAGAATTTAGTATGTACTTGTGTCCATTGCATTTAAAATAATGTGCATGTATTCTCAGCCCAAAAATATAGATTGCAAAAGCAATTAAAAAGGGAGCAAATGAAACTCACCTTAGCAGCACATATAGTTGTTCATCGTATTGTGACCGAAACTCGGTATATCAAATAATCGTAGATCTCAACCTAGAGAACATATGTTGGTCAATAAATGTCTATCAAGCTAGGTCAGGTCATAGTGTATCACAATCCTAATGCTCGAGATCGACATACAAAAGTTATCCAAAGTTGTTTCAAAAAGTCAATTTTGACAGTTGCTTAACCAGACGAGACGTGTTTTATATAAGGATTCATTTACTCGGCTGGTAATATTCAAAAATCCAGTTTATCAACCTTACAAACAAGTTGTTTAAATATTAATTGCAGATTCAAAAAGCAATTCCAATTAACGTCAATTATAATTCAGTTGACCATATCTTTTGATTCGTTCTTCGAAACTATTCGATATCTAAATGAAAAGTTATTGATTTTTCGTCAGCTTTCTAAAAACATGTATATCATATACCTTTTACCAGTAATATATGTATTTAATTCGTGATTCATTATAAACTGTTTAACGACGAAATTTAGTATTCAAGCATGTATAAATATATATACTCGAGCACTAGACATGGATACACAATTAATATATAAAAGATAAAATATAAATGCTTACGTATCAATATTGTGATTCAATATTGCAGAAAAGTACGTAGACGCAACAGAGATGATAAACACTAGGTTTGATTTTACGAGCATACCCTCGTACCATACTCATAACTTCCATAGTTATAACCCATAATTTCCTTATCTCTGCCCCGCTATTAAAACCCGTTTTTAAAAGTGACACGCTCATAGCCTCGTCGTAGTATTTTATGTATAAATGGTAATAATACTAATAATGATAATAAGATTAATAATAATATTAATCTTTAATACTAATAATAATAATAATAATAATAATAATAATAATAATAATAATAATAATAATAATAATAATAATAATATATGATAATAAAATAAATAACAGAGGGAGTAATATAGATTTTATGTGTGTGTTTCCCTCGAGCCAAATCTGTCGAAATATATAGATGTGGCTAGGATTTTTATCCCATGCGATCGCATGGGAATCATGGCACACAGCCATGCGATCGCATGGCTCTTGTTGCCGGCCCACAATTGTTTGTTTGCTACCTCGTCGACATGTTTTTATATTATAAATATAATATATTTAATTTTATATAATTAATTATATATTATATTATATTCACGTGCATAGTTGATTTGTAATTTTTGTCCCGATAGGTCGTACGTTGTCACTCAACTTATGTCCCGGTTCCGGTTTTTCAAATGTTCCTTCGTACGCTGAGAAAACTTGTATTGTACATTTTGAGATACGTACCTTTGTCAAAATATAGCCTTAAATTATTCCTAAACTATATCACTCGAAATATAACTTATACATTTGAATATTTTGGTCATTTACTTCTATAAATCAATGTCACGTTATCCAATAAAGTATATTTAATAATATTGTTCGCGAATCATTGAGAACAATCGAAGGGTAATTGAATAGTTCAAAATTTTGAGATTCAACTTCATAGACTTTGCTTATCGTGTCGGAAACGTTATTCATTCAAAGATTAAGTTTAAATTTAGTCAGAAATTTCCGGGTCATCACAGTACCTACCCGTTAAATAAATTTCGTCCCGAAATTTGAGTGAGGTCGTCATGGCTAACAATACAAATGTTTTCATGACGTATATGTGTCGATAAATAGAGTTTTATCACCGTTGAATAATATGGATAAAACAATCCAATTACTCGAAGCGTATGAGAGAAGTTATCGTAAAAGAGTGAAATGAAGAATAGAGATTCGTCTTAACTCTTGACCTATTAACGATTGATTTCCGTAATTTAAGGAATAGAGAATCTTCATAATCTAAATAAGATTTGATTCTTCGAAATTTGCGGAAATTAGGATTTTCTTTGATTAAATGCGTAATCTGCCTCGATTGCTATGTCTGATATTTCACTATAAATTGACCTCTCCTGTTTCATTTATTTTCACCACTCCTATAATCTTCTTACAAAAGATTGTGAAAATGCTTCATCCAGTTCTGATTCTTGATATCATTCTGACTACCACTACAATCATCCTTCTATTCCAACTCCCACCGGAGGAATCTGTTTACTTCTACTTTGCTCTTGGGGTAGTGGTTTTCATAATCCTTCCTTGCATTTGTCTTTCCATAATTATTGACATCTACGGTTAATGATCTCTTCTATTTGCTATGATTTATACTCCTCTTTATATTTAGAAGTTTTGTGTTATTGTTTCCTCTTTTCGACCTTAAGGCAAGTGGATAATGGTTCAGAATTCGTAGGTATGCATTTCGGAATGAACATAGTTAATGTTCTAAGAAAGAAATTGTAATGGCACGATCTTGATTTGTCAAATTACCAGAATATCTGGAAAATACCGAATCATCAAGAAAAATATTTTCTTGATATGTTTAGAGATTAAATAGAATGAAAGAGTTATGTAACATGGTTCATGATAATGGTGGGATCTGTGAACCTTTATCACGTTCCATTAGAAACTCAGCATGACTTATGTAATATAATCACGTTGATCAAGTGTCATTATATTATACTAATTCATGCTTCAGTTCCCAACACTACTTCAAAACATTCATATTTTAAACTCGAAGGTTTCAGAATTTAGAAACTAAAATAGTTTCTTTTATGATGTAACACAGATAGCGAGAGAAGATAAATGATTTCAGATAAGAATGAAAATATCTTCAAAAATATCGAGGATATTTATAATGAAAGATATGATGATATCTTAGAATATCTAATATCGAAGGATGATGAAGAAGATTTGTCTGTGAAGCTTTAGAGTCAGGAGCAAGGTATTCGTTAATGACTTTAGCAGATACTGAATCATTTGGATTCTTTGAAGGAAGGTTCAGTCTTTGTGATTTATCCACAACCTCCTTCATACTTTGCTCAATCCGTTTTCCAGTTCCAAACATTCTCTTTTTCTCAGCTTTACCACCATACTATTCTTTATCATCAAACTTTTGACTGTTAAGGTCGTTTACAGTTTTTGCTGCTTCATCAGCATTTTTCCAAAATTCGGAGAACTAGTTTCGTAGTTTGGGGTGTTTTTCAGAAACTTCACATTCGGAGTATGTAAGTATAGAAGATAGACATTATATGTATATATATAATTGTTGGCGTAGAATGGCTGCGATATTCGAAATACTGATTGCTAATTCTCGGTAGTTGGTATAGCAATTATCGTTACAAGACGTGGATGAGTACATGATAGGGTTTCAATGAGTATAAGGATTTTTCGGAAGGTCAAGGATTAATGAAGTTGTTGGTAAATTTACTGCTAATGTGGTGGAACATGAAAGGTTCCCCAGTAACAAGAACGTATATGTTAAGGTTACAATAGGGTTAATCTGAAAAGTCGAAGTTGACTGGTTGGAAGTGTGGTAAAACTGGATACTTTGAAAAGGATTGCAAGATTATTTTCGGTAAAAACAATATTAAAGGATCTTGCACAGTTTTGAAGCCAAAGTATAGCTTTAAAAGGTGTAGAGATCTAAGAAAGATGTTACTGGTTCAGAGTTATGACTTGGATTCTGATCCGTCAATATTAAAATATGTAATTGAATTTGTATGAACACGATTGTATATCGTTGTGAAGATAGTGAGTATAGTTAATGATTTTTGAATCAAAATTGAAGAATGTACAGTGTAACATATTAATTGTGAACTTATATATTTTCCGAGTATTACCTACCCGTTAAAGATTTCACAATTAATACTTTGTACAAAAGAATTTTCATTACAGTCTTTATGAAAATATATGTTTGTATATTTTCTTCAGATGTAATACAGATTTAATGAGTTAATATCATATTAAGCCCATTTGATTTTCGGCTTGACTTAGAAATGAATATTCTCTAAAACATTAGAGATCATATAATTTTCGTGAAATATTTCACTAATGAAATCAATACTTTATTATTTATTCTTATTGATATTCCTTGGTGAAGGATGTTGGTATTTGTGGAATTCTTGCAAACTTCGCAATGTGCAAATGATGTTTTCTAGAAAGTTTCGAGTGCATCAAAGATGAAAGTGTAAAATCAACCATGTTATTGAATAATACACTTGGTTTATTATGAAACGAAATTCATTGAATTGAAACAGAGCTTGTTAATTAACGAAGGTTAAGTTGTTAACGAAGAATGTACAGCATAGCATATTATTAATATGAATTAACTGAGTAGTTAAGTTCCATACATAATAGCTTAGTACAGAAAGATTTATTTTAAAAATTTATATATATATAAGATATACATATAAATTCTTCAGAGAGAATGAATTAATATTTCATAACTCGTTGATACAATATACGCGTTGTTGACTCGTAATGATTTCCACAGTGCTTTCTTGAACTGACGGAGCTTATGATGTTAGAGGTGCTGTTGATTCTGACGATGTTGACAGCACTGACTGTGCTGGTGTGGCTAAGGGTACTGTTGATGTTGTGATATAACAAGTCTACCTTGTAAATCATACACCATTCCGATCAGGGTTTCTACTCTATCTGATTTATGGTTAGGTCTAGAATAGATTTTATAATCGCCGTAAAATGTTTCTCCGATGAAGTTATGAATCCATACTTCATCGTTTGTTGTTGCTGGTACTTCTTGGTATCTATGGTGCGTATAATGTTGATATCCGAGGTACAGATTGTGATGTTGAGGCGTGTGATGTGGATGTCATTGTTGGTGGTG
The DNA here is from genome assembly GCF_046630445.1 of Rutidosis leptorrhynchoides. NCBI lineage: Eukaryota > Viridiplantae > Streptophyta > Magnoliopsida > Asterales > Asteraceae > Rutidosis > Rutidosis leptorrhynchoides. Next base: position 104,124,156 of record NC_092333.1, on the reverse strand, counting down.
GTAATGGTACTGTTGGTGTTGATGATGGTGGTACTGGTTATGCTGCTGGTGCTGGTGTTTGTAACCTTCGCACAATATTCTCCAAAGCCACTACCCAAGCGCGAAGCTCGTTGACTTCTTCTATTATACCGGGATGATCGGTGGTTCGGACAATCGGATAAATAAGATTTATAATATGGGATAGTATATAATCGTGATGAGATACTCTGGAAATGAGAGAGAAAATGGTTTCTCGAACAGGTTCACCGGTAAGTGCTTCAGGTTCTTCGCCAAGAGGGAAATTTGGTGGATCGAAAGGATCACCTTCTTCTTCTCTCCAATGACTAAGTAGGCTACGAACCCATCCCCAATTTATCCAGAATAGGTGATGGCTAATTGGTTGATCCATTCCGGTTACACTGCCTTCGGGGCTTGAGTGAAAATCCATATCGGAATAGCTATCGGCATCTGAGGAATTCGAACTAGATGCGGAATTCATCTTACACGGTTTGGATAAATGATTTTTGATATGAAATGATTTTCGGACTTTGGATGATATTCTAATTACATAGAATACTTATATATAGTACAAGGGATCCGCAAATTACGGAAGAACTTTCGAAAGCTGTCAGACAAAGTTTACAGTAACAGGTATGCTAAGATATGAATTAGTAGATACATTAAGATACGAACTTTGTCTATACCCTATCTATGCAATCAATGCAATAAGACGCGTTTAGACTTAAGATATTAGACAGGTAATTTCCGACAAGAAATGATAAGCAAAACTCGGTAAAAACAGATACGGTCATAGTCCAGACTCATTAATGCATCCTAACAAATACTAGTTAAACACACTAATGCAAATTCTGGTTCCGTATGACCTCAAGCTCTGATACCAACTGTGACGATCGCTCCAAATCCATATGGACAATACGTCATTCATCGATTTCATAGCGAGGTATATGACCTCTATATGATACATTTTGTAAACATTGCATTCGTTTGAAAAGGTATACCATAAATGAATATTTAAATCCAAGGTTTTCGACATCTGATGATTTCTACATATAGACAATCACCGTATATAATAGTTTACAATAATACATCTGTTGACAATGCAGTTAAAATAGATACATGGTGATGATTTTGTGAATGCAACGTTTCCTTGAAAAATATGCCATGTATGACTCCATGCACATAGCTTGTCTAACATATAAGTAAACAGCGGAAGACTTCTAGGGAACCTGAGAATAAACAAGCTAACAAGTGTCAACACAAAGGTTGGTGAGTTCATAGTTTGAATGTTTCGCATAATCTGTATATAAAGATGGATCACAAGATTTCAGTTGTTTCATCCAGAAATGTTTATCAAAATGTTCTACAAGAATGAGCACCCTGGTAACCAAGCCTTAATGTCTATAATAAGTACCCCTCGTTTAACATGCAACCAACATGTACAATACACGCAATCCAACGTGTACTAACTTCAAATAGCATACGTCTGTTTTATAGTTCAGGCTAGGATCTCTATACCTGGAACAGACGGGGATGTCAAACCCTATGGATCCATATACAACTATTCGCGCCCACCAGTTCTTATAACCGGCAGCTACTAGTTACCAAAGCTAAGGGATTTTCGGTTCAAACTCAGTGTAGAATTTAGTATGTACTTGTGTCCATTGCATTTAAAATAATGTGCATGTATTCTCAGCCCAAAAATATAGATTGCAAAAGCAATTAAAAAGGGAGCAAATGAAACTCACCTTAGCAGCACATATAGTTGTTCATCGTATTGTGACCGAAACTCGGTATATCAAATAATCGTAGATCTCAACCTAGAGAACATATGTTGGTCAATAAATGTCTATCAAGCTAGGTCAGGTCATAGTGTATCACAATCCTAATGCTCGAGATCGACATACAAAAGTTATCCAAAGTCGTTTCAAAAAGTCAATTTTGACAGTTGCTTAACCAAACGAGACGTGTTTTATATAAGGATTCATTTACTCGGCTGGTAATATTCAAAAATCCAGTTTATTAACCTTACAAACAAGTTGTTTAAATATTAATTACAGATTCAAAAAGCAATTCCAATTAACGTCAATTATAATTCAGTTGACCATATCTTTTGATTCGTTCTTCGAAACTATTCGATATCTAAATGAAAAGTTATTGATTTTTCGTCAGCTTTCTAAAAACATGTATATCATATACCTTTTACCAGTAATATATGTATTTAATTCGTGATTCATTATAAACTGTTTAACGACGAAATTTAGTATTCAAGCATGTATAAATATATATACTCGAGCACTAGACATGGATACACAATTAATATATAAAAGATAAAAATATAAATGCTTACGTATTAATATTGTGATTCAATATTGCAGAAAAGTACGTAGACGCAACAGAGATGATAAACACTAGGTTTGATTTTACAAGCATACCCTCGAACCATACTCATAACTTCCATAGTTATAACCCATAATTTCCTTATCTCTGCCCCGTTCGTAAAACCCGTTTTTAAAAGTGACACGCTCATAACCTCGTCGTAGTATTTTATGTATAAATGGTAATAATACTAATAATGATAATAAGATTAATAATAATATTAATCTTTAATACTAATAATAATAATAATAATAATAATAATAATAATAATAATAATAATAATAATAATAATAATAATAATAATAATAATAATAATAATAATAATAATATATATATGATAATAAAATAAATAACAGAGGGAGTAATATAGATTTTATGTGTGTGTTTCCCTCGAGGCAAATCTGTCGAAATATATAGATGTGGCCAGGATTTTTATCTCATGCGATCGCATGGGAATCATGGCACACAGCCATGCGATCGCATGGCTCTTGTTGCCAGCCCGCAATTGTTTGTTTGCTACCTCGTCGACATGTTTTTATATTATAAATATAATATATTTAATTTTATATAATTAATTATATATTATATTATATTCACGTGCATAGTTGATTTGTAATTTTTGTCCCGATAGGTTGTACGTTGTCACTCGACTTATGTCCTGGTTCCGGTTTTTCAAATGTTCGTTCGTACGCTGAGAAAACTTGTATTGTACATTTTGAGATACGTACCTTTGTCAAAATATAGCCTTAAATTATTCCTAAACTATATCACTCGAAATATAACTTATACATTTGAATGTTTTGGTCATTTACTTCTATAAATCAATGTCTCGTTATCCAACAAAGTATATTTAATAATATTGTTTTAAATCAAAACATTTTATGACCAAGTTAATAAATATTCAACTTATCATATTGTTAAATATATATTTTCAGTATTAATAAACACGTGTTAAAATACACATCGCAAGTTTATTCATATCTAATTCCAACAGTTAATATTCCTTATTATTGTATGTGTCCAAATTACGTTATTTAAACAAACTCTTGACTTGTGAACTACCCGTCAATATCTATGGGTCACCGACTTGTGAACGCCATGTGACATCACCGACTTGTGAAGCGTCCCCTAGTGTCACCGACTTGTGAACACTATAGGGTATCACCGACTTGTAAATCACCCGCCAATACACACGAGGTCACCGACTTGTGAACCTCCATGTGGCATCACCGACTTGTGAAGCACCACCTACTGTCACCGACTTGTGAACACCATGAAGTGTCACCGACTCGTGAATCATTTCCCCGACTTATGGTGCCACCGACTTGTGAAACACCAACCAACTACTTAGGGGTCACCGCCTAGTGAACCACCATGAGGTGTCACCGACTTGTGAGTAACCTATCGAGACACTACCGACTTGTAGTTCTCATCCCAACATACCAACAAATAAGTCACCGTCTTGTGACATGACGCCCAATACTCACGATGTGGCACCTAAGGCCCACATCGCGTACGAGTAAATAAACCACATACATACATGTATAAATATTCCACTCACCTAGATTACAAGAAAGGCAACTCCAGCTTGAGCTCCTAATCGTCCAATGTTAATCACCTAGATAATTCACAAACAAACAAGCTAAACACTCTAGCTTAAGCCCAAAACACCCTAAGTGCAATTTCGACCCTTTTGCACTTACTTCCACTTTGACTAAGTCAAATCTCGTCCAACACAACCATAATCACAATTAACTAATGATTATGTTCAAACACCCCATTATACTCAAGGTTTCAACATCAAAACACTTACTTGCATCTTTTGACACAAAACCCATTTGCAAGCTTACACCTTTAATCACTTATAACCATACCTAACTAGTGATTTCAACAATCAAACATGATTATCAACTAATCAATTTCATTAACCAACCCAAACCAACCAACAAGGGTCATTAACACCATTTACTAGCTCAATCACCCAATAATCAACTAGTGGGTTTACTCAAGGACGCCCAAATCAAAACCCCAATTATGAACACTAATCAAGCTACGAAACTCAGAATTAAAGCTTACCAATACTACCACAACGTAGCCGTGAACGAGATGAACAACTTTAACACTTGCAACTTCGATTGATTCAAGCTTCTTCTTCTCCAAATGAAGCTTTCTCTCTATAAACTCTATTCTCTCACTAGGGTTTGAAAGTGTGTGGAAGAGATGAAGAATGAGATCCAAATGAGATCGGATCAGGTTTTGTGGCCTCAAACCGTCCAACAAGTGAGAAGATCAAACTACCCTTCATTTAACTAAAAGTAGAAAAAGCAGAATTCAGTCGCAGGTAAGGTGCGCGGCGCGCACCCCTGCATGTGCGCGGCGCGCACAAGCTCCAACTCAGGGTTCCAGTTTCTGTTTGATCCAGCTTGATTATACACCGTTTAAGTACACATGTACACTTGGGTTTAGGGTCTTACACGTTTTACGACTTTGTGTTGTACTTGTAAAATCTCGTAGTCAAGGAAATTAAACTATTTTTCTGATAACTGTTTTTCAGATAGTGTATTACGTCTAAACCTGTAGATTCACCAACATTATTTTGTTGACATGTTTTTGCGTGTTTTATTCTCAGGTCCTTAAGAGGTAGGCTTCCGCTGTGTTTGCTGCATGTCTGGCCGTGGAGTCAGCATACATTTAAAGAACATTATTTACTTTCGCATTTAAAACTTTTATAACTGTTTAAATACTGTTGGCTTGTGGTTACGATCACAACAGTGTTTCTATTTTGGGATTATTGACTTATGTTCTTGAAATTCAACTTTTAATAAAATTAAATGCGATTGCTTTAAAAGTCTCATATATGAAATGTCCCGTTCTTATTGATTAAAAACGTTCCATATTAATTGATTTCGTTGCGAGGTTTTGACCTCTATATGAGACGTTTTTCAAAGACTGCATTCATTTTTAAAACAAACCATAACCTTTATTTCATAGATAAAGGTTTTAAAAAGCTTTACATAGATTATCAAATAATGATAATCTAAAATATCCTGTTTACACACGACCATTACTAATGGTTTACAATACAAATATGTTACAACAAAATAAGTTTCTTGAATGCAGTTTTTACACAATATCATACAAGCATGGACTCCAAATCTCGTCCTTATTTAAGTATGCGACAGCGGAAGCTCTTAATAATCACCTGAGAATAAACATGCTTAAAACGTCAACAAAAATGTTGGTGAGTTATAGGTTTAATCTATATATATCAAATCATAATAATAGACCACAAGATTTCATATTTCAATACACATCCCATACATAGAGATAAAAATCATTCATATGGTGAACACCTGGTAACCGACATTAACAAGATGCATATATAAGAATATCCCCATCATTCCGGGACACCCTTCGGATATGATATAAATTTCGAAGTACTAAAGCATCCGGTACTTTGGATGGGGTTTGTTAGGCCCAATAGATCTATCTTTAGGATTCGCGTCAATTAGGGTGTCTGTTCCCTAATTCTTAGATTACCAGACTTAATAAAAAGGGGCATATTCGATTTCGATAATTCAACCATAGAATGTAGTTTCACGTACTTGTGTCTATTTTGTAAATCATTTATAAAACATGCATGTATTCTCATCCCAAAAATATTAGATTTTAAAAGTGGGACTATAACTCACTTTCACAGATTTTTACTTCGTCGGGAAGTAAGACTTGGCCACTGGTTGATTCACGAACCTATAACAATATATACATATATATCAAAGTATGTTTAAAATATATTTACAACAATTTTAATATATTTTGATGTTTTAAGTTTATTAAGTCAGCTGTCCTCGTTAGTAACCTACAACTAGTTGTCCACAGTTAGATGTACAGAAATAAATCGATAAATATTATCTTGAATCAATCCACGACCCAGTGTATACGTATCTCAGTATTGATCACAACTCAAACTATATATATTTTGGAATCAACCTCAACCCTGTATAGCTAGCTCAAACATTCACATATAGAGTGTCTATGGTTGTTCCGAAATATATATAGATGTGTCGACATGATAGGTCGAAACATTGTATACGTGTCTATGGTATCTCAAGATTACATAATATACAATACAAGTTGATTAAGTTATGGTTGGAATAGATTTGTTACCAATTCTCACGTATCTAAAATGAGAAAAATTATCCAATCTTGTTTTACCCATAACTTCTTCATTTTAAATCCGCTTTGAGTGAATCAAATTGCTATGGTTTCATATTGAACTCTATTTTATGAATATAAACAGAAAAAGTATAGGTTTATTGTCGGAAAAATAAGTTACAAGTCGTTTTTGTAAAGGTAGTCATTTCAGTCGAAAGAACGACGTCTAGATGACCATTTTAGAAAACATACTTCCACTTTGAGTTTAACCATAATTTTTGGATATAGTTTCATGTTCATAATAAAAATCATTTTTTCAGAATAACAACTTTTAAATCAAAGTTTATCATAGTTTTTAATTAACTAACCCAAAACAGCCCGCGGTGTTACTACGACGGCGTAAATCTGATTTTACGGTGTTTTTCGTGTTTCCAGGTTTTAAATCATTAAGTTAGCATATCATATAGATATAGAACATGTGTTTAGTTGATTTTAAAAGTCAAGTTAGAAGGATTAACTTTTGTTTGCGAACAAGTTTAGAATTAACTAAACTATGTTCTAGTGATTACAAGTTTAAACCTTCGAATAAGATAGCTTTATATCTATGAATCGAATGATGTTATGAACATCATTACTACCTTAAGTTCCTTGGATAAACCTACTGGAAAAGAGAAAAATGGATCTAGCTTCAACGGATCCTTGGATGGCTCGAAGTTCTTGAAGCAGAATCATGACACGAAAACAAGTTCAAGTAAGATCATCACTTGAAATAAGATTGTTATAGTTATAGAAATTGAACCAAAGTTTGAATATGATTATTACCTTGTATTAGAATGATAATCTACTGTAAGAAACAAAGATTTCTTGAGGTTGGATGATCACCTTACAAGATTGGAAGTGAGCTAGCAAACTTGAAAGTATTCTTGATTTTATGTAACTAGAACTTGTAGAATATATGAAGAACACTTAGAACTTGAAGATAGAACTTGAGAGAGATTAATTAGATGAAGAAAATTGAAGAATGAAAGTGTTTGTAGGTGTTTTTGGTCGTTGGTGTATGGATTAGATATAAAGGATATGTAATTTTGTTTTCATGTAAATAAGTCATGAATGATTACTCATATTTTTGTAATTTTATGAGATATTTCATGCTAGTTGCCAAATGATGGTTCCCACATATGTTAGGTGACTCACATGGGCTGCTAAGAGCTGATCATTGGAGTGTATATACCAATAGTACATACATCTAAAAGCTGTGTATTGTACGAGTACGAATACGGGTGCATACGAGTAGAATTGTTGATGAAACTGAACGAGGATGTAATTGTAAGCATTTTTGTTAAGTAGAAGTATTTTGATAAGTGTATTGAAGTCTTTCAAAAGTGTATAAATACATATTAAAACACTACATGTATATACATTTTAACTGAGTCGTTAAGTCATCGTTAGTCGTTACATGTAAGTGTTGTTTTGAAACCTTTAGGTTAATGATCTTGTTAAATGTTGTTAACCCAATGTTTATAATATCAAATGAGATTTTAAATTATTATATTATCATGATATTATAATGTATGAATATCTCTTAATATGATATATATATATACATTAAATGTCTTTACAACGATAATCGTTACATATATGTCTCGTTTAAAAATCATTAAGTTAGTAGTTTTGTTTTTACATATGTAGTTCATTGTTAATATACTTAATGATATGTTTACTTATCATAGTATAATGTTAACTATATATATATCCATATATATGTCATCATATAGTTTTTACAAGTTTTAACGTTCGTGAATCACCGGTCAACTTGGGTGGTCAATTGTCTATATGAAACATATTTCAATTAATCAAGTCTTAACAAGTTTGATTGCTTAACATGTTGGAAACATTTAATCATGTAAATACCAATCTCAATTAATATATATAAACATGGAAAAGTTCGGGTCACTACAGTACCTACCCGTTAAATAAATTTCGTCCCGAAATTTTAAGCTGTTGAAGGTGTTGACGAATCTTCTGGAAATAGATGCGGGTATTTCTTCTTCATCTGATCTTCACGCTCCTAGGTGAACTCGGGTCCTCTAGGAGCATTCCATCGAACCTTAACAATTGGTATCTTGTTTTACTTAAGTCTTTTAACCTCACGATCCATTATTTCGACGGGTTCTTCGATGAATTGAAGTTTTTCGTTGATTTGGATTTCATCTATCGGAATAGTGAGATCTTCTTTAGCAAAACATTTCTTCAAATTCGAGACGTGGAAAGTGTTATGTACAGCCGCGAGTTGTTGAGGTAACTCAAGTCGGTAAGCTACTGGTCCGACACGATCAATAATCTTGAATGGTCCAATATACCTTGGATTTAATTTCCCTCGTTTACCAAATCGAACAACGCCTTTCCAAGGTGCAACTTTAAGCATGACCATCTCTCCAATTTCAAATTCTATATCTTTTCTTTTAATGTCAGCGTAGCTCTTTTGTCGACTTTGGGCGGTTTTCAACCGTTGTTGAATTTGGATGATCTTCTCGGTAGTTTCTTGTATAATCTCTGGACCCGTAATCTGTCTATCCCCTACTTCACTCCAACAAATTGGAGACCTGCACTTTCTACCATAAAGTGCTTCAAACGGCGCCATCTCAATGCTTGAATGGTAGCTGTTGTTGTAGGAAAATTCTGCTAACGGTAGATGTCGATCCCAACTGTTTCCGAAATCAATAACACATGCTCGTAGCATGTCTTCAAGCGTTTGTATCATCCTTTCGCTCTGCCCATCAGTTTGTGGATGATAGGCAGTACTCATGTCTAGACGAGTTCCTAATGCTTGCTGTAATGTCTGCCAGAATCTTGAAATAAATCTGCCATCCCTATCAGAGATAATAGAGATTGGTATTCCATGTCTGGAGACGACTTCCTTCAAATACAGTCGTGCTAACTTCTCCATCTTGTCATCTTCTCTTATTGGCACGAAGTGTGCTGATTTGGTGAGACGATCAACTATTACCCAAATAGTATCAAAACCACTTGCAGTCCTTGGCAATTTAGTGATGAAATCCATGGTAATGTTTTCCCATTTCCATTCCGGGATTTCGGGTTGTTGAAGTAGACCTGATGGTTTCTGATGCTCAGCTTTGACCTTAGAACACGTCAAACATTCTCCTACGTATTTAGCAACATCGGCTTTCATACCCGGCCACCAAAAATGTTTCTTGAGATCCTTGTACATCTTTCCCGTTCCAGGATGTATTGAGTATCTGGTTTTATGAGCTTCTCTAAGTACCATTTCTCTCATATCTCCAAATTTTGGTACCCAAATCCTTTCAGCCCTATACCGGGTTCCGTCTTCCCGAATATTAAGATGCTTCTCCGATCCTTTGGGTATTTCATCCTTTAAATTTCCCTCTTTTAAAACTCCTTGTTGCGCCTCCTTTATTTGAGTAGTAAGGTTATTGTGAATCATTATATTCATAGATTTTACTCGAATGGGTTCTCTGTCCTTCCTGCTCAAGGCGTCAGCTACCACATTTGCCTTCCCCGAGTGGTAACGAATCTCAAAGTCGTAATCATTCAACAATTCAATCCACCTACGCCGCCTCATATTCAGTTGTTTCTGATTAAATATGTGTTGAAGACTATTGTGGTCGGTATATATAATACTTTTGACCCCATATAAGTAGTGCCTCCAAGTCTTTAATGCAAAAACAACCGCGCCTAATTCCAAATCATGCGTCGTATAATTTTGCTCGTGAATCTTCAATTGTCTAGACGCATAAGCAATCACCTTCGTTCGTTGCATTAATACACAACCGAGACCTTGCTTTGATGCGTCACAATAAATCACAAAATCATCATTCCCTTCAGGCAATGACAATATAGGTGCCGTAGTTAGCTTTTTCTTCAATAACTGAAACGCTTTCTCTTGTTCATCATTCCATTCAAATTTCTTCCCTTTATGCGTTAATGCAGTCAAGGGTTTTGCTATTCTGGAAAAGTCTTGGATGAACCTTCTGTAGTAACCAGCTAGTCCTAAAAACTGGCGTATGTGTTTCTGAGTTTTCGGGGTTTCCCACTTTTCAACAGTTTCTATCTTTGCCGGATCCACCTTAATACCTTCTTTGTTCACTATGTGACCGAGGAATTGAACTTCTTCCAACCAAAATGCACACTTTGAAAACTTAGCGTACAATTCTTCCTTCCTCAATACTTCTAACACCTTTCTCAAATGATCACCGTGTTCTTGGTCATTCTTTGAGTAAATAAGTATGTCATCAATGAAAACAATGACAAACTTGTCAAGGTATGGTCCACACACTCTGTTCATAAGGTCCATGAACACAGCTGGTGCATTAGTTAAACCAAATGGCATGACCATAAACTCGTAATGACCGTAACGTGTTCTGAAAGCAGTCTTTGGAATATCATCTTCTTTCACCCGCATTTGATGATACCCGGAACGTAAGTCAATCTTTGAATAAACAGACGAGCCTTGTAGTTGATCAAATAAGTCGTCGATTCTCGGTAGTGGGTAGCGGTTCTTGATGGTAAGTTTGTTCAACTCTCGGTAGTCGATACACAACCTGAATGTACCATCTTTCTTCTTGACAAACAAAACAGGAGCTCCCCACGGTGATGTGCTTGGTCGAATGAAACCACGCTCTAAAAGTTCTTGTAATTGGCTTTGCAGTTCTTTCATCTCGCTGGGTGCGAGTCTGTAAGGAGCACGAGCTATTGGTGCAGCTCCTGGTACAAGATCTATTTGAAATTCAACGGATCGATGTGGGGGTAATCCCGGTAATTCTTTCGGAAATACATCGGGAAATTCTTTTGCAATGGGAACATCATTGATGCTCTTTTCTTCAGTTTGTACTTTCTCAACGTGTGCTAGAACAGCATAGCAACCTTTTCTTATTAGTTTTTGTGCCTTCAAATTACTAATAAGATGTAGCTTCGTGTTGCCCTTTTCTCCGTACACCATTAAGGGTTTTCCTTTTTCTCGTATAATGCGAATTGCATTTTTGTAACAAACGATCTCTGCTTTCACTTCTTTCAACCAGTCCATACCGATTATCACATCAAAACTCCCTAACTCTACTGGTATCAAATCAATCTTAAATGTTTCGCTAACCAGTTTAATTTCTCGATTCCGACATATATTATCTGCTGAAATTAATTTACCATTTGCTAATTCGAGTAAAAATTTACTATCCAAAGGCGTCAATGGACAACTTAATTTAGCACAAAAATCTCTACTCATATAGCTTCTATCCGCACCCGAATCAAATAAAATGTAAGCAGATTTATTGTCAATAAGAAACGTACCCGTAACAAGCTCCGGGTCTTCCTGTGCCTCTGCCGCATTAATATTGAAAACTCTTCCGCGGCCTTGTCCATTCGTGTTCTCCTGGTTCGGGCAATTTCTAATAATGTGGCCCGGTTTTCCACATTTATAACAAACTACATTGGCATAACTTGCTCCGACACTACTTGCTCCGCCATTACTCGTTCCGACACCATTTGTTCCTTTCGTTCTATTAACCCCTGGTCCGTAGACCTCACACTTCGCCGCGCTATGACCATTTCTTTTACACTTGTTGCAAAATTTGGTGCAGAACCCCGAGTGATACTTTTCACACCTTTGGCATAGCTGCTTCTGATTGTTGTTGTTGTTGTTGCGGTTATTATTGTTGTTGGGATGATTGTTGTAGTTGCAGTTGTTGTTGTTGTTGTTGTTGTTGTTGTTGTTGTTGTTGTTGTTGTTGTTGTTGTTGTTGTTGTTGGGCCGTTTATTGTAGTTGCGATTGATGTTGCGATTGTTGGGATAATTGTTGCGATTATTGTTGTAATTGCTGTTGTTGTTGTATTGGTGATTCTTATCACCGTTTTCCTCCCACTTTCTTTTGACTTGCTTCACATTGGCCTCTTCAGCAGTCTGTTCTTTAATTCTTTCTTCAATCTGGTTCACTAGTTTGTGAGCCATTCTACATGCCTGTTGTATGGAGGCTGGCTCGTGTGAACTTATATCTTCTTGGATTCTTTCCGGTAATCCTTTCACAAACGCGTCGATCTTCTCTTCCTCATCTTCGAATGCTCCCGGACACAATAGGCACAATTCTGTGAATCGTCTTTCGTACGTGGTAATATCAAATCCTTGGGTTCGTAACCCTCTAGGTTCTGTCTTAAGCTTATTGACCTCGGTTCTGGAACGGTACTTCTCGTTCATCAAGTGCTTGAATGCTGACCATGGTAGTGCGTACGCATCGTCTTGTCCCACTTGCTCTAGATAGGTATTCCACCATGTTAACGCAGAACCTGTGAAGGTATGCGTAGCGTACTTCACTTTATCCTCTTCAGTACACTTACTTATGGCAAACACCGATTCGACCTTCTCGGTCCACCGTTTCAATCCGATCGGTCCTTCGGTTCCATCAAATTCCAAAGGTTTGCAGGCAGTGAATTCTTTGTAGGTGCATCCTACATGATTTCCTGTACTGCTAGATCCAAGGTTATTGTTGGTATGTAGCGCAGCCTGTACTGCGGCTATGTTTGAAGCTAGAAAAGTACGGAATTCCTCTTCATTCATATTCACGGTGTGTCGAGTAGTCGGTGCCATTTCCTTCAAAATAGTCAAATGGAACAAGTTAATCATACAGAATATTAAGAGTAGTTAATAGTATTTCGTAGCATAATATGAACTCATTTATAAAAGCTTTTTCTTCATATTAGCGTTTTATAAGTTTAAATTCGGGTAGTACCTACCCGTTAAGTTCATACTTAGTAGCTAATATACAATTCAACTACTACAATTCTATATGAAAAATTGATTATAATAATATTTCGCGTTCAAACTTTTACACAATATTTTACAAACTTACAATACCGTTTATTTTACATATAGCATGAAATATAGCACACAATAAATTTGATACAAGATGGTTGTGAAGATAATTCTAGCTAGTACACAAGTCGTTCAGCAAAGGCAATAAAGACACGTAATTCATACGTCCAGAAACAAGTCATGCATTCTGGTTTTACTAGGATTACTTCCCATCCTTGGTCTTGTGGAACATAACCGTTATGGCCGTTGATAAGACAGCGTGTTGTAACGTCGTCAAAGGGACGAGGGTTACGTAATGTCCAACAGTCCCGTAACAATCTAAAAACCTCATTTCTTACCCCAATTACCGACTCCGTCACTTGTGGAAACGTTTTGTTTAATAGTTGTAGCCCGATGTTCTTGTTCTCACTTTGGTGAGAAGCGAACATTACTAATCCTTAAGCATAACATGCTTCTTTATGTTGCATGTTAGCCGCTTTTTCTAAATCACGAAGTCCAATATTCGGATATATTGAGTCAAAATAATTTCTTAACCCATTGCGTAAAATAGCATTTGGGTTCCCCGCAATATATGCGTCAAAGTAAACACATCGTAACTTATGGATTTCCCAATGTGATATCCCCCATCTTTCGAACGAAAGCCTTTTATAAACCAAGGCATTCTTGGAACGTTCTTCGAATGTCTTACAAACTGATCTCGCCTTAAATAGTTGTGCCTAAGAATTCTGACCGACTCTAGACAAGATTTCATCAATCATGTCTCCGGGTAGGTCTCTTAAAATATTGGGTTGTCTATCCATTTTGTGTTTTTATACTGTAAAATAGACAAGAGTTAGATTCATAAAAAAATACTTATTAATACAAGCAATTTTAACATATATCATAAAGCATAAGCACACTATATTACATATATTACACCACACGAATACAACTATCTTATTCCGACTCGCTTGTTTCTTCTTCTTCGGTTTTAGTTCGTTTTGCCAAGTTTCTAGGGATATATGATGTTCCCCTAATACGAGCTGTCGTTGTCCACATTGGTTTAGAAAAACCTGGTGGTTTAGAGGTTCCCGGGTCATTGTTACAACTTAAGGACTTCGGGGGTTGACGATACATATAAAGTTCATCGGGGTTGGAATTAGATTTCTCTATTTTTATGCCCTTTCCCTTATTATTTTCTTTTGCCTTTTAAAATTCAGTTGGGGTAATTTCTATAACATCATCGGAATTCTCGTCGGAATCCGATTCATCGGAGAATTGGTAATCCTCCCAATATTTTGCTTCCTTGGCGGAAACACCATTGACCATAATTAACCTTGGTCGGTTGGTTGAGGATTCTCTTTTACTTAACCGTTTTATTATTTCCCCCACCGGTTCTATTTCTTCTTCCGGTTCCGATTCTTCTTCCGGTTCCGATTCTTCTTCCGGTTCCGACTCTTCTTCCGGTTCCTCTTCGGGAACTTGTGAATCAGTCCACGAATCATTCCAATTTACATTTGACTCTTCATTATTATTAGGTGAGTCAATGGGACTTGTTCTAGAGGTAGACATCTATCACATAATATCAAACACGTTAAGAGATTAATATATCACATAATATTCATATGTTAAAAATATATAGTTTCCAACAAAAATGTTAAGCAATCATTTTTAAAGAAAACACGGTCGAAGTCCAGACTCACTAATGCATCCTAACAAACTCGATAAGACACACTTATGCAAATTTTCTGGTTCTCTAAGACCAACGCTCGGATACCAACTGAAATGTCCCGTTCTTATTGATTAAAAACGTTCCATATTAATTGATTTCGTTGCGAGGTTTTGACCTCTATATGAGACTTTTTTCAAAGACTGCATTCATTTTTAAAACAAACCATAACCTTTATTTCATAGATAAAGGTTTTAAAAAGCTTTACATAGATTATCAAATAATGATAATCTAAAATATCCTGTTTACACACGACCATTACATAATGGTTTACAATACAAATATGTTACAACAAAATAAGTTTCTTGAATGCAGTTTTTACACAATATCATACAAGCATGTACTCCAAATCTCGTCCTTATTTAAGTATGCGACAGCGGAAGCTCTTAATAATCACCTGAGAATAAACATGCTTAAAACGTCAACAAAAATGTTGGTGAGTTATAGGTTTAACCTATATATATCAAATCATAATAATAGACCACAAGATTTCATATTTCAATACACATCCCATACATAGAGATAAAAATCATTCATATGGTGAACACCTGGTTACCGACATTAACAAGATGCATATATAAGAATATCCCCATCATTCCGGGACACCCTTCGGATATGATATAAATTTCGAAGTACTAAAGCATACTTTGGATGGGGTTTGTTAGGCCCAATAGATCTATCTTTAGGATTCGCGTCAATTAGGGTGTCTGTTCCCTAATTCTTAGATTACCAGACTTAATAAAAAGGGGCATATTCGATTTCGATAATTCAACCATAGAATGTAGTTTCACGTACTTGTGTCTATTTTGTAAATCATTTATAAAACCTGCATGTATTCTCATCCCAAAAATATTAGATTTTAAAAGTGGGACTATAACTCACTTTCACAGATTTTTACTTCGTCGGGAAGTAAGACTTGGCCACTGGTTGATTCACGAACCAATAACAATATATACATATATATCAAAGTATGTTTAAAATATATTTACAACACTTTTAATATATTTTGATGTTTTAAGTTTATTAAGTCAGCTGTCCTCGTTAGTAACCTACAACTAGTTGTCCACAGTTAGATGTACAGAAATAAATCGATAAATATTATCTTGAATCAATCTACGACCCAGTGTATACGTATCTCAGTATTGATCACAACTCAAACTATATATATTTTGGAATCAACCTCAACCCTGTATAGCTAACTCCAACATTCACATATAGAGTGTCTATGGTTGTTCCGAAATATATATAGAAGTGTCGACATGATAGGTCGAAACATTGTATACATGTCTATGGTATCTCAAGATTACATAATATACAATACAAGTTGATTAAGTTATGGTTGGAATAGATTTGTTACCAATTTTCACGTAGCTAAAATGAGAAAAATTATCCAATCTTGTTTTGCCCATAACTTCTTCATTTTAAATCCGTTTTGAGTGAATCAAATTGCTATGGTTTCATATTGAACTCTATTTTATGAATCTAAACAGAAAAAGTATAGGTTTATAGTCGGAAAAATAAGTTACAAGTCGTTTTTGTAAAGGTAGTCATTTCAGTCGAAAGAACGACGTCTAGATGACCATTTTAGAAAACATACTTCCACTTTGAGTTTAACCATAATTTTTGGATATAGTTTCATGTTCATAATAAAAATCATTTTTTCAGAATAACAACTTTTAAATCAAAGTTTATCATAGTTTTTAATTAACTAACCCAAAACAGCCCGCGGTGTTACTACGACGGCGTAAATCCGGTTTTACGGTGTTTTTCGTGTTTCCAGGTTTTAAATCATTAAGTTAGCATATCATATAGATATAGAACATGTGTTTAGTTGATTTTAAAAGTCAAGTTAGAAGGATTAACTTTTGTTTGCGAACAAGTTTAGAATTAACTAAACTATGTTCTAGTGATTACAAGTTTAAACCTTCGAATAAGATAGCTTTATATGTATGAATCGAATGATGTTATGAACATCATTACTACCTTAAGTTCCTTGGATAAACCTATTGGAAAAGAGAAAAATGGATCTAGCTTCAACGGTGTAACAGACTCGTCCCACATCGGTGGGAGAGGAAAACAAAGCACTCCTTATAAGGGTGTGGATACCTCTTCTGGTATGACGCGTTTTGAGGGTGTTTACCCGAGAAGCAAATCCGTGAGGTAGAAGTGCGATCCGGGGTTGTACTCGTGCGCGGGTAGCCCGTCGGTGATCGGCTTGTGTCCAAAGCGGACAATATCATACTACGGGCTGATGGTGATGTTACTTATGGTATCAGAGCTGGGGCCCGCATCGATGTGCACTGCGGGGACGCAGTGTCCCGAAGGGGGGGAGAGTTGTAACAGACTCGTCCCACATCGGTGGGAGAGGAAAACAAAGCACTCCTTATAAGGGTGTGGATACCTCTTCTGGTATGACGCGTTTTGAGGGTGTTTACCCGAGAAGCAAATCCGTGAGGTAGAAGTGCGATCCGGGGTTGTACTCGTGCGCGGGTAGCCCGTCGGTGATCGGCTTGTGTCCAAAGCGGACAATATCATACTACGGGCTGATGGTGATGTTACTAACGGATCCTTGGATGGCTCGAAGTTCTTGAAGCAGAATCATGACACGAAAACAAGTTCAAGTAAGATCATCACTTGAAATAAGATTGTTATAGTTATAGAAATTGAACCAAAGTTTGAATATGATTATTACCTTGTATTAGAATGATAACCTACTGTAAGAAACAAAGATTTCTTGAGGTTGGATGATCACCTTACAAGATTGGAAGTGAGCTAGCAAACTTGAAAGTATTCTTGATTTTATGTAACTAGAACTTGTAGAATATATGAAGAACACTTAGAACTTGAAGATAGAACTTGAGAGAGATCAATTAGATGAAGAAAATTGAAGAATGAAAGTGTTTGTAGGTGTTTTTGGTCGTTGGTGTATGGATTAGATATAAAGGATATGTAATTTTGTTTTCATGTAAATAAGTCATGAATGATTACTCATATTTTTGTAATTTTATGAGATATTTCATGCTAGTTGCCAAATGATGGTTCCCACATGTGTTAGGTGACTCACATGGGCTGCTAAGAGCTGATCATTGGAGTGTATATACCAATAGTACATACATCTAAAAGCTGTGTATTGTACGAGTACGAATACGGGTGCATACGAGTAGAATTGTTGATGAAACTGAACGAGGATGTAATTGTAAGCATTTTTGTTAAGTAGAAGTATTTTGATAAGTGTATTGAAGTCTTTCAAAAGTGTATAAATACATATTAAAACACTACATGTATATACATTTTAACTGAGTCGTTAAGTCATCGTTAGTCGTTACATGTAAGTGTTGTTTTGAAACCTTTAGGTTAATGATCTTGTTAAATGTTGTTAACCCAATGTTTATAATATCAAATGAGATTTTAAATTATTATATTATCATGATATTATCATGTATGAATATCTCTTAATATGATATATATACATTAAATGTCTTTACAACGATAATCGTTACATATATGTCTCGTTTAAAAATCATTAAGTTAGTAGTCTTGTTTTTACATATGTAGTTCATTGTTAATATACTTAATGATATGTTTACTTATCATAGTATCATGTTAACTATATATATATATATCCATATATATGTCATCATATAGTTTTTACAAGTTTTAACGTCCGTGAATCACCGGTCAACTTGGGTGGTCAATTGTCTATATGAAACATATTTCAATTAATCAAGTCTTAACAAGTTTGATTGCTTAACATGTTGGAAACATTTAATCATGTAAATATCAATCTCAATTAATATATATAAACATGGAAAAGTTCGGGTCACTACAATATAGAGGGCGTAACTGTTAACTGTGGGACCTGGATTAACGCGCCGTCAGATGGTAATTTGGCGGGGTGTTACAGCAGGTTCAAACGAGAACCACTAAAAAGGTGAGAACTGCGAGAACTATTTAATTTAACAGTTTTTATGCTTTTAAATGCAATAAATTACATGCAAATGTTAATTAATGCTCATATCATTAACAAACATATGTTCATTAGCTCAAATTACATGTTAAATTATTAATTATATGAAAGTGTTCACATGTTCGAATACAAATATGCACATGTGAACGAGAAACTATATATTTAATTATATAGGTAAAATACAAGTTTTTTTCAGCTATTTTATGTTTATTCATACTCTTCATTAAGGTTTATGTGTGATTCAATCTAGTTACATGTTAAAATCTTTATAAATCAAAAGTTCTCGCAGTTCTCGCCTTTTTTATGGTTCTCGTTTGAACTATATATATATATATATATATATATATATATATATATATATATATATATATATATATATATATATATATATATATATATATACACTAGTGAAATTACCCGTGCGGGTTTGTTTAAATGAAACAATTTAATGATATGTTTTAGGTATTAAGTGAATGTAAATGCTAAAGTCATTTATTTTAATGACCCGTTTGACTAAGAAACTTGTCGTTGTCTTTACAAATATATAGAGACATGTATTTTTGCATACGTATGTAACATAATTAATTTCGTAAAAAAGAATTCCTATTTGAATATTAATAATATAATAATTATAATTATAATTATTATATTAAAAAAATAATAATAATATAGTTCGCTCAAAGTTGGGTATTTATATTTTTAATAATTATAATAATTATTATTAATAATAAATATCTTTTAAATTTTTTTAAATAATTAAAATACAATTATTATATAAAAGTTGTACACTATCCTAAAAAATTTGGGTGTTTTATAGAAGATTTTACAATTTAGGAGAGATCAGTATTTCTTTTTATAAAATATTTTGTATTATTTTTTAATTAAATTAATATAAAATTATGACATCATCATTATGAAAATTAAAGAGTAATTAGCTTAATAATGACATCATCATTTTAGAGCTTTATATGACTATATATATATATATATATATATATATATATATATATATATATATATATATATATATATATATATATATATATATATATATATATACCAGTTGTGCTGCGCACTCTGTGATGACGCGTTTTGAGGGTGTTTACCCGAGAAGCAAATCCGTGAGGTAGAAGTGCGATCCGGGGTTGTACTCGTGCGCGGGTAGCCCGTCGGTGATCGGCTTGTGTCCAAAGCGGACAATATCATACTACGGGCTGATGGTGATGTTACTTATGGTATCAGAGCTGGGGCCCGCATCGATGTGCACTGCGGGGACGCAGTGTCCCGAAGGGGGAGAGAGTTGTAACAGACTCGTCCCACATCGGTGGGAGAGGAAAACAAAGCACTCCTTATAAGGGTGTGGATACCTCTTCTGGTAAGACGCGTTTAAAGCCGTGCGGGTAGGTGCGATCAGGGGCAAGTTGGCCTGTCGGTGATCGGCCTGTGGCCCAGAGCGGACAGTATCATACCAGTTGTGCTGCGCACTCTGTGATGACGCGTTTTGAGGGTGTTTACCCGAGAAGCAAATATATATATATATATATATATATATATATATATATATATATATATATATATATATATATATATATATATATATATATATATATATATATATATATACGGTCTTTGTTAACCGGGCCCATTGCATCCACAAACTTTTTTTTTTAATGTTTCATTCTATTCTATTTCTTATTATATATACTCCGTAAATAAGATTTTTTAAAAATGTAATTAAGATATTTTATATTTTATATAACAACTATATTATGTGATTACACTTAGGTAAAAAAAAATAAAAAAGATAATAACTGTATCTAAATTTACAATTTAAGAAAAAACAACATTTACATATACTTTTTGTTAACTTTCAGTTTTACCCATCACTTTTTTATCTATATTTTTATCTTACATTTATGAAGTAGCCGCACAAAATAATTTTATCATATTATTTTTACTTATTTATATTGTATATAATTAATTTGGACATCTCAAAATAAATATAAATAGTGGAGAACTAGAGTAGTACCGAACCGAGCGTTGCGACGGCTGGATTTAGTTGTTTTTGGTTGAGGCTCTAATGAATGCTTGCTGGACAAACTATATATATGTAGCCAAAACGCAAAGTGCTTACACGTAGAGTTTGCTAATTACATACATGTTCAGTTAACTTATCCAATTGTTTATTACACAAAATAGATGTGTACACCAACACATCGGTTATATAGGCATGACTAACTAAATATGCAAACAAAATGGCTGCGCTAGTTAAGTTATTTTGTTACACACATGGTTGTTTTGGTTTGTTGGTTTCCTCGGTGATCATTCCTTCTTTTTGGTACTTGTCAACTTAACCAAGATAAATACATGAGATTACCTCATTGAAATCCATATTTACCAACAGTTTTGGCCTGCAAATGAAATAACATTCAAAACTATTAATCAATGTAGAATTACATATTTAAGAACGTACAATTAGATATGCCGTTTTCGATTTTCGAGTTAAGTAAAATGAATCAATTACAGCAATAAAAAAGTTTGGATACACCCATTCCCAAATGACGATACATTTGATTTTAAAATTCACTACTATTGACTTATGACACAAAAAGTTACTTAATTTAACTGAATTATAGTGGGTTGGCTGCATAATCATCTATGTAACTGTTGGTGTTGTTTAACATAGTTGTGTTTTGTATTCGGAAGCATCTGTTCGTGATAGTTCAGATCTGCTTACTTGTTGAAAGTTTCGCAGGCAAACTGCAGCTAATATTCTCTTTTGGCTGCATAATCATCTATGTAACTGTTGGTGTTGTTTAACATAGTTGTGTTTTGTGGAACTTTCAACAAGTAAGCAGATCTGCTTACTTGTTGTCGGTGAGCTTGTTAGGTGCAGTTTGCCTGCGAAAAGGATGAGTTAGGGTTTTATTCACCAAGTAGGTTAGTGATCTCTAGTGAAAAATTACAACCCACTTTTATATCTATAACAAATTTTTTTTAAAATTTGATGTTACTGATAAATATGTAGTTATAAAGTGAATATTATTTTTACTTCTATTTTACCTCCAGGATTTGTGACCCAGCAGGAACTAATTGCGATCATTACTGGCTTTGGCAAGATTCGTAGAGCGTCATGTTGAACTTTGTTGCGAGCTTGTTCCACAGGGTCGCCTCCATGATATTGCCACCATTTATAATTATTGGGTTATATTATTTGAATTACTAAAGTAGATATAACAGTCGATGAGTATATTTGAATGTAGACAATAATCAGAATAACATATAAGCGGTTTTTCTCTTTTGGTTACCTTAAGTCTTTGATTTCGATTTTGCGGCCTCTTCTTCCACCATTTCTTGTCGGTGTGATCTCGCTAGCATGTGTTAGTGCTCCCATGTAATCTGCGGGTTTTTTTATGCAATATGGTATCAACATTGTTAGCTTCAAATAAGTTCTGCCGATGCTTTCTACCTCTACATTCATGAGTAGGGCTTTGTGTATTACCAACGGTTATTGTTGTAACTAAATCATCAGCCAAAACTACAAAGAGAAATATGTCACAACATTAGCGAGTTGCGATAATACAAAACGACAACATGACCATCAAATATAAGTTACCTTCAGAAGTTGAAAGATCAATATCATTTATGGACGTAGTCTTAACAGTCTGCATAGGCGTTTGACCTACAACCGTTGTACCATCTGCGAAACAAACTGCAGCAGGCAAGGAACCATTTATATCCGGCATCATTACTACATAATTCAACCCACCAGGTCATAAATGGAATGCAAACAACTAAAAGGAAAACAAAATCAATCATACCCAATATAATTACCTGGACCATATATAGCAAATTCTAAGCTGAAACCAACAATGGACATCGAAATCATATTTGCCTCGATCATTCCAATGACAGAAGATAAGTCATAAGTAGAGGGACTCTATGTAAGATGATATCAATTATTATTTAGTACCGACCAATTTTGACTTACATACCCAAATTAATTTAAGAAAAAACGACTAATATTTCTTTAAACTTAAAATGAAAGTGCTTGTTATATGGCCATAATGAAATCGATTTGTTCAGGGTCCCAGGGTGATTGTAGGTGGACCGATAGACTCTGAAAAGAGTACCTTGTCAATAATGCTTTTTAATAGGGCTGCAAAACAGGGATAGAAATGGCAATTGATCCAGTGTAGAGATTACCCTAATTAAATTTACCTGCATGATCAAGTTTACTCGGACTGTAGAAACGGATTCCAACTAATGTGAAAAATAGTAATCACACCTTAAACGTAAATTGAACAATCAACGTAAATATAACAAAGTAGAAACCCTAATTACACTACTTACATGATAATAATTGAATTAAACGCCTTTGGATATTCAAAATCAACAAAGAGGCACATCTGAAACTTGATATATATAACGCAAATAAAATGATACGAACAGTTGAGATTGTGAATCTGAATCATATTTACCTGAAACCGTAGAAGCTTAAAATTTTTCAATAAAATCAACCTTATAAATATAAAATACCCATTTTAGCAAACCTGATTCAGATTCAAACCAAATAAAATCAAAACTCAGTTTTAAGTCTGAATGCTAATCTCAGTTTTAAATGTAAATTATAAATAACAGATATCAGACATACATCCACTTTTGTCAATTTAAAATCATATAAAATTTTGTAATAAACTTCATGGAAAACCTTACCTTTCTTCTTGGTCATCATAGTATTCAGACTCCAGGATCTGATAATTTTCCTCTACCCTTAGTAGAACAGATTTCGTGAAATTCGTCAAACTGAGGATGAACAAAGTTGGGATAATATTTTTTTTAAGAAATTTCGTTTTCTTCTACCATTAGTCGAACGGATTTCAAGGAATTCGTCAATTTGGGGATGAACATAGTTGGGATAATATTCTTGTAACCGATTTCGTAAAATTTTTGTTTTGAAGAATTCGTGTTTTGGGGTGGAATGAGTGAAAGAGTATGTTAATCACCGCATCTCGAACCCAAATTCATCATCATCGCGGGAGAACCCTAATTTTTTTCCCTGAAACTAGCGCTTAGCAGACAACGTCGCGCCAGCAGCTTTCGTCAATGGACGTGCAGAAAAGATGAAGGGAAACTGAGGAGAGGAAATTAAGCATGGGATGAGAAGAAATGGTGGGGATGAGCCGACATGACAGCAACCCTAATTTCTCCTTTATTTTAGTCGGTGGTGTAAGGGAGGGGAAGGAGTGGTTTTAAGGGGACGAAAGATGATGTTTTGAGTATATGGATGAAGAATACGACCAAACTTTGGGTGACAATTAGTGTGTAAGGATAATAATAATAAAATTAAGTCGGGATGAAAAGAGATGGAGGGGATGAGCCGACATGACAGCAACCCTAATTTCTCCCTCTTTTTTCTAGTCGGTGATGTAAGGGATGGGAAGGAGCGGTTTTAAGGGGATGAAAGATGTCACTTTGAGTGACAGATGGTATATAATAAGGATAATAAAATTAGGTTGAAAAGAGTATGGGCCAGAGAGTGTGAAATAATAGGAAAACCCTATAATTGTCCCATATCACTTTCTTTTTTATTTCTTCATATTTAAACGTATACTTAAATAATTGTTAAATGTTTTTTTTAAAACGTTCATTAAACCGATCGTTAACCGATTAAAACTACCTCGCAGTACGTTCACATGGTTAGAATAGTGATTATATACAATGTAGATTATATCTTTTTTCACCTTTATTTACAACTTTTTCCACTTTTTTTCATGTCGTTATTTTTTAACCGTCTAATTAACCGATGCTAACCAACCAAATCCACCGATCGAAAGAAAAAAAATTCCCCTTTCTTTACAATCTTTTTTTAATTTTCTTTACAACCTTTTATAGTTTTATTCACTTTCTTTTTTGAACGTCCTATTAATCGACCGCTAACCGACCAATATCGACAACCATTAACCGATCAAACCGCCAATCGTTAACCGATCAAAATCACCGACCGTTAACCTACCGAAGCCACCCCGCAGCGAAGCGCGAGTGTATTTTCCTCGTTGTAACTGTAAATGATATAAAAAGACCACTTATTATATACATATAACTGTAATACATATACATATAATTGTAAGCGTAAATGATATAAAAAGACCACCTGTGATACTTCCTAAAACTTGCAACGATCTTTTGGTACATCAAACAACAGTGACAAAAGACTCAAAGAGGCAACCCTGTCAGGTAGTTTCGATCCATACTAAAGCAGTAGGTGTACTCCACATATTCATGTACAACTTTTTATCGTTGATTTTAATATAAAGCTTCTCCATTACCTGCAATAAAATTGCAGTGGACCACTTATATTTGAATAAATGTTGAACAATTAAGCACATAAATAAACTTCTTAAAACGTAATGTCACACAAGACAAATTTAGTACCTTCTTAAACATATAGTTTAGAATGTAACATGCTCAAATGTTTCAACATGTCAAACAGGTTTAAAGTTTCCATAGTGCATTTTGAATGCACTCCTAAACCATATTGGACAGTCACTCTACTAATAAAACTAAGAATACCAAAAAACCATATTGGACAGTCACTTTAGGAATAAAACTCGATAACCTTAATTATTATTATGGACATTATGTACCTAATTACAACCTACGTACTTATAGTAAAAACCTGATTTGTTTTAACAATACCAAAAAATAGTATAGTTTAGAAGGTGAAATCTTAACCCATATGCATATAGTCGATTGTAGGCATACATGACAACATACACAATATGACATATAAAAAAAACCATGAAGCGGAAGCATTATCGCATCCATACAAGATCATGCCTCGTGGCTTTGATGGTTTCCTCTGAAATGTCCCGTTCTTATTGATTAAAAACGTTCCATATTAATTGATTTCGTTGCGAGGTCTTGACCTCTATATGAGACGTTTTTCAAAGACTGCATTCATTTTAAAACAAACCATAACCTTTATTTCATCAATAAAGGTTTAAAAAATTTTACGTAGATTATCAAATAATGATAATCTAAAATATCCTGTTTACACACGACCATTACATAATGGTTTACAATACAAATATGTTACAACAAAAAATAAGTTTCTTGAAATGCAGTTTTTACACAATATCATACAAACATGGACTCCAAATCTCGTCCTTATTTAAGTATGCGACAGCGGAAGCTCTTAATAATCACCTGAGAATAAACATGCTTAAAACGTCAACAAAAATGTTGGTGAGTTATAGGTTTAACCTATATATATCAAATCATAATAATAGACCACAAGATTTCATATTTCAATACACATCCCATACATAGAGATAAAAGTCATTCATATGGTGAACACCTGGTAACCGACATTAACAAGATGCATATATAAGAATATCCCCATCATTCCGGGACACCCTTCGGATATGATATAAATTTCGAAGTACTAAAGCATCCGGTACTTTGGATGGGGTTTGTTAAGCCCAATAGATCTATCTTTAGGATTCGCGTCAATTAGGGTGTCTGTTCCCTAATTCTTAGATTACCATACTTAATAAAAAGGGGCATATTCGATTTCGATAATTTAACCATATAATGTAGTTTCACGTACTTGTGTCTATTTTGTAAATCATTTATAAAACCTGCATGTATTCTCATCCCAAAAATATTAGATTTTAAAAGTGGGACTATAACTCACTTTCACAGATTTTTACTTCGTCGGGAAGTAAGACTTGGCCACTGGTTGATTCACGAACCTATAACAATATATACATATATATCAAAGTATGTTCAAAATATATTTACAACACTTTTAATATATTTTGATGTTTTAAGTTTATTAAGTCAGCTGTCCTCGTTAGTAACCTACAACTAGTTGTCCACAGCTAGATGTGCAAAAATAAATCAATAAATATTATCTTGAATCAATCCACGACCCAGTGTATACGTATCTCAGTATTGATCACAACTCAAACTATATATATTTTGGAATCAACCTCAACCCTGTATAGCTAACTCCAACATTCACATATAGAGTGTCTATGGTTGTTCCGAAATATATATAGATGTGTCGACATGATAGGTCGAAACATTGTATACGTGTCTATGGTATCTCAAGATTACATAATATACAATACAAGTTGATTAAGTTATGGTTGGAATAGATTTGTTACCAATTTTCACGTAGCTAAAATGAGAAAAATTATCCAATCTTGTTTTACCCATAACTTCTTCATTTTAAATCCGTTTTGAGTGAATCAAATTGCTATGGTTTCATATTGAACTCTATTTTATGAATCTAAACAGAAAAGTATAGGTTTATAGTCGGAAAAATAAGTTACAAGTCGTTTTTGTAAAGGTAGTCATTTCAGTCGAAAGAACGACGTCTAGATGACCATTTTAAAAACATACTTCCACTTTGAGTTTAACCATAATTTTTGGATATAGTTTCATGTTCATAATAAAAATCATTTTCTCAGAATAACAACTTTTAAATCAAAGTTTATCATAGTTTTTAATTAACTAACCCAAAACAGCCCGCGGTGTTACTACGACGGCGTAAATCCGGTTTTACAGTGTTTTTCGTGTTTCCAGGTTTTAAATCATTAAGTTAGCATATCATATAGATATAGAACATGTGTTTAGTTGATTTTAAAAGTCAAGTTAGAAGGATTAACTTTTGTTTGCGAACAAGTTTAGAATTAACTAAACTATGTTCTAGTGATTACAAGTTTAAACCTTCGAATAAGATAGCTTTATATGTATGAATCGAATGATGTTATGAACATCATTACTACCTTAAGTTCCTTGAATAAACCTACTGGAAAATAGAAAAATGGATCTAGCTTCAATGGATCCTTGGATGGCTCGAAGTTCTTGAAGCAAAATCATAACACGAAAACAAGTTCAAGTAAGATCATCACTTGAAATAAGATTGTTATAGTTATAGAAATTAAACCAAAGTTTGAATATGATTATTACCTTGTATTAGAATGATAACCTACTGTAAGAAACAAAGATTTCTTGAGGTTGGATGATCACCTTACAAGATTGGAAGTGAGCTAGCAAACTTGAAAGTATTCTTGATTTTATGAAACTAGAACTTTTGGAATTTATGAAGAACACTTAGAACTTGAAGATAGAACTTGAGAGAGATCAATTAGATGAAGAAAATTGAAGAATGAAAGTGTTTGTAGGTGTTTTTGGTCGTTGGTGTATGGATTAGATATAAAGGATATGTTATTTTGTTTTCATGTAAATAAGTCATGAATGATTACTCATATTTTTGTAATTTTATGAGATATTTCATGCTAGTTGTCAAATGATGGTTCCCACATGTGTTAGGTGACTGACATGGGCTGCTAAGAGCTGATCATTGGAGTGTATATACCAATAGTACATACATCTAAAAGCTGTGTATTGTACGAGTACGAATACGGGTGCATACGAGTAGAATTGTTGATGAAACTGAACGAGGATGTAATTGTAAGCATTTTTGTTAAGTAGAAGTATTTTGATAAGTGTATTGAAGTCTTTCAAAAGTGTATAAATACATATTAAAACACTACATGTATATACATTTTAACTGAGTCGTTAAGTCATCGTTAGTCGTTACATGTAAGTGTTGTTTTGAAACCTTTAAGTTAACGATCTCAATTAATGTTGTTAACCCATTGTTTATTATATCTAATGAGATGTTAAATTATTATATTATCATGATATTATGATATATTAATATATCTTAATATGATATATATACATTTAAATGTCGTTACAACGATAATCGTTACATATATGTTTCGTTTCGAAATCCTTAAGTTAGTAGTCTTGTTTATATGTATATAACTCATTGTTAATATACTTATGGAGATACTTACTTATCATAATCTCATGTTAACCATATGTATATCCATATATATCGTCAGGTCGTTTTTACAAGTTTTAACGTTCGTGAATCGCCGGTCAACTTGGGTGGTCAATTGTCTATATGAAACATATTTCAATTAATCAAGTCTTAACAAGTTTGATTGCTTAACATGTTGGAAACATTTAATCATGTAAATATCAATCTCAATTTATATATATAAACATGGAAAAGTTCGGGTCACTACATCCTCTAATCTCGATACCAACTTCCTAGTGTCATCCTAAAGAGGACCCTATCTGGTTCGAACAGGAATAACAAAGTATAATTGATATCCGTTAAAAAGCCATGTTTTTACCCCTGATATTGAGCTCCGGAAGCATAAAGTTCAAAACTTTTTCGGCAAAATAATCGCTTTTTCATTTAGATTTGTAGGTAAAGTAATTACGAAGACGATGCAAAAAGAATCAAGAGAAACGGAGCTAAAACGAAGATTCTAGATCGAAAACGGTGAAAGACAAGAAATCAAGTTACAATCCAGGAAAATCAGCTAACCAGGCCTGCCAAACGGCCTGCCAAACGGCCTGCCAAACGGCCTGCCTGGCTCATAAATGGCCTGCCAAACGGCCCCTACAAACGGGTTGGTCTGTCAAACGGCTCCTGCAAACGTCCTGCCAAACGGCCTACCAGCCGTTTGCAGGGAAAATTCAAGCCTATTTAAAGGCTTTTTATCATCCAATTTCAATACACTTCTCTTCACTCTCTCACTACAATACACTTTCTCTCACTAGAGCTTTCAAGGCCTTCTCACCTCCGAGCGGGAAATTAAGTACCCGGAGGCGAACGCCGAAGATTGTAATAGGAGCAGTCTAGAGGATGTCAGCCCTTGTAATGGTCCGGATCTCGTCTGTAAACAGTGAACGCTTTCCTTAATTTAATAAAGTCATCTTGTTATCTTAAGTTGCTTTCATCTTGCATGCCTATTTATCCGTTGTAATTGTTTATTATATGTTGAATACTTAATCTGAAACTTATGCTATTGTTATGCTGAAACCTTGACGGTTTAGAAGTTTAATTTATGGATCACCCTTTCCGCTTATTCACGTGGCTATAACCTAGTATTAGGACTTGATCAACCTTAGAATACGGGTAAGTAGTTATGTGTGCTTAACATCAAAATAGTGATATAGTACCTACGTATGAATAACCATTTATTCATCAAAGAAGAGCTGCCCATCTAGGTTGTGGTTAGAGTAGACAATATAGAGTTCAGTGAACACTAGTCTGCTTAGAAGCATGATTCGCGTCAGAAGCAACGTTCTTGAGATGTTGTAAGATGATCAGGGGTTGAATAATTGATCGCAAAGGAGAGACTTCTAATCCAATTAGCAGTACCTTAGAATATCTAAGATTGCACATCTGTTAATGTTATGACATAGCTTAGTATTAAGTGGTGGAATATTACTTTAGTTAGACCGACTAGGATTAAGAAAAGCTGAGACTTTCCTTTAGGGATATACCACTTTGTTCATGTACTTAGGATTCTATCCATAAGGTCGTTTAAACCCTCTAGGTTAACGTTAGGAGTAGGGATATCCGTCTTAGCCAGAATCTTCAAGGCCTAAACTCTTAGTGACAAATCAGTTAGGATTAAGCCCAATTGATTAAGGTTTAGTATTTATTCTAGGAAGTTACACTCTTGTGATAATTCCCCATCAGAATTCTATTCTTCATACCTATCTATCTTTATCCTTATAGTTATATTAATATAATCATAGTTAAACTTAATCTATCAGCGCTTGTCGCTAGGGTTAACTATATAGGCACTTCTATCCCACATTACTGAGCAAACATACAAAAATACGAACCTGAGTTTTATTTACCACTTACTCGTTAAAAGGAAGACGGGTAGGTGAGTTATAGCTAGGAAACCCAGCTAAATATAAATAATAAAACCATTACTCTCTTTTGATAGTCAGAGCTGACGTGTTGCGACCTAATGACACCGCAAAAATAAAACCGTCCGTTTTGGCCATATCATAAGAAGAAGTAAGTTTTTGGCGCCGCTGCCGAGGACTTATTTTCTGTCTGTTAAGGTAACCGTTGATTCTGTCAAAATATCTATGATTCTTGAGTGGTGTCTAAGAAAGACAATTATACATGGACTTGGTTGTTGGATTTTTCGAACAGTCTCCAATTATATTGGAACCAAAAGGATCATGCCTCTCCGTTGTCGGCCTGGCCACTTGTTTAAAAGATAGATTGATATGAAACACACACGCTTAACAAACATGGAGTTTGTCGGTATATGATTTAAAGTCGCCGTTATAGTAAAACTTTTTCAAAACTATAAAAACAAAATATTAATTATGGTATTAATTTCTGTAGATTCCAGTTCAAACTTAACCGACTACGAAGAAAGTGCGAATGACAGTTGCTCTCCCACAACTTCAAAAATCGGAGAAGTTTTTCTTTATAAAACAATAACAATTCTAAACGCTGATGAATCTCATCAAGAATTAGTTCTTGATCCTTGTAGTCCAAGGAGCCGGATAATTTCATCTGACTTAGAGATTTTATTGCTTTTGGATAAGTTTTCCTCAAATGAACCAGGATTCAACCCTCTTCACGATCCAAAAGGGAGGCTCAGTCTTAACGAACTCCTGATTATGGAAGATGTAATACGGGAAGAGTACCCAACTATTTTCAACTACCCAGACTTGCTTGAATTTAATCCCAAAGAGAAACGACACACTGATAAAACAAAACCTCCGTTTACTAAAAATCTGTTAAATCCTAGTAGAAGGTTAGACATCTATAGAGAATTCATTAGGCACCTCTATTCCTCAGACTTCTTCTCAACATTTTAAATCAATCTGTTAAAAGAGCTGTGTTCTCAAGTTCGTTCTCTTCACAAACTGTTAAAAGAATGTGGGGATGATATTTTCGTCAAGTATCGGGACGCAGAAATTGATTTCAAATTCGATTTAGAGTCATTCATCAGTTTTCTCCCTCACTTCAGTGATAAGAATTTTTCTCAAATTCATATCAACCGATATGTCTCCGCAATGATTTCTGAATTAGAATTTTGGATTGAAAGCTAGAAACCTAACCCTATTTCAAAATACGGAGATAGAGATTTCTTCTACTTCGATCCAGTCTCATTTCTTATCAAAAGATTAATTGAAGTTTTTCCAGATTCCACCGAGGAAAGAATACATCAGAGTTTCTTCGCAAAAAGAAAGGAAATATATTCTGAACTCGTACAAATCCTCACTATGTCAAAATTTTCGTTTACAACCCCGCAAAGAAAGATCATTCGGAAAATATCTAAAAACTTTAAAATTACTATCGGTGATCCTGACTGCGCGAAAGATCTGTTATTTCAAGACACAGTGTCAAAACTTCTTTTTGAACTTAATTATCGAGATACTGGACCAAGGGATGGAATTTCAAACGTTAAAAAAGTCAGAAGGGCTTTGGTTAAACTTATGGACGATATCGGAGATTTACAAAAGCGCGAGCGTAAAATGCTAAGTGATTTTGAAATATTTTCAGTACACTCCGCTGATTTACTCTGGATGGTCAAAGAAGCTTTAAATTTATCTTTCTTTCCGCGTCATTTCTGGAACTTAGTTGTGGAACCTGTGTAATTTGAGTTATTAATAAAATAAAATATTTTAATTTTACTCCTCCTATTGTCTTTATCTTTTAAATTTTAGTTTAATTAATAAAAATAACCGGATTAAGATCCGAAGCAAATTTTTATTTACCTTTTATTAATATAGTTAAAATTTTAAAACTTTAAAAATATAAAAATTTCGCGAGTCGGGCTGGGGAAATAAGCCCGCGAGCCACACGGACCCAATTTTCCTCCTTTTTTCTTCTCCTCCTCTCCTTTTCTCCTTCCCCCCTTTTTTTTCTCTTCTTCTTCTCCTTCTGTGAATCACGGCCGACGCACCCATCACCACCACTACAACCTCAAATCTTGACCAAATCAAACAATTCAAAGCTCAAATCTTATTCTCACGTGCCTCCTAAACGTGTTTCCATCATCAATTTGCGTAAAAGGTACTCTTTCATGGTTAAAATTCGAGTTTTTACTCGGAGTCAAATTTTTGACTTTTGAGAAAAAAATGTGTTTTATGCCCAATTTTGAATTCCTTTATGCTTAGTTAGATAATGTGATTGATGTGTGTTAGTTATTAGGTTCGATTGAAGCATTTTGGATAGTTTTTAGCTCTCGATTCGTTAGTTGAGGTTTTAGGCTAAGAATTGGTAAAATTTTTGGAAACTAAGTGTTTTGCTAGCTCAATTAGGCTTAATAATTCATTTAGGATGCTTAGAACCTAATTTTGGAACAATTTAGCCATGTTTGCTTGAAAATTGATGTTTTGATAAAACTACGCTTAACTAGGATTAAGGTTATTCCTATAGTTAAAACGTTTTTAAAACTTAGGATTGCCTTAAAAGTAGCCCAAATGAAGATATCATTGACTTGCTAGTGAAAATTTAGCCTAGTCTTTGACTTTTCTTATTTTGTACGTTTTTGACAAAATGTTGATTTTTCGGTAAAACGGTCTAAATCCTTGACTTACGAATGTTTTAGCTAAAATTTGATGATTAAAAATATTTAAGGTAATCAAAAATGATCATTAGAATCACTGTATGCTTAAAAATCATCATATTTTAATCAAAATTGCTTATTACGACTAACTCGCTATAATTATTATTTTTAGCATTATTTATTGCAATCACGGGTACGCTTTAAATGTTGCTTGAATATAAGTTGTAGTGAGGTTAGATATTGTTTGCGGTAATTTTGGCTATAATTGACTATAACATAAATTTGGAAAATACCATTTTTAAAGCCCTCATTTCGAAAAAAATTTCGAAAAATATAGGCATTTTTAAATTCTAAATGTTATTTTAAGTCTTATTATTTTGGAACATAACCTACGTCACTTGACCTTTGCAGATGGCGAATTATTTACCAGCGGAATATGAGTTACCCTACTACCTCCTCGGGCAAGATGATCCAATAGAAAATGAACCATTTATGAGGAATTGGATTAATCGGCCAAAAGGGGCAAACAAGTATATCAACTGGGCAATAATGGAACAGTGTGGACGGGCCAATGAGCTTAGAAGAATCTTGAATTTTACAGCACACACAAAAACCAACAGTGCCTGGCAAAGGCTGTTTGAGATTAATGAAAAGGTGTATGAAGAGTCATACGCAGAATTCATGGCAACTTGGAGATTCGAGTCGAATGTTGACTCAGAGGATTACAATGATCACGAGTGCATCCATTTCCGCCATCAGAATCAGATGTATCACCTAACCCTTGCGCAGTTCGCAAACCATCTAGAACTGTACAAGACGTCGCACCTTAACCGTTCTATATTCAAGCGATGGTACACCACCCTGAACAACATAGATCATCAAGCATTCTGTTGCAAATACACCTCCGATAATGAACCATGGAGGTTGAGTAAAAAGGCTTCGGAATTTACTAATACCGTACACCGCATTCTTCACTACCTCATCACCAAAACCCTTCACCCGAAAAGCCAACATGGTGGTGCCATTACCATTAATGATATGCGCCTGATGCACGCCATGATCCACAACCAAAATATGCAAGTCGTACACCTTCTCGCCCAGGCATTCACCAACGAAAAGAATGCCGCGAGAACAGTTGTGCCAGTTTTGGGGACCGTCGTCACCAAGCTCCTTCGCAGGATGCGTGTTTTGGGGAGTATTGAGAGATTTGTGTATACGATAAAGGCCGAGTCGGAAGAGATAGGGTATAAGATACTACACACTTGGGAGTATATCCGTATTGAGGGTGACAGTTAATAGTTGCAGCTAATCTGACGATACCTGGCTCAAAGGACCGGACAGTACCAGGGGTAAGAGTTAGGGGGTTTAGGCCAGATACAAGAACGAGAGATGGTCGAAGACGGCGAGGTTCTCAGGAACCACGGGATGAAGATGATCCCACCACACAGGAAGGCCCACTGACACCCGCCGACACTCATCAGTAAGGGAAGGGGATAGGCCGCGCTTTCTGCCGTACCATTATCACATGGGAGACTTGCCTGGGCATGAGAGTTGGTTTGCCAGCACACTATCTTTCAGAACTTGGATCACTTCACACATCATGAAGGTAGACATCTTAATGTCCCGCCGTATCCTCATGAGTATCCGGTGATGTGTGCCCACAGGGACCCCAGAGGTACAGGCCCGGGCCAACAGTATACAGGACCCCCACCTCCACCTCGGCATCATTACACGCAGCATACAGTCATCCCATCTCCTACTAGGGAATCGATTACAGGGGCGGCAGGTTTCGTCAAAAACCTGTTTGACACCTCCCACATAAGCACTCACAGAGATACATCCACCGACGCTCAGGCTTCCGTTTGGGATCAGGCTGCGAACCGATATACGACTGAGGGAGTCACGCAGGGTATAGACGGTATGGATATGAACCCACATTGGGGTAGAGATCTGCAGGATGGTATGGGTTGGCGTACGGGGCCTATGATTCACACGAGCACCTCATCGCTCACGGGACTGATCGCACGATCAGATGAGATTCAGTTCATAGTATCCTCGGAGATGAACACGGCAAAATTCGCACATCAATTCACTACAGACGAGGATATAACCGATGAGGGGCAATCAGCCCTTAGACTCCCAAGACAGCCCCGCACCAGCGTATCGTATTCTTTACCCTATCCTCCACCTCAACCATAACTCCTCGTATCTCTAAACTATTTTTATGATTACTTATGTATTACATTATTATGTGTGTACGACAATCTTGGCATAACTACTTTATGTTTTTGAGCATGTATGATATTTAGAATAAAACTAGTTGTGGAGCCCTCGCTTCGCGCCGGGAGCTCCGTTTTGAATGCGAGTTAAAAAAAAAGTCTTGATCTATTTTGTAAAAAAGAATTTTTTTCGACATAACATTGAAGGGTTGTTCCTTTTGTGAAAGTTGTTTCTTTTAGCGTTCGGGTTTAATTTTAAAAAAAAAAGTTAGTAAAGTGGGGTACGATTTGTATTTTGATAAAAGTTAGTGGGTTAAGCTTGTGAAATTTGAAAAAAAAATTACGTATAAAGTGGGGGTTCGATTTGTATTTTAATAAAAGTTAGGGGGTTAAGTTTGTGAAAATTGAATATTAGTAAAAAAAAAAAATTAGTAAAGTGGGGGTTCGATTTGTATTTTAATAAAAGGTAGGGGGTTAAGCTTGTGAAATTTGGGAAAAAATATACTTATAAAGTGAGGGTTCGATATGTATTTTAATGAAAGTTAGGGGGTTAAGCTTGGTTCGATTTGTATTTTAATAAAAGGTAGGGGTTAAACTTGTGAAATTTGGGAAAAAATATACTTATAAAGTGAGGGTTCGATATGTATGTTAATGAAAATTAGGGGGTTAAGTTTGTGGAAATTGAAAAAAGAATAGTACTATTCATTTTCCCTTTACCTTTTAGATATATGTATATAATTTCATGAATAAAAACAGCACAAAACAAACGACGATCGAGGCCATACGAGATGGAAGCACGACTTGGAGCAAGGACGCACTGAACACGGATGATGTCAGCACGCGAATTGAAGAAACTATAATTAGCACACCATCCGACTGCACGCCTTGCGATCGTAGGGGAGTACTATGTCTTCACCACTTTTTCAATAGAATATACGCAAACTACTATACCACTTTAAAAACTAAGTGTAGGATTGGCAACCCACCAACATAAACTTTTAATAACAAAACGCCTCTTTTCAAATCCTAAAGTGTGGGATACGCCGTATCCTTAACATTGAGGACAATGTTATTTTAAAGTGTGGGATAGCAAATGTTGCATATAACGATTCTTGTAAAACCTCAAGTGTTGATAAACTAAGTTTTTCACAAAATTTAAAACTTTCCGAACTATAAAACACCAAGGATTATAAAATTCTATAAAAGATCGGAAGTTTTTGCTACAAAATAGACAAAAGAGTAAAACAAGGTTAAAACTTTTTGCGAAAATCAAACCAAGTATTCTAAAAGAGCATTGCAAAACGAAAGGCGCTATTCGACCCATTATAATTATTGTGAGGCACCCCCAAAATAAGGCTTTATAAGCACTCATTTTAGTGCTTCACTATATTTCCGTTGAGCACGCCGATGTTAACATTTCGGAATCAGAACTTGCTCTTGATCTACATTTTGGAATCACACATTTTGACGAGGATTACTAAGTTAGAACCTCAGCTATTCGTGAAGACAAAAACACCCCCATTACACACCTTCATTTCCATCTCCATTCTACAATTCCATTCGCCACTATCCATCCATTCTAGTCACTTCATAAATAAAGAAATAATCTCGGCAAAAATCATTTCTTTCGGGAAAGCCTCTATAAAACCGCTTTAGAAAAACGCGAGCACCCAAGCCAACTATCAAAGAGACCGCTGATGTTATGCGAGGTGTATATGAAATAGCTTATATTTTACTAGGAAAAACTATTAAATACGATACAATTTTACACAAGATATTTATTTATTTATAGAATGGATATACTTAAACCTTGCTACAACACTTATAGGCAGTGTACCTAATCGTACAGTAGTGTAGTTTTTAGTAAGTCCGGTTCGTCCACAGGGAATCTTTTAAACAAAGCTTAACGCTATATTAGTTTTAATTTATAAAAATAAAAATATATATATAAGTAATATTATTATTATAAAAAGGGGGTTTTTACCGTTTAATGACCGGTTTGTCGATTTTTAAAACTTTAGTCGCAGTTAAAACCTAATGTAAAATATTAAAAATAAATATAACTTAATTTAAAGCGTAAAGTAAATAACGATAATGAAATTGCGATAAATAAAAGTGCGATAAAATAAAATTGCGATAATTAAAAAGTACGATAATTAAAAGTGCAATTAAATAACAATAAATAAAAGTGCGATAATTAGAAGTGCAATTAAATATAAAATAAAGGAAATTAAATATGAAATAAAAGAATTATGCTTATTTAAACTTCCGTAATCATGATGTTTGACGTGTTGATTTTTAGTTTTATGCTCATGGGTTAATTGTCCTTTATCCTGGATTATTTAATATGTCCGTCTGGTTTTTGTCCATAACAGTCCATCAGTCATAAATATAAAGTGCGAGTGTCCTCGTCAAATTATCCTTATACCCGAAGTCAAATATTTCAACTAATTGGGGACTTAAACTATAACAAGATTTTAATACTTTGTTTAATAATTACACCAGGTTATCGACTGCGTGTAACCCAAGGTTTTAATATTTTGTTATCAATTATGCCAAGTGTCCTTGTACATAATTTCACCCATGTTTTAATAATTCCATAGACTATTAATCCATTCCCGTGTCCGGTTAAATGAACGATTATTCGTACATATAAATACCCCGCCCATCGTGTCCGATCGAGTGTATATGGTTATTTATAGGGACGTCCAATTGTAAATCTTTATATTAAAATTAACAAACTATCATTTATTTAAACAAATATAAAGCCCATTAATAGCCCATAGTCTAATTTTCACAAGTGTCGTTCTTTTGTTCAAACCCCAATTATGGTACAAATCCCAATTACCCAATTTTAATATTTTTAGCCCAACATCATGATTACTTCGGATTAAATAAGCATAATAATAATTTAGCTACGAGACATTAATGTAAAAAGGTTGAACATAACTTATAATGATTAAAAATAGCGTAGCGTTACACGGACAGAATTTCGACTTACACCCTTACAACATTCGCTAACATACCCTTATTATTAGAAATTAAAATTAAAATTAAAATTAATATATATATATATATATATATATATATATATATATATATATATATATATATACATTGATAGAGAGATTGATAAAAGGATATATAAAACGTTCAGAATACGTTAGCTTTTATAGGCATTTTTAGAATTTGGGGCTCCGTGAGTTGCGGCATTTTTGCACTACAAACTCCGCGAGTCGCAGAGTTCGTAAATCCAGCTCACACAAGTTTGGATCCTAGTCTGCCGACGGTTTTAATATATAAATATAATATATATATATATATATATATATATATATAATTTATATAATTAATTATATATTATATTATATTTATATACATAGTTAACTTGTAATTTTTAGTCCGTTGCGTCGAGCGTTGAG
Organism: Rutidosis leptorrhynchoides; assembly: GCF_046630445.1. Lineage (NCBI taxonomy): Eukaryota > Viridiplantae > Streptophyta > Magnoliopsida > Asterales > Asteraceae > Rutidosis > Rutidosis leptorrhynchoides. The sequence goes on along the minus strand of NC_092333.1, from coordinate 104,085,039 downwards.
AGTTGACTCTGGTCCCGGTTCCGGATTTTCGAACGTCCTTGCGTACAATTTAATATCTTGTACTTTGCGTTTTGAATCTTGTACTCTTGTAATTTCGAGACGTTTCTTATCAATAATTGGAACCACTTTGATTGTATTTTGTACTTTTGAGATTTTTGGTTGTTTGCGTCTTCAATTCGTCGAATCTGTCTTTTGTCTTCACCTTTTATTATTTAAACGAATATTACTTGTAAATAGGATAACTTCAACTAAAAGCTTGTCTTTCTTGAGGGATAATGCTATGAAATATATGTTCGTTTTTAGCATTATCAAATATTCCCACACTTGAGCGTTGCTTGTCCTCAAGCAATATAGTCTTGAAATACTAGAGTCACTTCTTTATTCTTCACACTTTGTACATCAGTGATTTCTATACGGCGGTATAAACAATGGTAGTAACGATGTGGTTTACAGTCCCACATGACTATAAAAATTTAGATCCATTAAGGAAATTGGATCTTTATGAAAACATTTGATCTTTTGAAAATTAAATCTAGTTTTTACCCTAGATAAGTTTTCCGAAATAACCCTTCACCAGTGTTTGCAAATTCTTTTTGTGGGTTTGGTGGGTTTCAGATTTGAAAATTTTAGCTCAAAACTTGTGGTTTTGTGTCACCTACTTGGTAACCTTGTATTGGGAAAAAACACGTCCAGTCTACTTGCTCCGTATATTACCTTTCGGTAAACTACCGTCCGGTTGTAAAGGAAAGCGTTGAACAAGCAACTGTTAAGGCAATGTCCCCTGACATGCTTTTAATTATGGTCTATAATGTGTCAGACGCAATTACTATCCTTTGTAGGAGCAATAGTAAAGCTCACCCTTATAATTTTTCGGTCTGGCACAAGGTCCTATCTTTGACCATGCTATGCAACCACCGTTCTTACGGTTGACACCTGAATTGGTTCAGGTGACCTAATGAATTCCAGGTGAATTCCTAGGATTTTACGTTCAATGGTAATGAACGCATTGAAAATGGGTTTTTAGAAAACAAATCGGTTTGAAATTTTGATCAAAATATTTTCTCGTTCAAGCTCGAGTTTAGATATCATTGAATTCCATGAGTTTGTAATTATCAATCTTTAATGTCAATCTCTAGGATTGAGTAATATCAGTCTTAAAAGCTGATTTTTGATCTTTAAGGAGATTATCCTTTCTGGGGATCTGATTCATTAGTCTTATCCAGCTAATTTGCACGGCGTCCTCCCCATTTTACGAGACAGATCCTCTCATGGTTAGGATAAGTCTGACCACTTGGCGACCCTGTTTTATGCTGAGGTCCGTGGATTTCCTGCTGATTTTAGAGATGACTTTTCTAGGTTTTTCGTCAACCTACAGCTGGTCTGGACGACAACTTCATGACCTAAATCCAGAAGCGCGTTTCTTTTTCGGAAGACTTTACTTCCTTTTAATGATGGAATTGATTCATCGTGTAGATCCATCCCTTCTTTTCTTTCATTGGGTAAAACAGTTAATTATCGTCCAAAACAAAAGTATTTTCAATTATTTGTACAAAAATATGTGATATATATTTTGAATAACTTGGTAAAAATTTCCCACACTTGGCTTTTATTTTCTTTTCTTTGCCTTTTTATTTTCCTCTCTTCCATTCTTAAATGAATTCTAACATTTTGGATTGTTTCTCAATTTATGTCCTTTCCGAGGTAACAATAATTTCGGTGTTAACACCTAGTTTTATCGTTCATAAATATGTATAAACATGATTTTGAGTTCATTTAATTGAATATTTTGAAAAATTTTACTAGAATTGGGTAGTCAGTATATAAGACTAGGGCTGTTCTTTTTTATCAGAGAGCACTAGATTCTAATACAACTACTGCTTTACTAGTATTTTTAATGGTAACCAAGTGTTTAAGTTAAAAAATTTTAAAAATCCGAAAGAATTTAACCCCTTCCCACATTAAGATCTTGCAATGCCCTCATTTGCAAGAAATCAGTAACAATTTAAATTATTGAGGGTGATTAGCGTAGAAAAATGATTAAATTTTACCAAAGTTTCCAAACAGATTGGCGTTTGTTTGCTGAATGATAAATGGTGCATATCATTTGTTCATTCCGTTTGTTGTTACATCACATTTGTTTTTCATTTTTTTTTATAAAACCTTACACTTTATAAAACATAAAATTAATAAAAATTTTAAAAATTTGTTTCTTTTTAGGATGGGGGTTTTTCGGATCGATGTCCTAGTCCGTCCCTCGACAAAATTTTAAAATTTGTCAATTCAAAGCGCGATTTTAAAAGTAAAGATTTTTGGATTTTTTAATGTTTTTGGCATACTTTAATTCAATAAGATTAAAAATAATGATAATAAAAGTTCTCGTCCCTCCCTCGGGTAAAGCAATTTCGGCTCAACGACCTAGTCTTCAACTTACGACGAATTTTAAAAATCGTATTTTTAACTTAATGAGATAAAGTAAATTTTTATTTTTAAATTCACATAACTTAAATTTAAAATGCATAAAATTAAAAATTCACACCAAACTTAATTAAAAATTCATATTATAAATTCACACCAAACTTATATTATATTATTGTTTTTATACATACAAACTTATATTAATTTTTCAAATATTTACAATTTTAAATAAGTTTACAATATTAAATTAATATTTATATATTAATTTAAAAAAAACATGGTAAAAATAAAATTAAAAATCTTTTTGGTCTTTTATCCCACTTTAATCAATCAAATATTATCAAAAATATACGCCCCTCTTTTCGGTAAAGTAATTTCGGTTCCATGACCTAATTTAACTCATGACGAATTTTTGAAATATTTTGGGTTGATTGATTAAAGATATTTATACCTAAAGAATAAACGTTAAATTTCAGTGATGTAATAAATTTTTGTATGATATCAATAACTTCGGTCGCAAGACCTAATTTTATTGAATACCAATTTAATACTTTATAGCGAACAAATTAGCGTTTATTATCAAAAGGTTAAAAATAAAAATAAAAATAAAAACTGTACAAACTTACCTGTGAAATAGATTTCTTAGTGATATGCTCTAGCCCACTCATAAGATAGTCGGACTAATTGATTTTCCATGGCTACATAGGCGTAACCTCAAGCATTTAATGTTTTTTCTTCTAAACATATGAACGGTCCATCTCTGCATAAAGTAACAAATTCGGTGTTTAAATAGGTTTGATTATTTGAACATTTACCTTCGTGTGACCATTTTCCGCATTTGTGACATTTTTCAAGGTGTCGTGCTCTTCTTTTCGCTGCGGATTTTGATTTTCCTTTACCAAATTGTAATTTATTATTTTCGCATCTGGATTCTTTTCTTACTCCGTCCAATTTTTCTCTGATTACTGATACCAGTTCACTCGAAAGTGTGTCATTATTACGTTTAGTAATCAAAGCGTGTAGCATTAAACCATGGTTTAGTTCACAAAAAGTCTTCATTTCGTAAAAACCTAAAAAAAATAAAAAATCAGAATGGGGGGAGAAGACTAGTTCTTTAGGGTCTGCTAGGGAAAGACCATTCGGGTTCCATTTTCGAGAACTACACGAAAACAGAAAATCTAATTCTAACATAAATACATATTATCCTTTAAAGACTTGATTCTCCCCACACTTAGTTAGCTGTGGTATCGAAATTGTGATTAACTTCGTTGTCGACTTCCATCGGACTATCTATGTGGTGTTTAACTCTGTGACCATTAACTTTAAATTCAATCCCATTTGAATTTATTAATTCTATCGTTCCGTATGGGAAAACTCTTTTGACTATGAATGGTCCAGACCATCTTGATTTCAATTTTCCATGAAATAGCTTGAATCGTGAATTGAAAAGAAGAACTCTATCTCCTTCTTTAAATTCTTTTGAACTTCTGATTCTTTTATCATGCCATTTCTTCGTTTTTTCTTTATAGATTAACGAATTTTCAGATGCTTCATGTCTTAATTCTTCTAATTCATTTAATTGACTTAATCGTAGACGTCCAGCTTCATGTAAATCAAGATTACATGTCTTCAAGCCCAAAATGCTTTGTGTTTAATTTCTACTGGAAGATGACATGCTTTTTCGTAAACGAGTCTAAAAGGTGTGGTTCCAATTGGAGTTTTGTAGGCTGTTCTAAAAGCCCAGAGTGCATCCTCCAATTTTATGGACCATTCCTTCGGATTTGATCCTACGGTTTTCTCTAGAATACGTTTTAAAGCTCGGTTGGTATTTTCAACTTGTCCACTTGTTTATGGATGATAAGCAGTGGAGATTTTATGAGTTACTCCATATCTTTTAAGAACTTTCTCAAGTTGATTATTACAGAAATGAGTACCCCGATCACTTATTAAAGCTTTCGGTGTTCCAAACCTTGCAAAAAGACGTTTTAAAAAGTTAACTACAACTCGTGCATCGTTAGTTGGGAGAGCTTGTGCTTCCGCCCATTTAGATACATACTCAATGGCTACGAGAATGTATAAATTATTATGAGATTTTGGAAATGGGCCCATAAAGTCAATACCCCAAACGTCAAATACTTCACATACTTGAATGACATTTTGTGGCATTTCATCACGTTGACTTATTTTCCGACCCTTTTGAAATGTCCCGTTCTTATTGATTAAAAACTTTCCATAATAATTGATTTCGTTGCGAGGTTTTGACCTCTATATGAGACGTTTTTCAAAGACTGCATTCATTTTTAAAACAAACCATAACCTTTATTACATAGATAAAGGTTTAAAAAGCTTTACGTAGATTATCAAATAATGATAATCTAAAATATCCTGTTTACACACGACCATTACATAATGGTTTACAATACAAATATGTTACATCGAAATCAGTTTCTTGAATGCAGTTTTTACACAATATCATACAAACATGGACTTCAAATCTTGTCCTTATTTTAGTATGCAACAGCGGAAGCTCTTAGTATTCACCTGAGAATAAACATGCTTTAAACGTCAACAAAAATGTTGGTGAGTTATAGGTTTAACCTATATATATCAAATCGTAACAATAGACCACAAGATTTCATATTTCCATACACATCCCATACATAGAGATAAAAATCATTCATATGGTGAACACCTGGTAACCGACATTAACAAGATGCATATATAAGAATATCCCCATCATTCCGGGACACCCTTCGGATATGATATAAATTTCGAAGTACTAAAGCATCCAGTACTTTGGATGGGGTTTGTTAGGCCCAATAGATCTATCTTTAGGATTTGCGTCAATTAGGGTGTCTGTTCCGTAATTCTTAGATTACCAGACTTAATAAAAAGGGGCATATTCGATTTCGATAATTCAACCATAGAATGTAGTTTCACGTACTTGTGTCTATTTTGTAAATCATTTATAAAACCTGCATGTATTCTCATCCCAAAAATATTAGATTTTAAAAGTGGGACTATAACTCACTTTCACAGATTTTTACTTCGTCGGGAAGTAAGACTTGGCCACTGGTTGATTCACGAACCTATAACAATATATACATATATATCAAAGTATGTTCAAAATATATTTACAACACTTTTAATATATTTTGATGTTTTAAGTTTATTAAGTCAGCTGTCCTCGTTAGTAACCTACAACTAGTTGTCCACAGTTAGATGTACAGAAATAAATCGATAAATATTATCTTGAATCAATCCACGACCCAGTGTATACGTATATCAGTATTGATCACAACTCAAACTATATATATTTTGGAATCAACCTCAACCCTGTATAGCTAACTCCAACATTCACATATAGAGTGTCTATGATTGTTCCGAAATATATATAGATGTGTCGACATGATAGGTCGAAACATTGTATACGTGTCTATGGTATCTCAAGATTACATAATATACAATACAAGTTGATTAAGTTATGGTTGGAATAGATTTGTTACCAATTTTCACGTAGCTAAAATGAGAAAAATTATCCAATCTTGTTTTACCCATAACTTCTTCATTTTAAATCCGTTTTGAGTGAATCAAATTGCTATGGTTTCATATTGAACTATATTTTATGAATCTAAACAGAAAAAGTATAGGTTTATAGTCAGAAAAATAAGTTACAAGTCGTTTTTGTAAAGGTAGTCATTTCAGTCGAAAGAACGACGTCTAGATGACCATTTTAGAAAACATACTTCCACTTTGAGTTTAACCATAATTTTTGGATATAGTTTCATGTTCATAATAAAAATCATTTTCCCAGAATAACAACTTTTAAATCAAATTTTATCATAGTTTTTAATTAACTAACCCAAAACAGCCCGCGGTGTTACTACGACGGCGTAAATCCGGTTTTACGGTGTTTTTCGTGTTTCCAGGTTTTAAATCATTAAATTAGCATATCATATAGATATAGAACATGTGTTTAGTTGATTTTAAAAGTCAAGTTAGAAGGATTAACTTTTATTTGCGAACAAGTTTAGAATTAACTAAACTATGTTCTAGTGATTACAAGTTTAAACCTTCGAATAAGATAGCTTTATATGTATGAATGGAATGATGTTATGAACATCATTACTACCTCAAGTTCCTTGTATAAACCTACTGGAAATGAGAAAAATAGATCTAGCTTCAAAGGATCCTTGGATGGCTTGAAATTTCTTGAAGCGGAATCATGACACGAAAACAATTTCAAGTAAGATTTCCACTCGAAATAAGATTGTTATAGTTATAGAAATTGAATTAAAGTTTGAATATGATTATTACCTTGTATTAGAAAGATAACCTACTGTAAGTAATAAAGGTTTCTTGATCTTGGATGATTACTTGGAATGGATTTAGAAAACTTGGAAGTAAACTTGCAATCTTGGAAGTATTCTTAATTTTATGAAACTAGAACTTTTGAAATTTATGAAGAACACTTAGAACTTGAAGATAGAACTTGAGAGAGATCAGTTAGATGAAGAAAATTGAAGAATGAAAGTGTTTGTAGGTGTTTTTGGTCGTTGGTGTATGGATTAGATATAAAGGATATGTAATTTTGTTTTCATGTAAATAAGTCATGAATGATTACTCATATTTTTGTAATTTTATGAGATATTTCATGCTAGTTGCTAAATGATGGTTCCCACATGTGTTAGGTGACTCACATGGGCTGCTAAGAGCTGATCATTGGAGTGTATATACTAATAGTACATACATCTAAAAGTTGTGTATTGTACGAGTACGAATACGGGTGCATACGAGTAGAATTGTTGATGAAACTGAACGAGGATGTAATTGTAAGCATTTTTGTTAAGTAGAAGTATTTTGATAAGTGTCTTGAAGTCTTTCAAAAGTGTATGAATACATATTAAAACACTACATGTATATACATTTTAACTAAGTCGTTAAGTCATCGTTAGTCGTTACATGTAAATGTTGTTTTGAAACCTTTAGGTTAACGATCTTGTTGAATGTTGTTAACCCATTGTTTATTATAACAAATGAGATGTTAAATTGTTATATTATCATGATATTATGATATATAATATATCTTAGTATGATATATATACAGTTAAATGTCGTTACAACGATAATCGTTACATATATGTCTCGTTTCGAAATCATTAAGTTAGTAGTCTTATTTTTTGTGATGACCCGTCCTAATCCACCTGGACGAATACATCAACATCTGGTCCCATTGTGAGGTATTTGACCTCTATGTGATACGTTTTGTAACATTGTATTCGTTTTAAAAGGTAATTCATAAATGAATATATAAATTCCAGGTTTTTAACATCTGATGATTCCTACGTATAGACAATCACCATTTAAATGGTTTACAATAATACATTTGTTGACAATACAGTCAAAATAAGGTACATGGTAATGGTTTGGTGAATGCAAGTTTCTTGTATATAGCATGTATGACTCCAAGCACATAACTTGTATCACGTATCAGCAAACAGCGGAAGACTTCTAGAAACCTGAGAATAAACATGCTTCAAGTGTCAACACAAAGGTTGGTGAGTTCATAGTTTTAATATTACACATAATCCGTATATCAATGTGGATTACAAAAGTTCAGTTGTTTTATTCAAAACATTTATCAATATGTTTTAACATTTCAAATCATCTGTATGTAAAGGTTGATCACAAGATCTCAGTTGTTTTATCCAAAATGTTTATCAATAGGTTTTACATAAAAGATGGACCACAAGATTTTAGTTGTTTCATCCGAAACGTTTATCAATCGGTTCTACAAAATTGAGCACCCTGGTAACTAAACTTTAACGTTTATATAATTTGTACCCTTTGTATAATCATCTTAATAATACACGCAAACCAACGTGTACGCTTCTCAAATAGCATACGTCCGTTAAAAGGCTAGTGCTCTAGCTCGGACGGGGATATCAAGCCCTATGGATCCATATACTACTACTCGCGCCCACCAGTTCTTATAACTGGCAGTTACTAGTTACCAAAGCTAAGGGATTTTCGGTTCAAACTCAGTGTAGAATTTAGTATGTACTTGTATCCATTGCGTTTAAAATAAAGTGCATGTATTCTCAGCCCAAAAATATAGATTGCAAAAGCAATTAAAAAGGGAGCAAATGAAACTCACGCATATAAATATTGTATATCGGTTAATAAAGCATTTGCATGTATTCTCAGCCCAAAAATGTAGAGAGTAAAAGGGATCTTATGAAACTCACTCAAATCAGTTTTAGTTTTTGTATTCATTTTATAAAACAGCGCATGTATTCTCAGCCCAAAAATATGTATAAAAAGGGATCAATGAACTCACTGTTTTATATTGATATACAATATTGCAGGAAAGCACGTAGACGCATTGGAGATGATAAACACGAGGTTTGATTCACAAAAATACCCCCGAACATTACCCATAACCTCCTTGGTAATAACCCATATTTTCTTTAGCTCTAGCTCGCTCGAAAACTCGTTTTGAAAATTACTTGGACAGCACTCCGTCGTAATATTTTATGTACATTATTATTTTTGTATCGCAAAAATAATAACATTAATAATAAAAATAATAAGATTAATAATAATCTTAATAATAATAATAATAATAATAATAATAATAATAATAATAATAATAATAATAATAATAATAATAAATAAAATAAATACGGAGTAATATATGTTAAAACAGAAGCAGAATGATCGAGTTTTTATAGGTGTGGCCTGTCCCCAGACCCCATGCGATCGCATGGTTCTGAAGGCCATTGGCCATGCGATCGCATGGCCCATTTTTCCAGCTCACATAATTTTGTCCTAATGCTTGTCGACATAATTAAATAATATATATATAATATACAATTTAAATTAATTAATTATATATTATATTTTATTCCCGTGCATAGTTGATTTGTAATTTTTGTTCCGATAAGTCGTACGTCATCACTTGACTTATGTCCCGGTTCCGGTTTTTCGAATGTCCTTTCGTACCTTTAGAAAACTTGCATTTTACGTTTCGTGTCACGTACCTTTGTCAAAATATAGCCTTAAGTTATCCATAAACTATACCACTCAAAGTATATCTTAAACTTTAGAGTGTTTTGGTCATTTACTTCTATAAATCATCGTCTCACTATTTGTTAAAATACATTTTTAAAATAGTGTTTTACTGTAGCAATTCACTGTAGCAAAGTAAATTTTACTGTAGCAAATAGTGATTTTCGAAAACACTGTAGCATTTTGGGTACTGTAGCAATTTGAAAATACTGTAGCAAATTAGTGTTTTACTTGTTCATCTTAAACGTTTTAGTTAACTTATCTAAATATCAATCGAATCAATAATCGAATGTTACTATCGTTTACTAAATAACTTGAAATCATATATATTCAAATAGATATATAAACTAATAAGTTTAATGTACGGTAACATGCAATTAAAACATTGTTACGTTTTCAAGTTATAGTATATACATGTATCTATTTACATATAATGGTTCGCGAATCGTTGAGAACAACTGAAGGGTATTTGAATAGTTTAAAATTTTTGAGATTCAGTTTTACAGACTTTACTTATCGTGTCGAAATCATTAATCATTTAAGATTAAGTTTAAATTTAGTCGAAATTTCTGGGTCATCACATTTTTTACATATGTATTTCATTGTTAATACACTTAATAATATATTTACTTATCATTTAACATAATTAACCAAGTGTATCAATATCTTAATATGATTCATATGTACCTAGTAAGACGTTGTTATAACAATAATCGTTATATATATCGTTTTCGAGTTTCTTAAATTAATAGTCTCATTTTTATGTATATAACTCATTGTTAAAATACCTAATGAGATACATACTTATAATAAAATCATGTTAACTATATATATAACCATATATATGTCATCGTATAGTTTTTACAAGTTTTAACGTTCGTGAATCACCGGTCAACTTGGGTGGTCAATTGTCTATATGAAACCTATTTCAATTAATCAAGTCTTAACAAGTTTGATTGCTTAACATGTTGGAAACACTTAATCATGTAAATAACAATTTCATTTAATATATATATATATATATATAAACATGGAAAAGTTCGGGTCACTACAGTACCTACCCGTTAAATAAATTTCGTCCCGAAATTTTAAGCAGTTGGAGGTGTTGACGTATCTTCTGGAAATAAATGCGGGCATTTCTTCTTCATCTGATCTTCACGCTCCCATGTGAACTCGGGTCCTCTACGAGCATTCCATCGAACCTTAACAATCGGTATCTTGTTTTGTTTAAGTCTCTTAACCTCACGATCCATTATTTCGACGGGTTCTTCAATGAATTGAAGTTTTTCATTGATTTGGATTTCGTCCAACGGAATAGTGAAATCTTCTTTAGCAAAACATTTCTTCAAATTTGAGACGTGGAAAGTGTTATGTACAGCCGCAAGTTGTTGAGGTAGCTCCAGTTGGTAAGCTACTGGTCCGACACGATCTATAATCTTGAATGGTCCAATGTACCTTGGATTTAGTTTCCCCCGTTTACCAAATCGAACAACGCCTTTCCAAGGTGAAACCTTAAGCATGACCATTTCTCCAATTTCAAACTCTATATCTTTTCTTTTACTGTCCGCGTAGCTCTTTTGTCGACTCTGGGCGGTTTTCAATCTTTGTTGAATTTGGATGATTTTCTCGGTAGTTTCTTGTATTATCTCCGGACCCGTAATCTGTCTATCCCCCACTTCACTCCAACAAATCGGAGACCTGCACTTTCTACCATAAAGTGCTTCAAACGGCGCCATCTCAATGCTTGAATGGTAGCTGTTATTGTAGGAAAATTCTGCTAACGGTAGATGTCGATCCCAACTGTTTCCGAAATCAATAACACAAGCTCGTAGCATGTCTTCAAGCATTTGTATCATCCTTTCGCTCTGCCCATCAGTTTGTGGATGATAGGCAGTACTCATGTCTAGACGAGTTCCCAATGCTAGCTGTAATGTCTGCCAGAATCTTGAAATAAATCTGCCATCCCTATCAGAGATAATAGAGATTGGTATTCCATGTCTGGAGACGAATTCCTTCAAATATAGTCGTGCTAACTTCTCCATCTTGTCATCTTCTCTTATTGGCAGAAAGTGTGCTGACTTGGTGAGACGATCAACTATTACCCAAATAGTATCATAACCACTTGCAGTCCTTGGCAATTTAGTAATGAAATTCATGGTAATGTTTTTCCATTTCCATTCCGGGATTTCAGGTTGTTGTAGTAGACCTGATGGTTTCTGATGTTTAGCTTTGACCTTAGAACACGTCAAACATTCTCCTACATATTTAGCAATATCGGCTTTCATACCTGGCCACCAAAAATGTTTCTTAAGATTCTTGTACATCTTCCCCGTTCCAGGATGCATTGAGTATCTGGTTTTATGAGCTTCTCTAAGTACCATTTCTCTCATATCTCCAAATTTTGGTACCCAAATTCTTTCAGCCCTATACCGGGTTCCGTCTTCCCGAATATTAAGATGCTTCTCCGATCCTTTGGGTATTTCATCCTTTAAATTTCCCTCTTTTAAAACTCCTTGTTGCGCCTCCTTTATTTGAGTAGTAAGGTTAGTGTGAATCATTATATTCATAGATTTTACTCGAATGGGTTCTCTGTCCTTTCTGCTCAAGGCGTCGGCTACCACATTTGCCTTCCCCGGGTGGTAACGAATCTCAAAGTTGTAATCATTCAACAATTCAATCCACCTACGCTGCCTCATATTCAGTTGTTTCTGATTAAATATGTGTTGAAGACTTTTGTGGCCGGTATATATAATACTTTTGACCCCATATAAGTAGTGCCTCCAAGTCTTTAATGCAAAAACAACCGCGCCTAATTCCAAATCATGTGTCGTATAATTTTGCTTGTGAATCTTCAATTGTCTAGACGCATAAGCAATCACCTTCGTCCGTTGCATTAATACACAACCGAGACCTTGCTTTGATGAGTCACAATAAATCACAAAATCATCATTCCCTTCAGGCAATGACAATATAGGTGCCGTAGTTAGCTTTTTCTTCAATAATTGAAACGCCTTCTCTTGTTCATCCTTCCATTCAAATTTCTTCCCTTTATGCGTTAATGCAGTCAAGGGTTTTGCTATTTTGGAGAAATCTTGGATGAATCTTCTGTAGTAACCAGCCAATCCTAAAAATTGACGTATATGCTTCAGAGTTTTTGGGGTTTCCCACTTTTCAACGGTTTCGATCTTTGCCGGGTCCACCTGGATACCTTCTTTGTTCACTATGTGACCGAGGAATTGAACTTCTTCCAACCAAAATGCACACTTTGAAAACTTAGCGTACAGTTTTTCTTTCCTCAATACTTCTAGCACTTTTCTCAAATGTTCTTCGTGCTCTTGATCATTCTTTGAGTAAATAAGTATGTCATCGATGAAAACAATGACAAACTTGTCAAGATATGGCCCACACACTCAGTTCATAAGGTCTATGAACACATCTGGTGCGTTAGTCAATCCAAACGGCATAACCATAAACTCGTAATGACCATAACACGTCCTAAAAGCAGTTTTTGGAATATCATCCTCCTTTACTCGCATTTGATGATATCCAGAACGTAAATTGATCTTCGAATAAACCGACGAGCCTTGTAGTTGATCAAATTAGTCATCAATTCTCGGCAGTGGATAACGGTTTTTGATGGTAAGTTTGTTCAACTCTCTGTAGTCAATACACAACCTAAATGTACCATCCTTCTTCTTGACAAACAAAACAGGAGCTCCCCATGGTGATGTGCTTGGTCGAATGAAACCATGTTCTAATAGTTCTTGCAGTTGGCTTTGCAGTTCTTTCATCTCGCTGGGTGCGAGTCTATAAGGAGCACGAGCTATTGGTGCAGCTCCTGGTACAAGATCTATTTGAAATTCAACAGATCGATGTGGAGGTAGTCCCGGTAATTCTTTCGGAAATACATCGGAAAATTCTTTTGCGACGGGAACATCATTGATGCTCTTTTCTTCAGTTTGTACTTTCTCGACGTGTGCTAGAACAGAATAGCAACCTTTTCTTATTAGTTTTTGTGCCTTCAAATTACTAATAAGATGTAGCTTCATGTTGCCCTTTTCTCCGTACACCATTAAGGGTTCTCCTTCATCTCGTACAATGCGAATTGCATTTTTATAACATACGATCTCTGCTTTCACCTTCTTCAGCCAGTCCATGCCAACTATTACATCAAAACTCCCTAACTCTACTGGTATCAAATCAATCTTAAATATTTCGCTACCCAGTTTAATTTCTCGATTTCGGCATATATTATCTGCTGAAATTAATTTACCGTTTGCTAATTCGAGTAAAAATTTACTATCCAACGGCGTCAATGGACAACTTAATTTAGCACAAAAATCTCTACTCATATAGCTTCTATCCTTACCCGAATCAAATAAAACGTAAGCAGATTTATTGTCAATAAGAAACGTACCCGTAACAAGCTCCGGGTCTTCCTGTGCCTCTGCCGCATTAATATTGAAAACTCTTCCGCGGCCTTGTCCATTCGTGTTCTCCTGGTTCGGGAAATTTCTAATAATGTGGCCCAGTTTTCCACATTTATAACAAACTAAATTGGCATAACTTGCTCCGACACTACTTGCTCCGCCATTACTCGTTCCGACACCATTTGTTCCTTTCGTTCTGTTAACCCCTGGTCCGTAGACCTCACACTTCACCGCGCTATGACCATTTCTTTTACACTTGTTGCAAAATTTGGTGCAGAACCCCGAGTGATACTTTTTACACCTTTGGCATAGCTGCTTCTGATTGTTGTTGTTGTTGCGGTTGTTATTGTTGTTGGAATGATTGTTGTAGTTGCTGTTGTTGTTGTTGTTGTTGTTGGGCCGTTTGTTGTAGTTGCGATTGATGTTGCGATTGTTGGGATAATTGTTGCGATTATTATTGTAATTACTGCTGTTGTTGTATTGGTGATTCTTATCACCGTTTTCCTCCCACTTTCTTTTGACTTGCTTCACATTGGCCTCTTCAGCCGTCTGTTCTTTAATTCTTTCCTCAATCTGGTTCACTAGTTTGTGAGCCATTCTACATGCCTGTTGTATGGAGGCGGGCTCGTGTGAACTTATATCTTCTTGGATTCTTTCCGGTAATCCTTTCACAAACGCGTCGATCTTCTCTTCCTCATCTTCGAACGCTCCCGGACACAATAGGCACAATTCTGTGAATCGTCTTTCGTACGTGGTAATATCAAATCCTTGGGTTCGTAACCCTCTAAGTTCTGTCTTGAGCTTATTGACCTCGGTTCTGGGACGGTACTTCTCGTTCATCAAGTGCTTGAATGCTGACCACGGTAGTGCGTACGCATCATCTTGTCCCACTTGCTCTAGATAGGTATTCCACCATGTTAACGCAGAACCTGTGAAGGTATGCGTAGCGTACTTCACTTTGTCCTCTTCAGTACACTTACTTATGGCAAACACCGATTCGACTTTCTCGGTCCACCATTTCAATCCGATCGGTCCTTCGGTTCCATCAAATTCCAAAGGTTTGCAGGCAATGAATTCTTTGTAGGTGCATCCTACACGATTTCCTGTACTGCTAGATCCAAGGTTATTGTTGGTATGTAGCGCAGCCTGTACTGCGGCTATGTTTGAAGCTAGAAAAGTACGGAATTCCTCTTCATTCATATTCACGGTGTGTCGAGTAGTCGGTGCCATTTCCTTCAAAATAGTCAAATGGAACAAATTAATCATACAGAATATTAAGAGTAGTTAATAGTATTTCGTAGCATAATATGAACTCATTTATAAAAGCTTTTTTTCTTCATATTAGCGTTTTATAAGTTTAAATTCAGGTAGTACCTACCCGTTAAGTTCATACTTAGTAGCTAATATACAATTCAACTACTACAATTCTATATGAAAAACTGATTATAATAATATTTCGCGTTCAAACTTTTATACAATATTTTACAAACTTACAATACCGCTTATTTTACATAAAGCATGAAATATAGCACACAATAACTTTGATACAAGATAGTTGTGAAGATAATTCTAGCTTGTACACAAGTCGTTCAGCAAAGGCAATAAAGACACGTAATTCATACGTCCAGAAACAAGTCATGCATTCTGGTTTTACTAGGACTACTTCCCATCCTTGGTCTTTTGGAACATAACCGTTATGGCCGTTGATAAGACAGCGTATTGTAACATCGTCAAAGGGACGAGGGGTACGTAATGACCAACAGTCTCGTAATAATCTAAAAACCTCATTTCTTACCCCAATTACCGACTCCGTCACTTGTGGGAATGTTTTGTTTAATAGTTGTAGCCCGATGTTCTTTTTCTCACTTTGGTGAGAAGCGAACATTACTAACCCGTAAGCATAGCATGCTTCTTTATGTTGCATGTTAGCCGCTTTTTCTAAATCATGAAGTCCTATATTCGGATACATTGAGTCAAAATAATTTCTTAACCCGTTGCGTAAAATAGCATTTGGGTTCCCCGCAATATATGCGTCAAAGTAAACACATCGTAACTTATGGATTTCTCAATGTGATATCCCCCATCTTTTAAACGAAAGTCTCTTATAAACCAAGACATTCTTGGAACGTTCTTCGAATGTCTTACAAACTGATTTCGCCGTAAATAGTTGTGCCGAAGAATTCTGACTGACTCTAGACAAGATTCATCAATCATGTCTCCGGGTAGGTCTCTTAAAATATTGGGTTGTCTATCCATTTTGTGTTTTTATACTGTAAAATAGACAAGAGTTAGATTCATAAAAAAAAATACTTATTAATACAAGCAATTTTTACATATATCATAAAGCATAAGCACACTATATTACATATATTACACCACACGAATACAACTATCTTATTCCGACTCACTCGTTTCTTCTTCTTCGGTTTTGGTTCGTTTTGCCAAGTTTCTAGGGATATATGATGTTCCCCTAATACGAGCTGTCGTTTTCCACAACGGTTTAGAAAAACCCGGTGGTTTAGAGGTTCCCGGGTCATTGTTACAACTTAAGGGCTTCGGGGGTTGACGATACATATAAAGTTCATCTGGGTTGGAATTAGATTTCTCTATTTTTATGCCCTTTCCCTTATTATTTTCTTTTTGCTTTTTAAATTCAGTTGGGGTAATTTCTATAACATCATCGGAATTCTCATCGGAATCCGATTCATCGGAGAATTGGTAATCCTCCCAATATTTTGCTTCCTTGGCGGAAACACCATTGACCATAATTAACCTTGGTTGGTTGGTTGAGGATTTTCTTTTACTTAACCGTTTTATTATTTTCCCCACCGGTTCTATTTCCTCCTCCGGTTCCTCCTCTTCCGGTTCTGATTCTTCTTCCGGTTCTTCTTCGGGAACTTGTGAATCAGTCCAATATATATTCGACTCTTCGTTATTATTAGGTGAGTCAATGGGATTTGTGCTAGAGGTAGACATCTATCACACAATATCAAACATGTTAAGAGATTAATATATCACATAATATATACATGTTAATAATATATAGTTTCCAACAAAAATGTTAAGCAATCATTTTTAAAGAAAACACGGTCGAAGTCCAGACTCACTAATGCATCCTAACAAACTCGATAAGACACACTAATGCAAATTTTCTGGTTCTCTAAGACCAACGCTCGGATACCAACTGAAATGTCCCGTTCTTATTGATTAAAAACGTTCCATATTAATTGATTTCGTTGCGAGGTTTTGACCTCTATATGAGACGTTTTTCAAACACTGCATTCATTTTTAAAACAAACCATAACCTTTATTTCATAGATAAAGGTTTAAAAAGCTTTACGTAGATTATCAAATAATGATAATCTAAAATATCCTGTTTACACACGACCATTACATAATGGTTTACAATACAAATATGTTACATCGAAATCAGTTTCTTGAATGCAGTTTTTACACAATATCATACAAACATGGACTCCAAATCTTGTCCTTATTTTAGTATGCAACAGCAGAAGCTCTTAGTATTCACCTGAGAATAAACATGCTTTAAACGTCAACAAAATTGTTAGTGAGTTATAGGTTTAACCTATATATATCAAATCGTAACAATAGACCACAAGATTTCATATTTCAATACACATCCCATACATAGAGATAAAAATCATTCATATGGTGAACACCTGGTAACCGACATTAAGAAGATGCATATATAAGAATATCCCCATCATTCCGGGACACCCTTCGGATATGATATAAATTTCGAAGTACTAAAGCATCCGGTACTTTGGATGGGGTTTGTTAGGACCAATAGATCTATCTTTAGGATTCGCGTCAATTAGGGTGTCTGTTCCCTAATTCTTAGATTACCAGACTTAATAAAAAGGGGCATATTCGATTTCGATAATTCAACCATAGAATGTAGTTTCACGTACTTGTGTCTATTTTGTAAATCATTTATAAAACCTGCATGTATTTTCATCCCAAAAATATTAGATTTTAAAAGTGGGACTATAACTCACTTTCACAGATTTTTACTTCGTCGGGAAGTAAGACTTGGCCACGAGTTGATTCACGAACCTATAACAATATATACATATATATCAAAGTATGTTCAAAATATATTTACAACACTTTTAATATATTTTGATGTTTTAAGTTTATTAAGTCAGCTGTCCTCGTTAGTAACCTACAACTAGTTGTCCACAGTTAGATGTACAGAAATAAATCGATAAATATTATCTTGAATCAATCCACGATCCAGTGTATACGTATCTCAGTATTGATCACAACTCAAACTATATATATTTTGGAATCAACCTCAACCCTGTATAGCTAACTCCAACATTCACATATAGAGTGTCTATGGTTGTTCCGAAATACATATAGATGTGTCAAAATGATAGGTCGAAACATTGTATACGTGTCTATGGTATCTCAAGATTACATAATATACAATACAAGTTGATTAAGTTATGGTTGGAATAGATTTGTTACCAATTTTCACGTAGCTAAAATGAGAAAAAATATCCAATCTTGTTTTACCCATAACTTCTTCATTTTAAATCCGTTTTGAGTGAATCAAATTGCTATGGTTTGATATTGAACTCTATTTTATGAATCTAGATAGAAAATGTATAGGTTTATAGTCAGAAATATAAGTTACAAGTCATTTTTGTAAAGGTAGTCATTTCAGTCGAAAGAACGACGTCTAGATGACCATTTTAGAAAACATACTTCCACTTTGAGTTTAACCATAATTTTTGGATATAGTTTCATGTTCATAATAAAAATCATTTTCCCAGAATAACAACTTTTAAATCAAAGTTTATCATAGTTTTTAATTAACTAACCCAAAACAGCCCGCGGTGTTACTACGACGGCGTAAATCCGGTTTTACGACGTTTTTCGTGTTTCCAGGTTTTAAATCATTAAGTTAGCATATGATATAGATATAGAACATGTGTTTAGTTGATTTTAAAAGTCAATTTAGAAGGATTAACTTTTATTTGCGAACAAGTTTAGAATTAACTAAACTATGTTCTAGTGATTACAAGTTTAAACCTTCGAATAAGATAGCATTATATGTATGAATCGAATGATGTTATGAATATCATTACTACCTCAAGTTCCTTGGATAAACCTACTGGAAATGAGAAAAATGGATCTAGCTTCAAAGGATCCTTGGATGGCTTGAAAGTTCTTGAAGCAGAATCATGACACGAAAACAATTTCAAGTAAGATTTCCACTCGAAATAAGATTGTTATAGTTATAGAAATTGAATTAAAGTTTGAATATGATTATTACCTTGCATTAGAAAGATAACCTACTGTAAGTAACAAAGGTTTCTTGATCTTGGATGATTACTTGGAATGGATTTAGAAAACTTGGAAGTAAACTTGCAATCTTGGAAGTATTCTTGATTTTATGAAACTAGAACTTTTGGAATTTATGAAGAACACTTAGAACTTGAAGATAGAACTTGAGAGAGATCAATTAGATGAATAAAATTGAAGAATGAAAGTGTTTGTAGGTGTTTTTGGTCGTTGGTGTATGGATTAGATATAAAGGATATGTAATTTTGTTTTCATGTAAATAAGTCATGAATGATTACTCATATTTTTGTAATTTTATGAGATATTTCATGCTAGTTTCCAAATGATGGTTCCCACATGTGTTAGGTGACTCACATGGGCTACTAAGAGCTGATCATTGGAGTGTATATACCAATAGTACATACATCTAAAAGCTGTGTATTGTACGAGTACGAATACGGGTGCATACGAGTAGAATTGTTGATGAAACTGAACGAGGATGTAATTGTAAGTATTTTTGTTAAGTAGAAGTATTTTGATAAGTGTCTTGAAGTCTTTCAAAAGTGTATGAATACATATTAAAACACTTCATGTATATACATTTTAACTGAGTCATTAAGTCATCGTTAGTCGTTACATGTAAATGTAGTTTTGAAACCTTTAGGTTAACGATCTTGTTGAATGTTGTTAACCAATTGTTTATTATAACAAATGAGAAGTTAAATTGTTATATTATCATGATATTATGATATATAATATATCTTAGTATGATATATATACAGTTAAATGTCGTTACAACGATAATCGTTACATATATGTCTCGTTTCGAAATCATTAAGTTAGTAGTCTTATTTTTACATATGTATTTCATTGTTAATACACTTAATAATATATTTACTTATCATTTAATATAATTAACCAAGTGTATCAATATCTTAATATGATTCATATGTACCTAGTAAGACGTTGTTATAACAATAATCGTTATATATATCGTTTTCGAGTTTCTTAAATTAATAGTCTCATTTTTATGTATATAACTCATTGTTAAAATACCTAATGAGATACATACTTATAATAAAATCATGTTAACTATATATATAACCATATATATGTCATCGTATAGTTTTTACAAGTTTTAACGTTCGTGAATCACCGGTCAACTTGGGTGGTCAATTGTCTATATGAAACCTATTTCAATTAATCAAGTCTTAACAAGTTTGATTGCTTAACATGTTGGAAACACTTAATCATGTAAATAACAATTTCATTTAATATATATATAAACATAGAAAAGTTAAGGTCACTACACCTTTGACAAGCATCACATGATTTACAAAGAAGGTGTGCGTCTTTGTAAATTGTAGGCCAATAGAATCCAGCATCATAAACTTTTCTTGCTGTGAGTTGAGGCCCATAATGCCCTCCTGTTGGTCCTGTGTGACAATGGTTTAAGATTTTACTAGCTTCATCTCCGAATACACATCGGCGTATTATTCCATCGGGACAACTTTTAAACAAATGTGGATCTTCCCAGAAATAGTGTTTTATATCACTGAAGAATTTCTTTCGTTTTTGGTACGATAATCCTTTTTCAAGGAATCCACATACTAAGTAGTTTGCATAGTCTGCAAACCATGGAATATCATTATGATCTATCTTCAATAGATATTCATCAGGAAAGTTGTCTTGTATTGCCGATTCATTTAGAACTTCTAATTCGGAATTTTCAAGACGAGAAAGATGATCAGCGGCGAGATTTTCTGCTCCTCTTTTATCTCGGATTTCAATATCGAACTCTTGTAAGAGTAAGATCCAACGGATTAATCTTGGGTTAGCATCTTTTTTCAAAAATAGGTATCTAAGAGCAGAATGGTCGGTATAGACCACCGTTTTAGCTAGAACGTGTAACGACCCGGAAATTTCCGACCAAATTTAAACCCTAATCTCTATATGTCTCTGACACGATAAGCAAAAACCCTAGTGTTGACTCTAGAAAGTTTGAAATCTATATTTGGATAATCAATTACCCTTTGACCACGCCTGACGATTTACGAACAATTGTGTATAACATGTATGTAAATATATATAAATATAAAAATAAGTATAGATAATGAATTAACAAAATACAATTTAATCATTAGGATTAATTATGAAAAATAATATGCAGGTTAATGAAGTGATTATATAGATGTATAAATAAATAGTTATTATGATATGTAAATGAGTATATATATAAAAGGAGTATAAATGTTATATGATTAATAATATTTAGTGTTAAAGTTAATCGCATGATAATATATTGATAATGTTATTACTTTTATAGTAAAATTATTAATAATAATATCATATTGTTATATATATATATATATATATATATATATATATATATATATATAACATCCAATTTGATATATACATGTATTATTAATATTGTTGATATTATTAATATAATGGTTGTTATTATTATTATTATTGTTAGTTTCATTCTAGTTAATAAAATTAATAGTAAATACTAATGTCTATGTTATAAATTTATTATGTTTCTAATATATATATACATAGTATTATTTATTGATGCAGATGCAAATCTGATATAAATACATACAAATATAAATATATATACAAGATAGATTTTTTAAAAAAAAAATATATATATATAATAATAAATAATAATAATACGTGTATATGCAAATAATATTACAAATAATTACGTTTGGTTAAATATCACAATCCAAAATATTCTCTTGTCTATAAAACGGATTTTTAACACAGATATATCCAAAAACATTAGCTGGCAATCGATATCAGTTTCCAAATTTTTTTGTTTGTTTTACTCTGATGCTTTATTTCGACTGTCTACGGGAATTATATATATAACTCGACGAATTCATGTGTTAAGGATTCATTCAGTCAATTACTACTCTTATTAATCACAAACAACTTTTACAATTAGTTGCTAATTGAAATCTAATACTGGAAAATTGATGAACTCAAGTCCGTTCCCTGTTACATGTATATTTTATGGAATTTTCGAATTTTCAACAGATTTTAAAATCTATAAATGCAATCGTGTTTGAATACTTCTTCTAAAACTATCTGCAAAGTTTCATAGTTCAAATCATTCTATCGAGATCGAATTTTCGAAGTCAAATTTTAATTTCAAAAGTCAACTGCTTGTTCTTCACTAAAATTCGAGTACATTTTTGGGTTTCAAGTTAAAATAAATATCCAGGAAGTTTACATGAACGATTTTGAACCATTTTCGTGTTATAATCGAAGTCTAAAACATCTTTAATCTCAAAATCAGTATAGGAGTTATTAAGTGATACGAACAGCGAATTTTTTCTATTTCTATATTTTTTTTTTCTGTTTTCTGTTAAACACCACAAATAAATCGTGTCTGAATCGTTTATAAGTACTAAAGCAAACGATTAGTAGCTTGTTACCAAGTTACGAATTTCCTGTCGACATGAAAAACTTGATGAAGAAGAAGGGCCACATTAAAACGGGTTAAAGGATTTAATACATGAACTAAAATTGAATATGCAAGTCGGATCAGATGGTTAGTTTGGGTGTCGGGTACCGAAGGGTCGCGGGTTCGAATCCCTGCCTTGACAGTTTAATTCTTTTTAAACATTTAAAGGTAGATCTCTTTTTTTTTTATGTATATTATCATTATTATTTTTATTATTGTTATTATTATTATTATTATTATTATTATTATTATTATTATTATTATTATTATTATTATTATTATTATTATTATTATTATTATTATTATTATTGTAATTATTAACACTATCATTACTACTATTATTATTATTATTGTTATTATTTTTATTATTATTATTATTATCAATAAAAAATGGTTTTATTATTGTCATTATCATTATAGATATTATTATTATAATAATTATTATTATTAATATTACATTATTATTATTATTATTATTATTATTATTATTATTATTATTATTATTACTAGTATTACTTTATATAGCAAATTAAAGATTTACAATATATGTATAATTATAGGTACAAATATTAATATACAAAGTAAATATATATAAACTTTAAAATAACAAATAAATTACTAACTTAAATAAATAATATATATATATATATATATATATATATATATATATATATATATATATATATATATATATATATATATATAAACTAGTTTGATAATTATTACATGTTCTTTATGTGTGTTAATATATATATGCATAATATAGGTTCGTGAATCTGAGGCCAACCTTATACTTAATCAATGATGTTATATGTATTTTTACTACAAAATACATTAGGTGAGTATATAGTCCCTTTTTAAACTTTAAATATTTTGGGCTGAGAATACATGCGCTGTTTTTATAAATGATTTACGTTATGGACACAAGTGACTAAAATTACGTTCTACATGGGTTTGAATCAAAAATCCCCTAGCTTGGTAACTTTAACTATTGGTTTATGAACTGGTAGGCGCGAATCCTAAAGATAGATCTATCGGGTTTTACACCCCCACCCAGATGTTGTTCTAGTCACTACTAAACTAGAAGAACGGGTGTTTAGTACTTCGAGGTTAACGGAACGCACTTGATTCGGTGCACATATTATTATAACTCAGGGGTACACACTCTTGTTAAGGCTAGTTACCGGGTGCCCACTACTTAGAATGCTTTTCATACACTTGCGAGTGTATTATATTTTTTATACATGAAATCTTGTGGTCCATAGTATAACGCTGCTAGCATCAAACCTATATATCTCACCAACTTTATGTTGACTTTTTAAAACATGTTATTCTCAGGTATGAATTAAGTCTTCCGCTGTGTATTTGCTCATGTTAAAGATATTATTTGGAGTCGATCATCGCAATGGGACCAACTGTTGAAGACTTCGTCCGGGAGGATTAGGACCGGTCCTTTCAGTTGGTATCAGAGCGTTGGTCTTAGTGAACCAGGCTTTGCATTAGTGTGTCTGACTAGTAGTTGTTAGGATACATTAGTGAGTCTGGACTTTGACCGTGTCTGCCTGTCAAAAGTTTTGCTTATCATTCTAGTCGGAAATCATCTGCTTATCATCCCTAGGGAATTTCCTGCTTATCATTCATAAGTCTAGACACGTCTTACTGCATTTAGTGCATCGATAGTGTATAGACGAAACTCATATCTTAGCGTATCTGTTACTGTAGAATAGCCTGTCATATGCCGTAAATTCCTCTGTAGTTTACGAAACCTTTGGTATTATAGATATTCTATACAGCCAGAATATCATCCGATATCCGAAAATCATTTCACGTCGAAGATCTCTTTCATCCACCAAATTGCCCTTTTCAACCTGAAGCGCTTACTGGCGAACCTGTTCGAGAAACCATTTTCTCTCCCCTTTTTTCGAGTATCCCATCACGATTACATACTATCCCATAGTTCGAATCTTATTCATTCACTCGCTTCAACCGTCAATCATTCCGTAGTACTAGAAGAAGTTAACGAACTACGCGCTCGTGTGACGACTTTGGAGAACCTGGTGCGAAGGTTACGAATACCAGCAGCAGCACCAGCAGCATAATCAGTATCACCATTATCGACGTCGACAGTACCCTTATCATCTCTAAACCATAACCGCGCCGTAACTCTCAATATCACAATCTGTACCTCGAATATCAACATTACACGCCTCAATATCACCATCTGTACTTCAAGTATGAACTTCGTTCTACACATCGATTTACATCGGCTATCTTCGCTTTACGTATCATTCTATCTCATTTTTCCTCGTTCGACGTGGTGAATATGTAATTTCTAAAGTTTTAGAGATTATGTAATCTAGTATTAACGGTAAATCAGATGAGTTTTTGACTCATTAAATCCATGATTACATCCAATGAAAATATATATGCAAGTATATTTTCGTAAAGATTGTAATTAAAAATTCTTTTGTACAAACTGTTAATGATAAAAATATTTTAACGGGTGGGTAGTACCCGAGGAATATTTAGAATTCACATTAATAAGTTACACTGTACATTCTTCGAATCTGATTCAACGATCATTTACTATCCTACTTACAACTACTGATATACGTATCCGTTCACCACAGAATAACCATTTCTATTCAAATTTCATATTTGGATTTTGACCTATCAGAATCCAACAAGTGGCATAACGAAGAAAACATTGGACCAAAAATAAAAAATGTTAGAAACAAACGAATTAATTAATTGGAATTTTGATAGGATTTCACGCTAACTGTTCCGGCTAACTGTTCCCAGCTAACTGATTAACATTTAATTTATCGCAATTTACATTCTCGCAATTTTATTTATCGTCATTTAATTTCTGTTATTTACTTTTACGCACTTTAAATAACGGGACACGTATGCAAGGTTTCGACATATCATATCGACCCATCTATATATATATTTCGGAACAACCATAGACACTCTATATGTGAAGGTGGGAGTTGGCTATACAGGGTCAGAGTTGATTCCAAAATATATATATACTTTGAGTTGTGATCGACACCGAGACCGGTACACGGGTCACGATACGTATTATTTAATTCGAATATTATATATTAAATCATTGAACCATCGGACTATTAGACTGCTAACTTTGGACAATTAAAATGAAATAAATTAAAATATTGATTATAACATATGAAACTAAATAATTCTTCAAGCTTGCCACTTGATTTCATCTTAAACCTCATTTGTATCTCGACAATTACAATGCGTGTTCAAATCTTTCATGATTCTTGAAAACCCCTCAATCGAGAGGATGAACCAACCGCGTTTCATCTACGGAAGAAAAGACTTATGCTCCTGTAAGACTCTCGGAGACTAAGTCAACGTTTAACACGCAGCAGTGTTAATTTCTTTAGTGTTATTATTACCCAAAATAATTTTGCAATCCCTTTCCAAATTAGCCAATTTTGTCACAGCTCCAGCAAGTTAACTTCGACTTCTCAGAAAGGTTAGTTTCGATATATATATACACGTTATTCTTTCGCTGTCGTTACCGGAGAATCTTTTATATTCCATCATCAGCGCTTAACCATCTAAAAACACAATTCTCCTGAAACCACCTCAGTTTAATAACCGATGACTCAGATCCGTTAACTTTGAGGATGCTGACGAAGCAGCATGTTGTAGATGGTCTTAATAGCCAAAAGTTGATAATAAAGAACGGAGTATTGGAAACACTCAATAGAAAATTTAGTACCAAAAAGCGGATTATGCGAAACTATGAAGTAAGCCATGGACAAATCACAAAGAATAAGTTTGACTTCAAAGAATTTAAAAGATTCGGTGCCTGCTGAAATCCTTAGTACATACCCTACTCCTTACTCTAAAACCTTTGCTGGCACTATTCTTCATCATCATCCTCCAGCATTAGAAGTTCCAAGATATTATCATATCTTTCATTATAAATATCCTCAATGTTTCTGAAGATATTTTTATAACTATTCTTATCGGAAATCATCTATCTTCTCGCGCTATCTGTATCACATCATAAAAGAAACTGTGTTAGTTTCTAAATTCTGAAACCTTCGAATTTAAAATATGAATGTTTTGAAGTAGTGTTAGGAACTGATGCATGAATTAGTATAATATAATGAAACTTGATCAACTTCATTATATTACAGTAAGTCATGTTAAGTTTCTAATGGAATGTGATGATTCACAGTACCATCATCATGTGCCATGTTACACGGCTCTAACATTCTATCTAATCTCTAAACATGTCAGGAAAATAGTTCTTGATGATTCGGTCTTTTCCAGGATACTCTGGTAATTTGACAATAAAAATCGTTCCATTACCATTTCTTTCTTAGAACATTAGCTATGCTCATTCCAAATTTCATACCTACGAATTCCGGATCATTGCTCGCTTGACCCAAGGACGGGAAGAAGAAACGAAGGGACAAAGCTCCAAAATAGAAATTGAAGTATAAATCACAAATGATTTACCGCATTAAATCAAAGGAGATCATGTTTCCTAAATCGCCGAAGAACCAAATCTTATTACGAAAGATTTTCTTTAAATCTCGTAAATTTCAGAAATCAATCATAACCACGTCATCAGTTAAAACGATACCATATTACTCATTTCACTCTTTTGTGATAGCTTCACTCGTACGCTTCACATGATCGAAATGTTTTATCTATATCTATCAATAATGATAAAACTCCGTTATTATCTCATATTCGTCATGAAAACATTCCTATTGTTATTTATGACAACCTCTACCAAATTTCGGGGACGAAATTTCTTTAACGGGTGGGTACTGTAACGACCCGGAAATTTCCGACCAAATTTAAACCCTAATCTCTATATGTCTCTGACACGATAAGCAAAAACCCTAGTGTTGACTCTAGAAAGTTTGAAATCTATATTTGGATAATCAATTACCCTTTGACCACGCCTGACGATTTACGAACAATTGTGTATAACATGTATGTAAATATATATAAATATAAAAATAAGTATAGATAATGAATTAACAAAATACAATTTAATCATTAGGATTAATTATGAAAAATAATATGCAGGTTAATGAAGTGATTATATAGATGTATAAATAAATAGTTATTATGATATGTAAATGAGTATATATATAAAAGGAGTATAAATGTTATATGATTAATAATATTTAGTGTTAAAGTTAATCGCATGATAATATATTGATAATGTTATTACTTTTATAGTAAAATTATTAATAATAATATCATATTGTTATATATATATATATATATATATATATATATATATATATATATATATATATATATATATATATATATATATATATATATATATATATATAACATCCAATTTGATATA
Source organism: Rutidosis leptorrhynchoides (assembly GCF_046630445.1). Lineage (NCBI taxonomy): Eukaryota > Viridiplantae > Streptophyta > Magnoliopsida > Asterales > Asteraceae > Rutidosis > Rutidosis leptorrhynchoides. The sequence goes on along the minus strand of NC_092333.1, from coordinate 104,056,955 downwards.
TACATGTATTATTAATATTGTTGATATTATTAATATAATGGTTGTTATTATTATTATTATTGTTAGTTTCATTTTAGTTAATAAAATTAATAGTAAATACTAATGTCTATGTTATAAATTTATTATGTTTCTAATATATATATACATAGTATTATTTATTGATGCAGATGCAAATCTGATATAAATACATACAAATATAAATATATATACAAGATAGATTTTTTTTAAAAAAATATATATATATAATAATAAATAATAATAATACGTGTATATGCAAATAATATTACAAATAATTACGTTTGGTTAAATATCACAATCCAAAATATTCTCTTGTCTATAAAACGGATTTTTAACACAGATATATCCAAAAACATTAGCTGGCAATCGATATCAGTTTCCAAATTTTTTTGTTTGTTTTACTCTGATGCTTTATTTCGACTGTCTACGGGAATTATATATATAACTCGACGAATTCATGTGTTAAGGATTCATTCAGTCAATTACTACTCTTATTAATCACAAACAACTTTTACAATTAGTTGCTAATTGAAATCTAATACTGGAAAATTGATGAACTCAAGTCCGTTCCCTGTTACATGTATATTTTATGGAATTTTCGAATTTTCAACAGATTTTAAAATCTATAAATGCAATCGTGTTTGAATACTTCTTCTAAAACTATCTGCAAAGTTTCATAGTTCAAATCATTCTATCGAGATCGAATTTTCGAAGTCAAATTTTAATTTCAAAAGTCAACTGCTTGTTCTTCACTAAAATTCGAGTACGTTTTTGGGTTTCAAGTTAAAATAAATATCCAGGAAGTTTACATGAACGATTTTGAACCATTTTCGTGTTATAATCGAAGTCTAAAACATCTTTAATCTCAAAATCAGTATAGGAGTTATTAAGTGATACGAACAGCGAATTTTTTCTATTTCTATATTTTTTTTTCTGTTTTCTGTTAAACACCACAAATAAATCGTGTCTGAATCGTTTATAAGTACTAAAGCAAACGATTAGTAGCTTGTTACCAAGTTACGAATTTCCTGTCGACATGAAAAACTTGATGAAGAAGAAGGGCCACATTAAAACGGGTTAAAGGATTTAATACATGAACTAAAATTGAATATGCAAGTCGGATCAGATGGTTAGTTTGGGTGTCGGGTACCGAAGGGTCGCGGGTTCGAATCCCTGCCTTGACAGTTTAATTCTTTTTAAACATTTAAAGGTAGATCTCTTTTTTTTATGTATATTATCATTATTATTTTTATTATTGTTATTATTATTATTATTATTATTATTATTATTATTATTATTATAATTGTAATTATTAACACTATCATTACTACTATTATTATTATTATTGTTATTATTTTTATTATTATTATTATTATCAATAAAAAATGGTTTTATTATTGTCATTATCATTATAGATATTATTATTATTATAATTATTATTATTAATATTACATTATTATTATTATTATTATTATTATTATTATTATTATTATTATTATTATTATTATTATTATTACTAGTATTACTTTATATAGCAAATTAAAGATTTACAATATATGTATAATTATAGGTACAAATATTAATATACAAAGTAAATATATATAAACTTTAAAATAACAAATAAATTACTAACTTAAATAAATAATATATATATATATATATATATAAACTAGTTTGATAATTATTACATGTTCTTTATGTGTGTTAATATATATATGCATAATATAGGTTCGTGAATCCGAGGCCAACCTTATACTTAATCAATGATGTTATATGTATTTTTACTACAAAATACATTAGGTGAGTATATAGTCCCTTTTTAAACTTTAAATATTTTGGGCTGAGAATACATGCGCTGTTTTTATAAATGATTTACGTTATGGACACAAGTGACTAAAATTACGTTCTACATGGGTTTGAATCAAAAATCCCCTAGCTTGGTAACTTTAACTATTGGTTTATGAACTGGTAGGCGCGAATCCTAAAGATAGATCTATCGGGTTTTACACCCCCACCCAGATGTTGTTCTAGTCACTACTAAACTAGAAGAACGGGTGTTTAGTACTACGAGGTTAACGGAACGCACTTGATTCGGTGCACATATTATTATAACTCAGGGGTACACACTCTTGTTAAGGCTAGTTACCGGGTGCCCACTACTTAGAATGCTTTTCATACACTTGCGAGTGTATTATATTTTTTATACATGAAATCTTGTGGTCCATAGTTATAACGCTGCTAGCATCAAACCTATATATCTCACCAACTTTATGTTGACTTTTTAAAACATGTTATTCTCAGGTATGAATTAAGTCTTCCGCTGTGTATTTGCTCATGTTAAAGATATTATTTGGAGTCGATCATCGCAATGGGACCAACTGTTGAAGACTTCGTCCGGGAGGATTAGGACCGGTCCTTTCAGAACGAGATATGAACGAAATTTATCAAAAGTAAAGACAATAGCAAGGAGTTCTTTTTCAGTAGTTGCGTAATTTGTTTGTGCTCCTTGTAACGTCTTACTAGCATAATATATAGGTTGAAATCGTTTTTCAATCCTTTGTCCTAACACGGCTCCCATTGCAAAATCACTTGCATCGCACATTAGTTCAAACGGTAAATTCCAATTTGGAGTTATCATGATCGGCGCATTAGTGAGTTTCTCTTTAAGAATATTAAAAGATTTGATACATTCATCTGAAAAGATGAATGGAGCATCCTTTTCTAGGAGTTTATTCATAGGAGTGGCAATTTTAGAAAAATCTTTTATGAAACGTCGGTAAAAACCGGCATGCCCTAGAAAACTCCTAACTCCTCTAACATTGGTGGGATGTGGAAGTTTAGCAATTACATCTACTTTAGCTCTATCCATTTCAATTCCTTCCTTTGAGATTTTATGACCCAGAACGATGCCTTCTTTAACCATGAAATGGCATTTCTCCCAATTAAGTACTAGATTTGATTGTTCGCATCTAATCAGCATTCGTTCAAGATTAGCTAGACATGTTTCAAAAGTATCACCGAAGACTGAAAAGTCATCCATGAAAACTTCCATTCATTCTTCTATCATGTCGTGAAAAATCGCCATCATGCACCTTTGAAAGGTTGCAGGGGCGTTGCAAAGTCCAAATGGCATGCGTTTGTAAGCAAAAGTACCATAAGGGCACATGAACGTGGTTTTCTCTCGGTACTCGGGTGCTATTGGAATTTTAAAATATCCGGAAAAACCATCTAGAAAACAATAGTAACTGTTTTCGGCTAACCTTTCAAACATTTGATCAATTAAAGGTAAGGGAAAGTGATATTTTCTGGTGGCGTCATTTAATTTTCTATAATCAATACAAACACGCCATCCTGTTACAGTCCTAGTAGGAATAAGCTCATTTTTTTCATTTGTAATGACAGTCATGCCACCCTTCTTAGGTACGCATTGAACTGGGCTTACCCATGGACTATCAGAAATTGGATACATTAAACCTGCATCAAGCAGTTTAATAATTTCTTTTTTAACAACATCTTGCATATTAGGATTTAGTCTTCGTTGGCGTTGCACATACGTTTTATGACCTTCTTCCATAAGGATTTTATGTGTGCAATACGAAGGACTTATTCCTTTAATATCATGAATTTTCCATGCAATGGCTGGTTTATGAGCTTTTAACACAGAAATGAGTTGAGATTTTTCATTTTCAGTAAGAGAAGACGATATTATTACAGGTAATTCAGATTCACCATGTAAATAAACATATTTCAAATGATTTGGAAGTGGCTTTAACTCTAATTTCGGAGGTTCTTCTATCCATGATTTATATCGATATATGTCTTCTTCTTTTAACATTTGAATTTCTTCTGTTGTTGGTTCATATCCATTAGCCATTAGTGTAGCTAACATTTCAGTTTCATCAATTGGTTCAGTACCTTCTCCTAAAGAACATTCTCCTGTTCCTTGTAATTCTGGAAATTCTTCTAACAATTCTGCGTGTGATTCTATAGTTTGAATATAATAACATGTATCATCTGCAGATTGCGGTTGTTGCATTGCTCTATCAACTGAAAAGGTAACACTCTCGTCCTCTATACTTAGGGTCAGTTTCTTACCAAACACGTCTATCATTGCTTTAGCCGTGTTTAAGAATGGTCTTCCTAATATGAGAGGAACTTGAGAATCTTCTTCCATGTCCAGAACAACAAAATCTACTGGAAATACTAAAGTACCAACTTTAACTAGCATGTTATCCATTATCCCTCTAGGATATTTTATTGATCTATCGGCTAGTTGTATGCTTATTCTTGTTGGTTTCAATTCTCCAAGGTCTAGTTTAGCGTATAGTGAATACGGCATTAGATTTATAGTAGCACCTAAGTCTGCCAATGCTTCTATTGAACTAAGACTACCCAGAAAATATGGAATTGTGAAACTTCCTGGATCGGATAGTTTTTCTGGTATCTTATTCAACAGCACTGCTGAACAATTAGCATTCATAGTAACAGCCGAGAGTTCTTCCATTTTCTTTCTATTTGTGATCAGATCTTTCAAGAATTTAGCATATCTAGGCATTCCTGAAATCACATCAATGAAAGGAAGATTTATATTTATCTGTTTAAACATATCCAAGAATTTGGATTGCTCGGCTTCAAGTTTCTCTTTTTTCATTTTACTCGGGTAAGGAAGTGGTGGTTGGTATGGTTTAACATAAGGTTTAGCCTTAACTGTGTTATCTTCATTAACCTTTTCAACTACCGGTTCTTTTTCCTTATCTTGTTCAGGTTGTGGTTCTTGTAGAGTAGGAATAGCTTCATCAGAAGTTACAGGTATTTCAGGTAGTTTAAGTGTAATGCCACTTCTTGTGGTAATGGCTTTAGCTGTTTCATTCCGGGAGTTAGCATTTGTATCACTAGGTAAACTTCCCGGTTTTCTTTCACCTATTAACCTTGCTAGGTTACTTACTTCTTGTTCCAAATTTTAAATAGAAGCTTGTTGATTTCTAAATGCTTGAGCATTTTGTTCATTGGTATGTTTCTGAGATGTGAAAAACTGCGTTTGAGTTTCAACTAGCTTCGTCATCATATCTTCTAAATTTGACTTTTTATCATCGGTTTGTGGTAGTTTGTTTTGAAAATTAGGTCTTTGCTGGTTGTAAGTATTATTGGATATTTGTTGATTGCTAGGACCTTGTTGGTTGTTGTATGGAACATTTTGGTTATAATTCTGGTTTTGATTGTAAATCGGTTTTGGCGGTTGATAATTATTCTGATAATTATTTCCAGGCCTTTGGTTTATGTATGAAATATTCTCTCTTTGTTCCATTGTTAGCTCAATACTAAGACAATCTTTTGTCAAATGTGGTCCTCCACACTGCTCACAACTAATTCGTATTGAGTGTATATCTTTAGTCATCTTTTCCATTCGTCTCTCGACAGCATCTATCTTTGTGGAAATGGAATTTAAGTCATGGCTAGAATCGGCTCTAGCTGCTTTAGATGATCTAACGATATCTTTTTCTTGGTGCCACACATGTGTGTGGGAAGCAGTGTTATCAATAATTTTATAAGCATCAGTTTCGGTTTTCTTCATAATAGAACCACCAGCTGCTATATCGATGTCTTTCCTTGTAGTGATGTCGCATTCTTGGTAGAATATTTGTACTATTTGACAGGTGTCTAAATCATGTTGCGGACATCCTCTTAATAACTTTCCAAATCTGGTCCATGCCTCATATAGAGTTTCATTCGGTTTCTGTATGAACGTAACAATTTCTCCTTGAAGTCTTACGGCTTTAGATACTGGAAAGAATTGTTTAAGAAATTTTTCAACTAAAACATCCCATGTATCAATCGCCCCTTCAGGTAACGATTCCAACCAATCTTTGGCTTCTCCCTTTAAAGTCCAGGGAAATAACATGAGATATATCTGTTCATCCTCAACTTCTCTTATTTTAAATAGTGTGCAGATCCTATTAAATGTACGAAGATGTTCATTTGGATCTTCCTTCGGCGCACCACTAAATTGGCATTGATTAGTTACCATGTGTAGAATTTGTCCTTTGATTTTATAATCTGGCGCATTAATGTCTGGATGAGTAATTGCGTGACCTTGGCCAGTGCGTTTAGCTCTCATTCGGTCTTCCATACTTAAAGGTTCTAGATTCTCCATGATTGAATTTGTTGAATCTGAATCACTAGAGGATTCTGATTTAATGGTTTGTTCCTCAACAATCTCTGTTTGAATGATTGGTGGTTCCGGAGGAAAAATTAATGGTTCAGGATCTATGAATTGTCCCTGAATATTCTCCGGATTCTCAATTGTGAGGTCGGGTTCAAAAAATGGATTATCGGAAATTTGAATTGGAGTACTTGGTCGACTGGATGACGATTCTAAAGAAAAATCAACGGCGACAATATTAGCTAGATGTCTTGATCGAGTTACAGGTGGTGAACGTACAAAAGGTGGTGAACGTCTTGCTCGGTGCATTCACTGAATATCCTATTAGTTTTTTAAAAAGAAAGAAAAATTATATAAGTTATCCAATTAATAGACTTTTCTGATTTTGCCCACGTTTCGAATAGCCAAAAGATGCAACAGAGGGGCAGGATTCGTTTGGTCTCAATATAATTGAGTACTATTTGGCTCCAATAACCCGGTCCACGTACAAATCCAACTATTACTACGAACCAGAAAATTTTGATGTCTATCAATTTAACCACTTAAAATAAATTTTCGTAATTTTAAGAAATTTAGAGAAGAAGTAGAATAAAAATCTATGTCCTAAAACTAGAATGTCGAGAAATAAGAAAGAAAAAGAGCGCGTCAGTATTAAAATTGGAGAAATAAGAAAGAAAAAGAGTGACTTATAAAACTTTAAAACACTCGACTAACCCAACTTTATTATTATCACTAACTTAAAATTAAAATTGAAAATTGAGATTACTAATTGGAGTGATAATTGATACATAGGTAAAAGGCGTCGAAAAATAGAAATAAGAAAGAAGCGCGTCGAAACTTAAAAAGGAACTAAAAACTTAAAAATTAAAAGTTGCGTCTCAAAATATTAAAGCTTACAAGTAAAACTATATCCCAAATGGCAATAACTTAAAAAGGTACTAAAACTTAAAAAGGCGTCGCAAAATTCTAAAGCACCTAAATCTTAGTCTAAAGAAAAAGCACTTAAGGGATTTTACGGCAAAGCCTAAAAATCTAGAAATAAAAATAACTATGGTAAAAACTATATCTTAAAAGTAAAAATGAGAGAAAAATACAAAAATTACGTTAAAAATAAATGAAAAGAGACAAAATATAAAAATATACTAAAAGTTGTAAAAAGTACAATTTTTATAAAAATATTATTTTTATGTTATTTATTTTATAAAACTATTAATTTTATAAACTAATTAAACTAATTAAACTTAAAATACAAATTAAATAAATAAAACTAAATTAATTAATTATTTAAAATACTAACCCTAATTAGGGTTTTAATTAAATAATAATAATAATTATTATTACACCGTAATTAATGCAGAATAGGGTTTCTGTGTGACCTGTCTGGGCGGCTCCGCGAGTCGCGGTGAACCCAGTTTAATTCCTCTGCAAGTCACGGAGATTGCAGGTTCAAAAGCGACAGGTCAAGTTTCGACAGGTTCAGTTTTATTATTATTTTTTTATATTTTATATATTTTTCTGTTTTAATATTTATATAAAATATTTATATAAATTAAATAAAACTTATATTTGAAAAACTAAAATAAAAATAGAAATACTTTATAATTTTATAAAAATCTTAAAAATATATTTATATATATATATATATATATATATTTTTTATATTTTATATAAAAAATGTATTTTTACAAAAACTAAATAAAACTTAATAAAAATCTTTTTTTTTGTGTGGCGTTTCGCTTCGGCATTCCCCGGCAGTGGCGCCAAAAATTACTTGATGTTATGCGAGGTGTATATGAAATAGCTTATATTTTACTAGGAAAAACTATTAAATACGATACAATTTTACACAAGATATTTATTTATTTATTGAATGGATATACTTAAACCTTGCTACAACACTTATAGGCAGTGTACCTAATCGTACAGTAGTGCAGTTTTTAGTAAGTCCGGTTCATCCACAGGAAATCTTTTAAACAAAGCTTAACGCTATATTAGTTTTAATTTATAAAAATACAAATATATATATAAGTAATATTATTATTATAAAGGGGGGTTTTTACCGTTTAATGACGCGTTTGTCGATTTTTAAAACTTTAGTCGCAGTTAAAACCTAATGTAAAATATTAAAAATAAATATAACTTAATTTAAAGCATAAAGTAAATAACGATAATGAAATTGCGATAAATAAAAGTGCGATAAAATAAAATTGCGATAATTAAAAAGTACGATAATTAAAAGTGCAATTAAATAACAATAAATAAAAGTGCGATAATTAGAAGTGCAATTAAATATAAAATAAAGGAAATTAAATATGAAATAAAAGAATTATGCTTATTTAAACTTCCGTAATCATGATGTTTGACGTGTTGATTTTTAGTTTTATGCTCATGGGTTAATTGTCCTTTGTCCTAGATTATTTAATATGTCCGTCTGGTTTTTGTCCATAACAGTCCATCAGTCATAAATATAAAGTGCGAGTGTCCTCGTCAAATTATCCTTATACCCGAAGTCAAATATTCCAACTAATTGGGGACTTAAACTGTAACAAGATTTTAATACTTTGTTTAATAATTACACCAGGTTATCGACAGCGTGTAACCCAAGGTTTTAATATTTTGTTATCAATTATACCAAGTGTCCTTGTACATAATTTCACCCCTGTTTTAATAATTCCATAGACTATTAATCCATTCCCGTGTCCGGTTAAATGAACGATTATTCGTACATATAAATACCCCGCCCATCATGTCCGATCGAGTATATATGGTTATTTATAGGGATGTCCAATTGTAAATCTTTATATTAAAATTAACAAACTATCATTTAGTTAAACAAATATAAAGCCCATTAATAGCCTATAGTCTAATTTCCACAAGTGTCGTTCTTTTGTCCAAACCCCAATTATGGTACAAAGCCCAATTACCCAATTTTAATATTTTTAGCCCAACATCATGATTACTTCGGATTAAATAAGCATAATAATAATTTAGCTACGAGACATTAATGTAAAAAGGTTGAACATAACTTACAATGATTAAAAATAGCGTAGCGTTACACGGACAGAATTTCGACTTACACCCTTACAACAGTCGCTAACATACCTTATTATTAGAAATTAAAATTAAAATTAAAATATAAATATATATAAATATATATATATATATATATATATATATATATATATATATATATATATATATATATATATATACGTTGATAGAGAGATTGATAAAAGGATATATAAAACGTTCAGAATGCGTTAACTTTTATAGGCATTTTTAGAATTTGGGGCTCCGCGAGTCGCGGAGTTCGTAAATCCAGCTCACACAAGTTTGGATCCTAGTCTGCCAACGGTTTTAATATATAAATATAATATATATATAATTTATATAATTAATTATATATTATATTATATTTATATACATAGTTAACTTGTAATTTTTAGTCCGTTGAATCGAGCGTTGAGAGTTGACTCTGGTCCCGGTTCCGGATTTTCGAACGTCCTTGCGTACAATTTAATATCTTGTACTTTGCGTTTTGAATCTTGTACTCTTGTAATTTCGAGACGTTTCTTATCAATAATTGGAATCACTTTAATTGTATTTTGTACTTTTGAGCTTTTTGGTTGTTTGCGTCTTCAATTCGTCGAATCTGTCTTTTGTCTTCACCTTTTATTATTTAAACGAATATTACTTGTAAATAGGACAACTTCAACTAAAAGCTTGTCTTTCTTGAGGGATAATGCTATGAAATATATGTTCATTTTTAGCATTATCAACCGCCAATAAAAGGAGACCTCGAAGAAAGAAGTAAAAGATGCTTGCCAAAAAAAATACTTAGGTTCTAATAAAAGCAGAACCATAGAAAGACTCGAGAAAAGAACTCCTGGCAGTCAAAAAGAATGATGCTCAATTTTGAAATTTCTGACAAAAAGCTGAAAGGATCATCAAAAATTCGATCTTTCAAAAACTCCTATCAAACCTTCCACTTCCAAACCAACATCTCTTCACGATTCAAGCTGAGTTCATAACCGAGAGTTCTCTCAAATAAGTGATGGAGATTTGAGTCTCGATCAAGCCTATGATGAAGAATGTTAGCATGACTGGATATGAGCGATTTCATTTCTTAGAACTATAGGACACCCAAAACACTTTAGTGAATTGAGTGACCCGAGTAAGATAGCCTCAGTTATGTAACCTCCTCTCGTGGTTGCGGAAAAAAGGTTTGGGAATAACAAAAAGGAATAAAACCAAGTTTTCGCCCCTCCGTCTTGCAGAACAAAAACCACTTGATCACTACGAATAAAAGTCTTCGGTGTTTAAAGTTTGAAAGTTTGCTTGAGGACAAGCAAAGTCTAAGTGTGGGATATTTGATATCGGCTAAAAAGCCAGGTTTTTACCCCCGATATTGAGCTCTGGAAGCATAAAGTTCAAAACTTTGTCGGAAAAATAATCGCTTTTTCGGTTAGATTTGTAGGTACAGTAATTACGAAGACGATGCAAAAAGAATCAAGAGAAACGGAGCTAAAACGAAGATTCTAGAGCGAAAACGGTGAAAGACAAGATATCAAGTTACGATCCAGGAAAATCAGCTGACCAGGCAAGCCAAATGGCATGCCTGGCTCATAAACAGCCTGCCAAACGGCCAGGGCAAACGGCCCCTGCAAACGGGCTGGTCTATCAAACGGCCCCTGCAAACGGCCTGCCAAACGGCCTGCCAATCAGCCTGCCAGCCGTTTGCAGGGAAAATCCAAGTCTATTTAAAGGCTTTTTGTCATCCAATTTCAATACACTTCTCTTCAGTCTCTCACTACAATACTCTTTCTCTCACTAGAGCTTTCAAGGCCTTCTCACCTCCGAGCGGGAAATTAAGTACCCGGAGATAAACGTCGAAGATTGTAATAGGAGCAGTCTAGAGGATGTCAGCACTTGTAATGGTCCGGATCTCGTCTATAAACGGTGAATGCTTTCCTTAATTTAATAAAGTCATCTTGTTATCTTAAGTTGCTTTCATCGTGCATGCCTATCTATCTGTTGCAATTGTTTATTATATGTTGAATACTTTATCTGAAACTTATGCTATTGTTATGCTGAAACCTTGACGGTTTAGAAGTTTAATTTATGGATCACCCTTTCCGCTTATTCACGTGGCTATAACCGAGTATTAGGACTTGATCAACCTTAGAATACGGGTAAGTAGTTATGTGTGCTTAACATCAAAATAGTGATATAGTACCTACGTATGAATAACCATTTATTCATCAAAGAAGAGCTGCCCATCTAGGTTGTGGTTAGAGTAGACAATATAGAGTTCAGTGAACACTAGTCTGCTTAGAAGCATGATTCGCATCAGAAGCAACGTTCTTGAGATGAGTTCATAACCAACATCTCTTCACGATTCAAGCTGAGTTCATAACCGAGAGTTCTCTCAAATAAGTGATGGAGATTTGAGTCTCGATCAAGCCTATGACGAAGAATGTTAGCATGACTGGATATGAGCGATTTCATTTCTTAGAACTATAGGACACCCAAAACACTTTAGTGAATTGAGTGACCCGAGTAAGATAGCCTCAGTTATGTAACCTCCTCTCATGCTTGCGGAAAAAAGGTTTGGGAATAACAAAAAGGAATAAAACCAAGTTTTCGCCCCTCCGTCTTGCAGAACAAAAACCACTTGATCATTACGAATAAAAGTCTTCGGTGTTTAAAGTTTGAAAGTTTGCTTGAGGACAAGCAAAGTCTAAGTGTGGGATATTTGATATCGGCTAAAAAGCTAGGTTTTTACCCCCGATATTGAGCTCTGGAAGCATAAAGTTCAAAACTTTGTCGGAAAAATAATCGCTTTTTCGGTTAGATTTGTAGGTACAGTAATTACGAAGACGATGCAAAAAGAATCAAGAGAAACGGAGCTAAAACGAAGATTCTAGAGCGAAAACGGTGAAAGACAAGATATCAAGTTACGATCCAGGAAAATCAGCTGACCAGGCAAGCCAAACGGCATGCCTGGCTCATAAACGGCCTGCCAAACGGCCAGGGCAAATGGCCCCTGCAAACGGGCTGGTCTGTCAAACGGCCCCTGCAAACGGCCTGTCAAACGGCCTGCCAAACGGCCTGCCAATCAGCCTGCCAGCCGTTTGCAGGGAAAATCCAAGTCTATTTAAAGGCTTTTTTTCATCCAATTTCAATACACTTCTCTTCAGTCTCTCACTACAATACTCTTTCTCTCACTAGAGCTTTCAAGGCCTTCTCACCTCCGAGCGGGAAATTAAGTACCCGGAGATAAACGTCGAAGATTGTAATAGGAGCAGTCTAGAGGATGTCAGCACTTGTAACGGTCCGGATCTCGTCTGTAAACAGTGAATGCTTTCCTTAATTTAATAAAGTCATCTTGTTATCTTAAGTTGCTTTCATCGTGCATGCCTATCTATCTGTTGCAATTGTTTATTATATGTTGAATACTTTATCTGAAACTTATGCTATTGTTATGCTGAAACCTTGACGGTTTAGAAGTTTAATTTATGGATCACCCTTTCCGCTTATTCACGTGGCTATAACCTAGTATTAGGACTTGATCAACCTTAGAATACGGGTAAGTAGTTATGTGTGCTTAACATCAAAATAGTGATATAGTACCTACGTATGAATAACCATTTATTCATAAAAGAAGAGCTGCCCATCTAGGTTGTGGTTAGAGTAGACAATATAGAGTTCAGTGAACACTAGTCTGCTTAGAAGCATGATTCGCATCAGAAGCAACGTTCTTGAGATGTTGTAAGATGATCCGGGATTGAATAAGTGATCGCAAAGGAGAGACTTCTAATCCAATTAGCAGTACCTTAGAATATCTAAGATTGCACATCTGTTAATGTTATGACATAGCTTAGTATTAAGTGGTAGAATGTTACTTTAGTTAGACCGACTAGGATTAAGAAAAGCTGAGACTTTCCTTTAGGGATATACCACTTTGTTCATTTACCTAGGATTCTATCCATAAGGTCTTTTAAACCCTCTAGGTTAACGTTGGGAGTAGGGATATCCGTCTTAGCCAGAATCTTCAAGGCCTAAACTTTTAGTGACAAATCAGTTAGGATTAATCCCAATTGATTAAGGTTTAGTGTTTATTCTTGGAAGTTAAACTCTTGTGATAATTCCCCATCAGAATTCTATTCTTCATACCTATCTATCTTTATCCTTAGAGTTTTATTAATATAATCATAGTTAATCTTAATCTATCACCGCTTGTCACTAGGGTTAACTATATAGGCACTTCTGTCCCACATTACTGAGCAAACATACAAAAATACGAACATGAGTTATATTTACCACTTACTCGTTCAAAGGAAGACAAGTAGGTGAGTTATAGCTGGGAAACCCCAGTTAAATATAAATAATAAAACCATTACTCTCTTTCGATAGTCAGAGCTGACGTGTTGCGACCTAACGACACCGCACAAATAGAACCGTCCATTTTGGCCATATCAATAATATTATTCTAATATGTTGTAAAAATAATATATTTTAAGTTAGTCACAAAATTACAACTAATACTATATAGCATGGATACTTACATGGATAATTTAGGTTTCATCCAACTCCCTCTCAACTTGTAACAGCTTGTTGTTAGGAATTTTGTAAATCTGATGAGTCAAAGAAGTGTTTAGCTAAAAAGTATTTTGAGTCTGTATTATTTGAATCTGTGTATTTAGAGTCTGTAATATTTAGAGTCTGGAAGATTGATTAACACAGACTCTGCTCAACAAGAAATACAGATTCTATTGGTGTTGAATAGAGATAAAGATCAAATCAAATACGCGAGAAACAATTAAAGATAACATTGAAGAGATTTTATCAAAACGAATATCTCTGATTTCTAGGAGAAGATAATTGAAGAGATATGAATTATTTAGTTTCCTTTTATTTTGCTACGTTTGTTTTGGAATAGATTCGATAAGATTTGAGAATCTTGTTTCTCAAATCTATAAATAGGGAACATGTAATTCAACAATTTGACAATTCAATAACAATTTTCTTCTCTATTGTTTCATTCTCTTTATGTCAATTTAATTGATAAAGTTCAATTGATTCCGTATTTTATAATTTATTTGTTATTCTGTTCAATTGATCTTATATAAACGTTCTAGGTTGTTGATTGTGGACCAACAACTGGTATCAGGATATAAATTCTTTTGATTTTCTTTAAACGGTCTATTAAAACCTAGAACAAGAATACACAATCATCATGTCTGCTACAATTACTGCTCCAGTTATGGCAGGAAAAGGTGTTCCCATCTTTGATGGAACTGATTTTACAACCTGGAAACTAAAGTTACTTTGGTATCTAGGTTCCATTCATGATGAAATGGAAAGAGTTCTAACTGAAGGACCAATTATTCCAGACAAATGGACTGAAGAAGTAAGCATTGTTGATGGTACTGTGGTCAAACCTGCTGAGTTTATTCAAACTCCAAGGACTCAGTGGACAGAACAAGATGCTATTCTTTATAGATTTGATAGCAAAATCAGAAGTATCATTAGCAATGCAATTTCTGTTCCTATCTTGAGAAAGGTAGGACATGCTAAAATTGCAAAAGCTATGTGGGACATTCTGTTAAATGATTTTGAAGGAGTTACTATGGTTAAAACTCAAACGTAGAAGAATTTTGTAAGGTTGTATGACAAATTTATTGCTGAACCAAAGGAATCATTGTTTGATCTTCATTCAAGATTTCAGGTTTTGATCAATGATCTGGAAGGTGCTGGAGTAATAAAGACACAAGCAGAGTTGTGTCAAACGTTTGTTGATGCACTTCCAGAAACTTTTGAATTTATCATTACCTCAATGGTAGTAAGTGAGAGGTTGGATAATTATGATCTTAGTGGGTTATTTGGGATCCTCACAAATTTTGAGGAAACCAAATTGAAGAAGAAGATCAATGCTAAGAAGATAGCCAAAGATCCAGATGCTGCTTTAGTTGCAACAACCAAAAGAAACAAAGAACTATTCTCAAGCTATTCTACCAAGGCTGAAACAGATGAGGAAAGTGATGACTCTTCAGAGGATGAAGAGGTTCAAATGCTTGAAGAACAAATGGCTCTTCTTACTCAAAGAATTGAAAAGAAAAAGTTTGGACCTAGGAAAGGAAAAAGTCCTTTTGATCCCAAGAAGGCTACTTGTTTTAAGTGTGGAAAGGTTGGTCACATTGTTGCTGAGTGTTGGTCTAAGGTTGATTCTAGTTCAGACTATGTAAGTATTTGGAAAAAGCATAGAAGTACAAGCAGAAGTACAAGAACTTGAAGAAGGAAGGAGTGAAGCCTGTGGTAAAGAAGGCTGAGAAGGCTCTCTACACAGAAACTTGGGATGATGAAGATTCATCATCTGATGAAGAGGAAGATAAGTGTTTGATGGCAGTTATTGAACAGGAGAAGTCATCTAGTCAATTTGAAGCTGATTTGAAAATTGCTGAGAAACTTAATAGTCAATCAAATATTGATAAATCTACTGCCTATAAGGTACAAAATTTTGTTCACTATGTTGATAATGAAAAGATAAGCATGTTTCAGTATTTGTTGAATGACTTTAAATCATGCTTAGATGAGAACAAAAGATTAAAATCTGAACTAGATAATCTTAAAGCCATAATTAGAGAGAAAGATTTACACATAAGTGAAACAGAGCAATGTAGAATTAAGTTAGTAGCATACATATCTAGTTTTAATAAGGAGATTATAAGATTTGATGATGAGAAAAGAAAAATTAGAGAAAGAGCAGATAATTATGAAAAGATTTATAAATCTTGGTGTGTATCATCTAAGAAAAATTCAGATGCTATAGCTAGGCAAATACCTGCATATATTAAGGCTGTGCTTGGTGTAGGTTTTGATCTCAAGAATGATACTGGAGTTGAAAAAGAAAAGGATCCAAATATATTTAAGCCTGTGATTTTACATAATACTTTTCTTAAGGTTGATGGTGATAATCAATACTTAACAAATGCTTTTGTTATGCCAGAATTAGGATTCATCTATAGCACTGAGACCATATCAGGATCCGGAAATACAGACTCAAATTCAGAGTCTGGATCATCAGACTCTGATATAGACTCAGTCAAACAAAGTGATACTGTGATCTCAGAAATAACACATGATGATTCTAAAAGTGAAAAACAAAAGTGTTTTGAAGTCAAAGCTATTACTAAACTGAAAAAGAGAATTTCAAAACTCTGTAAAAATCTGAAAGATAAACCTAAAGTCAAAAATGAGTTAGACAAACCCAAGAGTCTTGGAAAAGTTGACAAATGGATAAAATTAGACAAACAATGGTCAAACATTCAGAATCAATGTAAAGAAAAAATTATTTGGATAAAAACTAAACCATTTGTTTGGAGAGTAAAAAACTCTTCATGTGAACCCACTGTAAAGTGGGTTCCCAAAGGTAACTAATGTTTTTTGTTCTTGTGTCTTGTGCAGAATGAAAGAAAATGGTTTTTAGATAGTGGATGCTCAAGACACATGACAGGATGCAAGGAGCATCTTGAAGGGTTTGTAGAAGAAAAAGGTCCTTCTATCAGATATGGGGATAATTCTGTTGGTAAGACTATTGGGTATGGATTTGTCAAAGCTGGTGGTGTTACTTTAAAAAGAGTTGCTCTTGTAGAAGGATTAATGCATAATCTGTTGAGTGTGAGTCAAGTTGCTGATGAAGAATGTGAGATAAGGATAAGGAAAAATGCTGGAATCATCTATGATCCTAAAGGGAAACCTATCTTGGTTGCTTGGAGGCAACAAAATGTATATGTAGTTGATCTTGATGCTACAGATTATGGTATTGATACTTGTCTTTATTCACAGATTGTTCCTGAGTTAAATTGGTTATGGCATAGAAGACTTTCTCATTTATACTTCAAAAATATAAATGAACTGTCTAAAAAGAAGTTAGTAAGAGGGCTGCCACAGCTCTCCTACAAGAAGGATAAAGTCTGCTCTGCTTGTGTTAATGGTAAACAAACCAAAGCTCATTTTCACTCTAAGACTCTAGCTACCATTAATGAACCACTTCACATGCTTCACATGAACCTCTTTGGGCCTATGAACATTGGAAGTCTGAGTGGAAAGAAGTATACGGCCTATGAACATTGGAAGTCTGAGTGGAAAGAAGTATACCCTGGTGATTGTTGATGAGTACTCTAGGTTTACATGGGTAATTTTCTTGTATGCTAAAAGTGATGCACCAGAAGAAATCATTAACTTGATTAAGAAGGAGCAGGTACAAAAAGGCAAGTTGGTCAAACAATTAAGAAGTGATCATGGAACAAAGTTCAAGAATGCTACTCTTGTTGAGTTTTGTGAAAGTGTTGGTATTGGTCAAAATTTCTCTGCTGTTAGGACACCACAACAAAATGGTGTTGCTGAAAGAAGAAATAGGACTCTTATTGAAGCTGCAAGGACTATGTTGTGTCATGCAAATGTTGCTATCAGGTTTTGGGCAAAAGCAGTAAATACTGCTTGTTATACTCAAAAATAGATCTATTATTGTCAAGAAGCATGGAAAGACTCCTTATGAGCTTTATCACAAGAAAGTTCCTACTGTTCACTATTTTCAAATTTTTGGCTGTAAATGTTATATTCTCAATCAAAGAGATTTGCTAGGCAAAATGGAACCTAAGTCTGATGAAGGCATCTTCATGGGATATTCATCTGTTTCTAAAGCTTATAGAGCTTTCAACTCTAGAAGAAAGAAGATTGAGGAATCTATTCACATCACCTTTGATGAGAATTCCGTTGTTACAGATATCTCTGCTAACACAGATTCCAATATTCTGTTTGAAGTCTCTCCCAAATATGATGAGTCTGGCTTACAGACTTACTTTTCAGAACATGAATCTGAAGATGAAGATAGTTGTGTAAAAGTTAATGACTCTTTGAATACTTCAAATAAAACTTCCTCTACTGAAGAAGAAGAAGTTACCGATGTTTCTATTGAAGTAAATGCTAATGAAGGAGAAGTCAATGTTGTTCCTGTGATTCATGGTTCTGAGAGTACCAGAAGATCTACAAGATCTATTAATCCTCCAAGATATCTTGAGGATTATGTTGTCAACACAAAATGATTACCAAAAGGAGGTTCTACTTCACATACTCCTATGTCTGATGATGCAATTGCTAATTACTATTTGTATACAAGTTTTCTGTCTCTCATAGAGCCTAAAAAGGTTGATGAAGCTTTGAAGGATGATGACTGGGTTGAAGCTATGACAAAAGAATCAATGGAGTTTGAAAGAAATGAAGTGTGGACTTTGGTACCTAAGCCTGCTGGAAAGACTGCTATTGGAACTAGATGGGTGTACATGAATAAGGTTGATAAAGATGGTATTGTTGTAAGAAATAAAGCTAGGCTTGTTGCTCGAGGTTACAGGCAAGAAGAGGGTATTGATTATGATGAGACTTTTGCTCCTGTAGCAAGAATAGAGGCAATCAGACTCTTCTTATCTTATGCATCACACATGGACTTTGAAGTGTCATAAATGGATGTAAAGAGTGCATTTTTGAATGGGAAACTATAGGAGGAGGTGTATGTTAAACAACCTCCAGGTTTTGTAAGTAAAAAATTTTCTGATTATGTTTACAGGCTTGATAAAGCATTGTATGGTTTAAAACAAGCACCAAGGGCTTGGTATGATACTCTGACATCTTTTCTTCTATCAAATAAATTTGTCAGAGGATCAATAGACAAAACCTTATTCATTAAAAAGAATAGAGGTGATGTCTTGCTTGTTCAGATTTAGGTGGATGATATCATTTTTGGATCTACAAATCCACATTTGGGTAAATGGTTTTTTGATACAATGTCTAAGCAATACAAAATGAGTAACTTGTGTAAGTTAAATCACTTTTTGGGTTTGCAAGTCAAACAAAGTCCTGAGGGAATTTTCATAAATCAGAGCACTTATGTTTTAAACTTAATTGAAAAATATGGTTTTAGAAATTGTTCCACTTTGAAAACTCCCATGAGTGTGTCTGAGAAATTGAGCAAACATGAATCTGGAAAATCTATATGTGAAAAGACTTATAGGGGAATGATTGGCTCATTATTATACCTAACTACTAGCAGACCTGATATCATGTTTGCTACATGTTTATGTACAAGATATCAGGCAGACCCAAAAGACTCTCATTATAAGGTTATTAAAAGAATTTTTAGGTACTTAAAAAGGACTCCTAATTTGGGTCTGTGGTACCCCAAAGGTTCTGGTTTTGATCTCATTAGGTATACAGATGTGACTATGCAGGGTGTAAGCTGGATAGAAAAAGTACTTCAGGTGGTTGTCAATTATTGGGTGGAAAATTGGTTAGTTGGTCAAGTAAAAAAGCAAAATTCTGTTGCTACTTCAACTGCAGAGGCTGAGTATGTTGCTGCTGGTGGATGTTGTGCTCAATTGTTATGGATGCAACATCAATTGGCAGATTATGATGTGATTCTGTCAAAGACTCCTATTATGTGTGATAATGAAAGTGCAATTGCAATAACTAAAAATCCCGTGTTTCACTCAAGAACTAAACATATTGAGATTAGACATCACTTCATCAGGGATTGTGTTGAAAAAGGAAAAGTTGTGCTAAAATTTGTGGGAACTAATGATCAGTTGGCTGATATCTTTATAAACCTTTTAGTAAAGAAAGGCATTTTTATATTTTGGAAAGGTTAGGCATGTTGAACCCTTCTCCAGAGATGTTATCTGGAGAATCTGAAAAATGAGTATTTTCTAGTCTGGGTGACGTCATCCAGATTCTGGTTTTATAGACTCTATTATAAAACTCCTTTCTTATTTCTTGAAATTACATAAAAATTTTATGTAAATTAAAAAGTTCTTCTGTTTTTGTAATGATTAGATTTTGTAAAATCTGTTACAACGGCTAGCTTTTAGTTAATTTCAAACGGTAAATTTTTTTGGGGGGCAAACGGTAACTTTGATGTCAAATTGTTTAATTAAGGTAAATCAGGGTTTTGTGAACTGTATAAATAGATAGATTCAACCTTTGGGAAACACTTTTGCTATCAAAGTTCTACAGACTCTTCTACATCATCTTCTAATCAAATACGATTGATCATCTGGTATTCGATTACTGTTCATCATCTTGTTAAGTTTTTTTTAAAAGAAAATGGTGAAATATATTCCTTACGTTCTTATTCCTACTGCTAATATGAATAGGACTCGCCCTATTAAACAAGGTAAGGATGTGCAAGTGCCTGTAAATAATCGGGTGGCTTGTATTGATATACCTTCTGATTTTTCAAAACCAGGGATATGAACAACTCATTATGTTTTTGCAAAATCATCCTCTCAGAGAAGGATTTTTCAAAACCCCTGATTACATGTATTCAGCTATACTTGCAGAATTTTAGTATACATGTAAGATGACTCTGAAGCTAGAACCATCACTGGCACGTATGGTGATGGTGAAAATACTTTAACTATACTTTAACCATCTTTAAGATGAGTTTTGAATCTGCCTACTAGAGACAGTTTTGTTGCCTTTGCCTCTAAATCTTAGGCAAAGCAAAGTTTTCCAATGGTGGGTCAACCTATGACTACAGGCACCATTAGAATTGTGATGACCCGAGAATTTTCGACTAAATTTAAACTTAATCTTTATATGATTTTGATACGATAAGCAAAATATGTAATGTTGAGTCTTGAAAAAAAAATTGAAACGATGTTCATATATTCAATTGACCTTCGACTGCTCTCAACGATTCACGAACAATTAATTGTAAATTGATATATGTGTATGTATATATAAATAATAATTCGAAATATAATTTAAAGTATTATATGTTGTAGGTATTAAAAATTAATAAAATAAAAATAGGATATTATAATAATTGTTATTTAAAAATAAATATTAAATGATTGTAATACTCATTTGATGTTTCGATTGATATTAAGCAAGTTAAATTCAAACTTATGTAATTTTAAAATAAACGGTGACACGAAAATGAGTTCTATAAATTTTAGGCTCATTAAAAATGTATTTAGGAACTATTTGTTAAGTTTTCACATTTTTATATATATTACCCAGAAATGAGAGGGACAGTTGATGTAATTTTGATTTATTAAATTAAGTATTGAATTTTATACCATAATGACCAAAATAAATAAATATAGTTAATTTAAAAATTTGGGATTTTTTCGAAAACTTTTATCCCTGATTAAAAAAAACGGAGTACGAGATATTAACCAATAAAGATTGTCAGCCGTCTATAGTCATTTAAGTCCGTGATATTATGACATGAATGGGAGTTACTGTATAATTATTCAATCATAAATTTCTCTTGTTTCTAATTGATGCAGTCCAATCATCTTTTTATATACTGACCATCCATGTAAAACACCACTTGTATTCCTCTTCACTCTTTCCTATTATCATTATGTTTTTTTTATTTGACATATATCATATATTTATATGAGTATAAAATCCATAGATAGGAACACATAAAACTTTTTACTTCACTATCCACGATCACACACCACCGCCACCTTGAGCAACCTCAAACCATCACCCAGTCACCTTCAACGACACCATCACTACCCTAACTGTCGACACCCTCAACCACCATCACCACTCTAACCTTCGCCACCTTCCATCCACTTCCGGTCACCATTCAAATACGTCACCTTAACATCACCTCTTCATGAACCCACCACTATTTTCATCAAACTTTCCCTACTTATTTCCCACGACCACCGTGAACGGCCACTTCACTAGGGCTGATGTTATACGATGACGGATGACACCACACCACTAACCACGACTTCAACTATCATGAACCAACTCTATCTCCCTCCTCTCTTTTTATCCGTAAACCATCACCAATCTGCAACTATTCGAGCACCTTCATCATCAAAACTAGTTTTTCTCTTGCTCCCTGTTTTGGTCCTATCAAACTCAAATAATTGGCCACTAATATGAAATTATGAAGCATGCGTGACTACCACTACTTTTAACTATTCTATTATAATATATTTAAACGTACCCAAAAACCCTTTACCTGAATCACTAATTTAGCGCATGAAATTGTGGAGCATGGGACCCCTTTCCAAATCACGTGCAAGTTAGGGAATTTATTTCCCATATGAATACTACTGGATACTATTATTATGTGGCTGCAATTATTAACGGGCTATAAACCTTGATTGGGCTAATTCAGCCCACTAGTTCTAATCGGGGCCTCAAAAATTACCCAACAGAGAATAGATGATGAAGGGAGGATGACTAATTCCGGTGATGACGTTTTTAAATAGGATAATGAGGTGATTAAGTGATGAGTTACAATAAACATGAAGGTGATGATGTGCTCGTGATTTTATGTAATGCTTGATGATGATATCGTGATATTATGTTGATGATCACGACGACTTCAATGATGAACGAATGATGATCATAATGGTAATGAACCGTGAGCTTATGATGTAATGAAAATGATATAAGTTGGTGTTTACGTGATATTGATAACAAAGAAGAAGAGGTGAAAGATGATAATGAAGTCGATGGTAATCATGGTTATGATATAGATTATGATGTACGATGATGATGATGATTTTGTGAAAGAAGTTAACGATGATGGTGATGATTAAGATGTTAATCGATGAAGATAGCTATAGGATAGTATACTGATCATGATAATAATACGGATTAGGATATGAAGGATGAACCTTAGTTGTTCACGAATTGGTATCTAAATCCATTGAAGTTCTGTTACAGATTCAATTAGGATTGGACTAGACTTAAGTAAAATGGGTTATACAAATTGGGCTAGGCTAATTTATCTATTGGGTCTATTGTTTAAGAGGTGTTAAAGATTGTTGGGCCATGTAATCATTTTGTTGTTGGGCCGAAGTCCTTCATTTTCTGTTGGGCCAAGAAATTATTAATGAAGAACATGTTAAGTTGAAACCATGAACAAATTGATAGATGATGAGGAACGATTTAGTGGTTTGGGAAGAAAATGGTTAGCGAGAGGTCGCGGGTTCGAGCCCGGTTCTTGTCATTTTTTTAGAAAATCTTTTAAAGGTAGTATTCTAACTATTATTATTATTGTTGTTATTATTATTATTATTATTATTATTATTATTATTATTATTATTATTATTATTATTATTATACTAAATTTGATTATTGTTACTATTATTTTTATATAAGTATTATGGTTATTAGTATTATTATTGTTAATATTAGGATTAGTAATTTAAGTATTGTTAAGTACATATTTTTTTTAACTTATTATTATTATTATTATTATTATTATTATTATTATTATTATTAAAAACTATCATTATTTTTAAATTTATCTTTTTATTAAAATTTTTATTATTTTTATCATTATTATTATTAGTATTATTAATATATTAAATAAAGATTTTATATATATATATATATATATATATATATATATATATATATATATATATATATATATATATATATATTTATGACATAAGACTTAACTACATTAATATCAATATTACATATTAAATAACATTTTAATGAGTAATTACTATATTAAAAATTTAATGTGATAAGTATTAGTTATATAAAATATATAGATTAAGTATAAATTTATCTATATAACATATAATATAACAAGTATATGATTAATAATATATATAAACTTGTTCGATTACTATTTTGTGTTAATAAATATACAAATGATATAGGTTCGTGAATCCAAAGCTAACCCTACACTTGTTCAATGACGTCATATGTATTTTTACTACGAAATACAGTATTGTGAGTTTCATTACTCCCTTTTATTATATTTTTGGGACTGAGAATACATGTGCTTTTATAAATGTTTTACGAAATAGACACAAGTAATTGAACTACATTCTATGATGAATTATTATACCGTATATCCCTTTTGTTAGTCTGGTAACCTAAGAATTAGTGAACGCCACTAATTGACGCGAATCCTAAAGATAGATCTATGGGCCTTGACAAGCCCAGCCAGAGAATTTGAACTGCTTTAGTACTTCGAGGTTTATATTATATACAGATGAGGTGCCTGTATGGGGATATGCTAGATGCATTTTTATTAATGTCGGTTACCAGGTGTTCATCATATGAATGATTTTTATCTCTATGCCGTGCGAAATGCCTGATATGAGATTATATTTATGAAGAATGGAAATGAAATCTTGTGGTCTATTAAAATATTGAAATGATTATTATGATAAATTAATGAACTCACCAACCTTTTGGTTGACACTTTAAAGCATGTTTATTCTCAGGTATGAAAGAAATCTTCCGCTGTGCATTTGCTCATTTTAGAGACATTACATGGAGTCATTCATGGCATATAGAAGTCAGTACCTCGCAATGGAACCAAATGTTGGAGATTTCGTCCAGGTGGATTAGGACGGGTCTCTACAAGAATGAACATGTTTTCTTCAAGATGGAGATTTATAATTGCAAATATTTTAAGAATCCTAAGTTATAAAAGTGGAAGTTTGAGTGAGATGGAAATCCAAATTTTTAATGCTTTTGAGACAGGGAGAGATATAGATTTTGCAAATCTATTTTTAATGAACTTTTAATGCTGGTTGAAAGGAGAACTAGGGATCACAATGTCCCATTCATTAGATTCATGAGTCTGATGTTTGAGGATGCCCTATCTCCACCTTTGTATGCAGGGCTGAATCATGAGTTTGACTTTATGGCAGTACCAGAGTGCAGCAGTAAAATGTTTCACTTACCTATTAACCCTCTTGAGGTTGATTTAACACCAGCTATGTTGGTGTGGGTTGGAGTCAACAATCAACCAACAGATAATGTTAGGTCATCTTCCTCAGAGGATTGGCAACCTGAATCTGGGGAGGATGAAAGTTCAGACTCTGATTTATCAGACTCTGATCTGTTCACAGACTCTGGGTCGTCTCCCAGTCCTAGTCAAGGGGCTCATTCATCTGTACCATAAGTTAAACACTCAACCAATGATGCAGATTCGACAGCTCCCTGTATTGCAGGTGATCAAGGTGTTTCTTCTACAACACCTTCAGGTATGAATAATAATTTGCAGAATGAGGATATGAGTGAGGTACAAACACTAAACTCTAACCCATCCTCACCCACTGCTACTGAAGAATTAAATCTTTCCTCACACAACCTTATGACTTCACCATGTCATACAGAGAATACCACCATACTTGAAACCATAGATGAACTAGCATCTGTAGACTCCCATCTAAATATGTCTACTAGGTTAGATGCTAAAATCAATGCTTCTTCATCTCTGCTAGGGACTGATGAAGTAATTGGTCAAACCCATCCTTCACATGTTAGAATAGTTAAACTGGATTTCCACATTACTGGCACTGAGAAAACCCCCTCAGATGCTCAAACTGCAGAGATCCCAATCCTGGACTCAACAAACCAATTCATAGCTTCACCAAATTCACCTAAACCTACTACTACCTCAGATGCAAATCTGACTCAGTCATCTCTCACAAATGACTCGTTACACATTCTAGCACGAGCTGCCAATGCTAATCTCAGGTCACAGGGTGAGGTACAGGCTCCAAAACCTTCCGTGTTTCATGATCTCAGTCCTTCTCAATAGGAGGAAGGTGAGAACACACAAACAACACAATCACTCCATACTGGTATTCCACCCAAATCTGAGGCACATGTCAACTTGGTTGATATGTTGAATACTTTGACTAAGTGGACTACACAGTTTGATGACAAGCTAAAAGGTGTGCAGGATGGGTTTAACAACTTGAATAATAACTTGGCAACCAGAAATGAGCTGGCGGAGGTAAGGAGGTTGGTTGAAAATTTGACAAGTGTGGTGATGCAGGTACAGAAAGATCAGGCAACTACTTCATGTTTTAACAATGCTATTTTACCGACTATCAACAGAAGGTTAGATTCAATGGAGATAGCTATTAATGAGGTTGACAGTCTTCGATCAGAAGTTGCTGGTCTATCTACAGAGCTTGGAACTATTAAAGATTTGTCAGAAAGGGTCTATGATCATATTACTCACATAGATCCTCCACCAATGTCTAATGAAGAGCTAGATGATGTCAAAAAGGGGGAGAACAAGATAAAGAGGGATGCCATTGATGCATTCATTGCAAAGCATCCAGGTAAAAGGGTTAAATTTGTTAATGATGGTGCAGGTGACTGGATTCCTTGGATAGTAGGTTTTGGAGGTTTTACAAGGGTTGAAAAGGAATCAAAGGCTGAGGGGGAGTCTAAGGCTGAGGGGGAGCCTAAGGTTGCAGAGAAGTCAAAAGAGGGTGAAGGTGATTCAAAGATTGAGGGGGAGGATAAACCTGAACAACAGCAGCAACAGTCTAAACCAAAAGTCACTAAGTTGTACTCAAGAAAGAAAGTTATTCCAAAAAGGAAAAAGAAGGATGAAGGGTGCAAATCAAGTGTTATTAGCATTGAGTCTGGTGATGATAGTGATAGTGATGATAATGATATGATATCTGTTTTGGCTATGAACAGGTTGGAAAGGAGAAGGGCTAGAGTAGAAAAGAGAGTAGAATCTGTTAAACAGAGCTCAGATACAAATGTGCAAAGAAAAGAGAAGGTTGCTGGTAAAAGAAAAATGAGTCCTGCAGAAGAAGCTGTTGATGATTTAATTAGAAAAGCTGATGCCGCAGAAGGAATGTCTATTGAAAATTATCTGCAGATGATAGAAGAACAAGAGTCAAGGTCTAAAGCTGAGAAACTTTTTTTAAAAAGATTAGAGGAAGAAAGAGAAATGGCTGAGAAATTAAATGATAGATTTTCCTATAGAGGTTTTGAAGACAATATAATTTTGATTGTATTTTAAGAAGAAACGATGATAGAATTGTTAGTATTGAGTTGATCTTGGATGATGGAAGCAAAAGGATAATCAACATATTCATTTTAGGTTTCTTTGAGTGGAAAGCAATTACAAGGTGTATTAGAAAGCTGCAGGAATGGGATTTGAAACCAGAAGTTCTTAGACAAATTCATATGTTAGTTCATGTTTCATATGAACTGGGTATGATAGCAGAAGAAGAATATAAAGGATACTACAGAGTTCATTCAGAGGAAGAAAGGACAAAAATTGATAGGGCAAATCTGATTTTTGAAAATGAGAAGCATCCAATGTTTCAGGTTCCAAGTCATGTGAAGTTTGAAGATAATGATTATATGTCTGATCCTGAAGGGTTGATATATAAAGATAGAAGGAATACTAAATATTTTATGAAATTTGATAAGTTCAAGGATACACAGCTAAGCCATCTGATTGCACTTCTTAAGAAGTGTGAATCTGAACAGAGTTTACCATTCAGAAGAAAATTGGTGGACTTTTTGTTTCTAAATTTGACTGAGATTGAAAGTAATTCAAGTCTGAGGTTCATGAGTGATGTTATCAAAGATGAGTATGCAAAACTTCAGAAGAAAAGAGCACCAAATGAATCTTCAAGTCAAAGAAAGGGTGGAGGAAAGAAAAGAAAAATTGTTTGGTTCTAAGCAATTGTGTCTGTAAGTTTGTTTATGTCTTCAGACCAGTTAAGCTTATATTTTTGTTTTTTATGTTTTGACATCATCAGATAGGGGGAGATTGTTAGGAATTTTGTAAATCTGATGAGTTAAAGAAGTCTTTAGCTGAAAAGTATTTTGAGTCTGTATTATTTGAATCTGTGTATTTAGAGTCTGTAATATTTAGAGTCTGAAAGATTGAAAAACACAGACTCTGGTGAACAAGAAATACAGATTCTATTGGTGCTGAATAGAGATAAAGATCAAATCAAATACGCGTGAAACAATTAAAGATAAGATTGAAGAGATTTCATCAAAACAAATATCTCTGATTTCTATGAGAAGATAATTGAAGAGATATGAATTATTTCGTTTCCTTTTGTTTTGCTACGTTTGTTTTGGAATAGATTCAGTAAGATTTAAGAAGCTTGTTTCTCAGATCTATAAATAGGGAACATGTAATTCAATCCAATTCGTTAATTCAATAATGTAATGACCCGGAATTTTCCGACCAAATTATACTTATGAGATTAATATTTACATAAATTAAACTATACCAACATGATAAGCAATCCAAATTATTGAGACTTGTGTTTGAAAAGAGTTTTACACAACGTTTGACCGTCCAATATGACCGATGATATCACGAACTATATAACATACGATAATTATACGTTTGTGTATATATATATGTATTTATATATATTTAACATGATCTAAGGATGGTTTAACATCTCATTGTGTACTAATGACAATGAGTTATAAGTATATTTTGAAACTACTAACTTAAGTTTTCAAAACGATAACTATACGTAACATTCTTTGATATATATACTTATAATCTATAATGCTTATACATGTATCGTATATATAATGTATTTAATCACTTTTTAAGAACTTAAATACATAAAACAATATAAGTATATTCATAAAAGATAGCAATATTTGAATTCTCGTTCCGTTTCCTCAAGATTTCTATACGTATATCTAGGGTATATGTACCCGTATCATACCCAGCTTCTATACGTATTTACTATTGGTATATACACATCAAATCAATATCCTAATCAACATTATTACTGCCCTAGATATGAGGTAACTAGGATTTGTCAAGTAGTATGAATTATTAGTAAGAAAACAAAGTTAGGAATCCTTTTCTTTCTTTATATACTAAAAACGTTTTTATAAATGAACACCATTTCTTCACTCCATTTTCTCATACCTACACCCTCATTTCTCTCTCAAAATACTCCTAAATTCATACTTGATCATCTCCAAGCATTTTCCCCATCATTTAGCTTCAATTACAAGCCTTAAACACCATAAGAAAACTCTTTCAAGAACATATCAAAATAACCACCCATTCGAAGAAGTTTACTTCCAACCTTTTGATCTAACTCCACCACTCTTTGATTTCAAGATTATTTCTTATCTTTTGCAGTAAATTTGTTCAAGTAACTTGAGGTAGTAACCTTGTTCATAATCTTATTCAATTCATATTCATATAGCTATCTTATTTTGTGGTATAAAATTTTAACAACAAGAACATAGTTTGAATGATTTCAAACTAAACTTGTTCGCAAACTAAATAGATCCTTCTAATTTGACTTTTAAAACACTTCAAGACCTTTAATATATCATAATGATATGCTAACCTAACAAGATATAACTTGGTTTTACAAAGAACATCTTAAAAACTGAATCTACGTCGTCGGAGTGCAACCGGGGGCTGTTTTGGGTTGGATAATTAAAAACCATCTTGAACTTTGAATTGAAAGTTCATGTTCTGGAAAAATGATATTTCTTATGAATATGTTAACACATAAAAATTTCATGGTTTAACTCAAAGTGTAAGTATTTTTAGAAAAATGATCATTAAATGTTGTTTTTATGATGGAAAATGATCACTTTCATAAGTTTCACCAAAGTTTGACCTATAACCTATGATTTTGAATACAAACTAAGGTATTTTCAGTTCATATTCTTAAAATTTGACTCGATCCAAGGAAGTGGCAAGTTGAACCAACAAAAACGGAGTTGTAATTAAGAAACTACGACTAAAACAAGATTGGGTATCCGAAGCTAGTTTAGCTACGAAAATATTTGGAGAAAAAGTAAATTAATCATATCTTTTCTAATTAATATGATATTTTATATATAATTACTTATGATTTAATTTTATATATTTCAGGACCACCCGTAAACAACACGAGAAGATTAATCATAAGACCTCATGATTGTACGCAACACGTCATTTGACAACACGGTACTTTATGTACGCAACACGTCATTTGACAACATGGTACCATGGGTCGAGATTAATTCTGATCAATACGAATACGATGGGGTCTTTATTTATTTTATTTAAGCAACTAATTGTGGACCACTGACATCGGACTGCTAACTACGGACTAAGAAAATAGTAAAAGTATATATATATATATATATATATATATATATATATATATATATATATATATATATATATATATATATATATATATATATATATATATATATATATATATATATATATATATATATGTAACGATTACTTAAAAAGAAAATATGTTGATATATTATATATATGGTTAGGTTCGTGATATCTATCGGAGACCAAGTCGAATTAAATACCTTCAAGGCAAAAGTGAGTTTCATTTGCTCCCTTTTTAATTGCTTTTGCAATATATATTTTTGGGCTGAGAATACATGCGCTGCTTTTATAAATGTTTACAATAGACACAAGTACTTAAAAATATATTCTACGTTGAGTTGTACCACTGGCATATTTCCCTGTAGCTTGGTAACTACTATTTACATGGGTATTGTAAACGCGAATCCTGTTGATAGATCTATCGGGACTGGCAACCCCAACCGGACTGGACGACCAGTATTCAACGGTTGCACAGTACTTCGTTTTGGTGACTACACTTGGTACGGTGTAGTGAGATTTCATAATAAAGGGAATATGCGACGTTGATTAAATGTTAAGTATGGTTACCAAGTGCTCAACCACTTAGAATGCTTTACATACACTTGCGAGTGTATTATGTTTATGATTATGAAATCTTGTGGTCTATTAATGAAATTTCCCGTTCTTATTGATTAAAAATGTTCCATATTAATTGATTTCGTTGCGAGGTTTTGACCTCTATATGAGACGTTTTTCAAAGACTGCATTCATTTTTAAAACAAACCATAACCTTTATTTCATAAATAAAGGTTTAAAAAGCTTTACGTAGATTATCAAATAATGATAATCTAAAATATCCTGTTTACACACGACCATTACATAATGGTTTACAATACAAATATGTTACATCGAAATCAGTTTCTTGAATGCAGTTTTTACACAATATCATACAAACATGGACTCCAAATCTTGTCCTTATTTTAGTATGCAACAGCGGAAGCTCTTAGTATTCACCTGAGAATAAACATGCTTTAAACGTCAACAAAAATGTTGGTGAGTTATAGGTTTAACCTATATATATCAAATCGTAACAATAGACCACAAGATTTCATATTTCAATACACATCCCATACATAGAGATAAAAATCATTCATATGGTGAACACCTGGTAACCGACATTAACAAGATGCATATATATAAGAATATCCCCATCATTCCGGGACACCCTTCAGATATGATATAAATTTCGAAGTACTAAAGCATCCGGTACTTTGGATGGGGTTTGTTAGGCCCAATAGATCTATCTTTAGGATTCGCGTCAATTAGGGTGTCTGTTCCCTAATTCTTAGATTACCAGACTTAATAAAAAGGGGCATATTCGATTTCGATAATTCAACCATATAATGTAGTTTCACGTACTTGTGTCTATTTTGTAAATCATTTATAAAACCTGCATGTATTCTCATCCCAAAAATATTAGATTTTAAAAGTGGGACTATAACTCACTTTCACAGATTTTTACTTCGTCGGGAAGTAAGACTTGGCCACTGGTTGATTCACGAACCTATAACAATATATACATATATATCAAAGTATGTTTAAAATATATTTACAACACTTTTAATATATTTTGATGTTTTAAGTTTATTAAGTCAGTTGTCCTCGTTAGCAACCTATAACTAGTTGTCCACAGTTAGATGTACAGAAATAAATCGATAAATATTATCTTGAATCAATCCACGACCCAGTGTATACGTATCTCAGTATTGATCACAACTCAAACTATATATATTTTGGAATCAACCTCAACCCTGTATAGCTAACTCCAACATTCACATATAGAGTGTCTATGGTTGTTCCGAAATATATATAGATGTGTCGACATGATAGGTCAAAACATTGTATACGTGTCTATAGTATCTCAAGATTACATAATATACGATACAAGTTGATTAAGTTATGGTTGGAATAGATTTGTTACCAATTTTCACGTAGCTAAAATGAGAAAAATTATCCAATCTTGTTTTACCCATAACTTCTTCATTTTAAATCCGTTTTGAGTGAATCAAATTGCTATGGTTTCATATTGAACTCTATTTTATGAATCTAAACAGAAAAGTATAGGTTTATAGTCGGAAAAATAAGTTACAAGTCATTTTTGTAAAGGTAGTCATTTCAGTCGAAAGAACGACGTCTAGATGACCATTTTAGAAAACATACTTCCACTTTGAGTTTAACCATAATTTTTGGATATAGTTTTATGTTCATAATAAAAATCATTTTCTCAGAATAACAACTTTTAAATCAAAGTTTATCATAGTTTTTAATTAACTAACCCAAAACAGCCCGCGGTGTTACTACGACGGCGTAAATCCGGTTTTACGGTGTTTTTCGTGTTTTCAGGTTTTAAATCATTAAGTTAGCATATCATATAGATATAGAACATGTGTGTAGTTAATTTTAAAAGTCAAGTTAGAAGGATTAACTTTTGTTTGCGAACAAGTTTAGAATTAACTAAACTATGTTCTAGTGATTACGAGTTTAAACCTTCGAATAAGATAGTTTTATATATATGAATCGAATGATGTTATGAACATCATTACTACCTCAAGTTTAGTAGGTAAACCTACTGGAAGTGACAAGAAATGATCTAGCTTCAAAGGATCTTGGATGGCTTGAAAGTTCTTGAAGTAGGATCATGACACAAAAACAAGTTCAAGTAAGATTTTTACTCGAATTAAGATAGTTTATAGTTATAGAAATTGAATCAAAGTTTGAATATGAATATTACCTTGAATAAGAAAGATAACCTACTATATATAACAAAGGTTTCTTGATCTTAGATGATTACATGGAATGGATTAGAAAGCTTGGAAGTAAATTAGTAAACTTGAAGGGATTTTTGAAGTGTTCTTGAAGTGTTCTTCCTATGATGATTATAGCTTGATTCTTGAAGTGATTTTTGATGAAGATGATGATTAACTACTGGAAAAATACGTTCATAATAGTGTGTGTGTGTTGAGAGAGAATTAGAAAGAGAATTGGAAGTGAAATGGAGTGAATGATGAGTGGTAATTGGTGAGTGGTGAGTGGGGTTAAAAGGAGTTCTAGTTAGTTGACTAGCTCATGGTAGAAGTTAAAATTGATTAGTCATACATGACATAATCAAGAGTGGAATGTCATGCTAGTTCCTATTGGTATATACTCATAGTAAGTACGTTTTGAAGCTGTGTATAATACGGGTAAGAATACGACTAGAATTCTTGATGAAAGAAAAGAATGGAAAAGTAACTGTAACCATTTTCATTAAGTATGAGTATTTTGATATATGTCTTGAAGTCTTCCAAAAGTATTTTAATACATCTAAATACACTACATGTATATACATTTTAACTGAGTCGTTAAGTCATCGTTAGTCGTTACATGTAAGTGTTGTT
This sequence comes from Rutidosis leptorrhynchoides, assembly GCF_046630445.1. Classification (NCBI taxonomy): domain Eukaryota; kingdom Viridiplantae; phylum Streptophyta; class Magnoliopsida; order Asterales; family Asteraceae; genus Rutidosis; species Rutidosis leptorrhynchoides. Next base: position 104,023,402 of record NC_092333.1, on the reverse strand, counting down.
TTGAAACCTTTAAGTTAACGATCTCAATTAATGTTGTTAACCCATTGTTTATTATATCTAATGAGATGTTAAATTATTATATTATCATGATATTATGATATATTAATATATCTTAATATGATATATATACATTTAAATGTCGTTACAACGATAATCGTTACATATATGTCTCGTTTCGAAATCCTTAAGTTAGTAGTCTTGTTTATATGTATATACCTCATTGTTAATATACTTATGGAGATACTTACTTATCATAATCTCATGTTAACCATATGTATATCCATATATATATCGTCATGTCGTTTTTACAAGTTTTAACGTTCGTGAATCGCCGGTCAACTTGGGTGGTCAATTGTCTATATGAAACATATTTCAATTAATCAAGTCTTAAAAAGTTTGATTGCTTAATCATGTTGGAAACATTTAATCATGTAAATATCAATCTCAATTAATATATATAAACATGGAAAAGTTCGGGTCACTACAGTACCTACCCGTTAAATAAATTTCGTCCTGAAATTTTAAGCTGTTGAAGGTGTTGACGAATCTTCTGGAAATAGATGCGGGTATTTCTTCTTCATCTGATCTTCACGCTCCCAGGTGAACTCGGGTCCTCTACAAGCATTCCATCGAACCTTAACAATTGGTATCTTGTTTTGCTTAAGTCTTTTAACCTCACGATCCATTATTTTGACGGGTTCTTCGATGAATTGGAGTTTTTCGTTGATTTGGATTTCATCTAACGGAATAGTGAGATCTTTTTTAGCAAAACATTTCTTCAAATTCGAGACGTGGAAAGTGTTATGTACAGCCGCGAGTTGTTGAGGTAACTCAAGTCGGTAAGCTACTGGTCCGACACGATCAATAATCTTGAATGGTCCAATATACCTTGGATTTAATTTCCCTCATTTACCAAATCGAACAACGCCTTTCCAAGGTGCAACTTTAAGCATGACCATCTCTCCAATTTCAAATTCTATATCTTTTCTTTTAATGTCAGCATAGCTCTTTTGTCGACTTTGGGCGGTTTTCAACCGTTGTTGAATTTGGATGATTTTCTCGGTAGTTTCTTGTATAATCTCCGGACCCGTAATCTATCTATCCCCCACTTCACTCCAACAAATCGGAGACCTGCACTTTCTACATAAAGTGCTTCAAACGGCGCCATCTCAATGCTTGAATGGTAGCTGTTGTTGTAGGAAAATTCTGCTAATGGTAGATGTCGATCCCAACTGTTTCCGAAATCAATAACACATGCTCGTAGCATGTCTTCAAGCGTTTGTATCGTCCTTTTGCTCTACCCATCAGTTTGTGGATGATAGGCAGTACTCATGTCTAGACGAGTTCCTAATGCTTGCTTTAATGTCTGCCAGAATCTTGAAATAAATCTGCCATCCCTATCAGAGATAATAGAGATTGGTGTTCCATATCTGGAGACGACTTCCTTCAAATACAGTCGTGCTAACTTCTCCATCTTGTCATCTTCTCTTATTGGCAGGAAATGTGCTGATTTGGTGAGACGATCAACTATTACCCAAATAGTATCAAAACCACTTGCAGTCCTTGACAATTTAGTGATGAAATCCATGGTAATGTTTTCCCATTTCCATTCCGGGATTTCGGGTTGTTGAAGTAGACCAGATGGTTTCTGATGCTCAGCTTTGACCTTAGAACACGTCAAACATTCTCCTACGTATTTAGCAACATCGGCTTTCATACCCGGCCACCAAAAATATTTCCTGAGATCCTTGTACATCTTCCCCGTTCCAGGATGTATTGAGTATCTGGTTTTATGAGCTTCTCTAAGTACCATTTCTCTCATATCTCCAAATTTTGGTACCCAAATCCTTTCAGCCCTATACCGGGTTCCGTCTTCCCGAATATTAAGATGTTTCTCCGATCCTTTGGGTATTTCATCCTTTAAATTTCCCTCTTTTAAAACTCCTTGTTGCGCCTCCTTTATTTGAGTAGTAAGGTTATTATGAATCATTATATTCATAGATTTTACTCGAATGGGTTCTCTGTCTTTCCTGCTCCAGGCATCGGCTACCACATTTGCCTTCCCCGGGTGGTAACGAATCTCAAAGTCGTAATCATTCAATAATTCAATCCACCTACGCTGCCTCATATTCAGTTGTTTTTGATTAAATATGTGTTGAAGACTTTTGTGGTCGGTATATATAATACTTTTGACCCCATATAAGTAGTGCCTCCAAGTCTTTAATGCAAAAACAACCGCGCCTAATTCCAAATCATGCGTCGTATAATTTTGTTCGTGAATCTTCAATTGTCTAGACGCATAAGCAATCACCTTCATTCATTGCATTAATACACAATCGAGACCTTGCTTTGATGCGTCACAATAAATCACAAAATCATCATTCCCTTCAGGCAATGACAATATAGGTGCCATAGTTAGCTTTTTCTTCAATAACTGAAACGCTTTCTCTTGTTCATCATTCCATTCAAATTTCTTCCCTTTATGCGTTAATGCAGTCAAGGGTTTTGCTATTCTGGAAAAGTCTTGGATGAACCTTCTGTAGTAACCAGCTAGTCCTAAAAACTGGCGTATGTGTTTCGGAGTTTTCGGGGTTTCCCACTTTTCAACACTTTCTATCTTTGCCGGATCCACCTTAATACCTTCTTTGTTCACTATGTGACCGAGGAATTGAACTTCTTCCAACCAAAATGCACACTTTGAAAACTTAGCGTACAATTCTTCCTTCCTCAATACTTCTAACACCTTTCTCAAATGTTCACCGTGTTCTTGGTCATTCTTTGAGTAAATAAGTATGTCATCAATGAAAACAATGACAAACTTGTCAAGGTATGGTCCACACACTCGGTTCATAAGGTCCATGAACACAGCTGGTGCATTAGTTAAACCAAACGGCATGACCATAAACTCGTAATGACCGTAACGTGTTCTGAAAGCAGTCTTTGGAATATCATCTTCTTTCACCCGCATTTGATGATACCCGAAACGTAAGTCAATCTTTGAATAAACAGACGAGCCTTGTAGTTGATCAAATAAGTCGTCGATTCTCGGTAGTGGGTAGCGGTTCTTGATGGTAAGTTTGTTAAACTCTCGGTAGTCGATACACAACCTGAATGTACCATCTTTCTTCTTGACAAACAAAACAGGAGCTCCCCACGGTGATGTGCTTGGTCGAATGAAACCACGCTCTAAAAATTCTTGTAATTGGCTTTGCAGTTCTTTCATCTCGCTGGGTGCGAGTCTGTAAGGAGCACGAGCTATTGGTGCAGCTCCTGGTACAAGATCTATTTGAAATTCAACGGATCGCTATGGGGGTAATCCCGGTAATTCTTTCGGAAATACATCGGGAAATTCTTTTGCAATGGGAACATCATTGATGCTCTTTTCTTCAGTTTGTACTTTCTCGACGTGTGCTAGAACAGCATAGCAACCTTTTCTTATTAGTTTTTGTGCCTTCAAATTACTAATAATATGTAGCTTCGTGTTGCCCTTTTCTCCATACACCATTAAGGGTTTTCCTTTTTCTCGTATAATGCGAATTGCATTTTTGTAACAAACGATCTCTGCTTTCACTTCTTTCAACCAGTCCATACCGATTATCACATCAAAACTCTCTAACTCTACTGGTATCAAATCAATCTTAAATGTTTCGCTAACCAGTTTAATTTCTCGATTCTGACATATATTATCTGCTGAAATTAATTTACCATTTGCTAATTCGAGTAAAAATTTACTATCCAAAGGCGTCAATGGACAACTTAATTTAGCACAAAAATCTCTACTCATATAGCTTCTATCCGCACCCGAATCAAATAAAACGTAAGCAGATTTATTGTCAATAAGAAACGTACCCGTAACAAGCTCCGAGTCTTCCTGTGCCTCTGCCGCATTAATATTGAAAACTCTTCCGCGACCTTGTCCATTCGTGTTCTCCTGGTTCGGGCAATTTCTAATAATGTGGCCCGGTTTTCCACATTTATAACAAACTACATTGGCATAACTTGCTCCGACACTACTTGCTCCGCCATTACTCGTTTCGACACCATTTGTTCCTTTCGTTCTATTAACCCCTGGTCCGTAGACCTCACACTTAGCCGCGCTATGACCATTTCTTTTACACTTGTTGCAAAATTTGGTGCAGAACCCCGAGTGATACTTTTCACACCTTTGGCATAGCTGCTTCTGATTGTTGTTGTTGTTGCGGTTATTATTGTTGTTGGGATGATTGTTGTAGTTGCTGTTGTTGTTGTTGTTGTTGTTGGGCCGTTTTTTGTAGTTGCGATTGATGTTGCGATTGTTGGGATAATTGTTGCGATTATTGTTGTAATTGCTGTTGTTGTTGTATTGGTGATTCTTATCACCGTTTTCCTCCCACTTTCTTTTGACTTGCTTCACATTGGCCTCTTCAGCAGTCTGTTCTTTAATTCTTTCTTCAATCTGGTTCACTAGTTTGTGAGCCATTCTACATGCCTGTTGTATGGAGGCGGGCTCGTGTGAACTTATATCTTCTTGGATTCTTTCCGGTAATCCTTTCACAAACGCGTCGATCTTCTCTTCCTCGTCTTCGAATGCTCCCGGACACAATAGGCACAATTCTGTGAATCGTCTTTCGTACATGGTAATATCAAATCCTTGGGTTCGTAACCCTCTAAGTTCTGTCTTGAGCTTATTGACCTCGGTTCTGGGACGGTACTTCTCGTTCATCAAGTGCTTGAATGCTGACCATGGTAGTGCGTACGCATCATCTTGTCCCACTTGCTCTAGATAGGTATTCCACCATGTTAACGCAGAACCTGTTAAGGTATGCGTAGCGTACTTCACTTTGTCCTCTTCAGTACACTTACTTATGGCAAACACCGATTCGACCTTCTCGGTCCACCGTTTCAATCCGATCGGTCCTTCGGTTCCATCAAATTCCAAACGTTTGCAGGGAGTGAATTCTTTGTAGGTGCATCCTACACGATTTCCTGTACTGCCAGATCCAAGGTTATTGTTGGTATGTAGCGCAGCCTGTATTGCGGCTATGTTTGAAGCTAGAAAAGTACGGAATTCCTCTTCATTCATATTCACGGTGTGTCGAGTAGTCGGTGCCATTTCCTTCAAAATAGTCAAATGGAACAAGTTAATCATACAGAATATTAAGAGTAGTTAATAGTATTTCGTAGCATAATATGAACTCATTTATAAAAGCTTTTTCTTCATATTAGCGTTTTATAAGTTTAAATTCGGGTAGTACCTACCCGTTAAGTTCATACTTAGTAGCTAATATACAATTCAACTACTACAATTCTATATGAAAAACTGATTGTAATAATATTTCGCGTTCAAACGTTTATACAATATTTTTCAAACTTACAATACCGCTTATTTTACATAAAGCATGAAATATAGCACACAATAACTTTGATACAAGATAGTTGTGAAGATAATTCTAGCTAGTACACAAGTCGTTCAGCAAAGGCAATAAAGACACGTAATTCATACGTCCAGAAATAAGTCATGCATTCTGGTTTTACTAGGACTACTTCCCATCCTTGGTCTTGTGGAACATAACCGTTATGGCCGTTGATAAGACAGCGTGTTGTAACGTCGTCAAAGGGATGAGGGTTACGTAATGACCAACAGTCTCGTAATAACCTAAAAACCTCATTTCTTACCCCAATTACCGACTCCGTCACTTGTGGGAACGTTTTGTTTAATAGTTGTAGCCCGATGTTCTTGTTCTCACTTTGGTGAGAAGCGAACATTACTAACCCGTAAGCATAACATGCTTCTTTATGTTGCATGTTAGCCGCTTTTTCTAAATCACGAAGTCCTATATTCGGATATACTGAGTCAAAATAATTTCTTAACCCGTTGCGTAAAATAGCATTTGGGTTCACCGCAATATATGCGTCAAAGTAAACACATCGTAACTTATGGATTTCCCAATGTGATATCCCCCATCTTTCGAACGAAAGCCTTTTATAAACCAAGGAATTCTTGGAACGTTCTTCGAATGTCTTACAAACTGATCTCGCCTTAAATAGTTGTGCCGAGGAATTCTGACCGACTCTAGACAAGATTTCATCAATCATGTCTCCGGGTAGGTCTCTTAAAATATTGGGTTGTCTATCCATTTTGTGTTTTTATACTGTAAAATAGACAAGAGTTAGATTCATAAAAAAAAATACTCATTAATACAAGCAATTTTTACATATATCATAAAGCATAAGCACACTATATTACATATATTACACCACACGAATACAACTATCTTATTCCGACTCGCTCGTTTCTTCTTGTTCGGTTTTGGTTCGTTTTGCCAAGTTTCTAGGGATATATGATGTTCCCCTAATACGAGTTGTCGTTGTCCACATTGGTTTAGAAAAACCTGGTGGTTTAGAGGTTCCCGGGTCATTGTTACAACTTAAGGACTTCGGGGGTTGAAGATACATATAAAGTTCATCGGGGTTGAAATTAGATTTCTCTATTTTTATGCCCTTTCCCTTATTATTTTCTTTTGCCTTTTTAAATTCAGTTGGGGTAATTTCTATAACATCATCGGAATTCTCGTCGGAATCCGATTCATCGGAGAATTGGTAATCCTCCCAATATTTTGCTTCCTTGGCGGAAACACCATTGACCATAATTAACCTTGGTCGGTTGGTTGAGGATTCTCTTTTACTTAACCATTTATTATTTCCCCCACCGGTTCTATTTCTTCTTCCGGTTCCGATTCTTCTTCCGGTTCCGACTCTTCTTCCGGTTCCTCTTCGAGAACTTGTGAATCAGTCCACGAATCATTCCAATTTACATTTGACTCTTCATTATTATTAGGTGAGTCAATGGGACTTGTTCTAGAGGTAGACATCTATCACATAATATCAAACACGTTAAGAGATTAATATATCACATAATATTCATATGTTAAAAATATATAGTTTCCAACAAAAATGTTAAGCAATCATTTTTAAAGAAAACACGGTCGAAGTCCAGACTCACTAATGCATCCTAACAAACTCGATAAGACACACTAATGCAAATTTTCTGGTTCTCTAAGACCAACGCTCGGATACCAACTGAAATGTCCCGTTCTTATTGATTAAAAACGTTCCATATTAATTGATTTCGTTGCGAGGTTTTGACCTCTATATGAGACGTTTTTCAAAGACTGCATTCATTTTTAAAACAAACCATAACCTTTATTTCATAAATAACGGTTTAAAAAGCTTTACGTAGATTATCAAATAATGATAATCTAAAATATCCTGTTTACACACGACCATTACATAATGGTTTACAATACAAATATGTTACATCGAAATCAGTTTCTTGAATGCAGTTTTTACACAATATCATACAAACATGGACTCCAAATCTTGTCCTTATTTTAGTATGCAACAGCGGAGCTCTTAGTATTCACCTGAGAATAAACATGCTTTAAACGTCAACAAAAATGTTGGTGAGTTATAGGTTTAACCTATATATATCAAATCGTAACAATAGACCACAAGATTTCATATTTCAATACACATCCCATACATAGAGATAAAAATCATTCATATGGTGAACACCTGGTAACCGACATTAACAAGATGCATATATATAAGAATATCCCCATCATTCTGGGACACCCTTCGGATATGATATAAATTTCGAAGTACTAAAGCATCCGGTACTTTGGATGGGGTTTGTTAGGCCCAATAGATCTATCTTTAGGATTCGCGTCAATTAGGGTGTCTGTTCCCTAATTCTTAGATTACCAGACTTAATAAAAAGGGGCATATTCGATTTCGATAATTCAACCATAGAATGTAGTTTCACGTACTTGTGTCTATTTTGTAAATCATTTATAAAACCTGCATGTATTCTCATCCCAAAAATATTAGATTTTAAAAGTGGGACTATAACTCACTTTCACAGATTTTTACTTCGTCGGGAAGTAAGACTTGGCCACTGGTTGATTCACGAACCTATAACAATATATACATATATATCAAAGTATGTTTAAAATATATTTACAACACTTTTAATATATTTTGATGTTTTAAGTTTATTAAGTCAGCTGTCCTCGTTATTAACCTACAACTAGTTGTCCACAGTTAGATGTACAGAAATAAATCGATAAATATTATCTTGAATCAATCCACGACCCAGTGTATACGTATCTCAGTATTGATCACAACTCAAACTATATATATTTTGGAATCAACCTCAACCCTGTATAGCTAACTCCAACATTCACATATAGAGTGTCTATGGTTGTTCCGAAATATATATAGATGTGTCGACATGATAGGTCAAAACATTGTATACGTGTCTATGGTATCTCAAGATTACATAATATACAATACAAGTTGATTAAGTTATGGTTGGAATAGATTTGTTACCAATTTTCACGTAGCTAAAATGAGAAAAATTATCCAATCTTGTTTTACCCATAACTTCTTCATTTTAAATCCGTTTTGAGTGAATCAAATTGCTATGGTTTCATATTGAACTCTATTTTATGAATCTAAACAGAAAGGTATAGGTTTATAGACGGAAAAATAAGTTACAATTTATTTTTGTAAAGGTAGTCATTTCAGTCGAAAGAACGACGTCTAGATGACCATTTTAGAAAACATACTTCCACTTTGAGTTTAACCATAATTTTTGGATATAGTTTTATGTTCATAATAAAAATCATTTTCTCAGAATAACAACTTTTAAATCAAAGTTTATCATAGTTTTTAATTAACTAACCCAAAACAGCCCGCGGTGTTACTACGACGGCGTAAATCCGGTTTTACAGTGTTTTTCGTGTTTCCAGGTTTTAAATCATTAAGTTAGCATATCATATAGATATAGAACATGTGTGTAGTTAATTTTAAAAGTCAATTTAGAAGGATTAACTTTTGTTTGCGAACAAGTTTAGAATTAACTAAACTATGTTCTAGTGATTAATAGTTTAAACCTTCGAATAAGATAGTTTTATATATATGAATCGAATGATGTTATGAACATCATTACTACCTCAAGTTTAGTAGGTAAACCTACTGGAAGTGACAAGAAATGATCTAGCTTCAAAGGATCTTGGATGGCTTGAAAGTTCTTGAAGTAGGATCATGACACAAAAACAAGTTCAAGTAAGATTTTTACTCGAATTAAGATAGTTTATAGTTATAGAAATTGAATCAAAGTTTGAATATGAATATTACCTTGAATAAGAAAGATAACCTACTATATATAACAAAGGTTTCTTGATCTTAGATGATTACTTGGAATGGATTAGAAAGCTTGGAAGTAAATTAGTAAACTTGAAGGGATTTTTGAAGTGTTCTTGAAGTGTTCTTCCTATGATGATTATAGCTTGATTCTTGAAGTGATTTTTGATGAAGATGATAATTAACTACTGCAAAAATACGTTCATAATAGTGTGTGTGTGTGTGTGTTGAGAGAGAATTAGAAAGAGAATTGGAAGTGAAATGGAGTGAATGATGAGTGGTAATTGGTGAGTGGTGAGTGGGGTTAAAAGGAGTTCTAGTTAGTTGACTAGCTCATGGTAGAAGTTAAAATTGATTACTCATACATGACATAATCAAGAGTGGAATCTCATGCTAGTTCCTATTGGTATATACTCATAGTAAGTACGTTTTGAAGCTGTGTATAATACGGGTAAGAATACTACTAGAATTCTTGATGAAAGAAAAGAATGGAAAAGTAACTGTAACCATTTTCGTTAAGTATGAGTGTTTTGATATATGTCTTGAAGTCTTCCAAAAGTATTTTAATACATCTAAATACACTACATGTATATACATTTTAACTGAGTCGTTAAGTCATCGTTAGTCGTTACATGTAAGTGTTGTTTTGAAACCTTTAAGTTAACGATCTCAATTAATGTTGTTAACCCATTGTTTATTATATCTAATGAGATGTTAAATTATTATATTATCATGATATTATGATATATTAATATATCTTAATATGATATATATACATTTAAATGTCGTTACAACGATAATCGTTACATATATGTCTCGTTTCGAAATCCTTAAGTTAGTAGTCTTGTTTATATGTATATAACTCATTGTTAATATACTTATGGAGATACTTACTTATCATAATCTCATGTTAACCATATGTATATCCATATATATATCGTCATGTCGTTTTTACAAGTTTTAACGTTCGTGAATTGCCGGTCAACTTGGGTGGTCAATTGTCTATATGAAACATATTTCAATTAATCAAGTCTTAACAAGTTTGATTGCTTAATCATGTTGGAAACATTTAATCATGTAAATATCAATCTCAATTAATATATATAAACATGAAAAAGTTCGGGTCACTACAATTAACATATTGAAATGATTGTTATGATAAACCTATGAACTCACCAACCTTTTGGTTGACACTTTAAAGCATGTTTATTCTCAGGTACGAATTAAGTCTTCCGCTGTGCATTTGCTCAATATAAGGACATTACTTGGAGCCGATCATCGCAATGGGACCAAATGTTGATGACTTCGTCCAGGTGGATTAGGACGGGTCCTTTCAGTTGGTATCAGAGCAGTGGTCGTAGCGAACCAGGTCTTGCATTAGTGTGTCTAACTAGTAGTTGTTAGGATGCATTAATGAGTCTGGACTTCGACCGTGTCTACATGTCAAAAGTTTTTCTTATCATTTCTAGTCGAAAATCATCTGCTTATCATCCTTAGGAAATTACCTGCTTATCATTCATAAGTCTAGACACGTTTTACTGCATTTACTGCATTGATAGTGTATAGATGAATTCTTATCTTAGCATATCTGTTATTGCGAACTTTGACTGATATCTTTTCAAAGATTCTCCGTAATTTACGGGATTTTGGTATTATATATACATATGTAAATTATGTATTGAAGAGTACCAAATCTAACTCCTATAATCTATTCCATACCAAAAATTCATTTTCCCCATTATACAAGATGGATTCCGCATCTAGTTCGAATTCTTCAGATTCCGACAGTTATGCCGACATGGATTTCCATTCGGGCTCCGAAAGCAGCGTCACCAGAATGGATCAACCAATTTCCCATCATCTATTCTGGATGAATTGGGGATGGGTTCGTAATATACTAAATCACTGGAGACAAGAAGAAGGTGATCCATTCCATCCACCAATTGCCCTCTTGGCGATGAACCTGAAGCACTTACCGGCGAACCTATTCGAAACACCATTTTCTCTCTCATTTCTAGAGTATCTCGTCACGATTATATACTATCTCATATTACAAATCTTGTTCATTCACTCGCTCCAACCGCCAATCATCCCGGTGTACTAGCAGAAGTTAACGAACTTCGCGCTCGCGTGACGGCTTTGGAGAACATGGTGCGAAGGTTGCAAACACCAGCAACAGCACCAGCAGCATAATCAGCACCACCATCAATAACATCAATAATACCATCATCACCACTAACAAACAACATCCGCATCACACGTCTCGACATCATAATCTGTCCCACAAACATCAACATCATACGCACCATAGATACAAAGGAGTACCAACAATAATGAACGACGAAGTATTGATCCATAACTTCATTGATATTATGCGAAGAATATGTGGTTTCAAAAAGTTTTAGAGATTTCTTATTCTAGCTCAAACTGAAAAGCAAATGAGATTAATATCATATTAACTCATTAAATTCATGATTTCATCTGAAGAAAATATATATATATATATGTTTTCATAAAGATTGTAATTAAAAGTTCTTTTGTACAAAATATTAATGGTGAAATTTTTTTTTAACGGGTAGGTAATACCCGATGAATAATTAGATTTCATCTTAATAAGTTACATTGTACATTCGTCGAAGCTGATTCAACAGTCATTTACTATCCTAATTACAACCACCGATATATGTATCCGTTCACCGCAGAATAACCATTTTCATTCAATTTCATATTTGGATTTTGACTTCCCAGAATCCAACAAGTGGCATATGAAGAAAACATATGACAAAATAAAATCTGTTAGAAACAAACAAATTAACTATGAAAAATTTTGTTAAGAATTCACGCTAACTGTTCCAGCTAACTGATTACATTTTATTTATCGCAGTTTATTTATCGCAATTTAATTATCGCACTTTTATTTATCGTCATTTAATTTCTGTAATTATTTTACGCACTTTAAATATCGGGACACGTATACAATGTTTTGACATATCATATCGACGCATCTATATATATTATTTGGAATCACCATAGACACTCTATATACAGTAATGATCGAGTTCTCTATACAGGGTTGAGGTTGATTCTACAATAATATATATAGTTTGAGTTGTGATCGAGTCTGAGACGTATACGGGTCACGACACGTATTAATTAATTCGTATATTATATATGAATTATTGGACTGTTACTGTGGACTATCGACTATGGACTAATGACATTGGACAATTAAAATGAATTAAAATATTGATTATAACATATGAAACTAAACATTTCTTCAAGATTGCCACTTGATTTCATCTTAAGCCTCATTGTATCTCGACGATTACAATCAGCGTTCAAATCTATCATGATTCTTAAAAATACCTCAATCGAGAGGATAAACCAACCGCACTTCATCTACGGAAGAAAAGATTGATGCATATAGTTATGCACCTGAAAAACCCTCGGAAACTGAGTAAACGTTTGACATGTATCTGTTCTAGTTCCTTTGACATTGTTATTACCGAAGATCGTTTTGCAATCCCTTTCCAAAGTAGCTAATTTTGTCACAGCTCCAGCAAGTCAACTCCGACTTTTCATCCAAAACAACTTTATTATAACCGCGATATATATGCGTACTCTTTATTGTTACTGGGGAACCTTTTATATTCCACAATATTACCATCAGCGATTAATCATTCTAAAAACACAATTCTCCTGAAACTACCTCGGTTTGATAACCGATGACCCAGATCAGTTAACTTTGAAAATGCTGACGAAGCAGCATGTTGTAGATGATCTTAATGGCCAAAAGTTTGATGATAAAGAAATGAGTGTTAGGAACGCTCGATAGAAAATTTAGTACCGAAAAGCGAATTATGTGAAACTATGAAGAAAGCCGTGGACAAATCACAAAGAATAAGTTTGACTTCAAAGAATCCAAATGATTCTGTGCCTGCTGAAATCGTTAGCAAACATCTTATTTCTCATTCTAAACCTTCACAGACAAATCTTCATCATCATCCATTGATATTAGAAATTCTAAGATATTCTCGTATGTTCTATTATAAATATCCTCCATATTTCTGGCGATATTTTCACAACTATTCTTATCTGAGATCATTTATCTCTCCGTAATATCTGCAACATAAAAAGAAACTGTGTTAGTTTCTAAATTCTGAAACCTTCGAGTTTAAAATATGAATGTTTTGAAGTAGTGTTGGGAACTGAAGCATGGATTAGTATAATATAATGACACTTGATCAACGTCATTATATTACAGTAAGTCATGCTGAGTTTCTAATGAAGCATGATGATTCACAGTACCATCATCATGTGCCATTTACACAACTCTTAAATTCTATCTAATCTCTAAACATATCAAGAGAATATTTTTCTGGATGACTCGGTCTTCTCCAGGGTATTCTGGTAATTTAACAAATCAAAATCGTTCTATTACCATTTTCTTCTTAGAGCATTAGCTATGTTCATTCTGAATTTCATATCTATGAATTCCGGACCATTACTTGCTTGACACGAAGTCAGGAAGAGAAAACGAAAGCATGAAGCTCCGAAAAATAATGAAGAATATAAACTCCGATAATAACCCCGAAATTACAAACCGTGTATATCGATGCAGATAGCAATATAGAGACACGGGAGAATTAGAAACACTATAAACACAAGAGTATAGTAGAAGTAAATAGATTCTTCTGGTGGTAGATGAAAAAGAAGAATGACAGATATAAAAGTTTGGAGTATATCAAGAATCAGGACTGGATGGAGCATATTGATGAATGCTTTAAAGTAAGAATCAAGGGAGAAAGAATAGAAGGTGTGAGTCGTGGAAAATAAGGAAACGAAGGGGGTGAATTTATAGTGAAATATCCGACAGAGCAATCGAAACAGATTATTGCATATAATCAAAGAAGATCCTGATTTCCTTAATCACCAAAGACCCAAATCTTATTACGTAAGATTCTCTTTAAAACCCTTAAATCCCGGAAATCAATCATAACTACGTCATCGGTTAAGACGAATATATTTTACTCATCTCACTCTTTTACGATAGTCTCATTTATATTCTTCGCATAATCGAATAGTTTTATCTACATTACTCAATGATGATAAAACTCCATTATCACATTATATTTGTCATGAAAACCTTCTTATTGTTATCCATAACAACCTCTATCAAATTTCGGGGACGAAATTTCTTTAACGGGTAGGTACTGTAATGACCCGGAATTTTCTGACCAAATTATACTTATGAGATTAATATTTACATAAATTAAACCATACCAACATGATAAGCAATCCAAATTATTGAGACTTGTGTTTGAAAAGAGTTTTACACAACGTTTGACCGTCCAATATGACCGATGATATCACGAACTATATAACATACGATAATTATACGTTTATGTATATGTATATGTATTTATATATATTTAACATGATCTAAGGATGGTTTAACATCTCATTGTGTACTAATGACAATGAGTTATAAGTATATTTTGAAACTACTAACTTAAGTTTTCAAAACGATAACTATACGTAACATTCTTTGATATATATACTTATAATCTATAATGCTTATACATGTATCGTATATATAATGTATTTAATCACTTTTTAAGAACTTAAATACATAAAACAATATAAGTATATTCATAAAAGATAGCTATATTTGAATTCTCGTTCCGTTTCCTCAAGATTTCTATACGTATATCTAGGGTATATGTACCCGTATCATACCCAGCTTCTATACGTATTTACTATTGGTATATACACATCAAATCAATATCCTAATCAACATTATTACTGCCCTAGATATGAGGTAACTAGGATTTGTCAAGTAGTATGAATTATTAGTAAGAAAACAAAATTAGGAATCCTTTTCTTTCTTTATAAACTAAAAACATTTTTATAAATGAACACCATTTCTTCACTCCATTTTCTCATACCTACACCCTCATTTCTCTCTCAAAATACTCCTAAATTCATACTTGATCATCTTCAAGCATTTTCCCCATCATTTAGCTTCAATTACAAGCCTTAAACACCATAAGAAAACTCTTTCAAGAACATATCAAAATAACCACCCATTTGAAGAAGTTTACTTCCAACCTTTTGATCTAACTCCACCACTCTTTGATTTCAAGATTATTTCTTATCTTTTGCAGTAACTTTGTCTAAGTAACTTGAGGTAGTAACCTTGTTCATAATCTTATTCAATTCATATTCATATAGCTATCTTATTTTGTGGTATAAAATTTTAACAACAAGAACATAGTTTGAATGATTTCAAACTTGTTCGCAAACTAAATAGATCCTTCTAACTTGACTTTTAAAATACTTCAAGACCTTTAATATATCATAATGATATGCTAACCTAACAAGATATAACTTGGTTTTACAAAGAACATCTTAAAAACTGAATCTACGTCGTCGGAGTGCAACCGGGGGCTGTTTTGGGTTGGATAATTAAAAACCATCTTGAACTTTGAATTGAAAGTTCATGTTCTGGAAAAATGATATTTCTTATGAATATGTTAACACATAAAAATTTCATGGTTTAACTCAAAGTGTAAGTATTTTTAGAAAAATGATCATTAAATGTTGTTTTTATGATGGAAAATGATCACTTTCATAAGTTTCACCAAAGTTTGACCTATAACCTATGATTTTGAATACAAACTAATGTATTTTCAGTTCATATTCTTAAAATTTGACTCGATCCAAGGAAGTGGCAAGTTGAACCAACAAAAACGGAGTTGTAATTAAGAAACTACGACTAAAACAAGATTGGGTATCCGAAGCTAGTTTAGCTACGAAAATATTTGGAGAAAAAGTAAATTAATCATATCTTTTCTAATTAATATGATATTTTATATATAATTACTTATGATTTTATTTTATATATTTCAGGACCACCCGTAAACAACACGAGAAGATTAATCATAAGACCTCATGATTGTACGCAACACGTTATTTGACAACACGGTACTTTATGTACGCAACACGTCATTTGACAACATGGTACCATGGGTCGAGATTAATTCTGATCAATACGAATACGATGGGGTCTTTATTTATTTTATTTAAGCAACTAATTGTGGACCACTGACTTCGGACTGCTAACTACGGACTAAGAAAATATTAAAAGTATATATATATATGTAACGATTACTTAAAAAGAAAATATGTTGATATATTATATATATGGTTAGGTTCGTGATATCTATCGGAGACCAAGTCGAATTAAATACCTTCAAGGCAAAAGTGAGTTTCATTTGCTCCCTTTTTAATTGCTTTTGCAATATATATTTTTGGGCTGAGAATACATGCGCTGCTTTTATAAATGTTTACAAAATAGACACAAGTACTTAAAAATATATTCTACGTTGAGTTGTACCACTGGCATATTTCCATGTAGCTTGGTAACTACTATTTACATGGGTATTGTAAACGCGAATCCTGTTGATAGATCTATCGGGCCTGACAACCCCAACCGGACTGGACGACCAGTATTCAACGGTTGCACAGTACTTCGTTTTGGTGACTACACTTGGTACGGTGTAGTGAGATTTCATAATAAAGGGAATATGCGACGTTGATTAAATGTTAAGTATGGTTACCAAGTGCTCAACCACTTAGAATGCTTTACATACACTTGCGAGTGTATTATGTTTATGATTATGAAATCTTGTGGTCAATTAACATATTGAAATGATTGTTATGATAAACCTATGAACTCACCAACCTTTTGGTTGACACTTTAAAGCATGTTTATTCTCAGGTACGAATTAAGTCTTCCGCTGTGCATTTGCTCAATATAAGGACATTACTTGGAGCCGATCATCGCAATGGGACCAAATGTTGATGACTTCGTCCAGGTGGATTAGGACAGGTCCTTTCAAATAACAATTTTCTTCTCTATTGTTTCATTCTCTTTGTGTCAATTTAATTGAAAAAATTCAATTGATTCCGTACTTTATAACTTATTTGTTATTCTGTTCAATTGATCTTATATAAACGTTCTAGATTGTTGATTGTGGACCAACACTTGTATACCATGGTAGGATCATGTAACAATGAAAAAACGAATAGCATAAAAAATAACCAACATCGTATAAGTATCATAGGGTGTCCCGTCACAATTTTCGATCACTTCCAGCTTGCTCCTCTGACAATGTCCACACAAAGGATCAAATCAATAAGATGTCTTTCACCATATTTCATCACTTGCAGCTGCCAAAATAATAAGTAATCGTATTTCATATTACAATAGAAGGCGAAAAAATATACGGGTCACACGTTTGGGTAACGGTCACACGTTTTGGTAACGGGTGAAAACATATAATCGTTTAGTTAGGACTGAAATTATTGAAGCCGAGTTGGGATGACCTACAAGCCCACAAACTCTTCTAAAGAAGATTCTCATGTATAATCAATATGTCATTCAAAATGGCTTTGGTTTAGATAAATAGAAAAAAACAACACGTGTTTAGTTCTTCGATCATGGATCCCACTGATCCAAACCCTTTTGGTTCATAAAAATGCCTGTAATAAAGTGACTTGACTCTTTTAATAGCATCTTGAAGAGAAGATGGTTCCACATGGGTTGTTATCCTGACCCAATTCTTTAGTTTTTTTTTCTTTTTTTAGCAAAATAACGATAAAATTAAAAACAAAGCCTTTTCATCAATAGATGAAAAGGTGAACAAAGAGACAAAAGACCAAAAGTACTGCAAGGCACGAAAACACCAACACTAAAAAAAGAAGAAAACCTAACTAAAATCGAGCCTTGAGCAACATGAACACAAAACGAGCCCAGACAACCAACAAATACAAGCCCCATTTAACCCTATCTAACAAAACAACAAGAAATATCTCTAAAACAACCAAATCAACAACAAACCGGACACATCTACCCGACAACCGCTTTACCTTTCCGCGTCTTTGTGATCGGCTTAACAATCACCCGTCAATCTTCAACCGGACGAATTTCTTCTTCGACACGATCATCACCGGCACCGTTATTATTATTATTATTGTTGTTGTTGTTGTTGTTATTATTATTATTATTATTATTATTATTATTATTATTATTATTATTATTATTATTATTATTATCGGACACTCGAAGATCTTCTTCTTCCCAAAGCGTGAGCTCGTTACCATCATCAAACGACTTGTCTGACTCGTCTTCATCCCTAAGCTTTTTCACCGACCCCGAGGGATGAGCAACCAAAATATCTTCAACAAATCCACTTGATTCAACGGAAGTAGCACCACATGGCTAGGGACCAACAGACCCACTTGAAATAATGGTTGAAACATCAACAGAAGCCAATATCTCATTGAAAACTACACCTCTTTGCTTGGGCCCAACATTTATATCATTAGAAATTAAATCCCCTCCAACACCTATGGGAGAAATAGCTGGATCACAACAAGGTGATTTCACAGGAGCTTTAGCCGCGCGCACAACGAATCCGTTTTTCTTGAGGGAGCCGAATTGAATTTCTTCCAGCTCAACTCCGGATGGTAAGTTAATATTCGCCTCTTGAACCTTATCCTTAACACACATAGCACCTGTTGGTGATTTTAGCATGATCCAACGTTCATTTTAGGGATTGGATTACTATGTTGAAAGTGTTTTCAAACCATTGGTATGTTACACGAATTCGGAGAGTGTGGAGTACATGTTCGTAAAACGTAAGATGGTTTGAGGTATTCTTTTGGACTTAGAAATAACATTTGGAACTTAAGAAATGCGAAACACGACTTGAAAGGCAAAACAAGCTTGAGAATAAGCTTAAACTTAATTTTGGTGTGCAGTAGCTTTAAGCCGTGGCGCGGCTCCTGGGCCCACAGCACGGCTTATAGGGTGATTTTGAGGTCGATAGTTTTGGCATGTTTGGAAGTGTTTTGCTTTGTTAGCCCGCTGCGCGGCTTAACACTGAACTCACTGAAAAGGTGCCTTTTCAACCCAAAAGACACATTTGAACCCCAAACATTTTGCGGTTATTCCAGGGCATTTAACTACGGTTTATTACATGTTTTTAGACCATTTTAAGTTTAAATACATGAATATTAACTTCCAAGTCACTAATGGGTATGAATCAAAGGTTGTGACTTTTCATCAAACCTTTTGACTCATTATAAATACACCATTTGTGTATTTGAAAAAGGTTCCCGAATTTTGCCTTTTTACACACACTTTTAACTTAAACAATTAGAAGATAAATCTCTGCAATTGTTTTGATTGTTTTCTTTTAGCCAAGACAACAATCTTGTCTTTGTCTTATCCCAATCAAAACTTCGTGTAGCCCGTGACTAATTGGGTCAAAATATTCGATTAGAAAAGTGTTCACACGATTCAAAGATCAATACGGAGTCGGTTCCATTTCAGGCACGAAGGTTTTCTTACAATCTAAGTTCATAACATTCTAATCGAATATTTGATCACCATGTCCGGTGAAACAGTGAAAGAAATGACTTCAAGGTTTGCAAAATTGGAGAAGTTTGAAGGGGCAGATTTTAGGAGATGGCAAAAGAAGATGCAATTTCTTTTGACCACATTGAAATTGGTTTATGTGTTGTCAACTTCAAGGCCCGCTGAATCGGATGAAGAGACGATGGAACATGCCCGGTTAAGGAGCAAATGGTACAACGATGACTTGATGTGTCGTGGCCACATTCTAAATGGTATGTCTGATGTTTTATTTGATGTTTACAATTCGGTTGAATCGGCAAAGGAACTTTGGGATAAATTAGAGGCCAAGTATATGGCCGAGGATGCATCTAGCAAGAAATTTCTTGTTAGCAATTTCAATAATTACAAAATTGTTGATACTAGGCCCATCATGGAACAATTACATGAGATCCTTAGGATCTTGGGGCAATTTACTCAACACAACATAAGTGTGGATGAAACCTTCACCGTTTCATCCATTATTAACAAATTGTCATCTTCATGGCAAGATTTCAAACACACACTCAAACACAAAAAAAAAATATGAATTTTAATGAGTTGGGTAGTCACTTGAGAATTAAGGAATCAATCCGGGCATAAGATAGTGGCAAGAGGAAGGGTAAAGAAGTGGGTTCTTTTTCAATTAATATGATTGAAGATAAATCCCATGAGAACAAATACAACAAGAAATCAAACAAAAAGAAATGAAAGTTTGATGGCAACAAGAATGTGTCTAATAAGAAGGACAAGAAGTCTTGTTGGAGATGTGGCAAACCCAGTCACTATAAGCGGGATTGCAAAGTCAAGATGGTAGAAGGAGGAAGCACATTGGGTGCGGGCCAAGGATCAAAGGATCCTACTCCTAATCAAGGTCAAATTTCTGACTTTGTGACTATTCCAATTAAGAACTATGTATCACATATTTCTGATGCATTCTATGTATAGGATGATACAATTGGATGGTGGGTAGATTCGGGTGCAACTTTCCATGCTTACAAGGATCGGGAATGGTTCAAGACATTTGTACTGAAAAAGGATGTTTTGCATATGGGCAACGAATTTATGGCTATTGTTGTTGGTTATGAAAATGTTGTATTGGAGTTTAGCTCCGGAGAAATAATTACTCTTTATAATGTATTGTATGTACCTAACTTGCGTAAGAATCTTATATCTAGTCCCATGTTGAACAAATGTGGGTATAAACAAGTGTTTGAAAGTCACAAATACATATTGTCTAAGTGTGGTGTGTTTGTTGATTTTGGGTATTATAACAATGGTATGTTCATGCTTAATCTCAAAAATGTTCCTAGGGCCATTAATTCTACTTGCATGATTCATTCTAGTACTTGTGATTCCGATTTATGGCATGCTCGTTTAGGTCATGTACATTACAAACGAATGTATGAAATGTCTAAGGATGACTTAATACCAAGTTTTGATAAACATTTAGATAAATGTAAAACTTGTATGCTAACAAAGATCACTAGACAACATTTTAGATAAATAAACCGGAAATCAACTTTATTAGAACTAATTCATAGTGACCTATGTGATCTTCATGCTACTCCTTCAATGGGTAACAAGAAGTACATGATTACCTTTATAGATGATTCGTCTAGGTATTGCTATGTGTATCTTTTGCATTCTAAAGATGAAGCTTTAGACAAATTTAAAATCTATAAAACTGAGGTAGAATTGCAACTTGATTGTTCAATTAAAACATTGCGTACCGACTGAGGTGGCGAGTATTATGACCCGGAATATTTCCAATCGATAGGAGTGATTCACCAACCACGGCTCCTTATATGCCACAACAAAATGGTATAGTCGAAAGGAAGAATATGACACTTAAAGAGATGGTTAACTCCATGTTGTCTTATTCCGGTTTGAGTGTGGGATTTTGGGGGAAAGCCATGCTAACGGCTTGTTACATTTTGAATAGGGTTCCCAATAAGAATGGGAAGAAGACTCCATATGAACTTTGGTTTAACAAACGTCCAAACTTGCATTACTTGCGAGTTTGGGGATGTAGGGCGGTCGTGAGACTTCCGGAACCCAAAAGAAAAACGTTGGGTGAAAATGGTATTGATTGCATTTTTATTGGATACGCCGAGCATTCCAAGGCGTATAGATTCTTTGTCATTCACCCAAATGACGCTATTTCAATTAATACCGTGATTGAATCTAGAAATGCAATATTTGATGAATCTAGGTTCACATCAATACCTAAACCAAAGGATATGGTACCTATTGCAAGTACCTCCCAAGGTACTCAATTGGAAGAAATTTCAAATGAGACTCATGAGCCACGTAGAGGGAGTAGGAAAAGAACTCCTAAATCATATGGTGAGGATTTTCAACTGTTCTTAGTTGAAGGAACTAGAGATAGTGTCATTTCTCAACTTCATTATTGTTACAATATTGAGGAGGATCCGAGGACATATAATGAGGCCACGAGGTCTCGTGACGTTGCCTTTTGGAAAGAGGCAATTCGTGACATGATTGACTCTATTATGGAAAATAATACATGGGTTCTAGTTGATTTGCCTCCTGGTTGTAAACCTTTGGGCAACAAGTAGATCTTCAAAAGGAAGATGAAAGTTGATGGAACGGTTGACAAGTTTAAAGCACGCTTGGTCATACAAGGTTTTAGACGAAAGGAGGGTATTGACTATTTTGATACCTATGCTCCAGTTGCGCGTATCACCACCATTAGATTGTTGATTTCGCTTGCGTCGATTCACAATATTGTTATTCACCATATGGATGTATAAACCGCTTTTCTTAACGGTGATTTGGAGGAGGAGGTGTACATGAGACAACCGGAAGAATTTGTCATGCCGGGACAAGAGACGAAGGTGTGCAAGTTGATTAAGTCTTTGTATGGACTTAAGCAAGCACCAAAGAAATGGCATCAAAAGTTTGATGATGTCATTTTGTCTGATGGATTTATGATCAACCAATCGAATAAGTGTGTGTATAGCAAATTTGATCACAAGGGGAATGCTGTGATTATTTGCTTATAAGTGAAAGACATGTTGATCTTTGGTACTAACCAAGATCAAGTTGATAAGACCAAAAAAAAAATTTCATCTAAGTTTTCGATGAAGGATATGGGGGTTGCGGATGTGATTCTTGGGATAAGGATCATTCATGGTGACAATGGTATCACGATAACTCAATCTCATTATATTGAGAAGATCCTCAAGAAGTTTAATCTTGAGGATACCTCCCCGGTGAGTACTTCCATTGATCCTACTCTTAAGCTCTTACCCAATTTGGGTTCGACTGTGTATCAACTTAAATACTCGAGTGCTATAGGGTGTCTAATGTATGCAATGACTTGCACTAGACCAGATATTGCCTATGCGGTGGGTAAATTGAGTAGATTTACTAGTAACCCGGGTTCTCACCATTGGCATGCTGTGAATAGAGTATTTAAGTACTTGAAGCAAACCAAGGACTTTGGTATCACATATACTAGCTTTCCTTCTATCCTAGAAGGCTATTCGGATGAAAGTTAGATAACCAATATGGAAGATCATTCTTCTACTACTGGTTGGATATTCTTACTTGGGGGAGGGCCTATTTCATGGGCTTCCAAGAAGCAAACATGTATTACAAATTCGACAATGGAGTCGGAATTTGTTGCATTGGTTGCGGCGGGTAATGAAGCCGAGTGGTTAAGGAATTTGGTATATGAAATTCCTTTGTGGCCAAAGCCCATTCCTCCTATTGGTATGCATTATAGTAGTGCTTCAACAGTGGCTAAGACTTATAGTCACATGTATAATGGTAAGTCTAGACACTTGGGTGTTAGACATTTCATGGTACGTGAATTAATCACGAATGGAGTGATCTCCATTGTTTTTGTTAGATCGAAACAAAATCTAGCGGATCACTTGACCAAGGGACTAGTCAGGGAGTCGGTGCACAAGTCGGCTATTGGTGTGGGATTGAAGTCCATCTAGATCTTTCAAAGTGGGATACCCAATTCTCTTCTAGTACAACGCTAGGAGCTGAATTCAATGAGGAAAGCCTATTTTGAGAAGATTGGAACACATGCTTTCATATAATCCCAAGGTATGTATTCGGACCTACAAGTTAAAGTGAGTTTGAAGTTTATAACTTCTTAATAGTTCTCTTGAAAAATTGCAGTGTAGGAGAAAGATTGAAGAGAGCTACCTAAGTGGACATGAAGTTGAGCCGTTTCAAGAAAGCTTTGGACTTAGTTTTCTATATGTTCATGATTGGATTGGGACACATGGCTCATAATAGTGTCAAGCTTGTATTGTTAGAGAATATGGAACTAGTGTATTATCGACAGGTTTTCAAATGAATTGATGGGTTCAAACTATTAGAGCACCCTGATTTTCGAATTCTTGCACGTGTAATATACTATGTGTAACTTCAATCCATGTGATATTTACACTTATGCATTAGTTTTTAATTGTTGATATTATAGCAATCAAGGATCATACTAAAATGGGGGGGGGGGATTTGTCGGTGATTTTAGCATGATCCAACGTTTATTTTAGGGATTGGATTACTATGTTGAAAGTGTTTTCGAACCATTGATACGTTACACGAATTCGGAGAGTGTGGAGTACACGTTCGTAAAACGCAAGGTGGTTTGAGGTATTCTTTTGGACCTGAAAATAACATTTGGAACTTAAGGAATGCAAAACGTGACTTGAAAGGCTAAACACGCTTCAAAATAAGCTTAAACTTAATTTTGGTGTGCAGTAGCTTTAAGCCGCGGCGCGACTTAAAGGGTGATTTTGAGGTCGAGACTTTTGGCATGTTTGGAAGTGTTTTGCTTTGTTAGCCCGCGGCGCGGCTTAACACTGAACTCGCTGAAAGGGTGCCTTTTCAACCCAAAAGGCACATTTGAACCTCAAACGTTTTGGGGTTATTCCAGGGCATTTAACTACGGTTTTTTTTACATGTTTTTAGACCATTTTAAGTCTAAATACACGAATATTAACTTCCAAGTCACTAATGGGTGTGAATAAAAGGTTGTGACTTTTCATCAAACCTTTTGACCCATTATTAATACACCCTTTGTGTATTTGAAAAAGGTTCCAGAATTTTGCCTTTTTACACACACTTTCAACTTAAACAATTAGAAGATAAATCTCTGCAATTGTTTTGATTGTTTTCTTTTAGCAAGACAACAATCTTGTCTTTGTTTTATCCCATTCGAAACTTCGTGTAACTCGTGGCAAATTGGGTCGAAATATTCGATTAGGAAAGTGTTCACACGATTCAAAGATCAATCCAGAGTCGGTTCCGTTTCAGGCACGAAGGTTTTCTTACAATCCAAGTTCATAACAGCACCTCGAATCGAGTCCCAATAGGAATTATAAAAGCTAGGAAAGTTCACATTTACAGCATTCGTAACAAGGACGGGAGAACTCTCAGCATTACAAACTGGAGAGTGCGTACCCGTTGATTCAAAGACAGAACAAACAACAGCCACTCGATTAGAACACGCAAGCATCTCCCGATCAAATTCATCGAAAAGAACATGTTCTAAACAAGCCTCGTCACTTATCTCAGACACCCAAACGAGATTAATCGAGTCACGCGAAACCTCCAACTTTGCCTCGACTTGGTTGTCTGACACCCAAACGAGATTAATCGAGGCACGCGAAATCTCCAAGTCTGCCTCGACTTGGTTGTGAATATGCTTAGCGCATTTGGACCTAATAAACGCAAACATAGAACTAATGTTACCTAGTTTGATAGAGGATCTAGCCACACACATAACCTGTCCAAAAAGACCGCCAATCGTCTTAGTATTAACTTCCGAGATAGCTATAACCGGTGCACCTTTAATCTCGATCCACGCAAGCCGAAAAAAAGACACTGCATCTTCTGAGAAGGGAGTAACTGAAACGAACGGGTCTGTTTGAAAATTCAGAATGTTGTTGTAACTCATGCGATCAGCACACACACAAACACAAGCGTAAACCCCCAACTTGCTAACATGATCGACGACGGCTTTAGAACCGATAAGAAATTCTTTGATCTTCAAATCTATTGTAGGAACAGAATCCACCACAAGAATGGAGAGCCCCAAACTATCAACGATGTCCTTATTTGGGTGTCACGACCCGAAAATTTCCGATCAAATTTAAACTTAATCTTTATATGATTTCGATACGATAATCAAAGTATGTAATGTTGAAGTCTAGAAAATTTTGAAACGATGTTCATATATTCAATTGACCTTCGACTGCTCTCGACGATTTACGAACAACTAATTGTAAGTATATATGTATGTGAGTATATATATAATAATAATTTGAAATAATAAGATACAATTTAATCAATAGAAATAAAAATCTAAAACTATACAGATTAATTAAGTTATTATAAAAAAATGTAAACATATATGAATTCTATACATAAGTAATATATATATATATATATATATATATATATATATATATATATATATATATATATATATATATATATATATATATATATATATATATATATATGTATATGAAATTCGATAAGTATAAGTTGTTATATTATTTATTAATAATATTATCATTAATAAAATTGTGTTATTATAACTAATAATATTAATAGTACTCTTAAAAATATTAATATTAATAATATTATTAAAATCAGTGTTAGGTATATTATTACCTCCAATAGATAATTGATAAATATAATTGATAAATATATTAATAGTACTCTTAAAAATATGAAAGTTGATATATATAATTGATAAATTATTATTATTATTAATACTATTGTTATCATTAATAATATTAGTGTAAATAGTATTATCGTTATTAATAACATTATAGTTATATATTTCGTAATAATTATTATCATTATCATTAGTAATAATTTTATTATTACTATTAGTTAAAATATTAAGGATTTTATTATTCTACTTATTAGAAGATTAATAATAACCTATAAATATAAATATATAAATATAAGAGAAATACAAATAAAGATATAAATATTGATATATAAATATTGACATATATTCAGATATACATAAATACATATACAAATACGAATTTCAGTTATATATAGATAAATACATGTATACGAATATATAAATATATAAATACTGAATATACGTATATAAATACAGATAATTTACGTATTTAGTTCACTATCACCTTAACACTGTAATTGATCTTTGTTTATATCTGCAAGCTGTATTGTGACGACCCGGAAATTTCTGACTAAATTTAAACTTTATCTTTATATTATTCTGACACAATAAGCAATGTTTGTTAAGTTAAATCTCAAGGATTTTAAACTATGTTTATACATTCATTTAAACCTCGACCAAATTTCAATGATTCACGAACCATTAAATGAACATATATGAATATGTATGTATATGTGTATATGTTACAAATTGAAAATGTCAACAAATTATTTAAAAGTATAATGCTTTATATGAACGTATTTGTTTCAATATGATTATCGATGAAATTAAAAAAATATATATTAAATGATTTAATTATCAGAAACATTGAATTATGATTACAAGTCTCTGTTGAGAGGTCCACTATGATTTGAGAAATCTATTCCTCTTAACGATATTCGAAATAATTTGTAAAGCTATTTATAAATAAAAATAAAAAGTGTCATTTACGAAAGTTAGACAAAAGTTAGTGGAGAATTGGTTTCCATAATATTCTATTAATCTATTTTCAAGCGTACAAAAACGTTTTCAGTTTAAAAAGAACTTTATTATTAAAACGTATATAACTTTTATAAATATCTAGAATCACTTTTGACAACTCATTACTTAACCAGTATAATAAATATAACGATATTTATATTTTATTTCATTAAATATATATAACGATTTAAATTAATATTATATATATTTATACGCGTATTATACATACATAGTTTTTATACTTTTACTATACTTTAACTTTACCTTTACTTTACTTTTACTTTACTTTAACTTTAATAATTCACTTTAATAATTCATACTTTAATAATTTACTTTAATAATTCATACTTTAATAATTCACTTTAATAATTCATACTTTAATAATTCACTTTAATAATTCAAAAATCTATTATAAATAGAATTCAATAGGTTTCATTATTTCATAGAAACTTGAAAATATATTTCTCTAAACTCTCTCAATCGATTTACATATATATATATATATATATATATATATATATATATATATATATATATATATATATATATATATATATTTGCTCTATATTATTTCAAGATATTATTAGTATACATAAAATATTACGACGGAGTGATGTCCGAGTGATTTCAAAATAGTTTTTTGAATGAGTCGAAGCTAAGGAAATTATGGGTTATAGCTATGGAGGTGATGTGTATGGTTCATGGGTATACTCGTGAGGTCAATCTAGTGTTTATCATCTCCGTTGCGTCTACGTACTTTCCTGCAATATTGAATCTCAATATTGATACGTGAGCACTCATAACTTAACTTTTATATATCAATAGTGTATCCCTGACTAGTGCTCGAGTATATAGGATTATGCATGCTTGTACATTCGATATTGTCCTTAGATAGGTTTGTTGAATCCTGAATTAGATACATATGCTACTGAGATAGGGTATATGATATGCATGTCATTGGAAAGCTAGCGAAAAATTAAGAACTTTTCATTGAGATATCGAATGGTTTCGATGAACGGATTTGAAGTTATAGTCAACTGAATTTTAGTATTATTGTTAAAATGATTATTATTACTATCGTCGTTATTATTTTAATAGAAATATCGTCGTTATTATAAAATATCATTATTACTATTATGTTAGTATTATCATTTTATCATAATAACATTTTTAGTAAATATAAATATTGTTATTTTTTATAGAATAATAATAATTATTATTACAAAATAATACAACTTTTACTTATTATTATTATGATCAATATTATTTTATCAAATAAATAGGGGATACAAAGATATTTTTCACCACGCGTAATATAATTACATTAATAATACTTACCACTATAGTTTTAAGATATTAAGTGAACTCTATAAATTTTACTACTTAAGATATATAAAAGTATATTTTATCATATATAAACGTTAATATAAATTTTTATTAATAAATAACTTTTATTATTATAAAATCTAATAAATATATTTAAACATATAAAACGACTATAGTTAAGTTATATAATAAACACGTATAAATTTTAGAAGTCATTTTGGGTCAAGTTGACTTTTGTTGACTTTTGCATATTAGTCTCGAGCATTAGGATTGTGGTACACTATGACTTGACCAAAAATTGTTAGACAAATATTGACCAACATATAAATATATATAATTAATATAGGTTCGTGAATCCGAGGCCAACCTTGCACTTGTTAAATGACGTTATATGTATTTTTACTACGAAATACAGTATGGTGAGTTTCATTTGCTCCCTTTTTAATTGCTTTTGCAATATATATTTTTGGGCTGAGAATACATGCGCTGTTTTATAAATGTTTTACGAAGTAGGCACAAGTACTAAAACTAATTCTATGTGGGTTTAAACCAGAAATATACCCTTAGCTTGGTAGCATTAAACTACTTGTCTATGTACGGTAGGCGCGAATCCTAAAGATAGATCTATTGGGCCTGACAAACTCCATCCTGACTATGGGATGCTTTAGTACTTCGAGGTTATTTTAAACACACCTGATCTGGTGTACTTCAGAGGGTAAAACATGAACGTTAAGGCTTGTTACTGGGTGCCTACAATATATAGAATACTCTTATATACTTGCGAGTGTACATATATTTATAAACGGAAATCTTGTGGTCTATTAATATATTGAAATGATTGTTATGATAAACCTATGAACTCACCAACCTTTTGGTTGACACTTTAAAGCATGTTTATTCTCAGGTATTAAATAAATCTTCCGCTGTGCATTAGCTCATTTTAAGGATATTACTTGGAGTCATTCATGGCATATTTTGAAAGACGTTGCATTCGAGTCATTGAGTTCATCAAGATTATTATTATGTCAATTATAGTTGGATGTATTATGAAATGGTGTGCATACCGTCAACTTTCGTTGTAAAGAAAGTTTGTCTTTTAAAAACGAATGCAATGTTTGTAAAATGTATCATATAGAGGTCAAAATACCTCGCGATGTAATCAACTATTGTGAATCGTTTATAATGTATATGAACGGGTCCTTTCAGTTGGTATCAGAGCGGTGGTCTTAGCGAACCAGGTCTGCATTAGTGTGTCTAACTGATAGTCGTTAGGATGCATTAATGAGCATGGACTTCGACCGTGTCTGCATGTCAAAAGTTTTGCTTATCATTTTTGTCGGAAATTGCCTGCTTATCATTCTTAGTCTAGACACGTCTTACTGCATTGATTGCATAAATAGTGTATAGACAAAATTCATATCTTAGCGTATCTGCTAATCCATATCTTAGCGTATCTGTTACTGTAAACTTTGCCTGACATATCCCGTAATTTCCTCCGTAATCTACGAAATCTTTTGCGCTATATATATAGATATTCTATGTAATTAGAATACCACCCGATAGACGAAAAATCATTTCATATCAAAAAATTCTTTATTCAATCGAACAAAATGAAATTCGTCATTAGTTCAAGTCCCTCAAATTCCGATATGGAATCCCACTCAAGCTCCGAAAGCAGTGTGACCGGAATGGATCAACCAATTAGCCATCATCTATTATGAATGAATTGGGGATAGGTTCGTAGCCTCCTCAATAATTGGAGACAAGAAGAAGGTGATCCCTTCCATCCACCACATTGCCCTCTTGGCGATGAACCTGAAGCACTTACCGGCGAACCGATCTGAAACACCATTTTCTCTCTCATTTTCAGAGTATCTCGTCACGATTATATACTACATCAAATTCTAGATTTTATTTATCCGCTCGTCCGAACCGACAATCACCCCGGTGTAATAGAAAAAGTCAACGAGCTTCGCGCTCGAGTAGTGGCTTTAGAGAATATGGTGCAAGGGTTACAAACACCAACAAATAACGAAGTATTAATTCATAATTTCAATTTTATTGAATAAATACTCCGTAAAAGTTATGTAATTTCTAAAGTCTTTAGGGATTATTTAGTTCTAGTTTCAACCGTAAATCAAATGAGTTTAATTTAATATTAACTCATTAAATCTATGTTACATCTGAAGAAAATATGCACATATATATTTTCATAAAGACTGTAATAAAATTCGGTTGTACAATATATTAATTGTGAAATTTTTTTTAACGGGTAGGTAATACCCGAGAGATATATAAATTCACAATTAATATATTACATTTTTTGAATCTGATTAAGCAAATCATCAACTATACTCCCAAAATCTCACAACAATATACATTCTTGTATAGAAATCAAAACAACCATTCTCACCCAAATTTGATTACGCATTCTGATTTTGACAAATCAAAATCCAAGTCATGATTTAACAGAAGACATCACTCTTAGATTCCTACATCTTTCAAAGCTATACTTTGACTTCAAAATCGTGTTAGAACATCATATGTATATTAACGATTACAAACTGTGTTCAAACTCTCCGAAGTTTTCGAAGACACTTCAAACAATGAACAATCGAGATGATGATCCAACCACATATTACCCACATTTATGTACTTAAAAAGCTCTCGAAGCCAAAGTCATAGTTCAACGCGTATCCATGTCAGACCCTTTGGCATTTATTAGCTAAAATTACTTTTCAATTCCTTTTCAAAGTAGACAGTTTTGTCACAGCTCCAGCAAGTCAACTTCGACTTTTCAGTCGGACTAGTCTTATTATAACCTCGATAGATACGTTGCCCTTTCGTCATCGTTACTGGGGACCTTTCATATCTCGCAACCTTAGCAATAAACTTACCAACAACTTCAATTATCTTTGACTTTTCAAAAAATCATTATATTTATTGAAATCACATCATTTACTCATTCGCATCTTGTAACGAGAATTGTCATACGAATCATCGAAAAATAGTAACCAGTATTTTGAAATCTCGCAGCATGTCTACACCAACAGTTATATGTGTACGTAAAACGTCTATCTCCTGGACTTACATACTTTGAATGTGAAGTTCTGAAAAATATTTTGAACTGCAAACTAGTTCTTGAAATGCTGACGAAGCATCAAAAACTGTAAACGATCTTAACAGTAAAAAGTTTGATGACAAAGAATAGTAAGGTGGTAAAGCTGAGAAAAAGAGAAGGTTTGGAACTGGAAAACGGATTGAGCAGACTATGAAGGAGGCTGTGGACAAATCACCAAGACTAAATCTACCTTCAAAGAATCCAAATGATTCAGTGCCTGCTAAAGTCATTAACGAATACCTTACTCTTTATTCTAAACCTTACAGACAAATCTTCATCATCATCCATCAATATTAGAAATTCTAAGATATTATCATATCTTTCATTATAAATATCCGCGATATTTCTGAAGATATTTTCACAACTAATCTTATCTGAAGTCATTTATCTCTTTGCGCTATCAGTGTTACATCATATAAGAAACTATTAGTTTCTATATTCTATAAACTTTCGAGTTTAAATTATGAATGTTTTGAAGTAGTGTTGGGAACTGAAGCATGAGTTAGTATAATATAATGACACTTGATCAACGTGATTATATTACAGTAAGTCATGCTGACTTTCTAATGGGACATGACGATTCACAGACCATGCCGTCATCATGTTCCATGTTACACGACTCTTGTATTCTATTTAATCTCTAAAAATATCAAGAATATATTTTCTTGATGATTCGGTCTTTTCAGGGTATTCTGGTAAATTAACAAATCAATATCGTGCCATTACCATTTCCTTCTTAGAACATTAACTATGTTCATTCTGAAATTCATATCTGCGAATACTGGACCATTACAAACGTTGCTTAATCGCAAGTAGAAGAAACGAAAGGACAAAACTCCAAAATAGAAATTGGAGTATAAATCGCAGCAAATAGAAGGGAGTATTAACTGTGGATGTCAATGATTATAGAAGACAAAAGCAGGGGCTTTGAAATATAAGGGAAGATATAAAACCCAACAACCACCCACAAATTATAAACCGTATATATCGATGCATATAGCAATATAAAGACACGGAAGAACTAAAAACACTATAAAACCGAGAGTATAGTAGAAGTAAATAGATTCTTCCGGAGGCAGATGAAAAAGAAGAACGACAGATATGAAAGTGAGGAGTATATCGAGAATCAGTACTGGATGAATCATATTGACAAATACTTTAAAATATGAGTTGAGGGAGAAAGAATAGAAGGTGTGAGTTGCAAGGAAACAAATGAGGTGGATTTATAGTGAAATACCCGACAGAGAAATCAAGATGGATTATCGTATTAATTCGAAGAGAATCATAATCTCCTTAATCACCGAAGCATCAAATCTAACATAGATTACAAAGATTTTCTTTAAATTCGGAGATCAATTGTGATGACGTCAAAAGATATGACAAATCACTATAATCTTATTTCCTTCATTTACGATAACTTCCCTCATATGCTTTGAGTAATCGAATTATTTTATCCATACTTCTTAGACATGATAAAACTTCATAATCGTCATAATAACATTCTCATTGTTAGCCATAACGACCTCTATCAAATTTCGAGGACGAAATTTCTTTAACGGGTAGGTACTGTGACGACCCGGAAATTTCCGACTAAATTTAAACTTTATCTTTATATTATTCTGACACGATAAGCAATGTTTGTTAAGTTAAATCTCAAGGATTTTAAACTATGTTTATACATTCATTTAAACCTCGACCAAATTTCAATGATTCACGAACCATTAAATGAACATATATGAATATGTATGTATATGTGTATATGTTATAAATTGAAAATGTCAACAAAGTATTTAAAAGTATAATGCTTTATATGAACGTATTTGTTTCAATATGATTATCGACAAAATTAAAAAAATATATATTAAATGATTGAATTATCAGAAACATTGAATTATGATTACAAGTCTCTGTTGAGAGGTCCACTATGATTTGAGAAATCTATTCCTCTTAACGATATTCGGAATAATTTGTAAAGCTATTTATAAATAAAAATAAAAAGCATCATTTACGAAAGTTAGACAAAAGCTAGTGGAGAATTGGTTTCCATAATATTCTATTAATCTATTTTCAAACGTACAAAAATGTTTTCAGTTTAAAAAGAACTTTATTTATAAAACGTATATAACTTTTATAAATATCTAGAATCACTTTTGACAACTCATTACTTAACCAGTATAATAAATATAACGATATTTATATTTTATTTCATTAAATATATATAACGATTTAAATTAATATTATATATATTTATACGCGTATTATACATACATAGTTTTTATACTTTTACTATACTTTAACTTTACCTTTACTTTACTTTTACTTTACTTTAAATTTAATAATTCATACTTTAATAATTCACTTTAATAATTCATACTTTAATAATTCACTTTAATAATTCATACTTTAATAATTCACTTTAATAATTCAAAAATCTATTATAAATAGAATTCAATAGGTTTCATTATTTCATAGAAACTTGAAAATATATTTCTCTAAACTCTCTCAATCGATTTATATATATATATATATATATATATATATATATATATATATATATATATATATATATATATATTTGCTCTATATTATTTCAAGATATTATTAGTATACATAAAATATTACGACGGAGTGATGTCCGAGTGATTTCAAAATAGTTTTTTGAATGAGTCGAAGCTAAGGAAATTATGGGTTATAGCTATGGAGGTGATGTGTATGGTTCATGGGTATACTCGTGAGGTCAATCTAGTGTTTATCATCTCCGTTGCGTCTACGTACTGTCCTGCAATATTGAATCTCAATATTGATACGTGAGCACTCGTAACTTAACTTTTATATATCAATAGTGTATCCCTGACTAGTGCTCGAGTATATAGGATTATGCATGCTTGTACATTCGATATTGTCCTTAGATAGGTTTGTTGAATCCTGAATTAGATACATATGCTACTGAGATAGGGTATATGATATGCATGTCATTGGAAAGCTAGCGAAAAATTAAGAACTTTTCATTGAGATATCGAATGGTTTCGATGAACGGATTTGAAGTTATAGTCAACTAAATTTTAGTATTATTGTTAAAATGATTATTATTACTATCGTCGTTATTATTTTAATAGAAATATCATTGTTATTATAAAATATCATTATTACTATTATGTTAGTATTATCATTTTATCATAATAACATTTTTAGTAAATATAAATATTGTTATTTTTTATAGAATAATAATAATTATTATTACAAAATAATACAACTTTTACTTATTATTATTATGATCAATATTATTTTATCAAATAAATAGGGGATACAAAGATATTTTTCACCACGCGTAATATAATTACATTAATAATACTTACCACTATAGTTTTAAGATATTAAGTGAACTCTATAAATTTTACTACTTAAGATATATAAAAATATATTTTATCATATATAAACGTTAATATAAATTTTTATTAATAAATGACTTTTATTATTATAAAATCTAATAAATATATTTAAACATATAAAACGACTATAGTTAAGTTATATAATAAACACGTATAAATTTTAGAAGTCATTTTGGGTCAAGTTGACTTTTGTTGACTTTTGCATATTAGTCTCGAGCATTAGGATTGTGGTACACTATGACTTGACCAAAAATTGTTAGACAAATATTGACCAACATATAAATATATATAATTAATATAGGTTTGTGAATCCAAGGCCAACCTTGCACTTGTTAAATGACGTTATATGTATTTTTACTACGAAATACAGTATGGTGAGTTTCATTTGCTCCCTTTTTAATTGCTTTTGCAATATATATTTTTGGGCTGAGAATACATGCGCTGTTTTATAAATGTTTTACGAAGTAGGCACAAGTACTAAAACTAATTCTATGTGGGTTTAAACCAGAAATATACCCTTAGCTTGGTAGCATTAAACTACTTGTCTATGTACGGTAGGCGTGAATCCTAAAGATAGATCTATTGGGCCTGACAAACCCCATCCTGACTATGGTATGCTTTAGTACTTCGAGGTTATTTTAAACACACCTGATCTGGTGTACTTCAGAGGGTAAAACATGAACGTTAAGGCTTGTTACCGGGTGCCTACAATTTATAGAATACTCTTATACACTTGCGAGTGTACATATATTTATAAACAGAAATCTTGTGGTCTATTAATATATTGAAATGATTGTTATGATAAACCTATGAACTCACCAACCTTTTGGTTGACACTTTAAAGCATGTTTATTCTCAGGTATTAAAGAAATCTTCCGCTGTGCATTTGCTCATTTTAAGGATATTACTTGGAGTCATTCATGGCATATTTTGAAAGACGTTGCATTCGAGTCATTGAGTTCATCAAGATTATTATTATGTCAATTATAGTTGGATGTATTATGAAATGGTGTGCATACCGTCAACTTTCGTTGTAAAGAAAGTTTGTCTTTTAAAAACGAATGCAATGTTTGTAAAATGTATCATATAGAGGTCAAAATACCTCGCGATGTAATCAAATATTGTGAATCGTTTATAATGTATATGAACGGGTCCTTTCATGTATCAATCAATATCAAATCATAGTACAATTAGAATCAATTATAGATCAACATTTTTGGTATTTTATTTTTTTTCTTCTCCTGATTGAACCATGTCAACGACTCTTAGCTACAAAACAATGGCAATCACATCTTGGCTATGTTGTAACCATTCCAGATCACATTATATATCTACTTCTTCAATTCGATAACCATACACCTGCAAATCCTTGCTAGCTAACTCGACATCTATCTTGTTTGAACTATCAAACAATTCAACCATTAAACCATCATCCAACATCAATCACCACCACGACCATTCTTGTTTCGTCTTGAAACCATCGACCACCACTTCATCTCAAACCACCACACCACAAACCAATCGGCCAAAAACTGCTCGAACTACTTCTGCTCTTTGCTTTTCTGTTTTGCAGACCCAAAACTCACCACCATCGAACAACCAGATCACCCATCTAATCACCACCCTCACCACTATCTCTCTCATCTCTCTCTTTTAAATTAAAACCACCATGAACTGCTACCATTGAACCCGTCTTCTATCTCCTGTTAAAAAAAAAATTAAAACGAAACCCATCGAACACTTGATTATTCGAACTACTGTGTTGTTGTTAATTGATACAGTAATGATGATGATGAACAGAAGATGATAACGATACAATAGTAATTATGATAATGATGATACCATTTTGTTATTACTACTTTCGTTTCTGTTCAATTGACCATCGGAGCACCACCATAGACAACCACCATTAAAGAACACCATTAAAACTACTGCTGCGTTTCTTTCTCTTCTTTCCTGTTTATTCGTTTCATCGCCACCACACAAGCTTATTTTGTTCCTGTTCGAAGTTCTTTTGTTGCTGATTCGAAAACGATTTCTACTTCTGTGATGATATAAACCGGGAAGAAGATGATGCAAGTTATATAGGATGATGATCGTGACTTCCTGTGATTACTTCTATTTAGTAATTGTTCGAAAAATAACGATGATGATGATACTTCAGTTTTATTGATGATGATAGGGTTGAGTGAGAATAAATGAAGATAATGACTGCGCTGTTAATTGTTCTATATAAAGCTCGAGAAAAAAAAATATAATAATAAATAAATAAATCAAACACCGACACCCTAATTGCTACTCAGATTTCCTGATTGGGCCGTAACTTTGATTGGGTCGAGGTTAATTATACTGTTGGGCAGAAATTAAGGGATTGGACCAAGCATTAGTTTGATATTATTAGACTAGAAACAGAAATGGGTTAAATGTTTTCAGTTAGGAAATAAACTAGAAAAGAATGATAGCTCAAATGGTTAAGGTGTTGTTGGGTTTGATCGAGAGGTCTTGGGTTCGAGTCCTGTCTCGGGCACTTTAAGTCTTTTTAATGCTACAAAGGTATAACTTATTGTTGTTATTATTATTATTATTATTATTATTATTATTATTATTATTATTATTATTATTATTATTATTATTATTATTATTAACATAAGTAATATTATTAATATTATCATTATATTTATGAATATGATTATTACTACTATTTTTATTAAAACTATCACCTTGTCAAAAATTATTAATTTTATATAAAGTTATTATATTTATTAAAAATTTCATTTAGGTTAGTATTATTATTATGAACAATATTACATATAACAAACTACATTTTTATATATATAATATAACACTAAAACATATAATTATATATATATATATATATATTGTAACATCCCGCATTTTTTCGTTAATTTATTTTAACACCGTCTTTTTTTTATTTATTAATATCTTTCGTTATTCAAATTTGTATCTTTCGTTAACTAACGTTCATAATATTCTCGTTATCTAATTATAACGTCATCCGTTACTCGAACGTTTTTAAAATATTCGTTGGGTTAATTTTCGCACCCGACTACAAACTCGAGGGACTAAAATTGACACGGGGCAAACTAGTTGACTAGGTCACCTAGTCCACCCCAATCACCACCATTCAACCATCTCCATATCTCTCTCTTTCTCTCTAGCAAGAACACACACACAAACCCATTCCATTCATTCATCATCTAAATTCAATCTTGGAAGCTCACAACAAATCCGACTACATATTCTTAATCCTCTCGTCATTCTCTACGATTTGATACTAACTTCATCGATTTTGGGTAACATTTCTAAAACTCTAGATTTCTCAAATTCGTGTTTTTGACTTGATATGTTGTTAGTTAGTATCTATGGCTCGTGTATAACATGAATATATGATTTGTATGCTCGATCTTGATGTTTTGGTGTAACTAGCTTGAAAATGAAAAGTGTATGCTTAACCTTTGATTTTGGATGATGAAAAGTGTTTAGATGTTAATGTTTGTGTGTTCAAAGTGTTAGTTACTTCGATAGCTTCGTTTTGGTGTGTTGATTGACATGAAAACCTTACATTAACATGATTAGTGATTTTGAGGTTTGGTTAGGGTTTGACAACTCTTAAAACGAACT
This sequence comes from Rutidosis leptorrhynchoides, assembly GCF_046630445.1. Lineage (NCBI taxonomy): Eukaryota > Viridiplantae > Streptophyta > Magnoliopsida > Asterales > Asteraceae > Rutidosis > Rutidosis leptorrhynchoides. Next base: position 103,984,601 of record NC_092333.1, on the reverse strand, counting down.
TTTGATGCGTTGAATGCTTATTAATGTTATTGATAAGTGTTTAGTTGTATTACATGTTTCATTACCTTCAAAACGGCATATCATATGTATAAATTGGATTCCCGAAACTTGAATTGCAATTGATGAACTTGAAACCTTGTTTTGGAACGTTTAACGAACTTTCGACGAGATTTTTGTTGTCTAAAATGATAAATTTGATTTAGGAAATGTATCTAGTTGTGTTCCTTGTCGAAAGAGCTTTCCGGTGATATAAAATACATGTCTTGATTGTTTGCGGATCATAAACTAGGATCGATTGAAGTTTGGCTCGTGCCTTGTGTTTTCTGCAAACAGGACCTGTAAGCCTTTTGGGACACCGTCCCAACCTCCTAGACGCCGTCCCACCTTTTGAACCTAGACGCCGTCTAGGATATCAGGACGCCGTCCCACCCTTCATTGTGGGACGCCGTCTAACAATTTGGGACGCCATCCCATTGTACTAAAACTGGCTGTTTGGGTTGTCTTTTGACGTAAAAATGTTTGCTATGCTACGGACCTCCGATTAACATGAAACTTGGCCAACATACTCATATATTATTATATAACTTAGAAAAATTGTCGGATACCCGACCCGACCCCGTTGACTTTGACTTTGACCAAGTTTGACTTTTAATCAAACTTAACCAAATGGTTGTGCAATCGTTCTAACATGCTTTTATACTTGTATCTTGCATGAAACATGACAACTTGATTCACATGCTACATTATTGAGTCGTAACGAGCCATAGGACTAATTGAACACATTTCACCCGACCTTGTGTCGTAACCGGTTAATTGATATAACTTACTTGCTTAGGTCAAGGCTAAGCAACTTTCATGCACACGTTTACTTGTTGAAGTACCTTTATACTCGTGCACTCGAGGTGAGATCATAGTCCCACCTTTTCAACAACTTTTATACTTTTAAATCGTGGGCTGAGAAAACATATACTTTGTTACATCTTGTACTACTTACTTTTATGTTTTGAACACAAGTGTGAAAACAAACATTCCACGTGCGAGTTAGAACAAAAATGCCTCAATTCGATTATCATTAGTTACACTTGCAGGGTGTAAGCGAGAACTTATATTGTGTGGCCATACGGGTTTAACAAACCCTCATTCGGACGGTTCGCTACCGTTATGCGGATGAAATATATTTTTGTGTTTTAGTGTGGGTTCTAGCACTGTGTGATGGGGTAACGTTGGTTAAGTCTTGATAATTGAGTGCTCGCGTATAACAACACTTTTGGAATGCAAATGATTTGGATAATCTACGTTATGGGAATACAAAATCTTGTGGTTCGAAAACAACGTTTAATACTTACTAAACCTATGATTTCACCAACGTTTTCGTTGACAGATTTCTATGTTTTTCTCAGGTCTTGCACGATATGTGATACATGCTTCCGCTCACTATTTGATACTTGCATCCGATGTCGAGTATACATGCATTTCATGGAGCGTCTTTTGACTCTACTTTAAACCGTGTCGCCTAGATTTCAATCGTACTTATAACGTTGTAACTTAACTTTTGGTTGAACAATTCTTGTAAACTTTGAAACAATCCTTATTTTGAAATGAAGGCGACATATTTTGGTCAAACGTTATCTTAAAGACTTATAATCAGGTAATGGGACCCACGTAGTCGACGCCGTCACTTGACGATTTGTCGGGGTCGCTACAAGTGGTATCAGAGCCTTGGTTGTAGGGATTTAGAGTTCATTTGTGTCCACCCCGAGTCATAGGGTACATAGGTGAATCTAGACTACAACCGGCATATAGACTGAAGTAGGAATTACTTGACTATTTGTGCATCTATACTCGAACTCTTCTATCATATCTAACTCGTATTCGATCTTGATCTTACGTTGATAAATTTTGTTGACGCGCCACCTTGACTTTATGAGGTAATGTTAAATGCACATGAGAATCAGGGTAATATAATTTCCGGGATTATATTACGGTGATTCATATGGACATTCCGACATTATGACATAAAGAATTTAAGGCGAGTCAAGGAAAATTTTCTCTACATCATCATTCCCTATCATGATTAGTATTATTGAGAATACTAATCAACGATATTCTTGTGTCTTGAAGGAACAATGCCTCCCCGTCACGGGCCACGTAATGAAACTTCCGAACAAGCTTTTCAACGCATGATAGCCACCGCCATAGGTGCGGCTATGGCTAGTATCTCCTCCGACATCAATAGCAACCACAACCACAACAACCATGGAGCCGGTAATTCAAACGAGGGTTGCTCCTACAAAACTTTCATGGGGTGCAAACCTCACACCTTCGATGGGACCGGAGGACCGGTTGAGCTCACCCGATGGTTTGAGCAAACAGAAGCCGTTTTTAGCATAAGCGGTTGTCGGGACCAAGACAAAGTCAAATATTCCACCCACACTTTTGCCGGTATCGCCGTCACATGGTGGAATACGTATGTGCTGTCGGTGGGTATCGATGAAGCTCACACTCTCTCATGGGCCGACTTAAAGAAAAAGATGATCACCGAATACTTCCCGCGCGAAGAGACCCGTAAGCTCGAACACGAACTAAGAACTTTAAAAGCGGTCGGAAATGACCTAAAGGCATATAATCAACAATTTTCTGAGCTATCCTTGATGTGTCCAAACCTCGTGACCCCCGAACCTCTAAGGGTTGAACTTTACATGGATGGTCTTCCCAAGAGCATCAAACAAGGAGTAATGTCATCCAAACCCAGTAATCACCAAGAGGCCCTGAATATGGCCCGTCAATTGATCGAAACGGTAGACGAGATTGAAGTGCCGGCACCTAAAGACGAGGATGAGTCGGGTGACAACAAAAGAAAATGGGAAGCCCCCCAATCGAGTAACTACAACAACAACTTTTCCAAGGAACCTCTCACCCCCGTCGGCAAGAAAAGTTATGCCGGGACACGACCTTTTTGCAACAAATGCCACAAGCATCATTTTGGCGAATGTGGCAAGCTAATTTGCCATCGGTGCCAAGGTAGTGGTCATATTGCCAAGTATTGTGGAAGTACCGCCCCCGTCACTCAAAAGGGGCCCGACGCACCAAAGCTGAGTATTTGCTACAAATGTGGCCAATCGGGTCATTTTAGGAATGAATGCCCAAAGAATAAAGCAAAAACCAACGCGCGCCGTTGAACTTACAACATCGACACCTAGGATGCCCGAGACGATGATGGACTAGTCACGGGTACGTTTCTTCACAACAAACCGTATATTTCATACTTATTTGATTCGAGTACCGTTAGACGTTTTATAACCAAGGATTTGACTCGTGCTCTTTATATTCCACCTCTTTCCCCCAGATACTACTTAGGCGATTTAAGTGACCGACGGAAAATATTGTGTGCCTATAAATTTTATCGGAGGATATGCGTTAAGAAATTGGACTCGACACCTATAGAACTAAGGAACTCAAAACCTATTCATTAAGGAGAAATTGTTGCCCTACATTTATGTATAGATTATTGTGAACTAAGTAACTTTCGGTTGGAAACCAATACTCTCTTCCTCGTATCCATTACCTCATGATTATTTGCGTGGATCCCGTGTATTCCAAATCGACCTCCGTTCTGGTTATCATCAATTGGGGGTTAAGGGAGACAATGTCTCCTAAGCCATTTTCCGAGCTCGCAACGTTAGTTGTAAATCCCTCTTAGTACCGTTTGATTTATTTAGGACTCCGTCCGTATTCATGAACCTCCTAAACCACGTATGCAACTTATCTAGACAAATCTGTTACCATATTTATAGATGACGTCTTAACTTATTCAAGTAAAGAAGGCAAACGAACAACATCATCATCTTACGCTCGAACTTTGAGAAAAGAGCAACTCTATAACAAATTCTCCGAGTGAGAATTTCTGTTAAACGAAGTCAAACTTTCTAGACCATGATGTTAATGGTCAAGGCATTACAATCAATCTCGAAATCAAGCCACATGTAATCAGGAAACTCTACCAACTCGGACTTGTATTCGTAAAATCTTAGATCTCGCCTGTTATCACCGAAGATTCATTTCTGACTTTTCTCGTGTTACCCGACTTTTAAACTCGTTAACTCACTAAGGGAAAACTTTAAACCTCTCCGTGTTCGAACCTTGAGCGTGATTCTTCACACCAACATTTCTAGTTAAATTCGTTACTTTGCACGGAGAAGTCGAATACTAAATTGTGGATCCGATCAATTTTCTCGTCATCACGTACCACACTACATACCCCTGATATTTCACCATTACCGTCTGATATTACTGGAATTTAAGATAACACACAATCCAACGATACTTCACTCTTCTTTGACTTAACGCCCTTGTGTTTCTGATAATCGGCCAACTATTATGCAACCCCGAACTATACAACTACGTGTACTATCTCGTTTCTCTTTCAGACTTCAACTTTTGACAACTAGAGGCACGTTATGGAAACCTCGAGATGTAAGCTCATCCTATTCAAAGTCCTCATTTCACTCCTATCCTCATCGCTCGCATTTCCGTTTAAGGAAACTCCTTGTAACATTTCTCCAGGGATAGATAAACTCCTCATATTACATTAGTATTCGCCACGAGGGTGAATAGTCCTAACGAACATTTTTCGAACCCTAACTAACTTGTCCAAGCATATCTTAAGAAATTATATTCCAACACGGTGTACCATTGTCGACTATCTCGGATCACAATACTCGTTTCACTTCTAGTGTTACAAGAAGCCTTAGAGACACGTTTAAACATGAGTACCATGTATCATCCACAACCAACGGACCAAACAAACGTACGTTTCACATCTTGGAAAGACATGTTACAAACATGTATTGTTGCCTTTAGTTGTCTCCTCTCACACAACAGTTACCATTCGTGTATTAACGCCGCACTTCCGAAACCCTATATGACCGCAAATGTCATACCCCTATTCGTTGGACCAAAGCATGTGGCAAGCAAATCACCGGATCCGAACTCATTCAAGAAATAACCTTTGAGATAGTTCAAGTCTGAGAAGGGCTCAAGACGGCCCGTGGTCGCCAAAGGAGTTATACTAATGTTAGATGAAAATCTCTCAAATTTAAAGTCAGTAACCGTGTAACATTGAAAACCACACCTTGGAAAGGTGTAATCCGTTTCGAGAAATCGAGGAAATTTATATCCGCAATATTGATCCTTTTGAAATCTTGGGGCGTATTGGAACCGCTTCCTACCGTTTGGAACTTCTGACTCAATTAAGTTTCCGCTTACCCTGTGTACCATGTAACAAACTTAGAAACGTGTCCTGCGGAACAGGAACGTGCAATCCTGCTAGATACATCAACTATCGATGACAAACTTCTCTTCATAGGAAAACCAGTTGAAACCAGGGATCGTAAAAACCGAACCTTAATACAACGAAATACCCTAACTATCCAAATTCACGAGAACACTCAAGGACGTGCCTTCACTTATTCATAACATTGACAACGTAAAGTCTCGAGTAAGAGATATCGACTACTACTTCCAACTAAATTTCGGGACGAAATTTCTTTTGAGGTGTGGATAATGTAACATCCCGCATTTTTCCGTTAATTTATTTTAACACCGTCTTTTTTTTATTTATTAATATCTTTCGTTATTCAAATTTGTATCTTTCGTTAACTAACGTTCATAATATTCTCGTTATCTAATTATAACGTCATCCGTTACTCGAACGTTTTTAAAATATTCGTTGGGTTAATTTTCGCACCCGACTACAAACTCGAGGGACTAAAATTGACACGGGGCAAACTAGTTGACTAGGTCACCTAGTCCACCCCAATCACCACCATTCAACCATCTCCATCTCTCTCTCTTTCTCTCTAGCAAGAACACACACACAAACCCATTCCATTCATTCATCATCTAAATTCAATCTTGGAAGCTCACAACAAATCCGACTACATATTCTTAATCCTCTCGTCATTCTCTACGATTTGATACTAACTTCATCGATTTTGGGTAACATTTCTAAAACTCTAGATTTCTCAAATTCGTGTTTTTGACTTGATATGTTGTTAGTTAGTATCTATGGCTCGTGTATAACATGAATATATGATTTGTATGCTCGATCTTGATGTTTTGGTGTAACTAGCTTGAAAATGAAAAGTGTATGCTTAACCTTTGATTTTGGATGATGAAAAGTGTTTAGATGTTAATGTTTGTGTGTTCAAAGTGTTAGTTACTTCGATAGCTTCGTTTTGGTGTGTTGATTGACATGAAAACCTTACATTAACATGATTAGTGATTTTGAGGTTTGGTTAGGGTTTGACAACTCTTAAAACGAACTTTTGATGCGTTGAATGCTTATTAATGTTATTGATAAGTGTTTAGTTGTATTACATGTTTCATTACCTTCAAAACGGCATATCATATGTATAAATTGGATTCCCGAAACTTGAATTGCAATTGATGAACTTGAAACCTTGTTTTGGAACGTTTAACGAACTTTCGACGAGATTTTTGTTGTCTAAAATGATAAATTTGATTTAGGAAATGTATCTAGTTGTGTTCCTTGTCGAAAGAGCTTTCCGGTGATATAAAATACATGTCTTGATTGTTTGCGGATCATAAACTAGGATCGATTGAAGTTTGGCTCGTGCCTTGTGTTTTCTGCAAACAGGACCTGTAAGCCTTTTGGGACGCCGTCCCAACCTCCTAGACGCCGTCCCACCTTTTGAACCTAGACGCCGTCTAGGATATCAGGATGCCGTCCCACCCTTCATTGTGGGACGCCGTCTAACAATTTGGGACGCCGTCCCATTGTACTAAAACTGGCTGTTTGGGTTGTCTTTTGACGTAAAAATGTTTGCTATGCTACGGACCTCCGATTAACATGAAACTTGGCCAACATACTCATATATTATTATATAACTTAGAAAAATTGTCGGATACCCGACCCCGTTGACTTTGACTTTGACCAAGTTTGACTTTTAATCAAACTTAACCAAATGGTTGTGCAATCGTTCTAACATGCTTTTATACTTGTATCTTGCATGAAACATGACAACTTGATTCACATGCTACATTATTGAGTCGTAACGAGCCATAGGACTAATTGAACACATTTCACCCGACCTTGTGTCGTAACCGGTTAATTGATATAACTTACTTGCTTAGGTCAAGGCTAAGCAACTTTCATGCACACGTTTACTTGTTGAAGTACCTTTATACTCGTGCACTCGAGGTGAGATCATAGTCCCACCTTTTCAACAACTTTTATACTTTTAAATCGTGGGCTGAGAAAACATATACTTTGTTACATCTTGTACTACTTACTTTTATGTTTTGAACACAAGTGTGAAAACAAACATTCCACGTGCGAGTTAGAACAAAAATGCCTCAATTCGATTATCATTAGTTACACTTGCAGGGTGTAAGCGAGAACTTATATTGTGTGGCCATACGGGTTTAACAAACCCTCATTCGGACGGTTCGCTACCGTTATGCGGATGAAATATATTTTTGTGTTTTAGTGTGGGTTCTAGCACTGTGTGATGGGGTAACGTTGGTTAAGTCTTGATAATTGAGTGCTCGCGTATAACAACACTTTTGGAATGCAAATGATTTGGATAATCTACGTTATGGGAATACAAAATCTTGTGGTTCAAAAACAACGTTTAATACTTACTAAACCTATGATTTCACCAACGTTTTCGTTGACAGATTTCTATGTTTTTCTCAGGTCTTGCACGATATGTGATACATGCTTCCGCTCACTATTTAATACTTGCATCCGATGTCGAGTATACATGCATTTCATGGAGCGTCTTTTGACTCTACTTTAAACCGTGTCGCCTAGATTTCAATCGTACTTATAACGTTGTAACTTAACTTTTGGTTGAACAATTCTTGTAAACTTTGAAACAATCCTTATTTTGAAATGAAGGCGACATATTTTGGTCAAACGTTATCTTAAAGACTTATAATCAGGTAATGGGACCCACGTAGTCGACGCCGTCACTTGACGATTTGTCGGGGTCGCTACATATATATATATATTAATATAACTAAATGAATAAATATTAATCATTTTCAATGTATATATATATAGAAAATAGATATATAACATATAATTTAAGTTATAATACATATAAACAAAGCATATGTATAAAATAAAAATTAGTATGAAATTTATATAACTACAAACACATAAATATTATATAATTAATAAATGAGATTATGAGATTTCCATTACATATATTAATATACATATTGAATATAGGTTCATGAATTCGAGGCCAACCCTACACTTATTCATTATCGGCATATGTATTTTTACTACAAAATACATTAGGTGAGTTTCATTTGCTCCCTTTTATATATATTTTTGGGACTGAAAATACATGCGCTGTTTTTATAAATGTTTTACGGAATAGGCACAAGTACTAAAACTAATTCTACGTGGGTTTAAACCAGAAATATACCTTTAGCTTGGTAACATTAAACTACTTGTCTATGTACGGTAGGCGCTGTGACGACCACGAAATTATCGACTAAATTTAAACTTTATCTTTATATTATTCTGACACGATAAGCAATGTTTGTTAAGTTAAATCTCAAGGATTTTAAACTATGTTTATACATTCATTTAAACCTCGACCAAATTCCAATGATTCACGAACCATTAAATGAACATATATGAATATGTATGTATATGTATATATGTTATAAATTGAAAATGTCATCAAAGTATTTAAACATATAATGCTTTATATGAACGTATTTGTTTCAATATGATTATCGATGAAATTAAATAAAATATATTAAATGATTGAATTATCAGAAACATTGAATTATGATTACAAGTCTCTGTTGAGAGGTCCACTATGATTTGAGAAAATCTATTCCTCTTAACGATATTCGGAATAATTTGTAAAGCTATTTATAAATAAAAATAAAAAGTGTCATTTACGAAAGTTAGACAAAAGCTAGTGGAGAATTGGTTTCCATAATATTCTATTAATCTATTTTCAAACGTACAAAAACGTTTTCAGTTTAAAAAGAACTTTATTATTAAAACGTATATAACTTTTATAAATATCTAGAATCACTTTTGACAACTCATTACTTAACCAGTATAATAAATATAACGATATTTATATTTTATTTCATTAAATATATATAACGATTTAAATTAATATTATATATATTTATATGCGTATTATACATATATAGTTTTTATACTTTTACTATACTTTAACTTTACCTTTACTTTACTTTTACTTTAACTTTAATAATTTACTTTAATAATTTATACTTTAATAATTCACTTTAATAATTCATACTTTAAAAATTCATACTTTAATAATTCACTTTAATAATTCATACTTTAATAATTCACTTTAATAATTCATACTTTAATAATTCACTTTAATAATTCAAAAATCTATTATAAATAGAATTCAATAGGTTTCATTATTTCATAGAAACTTGAAAATATATTTCTCTAAAACTCTCTGAATCGATATATATATATATATATATATATATATATATATATATATATATATATATATATATATATATATATATTATTTTAAGATATTATTAGTATACATAAAATATTACGACGGAGTGATGTCCGAGTGATTTCAAAATAGTTTTTTTTAAATGAGTCGAAGCTAAGGAAATTATGGGTTATAGCTATGGAGGTGATGGGTATGGTTTATGGGTATGCTCGTGAGGTCAATCTAGTGTTTATCATCTCCGTTGCGTCTACGTACTTTCCTGCAATGTTGAATCTCAATATTGATACGTGAGCACTCATAACTTAACTTTTATATATCAATAGTGTATCCCTGACTAGTGCTCGAGTATATAGGATTATGCATGCTTGTACATTCGATATTGTCCTTAGATAGGTTTGTTGAATCCTGAATTAGATACATATGCTACTGAGATAGGGTATATGATATGCATGTCATTGGAAAGCTAGCGAAAAATTAAGAACTTTTCATTTAGATATCGAATGGTTTTGATGAACGGATTAGAAGTTATAGTCAACTGAATTTTAGTATTATTGTTAAAATGATTATTATTACTATCGTCGTTATTATTTTAATAGAAATATCATTGTTATTATAAAATATCATTATTACTATTATGTTAGTATTATCATTTTATCATAATACCATTTTTAGTAAATATAAATATTGTTATTTTTTATAGAATAATAATAATTATTATTACAAAATAATACAACTTTTACTTATTATTATTATTATGATCAATATTATTTTTTCAAATAAATAGGGGATACAAAGATATTTTTCACCACGCGTAATATAATTACATTAATAATACTTACCACTATAGTTTTACGATATTAAGTGAACTTTATAAATTTTACTACTTAAGATATATAAAAGTATATTTTATCATATATAAACGTTAATATAAATTTTTATTAATAAATGACTTTTATTATTATAAAATCTAATAAATATATTTAAATATATAAAACGACTATAGTTAAGTTATATAATAAACACGTATAAATTTTAGAAGTCATTTTGGGTCAAGTTGACTTTTGTTGACTTTTGCATATTAGTCTCGAGCATTAGGATTGTGGTACACTATGACTTGACAAAAACTTGTTAGACAAATATTGACCAACATATAAATATGTATAATTAATATAGGTTCGTGAATCCGAGGCCAACCTTGCACTTGTTAAATGACGTTATATGTATTTTTACTACGAAATACAGTATGGTGAGTTTCATTTGCTCCCTTTTTATTTGCTTTTGCAATATATTTTTGGGCTGAGAATACATGCGTTGATTTATAAATGTTTTACGAAATAGGCACAAGTACTAAAACTAATTCTACGTGGGTTTAAACCAGAAATATACCCTTAGCTTGGTAACGTTAAACTACTTGTCTATGTAAGGTAGGCGCGAATCCTAAAGATAGATCTATTGGGCCTGACAAACCCCATCCTGACTATGGGATGCTTTAGTACTTCGAGGTTATTTTAAACACACCTGATCTGGTGTACTTTAGAGGGTAAAACATGAACGTTAAGGCTTGTTACCGGGTGCCTACAACTTATAGAATACTTTTATACACTTGCGAGTGTACATATATTTATAAATGGAAATCTTGTGGTCTATTAATATATTGAAATGATTGTTATGATAAACCTATGAACTCACCAACCTTTTGGTTGATATTTTAAAGCATGTTTATTCTCAGGTATTAAAAAAATCTTCCGCTGTGCATTAGCTCATTTTAAGGATATTACTTGGAGTCATTCATGGCATATTTTGAAAGATGTTGCATTCGAGTCATTGAGTTCATTAAGATTATTATTATGTCAATTATAGTTGGATGTATTATCAAATGGTGTGCATGCCGTCAACTTTCGTTGTAAAGAAAGTTTGTCTTTTAAAAACGAATGCAATGTTTGTAAAATGTATCATATAGAGGTCAAATACCTAGCGAGGTAATCAACTATTGTGAATCGTTTATAATGTATATGAACGGGTCCTTTCAGTTGGTATCAGAGCGGTGGTCTTAGTGAACCAGGTCTGCATTAGTGTGTCTAACTGATAGTCGTTAGGATGCATTAGTGAGCCTGGACTTCGACCGTGTCTGCATGTCAAAAGTTTTGCTTATCATTTTTGTCGAAAATTGCCTGCTTATCATTCTTAGTCTAGACACGTCTTACTGCATTGATTGCATGAATAGTGTATAGACAAAATTCATATCTTAGCGTATCTGCTAATCCATATCTTAGCGTATCTGTTACTGTAAACTTTGCCTGACATATCCCGTAAATTCCTCCGTAATCTACGAAATCTTTTGCGCTATATATATAGATATTCTATGTAATTAGAATACCACCCGATAGCCGAAAAATCATTTCATATCGAAAAATCCTTTATTCAATCGAACGAAATAGAATTCGTCATTAGTTCAAGTCCCTCGAATTCCGATATGGAATCCCACTCAAGCTCCGAAAGCAGTGTGACCGGAATGGATCAACCAATTAGCCATCTTCTATTCTGGATGAATTGGGGATAGGTTCGTAGACTCCTCAATAACTAGAGACAAGAAGAAGGTGATCCCTTCCATCCACCACATTGCCCTCTTGGCGATGAACCTGAAGCACTTACCGGCGAACCGGTCCGAAACACCATTTTCTCTCTCATTTCCAGAGTATCTCGTCACGATTATATACTACATCAAATTCTAGATTTTATTTGTCCGCTCGTCCGAACCGACAATCACCCCGGTGTAATAGAAGAAGTCAACGAGCTTCGCGCTCGAGTAGTGGCTTTAGAGAATATGGTGCAAGGGTTACAAACACCAACAGCAGCACCAGCAGCATAACCAGTACCACCATCAGCAACACCAACAGTACCATGAACATCACCAGTACAGTCAGTGCCATCAGCGTTGTCAGAATCAGCAGCACCTATAACATCACAAACTCCGTCAGTTCAAGAATCATCGTGGACATCATTATAAATCAACAAGTATGTCATATCAATGAGTTATGAAGTATTAACTCATTTCCACTGAAGGATTTATATGTATATCTTATATATATATATATAAATTTTTAGACCATAATAAATATTTCCGTACTAAGCTATTATGTGTGAATCTTAACTACTCGGTTAATTCATGTTACTAATATGCAATAATGTACGTCCTTCGTCCACAACTTAACCATCATTAACTACAATCTCTGCCTCAATTCAATAAATCCCAATTCATAATAAATCAAATGAATTATTCAAATATAAGTTTGATTTTTCACTTTCATCGTCGATGTACTCGAAACTTTTCAAATAACATTATTCGTACCTTGCGAAATTCACAAGAATTCCACAAACACAAACAAATAACGAAGTATTAATTCATAATTTCAATTTTATTGAATAAATACTCCGTAAAAGTTATGTAATTTCTAAAGTCTTTAGGGATTATTCAGTTCTAGTTTCAACCGTAAATCAAATGAGTTTAATTTAATATTAACTCATTAAATCTATGTTACATCTGAAGAAAATATGCACATATATATTTTCATAAAGACTGTAATAAAATTCTGTTGTATAAAATAGTAATTGTGGAATTTTTTTTAACGGGTAGGTAATACCCGAGAGATATATAAATTCACAATTAATATGTTACATTTTTCGAATCTGATTAAGCAAATCATCAACTATACTCCCAAAATCTCACAACAATATACATTCTTGTATAGAAATCAAAACAACCATTCTCACCCAAATTTGATTACGCATTCTGATTTTGACAAATCAAAAACCAAGTCATGATTTAACATAAGACATCACTCTTAGATTCCTACATCTTTCAAAGCTATACTTTGACTTCAAAACTGTGTTAGAACATCATATGTATATTAACGATTACAAACTGTGTTCAAACTCTCCGAAGTTTTTGAAGACACTTTAAACAATGAACAATCGAGATGATGATCCAACCACATATTACCCACATTTATGTACCTAAAAAGCTCTCGAAGCCAAAGTTATAGTTCAACGCGTATCCGTGTCAGACCCTTTGGCATTTATTAGCTAAAATGACTTTTCAATTCCTTTTCAAAGTAGACAGTTTTGTCACAGCTCCAGCAAGTCAACTTCGACTTTTCAGTCGGACTAGTCTTATTATAACCTCGATAGATACGTCGCCCTTTTGTCATCGTTACTGGGGACCTTTCATATCTCGCCACCTTAGCAATAAACTTACCAACAACTTCAATTATCTTTGACTTTTCGGAAAATCATTATATTTATTGAAATCACATCATTTACTCATTCGCATCTTGTAACAAGAATTGTCATACGAATCATCGAAAAACAGTAACCAGTATTTTGAAATCTCGCAGCATGTCTACGCCAACAGTTATATGTGTACGTAAAACGTCTATCTCCTGGACTTACATACTTTGAATGTGAAGTTCTGAAAAATATTTTGAACTGCAAACTAGTTCTTGAAATGCTGACGAAGCATCAAAAACTGTAAACGATCTTAACAGTAAAAAGTTTGATGACAAAGAATAGTAAGGTGGTAAAGCTGAGAAAAAGAGAAGGTTTGGAACTGGAAAACGGATTGAACAGACTATGAAGGAGGCTGTGGACAAATCACAAAGACTAAATCTGCCTTCAAAGAATCCAAATGATTCAGTGCCTGCTAAAGTCATTAACGAATACCTTACTCTTTATTCTAAACCTTTACAGACAAATCTTCATCATCATCCATCAATATTAGAAATTCTAAGATATTATCATATCTTTCATTATAAATATCCGCGATATTTCTGAAGATATTTTCACAACTAATCTTATCTGAAGTCATTTATCTCTTTGCGCTATCAGTGTTACAGCATATAAGAAACTATTAGTTTCTATATTCTATAAACTTTCGAGTTTAAATTATGAATGTTTTGAAGTAGTGTTGGGAACTGAAGCATGAGTTAGTATAATATAATGACACTTGATCAACGTGATTATATTACAGTAAGTCATGCTGAGTTTCTAATGGGACATGACGATTCACAGACCATGCCGTCATCATGTTCCATGTTACACGAATCTTGTATTCTATTTAATCTCTAAAAATATCAAGAATATATTTTCTTGATGATTCGGTCTTTTCAGGGTATTCTGGTAAATTAACAAATCAAGATCGTGCCATTACCATTTCCTTCTTAGAACATTAACTATGTTCATTCTTAAATTCATATATGCGAATACTGGACCATTACAAACGTTGCTTAATCGCAAGAAGAAGAAACGAAAGGACAAAACTCCAAAATAGAAATTGGAGTATAAATCGCAGCAAATAGAATGGAGCATTAACTGTGGATGTCAATGATTATAGAAGACAAAAGCAGGGGCTTTGAAATATAAGGGAAGATATAAAACCCAACAACCACCCAAAAATTATAAACCGTATATATCGATGCATATAGCAATATAAAGACACGGAAGAACTAAAAACACTATAAAACCGAGAGTATAGTAGAAGTAAATAGATTTTTCCGGAGGCAGATGAAAAAGAAGAACGACAGATATGAAAGTGAGGAGTATATCGAGAATCAGTACTGGATGAAGCATATTGACAAATACTTTAAAATATGAGTTGAGGGAGAAAGAATAGAAGGTGTGAGTTGTAAGGAAACGAAGGAGGTGGATTTATAGTGAAATACCCGACAGAGAAATTAAGATGGATTATCGTATTAATTCGAAGAGAATCATAATCTCCTAAATCACCGAAGCATCAAATCCAACATAGATTACAAAGATTTTCTTTAAATTCGGAGATCAATTGTGATGACGTCAAAAGATATGACGAATTACTATAATCTTATTTCCTTCATTTACGATAACTTCCCTCATACGCTTTGAGTAATCGAATTATTTTATCCATACTTCTTAGACATGATAAAACTTCATAATCGTCATAATAACATTCTCATTATTAGCCATAACGACCTCTATCAAATTTCGGGGACGAAATTTCTTTAACGGGTAGGTACTGTGACGACCCGGAAATTTTCGACTAAATTTAAACTTTATCTTTATATTTTTCTGACACGATAAGCAATGTTTGTTAAGTTAAATCTCAAAGATTTTAAACTATGTTTATACATTCATTTAAACCTCGACCAAATTCCAATGATTCACGAACCATTAAATGAACATATATGAATATGTATGTATATGTATATATGTTATAAATTGAAAATGTCATCAAAGTATTTAAACATATAATGCTTTATATGAACGTATTTGTTTCAATATGATTATCGATGAAATTAAATAAAATATATTAAATGATTGAATTATCAGAAACATTGAATTATGATTACAAGTCTCTGTTGAGAGGTCCACTATGATTTGAGAAAATCTATTCCTCTTAACGATATTCGGAATAATTTGTAAAGCTATTTATAAATAAAAATAAAAAGTGTCATTTACGAAAGTTAGACAAAAGCTAGTGGAGAATTGGTTTCCATAATATTCTATTAATCTATTTTCAAACGTACAAAAACGTTTTCATTTTAAAAAGAACTTTATTATTAAAACGTATATAACTTTTATAAATATCTAGAATCACTTTTGACAACTCATTACTTAACCAGTATAATAAATATAACGATATTTATATTTTATTTCATTAAATATATATAACAATTTAAATTAATATTATATATATTTATATGCGTATTATACATACATAGTTTTTATACTTTTACTATACTTTAACTTTACCTTTAATTTACTTTTACTTTACTTTAACTTTAATAATTCACTTTAATAATTCACTTTAATAATTCATACTTTAAAAATTCATACTTTAATAATTTACTTTAATAATTCATACTTTAATAATTCACTTTAATAATTCATACTTTAATAATTCACTTTAATAATTCAAAAATCTATTATAAATAGAATTCAATAGGTTTCATTATTTCATAGAAACTTGAAAATATATTTCTCTAAAACTCTCTCAATCGATTATATATATATATATATATATATATATATATATATATATATATATATATATATATATATATATATATATATATATATATATATATATATATATATATATATATATGCTCTGTATTATTTCAAAATATTATTAGTATACATAAAATATTACAACGGAGTGATGTCCGAGTGATTTCAAAATAGTTTTTTTCAAATGAATCGAAGCTAAGGAAATTATGGGTTATAGCTATGTAGGTGATGGGTATGGTTTATGGGTATGCTCGTGAGGTCAATCTAGTGTTTATCATCTCCGTTGCGTCTACGTACTTTCCTGCAATGTTGAATCTCAATATTGATACGTGAGCACTCATAACTTAACTTTTATATATCAATAGTGTATCCCTGACTAGTGCTCGAGTATATAGGATTATGCATGCTTGTACATTCGATATTGTCCTTAGATAGGTTTGTTGAATCCTGAATTAGATACATATGCTACTGAGATAGGGTATATGATATGCATGTCATTGGAAAGCTAGCGAAAAATTAAGAACTTTTCATTTAGATATCGAATGGTTTTGATGAACGGATTAGAAGTTATAGTCAACTGAATTTTAGTATTATTATTAAAATAATTATTATTACTATCGTCGTTATTATTTTAATAGAAATATCATTGTTATTATAAAATATCATTATTACTATTATGTTAGTATTATCATTTTATCATAATACCATTTTTAGTAAATATAAATATTGTTATTTTTTTTATAGAATAATAATAATTATTATTACAAAATAATACAACTTTTACTTATTATTATTATGATCAATATTATTTTTTCAAATAAATAGGGGATACAAAGATATTTTTCACCACGCGTAATATAATTACATTAATAATACTTACCACTATAGTTTTACGATATTAAGTGAACTTTATAAATTTTACTACTTAAGATATATAAAAGTATATTTTATCATATATAAATGTTAATATAAATTTTTATTAATAAATGACTTTTATTATTATAAAATCTAATAAATATATTTAAATATATAAAACGACTATAGTTAAGTTATATAATAAACACATATAAATTTTAGAAGTCATTTTGGGTCAAGTTGACTTTTGTTGACTTTTGCATATTAGTCTCGAGCACTAGGATTGTGGTACACTATGACTTGACAAAAAATTGTTAGACAAATATTGACCAACATATAAATATATATAATTAATATAGGTTCGTGAATCGGAGGCCAACCTTGCACTTGTTAAATGACGTTATATGTATTTTTACTATGAAATACAGTATGGTGAGTTTCATTTGCTCTCTTTTTATTTGCTTTTGCAATATATTTTTGGGCTGAGAATACATGCGTTGTTTTATAAATGTTTTACGAAATAGGCACAAGTACTAAAACTAATTCTACGTGGGTTTAAACCAAAAATATACCCTTAGCTTGGTAACATTAAACTACTTGTCTATGTACGGTAGGCGCGAATCCTAAAGATAGATCTATTGGACCTGACAAACCCCATCCTGACTATGGGATGCTTTAGTACTTCGAGGTTATTTTAAACACACCTGATCTGGTGTACTTTAGAGGGTAAAACATGAACGTTAAGGCTTGTTACCAGGTGCCTACAACTTATAGAATACTTTTATACACTTGCGAGTGTACATATATTTATAAACGGAAATCTTGTGGTCTATTAATATATTGAAATGATTGTTATGATAAACCTATGAACTCACCAACCTTTTGGTTGATATTTTAAAGCATGTTTATTCTCAGGTATTAAAGAAATCTTCCGCTGTGCATTAGCTCATTTTAAGGATATTACTTGGAGTCATTCATGGCATATTTTGAAAGACGTTGCATTCGAGTCATTGAGTTCATTAAGATTATTATTATGTCAATTATAGTTGGATGTATTATCAAATGGTGTGCATGCCGTCAACTTTCGTTGTAAAGAAAGTTTGTCTTTTAAAAGCGAATGCAATGTTTGTAAAATGTATCATATAGAGGTCAAATACCTCGCGATGTAATCAACTGTTGTGAATCGTTTATATTGTATATGAACGGGTCCTTTCAGGCGCGAATCCTAAAGATAGATCTATTGGGCCTGACAAACCCCATCCTAACTATGGGATGCTTTAGTACTTCGAGGTTATTTTAAACACACCTGATCTGGTGTACTTCAGAGGGTAAAACATGAACGTTAAAGCTTGTTACCGGGTGCCTACAATTTATAGGATAATTTTATACACTTGCGAGTGTACATATATTTATAAACGGAAATCTTGTGGTCTATTAATATACTGAAATGAATGTTATGATAAACCTATGAACTCACCAACCTTTTAGTTGACACTTTTAAGCATGTTTATTCTCAGGTACGAATTAAGTCTTCCGCTGTGCATTTGCTCATTTTAAGGACATTACTTGGAGTCGATCATCGCAATGTGACCAAATGTTGATGACTTCGTCCAGGTAGATAAGGACGGGTTGTTACATTGGGAGAATTTTACAACGTAATTTTCCGGTAGGAAATCCAGGTTTCTCGCCGGAAAAACTAGATCTCCGGTGAAGTGGCCACCCAACGAAGATCGGACGTCCAAAAATCTGGGACCCGTTAAGAGTCGACACAGCCACTGAAGCTTCAGATTCGTTAACGAAGGAAACGAAGGCGTAGCGTCTTGAAGGCCACCATTTGATTTCGAATAACTCACCTATTTTACTGAAAACGCTTTCAACCATCTGACGTGTGCACGTGTGTTCAATTCTGCCGATAAAAACCGTACGCCCAGGAGTAGATGCTGATGGCTCCTTTTCCGGCAGTACATCGTGAGCATGATGAGTCTTTTCCGACGAGGGAAAAGCCGACCCACTGATGGAGAAACCTGTACGATCTTGGGGAACATCAGCATAATAAGTAGCCGTGGATGTGGGAAGTTGATTTGAGGGTTGATCGGAAGTAGTTTTGGGGTTTTGTTGATCGGAGATATTTGAAAAAAGTAACCGTTGGTGACTTTGGGGTGGGACATTTGAGAGAGAAAAAGGGTTGGGTTCCATTTCGTGGAAACACAGTAAGTTTGAGAGGTGGAATACCCAATTCTTTAGTTAGTCCCGCTGTTTGTCATGAAATAACAGAACATCTTCAATTAAACATAATAAAGGCTGTATTATTTTAACACCCAATTAATGAATAAATCAAATCCTTCAAGTTACTGCACTTGGTTTCAAAGTATAAAAATAGTCTTAATACTCGATTAATTTGACTTCTATCATCAACTCTCTACCAACAAACTACTATCATCATCTCTTAACAGTCCCATTATACACTACAACTAAACCCTAATTAATCACCCTAAATAATCTATGAAAGAGAAAATTGATACAAAAAGTATATCATCATTCTAATAATGTAAATCAACCGCAAATTGACCAAAAAGGTAATATGAAAATCATTTTTTTCTCAATAAAGGGTATATCATTTTTTCCTTGCCCACAAGAGATTCTGATTTCAATTTAGTGCTTAAAATGGGTATCCTAATTGGAAAATGGTTGAAATATAGGTATTATCTAACATGTGTCATCTTTTATTTTATTTTTTGTTGACTTGTATATTCCACATGTATCTTTCCTTGACACATCATTTTCCGGTCATCTTCTCCAACTTCACAATCGTTAAATTCTTCCGTTAATAATATCATGTGCTTGACTTTTAAAAGCATTTTCGTCCATTTTAATTTCTCCTTCATACCTTCATCTTCATCACTAAATTTTTTTCTTATTTTCTTTCCTTATTCCCTGTTCCCTTACTATTGTTTAAAATTAAAATCAAATTAGAAAAAATCTCAAACATCTTGACCATCTTTTTGTTACTTCCGTTCAGATGACGATTATAACAATTTCTCTCATCTTTTTGTTACTAACAATTTCCTCATCCTTTTTTTTGTTACTTCGGTTCGGGACCATCTTGAGATTTAGCTACTAATCAACCTCTTTGAAGGATTAATAATTAATATTAATAACCAAAAACATTAAGAAATCACATAAATCATGATGAACAGTTAGTGCAAGTTGTCGTTCGGAAAAAAAAAACAGTTAGTGCAAGTTCACGAGTTCCAAAAATTCGATTGAGCAAGCTAGATCGTTCAAATGATGATTATAACATGTAAGATGTTCGAAATGATAAATATAATGCTAGTATATCAATTCCCAGACCTGTAATTCAACCATCAATCCGGATTGAAAAAAATATCATTTACATTTAACTGATAGATCTATAAATTCACCATGTTAAATGATGTTTTAGTTCGATCTGAAGGATTCTACAGTACATTAGATATCAAAGAATCCAGATCTGTGCTCAAATTGATGATTACAAAGTGATTTGAAGAATTTAGGTTTTGAGGTGTTGATGATGAACACGAATGATGAAGTTAAGTTATGATGATTATGAGATGTTGAACCAGTGTTACAAGTTCAAATAAGTTCAAATGATAGATGCTATTTTATTGAGATCAAATGAAGTTGAGTTATGTAATTCATTCACAGATTCGATGATGTTGAAAATGATAGATGATATTTTATTGTTGTTATACTTTGGGTATGTTTGGCAAAGAGCTATTAGCTTTTAGCTTTTTAAAAAAAACTCCCATTTAAAAAAAACTCCCATTTAAGATCATCAACATAAACAGCTATGTATTTTTTGGTTAACAAAAACACTCTCTCTCTCTAGATTCCAAATGCCACCAAACTCTCATTGTACATTTTTCTATAAATAAAAAACCAATTACTCATACCTTTTGTTCAACCTTTGTTTTCTCCGTTTTACAGTATCTCTATCTCTATATACCTTCTACAGTCAAGAACCACTAAAGGTAGTTATAAGCCTACTGAATTATAACACGTTATCAGCACGATTATCTCAACATTTATACTAAATATGGTTGGCTCTGCCACCTAACTAATATATGGTCGGTTATACCACCTAAATGATATATGGTCGACACTGTCGCCTAATTTACATTTATGTTATCTAACATTTATTTATGTATACTAACATTTACATTTATGTTATCTAACATTTATTTATGTATACTAACATTTACAGTTATGTTCACTAACATTTATATTTATGTTATTTAAGTTATACATGGTCGGTTATACCACCTGAATTATATTTTCTGTAATCTAACTCTTATTAACTTCACTAACATTTATATTTATGTTATTTAAGTTATATATGGTCGGTTATACCACCTGAATTATATTTTCTGTAATCTAACTCTTATTAACTTCACTAACATTTATATTTATGTTAATAAGACCTCATGATTGTACGCAACACGTCATTTGACAACACGGTACTTTATGTACGCAACACGTCATTTGACAACACGGTACCATGGGTCGAGATTAATTCCGATCAATACGAATACGATGGGGTCTTTATATGTTATCTAACATTTATGATTACTTATGCAATTAATCATTATTTATTTCATGCATACTAATGTTTATTCTTAAATTTATAATCTTAAAAGTTAAAATAGAAAAAGTAGTTTGTATTTTTATTAAAAGTAAATCTTAAAAGTTAAAATAGAAAAAGTAGTTTGTATTTTTATTAAAAGTAAATCTTAAAAGTTAAAATAGAAAAAATAGTTTGTATTTTTATTAAAAGTAAATCTTAAAAGTTAAAATAAAAAAAAGTAGTTTGTATTTTTATTAAAAGTAAATCTTAAAAGTTAAAATAAGAAAAGTAGTTTGTATTTTTATTAAAAGTAAATCTTAAAGGTTAAAATAAGAAAAATATATTATAATAATATATATTATAACTTAATATATATTATAATAATATCATTAATAATATAATATAATATGAACCTATATTCCCTTATGATTTTATTATTTGTAATCATACCATTATTCCTTTGTTTACTACTTATGAATCTAAACTAATTCTAATTGCATGTTGTTATTTATCTACGAAAAAAAAATATTATGATTATGATTATGGTTATGATTTATGTTGTTCATCTTTCTGAAAATAGAAAATGTCAAACTTATCAAAGCTTGAGTTTGATGCCTTAGACGTATCGGGAACAAACTACACATCATGGGTTATGGACGTAGAAATAAATCTTGGATCATTGGGTATTCTAGAAACTTTAAAAGAAAATAATACTTGTTCCGATCAAGATAAATTAAAATCAAATGCTTTTATTCGCAAACATATTGATACCACCTTAAAACATATGTTTCTCACTATCAAAGATCCACATGTTTTATGGGAAAGTATCAAGAGTAGATTCGATAATCAAAAGGAAATATTACTTCCAGCTGCGAGGGAAGAATGGAGAAATCTAAGGTTCCAAGATTTCAAAAAGGTAAGTGAATACAGCTCGGCCATGTTCAAGATCCGTTCAAAGCTTCAATTCTGTGGTCAAGAAATAAGTGATGCTGATATGATGGAGAAAACTTTCTCCACAATGCATTCTGCAAATATAACTGTGCAAGAAAATTTAAGATTGCAGAATTATAAAACTTTTTCCAAACTTCAAACTTATCTCTTAGTTGCAGAAGTTAATAAAGAATTACTGATGAAAAATCAAGAATCTCGTCCTACCGGTGCGCTAGCATTTCCTGAAGCTAATGCTATTAACAATAATAATAATAATAATAAAAGAAGAAATGCACATGGACGAGGGCGTGGAAGAGGTCGTAGCCATATTGGCCAAAACCATCATCATGGAAATTACCATAACAATAATAAAAATCATAACTATGTTCGAAATCACCCTTATGGTAATGGTCGTGGTGGTGGTCGTGGTCGTGGTGGTCGTAGTCGTGGACAAAGAAATAATAATCTACAAAATTATAAAATCCAAACACCATACAATCCCACAAATCACAATGTTGAAGAAGGCTCTTCAAAGAATGTTGAAGATTCTTGTTACCGATGTGGTAAAATTGGCCACTGGTCTAAAAACTGCCGAACAAATCAGCATTCTGTTAATCGGTATCAAGAATCCCTAAAGGGAAAAGGAAAAGAAGCAAATCTTGTGAATGACCTTGATACAAAAATCACTGAGCCAACTTGTGACTACTTTAATGAATAAATTTCTAATATCTATATATATATATATAGATATCCTATTATATGTTCTCGTTAAATAAATGGTTGTAGATTTTCAATCTACACCATATCTAGTTTACTACATATTTCCTTATTATGTGCTATCGTTTGTAACATGTTTTGAATGTAATATATTGATGAATTATATACTCATTATTTGTTTCTCATATTTTTTTTTGAAGTTCATGATGTATACTGCTGGAGTAAAAAATCAGTCAAATGGTGGAGATATTTGTATTGCAGACAGTGGTGCCACTCACACCATACTCAAATCTAAAAAATATTTCACAGACTTGAAAGCAATGGAAGGAACTATACATACTATATCAGGTCCTGTGGACTTAATAAAAGGAATGGGAAAGGCAAAATTCATGTTACCAAATGGTACGAATTTTCTGATAAATAATGCCTTATTTTCTCCCATGTCAAAGAGAAATTTATTAAGTTTCTCTGACATATACCAAAATGGATATGATTATCAGTCAGTGACAACAGAAAATGAAAAATATTTAAGTATCACTGATAAGAATCGTGTAATTGAAAAACTACCAAGACTTCATTCTGGTTTACATTATACACATATAAATGTACCTGAAGTAAATGTGGTAGTTAAAGAAAAATTATGTGATCCTGTAATGATCAGTTTGTGGCATGAGAGATTAGGTCACCCAGGATCAACAATGATGAAAAGAATAATACAAAATACACATGGACATCCATTGGCGGATCAAAGGATCCCTCATGATGCACTTATCCCATGTACATCATGCTCACTTGGAAAGTTGATAATAAGATCATCACCTCTTAAGGTTGAAAAAGAATCACCAATGTTTCTTGAAAGAATTCAAGGTGATATATGTGGACCAATTCATCCACCATGTGGACCATTTAGATATTTTATGGTTCTAATAGACGCATCTAGTAGATGGTCTCATGTTTGTCTATTATCAAGTCGAAATATGGCATTTGCAAAATTTCTTGCTCAAATTATTAAATTGAGAGCACATTTCCCTGATTATACTATTAAAAGGGTGAGACTAGATAATGCCGGTGAGTTTACGTCTCAAGCATTTAATAACTTTTGCATGTCTATTGGGATTATTGTTGAACATCCCGTTGCCCATGTGCATACACAAAATGGTTTAGCTGAATCATTAATTAAACGATTGCAGCTAATAGCTAGACCATTGATAATGCGAACAAAACTCCCAGTATCTGTATGGGGCCATGCAATTTTGCATGCTGCATCATTGATTCGCATTAGACCAAGCGCAAGTCATACATATTCTCCTTTGCAACTTGCTTTTGGTCATCAGCCAAATATTTCCCACCTTAGAACATTTGGTTGTGCGGTTTATGTCCCTATCGCACCACCACAACGCACTAAAATGGGTCCTCAAAGAAGGATGGGAATATATGTTGGATATGAAACATCTTCAATAATAAGATATATTGAACCCATGACGGGTGATGTTTTTACAGCACGTTTTGCTGATTGTCACTTTAATGAAACATTATTCCCTAGATTAGGGGGAGAAATAAAAAATAAAGAAAATGATGTTTCATGGTGTGAACCTCAATTAATGTATCTTGATCCTCGCACAAAAGAATGCGAGATCGAAGTTCAAAAAATAATGCATATGCAAGAACTTGCAAATAAATTGCCTGATGCATTTACAGATACAAAAAGAGTGACTAAATCATATATACCAGCAGCAAATGCTCCAGCTCGAATTGAAATTCCAAAAACTGGCAATAATGTTATTCTTGAGTCTTTGCCACGCCAGAAACGTGGGAGACCAATTGGTTCCAAAGATAAAAATCCTCGAAAAAGAAAATCAGCTGATAATGAGGTAAAAGAAAGTGTTCAAGAAGAACTACAAATCAATACTCCTTCTGCAGAGGAGATTGATGATGTCAATACGGAATTTTCAATCAATTACGCACATTCAAAAATATTATGGAACCGAAATGAAATGAAAAATCTTGATGAGATATTTTCATATAATGTTGCATATGACATCATGAATGATGATGATGATCCAGAACCAAAATCTGTCATGGAATGTCAAAATAGACATGATTGGGATCATTGGAAAGGAGCAATACGAGCTGAATTTGAATCACTCAATAAAAGAAAAGTTTTCGGATCTATCATTCTCACACCTAAAGATGTGAAACCTGTGGGATATAGATGGGTTTTTGTGCGAAAAAGAAATGAGAAAAATGAAGTTACAAGGTATAAAGCTAGACTTGTAGCTCAAGGTTTTTCTCAAAGACCGGGAATTGATTATGAGGAAACTTATTCTCCTGTTATGGATGCAATTACTTTTAGATACTTAATCAGCCTGGCAGTTTCTGAAAATTTAGAAATGCATCTCATGGATGTTGTGACTGCTTATCTTTATGGATCGCTTGATAGTGATATATATATGAAGATACCTGAAGGATTTAAGGTATCAGAAGCAACCAATGCAAAACCCAAAGAAATGTACTCAATCAAGTTACAAAGGTCTTTATATGGGTTGAAACAATCGGGTCGCATGTGGTATAAACGATTAAGTGATTACTTGATAAGCAAAGGGTATACCAATAATCTTATTTGCCCAT
This sequence comes from Rutidosis leptorrhynchoides, assembly GCF_046630445.1. Taxonomy (NCBI): domain Eukaryota; kingdom Viridiplantae; phylum Streptophyta; class Magnoliopsida; order Asterales; family Asteraceae; genus Rutidosis; species Rutidosis leptorrhynchoides. Next base: position 103,958,321 of record NC_092333.1, on the reverse strand, counting down.
GTGTTTTCATTAAGAAAACAACATCCGGATATGTGATCATAGCTGTTTATGTTGATGATCTTAATATCATAGGTACAAATAAAGAGATCCATGAAGCCATTCAACTTCTAAAGAAAGAATTTGAAATGAAAGATCTTGGAAAAACCAAGTATTGCCTTGGTTTACAAATTGAACATATGCCTAATGGTTTACTTGTACATCAAACAACATATACTGAAAAGATTTTAAAACGTTTTAATATGGACAAGGCAAAACCATTAAGTACTCCTATGGTTGTTAGATCACTTAATGTTGACACTGATCCATTTCGTCCCTGTGAAGATCATGAAGATATCCTGGGACCAGAAGTACCATATCTTAGTGCAATTGGAGCTCTTATGTATCTTACAAATTGTACAAGACCTGACATTTCTTTTGCAGTTAATTTGCTGGCAAGGTTCAGCTCAGCTCCTACCAAAAGACACTGGAATGGGATCAAACACATATTTCGATACCTTCGAGGAACTACTGATTTAGAATTATTTTATTCTAACGAATCAAAACAAGATTTGGTTGGTTATGCAGATGCAGGTTATTTATCTGATCCACATAAAGCTAAATCTCAAAATGGATATGTATTCCTAAATGGAGGTACCGCAATATCATGGCGTTCTCAAAAACAAACACTTGTTGCAACATCATCAAATCATGCCGAAGTAATTGCATTACATGAAGCCAGTCGGGAATGTTTTTGGTTGAGATCAATGACACAACTCATTACTGATTCTTGTGGACTAGAACGCAATAAAAGTTCAACAACTATCTATGAAGATAATGTAGCTTGCATAACACAGATGAAAGAAGGGTATATCAAAAGTGACCGAACAAAACACATACCCCCTAGATTCTTCTCATACACTCAAAATCTCATTAAGGACAACCAGATTGAAATGAGATATGTTCAGTCCAGCAAAAACTCTGCTGACCTTTTCACCAAAGCACTTCCAACTGCTATTTTCAGAACACACGTTCATAATATTGGCATGAGGCATGTTCAGAAGATGTAACAACTCAGGCGTTGCCTACTTGAGGGGGAGTCAACTCTATGCTGCACTCTTTTTCCCTTAGCTAAAGTTTTATCCCAAAGGGTTTTCTTTAGCAAGGTTTTTAACGAGACAGTACTAGTTATTCACTAATAAAATTATCATCCAAGGGGGAGTGTTATAAAAGTAATAATTGGATGATAATTTTATTATTATTATAGATATTGCATAGTATATTTTTTTGAGTATAAATAGGTGTGTTGAGTTAGAGTTTATTGTATGTATTTTTTGGTTAACAAAAACACTCTCTCTCTAGATTCCAAATGCCACCAAACTCTCATTGTACATTTTTCTATAAATAAAAAAACCAATTACTCATACCTTTTGTTCAACCTTTGTTTTCTCCGTTTTACAGTATCTCTATCTCTATATACCTTCTACAGTCAAGAACCACTAAAGGTAGTTATAAGCCTACTGAATTATAACATATTAATTGTTTAGTATTTAACAAAATGAATGGCACATGCTATTATTAACGAAAGAATTTAACGAACGTTAAGTTGGAGAAGATGACCGAAAAATGAAGTGTCAAGGAAAGATACATGTGGAATATAAAAGTTAGCAAAAAAAAGAATTATAAATGATAAATGTCAAATAATACCTCAATTTCAATCATTTTCTAAATTAAAATCAGAATCCTTTGTGAGCAAGAAAAAAAATGATATACCTTAATTGAAAAAAAATGACTTTCATGTTACTTTATGAGCAATTTGTAAAAAAATATGTCCTGAAGTGCTTCTTTAACTTTTCCATAGCAAGATATAACCACCCCTGACCCGCTAATAACCTTAAAATTAACAACAAAATAAGATTAAAAATTAACAATACACAAACCGCCAAAAAAAGAACATTTTTTTTTTTTTTTAAAGGCAAGCTTGTATCAGTCCGGACCGAAGCCTAGTCATCATTTGCACACACACACACGCGCTTTCGGGCAGGAAACCCGAACCACACTCTGAGGATCCGATCCTTTAACCATCCCGAGGGGCAGGCGGGCCGGATCTTAGTCCCGGAGCGGGTCGGTAAAACCTTCCCTTTGGGCCACCTTTAAGGAATATATTTCAATTCCTAGAGCGGGTGACGAGGCTCGAACCCGAGACCTCTAGCCCTGCGAGTACACAAGTGTAACCGCGTTACCATTGAAGCAATGCTTCGTTGGTGCCAAAAAAAAGAACATACCTTTGAATACTTTTGAGTATGTGTATCATGAGCATCAAATAGATGTGTTGAAACAAATAATCCATGATTGTGTAGTAGCCATTCTTAATCACTAATTGAGGTAATGAAATAGAAAGTGATAAACCCTAAACAAAATAGATCCTCAAAGACTCTGCAAAATGGTTAACATCAACACCCGACAGGTTCCTATCCTTATCTTCTTTACATGTCCGTGCATCAATGATAATCTTCCATAGTTGAACCCGAGTTGTAAATAACCAACATAATACAATGTTTTTAAATGTTATCAAAGCAGAAATTGCATACTTGGCCCTTGCCATTAAAGAATCTCCGGTCCAACCTGATTAATACGTCCAATTCTTGCAACTGCTTTCTGCAGCAACACTGAGTATATTTCATTTATGGATATAATTGCCATACAAATCTGAATCGATGTATAGTCAAGTAATGATTAAATATTATCACTAATCAAAAAAGTAAAAAATAAAAAACCATAAAACTTCTAAAACTTAGAGGGTTTCTTCAACCAGAAATACACGTATATTAGTACATAACCATACTCGAAGTTAGGTTTTATAGATGCAAATGAACATACCTCGTAATTGACGTGTGAATAAATGGATATTCCTACGTTGAACATATTATTGAATCGATCTTACATTTTTTTTAAATAGTAATTTTATTAACCTCTCGTGCAAGAATGGAAATTTTACAAAATTCGTTACGAAAATGGTAAAACCGAAGTTCCATACTTCGGATTTGGCAAATCCGAAGTTTGGAACTTCGGTTTTGGTCCTTTATTCGTTTACTATGCTGACTAGCTGACTGGACTGGCAAACGTGGCAAAACCGAAGTTCCAAACTTCGGTTTGCTTTAAATTCCAGCTACCGCTTTTACTGTAAACTTATCCCATTTATTACCCTTATTCGTTAAAAACAAAACTGGCGAATCCGAAGGTGCCACGTGGAAACCGAAGTTTAAAACTTCGGTTTTGGGTCTGTATAAATCCGAAGTCTGATACTTCGGCTCTCACACACAAATCACAATCCCAAACAAAAAAAAAAAAAAAAAAATCGAAAAAGCCTCCGATTTTCAAAAAAAAAAAAATGGCTCAAACGAATCAAGTACGTGCTAGATCGGAGCCGATTGATAGTTCTTTATGGTTTTTACAAGCGGAAAGGAATCATAGATCATATGCAATTTTTACCAAGAAGCTTGACGAGGACGTGTTGATCAAACCAAGAAGATCTGATCTGAGCTTTTGGCAGCATATTTCAGGGCTACAAAACGAAACAATTGATGAGAGGGTGCAGGTGTATCTTGATAATGTGGGGTTAGGTTTAGTTTGTAAATTGGGTAAACAAAGACTCGATTGGTCACTTGTTACTGCTATGATTGAAAGTTGGCGCCCGGATTTCATTTACCGATTGGTATAAAATCATTACCTTATATATATATATTAATTATTTATTTCAATATATATATATATATATATATATATATATATATATATATATATATATATATATATATATATATATATATATATATATATATATAGGGGCACGATCCGTGGCTAAACTTAAAATGAGTACAAACTGGATAAGCAAATATGGACAACAAAATATCATAAAATTTCAATTTAGCTTAAAATGCATAGAAGGGTAAAAAAGTCATTTAATAACTATAATTAATAAAATTTAATTATACAAAAGTTAACATATTATCAACTACCTTCATCACCACCCACCACCACCACCACCCTCCACCACCCACAACCACCACCAACCACCAACCACCACCAACCACCACCACCCACCACCACCACCACCACCAACCACCACCACCCCCACCACCAACCACCACCACCCACCTCCACCAACCACCACCACCACCAACCACCATCAACCACACACCACCACTACCCACCACCACTGCCCACCACCACCTCCAACCACCACCACCAACCACCACCACCCACTACCACCAACCACCATCACCACCCACCACCAATCACCACCGCCACCAACAACTACCACCACCAACCACCACCCACCACCACCACCAACCATCACCACCAACCACCACCCACCACCATCAACAACCACCACCACCATCAACAACCACCACCACCACCACCACCTCCACCACCCACCACCACCCACCACCACCACCAACCACCACCACCACCTACCACCATCAACCACCACCACCCACCACCACCAACCACCATCACCACCCACCACTAACCACCACCACCAACCACCACTACCAACCACCACCCACCACCACCTCCACCACCACCAACAACCACCACCCACCACCACCAACCACCATCACTACCCACCACCACCACCAATCACCAACCACCAACCACCACCAATCATCACCAGCACCCACCACCACCACCAATCACCAACACCCACCACCATCACCACCCACCTCCACCAACCACAACCACAACCACCACCCACCACCACCCCCCACCACCACCAACCACCAACACCCACCACCACCACCCACCACCACCACCAACCGCCAGCACCAACCACCACCACCACCCACCACGACCACTAACCACCACCCACCACCATCAACCACCTCCACCACCAACCACCACCCACCGCCACCACCAACCACCACCCACCGCCACCACCTCCACCAACCACCACCACCCACCACCACCACCCACCACCACTAACAACCACCAACCACCTCCACCACCCACCACCACCAATCACCACCAACCCTCACCACCACCCACCGCCACCAACTACCACCACCTACCACCACCCACCACAACCAACCATCACCACAACCAACCATCAACCACCACCAACACCCACCACCACCCACCGCCACCAACTACCACCACCCACCACCACCACACACCACCAACCACCACCACCACCCACCACCACCAATCACCACCACCCACCACCACCAACCACCACGACCCACCACCAACCACCACCACCCACCATGTTGTGACCCGTCCTAATCCATCCGGACAGAGTCCATATCGATTATAAACGATTCACGACAGTTGATTACATCACGAGGTACTTGACCTCTATATGATACATTTTACAAACATTGCATTCGTTTTTGAAAAGACAAAGTTTCATTACAACGAAAGTTGACGGCATACATACCATTTTATAATATATCTAACTATTATTGATTTAATAATAATCTTGATGATCTCAACGACTCGAATGCAACATCTTTTGAAATATGTCATGAATGACCCCAAGTAATATCTTTAAAATGAGCAATTACACAGCGAAAGATTTCTTTCGTACCTGAGAATAAACATGCTTTCAAGTGTCAACCAAAAGATTGGTGAGTTCATTAGTTTAACATAAATAATTATTTCCATCATTTTAATAGACCACAAGATTTCATTTTCAGTTCTCATAAATATACGTCCCATACATAGAGACAAAAATAATCATTCATATGGATTGAACACCTGGTAACCGACATTCACAATATGCATATAAGAATATCCCCATCATTCCGGGATCCTTCTTCGGACATGATATAAATTTCGAAGTACTAAAGCATCCGGTACTTTGGATGGGGCTTGTTGGGCCCAATAGATCTATCTTTAGGATTCGCGTCAATTAGGGTGTCTGTTCCCTAATTCTTAGATTACCAGACTAAAAGGGCATATTTGGTTTAATAATCCAACCATAGGATGTAGTTTTAAGTACTTGTCTCTATTTCGTAAAACAGTTTCTCAGCCCAAAAATATAAAGGGTAAAAAGACAAATGAAACTCACCATACTGTATTTTGTAGTAAAAATACATATAACATCATTGAACAAGTATAGGGTTGGCCTCGGATTCACGAACCTATATCAATTATTTATCACGTAATATTAACACATATAATAATAGTAAACAAATATTATGATCATTTTTTATTTATACATATCCAATTCTTATTACAGTATTTTTATTAGAATATATGTATCATTTATTATAATTTTTATATATACTTAAAATATTATATAATGTATCAAAATTAATATTTATATATATATATGATTATTTTAAAATATATATTTATACCATATGTAAATTAATTATATATATAAAATTGAAGATAGTAATATTTTATATAAAAAAATTATGTAGTATAGTATATGAAATAAGTATACCAAAATATTTATTTGTTATAATAATAATGATAATACTTATAATGATAAAAATGATAATACTAAGGATAGTTTAAATAAAAAATGTAATCTTATTAAAATAATATTTTTAATACTTTTTAATAATAAGAATGATAATAATAACAGTAATAATAATAATAACTATAATATCTAAATTAATAATACCTATGTTAATAATAATGATAATAACAACAATAATTAATAATAATAACAATAATAATAAAAATAATAATAATACTAATAATAATGATAAGTGACTACCTCAAGATAGGCAAAAAAAATTAAACTGCCTGCGACAGGACTCGAACCCGCGACCTCTAGCTCCCCGACAACACCCTCAACCATTCATCCGGTTCCTGTTTTTCTGTAATTATTCCCACGCCAAATATATTTAACCGGTCCTTTCCTGTTATCCTTTTTCTTCTTATTATCCATAAACTAAACCCAAACTATTTATCATCTTCTAATCTTTATCATACTTACAGCATATCATTTATATCATCGTCACAGTAGTCATTCATCATCATTCATCATCGTTATAATCTTCACTCATCATTACAAATACACCGTAACATCATCATACATCATGAATCATAATCGATCATTATAATTATCATCATAATACATCATATGATCATTTCATCATCACTGTCATTATACCTCAACTCTTAATCATATTCAAAGTTATAACATAATTATCATCATCTTATTAAAGTCATCAATATATATCATCACATAATCATCATCGTTATTTTCAGCCCAACCGAACATCAGATAGATCTCGACCCAATAATACACATAGGAACACGGCCCAATTAGCTAAAGTATCTAAGCCCAACAACATAGCAATTAAGGTTCACGGTCCATACCCTTTTTTTATTGATTGAACTCGATCAAGTACAGGAAGCAGAATAAAATACATGTTCTTCATGTTTTCAAGAAAACCTATTCTCAAATCTATAAGATTGCCTTAATATAATACGTGGTCTTCACTTGCCTTAATAAAGCTTGCAATATACAGCCTTTTTCCCACTTGCCTTAATACTAGATTTATTTAAACATAAATTCCATGTGATGAGTGTGTCTCTCGGCCCACCACAAGAACCGAACAAAATATAAAGCCATAAACACGTGAATTTTCATTATCAAGTCTCCCACTAGCCATTAGCTTTATTTAAAGATTTTCACAACCGATAGGGGTCTTATAAAGGTTTGGTGGGTATGGTGATTTGGGTGAGTTTGGTTTCGGTTATAAATAAAAACGTTTGAGGTGATTCGAGCTAGGTTTGTTTATAATCAGTTCCTTGTGTTGCTGCAAAGATAGCATTATTTGATGGTGGTGGTTCGTTTGGGTTATAAACAGGCTCAAATTATGAGAATTCACGATTTGCAATTTGGAGAGAGAGACGAGATATAGATGAAGAGAGAGGAATTAGAGAAGGATTGAGATGACGATTAATGGTATGGTTGTTTATGGTGGTGATTGAGGTGGTTTAAGATGTCTTCCATGGTGGTTAACAATGGGGTTCGAATAAACCGGGATTAGAAGTAACACGTGTAGTAGCAACAATATGGTGATGGCGGTCTTTCGGTTCAAACAGGAAATAAAATGAAAATAATTAGAGGGAGGAGAGGGATAGAGAGATGATTCAAGGTGGAAGAAGGTGTGGTGTTCTTGACATGGGTTGAGAGGTTAAACCGAAGTAGAGACAGATTAATTCCAGTTTTGTGTTGTGAGGTGTTTGATGATTTAAAGTGATCAAATGTTCATGAAAGTCTAAGTATATGTATGATGTGTATATATATTAAATAGATAGAGAAGATAGATGATAGTGTATGTTGTGTAAATATATAAAGATAGTGATGTTCACAAAATGATAGGAAGGTGAAAACATCTGGTCCCAGTTTGTTATATGTATATGTCAATTGATCCGAAAATATCATTCATAGTAATATATCTACGTAACTCTGTAAGTGGGAAACATAGAAAAAGTAAAACACTGTACATCTAATTGATGTATAGTACAATTGTGGATGTGGACGTATAACACACTACTCGATCAGACAAAAGAAAGAAATAGAAATTTAAATAACACTAAGATAAAGTCGAATTTGTAAACTATCTGATTTGTACTACTGATTGAGATTGAAAACGTTTTTAGGGATTCAAACAAAATTTAAATACAGTTTTGATAGCTATATGAAACTGAATTGATTCCTAAATGGTACTATGATCTCATCTCCTCATTATTAGTAATTAATAATTAATAATTAATAATTATATCTAAATAAAATAATAATAATAATAATATTAATAAGACACTAATACTAATACATTTAAAAAAATAATTATAACAATAATAACTTGATGATATTGATAATAACAAAAGATGATAAAAATAATATTAATGATAAGTTCTTTTATTATAACAATCTTAATAATTTTTAGGAATAATGATAATACTAATAATAATAATAATATTATTAATAATTATATTAAGGATAACAAAAGATCCAAATTTTCTTTTACTAGTTATGAAAATAATGATTTTAGTAATGATATCAATATCAATAATATTAGCAATTAAAGATTTCCAATTTCATATATATATATATATATATATATATATATATATATATATATATATATATATATATATATATATATATATATATATATATATATATATATATATATATATATATATATATATATAATATTATTAATACTGATATTAATATTAATCCTGAATAATAGCATCTATCATTTAACTTGAAACTTAATATATTAAAATTACATATTATACTTTACGTAATATAATACAAATAATGCTTATATCTTTTATATATATATATATTCTATTATGCATAACATAATAATTCTTTATATAAATCCCATTTACTTATATACAGCTTTATTTTAATAATCACTTTACCATTTATTCCGAATACCGTTAAAAAGAATAGATTTCTCAAATCACAGTGGACCTCACAACCGAGACCTTAATCATATCACAGTGTATCTGATAATTCAATCATTTGAGATTACCTTTTAATTCCGTCTACAATTATATTAAATATATGTTGAAACAAATATGTTCATGTAAAGTATTATACATCTAATACTTTGTTAACGTTTTCAATTAATATAACTAGATCTTATATATACATATCTATACACATAAATGTTCGTGAATCGTCGAGCACAGTTAAAGGGTAATTGATTATATGAACATAGATTTCAAAACTTTCGAGACTCAACATTACAGATTTTGCTTATCGTGTCGGAAACATATAAAGATCGAAGTTTAAATTTGGTCGGAAATTCCCGGGTCATCACAGTACCTACCCGTTAAAGAAATTTCGTCCCGAAATTTGAGTGAGGTCGTCATGGCTAACAATAAAAATGTTTTCATGACGAATATGAGTTGATAGATAGAGCTTTATTACCATAGAGTAATATGGATAAAAAAAATTGATTATTCGAAAAGTACGAGTGAAGCTATCACTAAATAGTGAAATGAGAAAGTAAAGATTCATCTTAACTTTTGACAGAGTAAGGGTTGAATTTCGGAATTCAATGGATTTAAAGAAAATCTTCGAAATCTAAAAGATTTGATTCTTCGGTGAGTAAGGAAATTAAGATCTCTATAATTAAATACGATGATCTGCCTCGATTACTCTGTCTGATATTTCCACTATAAATTAAGCTCTTCCGTTCTGTTATTCTCACCATTTCTATACTTTCTTTCTTAGTTCATACATCCAAAATATTGTGAAAATACTTAATCCCGTTCTAATCCTTGATATTTCCTAATTATCATTTCTGTCATCCTTCTTTTCAATCTTTCACCAGAAAAATCTGTTTACTTCTATTATTACCTTGGGGCGATACTATTCTTAATTCTACCGTGTCTTTATATTGCTATTCGTATTAATATCCACGGTTTGTAATTTCCGCGTTGTTATTGGGCTTTATATTTTCTCTTATATTTCGGTGTTCCTACTTCTGTCTCCTATAATCATTGTCATCCACAGTTAATGCTCTCTCTTATTTGCTGCGATTTATACCCCCTTTCTATTTCGGAGCTTCATGCTTTTGTTTTCTTTTCGCAAGTATTGGTCCAAAATTTGTAGGTATGGAGTTCCGAATGAACTTAATGTTCTAAGCAAGAAAGAATGTAATAGCACGATTTGATTTGTCAAATTACCAGAATCACTGAGAACAGAACTATCAAGATTATATTTTCTTGATATGTTTAGAAGTTAATTTGAATGAAAGAGTTATGTAATATGGCACGTGATGACGATATGATCTGTGAATCATCACATTCCATTAGAAACTCAGCATGACTTACTGTAATATAATCACGTTGATCAAGTGTCATTATATTATACTAATTCATGCATCAATTTCTTTACATTTCTCCAGAATTTATTCATAAATTAAACTTAGATTTTTTTTTCTCAGAAGTTTCCAATATAATGAAACACAGGAAGCACGAAGAGGTATATGATTTCGGACGAAAATTTTTATGAAAATATCCTCAAAAATATCGAAGATATTGATGATGATATTTTGGAATTTCTAAGTTCGATGGTTGATGGAGAAAGATTTTTCGCAAGATTTTAATATGACTTCGGAGCAAGATATTCTCTAAATATTTCAACAGGTCCAGAATTATCTGGATTCTTTGAATATAGGGTATGGTCCTTGTATTTATCCTTGGTCTCCTTCATGGTTAACTCAATCCATTTTCCAGTTCCAACGTTTCTGAGCTTTTCCAACATACTATTCTTTATCATCAAAATTCCGACAACTAAGGTCGTTTACGGTTGCCTACAGTTTCTGCTGCTTCATTCAGCTTTTTCAACATTCAGAGTATCGATTCGCAAACTGGGTGCCTTTTCAAAATTTCAAAATTGTAGATCGTAATTCTAGGAGATAATTGTTATATGTATACATATAACTATTAATGTAGAAATGCTACGAGATTCGAAATACTGATTGCTGATTCTCGGTAATTGGTATGGCAATTATTGTTACAGGGTATAGATGAATACAAAATGGGGTTCAAATGAATATAATGATTTTTCGGAAAGTCCAAATTCATTGAAGTTGCTGGTAATTTTACTGCTAATGTGGTGAAATATAAACGGTTCTCCGGTAATGATGACGACAGGCAAACTTATATGTCGAGGTTATAATAAGGTAATTCGAATGGAAAGTCGAAGTTGACTTGCTGGAGCTGTGATAAAATTGGCTAATTGGAAAAAGAGTTGAAATGTTATTTTCGGTAATAACAATGTCAAAGGAGCTAGAACAGACACGTGTTAAACGTTTACACAGGTTTCGAGTGTTTTCAGGTGCATAACTATATGCATCAATCTTTTATTTCATAGATGAAGTGCGGTTGGTTCATCCTCTCGATTGAGGTGTTTTTAAGAATCATAAAAGGTTTGAACGCAGCTTGTAATCGTCAAGATACAATGAGATTTAAGATGAAATCAAGTGGCAAACTTGAAGAATTGTTTAGTTTCATATGTTATAATTAATATTTTAATTCATTTTAATTTGTCCAATATTATTAGTCCACAGTCGATAGTCCACAGTTAACAGTACAATAATTCATATATAGTTTAATATATAATATTCGAATTAATTAATATGTGTCGTGACCCGTGTACATGTCTCAGACTCGATCACAACTCAAATTATATATATATTATTATAGAATCAACCTCAACCCTGTATAGAGAACTCGATCATTACTGCATATAGAGTGTCTATGGTTATTCCAAATAATATATATAAATGAGTCGATATGATATGTCAAAACCTTGTATACGTGTCCCGATATTTAAAGTGCGAAAAATAAATACAAAAATTAAATGGCAATAAATAAAGTGCGTAAAGTAAATAACAGAAATTAAATGACGATAAATAAAACTGCGAGAATATAAATTGCGATAATTAAATTGCGATAAATAAAATGTAATCAGTTAGCTAGGATTTTGTTAGCGTGGATTCTTAACAAAATTTCTCATAGTTAATTTGTTTGTTTCTAACAAATTTTATTTTTGTCAAATGTTTTCTTCATTATGCCACTTGTTGGATTCTGGTATGTCAAAATCCAAATATGAAATTGAATGAAAATGGTTATTTTGTGGTGAACGGATTCGTATAACTGTGGATGTAAGTAGGATAGTAAATGACCGTTGAATCAGATTCGAAGAATGTACAGTGTAACTTATTAATGTAGAATCTAAATATTCCTCGGGTATTACCTACCCGTTAAAATATTTTCACCATTAACAGTTTGTACAAAAGAATTTTTAATTACAATATTTATGAAAATATATATACATATATATTTTCTTCAGATGAAATCATGGATTTAATGAGTAGATAAAATATTAAACTCATTTGATTTATCGTTAGATCTGGAATATAAATATCTCTAGAACCTTAGAGATTACATAATCACCATGTCGAACGAAGATAAATGATGTAGAACATCATGTAGAACGATGATTATACTCGAGGTACAGAATGAGGTGTTGAGGCATGAATTGTTGATGGTACTGGTGCTGTTATTGATGGTACTGTTGGTGCCGGTGTTGTTACTGAAGCTGGTACGTTTTGCACCATATTTTCTAAGGCTAAAACTCAGGCGCGAAGCTCATTGACTTATTACTCCAGGATGATTGTCGGTTCGGACGAGCGGATGAATAAGATCTAGAATTGTAGATATTACATAATCGTTCCGAGCTATTCTGAAAATGAGGGTGAAAATGGTGTTTCGGACAGGTTCATCGGTAAGTGCTTCAGGTTCTTCACCAAGAGGTGAATTCGGTTGGTGGAAAGGATCGCTTTCTTCGCATCTCCATTGATTAAGTCAACTACGAACCCATCAGATGAATTGGGGATGGCTGATTGGTTGGTTTATTCTGGTGACACTATTTTCGGAGCTCGAGTGAAAATCCATTTCAGAATAGCTGTCGGAATAACTATCAGAATAGCTATCGGAATCTGAGGGACTCGAACTGGTTGAGGGATTCATCTAGTATGATCAACTGAAGGATTTTCGATAAGAAACAGATTATAGGATTTAGATTAGTACGCCGCAATACATAAGTTACATATGCATATATAATACTAAAATCTCATAAGTTACGGAGGAATATACGGAGTATGTCAGGCAGAGTTTACAGTAATAGATATGCTAAGATATGAATTAGCGGATACGCTAGGATATGAGTTTTGTCTATATACTATTTATGCAATTAATGCAGTAAGATGTGTCTAGACTAAGAATGATAAGCAGGTAATTTCCTAAGGAGGATAAGCAGGTGATTTTCGACTAGAAATGATAAGCAAAACTTTTGACATGCAGACACGGTCGAAGTCCAGACTCACTAATGCATCCTAACGACTATCAGTTAGACACACTAATGCAAGACCTGGTTCGCTAAGACCTCCGCTCTGATACCAACTGTTGTGACTCATCCTAATCCATCCGGACGGAGTCCATATCGATTATAAATGATTCATGACAGTTGATTACATCGCGAGGTACTTGACCTCTATATGATACATTTTACAAATATTGCATTCGTTTTTGAAAAGACAAACTTTCATTACAACGAAAGTTGACGGCATACATACCATTTTATAATATATCTAACTATTATTGATTTAATAATAATCTTGATGATCTCAACGACTCGAATGCAACGTCTATTGAAATATGTCATGAATGACCCCAAGTAATATCTTTAAAATGAGCAATTATACAGCGGAAGATTTCTTTCGTACCTGAGAATAAACATGCTTTCAAGTGTCAACCAAAAGGTTGGTGAGTTCATTAGTTTAACATAAATAATTATTTCCATCATTTTAATAGACCACAAGATTTCATTTTCAGTTCTCATAAATATACGTCCCATACATAGAGACAAAAATAATCATTCATATGGATTGAACACCTGGTAACCGACATTCACAATATGCATATAAGAATATCCCCATCATTCCGGGATCCTTCTTCGGACATGATATAAATTTCGAAGTACTAAAGCATCTGGTACTTTGGATGGGGCTTGTTGGGCCCAATAGATCTATCTTTAGGATTCGCGTCAATTAGGGTGTCTGTTCCCTAATTCTTAGATTACCAGACTAAAAGGGCATATTCGGTTTAATAATCCAACCATAGGATGTAGTTTTAAGTACTTGTGTCTATTTCGTAAAACAGTTATAAAAGTTGTGCATGTATTCTCAGCCCAAAAATATAAAGGGTAAAAAGGCAAATGAAACTCACCATACTGTATTTTGTAGTAAAAATACATATAACATCATTGAACAAGTATAGGGTTGGCCTCGGATTCACGAACCTATATCAATTATTTATCACGTAATATTAACACATATAATAATAGTAAACAAATATTATGATCATTTTTTATTTATACATATCCAATTCTTATTACAGTATTTTTATTAGAATATATATATCATTTATTATAATTTTTATATATACTTAAAATATTATATAATGTATCAAAATTAATATTTATATATATATGATTATTTTAAAATATATATTTATACCATATGTAAATTAATTATATATATAAAATTGTAGATAGTAATATTTTATATAAAAAAATTATGTAGTATAGTATATGAAATAAGTATACCAAAATATTTATTTGTTATAATAATAATGATAATACTTATAATGATAAAAATGATAATACTAAGGATAGTTTAAATAAAAAATGTAATCTTATTAAAATAATATTTTTAATACTTTTTAATAATAAGAATGATAATAATAACAGTAATAATAATAATAATAATAACTATAATATCTAAATTAATAATACCTATGTTAATAATAATGATAATAACAACAATAATTAATAATAATAACAACAATAATAAAGATAATAATAATACTAATAATAATGATAAGTGACTACCTCAAGATAGGCAAAAAAAATTAAACTGCCCGCGACAGGACTCGAACCCGCGACCTCTAGCTCCCCGACAACACCCTCAACCATTCATCCAGTTCCTATTTTTCTGTAATTATTCCCACGCCAAATATATTTAACCGGTCCTTTCCTGTTATCCTTTTTCTTCTTATTATCCATAAAGTAAACCCAAACTATTTATCATCCTCTAATCTTTATCATACTTACAGCATATCATTTATATCATCGTCACAGTAGTCATTCATCATCATTCATCATCGTTATTATCTTCACTCATCATTACAAATACACCGTAACATCATCATACATCATGAATCATAATCGATCATTATAATTATCATCATAATACATCATATGATCATTTCATCATCACTGTCATTATACATCAACTCTTAATCATATTCAAAGTTATAACATAATTATCATCATCTTATTAACGTCATCAATATATATCGTGACATAATCATCATCGTTATTTTCAGCCCAACCGAACATCAGATAGATCTTGACCCAATAATACACATAGAAACACGGCCCAATTAGCTAAAGTATCTAAGCCCAACAACATAGCAATTAAGGTTCACGGTCCATACCCTTTTTTTATTGATTGAACTCGATCAAGTACAGGAAGCAGAATAAAATACGTGTTCTTTCATGTTTTCAAGAAAACCTATTCTCAAATCTATAAGATTGCCTTAATATAATACGTGGTCTTCACTTGCCTTAATAAAGCTTGCAATATACAGCCTTTTTCCCACTTGCCTTAATACTAGATTTATTTAAACATAAATTCCATGTGATGAGTGTGTCTCTCGGCCCACCACAAGAACCGAACAAAATATAAAGCCATATGAAATGTCCCGTTCTTATTGATTAAAAACGTTCCATATTAATTGATTTCGTTGCGAGGTTTTGACCTCTATATGAGACGTTTTTCAAAGACTGCATTCATTTTAAAACAAACCATAACCTTTATTTCATCAATAAAGGTTTAAAAAGCTTTACGTAGATTATCAAATAATGATAATCTAAAATATCCTGTTTACACACGACCATTACATAATGGTTTACAATACAAATATGTTACAACAAAATAAGTTTCTTGAATGCAGTTTTTACACAATATCATACAAGCATGGACTCCAAATCTCGTCCTTATTTAAGTATACGACAGCGGAAGCTCTTAATAATCACCTGAGAATAAACATGCTTAAAACGTCAACAAAAATGTTGGTGAGTTATAGGTTTAACCTATATATATCAAATCATAATAATAGACCACAAGATTTCATATTTCAATACACATCCCATACATAGAGATAAAAATCATTCATATGGTGAACACCTGGTAACCGACATTAACAAGATGCATATATAAGAATATCCCCATCATTCCGGGACACCCTTCGGATATGATATAAATTTCGAAGTACTAAAGCATCCGGTACTTTGGATGGGGTTTGTTAGGCCCAATAGATCTATCTTTAGGATTCACGTCAATTAGGGTGTCTGTTCCCTAATTCTTAGATTACCAGACTTAATAAAAAGGGGCATATTCGATTTCGATAATTCAACCATAGAATGTAGTTTCACGTACTTGTGTCTATTTTGTAAAGCATTTATAAAACCTGCATGTATTCTCATCCCAAAAATATTAGATTTTAAAAGTGGGACTATAACTCACTTTCACAGATTTTTACTTCGTCGGGAAGTAAGACTTGGCCACTGGTTGATTCACGAACCTATAACAATATATACATATATATCAAAGTATGTTCAAAATATATTTACAACACTTTTAATATATTTTGATGTTTTAAGTTTATTAAGTCAGATGTCCTCGTTAGTAACCTACAACTAGTTGTCCACAGTTAGATGTACAGAAATAAATCGATAAATATTATCTTGAATCAATCCACGACCCAGTGTATACGTATCTCAGTATTGATCACAACTCAAACTATATATATTTTGGAATCAACCTCAACCCTGTATAGCTAACTCCAACATTCACATATAGAGTGTCTATGGTTGTTCCGAAATATATATAGATGTGTCGACATGATAGGTCGAAACATTGTATACGTGTCTATGGTATCTCAAGATTACATAATATACAATACAAGTTGATTAAGTTATGGTTGGAATAGATTTGTTACCAATTTTCACGTAGCTAAAATGAGAAAAATTATCCAATCTTGTTTTACCCATAACTTCTTCATTTTAAATCCGTTTTGAGTGAATCAAATTGCTATGGTTTCATATTGAACTCTATTTTATGAATCTAAACATAAAAAGTATAGGTTTATAGTCGGAAAAATAAGTTACAAGTCGTTTTTGTAAAGGTAGTCATTTCAGTCGAAAGAACGACGTCTAGATGACCATTTTAGAAAACATACTTCCACTTTGAGTTTAACCATAATTTTTGGATATAGTTTCATGTTCATAATAAAAATTATTTTTTCAGAATAACAACTTTTAAATCAAAGTTTATCATAGTTTTTAATTAACTAACCCAAAACAGCCCGCGGTGTTACTACGACGGCGTAAATCCGGTTTTACGGTGTTTTTCGTGTTTCCAGGTTTTAAATCATTAAGTTAGCATATCATATAGATATAGAACATGTTTTTAGTTAATTTTAAAAGTCAAGTTAGAAGGATTAACTTTTGTTTGCGAACAAGTTTAGAATTAACTAAACTATGTTCTAGTGATTACGAGTTTAAACCTTCGAATAAGATAGTTTTATATATATGAATCAAATGATGTTATGAACATCATTACTACCTCAAGTTTAGTAGGTAAACCTACTGGAAGTGACAAGAAATGATCTAGCTTCAAAGGATCTTGGATGGCTTGAAAGTTCTTGAAGTAGGATCATGACACAAAAACAAGTAAGATTTTTACTCGAATTAAGATAGTTTATAGTTATAGAAATTGAATCAAAGTTTGAATATGAATATTACCTTGAATAAGAAAGATAACCTACTGTATATAACAAAGGTTTCTTGATCTTATATGATTACTTGGAATGGATTAGAAAGCTTGGAAGTAAATTAGTAAACTTGAAGGGATTTTTGAAGTGTTCTTGAAGTGTTCTTCCTATGATGATTATAGCTTGATTATTGAAGTGATTTTTGATGAAGATGATGATTAAATACTAGAAAAATACGTTCATAATAGTGTGTGTATGTGTTGAGAGAGAATTAGAAAGAGAATTGGAAGTGAAATGGAGTGAATGATGAGTGGTAATTGGTGAGTGGTGAGTGGGGTTAAAAGGAGTTCTAGTTAGTTGACTAGCTCATGGTAGAAGTTAAAATTGATTAGTCATACATGACATAATCAAGAGTGGAATCCCATGCTAGTTCCTATTGGTATATACCCATAGTAAGTACGTTTTGAAGCTGTGTATAATACGGGTAAGAATACGACTAGAATTCTTGATGAAAGAAAAGAATGGGAAAGTAACTGTAACCATTTTCGTTAAGTATGAGTGTTTTGATATATGTCTTGAAGTCTTCCAAAAGTATTTTAATACATCTAAATACACTACATGTATATACATTTTAACTGAGTCGTTAAGTCATCGTTAGTCGTTACATGTAAGTGTTGTTTTGAAACCTTTAAGTTAACGATCTCAATTAATGTTGTTAACCCATTGTTTATTATATCTAATGAGATGTTAAATTATTATATTATCATGATATTATTAATATATCTTAATATGGTATATATACATTTAAATGTCGTTACAACGATAATCGTTACATATATGTCTCGTTTCGAAATCCTTAAGTTAGTAGTCTTGTTTATATGTATATAACTCATTGTTAATATACTTATGGAGATACTTACTTATCATAATCTCATGTTAACCATATGTATATCCATATATATATCATCATGTCGTTTTACAAGTTTTAACGTTCGTGAATCGCCGGTCAACTTGGGTGGTCAATTGTCTATATGAAACATATTTCAATTAATCAAGCCTTAAAAAGTTTGATTGCTTAACATGTTAGAAACATTTAATCATGTAAATATCAATCTCAATTAATATATATAAACATGGAAAAGTTCGGGTCACTACAGTACCTACCCGTTAAATAAATTTCGTCCCGAAATTTTAAGCTGTTGAAGGTGTTGACGAATCTTCTGGAAATAGATGCGGGTATTTCTTCTTCATCTGATCTTCATGCTCCCAGGTGAACTCGGGTCCTCTACAAGCATTCCATCGAACCTTAACAATTGGTATCTTGTTTTGCTTAAGTCTTTTAACCCCACGATCCATTATTTCGACGGGTTCTTCGATGAATTGGAGTTTTTCGTTGATTTGGATTTCATCTAACGGAATAGTGAGATCTTCTTTAGCAAAACATTTCTTCAAATTCGAGACGTGGAAAGTGTTATGTACAGCCGCGAGTTGTTGAGGTAGCTCAAGTCGGTAAGCTACTGGTTCGACACGATCAATAATCTTGAATGGTCCAATATACCTTGGATTTAATTTCCCTCGTTTACCAAATCGAACAACGCCTTTCCAAGGTGTAACTTTAAGCATGGCCATCTCTCCAATTTCAAATTCTATATCTTTTCTTTTAATGTCAGCGTAGCTCTTTTGTCGACTTTGGGCGGTTTTCAACCGTTGTTGAATTTGGATGATCTTCTCGGTAGTTTTTTGTATAATCTCCGGACCCGTAATCTGTCTATCCCCCACTTCACTCTAACAAATCGGAGACCTGCACTTTCTACCATAAAGTACTTCAAACGGTGCCATCTCAATGCTTGAATGGTAGCTGTTGTTGTAGGAAAATTCTGCTAACGGTAGATGTCGATCCCAACTGTTTCCGAAATCAATAACACATGCTCGTAGCATGTCTTCAAGCGTTTGTATCATCCTTTCGCTCTGCCCATCAGTTTGTGGATGATAGGCAGTACTCATGTCTAGACGAGTTCCTAATGCTTGCTGTAATGTCTGCCAGAATCTTGAAATAAATCTGCCATCCCTATCAGAGATAATAGAGATTGGTATTCCATGTCTGGAGATGACTTCCTTCAAATACAGTCGTGCTAACTTCTCCATCTTGTCATCTTCTCTTATTGGCAGGAAGTGTGCTGATTTGGTGAGACGATCAACTATTACCCAAATAGTATCAAAACCACTTGCAGTCCTTGGCAATTTAGTGATGAAATCCATGGTAATGTTTTCCCATTTCCATTCCGGGATTTCGGGTTGTTGAAGTAGACCTGATGGTTTCTGATGCTCAGCTTTGACCTTAGAACACGTCAAACATTCTCCTACGTATTTAGCAACATCGGCTTTCATACCCGGCCATCAAAAATGTTTCTTGAGATCCTTGTACATCTTCCCCATTCCAGGATGTATTGAGTATCTGGTTTTATGAGCTTCTCTAAGTACCATTTCTCTCATATCTCCAAATTTTGGTACCCAAATCCTTTCAGCCCTATACCGGGTTCCGTCTTCCCGAATATTAAGATGCTTCTCCAATCCTTTGGGTATTTCATCCTTTAAATTTCCCTCTTTTAAAACTCCTTGTTGCGCCTCCTTTATTTGAGTAGTAAGGTTATTATGAATCATTATATTCATAGATTTTACTCGAATGGGTTCTCTGTCCTTCCTGCTCAAGGCATCGGCTACCACATTTGCCTTCCCCGGGTGGTAACGAATCTCAAAGTCGTAATCATTCAATAATTCAATCCACCTACGCTGCCTCATATTCAGTTGTTTCTGATTAAATATGTGTTGAAGACTTTTGTGGTCGGTATATATAATACTTTTGACCCCATATAAGTAGTGCCTCCAAGTCTTTAATGCAAAAACAACCGCTCCTAATTCCAAATCATGCGTCGTATAATTTTGTTCGTGAATCTTCAATTGTCTAGACGCATAAGCAATCACCTTCGTTCGTTGCATTAATACACAACCGAGACCTTGCTTTGATGCGTCACAATAAATCACAAAATCATCATTCCCTTCAGGCAATGACAATATAGGTGCCGTAGTTAGCTTTTTCTTCAATAACTGAAACGCTTTCTCTTGTTCATCATTCCATTCAAATTTCTTCCCTTTATGCGTTAATGCAGTCAAGGGTTTTGCTATTCTGGAAAAGTCTTGGATGAACCTTCTGTAGTAACCAGCTAGTCCTAAAAACTGGCGTATGTGTTTCGGAGTTTTCGGGGTTTCCCACTTTTCAACAGTTTCTATCTTTGCCGGATCCACCTTAATACCTTCTTTGTTCACTATGTGACCGAGGAATTGAACTTCTTCCAACCAAAATGCACACTTTGAAAACTTAGCGTACAATTCTTCCTTCCTCAATACTTCTAACACCTTTCTCAAATGTTCACCGTGTTCTTGGTCATTCTTTGAGTAAATAAGTATGTCATCAATGAAAACAATGACAAACTTGTCAAGGTATGGTCCACACACTCGGTTCATAAGGTCCATGAACACAGCTGGTGCATTAGTTAAACCAAACGGCATGACCATAAACTCGTAATGACCGTAACGTGTTCTGAAAGCAGTCTTTGGAATATCATCTTCTTTCACCCGCATTTGATGATACCCGTAACTTAAGTCAATCTTTGAATAAACAGACGAGCCTTGTAGTTGATCAAATAAGTCGTCGATTCTCGGTAGTGGGTAGCGGTTCTTGATGGTAAGTTTGTTCAACTCTCGGTAATCGATACACAACCTGAATGTACCATCTTTCTTCTTGACAAACAAAACAGGAGCTCCCCACGGTGATGTACTTGGTCGAATGAAACCACGCTCTAAAAGTTCTTGTAATTGGCTTTGCCGTTCTTTCATCTCGCTGGGTGCGAGTCTGTAAGGAGCACAAGCTATTGGTGCAGCTCCTGGTACAAGATCTATTTGAAATTCAACGGATCGCTGTGGGGGTAATCCCGGTAATTCTTTCAGAAATACATCAGGAAATTCTTTTGCAATGGGAACATCATTGATGCTCTTTTCTTCAGTTTGTACTTTCTCGACGTGTGCTAGAACAGCATAGCAACCTTTTCTTATTAGTTTTTGTGCCTTCAAATTACTAATAATATGTAGCTTCGTGTTGCCCTTTTCTCCGTACACCATTAAGGGTTTTCCTTTTTCTTGTATAATGCGAATTGCATTTTTGTAACAAACGATCTCTGCTTTCACTTCTTTCAACCAGTCCATACCGATTATCACATCAAAACTCCTTAACTCTACTGGTATCAAATCAATCTTAAATGTTTCGCTAACCAGTTTAATTTCTCGATTCCGACATATATTATCTGCTGAAATTAATTTACCATTTGCTAATTCGAGTAAAAATTTACTATCCAAAGGCGTCAATGGACAACTTAATTTAGCACAAAAATCTCTACTCATATAGCTACTATCCGCACCCGAATCAAATAAAACGTAAGCAGATTTATTGTCAATAAGAAACGTACCCGTAACAAGCTCCGGGTCTTCCTGTGCCTCTGCTGCATTAATATTGAAAACTCTTCCGCAGTCTTGTCCATTCGTGTTCTCCTGGTTCGGGCAATTTCTAATAATGTGGCCCGGTTTTCCACATTTATAACAAACTACATTGGCATAACTTGCTCCGACACTACTTGCTCCGCCATTACTCGTTCCGATACCATTTGTTCCTTTCGTTCTATTAACCCCTGGTCCGTAGACCTCACACTTCGCCGCGCTATGACCATTTCTTTTACACTTGTTGCAAAATTTGGTGCAGAACCCCAAGTGATACTTTTCACACCTTTGGCATAGCTGCTTCTGATTGTTGTTGTTGTTGTTGCGGTTATTATTGTTGTTGGGATGATTGTTGTAGTTGCTGTTGTTGTTGTTGTTGTTGTTGGGCCGTTTGTTGTAGTTGCGATTGATGTTGCGATTGTTGGGATAATTGTTGCGATTATTGTTGTAATTGCTGTTGTTGTTGTATTGGTGATTCTTATCACCGTTTTCCTCCCACTTTCTTTTGACTTGCTTCACATTGGCCTCTTCAGCAGTCTGTTCTTTAATTCTTTCTTCAATCTGGTTCACTAGTTTGTGAGCCATTCTACATGCCTGTTGTATGGAGGCGGGCTCGTGTGAACTTATATCTTCTTGGATTCTTTCCGGTAATCCTTTCACAAACGCGTCGATCTTCTCTTCCTCATCTTCGAATGCTCCCAGACACAATAGGCACAATTCTGTGAATCGTCTTTCGTACGTGGTAATATCAAATCCTTGAGTTCGTAACCCTCTAAGTTCTGTCTTGAGCTTATTGACCTCGGTTCTGGGACGGTACTTCTCGTTCATCAAGTGCTTGAATGCTGACCACGGTAGTGCGTACGCATCGTCTTGTCCCACTTGCTCTAGATAGGTATTCCACCATGTTAACGTAGAACCTGTGAAGGTATGCGTAGCGTACTTCACTTTGTCCTCTTCAGTACACTTACTTATGGCAAACACCGATTCGACCTTCTCGGTCTACCATTTCAATCCGATCGGTCCTTCGGTTCCATCAAATTCCAAAGGTTTGCAGGCAGTGAATTCTTTGTAGGTGCATCCTACACGATTTCCTGTACTGCTAGATCCAAGGTTATTGTTGGTATGTAGCGCAGCCTGTACTGCGGCTATGTTTGAAGCTAGAAAAGTACGGAATTCCTCTTCATTCATATTCACGGTGTGTCGAGTAGTCGGTGCCATTTCCTTCAAAATAATCAAATGGAACAAGTTAATCATACAGAATATTAAGAGTAGTTAATAGTATTTCGTAGCATAATATGAACTCATTTATAAAAGCTTTTTCTTCATATTAGCGTTTTATAAGTTTAAATTCGGGTAGTACCTACCAGTTAAGTTCATACTTAGTAGCTAATATACAATTCAACTACTACAATTCTATATGAAAAACTGATTATAATAATATTTCGCGTTCAAACTTTCACACAATATTTTACAAACTTACAATACCACTTATTTTACATATAGCATGAAATATAGCACACAATAAATTTGATACAAGATGGTTGTGAAGATAATTCTAGCTAATACACAAGTCGTTCAGCAAAGGCAATAAAGACACGTAATTCATACGTCCAGAAACAAGTCATGCATTCTAGTTTTACTAGGATTACTTCCCATCCTTGGTCTTGTGGAATATAACCGTTATGGCCATTGATAAGACAGCGTGTTGTAACGTCGTCAAAGGGAAGAGGGTTACGTAATGACCAACAGTCTCGTAATAACCTAAAAACCTCATTTCTTACCCCAATTACCGACTCCGTCACTTGTGGGAACGTTTTGTTTAATAGTTATAGCCCGATGTTCTTGTTCTCACTTTGGTGAGAAGCGAACATTACTAACCCGTAAGCATAACATGCTTCTTTATGTTGCATGTTAGCCGCTTTTTCTAAATCACGAAGTCCTATATTCGGATATACTGAGTCAAAATAATTTCTTAACCCGTTGCGTAAAATAGCATTTGGGTTCCCCGCAATATATGCGTCAAAGTAAACACATCGTAACTTATAGATTTCCCAATGTGATATCCCCCATCTTTCGAACAAAAGCCTTTTATAAACCAAGGCATTCTTGGAACGTTCTTCGAATGTCTTACAAACTGATCTCGCCTTAAATAGTTGTGCCGAGGAATTATGACCGACTCTAGACAAGATTTCATCAATCATGTCTCCGGGTAGGTCTCTTAAAATATTGGGTTGTCTATCCATTTTGTGTTTTTATACTGTAAAATAGACAAGAGTTAGATTCATAAAAAAATACTTATTAATACAAGCAATTTTTACATATATCATAAAGCATAAGCACACTATATTACATATGTTACACCACACGAATACAACTATCTTATTCCGACTCGCTCGTTTCTTCTTGTTCAGTTTTGGTTCGTTTTGCCAAGTTTCTAGGGATATATGATGTTCCCCTAATACGAGCCGTCGTTGTCCACATTGGTTTAGAAAAACCTGGTGGTTTAGAGGTTCCCGGGTCATTGTTACAACTTAAGGACTTCGGGGGTTGACGATACATATAAAGTTCATCGGGGTTGGAATTAGATTTCTCTATTTTTATGCCCTTTCCCTTATTATTTTCTTTTGCCTTTTTAAATTCAGTTGGGGTAATTTCTATAACATCAACGGAATTCTCGTCGGAATCCGATTCATCGGAGAATTGGTAATCCTCCCAATATTTTGCTTCCTTGGTGGAAACACCATTGACCATAATTAACCTTGGTCGGTTGGTTGAGGATTTTCTTTTACTTAACCGTTTTATTATTTCCCCCACCGGTTCTATTTCCTCCTCCGGTTCCTCCTCTTCCGGTTCTGATTCTTTTTCCAGTTCTGATTCTTCTTCCGGTTCTTCTTCGGGAACTTGTGAATCAGTCCAATATATATTCGACTCTTCGTTATTATTAGGTGAGTCAATGGGATTTGTGCTAGAGGTAGACATCTATCACACAATATCAAACATGTTAAGAGATTAATATATCACATAATATATACATGTTAATAATATATAGTTTCCAACAAAAATGTTAAGCAATCATTTTTAAAGAAAAAACGGTCGAAGTCCAGACTCACTAATACATCCTAACAAACTCGATAAGACACACTAATGCAAATTTTCTGGTTCTCTAAGACCAACGCTCGGATACCAACTGAAATGTCCCGTTCTTATTGATTAAAAACGTTCCATATTAATTGATTTCGTTGCGAGATTTTGACCTCTATATGAGACGTTTTTCAAAGACTGCATTCATTTTTAAAACAAACCATAACCTTTATTTCATAAATAAAGGTTTAAAAAGCTTTACGTAGATTATCAAATAATGATAATCTAAAATATCCTGTTTACACACGACCATTACATAATGGTTTACAATACAAATATGTTACATCGAAATCAGTTCTTGAATGCAGTTTTTACACAATATCATACAAACATGGACTCCAAATCTTGTCCTTATTTTAGTATGCAACAGCGGAAGCTCTTAGTATTCACCTGAGAATAAACATGCTTTAAACGTCAACAAAAATGTTGGTGATTTATAGGTTTAACCTATATATATCAAATCGTAACAATAGACCACAAGATTTCATATTTCAATACACATCCCATACATAGAGATGAAAATCATTCATATGGTGAACACCTGGTAACCGACATTAACAAGATGCATATATAAGAATATCCCCATCATTCCGGGACACCCTTCGGATATGATATAAATTTCAAAGTACTAAAGCATCCGGTACTTTGGATGGGGTTTGTTAGGCCCAATAGATCTATCTTTAGGATTCGCGTCAATTAGGGTGTCTGTTCCCTAATTCTTAGATTACCAGACTTAATAAAAAGGGCATATTCGATTTCAATAATTCAACCATAGAATGTAGTTTCACGTACTTGTGTCTATTTTGTAAATCATTTATAAAACCTGCATGTATTCTCATCCCAAAAATATTAGATTTTAAAAGTGGGACTATAACTCACTTTCACAGATTTTTACTTCGTCGGGAAGTAAGACTTGGCCACTGGTTGATTCACGAACCTATAACAATATATACATATATATCAAAGTATGTTCAAAATATATTTACAACACTTTTAATATATTTTGATGTTTTAAGTTTATTAAGTCAGATGTCCTCGTTAGTAACCTACAACTAGTTGTCCACAGTTAGATGTACAGAAATAAATCGATAAATATTATCTTGAATCAATCCACGACCCAGTGTATACGTATCTCAGTATTGATCACAACTCAAACTATATATATTTTGGAATCAACCTCAACCCTGTATAGCTAACTCCAACATTCACATATAGAGTGTCTATGGTTGTTCCGAAATATATATAGATGTGTTGACATGATAGGTCGAAACATTGTATACGTGTCTATGGTATCTCAAGATTACATAATATACAATACAAGTTGATTAAGTTATGGTTGGAATAGATTTGTTACCAATTTTCACGTAGCTAAAATGAGAAAAATTATCCAATCTTGTTTTACCCATAACTTCTTCATTTTAAATCCGTTTTGAGTGAATCAAATTGTTATGGTTTCATATTGAACTCTATTTTATGAATCTAAACAGAAAAAGTATAGGTTTATAGTCAGAAAAATAAGTTACAAGTCATTTTTGTAAAGGTAGTCATTTCAGTCGAAAGAACGACGTCTAGATGACCATTTTAGAAAACATACTTTCACTTTGAGTTTAACCATAATTTTTGGATATAGTTTCATGTTCATAAAAAAAATCATTTTCTCAGAATAACAACTTTTAAATCAAAGTTTATCATAGTTTTTAATTAACTAACCCAAAATAGCCCGCGGTGTTACTACGACGGCGTAAATCCGGTTTTACGGTGTTTTTCGTGTTTCCAGGTTTTAAATCATTAAGTTAGCATATCATATAGATATATAACATGTGTTTAGTTGATTTTAAAAGTCAAGTTAGAAGGATTAACTTTTGTTTGCGAACAAGTTTAGAATTAACTAAACTATGTTCTAGTGATTACAAGTTTAAACCTTCGAATAAGATAGCTTTATATGTATGAATCGAATGATGTTATGAACATCATTACTACCTTAAGTTCCTTGGATAAACCTACTGGAAAAGAGAAAAATGGATCTAGCTTCATGATAATGCTAAAAACGAACATATATTTCATAGCATTATTCCTCAAGAAAGACAAGCTTTTAGTTGCAATTGTTCTATTTACAAGTGATATTCGTTTAAATAATAAAAGGTGAAGACAAAAGACAGATTCGACGAATTGAAGACGCAAACGACCAAAAAGCTCAAAAGTACAAAAGACAATCAAAAAGGTTCCAATTATTGATAAGAAACGTCTCGAAATTACAAGAGTACAAGATTCAAAACGCAAAGTACAAAATATAAAATTGTACGCAAGGACGTTCGAAAATCCGGAACCGGGACCAGAGTCAACTCTTAACGCTCGACGCAACGGACTAAAAATTACAAGTTAACTATGTATATAAATATAATATAATATATAATTAATTATATTAATTATATATATATTATATATATATATTATAAACCGTCGGCAGAGAAAGACTCCAAGGGTGTGAGCTGTAAATTCATTCTCCGCGACTCGCGGAGTTTGAAGAGGATTTTGCCGCGAGTCGCGGAGCCCCAAAATTCGACTTTTCCTATAAAAGCAACCGAATTCTGATCGCAATTCATAATCTTTTTCTTCTCTTATCATACGTAAACGATATATATATATATATATATATATATATAATTTATATTTTAATTTTAATTTTAATTCTAATAATAAGGGTATGTTAGCGAATGTTGTAAGGGTGTAAGTCGAAATTCTGTCCGTGTAACGCTACGCTATTTTTAATCATTGTAAGTTATGTTCAACCTTTTTATATTAATGTCTCGTAGCTAAGTTATTATTATGCTTATTTAAAACGAAGTAATCATGATGTTGGGCTAATTACTAAAATTGGGTAATTGGGCTTTGTACCATAATTGGGGTTTGGACAAAAGAACGACACTTGTGGAAATTAGACTATGGGCTATTAATGGGCTTTATATTTGTTTAACTAAATGATAGTTTGTTAATGTTAATATAAAGATTTACAATTGGGCGTCCCTATAAATTACCATATACACTCGATCGGACACGATGGGCGGGGTATTTATATGTACGAATAATCGTTCATTCAACCGGACACGGGAATGGATTAATAGCCACTAGAATAATTAAAACAGGGGTGAAATTACATTCAAGGGTAATTGGTGTAATTGTTAACAAAGTAGTAAAACCTTGGTTTACACGCAGTCGATAACCTAGTGTATTCATTAAACAAAGTATTAAAACCTTGTTACAATTCGAATCCCCAATTAGTTGGAATATTTAACTTCGGGTATAATAATAATTTGACGAGGACACTCGCACTTTATATTTATGACTGATGGACTGTTATGGACAAAAACCAGACGGACATATTAAATAATCCAGGATAAAGGACAATTAACCCATGGGCATAAAACTAAAATCAACACGTCAAACATCATGATTACGGAAGTTTAAATAAGCATAATTCTTTTATTTCATATTTAATTTCTTTTATTTTATATTTAATTGCACTTCTAATTATCGCATTTTTATTGTTATTTTATTTTATCGCACTTTTAATTATCGTGCTCTTTAATTATCACAAGTTTATTTTATCGCACTTTTATTATTCGCAATTTCATTATCGTTATTTACTTTACGCTTTAAATTAAGTCTTTTATTTATTTAATATTTTACATTAGGTTTTAACTGCGACTAAAGTTTTAAAATCGACAAACCGGTCATTAAACGGTAAAAACCCCCCTTTATAATAATAATATTACTTATATATATGTTTGTATTTTTATAAAAGTAAACTAATATAGCGTTACGCTTTGTTTAAAGATTTCCCTGTGGAACAAACCGGACTTACTAAAAACTACACTACTGTACGATTAGGTACACTGCCTATAAGTGTTGTAGCAAGGTTTAAGTATATCCATTCTATAAATAAATAAATATCTTGTGTAAAATTGTATCGTATTTAATAGTTTTTCCTGCAAAAAAAAATTAATAACTATTTTATATACACCTCGCATAACATCAAGTATTTTTGGCGCCGCTGCCGGGGAAATAACATCTCTTAAAAGCCGGAAGCGCAACGCTAATAAAAAAAAAAAAAGATTTTTAGTTAACTTTTATTAAAATTCGTTTTTGTAAAAATACGTTTTAATTATTCAAAAATATAAAAAGAAAAAACAAAAATATAAGCATTTTTAAGATTTTGTTAAATATTTAAGTTTTATAAGTTTCTTTATTTTTATTTTTATTTTAGTTTATAAAAATATAAGTTTTATTAACTATCTTTTATTTATAGAAAAAAATTAAAAACAGAAAAAAAAAAATAAATAAATAAAGAAAAAACGCGTCGAATTTAAAGCTGTCATCTGAATTCTGGAACCCCGCGACTCGCGGGGTTTGATGCAATAAATACCGCGACTCGCGGAGGGTACCTGACACACGAACAGAAGCCCTAATTCAGCATTTATTACGGTAATTATTAATTAATTATTATTAAATCCTAATTATTATTATTATTATAATTAATTTTACTTTAACTTTAACTTTTTATTTAATTTATGTATTTAGTATTAATAAGTTTAATTAAATTGTAAAATTAGTAGTTTTATTAAATAAATAATATAAAAATAATATTTTTATAAAAATTGTACTTTTTACAACTTTTTGTATATTTTTATATTTTGTCCCTTTTTAATCGTTGTAGCATAACTTTTGTATTTTTAGCTCATATTTAATTTTAAACTTAGTTTTTGCTATAGTTATTTTTACTCCTAGATTTTTAGGCTTTGCCATAGAATTCCTTAAGTGCTTTTTCTTTAGACTAAGATTTAGGTGCTTTAGAATTTTGCGACGCCTTTTTAAGTTTTAGTTTCTTTTTAAGTTATTTCCATTTGGTATTTAGTTTTTCCTGTAAGCTTTAATATTTTTTAGACACCTTTTACTATGTATCAATTATCATTCCAATTAGTAATTTCAATTTGCGATTATAATTTTAAGTTAGTTGTAGTAATAAGATTAGGTTAGTTAAGTATTTTTAAGTTTTTATAAGTTTCTTTTATTTTTTTTCCGTCACCTTTTATTTTTCAACCATTTTTTTTTCTTTTTCGACCTTTTTCGACGAACTCTTTTTCTCTCTTATTTCTCGCTATTCTAGTTTTAGGACATAGATTTTTATTCTACTTCTTATCTAAATTTCTTAAAATTACGAAAATTTATTTTAAGTGGTTAAATTGATAGACATCAAAATTTTCTGGTTCGTAGTAATAGTTGGATTTGTACGTGGACCGGGTTATTGGAGCCAAACAGTCCTCAATTATATTGAGACCAAACGAATCCTGCCCCTCTGCTGCATCTTTTGGCTATTCGAAACGTGGGCAAAATCAGAAAAGTCTATTGATTGGATAACTTATTATAATTTTTCTTTCCTTTTTAAAAACTAATAGGATATTCGGTGAATGCACCGAGCAAGACGTTCATCACCTTTTGTACGTTCACCACCTGTAACTAGATCAAGACATTTAGCAAATATAACCGCCGTTGATTTTTCTTTAGAATCGTCATCCAGTCGACCAAGTACTTCAGTTCAAATTTCCGATAATCCATTTTTTGAACCCAACATCACAATTGAGAATCCAGAGAATATTCAGGAACGGTTCGTAGATCCTGAACCATTAAACTTTCCTCCGGAGCCACCAATCATTCAAACAGAGATTGTTGAGGAACGAACCATTAAATCAGAATCATCTAGTGATACCTATTCAACAAATTCAATTATGGAGAATCTGGAACCTTTAAGTATGGAAGACCGAATGAGAGCTAAACGCACTGGCCAAGGTCACGCAATTACTCATCCAGACATTAATGCGCCAGATTATGAAATCAAAGGACAAATTCTACACATGGTGACTAATCAATGCCAATTTAGTGGTGCGCCTAAGGAAGATCCAAATGAACATCTACGTACCTTTAATAGGATCTGCACACTATTTAAAATCCGAGAAGTGGAGGATGAACAGATATATCTCATGTTATTTCCCTGGACTTTAAAGGGAGAAGCCAAAGATTGGTTGGAATCGTTACCTGAAGGGGCGATCGATACATGGGATGTTTTAGTTGACAAATTTCTTAAACAATTCTTTCCTGCATCTAAAGCCGTAAGACTTCAAGCAGAAATTGTTACGTTCACACAGAAGCCAAATGAAACTCTATATGAGGCGTGGACTAGATATGGAAAGTTGTTAAGAGGATGTCCGCAACATGGTTTAGACACCTGTCAAATAGTACAAATATTCTACCAAGGATGCGACATCACTACAAGAAAAGACATAGATATAGCAGCTGGTGGTTCTATTATGAAGAAAACCGAAACTGATGCTTACAAAATTATTGATAACACTACTTCCCACTCACATGAGTGGCACCAAGAAAAAGACATCATTAGATCATCTAAAGCAGCTAGAGCCGATTCTAGCCATGACTTAGATTCCATTTCCGCAAAGATAGATGCTGTAGAGAGACGAATGGAAAAGATGACTAAAGATATTCACTCAATACGAATTAGTTGTGAGCAGTGTGGAGGACCACATTTGACAAAAGATTGTCTCAGTATTGAATTAACAATGGAACAAAGAGAGAATATTTCATACATAAACCAAAGGCCTGGAAATAATTATCAGAATAATTATCAACCGCCAAGACAAATTTACAATCAAAACCAGAATTATAACCGAAATATTCCATACAACAACCAACAAGGTCCTAGCAATCAACAAGTATCCAATAATACTTACAATCAGCAAAGACCGAATTTTCAAAACAAACCACCACAACAAACCGATGATAAAAAACCAAATTTAGAAGATATGATGACGAAGCTAGTTGAAACTCAAACGCAGTTTTTCACATCTCAAAAACAAACAAATGAACAAAATGCTCAAGCATTTAGAAATCAACAAGCTTCTATTCAAAATCTGGAACAAGAAGTAAGTAACCTAGCAAGGTTAATAGGTGAAAGAAAACCGGGAAGTTTACCGAGCGATACAAATGCTAACCCCCGGAATGAAACAGCTAAAGCTATTACCACAAGAAGTGGTACAACACTTAAATCACCTGAAATACCTGTAACTTCTGATGAAACTATTCCTACTCCACAAGAACCACAACCTGATCAAGATAAGGAAAAAGAACCGGTAGTTGAAAAAGTTAATGAAGATAACACAGTTAAGGATAAACCTTATGTTAAACCATACCAACCACCACTTCCTTACCCGAGTAAAATGAAGAAAGAAAAACTTGAAGCCGAGCAATCCAAATTCTTGGATATGTTTAAACAGATAAATGTAAATCTTCCTTTCATTGATGTGATTTCAGGAATGCCAAGATATGCTAAATTCTTGAAAGATCTAATCTCAAATAGAAAGAAAATGGAAGAACTCTCGGCTGTTACTATGAATGCTAATTGTTCAGCAGTGCTGTTGAATAAGATACCAGAAAAATTATCTGATCCAGGAAGTTTCACAATTCCATGTTTTCTGGGTAGTCTTAGTTCAATAGAAGCATTGGCAGACTTAGGTGCTAGTATAAATCTAATGCCGTATTCACTATACGCTAAACTAGACCTTGGAGAATTGAAACCAACCAGAATAAGCATACAACTAGCCGATAGATCAATAAAATATCCTAGAGGGATAATGGAGAACATGCTAGTTAAAGTTGGTACTTTAGTATTTCCAGTAGATTTTGTTGTTTTGGACATGGAAGAAGATTCTCAAGTTCCTCTCATATTAGGAAGACCATTCTTAAACACGGCTAAAGCAATGATAGACGTGTTCGGTAAGAAACTGACCCTAAGTATAGAGGATGAGAGTGTTACCTTTTCAGTTGATAGAGCAATGCAACAACCACAATCTGCAGATGATACATGTTATTATATTCAAACTATAGATGCACATGCAGAATTATTAGAAGAATTTCCAGAATTACAAGGAACAGGAGAATGTTCTTTAGGAGAAGGTAATGAACCAATTGATGAAGCTGAAATGTTAGCTACACTTATAGCTAATGGATATGAACCAACAACAGAAGAAATTCAAATGCTAAAAGAAGAAGACAGATATCGATATAAATCATCGATAGAAGAACCTCCGAAATTAGAGTTAAAGCCACTTCCAAACCATTTGGAATACGCTTATTTACATGGTGAATCTGAATTACCTGTAATAATATCGTCTTCTCTTACTGAAAATGAAAAATCACAAATCATTTCTGTGTTGAAAGCTCATAAACCAGCCATTGCATGGAAGATTCATGATATTAAAGGAATAAGTCCTTCGTATTGCACACATAAAATCCTTATGGAAGAAGGTCATAAAACGTATGTGCAACGCCAACGAAGACTAAATCCTAATATGCAAGATGTAGTTAAGAAAGAGATTATTAAACTGCTAGATGCAGGTTTGATATATCCAATTTCTGATAGTCCATGGGTAAGCCCAGTTCAATGCGTACCTAAGAAGGGTGGCATGACTGTCATTACAAATGAGAAAAATGAGCTTATTCCTACTAGGACTGTAACAGGATGGCGTGTATGTATTGATTATAGAAAATTAAATGACGCCACCAGAAAAGATCACTTTCCCTTACCTTTCATAGATCAAATGTTGGAAAGATTAGCCGGAAATAGTTACTATTGTTTTCTAGATGGATTTTCCGGATATTTTCAAATTCCAATAGCACCCGAAGATCAAGAGAAAACCACATTCACGTGCCCTTATGGTACTTTTGCTTTCAAACGCATGCCATTTGGACTTTGTAACGCCCCTGCAACCTTTCAAAGGTGTATGATGGCGATTTTTCACGACATGATAGAAGAATGCATGGAAGTATTCATGGATGACTTTTCAGTCTTCGGTGATACATTTAAATCATGTCTAGTTAATCTGGAACGAATGCTAATTAGATGCGAAAAATCAAATCTAGTACTTAATTGGGAGAAATGCCATTTCATGGTTAAAGAAGGCATCGTTCTTGGACATAAAATTTCAAAAGAAGGAATTGAAGTGGATAGAGCTAAAGTAGATGTAATTGCTAAACTTCCACATCCCACCAATGTTAGAGGAGTTAGGAGTTTTCTAGGGCATGCCGGTTTTTACCGACGTTTCATAAAAGATTTTTAAAAAATTGCCACTCCTATGAATAAACTCCTAGAAAAGGATGCTCCATTCATCTTTTCAGATGAGTGTATCAAATCTTTTAATATTCTTAAAGAGAAACTCACTAATGCACCGATCATGATAACACCAAATTGGAATCTACCATTTGAACTAATGTGCGATGCAAGTGATTTTGCAATGGGAGCCGTTTTAGGACAAAGGATTGAAAAACGATTTCAACCTATATATTATGCTAGTAAGACGTTACAAGGAGCACAAACAAACTATACAACTACTGAAAAAGAACTCCTTGCTATTGTCTTTGCTTTTGAGAAATTTCGATCATATCTCGTTCTAGCAAAAACGGTGGTCTATACCGACCATTCTGCTCTTAGATACCTATTTTCAAAACAAGATGCTAAACCAAGATTAATCCGTTGGATCTTACTCTTACAAGAGTTTGATATTGAAATCCGAGATAAAAGAGGAGCAGAAAATCTCGCCGCTGATCATCTTTCTCGTCTTGAAAATCCCGAATTAGAAGTTCTAAATGAATCAGCCATATAAGACAACTTTCCTGATGAATATCTATTGAAGATAGATTATAAAGAAATTCCATGGTTTGCAGACTATGCAAACTACTTAGTTTGTGGATTCCTTGAAAAAGGATTATCGTACCAAAGACGAAAGAAATTCTTCAGTGATATAAAACACTATTTCTGGGAAGATCCACATCTGTTTAAAAGTTGTCCCGATGGAATAATACGCCGATGTGTATTTGGAGATGAAGCTAGTAAAATATTAAACCATTGTCACACAGGACCAACAGGAGGGCATTATGGGCCTCAACTAACAGCAAGAAAAGTTTATGAAGCTGGATTCTATTGGCCTACAATTTACAAAGACGCACACCTTCTTTGCAAATCCTGTGATGCATGTCAAAGGGCAGGAAAAATAAGTCAACGTGATGAAATGCCACAAAATGTCATCCAAGTATGTGAAGTATTTGACATTTGGGGTATTGACTTTATGGGTCCATTTCCAAAATCTCATAATAATCTATATATACTCGTAGCCATTGATTATGTATCTAAATGGGCGGAAGCACAAGCTCTCCCAACTAACGATGCACGAGTTGTAGTCAACTTTTTAAAATGTCTTTTTGCAAGGTTTGGAACACCGAAAGCTTTAATAAGTGATCGGGGTACTCATTTCTGTAATAATCAACTTGAGAAAGTTCTTAAAAGATATGGAGTAACTCATAAAATCTCCACCGCATATCATCCACAAACAAGTGGACAAGTTGAAAATACCAACCGAGCTTTAAAACGTATTCTAGAGAAAACCGTAGGATCAAATCCGAAGGAATGGTCCATTAAATTGGAGGATGCACTCTGGGCTTTTAGAACAGCCTACAAAACTCCAATTGGAACCACACCTTTTAGACTTGTTTATGGAAAAGCATGTCATCTTCCAGTAGAAATTGAACACAAAGCATTTTGGGCTTTGAAGACATGTAATCTTGATTTACATGAAGCCGGACGTCTACGATTAAGTCAACTAAACGAATTAGAAGAATTAAGACATGAAGCATACGAAAATTCGTTAATCTATAAAGAAAGAACGAAGAAATGGCATGATAAAAGAATCAGAAGTTCAAAAGAATTTAAAGAAGGAGACAGAGTTCTTCTTTTCAATTCACAATTCAAGCTATTTCCTGGAAAATTGAAATCAAGATGGTCTGGACCATTCATAGTCAAAAGAGTTTTCCCATACGGAACGATAGAATTGATAAATTCAAATGGGATTGAATTTAAAGTTAATGGTCACAGAGTTAAACATTACATACATGGTCCGATGGAAGTCGACAACGAAGTTAATCACAATTTCAACACCACAGCTAACTAAGTGTGGGGAGAATCAAGTCTTTAAAGGATAATATATATTTCTGTTAGAGTTAGATTGTCTGTTTTCGTGTGGTTCTCGAAAATGGAACCCGAATGGTCTTTCCCTAGCAGACCCTAAAGAACTAGTCTTCTCCCCCCATTCTGAATTTTTATTTTTTTTAGGTTTTTACAAAATGAAGACTGCCTGTGAACTAAACCATGGTCTAATGCTACACGCTTTGATCACTAAACGTAATAATGACATACTACCGAGTGAAATAGTATCAGTAATCAGAGAAAGAATGGACGGAGTTAGAAAAGAATCCAGATGCGAAGATAATAAGTTACAATTTGGTAAAGGAAAATCAAAATCCGCAGCGAAAAGAAGAGCACGACACCTAGAAAGATGTCACAAATGCGGAAAATGGTCACATGGAGGTAAATGTTCAAATAATCAAACCTATTCAAATACCGAATTTGTTACTTTATGCAGAGACGGACCGTTCATATGTTTAGAAGAAAAGATACTGAATGCTCGAGGTTATGCCTATGTAGCCATGGAAAATCAATTAAACCGACTATCTTATGAATGGGATAGATCATATAACTAAGAAATCTATTTCACAGGTATATCTGTACAGTTTTTATTTTTATTTTTATTTTTAACCTTTTGATAATAAACGCTAATTTGTTCGCTAAAAAGTATTAAATTGGTATTGAATAAAATTAGGTTTGGCGACCGAAATTATTGATATCATTCAAAAATTTATTACATCACTGCGAAATTTAACGTTTATTCTTAAGGTATAAATATCTTTAAACAATCAATCCAAAATATTTCAAAAATTCGTCATGAGTTAAATTAGGTCTTGGAACCGAAATTACTTTACCGAAAAGAGGGGCGCATATTTTTGATAATATTTGATTGATTAAAGTGGGATAAAAAGACAAAAAGATTTTTAATTTTATTTTTACCATATTTTTAAAATTAATATTTAAATCTTAAATTAATATTGTAAACTTTGTAAAAACAATATATTTAAAATTGTAAATATTTGAAAAATTAATATAAGTTTAGTATGAATTTATAAATTTTTAAATTAAGTTTGGTGTGAATTTTTAATTTTTAAAATATTAATTTTTAATTTAATGCATTTCAAATTTTAAGTTTGGTGTGAATTTTTAATATTAATTTTGAATTTTATATTTAAGTTGTGTGAATTTAAAAACAAAAATTTACTTTATCTCATTAAGTTAAGAATATGATTTTTAAAATTCGTCGTAAGTTGAAGACTAGGTCTTTGAACCGAAATTGCTTTACCCAAGGAAGGGACGAGAACTTTTATTATCATTATTTTTAATCTTATTGAATTAAAGTATGCCAAAAACATAAAAAAAAAAAAAAAACCCAAAAATCTTAGCTTTTAAAACAATCGCTACAAAAAGACAAATTTTAAAATTTTGTCGAGGGACGGACTAGGACATCGATCCGAAACGACCTCGTCCTAAATAACAAGGGAAACAAAATTTTAAAATTAAGTACATAATTGTTTCAAAAGTTAATGATTATAAAAAAAAAAAAAAAAAAAAAAAAAACTCCGCGACTCGCGGAGTTTAAAGGGTATTTCACCGCGACTCGAGGGAGGACCAAAACCCAGAAAAAAAATAATAAACACCCGAACTGATCAGTCCACAACCTCAAAACCGAAAAACACAGCGAAAAAAGACTCCGAAAAACCATCCAAAAACACCCCCAAAATCACAATTTTTAACCGTTAATCACCAAATTTTTTGCTAAAATCATGTTGAGAAGGATGCTATCTAAGAATTACTCAAGAAAAACGGTAAATTTCTACACCTAAACACCATTTAATTCGAAATTTGGTGTTCTTGAGTCATTTTTTCCCCAATTTAATTTTGATGCTTTTTAGTGTAATTAGACTTAAATTGTTTATGTATTATGCTTGTATAACCTAGATTGATGCTGTTTAACATGATTAGAAGCCTTAAACTTTAAAATTTTGAGTAATCTAGGGTTTGTGTTCTTGAGCAAATTTGGGGCTTTTTGATATAAACAGGTTATGGCCGATTTTTGTCATGAATTGTTGCTAAAATAAGTAGTGTAACATGTCTAGGTAGTTAAATGATCCAAACTTTGAGCCTAAACATGATTTTGAGAATTAAAGTGGACTTTTTCAAGTCTAAAATTCATGAACTTGATTTTTGAAAGATAATGCCATTTGAGACTTGTTTGATTGCTAGTAATGATTATTTTGACATGTTATTTGAGTTGAATGCTTATGAACTTGGCGAAAATTTTCGTATATGCTTATTTGAAAAAGTGTAGATTTGATAAAAATGTGAAAATAAGCTTAAGTTTGATATAAATTGATAATGTCATTGTAATTATTTTGATTGATGATTTTGCTGACACTAATGCATATTTGGATGCACAAAAATTGTGTTTGATGTGTTTTGCAGAATGAAAGGGGTGAATCTTCATCCCAAGCCCGCAATGCTCCTGCTGAGAATTTGGAACAACAGGAGGTGGATAACTACTACAAGCAGGATATACCTCATCCAGTCATGACCTTTTCCGATATGCACTTGGAAGAGTTGCACCCGAACCTAAGATTTGACAGACTTTGGATAGATTATCCAAAATATCAACGGGGTTTGCATACTCTTCATTCTAAGGTTGTTGAGGTACCAAGGGTCATAGAATGGGGACCCTTGGAAGCTGTAGAATTGGCCGGGCCAATTAGGGAATTACTTGTACAGAGGTATGGTAATTCTTCTTTTAATGACTGGGTATGTTTATTCACCATACGTAGACCTGTATATAAAGTATGGTGTGAAGAATTGTTATGTAGTATAGAGTTGAATGATCGGGTAGCTAGTTTAACCGATCGTTCTTTTATTAGATTTTTGTTAGGCGGTTCGATGCGCCACATGTATTTACTGGACATGGCTCAGGCTTTACGTATATATAGGCCTGAGGAGTTAGCGTCTGCCGATTGTAGAGGATTGATACTAAACGGTAGAAAGATAGATGAAAATTTTGATACACACGGTGTGTGGAGTCAAATGACAAGCCATCACCGTTTCAAAGGGGGAAATTACTCTTATTTGGATATAGATAGAGCCGAATTAAGAGTGATACATAAGTTTTTAGCTAATTCGATTACACAAAGGGGTAAGAACAAGGAAAAAGTAAATGAACAGGATTTGTTTTACCATATGTGTATTCGAGACCCACAAAGCGCTGTAAGTATACCATATTGTGTGGGTTATTATTTATCAGCTATGGTTCGGGGGATGCGACCACATAGCATAATAGGAGGTGGAATTTTTATTACTTTGATTGGTGAATATCTCGGTGTGGATATAAGTCGGGGGGATTATTAGTAGAAGAACCAGAACCCCGCGATACTATAGGTTTAAATGTATACCATGGTGCGAAAGTTTTGAAGAGGCGAAATAATGCCGCAGTACGATACCATGGTAGACATCCACAGGTGGAGAGAAACCAGCAGCAAGGTAATGTAGGAGGGGGGAATGAGATGCAAGAAATGCATAGGTTTATAGCTTCTCAGGAATACGAAAATGCTAGACAGAGAGCATTTGAAGATTGACAAGTTCATCAGAACCAAATCATAGCTCATTGCCAACATATAGGTAGAAACTATATACCTACACCGAAACCCATCTTCCCTCCTTGGTCTATAGAGATGCAGCCACCATATCCTACGTATGACCCTGCCGAAGCATTCTATAGCACCTATGGTTATGCCTGGAACCCCTATTGGTACCAATATCATCCTTAGTTTACTTATTATTTATTTTTTATTTTGTAATTTGTAATTATTGATACATTTAATATTTTTGTTAATATTGTAATCATTTTTATAATTATCTAACTTTTATTCTTAGATTTTAATAATTTTTTGAATGTGGGGTAATATACCAAACTTCAAAAATATGTATTTATGTTTGCAGTTTATCGTATGTACACAACAGGGTAAAACAACGCATTTTCAAAGACTGGCATTAAGTTCAGCAAAAGCAACTAATTTTGACGACAAGATGCAAAATATATGTGAAATAACAACAAGACGGAATGAACAAATGATGTGCACCATTTATCATTCAGCAAACAAACGCCAATATATTTGGAAACTTTGGTAAAAATTTAATCATTTTCACACAAATCACCCTCAATAATTTAAATTGTTACTGATTTCTTGCAAATGAGGGCATTACAAGATCTTAAGTGTGGGAAGGGGTTAAATTCTTTCGGATTTTAAAATTTTTATCTTAAACACTTGGTTACCATTAAAAATACTATAAAGCAGTAGTTGTATTAGAATCTAGTGCTCTCTGATAAAAAAGAACAGCCCTAGTCTTATATACTGACTACCCAATTCTAGTAAAAAAATTTTAAAATTTTCAATTAAATGAATTCAAAATCATGTTTATACATATTTATGAACGATAAAACTAGGTTTTAACACCGAAATTATTGTTACCACGGAAAGGACATAAATTGAGAAACAAACCAAAATGTTAAAATTCATTTAAAATGGAATAGAGGACGATAAAAAGAAAAATAAAAAGCCAAGTGTGGGAAAATTTACCAAGTTATTTTAAACATATGTCACATATATCTGTAACAAATAACTGAAAATACTTTTGCTTTGGACTAAACTAAACTGTTTTACCCGATGAAAGAAAAGAAGAGATGGATCTACATGATGAATCAATTCCATCATTAAAAGGAAGTAAAGTCTTCCGAAAAAGACACGCGCTTCTTGATTTAGGTCATGAAGTTGTCGTCCAGACCAGCTGTAGGTTGACGAAAAATCTAGAAAAGTCATCACTAAAATCGGTTGGAAATCCACGGACCTCAGCATTAAACAGGGTCGCCAAGTGGTCAGATTTATCCTAACCATGAGAAGGATTTATCTCGTACAATGGGGGGGCACCGTGCAAATTAGCTTGATAAGACTAATGAATCAGATCCCCAGAAAGGATAATCTCCTTAAAGATTAAAAATCAGCTTTTAAGACTGATATTACTCAATCCTAGAGATTGACCTTAAAGATTGAGAATTACAAACTCATGGAATTCGATGATATCTAAACTCGAGCTTAAACGAGAAAATATTTTGATCAAAATTACAAACCGATTTGTTTTCTGAAAACCCTATTTTCAATACGTTCATTACCATTGAACGTAAAATCCTAGGAATTCACCTGGAATTCATTAGGTCACCTGAACTAAATCGGGTGTCAACCGTAAGAACGGTGGTTGCATAGTGGTCAAAGACAGGACCTTGTGCCATACCGAAAAATTATAAGGGTGAGCTTTACTATTGCTCCTACCAAGGATAGTAATTGCGTCCGACACGTTATAGACCATAATCAAAAGCATGTCACGGGACATTGCCTTAACAGTTGCTTGTTCAACGCTTTCCTTTACAACCGGACGGTAGTTTACCGAAAGGTAATATACGGAACAAGTAAAATGGACGTGTTGCTTTCCTAATACAAGGTTAGCAAGTGGGTGACACAAAACCATAAGTTTTGAGCTAAAATTTTCAAATCTGAAACCCACCAAACCCACAAAAATATTTTGCAAACACCGGTAAAGGGTTATTCCGAAAAACTTATCTAGGGTAAAAACTA
Source organism: Rutidosis leptorrhynchoides (assembly GCF_046630445.1). Lineage (NCBI taxonomy): Eukaryota > Viridiplantae > Streptophyta > Magnoliopsida > Asterales > Asteraceae > Rutidosis > Rutidosis leptorrhynchoides. The sequence continues at coordinate 103,915,517 of NC_092333.1, read as the reverse complement.
GATTTCAAAAGATCAAATGTTTTCATAAAGATCCAATTTCCTTAATGGATCTAAATTTTTATAGTCATGTGGGACTGTAAACCATATCGTTACTACCATTGTTTATACCGCCGTATAGAAATCACTGATGTACAAAGTGTGAAGAATAAAGAAGTGATTCTTGTATTTCAAGACGATATTGCTTGAGGACAAGCAACGCTCAAGTGTGGGAATATTTGATAATGCTAAAAACGAACATATATTTCATAGCATTATTCCTCAAGAAAGACAAGCTTTTAGTTGCAATTGTTCTATTTACAAGTGATATTCGTTTAAATAATAAAAGGTGAAGACAAAAGACAGATTCGACGAATTGAAGACGCAAACGACCAAAAAGCTCAAAAGTACAAAAGACAATCAAAAAGGTTCCAATTATTGATAAGAAACGTCTCGAAATTACAAGAGTACAAGATTCAAAACGCAAAGTACAAAATATAAAATTGTACGCAAGGACGTTCGAAAATCCGGAACCGGGACCAGAGTCAACTCTTAACGCTCGACGCAACGGACTAAAAATTACAAGTTAACTATGTATATAAATATAATATAATATATAATTAATTATATTAATTATATATATATTATATATATATATTATAAACCGTCGGCAGAGAAAGACTCCAAGGGTGTGAGCTGTAAATTCATTCTCCGCGACTCGCGGAGTTTGAAGAGGATTTTGCCGCGAGTCGCGGAGCCCCAAAATTCGACTTTTCCTATAAAAGCAACCGAATTCTGATCGCAATTCATAATCTTTTTCTTCTCTTATCATACGTAAACGATATATATATATATAATTTATATTTTAATTTTAATTTTAATTCTAATAATAAGGGTATGTTAGCGAATGTTGTAAGAGTGTAAGTCGAAATTCTGTCCGTGTAACGCTACGCTATTTTTAATCATTGTAAGTTATGTTCAACCTTTTTATATTAATGTCTCGTAGCTAAGTTATTATTATGCTTATTTAAAACGAAGTAATCATGATGTTGGGCTAATTACTAAAATTGGGTAATTGGGCTTTGTACCATAATTGGGGTTTGGACAAAAGAACGACACTTGTGGAAATTAGACTATGGGCTATTAATGAGCTTTATATTTGTTTAACTAAATGATAGTTTGTTAATGTTAATATAAAGATTTACAATTGGGCGTCCCTATAAATTACCATATACACTCGATCGGACACGATGGGCGGGGTATTTATATGTACGAATAATCGTTCATTCAACCGGACACGGGAATGGATTAATAGCCACTAGAATAATTAAAACAGGTGTGAAATTACATTCAAGGGTAATTGGTGTAATTGTTAACAAAGTAGTAAAACCTTGGTTTACACGCAGTCGATAACCTGGTGTATTCATTAAACAAAGTATTAAAACCTTGTTACAATTCGAATCCCCAATTAGTTGGAATATTTAACTTCGGGTATAATAATAATTTGACGAGGACACTCGCACTTTATATTTATGACTGATGGACTGTTATGGACAAAAACCAGACTGACATATTAAATAATCCAGGACAAAGGACAATTAACCCATGGGCATAAAACTAAAATCAACACGTCAAACATCATGATTACGGAAGTTTAAATAAGCATAATTCTTTTATTTCATATTTAATTTCTTTTATTTTATATTTAATTGCACTTCTAATTATCGCATTTTTATTGTTATTTTATTTTATCGCACTTTTAATTATCGTACTCTTTAATTATCGCAAGTTTATTTTATCGCACTTTTATTATTCGCAATTTCATTATCGTTATTTACTTTACGCTTTAAATTAAGTATTTTATTTATTTAATATTTTACATTAGGTTTTAACTGCGACTAAAGTTTTAAAATCGACAAACCGGTCATTAAACGGTAAAAACCCCCCTTTATAATAATAATATTACTTATATATATGTTTGTATTTTTATAAAAGTAAACTAATATAGCGTTACGCTTTGTTTAAAGATTTCCCTGTGGAACGAACCGGACTTACTAAAAACTACACTACTGTACGATTAGGTACACTGCCTATAAGTGTTGTAGCAAGGTTTAAGTATATCCATTCTATAAATAAATAAATATCTTGTGTAAAATTGTATCGTATTTAATAGTTTTTCCTGCAAAAAAAAATTAATAACTATTTTATATACACCTCACATAACATCACTTCAACGGATCCTTGGATGGCTCGAAGTTCTTGAAGCAGAATCATGACACGAAAACAAGTTCAAGTAAGATCATCACTTGAAATAAGATTGTTATAGTTATAGAAATTGAACCAAAGTTTGAATATGATTATTACCTTGTATTATAATGATAACCTACTATAAGAAACAAAGATTTCTTGAGGTTGGATGATCACCTTACAAGATTGGAAGTGAGCTAGCAAACTTGAAAGTATTCTTGATTTTATGTAACTAGAACTTGTAGAATTTATGAAGAACACTTAGAACTTGAAGATAGAACTTGAGAGAGATCAATTAGATGAATAAAATTGAAGAATGAAAGTGTTTGTAGGTGTTTTTGGTCATTGGTGTATGGATTAGATATAAAGGATATGTAGTTTTGTTTTCATGTAAATAAGTCATGAATGATTACTCATATTTTTGTAATTTTATGAGATATTTCATGCTAGTTGCCAAATGATGGTTCCCACATGTGTTAGGTGACTCACATGGGCTGCTAAGAGCTAATCATTGGAGTGTATATACCAATAGTACATACATCTAAAAGCTGTGTATTGTACGAGTACGAATACGGGTGCATACGAGTAGAATTGTTGATGAAACTGAACGAGGATGTAATTGTAAGCATTTTTATTAAGTAGAAGTATTTTGATAAGTGTATTGAAGTCTTTCAAAAGTGTATAAATACATATTAAAACACTACATGTATATACATTTTAACTGAGTCGTTAAGTCATCGTTAGTCATTATATGTAAGTGTTGTTTTGAAACCTTTAGGTTAACGATCTTGTTAAATGTTGTTAACCCAATGTTTATAATATCAAATGAGATTTTAAATTATTATATTATCATGATATTATCATGTATGAATATCTCTTAATATGATATATATACATTAAATGTCTTTACAACGATAATCGTTACATATATGTCTCGTTTAAAAATCATTAAGTTAGTAGTCTTGTTTTTACATATGTAGTTCATTGTTAATATACTTAATGATATGTTTACTTATCATAGTATCATGTTAACTATATATATATATATCCATATATATGTCATCATATAGTTTTTACAAGTTTTAACGTTCGTGAATCACCGGTCAACTTGGGTGGTCAATTGTCTATATGAAACATATTTCAATTAATCAAATCTTAACAAGTTTGATTGCTTAACATGTTGGAAACATTTAATCATGTAAATATCAATCTCAATTAATATATATAAACATGGAAAAGTTCGGGTCACTACAGTACCTACCCGTTAAATAAATTTCGTCCTGAAATTTTAAGCTGTTGAAGGTGTTGACGAATCTTCTGGAAATAGATGTGGGTATTTCTTCTTCATCTGATCTTCACGCTCCCAGGTGAACTCGGGTCCTCTACGAGCATTCCATCGAACCTTAATAATTGGTATCTTATTTTGCTTAAGTCTTTTAACCTCACGATCCATTATTTCGACGGGTTCTTCGACGAATTGGAGTTTTTTGTTGATTTGGATTTCATCTAATGGAACAGTGAAATCTTCTTTAGCAAAACATTTCTTCAAATTCGAGGTGTGGAAAGTGTTATGTACAGCCGCGAGTTGTTGAGGTAACTCAAGTCGGTAAGCTACTGGTCCGACACGATCAATAATCTTGAATGGTCCAATATACCTTGGATTTAATTTCCCTCGTTTACCAAATCGAACAACGCCTTTCCAAGGTGCAACTTTAAGCATGACCATCTCTCCAATTTCAAATTCTATATCTTTTCTTTTAATGTCAGCGTAGCTCTTTTGTCGACTTTGGGCGGTTTTCAACCGTTGTTGAATTTGGATGATCTTCTCGGTAGTTTCTTGTATAATCTCCGGACCCGTAATCTGTCTATCCCCCACTTCACTCCAACAAATCAGAGACCTGCACTTTCTACCATAAAGTGCTTCAAACGGTGCCATCTCAATGCTTGAATGGTAGCTGTTGTTGTAGGAAAATTCTGCTAACGGTAGATGTCGATCCCAACTGTTTCCGAAATCAATAACACATGCTCGTAGCATGTCTTCAAGCGTTTGTATCGTCCTTTCGCTCTGCCCATCAGTTTGTGGATGATAGGCAGTACTCATGTCTAGACGAGTTCCTAATGCTTGCTGTAATGTCTGCCAGAATCTTGAAATAAATCTGCCATCCCTATCAGATATAATAGAGATTGGTATTCCATGTCTGGAGATGACTTCCTTCAAATACAGTCTTGCTAACTTCTCCATCTTGTCATCTTCTCTTATTGGCAGGAAGTGTGCTGATTTGGTGAGACGATCAACTATTACCCAAATAGTATCAAAACCACTTGCAGTCCTTGGCAATTTAGTGATGAAATCCATGGTAATGTTTTCCCATTTCCATTCCGGGATTTCGGGTTGTTGAAGTAGACCTGATGGTTTCTGATGCTCAGCTTTGACCTTAGAACACGTCAAACATTCTCCTACGTATTTAGCAACATCAACTTTCATACCCGGCCACTAAAAATGTTTCTTGAGATCCTTGTACATCTTCCCCGTTCCAGGATGTATTGAGTATCTGGTTTTATGAGCTTCTCTAAGTACCATTTCTCTCATATCTCCAAATTTTGGTACCTAAATCCTTTCAGCCCTATACCGGGTTCCGTCTTCCCGAATATTAAGATGCTTCTCCGATCCTTTGGGTATTTCATCCTTTAAATTTCCCTCTTTTAAAACTCCTTGTTGCGCCTCCTTTATTTGAGTAGTAAGGTTATTATGAATCATTATATTCATAGATTTTACTCGAATGGGTTCTCTGTCCTTCCAGCTCAAGGCATCGGCTACCACATTTGCCTTCCCCGGGTGGTAACGAATCTCAAAGTCATAATCATTCAATAATTCAATCCACCTACGCTGCCTCATATTCAGTTGTTTCTGATTAAATATGTGTTGAAGACTTTTGTGGTCGGTATATATAATACTTTTGACCCCATATAAGTAGTGCCTCCAAGTCTTTAATGCAAAAATAACCGCTCCTAATTCCAAATCATGCGTCGTATAATTTTGTTCGTGAATCTTCAATTGTCTAGACGCATAAGCAATCACCTTCGTTCGTTGCATTAATACACAACCGAGACCTTGCTTTGATGCGTCACAATAAATCACAAAATCATCATTCCCTTCAGGCAATGACAATATAGGTGCCGTAGTTAGCTTTTTCTTCAATAACTGAAACGCTTTCTCTTGTTCATCATTCCATTCAAATTTCTTCCCTTTATGCGTTAATGCAGTCAAGGGTTTTGCTATTCTGGAAAAGTCTTGGATGAACCTTCTGTAGTAACCAGCTAGTCCTAAAAACTGGCGTATGTGTTTCGGAGTTTTCGGGGTTTCCCACTTTTCAACAGTTTCTATCTTTGCCGGATCCACCTTAATACCTTCTTTGTTCACTATGTGACCGAGGAATTGAACTTCTTCCAACCAAAATGCACACTTTGAAAACTTAGCGTACAATTCTTCCTTCCTCAATACTTCTAACACCTTTCTCAAATGTTCACCGTGTTCTTGGTCATTCTTTGAGTAAATAAGTATGTCATCAATGAAAACAATGACAAACTTGTCAAGGTATTGGTCCACACACTCGGTTCATAAGGTCCATGAACACAGCTGGTGCATTAGTTAAACCAAACGGCATGACCATAAACTCGTAATGACCGTAACGTGTTCTAAAAGCAGTCTTTGGAATATCATCTTCTTTCACCCGCATTTGATGATACCCGGAACGTAAGTCGATCTTTGAATAAACAGACGAGCCTTGTAGTTGATCAAATAAGTCGTCGATTCTTGGTAGTGGGTAGCGGTTCTTGATGGTAAGTTTGTTCAACTCTCGGTAGTCGATACACAACCTGAATGTACCATCTTTCTTCTTGACAAACAAAACAGGAGCTCCCCACGGTGATGTACTTGGTCGAATGAAACCACGCTCTAAAAGTTCTTGTAATTGGCTTTCAGTTCTTTCATCTCGCTGGGTGCGAGTCTGTAAGGAGCACGAGCTATTGGTGCAGCTCCTGGTACAAGATCTATTTGAAATTCAACGGATCGCTGTGGGGGTAATCCCGGTAATTCTTTCAGAAATACATCGGGAAATTCTTTTGCAATGGGAACATCATTGATGCTCTTTTCTTCAGTTTGTACTTTCTCGACGTGTGCTAGAACAGCATAGCAACCTTTTCTTATTAGTTTTTGTGCCTTCAAATTACTAATAATATGTAGCTTCGTGTTGCCCTTTTCTCCGTACACCATTAAGGGTTTTCCTTTTTCTCGTATAATGCGAATTCATTTTTGTAACAAACGATCTCTGCTTTCACTTCTTTCAACCAGTCCATACCGATTATCACATCAAAACTCCCTAACTCTACTGGTATCAAATCAATCTTAAATGTTTCGCTAACCAGTTTAATTTCTCGATTCCGACATATATTATCTGCTGAAATTAATTTACCATTTGCTAATTCGAGTAAAAATTTACTATCCAAAGGCGTCAATGGACAACTTAATTTAGCACAAAAATCTCTACTCATATAGCTTCTATCCGCACCCGAATCAAATAAAACGTAAGCAGATTTATTGTCAATAAAAAACGTACCCGTAACAAGCTCCGGGTCTTCCTGTGCCTCTGCTGCATTAATATTGAAAACTCTTCCGCGGTCTTGTCCATTCGTGTTCTCCTGGTTCGGGCAATTTCTAATAATGTGGCCCGGTTTTCCACATTTATAACAAACTACATTGGCATAACTTGCTCCGACACTACTTGCTCCGCCATTACTCGTTCTGACACCATTTGTTCCTTTCGTTCTATTAACCCCTGGTCCGTAGACCTCACACTTCGCCGCGCTATGACCATTTCTTTTACACTTGTTGCAAAATTTGGTGCAGAACCCCGAGTGATACTTTTCACAACTTTGGCATAGCTGCTTCTGATTGTTGTTGTTGTTGTTGCGGTTATTATTGTTGTTGGGATGATTGTTGTAGTTGCTGTTGTTGTTGTTGTTGTTGTTGTTGGGCCGTTTGTTGTAGTTGCGATTGATGTTGCGATTGTTGGGATAATTGTTGCGATTATTGTTGTAATTGCTGTTGTTGTTGTATTGGTGATTCTTATCACCGTTTTCCTCCCACTTTCTTTTGACTTGCTTCACATTGGCCTCTTCAGCAGTCTGTTCTTTAATTCTTTCTTCAATCTGGTTCACTAGTTTGTGAGCCATTCTACATGCCTGTTGTATGGAGGCGAGCACGTGTGAACTTATATCTTCTTGGATTCTTTCCGGTAATCCTTTCACAAACGCGTCGATCTTCTCTTCCTCATCTTCGAATGCTCCCGGACACAATAGGCACAATTCTGTGAATCGTCTTTCGTACGTGGTAATATCAAATCCTTGGGTTCGTAACCCTCTAAGTTCTGTCTTGAGCTTATTGACCTCGGTTCTGGGACGGTACTTCTCGTTCATCAAGTGCTTGAATGCTGACCACGGTAGTGCGTACGCATCGTCTTGTCCCACTTGCTCTAGATAGGTATTCCACCATGTTAACGTAGAACCTGTGAAGGTATGCGTAGCGTACTTCACTTTGTCCTCTTCAGTACACTTACTTATGGCAAACACCGATTCGACCTTCTCGGTCCACCGTTTCAATCCGATCGGTCCTTCGGTTCCATCAAATTCCAAAGGTTTGCAGGCAGTGAATTCTTTGTAGGTGCATCCTACACGATTTCCTGTACTGCTAGATCCAAGGTTATTGTTGGTATGTAGCGCAGCCTGTACTGCGGCTATGTTTGAAGCTAGAAAAGTACGGAATTCCTCTTCATTCATATTCACGGTGTGTCGAGTAGTCGGTGCCATTTCCTTCAAAATAATCAAATGGAACAAGTTAATCATACAGAATATTAAGAGTAGTTAATAGTATTTCGTAGCATAATATGAACTCATTTATAAAAGCTTTTTCTTCATATTAGCGTTTTATAAGTTTAAATTCGGGTAGTACCTACCCGTTAAGTTCATACTTAGTAGCTAATATACAATTCAACTACTACAATTCTATATGAAAAACTGATTATAATAATATTTCGCGTTCAAACTTTCACACAATATTTTACAAACTTACAATACCACTTATTTTACATATAGTATGAAATATAGCACACAATAAATTTGATACAAGATGGTTGTGAAGATAATTCTAGCTAGTACACAAGTCGTTCAGCAAAGGCAATAAAGACACGTAATTCATACGTCCAGAAACAAGTCATGCATTCTGGTTTTACTAGGATTACTTCCCATCCTTGGTCTTGTGGAACATAACCGTTATGGCCATTGATAAGACAGCGTGTTGTAACGTCGTCAAAGGGACGAGGGTTACGTAATGACCAACAGTCCCGTAATAACCTAAAAATCTCATTTCTTACCCCAATTACCGACTCCGTCACTTGTGGTAACGTTTTGTTTAATAGTTGTAGCCCGATGTTCTTGTTCTCACTTTGGTGAGAAGCGAACATTACTAACCCGTAAGCATAACACGCTTCTTTATGTTGCATGTTAGCCGCTTTTTCTAAATCACGAAGTCCTATATTCGGATATACTGAGTCAAAATAATTTCTTAACCCGTTGCGTAAAATAGCATTTGGGTTCCCCTCAATATATGCGTCAAAGTAAACACATCGTAACTTATGGATTTCCCAATGTGATATCCCCCATCTTTCGAACGAAAGCCTTTTATAAACCAAGGCATTCTTGGAACGTTCTTCGAATGTCTTACAAACTGATCTCGCCTTAAATAGTTGTGCCGAGGAATTCTGACCGACTCTAGACAAGATTTCATCAATCATGTCTCCGGGTAGGTCTCTTAAAATATTGGGTTGTCTATCCATTTTGTGTTTTTATACTGTAAAATAGACAAGAGTTAGATTCATAAAAAAATACTTATTAATACAAGCAATTTTTACATATATCATAAAGCATAAGCACACTATATTACATATGTTACACCACACGAATACAACTATCTTATTCCGACTCGCTCGTTTCTTCTTGTTCGGTTTTGGTTCGTTTTGCCAAGTTTCTAGGGATATATGATGTTCCCCTAATACGAGCCGTCGTTGTCCACATTGGTTTAGAAAAACCTGGTGGTTTAGAGGTTCCCGGGTCATTGTTACAACTTAAGGACTTCGGGGGTTGACGATACATATAAAGTTCATCGGGGTTGGAATTAGATTTCTCTATTTTTATGCCCTTTCCCTTATTATTTTCTTTTGCCTTTTTAAATTCAGTTGGGGTAATTTCTATAACATCAACGGAATTCTCGTCGGAATCCGATTCATCGGAGAATTGGTAATCCTCCCAATATTTTGCTTCCTTGGCGGAAACACCATTGACCATAATTAACCTTGGTCGGTTGGTTGAGGATTTTCTTTTACTTAACTGTTTTATTATTTCCCCCACCGGTTCTATTTCCTCCTCCGGTTCCTCCTCTTCCGGTTGTGATTCTTCTTCCGGTTCTGATTCTTCTTCCGGTTCTTCTTCGGGAACTTGTGAATCAGTCCAATATATATTCGACTCTTCGTTATTATTAGGTGAGTCAATGGGATTTGTGCTAGAGGTAGACATCTATCACACAATATCAAACATGTTAAGAGATTAATATATCACATAATATATACATGTTAATAATATATAGTTTCCAACAAAAATGTTAAGCAATCATTTTTAAAGAAAAAACGGTCGAAGTCCAGACTCACTAATGCATCCTAACAAACTCGATAAGATACACTAATGCAAATTTTCTGGTTCTCTAAGACTAACGCTCGGATACCAACTGAAATGTCCCGTTCTTATTGATTAAAAACGTTCCATATTAATTGATTTCGTTGCGAGGTTTTGACCTCTATATGAGACATTTTTCAAAGACTGCATTCATTTTTAAAACAAACCATAACCTTTATTTCATAAATAAAGGTTTAAAAAGCTTTACGTAGATTATCAAATAATGATAATCTAAAATATCATGTTTACACACGACCATTACATAATGGTTTACAATACAAATATGTTACATCGAAATCAGTTACTTGAATGCAGTTTTTACACAATATCATACAAACATGGACTCCAAATCTTGTCCTTATTTTAGTATGCAACAGCGGAAGCTCTTAGTATTCACCTGAGAATAAACATGCTTTAAACGTCAACAAAAATGTTGGTGAGTTATAGGTTTAACCAATATATATCAAATCGTAACAATAGACCACAAGATTTCATATTTCAATACACATCCCATACATAGAGATGAAAATCATTCATATGGTGAACACCTGGTAACCGACATTAACAAGATGCATATATAAGAATATCCCCATCATTCCGGGACACCCTTCGGATATGATATAAATTTCGAAGTACTAAAGCATCCGATACTTTGGATGGGGTTTGTTAGGCCCAATAGATCTATCTTTAGGATTCGCGTCAATTAGGGTGTCTGTTCCCTAATTCTTAGATTACCAGACTTAATAAAAAGGGCATATTCGATTTTGATAATTCAACCATAGAATGTAGTTTCACGTACTTGTGTCTATTTTGTAAATCATTTATAAAACCTGCATGTATTCTCATCCCAAAAATATTAAATTTTAAAAGTGGGACTATAACTCACTTTCACAGATTTTTACTTCGTCGGGAAGTAACACTTAGCCACTGGTTGATTCACGAACCTATAACAATATATACATATATATCAAAGTATGTTCAAAATATATTTACAACACTTTTAATATATTTTGATGTTTTAAGTTTATTAAGTCAGCTGTGTAGTGACCTGAACTTTTCCATGTTTATATATATTAATTAAGATTGATATTTATATGATTAAATGTTTCCAACATGTTAAGCAATCAAACTTGTTAAGACTTGATTAATTGAAATATGTTTCATATAGACAATTGACCACCCAAGTTGACCGGTGATTCACGAACGTTAAAACTTGTAAAAACTATATGATGACATATATATGGATATATATATATAGTTAACATGATACTATGATAAGTAAACATATCATTAAGTATATTAACAATGAACTACATATGTAAAAACAAGACTACTAACTTAATGATTTTTAAACGAGACATATATGTAACGATTATCGTTGTAAAGACATTTAATGTATATATATATCATATTAAGAGATATTCATACATGATAATATCATGATAATATAATAATTTAAAATCTCATTTGATATTATAAACATTGGGTTAACAACATTTAACAATATCGTTAACCTAAAGGTTTCAAAACAACACTTACATGTAACGACTAACGATGACTTAACGACTCAGTTAAAATGTATATACATGTAGTGTTTTAATATGTATTTATACACTTTTGAAAGACTTCAATACACTTATCAAAATACTTCTACTTAACAAAAATGCTTACAATTACATACTCGTTCAGCTTCATCAACAATTCTACTCGTATGCACCCGTATTCGTACTCGTACAATACACAGCTTTTAGATGTATGTACTATTGGTATATACACTCCAATGATCAGCTCTTAGCAGCCCATGTGAGTCACCTAACATATGTGGGAACCATCATTTGGCAACTAGCATGAAATATATCATAAAATTACAAAAATATGAGTAATCATTCATGACTTATTTACATGAAAACAAAATTACATATCCTTTATATCTAATCCATACACCAACGACCAAAAACACCTACAAACACTTTCATTCTTCAATTTTCTTCATCTAATTGATCTCTCTCAAGTTCTATCTTCATGTTCTAAGTGTTCTTCATATATTCTACAAGTTCTAGTTACATAAAATCAAGAATACTTTCAAGTTTGCTAGCTCACTTCCAATCTTGTAAGGTGATCATCCAACCTCAAGAAATCTTTGTTTCTTACAGTAGGTTATCATTCTAATACAAGGTAATAATCATATTCAAACTTTGGTTCAATTTCTATAACTATAACAATCTTATTTCAAGTGACGATCTTACTTGAACTTGTTTTCGTGTCATGATTCTGCTTCAAGAACTTCGAGCCATCCAAGGATCCGTTGAAGTAAGATCCATTTTTCTCTTTTCCAGTAGGTTTATCCAAGGAACTTAAGGTAGTAATGATGTTCATAACATCATTCGATTCATACATATAAAGCTATCTTATTCGAAGTTTTAAACTTGTAATCACTAGAATATAGTTTAGTTAATTCTAAACTTGTTCGCAAACAAAAGTTAATCCTTTTAACTTGACTTTTAAAATCAACTAAACACATGTTCTATATCTATATGATATGCTAACTTAATGATTTAAAACCTGGAAACACGAAAAACACCGTAAAACCGGATTTACGCCGTCGTAGTAACACCGCGGGCTGTTTTGGGTTAGTTAATTAAAAACTATGATAAACTTTGATTTAAAAGTTGTTATTCTTAGAAAATGATTTTTATTATGAACGTGAAACTATATCCAAAAATTATGGTTAAACTCAAAGTGGAAGTATGTTTTCTAAAATGGTCATCTAGACGTCGTTCTTTCGACTGAAATGACTACCTTTACAAAAACGACTTGTAACTTATTTTTCCGACTATAAACCTATACATTTTCTGTTTAGATTCATAAAATAGAGTTCAATATGAAACCATAGCAATTTGATTCACTCAAAACGGATTTAAAATGAAGAAGTTATGGGTAAAACAAGATTGGATAATTTTTCTCATTTTAGCTACGTGAAAATTGGTAACAAATCTATTCCAACCATAACTTAATCAACTTGTATTATATATTATGTAATCTTGAGATACCATAGACACGTATACAATGTTTTGACCTATCATGTCGACACATCTATATATATTTCGGAACAACCATAGACACTCTATATGTGAATGTTGGAGTTAGCTATACAGGGTTGAGGTTGATTCCAAAATATATATAGTTTGAGTTGTGATCAATACTGAGATACGTATACACTGGGTCGTGGATTGATTCAAGATAATATTTATCGATTTATTTCTGTACATCTAACTGTGGACAACTAGTTATAGGTTACTAACGAGGACAGCTGACTTAATAAACTTAAAACATCAAAATATATTAAAAGTGTTGTAAATATATTTTGAACATACTTTAATATATATGTATATATTGTTATAGGTTCGTGAATCAACAGTGGCCAAGTCTTACTTTCCGACGAAGTAAAAATCTGTGAAAGTGAGTTATAGTCCCACTTTTAAAATCTAATATTTTTGGGATGAGAATACATGCAGGTTTTATAAATGATTTACAAAATAGACACAAGTACGTGAAACTACATTCTATGGTTGAATTATCGAAATCGAATATGCCCCTTTTTATTAAGTCTGGTAATCTAAGAATTAGGGAACAGACACCCTAATTGACGCGAATCCTAAAGATAGATCTATTGGGCCTAACAAACCCCATCCAAAGTACCGGATGCTTTAGTACTTCGAAATTTATATCATATCCGAAGGGTGTCCCGGAATGATGGGGATATTCTTATATATGCATCTTGTTATTGTCGGTTACCAGGTGTTCACCATATGAATGATTTTTATCTCTATGTATGGGATGTGTATTGAAATATGAAATCTTGTGGTCTATTGTTACGATTTGATATATATAGGTTAAACCTATAACTCACCAACATTTTTGTTGACGTTTAAAGCATGTTTATTCTCAGGTGAATACTAAGAGCTTCCGCTGTTGCATACTAAAATAAGGACAAGATTTGGAGTCCATGTTTGTATGATATTGTGTAAAAACTGCATTCAAGAAACTGATTTCGATGTAACATATTTGTATTGTAAACCATTATGTAATGGTCGTGTGTAAACAGGATATTTTAGATTATCATTATTTGATAATCTACGTAAAGCTTTTTAAACCTTTATTTATGAAATAAAGGTTATGGTTTGTTTTAAAAATGAATGCAGTCTTTGAAAAACGTCTCATATAGAGGTCAAAACCTCGCAACAAAATCAATTAATATGGAACGTTTTTAATCAAAAAGAACGGGACATTTCAGTTGGTATCAGAGCGTTGGTCTTAGAGAACCAGAATTTTGCATTAGTGTGTCTTATCGAGTTTGTTAGGATGCATTAGTGAGTCTGGACTTCGACCATGTTTACTTGAAAAATGATTGCTTAACAAATTTTGTTGAAAATATATATTTTTAACATGTGAATATTATGTGATATATTAATCTCTTAACGCGTTTGATATTATGTGATAGATGTCTACCTCTAGAACAAGTCCCATTGACTCACCTAATAATAATGAAGAGTCAAATGTAAATTGGAATGATTCATGGACTGATTCACAAATTCCCGAAGAGGAACCGGAAGAAGAGTCGGAACCGGAAGAAGAATCGGAACCGGAAGAAGAATCGGAACCGGAAGAAGAAATAGAACCGGTGGGGGAAATAATAAAACGGTTAAGTAAAAGAGAATCCTCAACCAACCGACCAAGGTTAATTATGGTCAATGGTGTTTCCGCCAAGGAAGCAAAATATTGGGAGGATTACCAATTCTCCGATGAATCGGATTCCGACGAGAATTCCGATGATGTTATAGAAATTACCCCAACTGAATTTAAAAAGGCAAAAGAAAATAATAAGGGAAAGAGCATAAAAATAGAGAAATCTAATTCCAACCCCGATGAACTTTATATGTATCGTCAACCCCCGAAGTCCTTAAGTTGTAACAATGACCCGAGAACCTCTAAACCACCAGGTTTTTCTAAACCAATGTGGACAACGACGGCTCGTATTAGGGGAACATCATATATCCCTAGAAACTTGGCAAAATGAACCAAAACCGAAGAAGAAGAAACGAGCGAGTCAGAATAAGATAGTTGTATTCGTGTGGTGTAATATATGTAATATAGTGTGCTTATGCTTTATGATATATGTAAAAATTGCTTGTATGAATAAGTATTTTTTTTATGAATCTAACTCTTGTCTATTTTACAGTTTAAAAACACAAAATGGATAGACAACCCAATATTTTAAGAGACCTACTCGGAGACATGATTGATGAAATCTTGTCTAGAGTCAGAATTCCTCGGCACAACTATTTAAGGCGAGATCAGTTTGTAAGACATTCGAAGAACGTTCCAAGAATGTCTTGGTTTATAAGAGACTTTCGTTTGAAAGATGGGGGATATCACATTGGGAAACCCATAAGTTACGATGTGTTTACTTTGACGCATATATTGCAGGGAACCCAAATGCTATTTTACGCAACGGGTTAAGAAATTATTTTGACTCAATATATCCGAATATTGGACTTCGTGATTTAGAAAAAGCAGCTAACATGCAACATAAAGAAGCATGTTATGCTTACGGATTAGTAATGTTCGCTTCTCACCAAAGTGAGAACAAGAACATCGGGCTACAACTATTAAACAAAACGTTTCCACAAGTGACGGAGTCAGTAATTGGGGTAAGAAATGAGGTTTTTAGATTGTTACGGGACTGTTGGACATTACGTAACCCTCGTCCCTTTGACGACGTTACAACACGCTGTCTTATCAACGGCCATAACAGTTATGTTCCACAAGACCAAGGATGGGAAGTAGTCCTAGTAAAACCAGAATGCATGACTTGTTTCTGGACGTATGAATTACGTGTCTTTATTGCCTTTGCTGAACGACTTGTGTACTAGCTAGAATTATCTTCACAACTCTCTTGTATCAAAGTTATTGTGTGCTATATTTCATGCTTTATGTAAAATAAGCGGTATTGTAAGTTTGTAAAATATTGTATAAAAGTTTGAACGCGAAATATTATTACAATCAGTTTTTCATATAGAATTGTAGTAGTTGAATTGTATATTAGCTACTAAGTATGAACTTAACGAGTAGGTACTACCCGAATTTAAACTTATAAAACGCTAATATGAAGAAAAAGCTTTTATAAATGAGTTCATATTATGCTACAAAATACTATTAACTACTCTTAATATTCTGTATGATTAACTTGTTCCATTTGACTATTTTGAAGGAAATGGCACCTACTACTCGACACACTGTGAATATGAATGAAGAGGAATTCCGTACTTTTCTAGCTTCAAACATAGCCGCAGTACAGGCTGCGCTACATACCAACAATAACCTTGGATCTAGCAGTACAGGAAATCGTGTAGGATGCACCTACAAAGAATTTACTGCCTGCAAACCTTTGGAATTTGATGGAACCGAAGGACCGATTGGATTGAAACGGTGGACTGAGAAGGTCGAATCGGTGTTTGCCATAAGTAAGTGTACTGAAGAGGACAAAGTGAAGTACGCTACGCATACCTTCACAGGTTCTGTGTTAACATGGTGGAATACCTATCTAGAGCAAGTGGGACAAGACGATGCGTACGCACTACCGTGATCAGCATTCAAGCACTTGATGAACGAGAAGTACCGTCCCAGAACCGAGGTCAATAAGCTCAAGACAGAACTTAGAGGGTTACGAACCCAAGGATTTGATATTACCACGTACGAAAGACGATTCACAGAATTGTGCCTATTGTGTCCGGGAGCATTCGAAGATGAGGAAGAGAAGATCGACGCGTTTGTGAAAGGATTACCGGAAAGAATCCAAGAAGATATAAGTTCACACGAGCCCGCCTCCATACAACAGGCATGTAGAATGGCTCACAAACTAGTGAACCAGATTGAAGAAAGAATTAAAGAACAGACTGCTGAAGAGGCCAATGTGAAGCAAGTCAAAAGAAAGTGGGAGGAAAACGGTGATAAAAATCACCAATACAACAACAACAATAATCGCAACAATTATCCCAACACTCGCAACATCAATCGCAACTATAACAAACGGCCCAACAACAACAACAACAACAACAACATCAACTACAACAATCATCCCAACAACAATAATAACCGCAACAACAACAACAATCAGAAGCAGCTATGCCAAAGGTGTGAAAAGTATCACTCGGGGTTCTGCACCAAATTTTGCAACAAGTGTAAAAGAAATGGTCATAGCGCGGCGAAGTGTGAGGTCTACGGACCAGGGGTTAACAGAACGAAAGGAACAAATGGTGTCGGAACGAGTAATGGCGGAGCAAGTAGTGTCGGAGCAAGTTATGCCAATGTAGTTTGTTATAAATGTGGAAAACCGGGCCACATTATTAGAAATTGCCCGAACCAGGAGAACACGAATGGACAAGGCCGTGGAAGAGTTTTCAATATTAATGCGGCAGAGGCACAGGAAGACCCGGAGCTTGTTACGGGTACGTTTCTTATTGACAATAAATCTGCTTACGTTTTATTTGATTCGGGTGCGGATAGAAGCTATATGAGTAGAGATTTTTGTGCTAAATTAAGTTGTCCATTGACACCTTTGGATAGTAAATTTTTACTCGAATTAGCAAATGGTAAATTAATTTCAGCAGATAATATATGTCAGAATCGAGAAATTAAACTGGTTAGCGAAACATTTAAGATTGATTTGATACCAGTAGAGTTAGGGAGTTTTGATGTGATAATCGGTATGGACTGGTTGAAAGAAGTGAAAGCAGAGATCGTTTGTTACAAAAATGCAATTCGCATTATACGAGAAAAAGGAAAACCCTTAATGGTGTACGGAGAAAAGGGCAACACGAAGCTACATCTTATTAGTAATTTGAAGGCACAAAAACTAATAAGAAAAGGTTGCTATGCTGTTCTAGCACACGTCGAGAAAGTACAAACTGAAGAAAAGAGCATCAATGATGTTCCCATTGCAAAAGAATTTCCCGATGTATTTCCGAAAGAATTACCGGGATTACCCCCACATCGATCCGTTGAATTTCAAATAGATCTTGTACCAGGAGCTGCACCAATAGCTCGTGCTCCTTACAGACTCGCACCCAGCGAGATGAAAGAACTGCAAAGCCAATTACAAGAACTTTTAGAGCGTGGTTTCATTCGACCAAGCACATCACCGTGGGGAGCTCCTGTTTTGTTTGTCAAGAAGAAAGATGGTACATTCAGGTTGTGTATCGACTACCGAGAGTTGAACAAACTTACCATCAAGAACCGCTACCCACTACCGAGAATCAACGACTTATTTGATCAACTACAAGGCTCGTCTGTTTATTCAAAGATTGACTTACGTTCCGGGTATCATCAAATGCGGGTGAAAGAAGATGATATTCCAAAGACTGCTTTCAGAACACGTTACGGTCATTACGAGTTTATGGTCATGCCGTTTGGTTTAACTAATGCACCAGCTGTGTTCATGGACCTTATGAACCGAGTGTGTGGACCATACCTTGACAAGTTTGTCATTGTTTTCATTGATGACATACTTATTTACTCAAAGAATGACCAAGAACACGGTGAACATTTGAGAAAGGTGCTAGAAGTATTGAGGAAGGAAGAATTGTACGCTAAGTTTTCAAAGTGTGCATTTTGGTTGAAAGAAGTTCAATTCCACGGTCACATAGTGAACAAAGAAGGTATTAAGGTGGATCCGGCAAAGATAGAAACTGTTGAAAAGTGGGAAACCCCGAAAACTCCGAAACACATACGCCAGTTTTTAGGACTAGCTGGTTACTACAGAAGGTTCATCCAAGACTTTTCCAGAATAGCAAAACCCTTGACTGCATTAACGCATAAAGGGAAGAAATTTGAATGGAATGATGAACAAGAGAAAGCGTTTCAGTTATTGAAGAAAAAGCTAACTACGGCACCTATATTGTCATTGCCTGAAGGGAATGATGATTTTGTGATTTATTGTGACGCATCAAAGCAAGGTCTCGGTTGTGTATTAATGCAACGAACGAAGGTGATTGCTTATGCGTCTAGACAATTGAAGATTCACGAACAAAATTATACGACGCATGATTTAGAATTAGGCGCAGTTGTTTTTGCATTAAAGACTTGGAGGCACTACTTATATGGGGTCAAAAGTATTATATATACTGACCACAAAAGTCTTCAACACATATTTAATCATAAACAACTGAATATGAGGCAGCGTAGGTGGATTGAATTGTTGAATGATTATGACTTTGAGATTCGTTACCACCCGGGGAAGGTAAATGTGGTAGCCGATGCCTTGAGCAGGAAGGACAGAGAACCCATTCGAGTAAAATCTATGAATATAATGATTCATAATAACCTTACTACTCAAATAAAGGAGACGCAACAAGGAGTTTTAAAAGAGGGAAATTTAAAGGATGAAATACCCAAAGGATCGGAGAAGCATCTTAATATTCAGGAAGACGGAACCCTGTATAGGGATGAAAGGATTTGGGTACCAAAATTTGGAGATATGAGAGAAATGGTACTTAGAGAAGCTCATAAAACCAGATACTCAATACATCCTGGAACGGGGAAGATGTACAAGGATCTCAAGAAACATTTTTGGTGGCCAAGGTATGAAAGCCGATGTTGCTAAATACGTAGGAGAATGTTTTACGTGTTCTAAGGTCAAAGCTGAGCATCAGAAACCATCAGGTCTACTGCTCAGAAACCATCAGGTCTACTTCAACAACCCGAAATCCCAGAATGGAAATGGGAAAACATTACCATGGATTTCATCACTAAATTGCCAAGGACTGCAAGTGGTTTTGATACTATTTGGGTAATAGTTGATCGTCTCACCAAATCAGCACACTTCCTGCCAATAAGAGAAGATGACAAGATGGAGAAGTTAGCACGACTGTATTTGAAGGAAGTCGTCTCCATACATGGAATACCAATCTCTATTATCTCTGATAGGGATGGCAGATTTATTTCAAGATTCTGGCAGACATTACAGCAAGCATTAGGAACTCGTCTAGACATGAGTACTGCCTATCATCCACAAACTGATGGGCAGAGCGAAAGGACAATACAAACGCTTGAAGACATGCTACGAGCATGTGTTATTGATTTCGAAAACAGTTGGGATCGACATCTACCGTTAGCAGAATTTTCCTACAACAACAGCTACCATTCAAGCATTGAGATGGCGCCGTTTGAAGCACTTTATGGTAGAAAGTGCAGGTCTCCGATTTGTTGGAGTGAAGTGGGGGATAGACAGATTACGGGTCCGGAGATTATACAAGAAACTATCGAGAAGATCATCCAAATTCAACAACGGTTGAAAACCGCCCAAAGTCGACAAAAGAGCTACGCTGACATTAAAAGAAAAGATATAGAATTTGAAATTGGAGAGATGGTCATGCTTAAAGTTGCACCTTGGAAAGGCGTTGTTCGATTTGGTAAACGAGGGAAATTAAATCCAAGGTATATTGGACCATTCAAGATTATTGATCGTGTCGGACCAGTAGCTTACCGACTTGAGTTACCTCAACAACTCGCGGCTGTACATAACACTTTCCACGTCTCGAATTTGAAGAAATGTTTTGCTAAAGAAGATCTCACTATTCCATTAGATGAAATCCAAATCAACGAAAAACTTCAATTCATCGAAGAACCCGTCGAAATAATGGATCGTGAGGTTAAAAGACTTAAGCAAAACAAGATACCAATTGTTAAGGTTCGATGGAATGCTCGTAGAGGACCCGAGTTCACCTGGGAGCGTGAGGATTAGATGAAGAAGAAATACCCGCATCTATTTCCAGAAGATTCGTCAACACCTTCAACAGCTTAAAATTTCGGGACGAAATTTATTTAACGGGTAGGTACTGTAGTGACCCGAACTTTTCCATGTTTATATATATTAATTAAAATTGATATTTATATGATTAAAGGTTTCCAACATGTTAAGCAATCAAACTTGTTAAGACTTGATTAATTGAAATATGTTTCATATAGACAATTGACCACCCAAGTTGACCGGTGATTCACGAACGTTAAAACTTGTAAAAACTATATGATGACATATATATGGATATATATATAGTTAACATGATACTATGATAAGTAAACATATCATTAAGTATATTAACAATGAACTACATATGTAAAAACAAGACTACTAACTTAATGATTTTTAAACGAGACATATATGTAACGATTATCGTTGTAAAGACATTTAATGTATATATATATCATATTAAGAGATATTCATACATGATAATATCATGATAATATAATAATTTAAAATCTCATTTGATATTATAAACATTGGGTTAACAACATTTAACAAGATCGTTAACCTAAAGGTTTCAAAACAACACTTACATGTAACGACTAACGATGACTTAACGACTCAGTTAAAATGTATATACATGTAGTGTTTTAATATGTATTTATACACTTTTGAAAGACTTCAATACACTTATCAAAATACTTCTACTTAACAAAAATGCTTACAATTACATACTCGTTCAGCTTCATCAACAATTCTACTCGTATGCACCCGTATTCGTACTCGTACAATACACAGCTTTTAGATGTATGTACTATTGGTATATACACTCCAATGATCAGCTCTTAGCAGCCCATGTGAGTCACCTAACACATGTGGGAACTATCATTTGGCAACTAGCATGAAATATCTCATAAAATTACAAAAATATGAGTAATCATTCATGACTTATTTACATGAAAACAAAATTACATATCCTTTATATCTAATCCATACACCAATGACCAAAAACACCTACAAACACTTTCATTCTTCAATTTTCTTCATCTAATTGATCTCTCTCAAGTTCTATCTTCATGTTCTAAGTGTTCTTCATATATTCTACAAGTTCTAGTTACATAAAATCAAGAATACTTTCAAGTTTGCTAGCTCACTTCCAATCTTGTAAGGTGATCATCCAACCTCAAGAAATCTTTGTTTCTTACAGTAGGTTATCATTCTAATACAAGGTAATAATCATATTCAAACTTTGGTTCAATTTCTATAACTATAACAATCTTATTTCAAGTGATGATCTTACTTGAACTTGTTTTCGTGTCATGATTCTGCTTCAAGAACTTCGAGCCATCCAAGGATCCGTTGAAGCTAGATCCATTTTTCTCTTTTCCAGTAGGTTTATCCAAGGAACTTAAGGTAGTAATGATGTTCATAACATCATTCGATTCATACATATAAAGCTATCTTATTCGAAGTTTTAAACTTGTAATCACTAGAATATAGTTTAGTTAATTCTAAACTTGTTCGCAAACAAAAGTTAATCCTTCTAACTTGACTTTTAAAATCAACTAAACACATGTTCTATATCTATATGATTTGCTAACTTAATGATTTAAAACCTGGAAACACGAAAAACACCGTAAAACCGGATTTACGCCCTCGTAGTAACACCGCGGGCTGTTTTGGGTTAGTTAATTAAAAACTATGATAAACTTTGAGTTAAAAGTTGTTATTCTTAGAAAATGATTTTTATTATGAACATGAAACTATATCCAAAAATTATGGTTAAACTCAAAGTGGAAGTATGTTTTCTAAAATGGTCATCTAGACGTCGTTCTTTCGACTGAAATGACTACCTTTACAAAAACGACTTGTAACTTATTTTTCCGACTATAAACCTATACATTTTCTGTTTAGATTCATAAAATAGAGTTCAATATGAAACCATAGCAATTTGATTCACTCAAAACGGATTTAAAATGAAGAAGTTATGGGTAAAACAAGATTGGATAATTTTTCTCATTTTAGCTACGTGAAAATTGGTAACAAATCTATTCCAACCATAACTTAATCAACTTGTATTATATATTATGTAATCTTGAGATACCATAGACACGTATACAATGTTTCGACCTATCATGTCAACACATCTATATATATTTCGGAACAACCATAGACACTCTATATGTGAATGTTGGAGTTAGCTATACAGGGTTGAGGTTGATTCCAAAATATATATAGTTTGAGTTGTGATCAATACTGAGATACGTATACACTGGGTCGTGGATTGATTCAAGATAATATTTATCGATTTATTTCTGTACATCTAACTGTGGGCAACTAGTTATAGGTTACTAACGAGGACAGCTGACTTAATAAACTTAAAACATCAAAATATATTAAAAGTGTTGTAAATATATTTTGAACATACTTTAATATATATATGTATATATTGTTATAGGTTCGTGAATCAACAGTGGCCAAGTCTTACTTTCCGACGAAGTAAAAATCTGTGAAAGTGAGTTATAGTCCCACTTTTAAAATCTAATATTTTTGGGATGAGAATACATGCAGGTTTTATAAATGATTTACAAAATAGACACAAGTACGTGAAACTACATTCTATGGTTGAATTATCGAAATCGAATATGCCCCTTTTTATTAAGTCTGGTAATCTAAGAATTAGGGAACAGACACCCTAATTGACGCGAATCCTAAAGATAGATCTATTGGGCCTAACAAACCCCATCCAAAGTACCGGATGCTTTAGTACTTCGAAATTTATATCATATCCGAAGGGTGTCCCGGAATGATAGGGATATTCTTATATATGCATCTTGTTATTGTCGGTTACCAGGTGTTCACCATATGAATGATTTTTATCTCTATGTATGGGATGTGTATTGAAATATGAAATCTTGTGGTCTATTGTTACGATTTGATATATATAGGTTAAACCTATAACTCACCAACATTTTTGTTGACGTTTAAAGCATGTTTATTCTCAGGTGAATACTAAGAGCTTCCGCTGTTGCATACTAAAATAAGGACAAGATTTGGAGTCCATGTTTGTATGATATTGTGTAAAAACTGCATTCAAGAAACTGATTTCGATGTAACATATTTGTATTGTAAACCATTATGTAATGGTCGTGTGTAAACAGGATATTTTAGATTATCATTATTTGATAATCTACGTAAAGCTTTTTAAACCTTTATTTATGAAATAAAGGTTATGGTTTGTTTTAAAAATGAATGCAGTCTTTGAAAAACGTCTCATATAGAGGTCAAAACCTCGCAACAAAATCAATTAATATGGAACGTTTTTAATCAAAAAGAACGGGACATTTCAAGCTGTCCTCGTTAGTAACCTACAACTAGTTGTCCACAGTTAGATGTACAGAAATAAATCGATAAATATTATCTTGAATCAATCCACGACCCAGTGTATACGTATCTCAGTATTGATCACAACTCAAACTGTATATATTTTGGAATCAACCTCAACCCTGTATAGCTAACTCCAACATTCACATATAGAGTGTCTATGGTTGTTCCGAAATATATATAGATGTGTCGACATGATAGGTCGAAACATTGTATACGTGTCTATGGTATCTCAAGATTACATAATATACAATACAAGTTGATTAAGTTATGGTTGGAATAGATTTGTTACCAATTTTCACGTAGCTAAAATGAGAAAAATTATCCAATCTTGTTTTACCCATAACTTCTTCATTTTAAATCCGTTTTGAGTGAATCAAATTGCTATGGTTTCATTTTGAACTCTATTTTATGAATCTAAACATAAAAAGTATAGGTTTATAGTCGGAAAAATAAGTTACAAGTCGTTTTTGTAAAGGTAGTCATTTCAGTCGAAAGAACGACGTCTGGATGACCATTTTAGAAAACATACTTCCACTTTGAGTTTAACCATAATTTTTGGATATAGTTTTAATGTTCATAATAAAAATCATTTTCTCAGAATAACAACTTTTAAATCAAAGTTTATCATAGTTTTTAATTAACTAACCCAAAACAGCCCGCGGTGTTACTACGACGGCGTAAATCCGGTTTTACGGTGTTTTTCGTGTTTCCAGGTTTTAAATCATTAAGTTAGCATATCATATAGATATAGAACATGTGTTTAGTTGATTTTAAAAGTCAATTTAGAAGGATTAACTTTTGTTTGCGAACAAGTTTAGAATTAACTAACTATGTTCTAGTGATTACAAGTTTAAACCTTCGAATAAGATAGCTTTATATGTTTGAATTGAATGATGTTATGAACATCATTACTACCTTAAGTTCCTTGGATAAACCTACTGGAAAAGAGAAAAATGGATCTAGCTTCAACGGATCCTTGGATGGCTCGAAGTTATTGAAGCAGAATCATGACACGAAAACAAGTTCAAGTAAGATCATCACTTGAAATAAGATTGTTATAGTTATAGAAATTGAACCAAAGTTTGAATATGATTATTACCTTGTATTAGAATGATAACCTACTGTAAGAAACAAATATTTCTTGAGGTTGGATGATCACCTTACAAGATTGGAAGTGAGCTAGCAAACTTGAAAGTATTCTTGATTTTATGTAACTAGAACTTGTAGAATTTATGAAGAACACTTAGAACTTGAAGATAGAACTTGAGAGAGATCAATTAGATGAAGAAAATTGAAGAATGAAAGTGTTTGTAGGTGTTTTTGGTCGTTGGTGTATGGATTAGATATAAAGGATATGTAGTTTTGTTTTCATGTAAATAAGTCATGAATGATTACTCATATTTTTGTAATTTTATGAGATATTTCATGCTAGTTGCCAAATGATGGTTCCCACATGCGTTTGGTGACTCACATGGGCTGCTAAGAGCTGATCATTGGAGTGTATATACCAATAGTACATACATCTAAAAGCTGTGTATTGTACGAGTACGAATACGGGTGCATACGAGTAGAATTGTTGATGAAACTGAACGAGGATGTAATTGTAAGCATTTTTGTTAAGTAGAAGTATTTTGATAAGTGTATTGGAGTCTTTCAAAAGTGTATAAATAAATATTAAAACACTACATGTATATACATTTTAACTGAGTCGTTAAGTCATCGTTAGTCGTTACATGTAAGTGTTGTTTTGAAACCTTTAGGTTAACGATCTTGTTAAATGTTGTTAACCCAATATTTATAATATCAAATGAGATTTTAAATTATTATATTATCATGATATTATCATGTATGAATATCTCTTAATATTATATATATACATTAAATGTCTTTACAACGATAATCGTTACATATATGTCTCGTTTAAAAATCATTAAGTTAGTAGTCTTGTTTTTACATATGTAGTTCATTGTTAATATACTTAATGATATGTTTACTTATCATAGTATCATGTTAACTATATATATATATCCATATATATGTCATCATATAGTTTTTACAAGTTTTAACGTTCGTGAATCACCGGTCAACTTGGGTGGTCAATTGTCTATATGAAACATATTTCAATTAATCAAGTCTTAACAAGTTTGATTGCTTAACATGTTGGAAACATTTAATCATGTAAATATCAATCTCAGTTAATATATATAAACATTGAAAAGTTCGGGTCACTACAATTCATACGTCCAGAAACAAGTCATGCATTCTGGTTTTACTAGGACTACTTCCCATCCTTGGTCTTGTGGAACATAACCGTTATGGCCATTGATAAGACAGCGTGTTGTAACGTCGTCAAAGGGACGAGGGTTACGTAATGTCCAACAGTCCCGTAACAATCTAAAAACCTCATTTCTTACCCCAATTACCGACTCCGTCACTTGTGGGAACGTTTTGTTTAATAGTTGTAGGCCGATGTTTTTGTTCTCACTTTGGTGAGAAGCGAACATTACCAATCCGTAAGCATAACATGCTTCTTTATGTTGCATGTTAGCCACTTTTTATAAATCACGAAGTCCAATATTCGGATATATTGAGTCAAAATAATTTCTTAACCCATTGCGTAAAATAGCATTTGGGTTCCCCGCAATATATGCGTCAAAGTAAACACATCGTAACTTATGGATTTCCCAATGTGATATCCCCCATCTTTCGAACGAAAGCCTTTTATAAACCAAGGAATTCTTGGAACGTTCTTCGAATGTCTTACAAACTGATCTCGCCTTAAATAGTTGTGCCGAAGAATTCTGACCGACTCTAGACAAGATTTCATCAATCATGTCTCCGGGTAGGTCTCTTAAAATATTAGGTTGTCTATCCATTTTGTGTTTTTATACTGTAAAATAGACAAGAGTTAGATTCATAAAAAAAAATACTTATTAATACAAGCAATTTTTTACATATATCATAAAGCATAAGCACACTATATTACATATATTACACCACACGAATACAACTATCTTATTCCGACTCGCTTGTTTCTTCTTCTTTGGTTTTGGTTTGTTTTGCCAAGTTTCTAGGGATATATGATGTTCCCCTAATACGAGCCGTCGTTTTCCACATTGGTTTAGAAAAACCTGGTGGTTTAGAGGTTCCCGGGTCATTGTTACAACTTAAGGACTTCGGTGGTTGACGATACATATAAAGTTCATCGGGGTTGGAATTAGATTTCTCTATTTTTATGCCCTTTCCCTTATTATTTTCTTTTGCCTTTTTAAATTCAGTTGGGGTAATTTCTATAACATCATCGGAATTCTCGTCGGAATCCGATTCATCGGAGAATTGGTAATCCTCCCAATATTTTGCTTCCTTGGCGGAAACACCATTGACCATAATTAACCTTGGTCGGTTGGTTGAGGATTTTCTTTTACTTAACCATTTTATTATTTCTTCATCCGGTTCTATTTCTTCATCCGGTTCCGATTCTTCTTCCGGTTCCGATTCTTCTTCCGGTTCCGACTCTTCTTCCGGTTCCTCTTCGGGAACTTGTGAATCAGTCCACGAATCATTCCAATTTACATTTGACTCTTCATTATTATTAGATGAGTCAATGGGACTTGTTCTAGAGGTAGACATCTATCACATAATATCAAACGCGTTAAGAGATTAATATATCACATAATATTCACATGTTAAAAATATATAGTTTCCAACAAAATTTGTTAAGCAATCATTTTTCAAGTAAACACGGTCGAAGTCCAGACTCACTAATGCATCCTAACAAACTCGATAAGACACACTAATGCAAAATTCTGGTTCTCTAAGACCAACGCTCTGATACCAACTGAAATGTCCCGTTCTTATTGATTAAAAATGTTCCATATTAATTGATTTCGTTGCGAGGTTTTGACCTCTATATGAGACGTTTTTCAAAGACTGCATTCATTTTAAAATAA
The DNA here is from genome assembly GCF_046630445.1 of Rutidosis leptorrhynchoides. NCBI lineage: Eukaryota > Viridiplantae > Streptophyta > Magnoliopsida > Asterales > Asteraceae > Rutidosis > Rutidosis leptorrhynchoides. The sequence goes on along the minus strand of NC_092333.1, from coordinate 103,887,374 downwards.
ACCATAACCTTTATTTCATCAATAAAGGTTTAAAAAGCTTTACGTAGATTATCAAATAATGATAATCTAAAATATCCTGTTTACACACGACCATTACATAATGGTTTACAATACAAATATGTTACAACAAAATAAGTTTCTTGAATGCAGTTTTTACACAATATCATACAAGCATGGACTCCAAATCTCGTCCTTATTTAAGTATGTGACAGCGGAAGCTCTTAATAATCACCTGAGAATAAACATGCTTAAAACGTCAACAAAAATGTTGGTGAGTTATAGGTTTAACCTATATATATCAAATCATAATAATAGACCACAAGATTTCATATTTCAATACACATCCCATACATAGAGATAAAAATCATTCATATGGTGAACACCTGGTAACCGACATTAACAAGATGCATATATAAGAATATCCCCATCATTCCTGGACACCCTTCGGATATGATATAAATTTCGAAGTACTAAAGCATCCGGTACTTTGGATGGGGTTTGTTAGGCCCAATAGATCTATCTTTAGGATTCGCGTCAATTAGGGTGTCTGTTCCATAATTCTTAGATTACCAGACTTAATAAAAAGGGGCATATTCGATTTCGATAATTCAACCATAGAATGTAGTTTCACGTACTTGTGTCTATTTTGTAAATCATTTATAAAACCTGCATGTATTCTCATCCCAAAAATATTAGATTTTAAAAGTGGGACTATAACTCACTTTCACAGATTTTTACTTCGTCGGGAAGTAAGACTTGGCCACTGGTTGATTCACGAACCTATAACAATATATACATATATATCAAAGTATGTTCAAAATATATTTACAACACTTTTAATATATTTTGATGTTTTAAGTTTATTAAGTCAGCTGTCCTCGTTAGTAACCTACAACTAGTTGTCCACAGTTAGATGTACAGAAATAAATCGATAAATATTATCTTGAATCAATCCACGACCCAGTGTATACGTATCTCAGTATTGATCACAACTCAAACTATATATATTTTGGAATCAACCTCAACCCTGTATAGCTAACTCCAACATTCACATATAGAGTGTCTATGGTTGTTCCGAAATATATATAGATGTGTCGACATGATAGGTCGAAACATTGTATACGTGTCTATGGTATCTCAAGATTACATAATATACAATACAAGTTGATTAAGTTATGGTTGGAATTGATTTGTTACGAATTTTCACGTAGCTAAAATGAGAAAAATTATCCAATCTTGTTTTACCCATAACTTCTTCATTTTAAATCCGTTTTGAGTGAATCAAATTGCTATGGTTTCATATTGAACTCTATTTTATGAATCTAAATAGAAAAAGTATAGGTTTATAGTCGGAAAAATAAGTTACAAGTCGTTTTTGTAAAGGTAGTCATTTCAGTCGAAAGAACGACGTCTAGATGACCATTTTAGAAAACATACTTCCACTTTGAGTTTAACCATAATTTTTGGATATAGTTTCATGTTCATAATAAAAATCATTTTCTCAGAATAACAACTTTTAAATCAAAGTTTTTCATAGTTTTTAATTAACTAACCCAAAACAGCCCGCGGTGTTACTACGACGGCGTAAATCCGGTTTTACGGTGTTTTTCGTGTTTCCAGGTTTTAAATCATTAAGTTAGCATATCATATAGATATAGAACATGTGTTTAGTTAATTTTAAAAGTCAAGTTAGAAGGATTAACTTTTGTTTGCGAACAAGTTTAGAATTAACTAAACTATGTTCTAGTGATTACGAGTTTAAACCTTCGAATAAGATAGTTTTATATATATGAATCGAATGATGTTATGAACATCATTACTACCTCAAGTTTGGTAGGTAAACCTACTGGAATGGATTAGAAAGCTTGGAAGTAAATTAGTAAACTTGAAGGGATTTTTGAAGTGTTCTTGAAGTGTTCTTCCTATGATGATTATAGCTTGATTCTTGAAGTGATTTTTGATGAAGATGATGATTAACTACTGGAAAAATACGTTCATAATAGTGTGTGTGTGTGTGTGTGTTGAGAGAGAATTAGAAAGAGAATTGGAAGTGAAATGGAGTGAATGATGAGTGGTAATTGGTGAGTGGTGAGTGGGGTTAAAAGGAGTTCTAGTTAGTTGACTAGCTCATGGTAGAAGTTAAAATTGATTAGTCATACATGACATAATCAAGAGTGGAATCCCATGCTAGTTCCTATTGGTATATACCCATAGTAAGTACGTTTTCAAGCTGTGTATAATACGGGTAAGAATACGACTAGAATTCTTGATGAAAGAAAAGAATGGGAAAGTAACTGTAACCATTTTCGTTAAGTATGAGTGTTTTGATATATGTCTTGAAGTCTTCCAAAAGTATTTTAATACATCTAAATACACTACATGTATATACATTTTAACTGAGTCGTTAAGTCATCGTTAGTCGTTACATGTAAGTGTTGTTTTGAAACCTTTAAGTTAACGATCTCAATTAATGTTGTTAACACATTGTTTATTATATCTAATGAGATGTTAAATTATTATATTATCATGATATTATTAATATATCTTAATATGATATATATACATTTAAATGTCGTTACAACGATAATCGTTACATATATGTCTCGTTTCGAAATCCTTAAGTTAGTAGTCTTGTTTATATGTATATAACTCATTGTTAATATACTTATGGAGATACTTACTTATCATAATCTCATGTTAACCATATGTATATCCATATATATATCGTCACGTCGTTTTTACAAGTTTTAACGTTCGTGAATCGCCGGTCAACTTTGGTGGTCAATTGTCTATATGAAACATATTTCAATTAATCAAGCCTTAACAAGTTTGATTGCTTAACATGTTGGAAACATTTAATCATGTAAATATCAATCTCAATTAATATATATAAACATGGAAAAGTTCGGGTCACTACACCATAAACACGTGAATTTTCATTATCAAGTCTCCCACTAGCCATTAGCTTTATTTAAAGATTTTCACAACCGATAGGGGTCTTATAAAGGTTTGGTGGGTATGGTGATTTGGGTGAGTTTGGTTTCAGTTATAAATAAAAACGTTTGAGGTGATTTGAGCTAGGTTTGTTTATAATGAGTTCCTTGTGTTGCTGCAAAGATAGCATTATTTGATGGTGGTGGTTCGTTTGGGTTATAAACAGGCTCAAATTATGAGAATTCACGATTTGCAATTTGGAGAGAGAGACGAGATATAGATGAAGAGAGAGGAATTAGAGAAGGATTGAGATGACGGTTAATGGTATGGTTGTTTATGGTGGTGATTGAGGTGGTTTAAGATGTCTTCCATGGTGGTTAACAATGGGGTTCGAATAAACTGGGATTAGAAGTAACACGTGTAGTAGCAACAATATGGTGATGGCGGTCTTTCGGTTCAAACAGGAAATAAAATGAAAATAATTAGAGGGAGGAGAGGGATAGAGAGATGATTCAAGGTGGAAGATGGTGTGGTGTTCTTGACATGGGTTGAGAGGTTAAACCGAAGCAGAGACAGATTAATGTGGTTTCCAGTTTTGTGTTGTGAGGTGTTTGATGATTTAAAGTGATCAAATGTTCATGAAAGTCTAAGTATATGTATGATGTGTATATATATTAAATAGATAGAGAAGATAGATGATAGTGTATGTTGTGTAAATATATAAAGATAGTGATGTTCACAAAATGATAGGAAGGTGAAAACATCTGGTCCCAGTTTGTTATATGTATATGTCAATTGATCCGAAAATATCATTCATAGTAATATATCTACGTAACTCTGTAAGTGGGAAACATAGAAAAAGTAAAACACTGTACATCTAATTGATGTATAGTACAATTGTGGATGTGGACGTATAACACACTACTCGATCAGACAAAAGAAAGAAATAGAAATTTAAATAACACTAAGATAAAGTCGAATTTGTAAACTATCTGATTTGTACTACTGATTGAGATTGAAAACGTTTTTAGGGATTCAAACAAAATTTAAATACAGTTTTGATAGCTATATGAAACTGAATTGATTCCTAAATGGTACTATGATCTCATCTCCTCATTATTAGTAATTAATAATTAATAATTATATCTAAATAAAATAATAATAATAATAATATTAATAAAACACTAATACTAATACATTTAAAAAAAAATAATTATAACAATAATAACTTGATGATATTGATAATAACAAAAGATGATAAAAATAATATTAATGATAAGTTCTTTTATTATAACAATCTTAATAATTTTTAGGAATAATGATAATACTGATAATAATAATAATATTATTAATAATTATATTAATGATAACAAAAGATCCAAATTTTCTTTTACTAGTTATGAAAATAATGATTTTAGTAATGATATCAATATCAATAATATTAGCAATTAAAGATTTCCAATTTCATATATATATATATATATATATATATATATATATATATATATATATATATATATATATATATATATATATATATATATATATATATATATATATATATAATATTATTAATACTGATATTAATATTAATCCTGAATAATAGCATCTATCATTTAACTTGAAACTTAATATATTAAAATTACATATTATACTTTACGTAATATAATACAAATAATGCTTATATCTTTATATATATATATATATATATATATATATATATATATATATATATATATATATATATATATATATATATATATATATATATTCTATTATGCATAACATAATAATTCTTTATATAATTCCCATTTACTTATATACAGCTTTATTTTAATAATCACTTTACCATTTATTCCGAATACCGTTAAAAAGAATAGATTTCTCAAATTACAGTGGACCTCACAACCGAGACCTTAATCATATCACAGTGTATCTGATAATTCAATCATTTGAGATTACCTTTTAATTCCGTCTACAATTATATTAAATATATGTTGAAACAAATATGTTCATGTAAAGTATTATACATCTAATACTTTGTTAACGTTTTCAATTAATATAACTAGATCTTATATATACATATCTATACACATAAATGTTCGTGAATCGTCGAGCACAGTCAAAGGGTAATTAATTATATGAACATAGATTTCAAAACTTTCGAGACTCAACATTACAGATTTTGCTTATCGTGTCGGAAACATATAAAGATCGAAGTTTAAATTTGGTCAGAAATTCCCGGGTCATCACACACCACAGCCAACCACCAACCACCACTAACCCCCACCACCACCACCATCCACCACCAACCCCTACCAACCACCACCAACCACCACCACCCACCACCACCACCACCAACCAACACCACCACCACCACCCACCACCATCTACCACCACCACCACCAACCACCACCCACCACCACCACTACTACCAACCACCACCACTACCACTAACCACCATCAACCACCACCACCACTACCACCCATCACCTCCAACCACCACCACCAGCAACCACCACCATTACCAACCAACACTATCAATCAACACCACCACCACTACCACCCATCACCTCCAACCACCACCACCAGCAACCACCACCATTACCAACCAATACTATCAATCAACACCACCACCCACCACCAATCACCACCACCACCAACTACCACCATCAACCACCACCATCACCAACCACCACCACCACCTACCACCACCCACCACCACCCACCACCACCCACCACCATCACCCACCACCACCAACCACCACCATCACCTACCACCAACCACCACCACCCACCACCAACCACCACCACTACCCACCACCACCCACACACCACCACCCACCACCACCAACCATCACCACAACCAACCATCAACCACCACCAACCCCCACCACCACCCACCGCCACCAACTACCACCACCCACCACCATCACACACCACCCACCACCACCCACCACAACCAACCACCAACCACCACCAACCCTCACCACCACCACCATCCATCACCAACCACCACCAACCACCACCACCCACCACCATCAACCACCACCACCACCATCACCCACCACCATCTACCACCACCACCACCACTACTACCAACCACCACCAACCACCACCACTACCACCAACCACCATCAACCACCACCACCACCACTACCACCCATCACCTCCAACCACCACCACCAGCAACCACCACCATCACCAACCATCACTATCAATCAACACCACCACCAACCATCACCAACCACCACCACCCACCACCAATCACCACCACCACCACCATCAACAACCACCATCACCAACCACCATCACCACCTACCACCACCCACCACCACCCACCACCATTACCCACCACTACCACCATCCACCACCCACCAACCACCATCACCCACTAACCACCACCACCCACCACAACTAACCACCACAACCAACCACCACCACCACCAACCACCCCAACCACCACCAACCATCAGAAAAAGATTTATCATTTATCGAAAAATGTTTATCATTCATCAAAAAACAATTATAATCAGACAAATATCATTCATCGAAAAATATTTATCATTCATCAAACATTTATCATTCATCGAAAAACGTTTATCATTCATCGAAAAACATTTATCATTCATCGAAAAATAATTATCACTCATTGAAAAATAATTATCATTCATCGAAAAACATTTAACATTCATCAAAAAACAATTATCATTCATCAAAAAGTTATCATTTCATCAGACAATTATCATTCATCAAACATTTATCATTCATTAGAAAAAATTATCATTCATCTAAATTATTTTTCGTCAAATAGTTATCATTTTTAAATATCGGTTATTATTCATAAGAAAACAATAATCATTCATCACAAAATGATTATCTTGCACTAAAATATTTTATATCATCAAACATTTTAATATAATTACAAAAGTAGTGGAATTTCAAATAGATGATATAATATGATTAGTTTTATAAAAAAGAAAAAGGCATTCCGAGAATCGAACTCGGGACCTCTCACACCGAAAGCGAGAATCATACCACTAGACCAAATGCCCAATTATCAAACAATTATCATTTATCTAATTGTTGTCATTCATATAAAAAAACACTTATCTTTTATCAGAATACGTTTATCATTCATCATAATGTTATCATTCATCAAACACTTCTCATTCATCAAACGGTATAATTCATCAAGCATTTATCATTCATCAAAATACACGATAATTGATAAAAATACCAAATGAATGATAAAAGTAGCTGATAAATGATAAACGATGAATGATAAAAAAACGTGATGAATGATAAAAAATACCCGATGAATGATAAAAATATTCGATGAATGATATAAATACCAGTGAATGATAAAGATAGCTGATGAATGATAAGCGAAGAATGACAAAATAATGTGATGAATGATAAAAAAAAAGAAGATGAATGATAAAAAGGAAGTGATGAATGATAAAAATTAGGTGATGCATGATAAAAAAATGGACAATGATAAAAAAAATTAATAAAGGATAAAAAAGGATATAATGAATGTTAAAAGATTTGCTAAAAAATGAGGTGAATAATGATAAAAAAAACTAGATGAATGACAAAAATGAGCAGTGAACGATAGTATATAGTGAAATATCATTAACAACATAAAAAATAAAAATCGAAACCTAAAGTCCTAATAAAAATAATTAATTTGATAGTTAAAACTTAATGAAAGGATGAAGGTCCTGAGTCTACATAGTAAAATATTATGGATTATTCTACATAATAGCAGTCTATCATAAAAACCCCTAAGAAAAATACAGCAGGAACATGGTGATATAAACTATAAACAATTATATATATTTGACCCAAACAATATTTTAATTGATATTAGAAAGACTCTAACACAACTACGCATACAAATAAAAACGAAAAAATATATTTATATATTGAAGAAATCGAACCATATCAGTGTTGAGCGCATTGAGAGATGAAGGTCTGTTAAGAACTGCTGTTATGGAATATGCATGTCCTTCCACTAATAGGGCATTTCGAGAATCGAACTCGGGACCTCCCGCACCGAAAGCGAGAATCATACCACTAGACCAAATGCCCAATTATCAAACAATTATCATTCATCTAATTGTTTTCATTCATATAAAAAACACTTATCTTTTATCAAAATACGGTTATCATTCATCATAATGCTATCATTCATCAAACACTTCTCATTTATCAAAAAACAGTATCATTCATCAAGCATTTATCATTCTTTAAAATACCAGATAATTGATAAAAATATCAAATGAATGATAAAATTAGATGATGAATGATAAAGCTTTAGATTAAAGGTGAAAAATGGATAACAGGTCGTACAGTTCTTTTAAGTGCTTGTAAATATGGGTTGTGTCCATTGACTGACATTCAAACACTAAAAGACAACCCAAAGCAAATTTTCTGTGTTCTTTTACAAATTTGATTACATTTCGAATGAAAATTAATGCATTGATTGACCTGTTATATTAGCTTAACCCATCGACCCATTTAGACATAAAACACAGTCCAAAGTGGCTCAGTTAAAAGTAAACAGGTCAAAATTGTCACCTTAACTTTAAACATGGATTGATATGCATACCAAATATAATGACGTTGTTTATATTCACAGACTTTCTACCAGCATGATGTGCAAACAGCTCAAGATCCTTTGCCAACTGTTATGGGGTACAGAAACAGTAATAGTTAATTTTACCGAGCAACAATGAAGACAAAATTTAAGATAATATCCATGAAATGGTAAAAGATAAAGAAAGCCACATATTTATCCAAGACTCCAGCAGATCTAACATTCATCAAGTGTCATACAAGCCAACCATGTTATTCATATAGTTACCAGAACAAATTATCAATCAAAGGTGGCCATTTTGACCCATTTATCCAACATCAATGTTCACAAACCATCAACTTATGGAGAAAAAGGATTGTATGAAATTCGATTAGTAGTTGTTGGACACAAAAATATGTAACCTGGTAAAAAAAATTACATTGTAGCAGACATCACTTAACAAGCAGAACAAAATGACGATTTATTCATAATTAACAGTTCTTACTTTTGATCTGGAATTGAAACTGTATTATCTTAAGATATGAGGACTGCAACAACAGAAGAAAGGCATCTTAGTCACTTTTATAAAACTACTTCGGATGGCTAAATGGATATTTCAAAATATATTATTTAACATTTTAATTCTAAAAAACAAACCTCCTAGCACAATGAGCAAATTAAACTTCTTATATTGCTCTCTTCTATAGAATTAATGCCATCTTTTAATATAGTACAAATTAGATGGTATTTATCAAACACGATAACTTAAAATGTGGTTGTTCATTATAATCATAACACTTTTTTGCTTAACCTGAAGTCCATGTCATGATACTTAAATTTAGTAAGTACTCCATATCAATTATTTAGAGACAAATAACACCATGAAATATACTAGCAGAAATTCTTACCTGCTCCAAATCATTAGCTACAGCAGGGAACTCATTCAATATGTATTTCACAACATCAATAGAATTGTTTTTATTCAAATCAACTTCATCGTCAGACGTTTGATACTCCGAATCTGATCCCAAAACCCTAACTTTACCATCTCGATTTGATCTCCGGTGACTTTTGACTTGGAATCTGCAATTTCCATGACTTCAATCTGAATCGATGAATCACGAAGTACAAACAAGTGATAATGAATCCATATCTATGCTCATTTTATCCTGAGATTCCTCGATTTGCGAAGTTTTCGAATGAAACATGAACTCGAGATCAAACTCTTCAAATTTGTTGATGTAAATTGAAATTGACGATGAACGTAGTTTAGGATTAGTGTTAAGATCATGAATGTAACTTCAATTTGTTGTTGGAATCATCTTTTGAAAGTATGAATTTTGATAAATGACGATGATGAACGTGATAGTGATAGTGTATGAATGGAGTCTTTTATTTTCATTTCTTTTATTACAGTGAAAAAAGTTATGGAAAAATAAATTATAAAAATGACCAAAATACCCTTCCGCGTTTTTAATATAAAATTAGGATTTTTAAAATGTGAGGCCCATATTCACTTATCCAGTTTGTACCCCATTTAGTGCTTATCCATGGATTGGTCCACTATATATATATATATATATATATATATATATATATATATATATATATATATATATATATATATATATATATATATATATATATATATATATATATATATATATAAATATATAAATTCGGATTATTTATATAAATATGTATATAAATATACTATATTATTAATTTAGTAAATTATATATAAATAGATATTCCATATTAATTTAGTATATATATATATAATTCAAATATATATATATATATATATATATATATATATATATATATATATATATATATATATATATATATATATATATATATATATATATAATCCATATTAATATATGTAGGAGAAGCAACTGTAACGTTGCAAGACGTTCAGGTTTTATGGGGTTTACCAATAGACGGGGAGGTTGTATCTGATATTTGGTATGAAACGAATGATAAGGATTGGATACCGTTTGTCATTACCTACTTAGGGATCGCCCCTGAAGCTATTGGTGATAGGGGTATACAGAAAGGGAGGATATTACTTTCTGTTTTAATGGCGGAGTTGGCAGAAAATGTTGGAGACACTATCGAGTCTCACCAACAGCGGGCTAGAGTATACATTTTAGCTCTGATGGGAGGCGTTCTATTTTCCGATTCTAATTAGTACGATGTCCCTTTGAGTTTCTTGCATGACATCATTGACTTGAGTCCAGATAGACGTATAAGTTGGGGTAGTACGCATTATTCCAGCGGACCTGCCACCGAACCAGATTCCACTGATTCGAGGACCCTATGGTTCGAGGTATATCATTGTTACTCTATACCTTTAGTTATTGTAACTATATTCATTTGTATGTGTTATTCATATGTAGGTGGCATGGTAAACGGACAAACAAAAATACGCCAGCACATGTATTGGCTACGTATCGGTCCGTACTTGCGGCGTTAACGCGTAGACAGGTAACATTTATTTGGTATGAAACTATAGAAGCTATGTTAAAGTCAAAACATTTATTAAGTATTAGAATATGTTGATGCAGTTTATATGGCAACCCTATGATGATGTGTTATTTGCCTGACTACCCCGTCAGAGCACAGCTGACAGAGCCTTATGGTCATACCATGGCGCGATTATATTATGGGCTACTATTGAGACACATATACCGGATCGGGTCTGCAGGCAGTTTGGATGGGGTCAGCCTGTTCCAAGTGTTGAACACTTACTTCCCGCTCAGACGCATCATTATTTACACAAGACAAACCTTTGCATGAGATCTGAGGACTATTGCCCCGCACGTCACGTACATCGAACAATGGAATGACCGAGCCAACCGTTTATTTGTTGGTAGGGATGGTGGGGGTGTAAGTAGGGATTACTATGACTGGTACAGGGCTCGCACAGTTGTGCACATTACAGATCCCGGAATCGATGAGGGCACCAACACATATCCTAATTGGGCAGGGACTACTAATGTATATGTAAGTAACAATTGTGTAATATTTTTATTATTTATAAACAATAAGCTCACGATCGATAAACTATATACAGGAGGAAGGGCTTTGGAGGATGCAAGATATGGCATTAGCACAAATGCAACCAAACAGTCAGCCTAACCCGCAACCATTTTTTGACATGCCACAACAGTTACTTGCATACGCGCATCATAATCAGCCAGGAGCTCCATTTGAATTCTATCCGTCACAAAACTTCCAGTTTCCGGCTAATGATTACGGTGATCAAACGCATTATCATGATCCTCGCCAAACGTATCATAACCCTCATGACACATACAGTACCTCTCGAAACACCTACAATACCCATCAAAACGTCTACAATACCCACCAGAACGTCTTCAATACCCCTTAAAACATATACACACATCATGGATCATCATCTCAGACCCCTCAAGAAACACATCATGGATCTTCCTCTCAGACACCCCACCAAACATTTGTGGGTGGCTCATCCTCTCGAAGCCCTCTTGACGTGAGTGTTTCTGATTACACACTTGAGGATGAGCATGTCGAGGATTTAACCATAGGCGATGATGAAAATCGGGAACAACTACCACGGAGGAATACAAGGAAATCTGTACCAACAAGGTGTGGAACTGGTCATCACCTATGATATATACGTGGGGGACGTCATGGTCATTGATTAGTTGTATTTATTTATGAAAGGACCCGTTCATATACATAATAAACGATTCACAATAGTTGATTACATCGCGAGGTATTTGACCTCTATATGATACATTTTACAAACATTGCATTCGTTTTTAAAAGACAAACTTTATTCACATCAAAAGTTGATGGCATGCATACCATTTCATAATATCCAACTATAAATGATCTAATCTGTCATTTACTTAATCATAATCTTTATTGAACTCAATGACTTGAATGCAACGTCTTTTGAAATATGCCATGAATGACTCCAAGTAATATCTCTAAAATGAGCAAATGCACAGCGGAAGATTTCTTTCATACCTGAGAATAAACATGCTTTCAAGTGTCAACCAAAAGATTGGTGAGTTCATTAGTTTATCATAAACGATCATTTTTATCATTTTAATAGACCACAAGATTTTCATTTCTCATAAATACACATCTCATGTCAGGCATTTCGCAAACTGCATAGAGATAAAAATCATTCATATGGATTGAACACCTGGTAACCGACGTTAACTTAATGCATAGAATATCCCCAAAACAGAACCTCTCGTCTGTATAATAATCTCGAAGTACTAAAGCATTCGTACCCCGAATGGGACTTGTCAATGTCCATAGATCTATCTTTAGGATTCGCGTCAATCAGGGGCCATTTCCCTAAATTCTTAGGTTACCAGACTTGAAGGGCGATATTTGGTTTAATAATCCAACCATAGAATGTAATTTTAAGTACTTGTGTCTATTTCGTAAAGCAGTTGTAAAAGCAGCGCATGTATTCTCAGTCCCAAAAATATATATTGCAAAAGCATTTAAAAAGGGAGCAAATGAAACTCACAATACTGCATTTTGTAGTAAAAAATACATATGACGTCATTGAACAAGTGCAATGTTGGCCTTGGATTCACGAACCTATATTAATTATATATATTTATATGTTTGATCAATATCTGTCTAACAATTTAGGTCAAGTCGTAGTGTATCACAATCCTAATGCTCGAGACTAAATATGCAAAAGTCAACAAAAATCATATTGACCAAAATGTCTTCCAAAATTTATACATGAGTATTATATATTTTAAATATAGTCGTTTTATTTATTTAAATATTTTTAATAGATTTTATTAAATTAAATAATATAGTTCTTTTATTAATAAATAAAATTTTATATTAAAATTTATATAACAAAAATATACTTTTATATATCTTAAGTAATAAAATTTATAAAGTTCATTTAATATCATAAAAATAATATAATAGGTATTATTAATGTAATTATATTATACGTAGTAAAATATCTTTGTATCACATATTTATTTGATAAAATAATATTGATAATAATAATAATAATAATAATAATAATAATAATAATAATAATAATAAGTAAAAGTTGTATTATTTTGTAATAATTATTATTATTCTACTAATAAAAATAACAATAATTATATTTTCTAAAAATGATAAAATGATAATTTTTATTAACAATAGTACTAAAATGATAATAATAATGATGTTTCATATTAATAATGATATTTTTATTAAAAATAATAATTTTAATAAAAATGATAGTTTTAATATTAATAATACTTTTAATAATAATAATAGTAAAATAATAAAAATGATATTTTTCCTTTAAATCAATATCTTAATTTCATCATGATACTCATACTCATTATTTCCTAATCGCTTCGTTTAATAGCTTTTAGTCGTCTTTTATATCGCGTTCATATTAATAATAAAAATAATAGTAAGCATAATAATTAGATGTTACCAATATTAGTTTTAATTATAATAATACTAATAATAATAATATTAATGATAATACTAATAACTATTTGAATGATAATAATAATAATAATAATAATAATAATAATAATAATAATTATTATTATTATTATTATTATTATTATTATTATTATTATTATTATAACCTTAACGATAATAACGATAGTAATAATAATAAAAATAACAATAATATCTTTTATTAATAACGACAATGATAATAATAATAATAATAATAATAATAATAATAATAATAATAATAATAATAATAATAATAATAATAATAATAATAATAATAATAATAATAAGATTATAACGACGATAATAACGACGATAATAATACAAAAATTCAATTGACTTTAACTTCTAAACCGTTCATCGAAACCATTCGATATCTAAATGAAAAGTTCTCAATTTTTTGCTAGCTTTCCAATGACATGCATATCATATACCTTATCTTAATAGCATATGTATTTAATTCAAGATTCGACATAACCTATCTAATGACAATAACGAACGTATAAGCATGCATAATCCTATATACTCGAGCACTAGTCAGGGATACACTAATAATATTCAAAAGTTAAGTTATGAGTGCTCACGTATCAATATTGAGATTCAATATTGCAGGAAAAGTACGTAGACGCAACGAAGATGATAAACACTAGTTTGACTAACGAGCAATACTCCCGAACCATACCCATAACCTCCATAGCTATAACTCATAATTTCCTTAGCTCTATCCTGCTCGAAAAACAATTTCGAAATCACTCGGATAGCACTCCGTCGTAATATTTTATGTATACTAATAATATCTTGAAATAATACGGAGTAAATATATATATGTAAATCGATTGAGAGAGTTTAGAGAAAAATATTTTCAAGTTTCTATGAAATAATGAAACATATTGAATTCTATTTATAATAGATTTTTGAATTATTAAAGTATGAATTATTAAAGTGAATTATTAAAGTATGAATTATTAAAGTGAATTATTAAAGTATGAACTATTAAAGTGAATTATTAAAGTATAAATTATTAAATTGAATTATTAAAGTATGAATTATTAAAGTAAATTATTAAAGTTAAAGTAAAGTAAAAATAAAGTAAAGGTAAAGTTTAAGTATAGTAAAAGTATAAAACTAGGTACGTATAATACGCGTATAAATATATAATATTAATTTAAATCGTTATATATATTTAATATAAATATCGTTATCTTTATCATACGGGTTAAGTAATGAGTTGCCAAAGTGGTTCTAGATATTTATAAAAGTTATATATGTTTTAATAATAATGTTCTTTTTAAACTGAAAACGTTTTTGTACGTTTGAAACTAAATCAAATAAATATGATAATTTTGTTTTCCAAAACTAAATATATTTAAGAATCATTTTGTTTAAAGGTTAAAATAATGGAAATCGTTATATCATAAAACGTTTTAGAAAAGTAGAATCATATATATTCATAATAGGTTTCAAGTTTTTAAATTACATTCTGTTGGTGAAGCATGCGATAAAGTTCAAAGGTTAAATAAACGTATGAAATCATCTTAATGAAAAATGTCGAGTTACTTAACTTGTCGATATCCAACATCTAAGTTATTTACACTCCACGTTCTTACCTATAAATCACTTTACCATTTTCCGAATGTTGTCAAAAAGAATAGATTTCTTAAATCACCGTGGACCTCATAACATAGACCCGTAATCATATCACAATATATCTGATAAATCAATCATTTGATATTATCTTCTAATTCCATAGATAAACATATTGAAACAAATACATTCATGTAAAGTATTATACGTTTAATACTTTATTAATATTCTCAAGTTATAATATATACATATACACATATATACATATTTATTTATATAAAACGGTTCGTGAATCGTTGGAATTTGGTCGAGGTTATAATGAATGTATGAACACAATTTAAAATTCTTGAGATTTAACTTAACAAACTTTGCTTATCGTGTCGGAATAATATAAAGATAAAGTTTAAATTTGGTTGGAAATTTCCGGGTTGTCACAGTACCTACCCGTTAAAGAAATTTCGTCCCGAAATTTGAACGGGATGGTCATGGCTGACAATAAGTATGTTTTCATGATGTATACGAGTTGGAAATTAGAGTTTTATTATCATCAAGTAATATAGATAAAGCAATTTGATTTTTGTGAAGAGTACGAGTGAAGTTATCACAAAAGAATGAAATAAGTAAATGCACGTTCTTTTCAATCATTGACATAGTCACGGTTGATTTCCGGAATTCAAGGAATTTAGAGAAAATCTTCGTAATAATATTTGGTTCTTCGGTAATTAAGGAAGTTAGGATCAGCTTTGATTAAATGCGATAATCTGTTTTGATTGCTCTGTCAGATATTTTACTCTATATCCACCCCATTTGTTTCCTTATTTCCACAACTCACACCTTTTATTCTTTCTCCCTCAATTCATATTTTATAGCATTCGCTAATATGCTCCATCCAGTTCTGATTCTTGATATACTCCTAACTTTCATATCTGTCATTCTTCTTTTTCATCTGACGCCGGAAGAATCTATTTACTTCTACTATACTCTTGGTTTTATAGTGTTTTTAGTTCTCCCCTGTCTTTATATTGCTATATGCATCGATATATATGGTTTGTAATTTCTGGATTGTTGTTGGGTTTTATATCTTCCCTTATACTTCAAAGTCCCTGCTTCTGTCTTCTATAATCATTGTCATCCACAGTTAATACTCCCTCCTATTTGTTGCGATTTATACTTCAATTTCTATTTTGGAGCTTTGTCCTTTCGTTTCTTCTTCTTGCGATTAAGCATCGCTTGTAATGGTCCATAATTCGTAGATATAAATTTCGGAATGAACATTGTTAATGTTCTAAGAAGGAAATGGTAATGGCACGGTCTTGATTTGTTAAATTACCAGAATACCCTGGAAAAGACCGAATCATCAAGAAATATTTTCTTAATATTTTAGAGGTTAAATAGAATACAAGAGTCGTGTAACATGGCACATGATGATGTTATGATCTGTGAATCATCACGTTCCATTTAAAAACTCAGCATGACTTACTGTAATATAATCACGTTGATCAAGTGTCATTATATTATACTAATTCATGCTTCAGTTCCCAACACTACTTCAATAGTATACATATTTTAAATTCGAATTTTTTAGAATTTAGAAACTAAAATAGTTTCTTTTATGATGTAACACAGATAGCGCAAAGAGATAAATGATTTCGAATAACAATAGTTATGAAGATATCTTCAGAAACATTGAAGATATTTATAATGAAAGATATGATGATATCTTAGAATATCTAAGATCAGAGGATGATGAAGAATATTATTCACAAGGGTTTAGATTCAGGAGTAAGGTATTTGATAATAATTTCAACAGACACTGAATCATTTGAATTCTTTGAAGGCAGGTTTAGTCTATGTGATTTGTCCATAGCCTCCTTCATGGTTTGCTTAATCCGTTTTCCAGTTCCAAACCTTCTCTTTTTCTGAGATTTTCCAACACACTATCCTTTATTATCAAACTTTTGACTGTTAAGGTCGTTTACAGTTTTTGCTGCTTCATCAGCATTTTCCAAACTTCGGAGAACTAGTTCGCAGTTTAGGGTGTTTTTCAGAAACCTCACATTCAAAGTATATAAGTCTATGAGATAGACGTTATATATACACCTATAACTGTTGGCGGAGACATGCTACAAGATTTCAAAATACTGATTGCTGATTCCGAGTAATTGGCATGACAATTCTTGTTACAAGATGCAGATGAGTAAATGATGGGGTTTCGATAAATATAATGACTTTTCGGAAAGTCAAAGATCAGTGAAGTTGTTGGTAAGTTTATTTCTAATGTGGTGAGACATAAAAGGTTCTCCGGTAACGATGACGAAAGGGCAACGTCTATATCAAGGTTATAATAAGACTGTTTCAACTTAAAAGTCAAAGTTGACTTGCTGAAGCTGTGACAAAACTGACTAATTTGAAAAGGAATCGCAAAGTTATTTTTACTAATAAATGCCAAAGGGTCTGACACGGATACGTGTTAAATTATGACTCTGGTTTCGAGAGCTTTTCAGATGCAAGACCGTGGTTAATATGTGGTTGGATCATCATCTCGATTGTTCATTATTTGAAGTGTCTTCAGGAATTTCAAAGGGTTTTGAACACATATTGTAATCGTTAATATACATATGATGTTCTAACATAGTTTTGAAGTCAAAGTATAACTTGTGAAAGATGTAAGGATCTAAGAGTGATGATTTTGGTCATATCTCGAGTTGAATTCTGAGATTTCAAAATCAGAATATGTAATTAAATTTTGAATGAGTATGGTTGTTTTGATTTCTATAAAAGAATGTATATTGTTGTGAAAGTAGGGAGTATAATGGATGATTTGCTGAATCAGATTCGAAGAATGTAAGATATTAATTGTGAATTTACATATCTTTCGGGTATTACCTACCCGTTAAAAAAATTTTCACAATTAATATTTTGTACAAAAGAATTTTATTACAGTCTTTATGA
This sequence comes from Rutidosis leptorrhynchoides, assembly GCF_046630445.1. NCBI lineage: Eukaryota > Viridiplantae > Streptophyta > Magnoliopsida > Asterales > Asteraceae > Rutidosis > Rutidosis leptorrhynchoides. The sequence continues at coordinate 103,868,818 of NC_092333.1, read as the reverse complement.
AAAAAAATATATATATATATATATATATGTATGTATATTTTCTTCAGATGTAACATAGATTTAACAAGTTAATGTTAAATTAAACTCATTTGATTTACGGTTGTAACTAGAATTGAATATCCCTAAAGGCTTTAAAAATTACATAACTTTTACGGAGTATTTTTTTAATGACATTGAAATTATGAATCAATACTTCGTTATTTATTGATGTATGATGTTCGGTTCGTGGAATTCTTGTGAATTTCGCAAAGTACGAATGATGTTATTTGAAAAGTTTCGAGTACATCGATGATGAAAGTGTAAAATCAAACATATATTTGAATAATACACTTGATTTATTATGAGATGGAATTTATTGAATTAAAACAGAGATTGTAGTTAACGATGGTTAAGTTGTTAAGGAAGAGTGTACATCTTAGCATATTAGTAATATGAATTTAATCGAGTAGTATCTACCCTTAATTCATACATAATAGCTTAGTACGAAAGATTTATTTTGATCTCAAAATTTATATATATAATATACATATAATTTCTTCAGAGGAAATGAGTTAATACTTCATAACTCGTTGATACAATATATGCGTCATTGATTCGTAATGATGTCCACGGTGATTCTTGAACTGATGGAGTTTGTGATGTTATAGGTGCTGCTGATTCTGATGACACTGACGACACTGACTGTGATGGTGATGCTACGGTACTGTTGATGCTGTTGGTAAAACAAGTCTAGCTTATAAATCACACATCATTCTTGTCAGGGTTTCTACTCTTCCTTCTATCATTTCGATTCACTCATCTGATTTATGGTTAGGGTTAGAATAGATAATCTCTAAGACTTTAGAGATTACATAATCACCGCGGAGTGTTTCTCCAATGAAGTTATGAATAAATACTTCATCATTTGTTATTGTTGGTATTCCTTGGTATTTACAGGGCGTATGACATTGATGCTCGTGGGACAGATTGTAAAGTTGAGGTTTACGACGCGGTTGTGGTTTGGGGTGTAATGGTACTGTTGGCGTTGATGATGGTAGTACAGGTTATGCTGCTGGTGCTGCTGCTGGTGTTTGTAACCTTTGCACCATATTCTCCAAAGCCACTACCCGAGCGCGAAGCTCGTTGACTTCTTCTATTACACCGGGGTGATTTTCGGTTCGGACGAGCGGATAAATAAAATCTAGAATTTGATGTAGTATATAATCGTGACAAGATACTCTGGAAATGAGAGAGAAAATGGTGTTTCGGACAGGTTCGCCGGTAAGTGCTTCAGGTTCTTCGCCAAGAGGGCAATGTGGTGGATGGAAAGGATCGCCTTCTTCTTGTCTCCAATGATTGAGGAGGCTACGAACCCATCCCCAATTCATCCAAAATAGATTATGGCTGATTGGTTGATCCATTCCAGTCACACTGCTTTCGGAGCTTGAGTGGGATTCCATATAGGAATTCGAGGGACTTGAACTAATGACGAATTCCATTTCGTTCGATTGAATAAAGGATTTTTCGATATGAAATGATTTTCCGGCTATCGGGTGGTATTCTAATTACATAGAATTACTATATATATAGCGCAAAAGATTTCGTAGATTACGGAGGAATTTACGGGATATGTCAGGCAAAGTTTACAGTAACAGATATGCTAAGATATGACTTTTGTCTATACACTATTCATGCAATCAATGCAGTAAGACATGTCTAGACTAAGAATGATAAGCAGGCAATTTTCGACAAAAATGATAAGCAAAACTTTTGACAATGCAGACACGGTCGAAGTCCAGACTCACTAATGCATCCTAATGACTATCAGTTAGACACACTAATGCAGACCTGGTTCGCTAAGACCACCGCTCTGATACCAACTGAAAGGACCCGTTCATATACATTATAAACGATTGACAATAGTTGATTACATCGCGAGGTATTTGACCTCTATATGATACATTTTACAAACATTGCATTCGTTTTTAAAAGACAAACTTTATTCACATCAAAAGTTGACGGCATGCATACCATTTCATAATATCCAACTATAAATGATCTAATCTGTCATTTACTTAATCATAATCTTTATTGAACTCAATGACTTGAATGCAACGTCTTTTGAAATATGCCATGAATGACTCCAAGTAATATCTCTAAAATGAGCAAATGCACAGCGGAAGATTTCTTTCATACCTGAGAATAAACATGCTTTCAAGTGTCAACCAAAAGTTTGGTGAGTTCATTAGTTTATCATAAACGATCATTTTTATCATTTTAATAGACCACAAGATTTTCATTTTGTAAAGACCCGTCCTAATCCATCCGGACGAAGTCCATAATGATTATAAACGATTCACAACAGTTGATTACATCGCGAGGTATTTGACCTCTATATGATACATTTTACAAATATTGCATTCGTTTTTGAAAAGACAATCTTTCATTACAACCAAAGTTGACGGCATGCATACCATTTTATAATATATCTAACTATAATTGATTTAATAATAATCTTGATGATCTCAACGACTCGAATGCAACGTCTTTTGAAATATGTCATGAATGACTTCAAGTAATATCTTCAAAATGAGCAATTACACAGCGGAAGATTTCTTTCGTACCTGAGAATAAACATGCCTTAAAGTGTCAACCAAAAGGTTGGTGAGTTCATTAGTTTAATATAAATAATCATTTCATAATTTTAATAGACCACAAGATTTCATATTTCCATTTCTCATAAACATACGTCCCATGCATAGAGACAAAAATATCATTCATATGGATTGAACACCTGGTAACCGACATTAACAATATGCATATAGAATATCCCCATCATTCCGGGATCCTCCTTCGGACATGATATAAATTTCGAAGTACTAAAGCATCCGGTACTTTGGATGGGGCTTGTTGGGCCCGATAGATCTATCTTTAGGATTCGCGTCAATTAGGGTGTCTGTTCCCTAATTCTTAGATTACCAGACTTAATAAAAAGGGGCATATTCGATTTCGATCATTCAACCATATAATGTAGTTTCGATTACTTGTGTCTATTTCGTAAAACATTTATAAAAGCAGCGCATGTAATTCTCAGTCCCAAAAATATATATTGCAAAAACATTTAAAAAAGGATTAATGAAACTCACGATACTGTATTTTGTAGTAAAAATACATATGACGTCATTGAACAATGCAGGGTTGGCCTCGGATTCACGAACCTATATTCAATTATGTATATTAACACACATAGTGGTAATCGAACAAATATATATATATATATATATATATATATATATATATATATATATATATATTATTCGTGATTTTAATTGTTATTTTATATCATGTGTTCTATTAATAACTTAATTAAATATATTTATTTTTATATAGATAATTAACATTTATTACTAAAGTATTAATATAGTTAGGTTTTATGTCCTAAATATATTTTTATATAGACAATCTTTATTTGATATGTAAATAATACTAATGATAAAAATAATACTACTTATGATAAAAGTTATGATAATTCTAGTAATAATAAAAGTGATACTTTTAATAATAAAAATGATAGTTTAAGTAAAAGGTTAATTTCAATAATAAAAAAGATAGAAAAAATACTTTTAGCAATAGGGATCCTAATAATAATACTAATGATAATAGAGTTAAAAATGATACTTAACGATAAAAATGATAATTTAAATAAAATGATACATTTAATAAAAATGTTGGATTTTAATAATAATGAATACTAATACTAATAACTTTAAAAATAATGATTTTACTAATAATAATAATGATACTAGTATTTATATATATATATATGTAATAACATAATAATAATAATAATAATAACTAATAACAATTATAATAATAATAATAATAATAATAATAATAATAATAATAATAAATATAATAATACGGAGTAATACAGATTATTGTTATACCTAAATACATAAATTAGGCGTGTTGTTGGTGGGTTCTCCAAAACAGATCGAGATTAGAGAAGCAAGGTGCAGGACACATATCCCAGTTTAAGATTCTTCGATTCATCAATCGATCAAATAATCACCGATGTACTATAGGTTATTGGTTCATCGTCGTCGCTCAATCGTCATCATCAACCTTCATTTTCAATTAATCGAGTATTCGGTCCATCAATTTATCAAGTAAGTAATTGGTTCTATGATATACTATTAATTTCTTTAATTCTCTATATTTATTTTTTTGTATATCTATTTGGTTGAATAAGAGTAATAATTAGTGATGTTCTTGGTGAGCTTGATGATGAAAGAAAAAAAAATAATAATAAAAAAAAATAATTAGGGTTAGTGTAGCTTACGGACAAAGAGACAGGATCACAGTAGCAGCTGCAAGTGGTTTGACTTCAGTGTGACAGACAACAGAACCCATCGACAAGTATATGCGTAGCAGAAGCAATAGTGAAACATAAGTAAGAAATCTGCAGTTTGTTGAGATGGATTGCGAGGTTTTAACAGAAGTAACAACATACGTAGTAGCAGGTGCAGCTGTGTTGGTGTTGAAGGTTATATTCGTATGTGGTGGTGTTATTGATCATGAGCAGTAGCCATAGGTGTTCGATGGTGGTTATTATTTTTGCATAGACTCGATACAGAACCAAACTGAGCATCAGCAGTTATGATTGGAGGTATTGCAGATGGTGATGATTTGTGATTTTCAATCAAACAGAAGAACAAGGTAGTAGCAGCAGGTTAGCATAAGGGTTTGGTGGGTTTCCTTGGTAGTTTAATCATTCAAAAACAGAAAAGAAAGCAGGTAATAGCAGTACACTTTTTCTTATGATTTATTTATCTAGTGGACACAGAAAGCATGAAGTAGCTGTGGTAGTAGCAGTTAAGATAATGGCTTGATGGTGGTTAACTGGAGGGTTTAAATAGAAGAAAAAGAAACGGCAGCTGTAGCAGTTGATGTTGGAGTTTTAATGGTGGTGTTGTGGTGATTGGTGGTAAGTAATGGTGTAGGTGAAGGTTGTGGTTGTACGACACATAATAGTAATATAGTAGCACGACAATGGTACCTGGGTTGTGTTTGGGGTCGACGTTAACAGGAGCAGAACAATATAGCGGCAACCTTAGCTTCTTTAATTGAAATGAAAACATGAATTGTGGTATGTAGCAGTAGTATAACATTGACGAGTGGTGGTCTTCGGTTATGGTCGATATGATGGTAGTAGTAAGTGTTTTAAGGTGACGGTGGTAGTGCCTAATGGTTGCAGATGATGATGGAGCTTTGGTGATCAAAAGATGGTTGTGGTTTGTTTCAATGGTAGAGAAGGTTGATGGCCAGTGACGGCTTCTGTTTGACAAGATTAAGACAAAGAAGATAAAATGTTTTCCATTTTCTTATATCAAGTGTAGTTATATGTATTTAAATATTTGATCTATCTATATATAATTTTGTATATCTATAGAAAGAGTTTAAATAAGCATAAAGTAGTTTAGTGAAGAAAAAGATAGTGTGGTAGTGGATTTAGTAGGAAGGGTGATTTGATCATAATTAGAATAGATGAAAAATAAAGACTCTTGGCTTTTTGGGTTAATAGACGTACATGAACATGTTGTGTAATTATGTATGTATATAATATAAATATATATTTGCATTATCAATTCAAAAGTTAATCATTTTAAAATTTAGAAAGTGATTGTGTTTGGTGGCTTTTGATCGAGATTGAAATCTTAAATGGTGGGTGTAATAGCAAAAAGTCTTCAATGATGTAATTCCTATATTTTTATATTACTGTATATAGTTTTTAATTGTGAAGAAGCCCAATCACACAGCGAAAAGTACAATAATTAAACAAACAAAGACTCAATCAGTAGTAGTAAATGAACATGTGCACAAAATTATAGCAGTCTATTAATTGTCACTTAGTTACTTATAGTTTAATAGGGATAGTATTTCTTAGTCCATTGTTAATTAGTGGCGAAAAATAGTCTTCATAAGAATCTCAAATTTTAAATTAACTATTTTTAATTATTTCGATCTTTTAGGGTGTAATCTCAATCAATAAAAAGTTAATTGATTATTGGCGTTGAATCCTAAGTAAAATGTACTAAGTGTCAAAATTTAACAAATAGTTTCTAAATGTATTTAATGAGCCTACAGATTATATAACTTCGTATTTAATTTGTTTAATATCAATCAGAACAACAAACGTGTATTACAGTCATCTAATATTTATTTTTAATATACTTTATTTATATATATAGATATATTTTAAATAAAAATTATTATAATATCCTATTTTTATTTTATTAATTTTTAATAACAATAACATATAGTACTTCAAATTATCTTTCGAATTATTATTTATATTTTCATACACACAACTTAATTTACAATTATTTGTTCGTGAATTGTTGAGAGCAGTAGAAGGTCATTTGAAACAGTTCACACTTTTTGAGACTCAACATTACAGATTCTGCTTATCGTGTCGAAATCATATTAAGATCAAGTTTAAATTTGGTCGGAAATTCCCGGGTCATCACAGTACCTACCCGTTAAAGAAATTTCGTCCCGAAATTTGAGTGAGGTCGTCATGGCTAACAATAAATATGTTTTCCTGACGAATATGAGCTGATAAATAGAGTTTTTATCATTATTGAATAATACAGATGAAATAATTCGATTATTCGAAGAGCACGAATGAAACTATCATGAGAGAGGTCCCAACGGCATCGTCCACCTTCGCCCAAAAGCTTGCTCAAATTTTTAGCCGTTAGTAACATAAAAAATAAATTCCAACGGCTATCCCAACGGTCATTTTTACACTATAAAAACACCAACCATATACTTCATTTTAAACACTCGAACATATATTTCTTTTATATTTCTCTCTTTCTCAAAAATCAAAATTAAACACTCCCAAACTGCAAAATGTTAACACTTCCCCCAATGATTGTTTCATTCGATGTTCGTTACGGAGGTGATTTCCGTAATCAAATGAAGGAATATAAGTGGGGCGACAGTATTTCGTTTGAAGATATCGACATTCGTGATGTTGGTTTACAAGACTTGCTATCCTTTCTGAAGGAAAAAGTTCCGTGTGAATTCACGTCTGTGTTCTTTTATAAAGACGATTATGATGCGGATTGTAGAGCAAGTTTTCTGTGTACCGATGATCAATGGTACTTTATAAAAGATACCATTGAAGATCGCGGTAAACGCATTTCTTTGTATGCAGTTCTTGAAGATGAAGAGACGTTGGGTTACCGTTACCTCGATGAATCAGCTGAAGCAGCAGTTGAGGCATCAAGAGAAATACCGATGTCTCCAGAGTACCTTACGGATGGTGAAATGACTGGTGAACGCTACTTTGCAGATGACAATTGATGACGACGATTAGTTTGATTATAATCTTTTAATTTTTAATTGTCGTGATGTTTCAATTTTTAATTATTGTAATCTCATTGTTGTTGTCGAGTTTTATATCTTCCTTTATGTTTCGGAGCTCTTCGTCTTTTTAATCTCCTCCCGATCTCTAGAAAAACGAGTAATGATCTAGAATTTGTAAGTATGGAGTTTCGGATGAATTTAATGTTATAATCAAGAAAGAACGTAATAGCACGATTTGATTCGTCAGATTACCAGAATCATTGAGAATAGAGCTATCAAGAATATATTTTCTTGATATGTTCAGAAGTTAATTAGAATGAAAGAGTTATGTAACATGACACATGATGGTGGTATGATCTACTGTGAACCATCATGTCCCATTAGAACTCAGCATGACTTACTGTAATATAATCACGTTGATCAGGTGTCATTATATTATACTAACTCATGCATCAGTTCCCAACATTACTTCAAAAACATTCATATTTTAAGCTCGAAAGTTTACAGAATATAGAAACTAACAGCTTCTATATGATGTAGCACTGATAACATGAAGAGATTATTGATTTCAGATAAGAATAGTTATAAAATTATCTTCAGAAATATTGAAGATATTTATAATAAAAGATACGATGATATCTTGGAATATCTATGATCGGAGGATGAGGAAGAATATTGTCCACAAGGGTTTAGAGTAAGGAGCAAGACATTTGCTAAAGGCTTCAGCAGGCATTGAATCATTCGGATTCTTTGAAGTCAAACTTATTCTTTGTGACTTGTCCACGGTTTCCTTCATAGTTTCGCATAATCTGCTTTTCAGTAATAAATTTTCTATTGAGTGTTTCCGATACTCCATTCCTTATCATCAAGACTTCCGACGATTAGGGTCGTTTACAGTTGTCTACGATTTCTGCTGCTTCATTCAGCTTTTTCAACATTCAGAGTATTTGATTTGTAGACTGAGTGTTTTTTTTCAGGATTTCAGATGAGAGATCATAATTCTAAGAGATAGATGTTATATGTTTACATATAACTGTTGATGTGGAAGCGTTGCGAGGCTCACAATACAGATTTTCTGATTCTCGGTAATTGGTATGGCAATTCTCGTTACCAGATGTGGATGAGAATGTGATGAGACTTCAATAGATAAATGTAGTGATTTGCCTGAGGGATTTAAACCAAGGAGCAACGATATTACAGGTATGTCTGCTGGTAATATGGTAGAATATAAAAGAATTCTCCGATATCAAAAGAGAAATCAGGATTTATAGTAAGGTTACTTCGAATGAAAAGTCGAAGTTGATTTGCTGGAGCTGTGACAAAATTGGCTACTTTGAAAAGAGATCGCAAAGTTATTTTCGGTAATAACAATGCCGAAAGAATTAGCACAGCTATGTTTTAAACGTTTACTCAGGTTCCGTGATTTTTCAGGTGCATAGTTATATACATTAATCTTTTCTTCTATGAATGAAGTGTGGTTGGTTCATCCTCTTGATTGAGGTGCTTTCAAGAATCACGAAAGGTTTGAACGCAGATTGTAATCATTAAGATACAAATGGAATTTAAGATGAAATCAAGTGGCAAACTTGAAGAATTATTTAGTTTCATATATTATAATCAATATTTTAATTCATTTTAATTGTCCAATGTTATTAGTCCATAGTTGACAGTCCAATAATTCATATATAATTTAATATATAATATTCGAATTAATTAATACGTATCGTGACCCGTGTACATGTCTCAGACTCGATCACAACTCAAAGTATATATATTATTATAGAATCAACCTCAACCCTGTATAGAGAACTCGATCATTACTGCATATAGAGTGTCTATGGTGATTCCAAATAATATATATAGATGTGTCGATATGATATGTCAAAACTTTGTATACGTGTCCCGATATTTAAAGTGCGTAAAATAACTACAGAAATTAAATGACGGTAAATAAAATGCGTAAAGTAAATAACAGAAATTAAATAACGATAAATAAAATTGCGAGAATTAAAATTGCGATAAAATAAATTGCGATAAATAAAATGTAATATGGAATTAACAGTTAGCTAGGAATAGTTAGCTAGGATTTTGTTAGCGTGGTTTCTTAACAAAAATTTCATATTGTCAATTAGTCTGTTTCTAATCAATTTTTATTGTGTCCATTATTTCTTCATTATGCCACTTGTTGGATTCTGGTAGGTCAAAATCCAATTATGAAATTGAATTTGAATGAAAATAGTTGTTCTTTGGTGAACGGATACGTAAATCGGTGGTTGTAAATAGGATAGTAAATGATCGTTGAATCAATTTCGAAGAATGTACAGTGTAACTTATTAATGTGAAATCTAAATACTCCTCGGGTATTACCTACCCGTTAAAATATTTTTACCATTAACAGTTTGTACAAAAGAATTTTTAATTACAATCTTTATGAAAACATATATACATATATATTTTCTTCAGATGTAATCATGAATTTAATGAGTTAATGTGATATTGATCTCATTTGATTTATCATTAGAACAAGAATATGTAATTTCTAAAACATTAGAGATTACATAATCGCCATGTCGAACGAAAATAAAATAGATAGAACGATACGTAGAACGATGATTATACTTGAGGTATAGAATGAGATGTCGAAGCTGGTGGTGCGGATGTTGTTGTTGGTGGTACTAATGCTGTTGGTGCTAAGGTTGGTGATGTTACTGGTGTTGGTGATACTGATGGTGCTTGCAAATTGTGTACCATGCTCTCTAAAGTTAACACTCGAGCTCGAAGTTCTTTAACTTCTTCTACTAACCCTGGTTGGTTATCAGTGTGAGGTAGAGATCGGATATCTTCTCTAGTTCCGTAAATGGTAGCCTCAAGACGAAAAATTCTTGCAAAAAGGGTATAAACGGTGTTGCGAACGGGTTCGCCGGTGAGCGGGTCAAGTACTCCAAGGTTAGGTGGTAGATTCGGTTCATGATATGGAGTACCTTCTTCCCTTCTCCATAGGGTGAGTATGTCGCGAACCCACCCCCATTTTCTCTAGTAATCACGGTAGTTGATTGGTTGGTGAGCTCCTGTCACGCTATCTTCGGAGTCAGATGAACTTGGTTGGTTCGTAGAGGCCATCTTACGCGATCTCAGAAAAAAAAAAAAATTTTGGTATGAAAAGTTTAGTGACAGCAATTGATAGTTGGATGGTATTCTCAATGCATAATATGCATAGATATATAGTACTAGGTTCCCTTAAATTACGGAGAAATTTACGGAAGATATCAGGTAAGATCTATAGTAACAGATACGCTAAGATATGAATTTTGTCTATACACTATTTATGCAGTCAATGCAGTAAAACGTGTCTAGACTAAGAATGATAAGCAAGTGATTCTCTAAGAATGATAAGCAGGTAATTTTTGACACGAAATGATAAGCAAAACTTTTGACATGCAGACACGGTCGAAGTCCAGACTCACTAATGCATCCTAACGACTTATCAGTTAGACACACTACTGCAGACCTGGTTCGCTAAGACCTCTGCTCTGATACCAACTGTAAAGACCCGTCCTAATCCATCCGGACGAAGTCCATAATGATTATAAACGATTCACAACAGTTGATTACATCGCGAGGTATTTGACCTCTATATGATACATTTTACAAATATTGCATTCGTTTTTGAAAAGACAATCTTTCATTACAACCAAAGTTGACGGCATGCATACCATTTTATAATATATCTAACTATAATTGATTTAATAATAATCTTGATGATCTCAACGACTCGAATGCAACGTCTTTTGAAATATGTCATGAATGACTTCAAGTAATATCTTCAAAATGAGCAATTACACAGCGGAAGATTTCTTTCGTACCTGAGAATAAACATGCCTTAAAGTGTCAACCAAAAGGTTGGTGAGTTCATTAGTTTAATATAAATAATCATTTCATAATTTTAATAGACCACAAGATTTCATATTTCCATTTCTCATAAACACACGTCCCATGCATAGAGACAAAAATATCATTCATATGGATTGAACACCTGGTAACCGACATTAACAATATGCATATAGAATATCCCCATCATTCCGGGATCCTCCTTCGGACATGATATAAATTTCGAAGTACTAAAGCATCCGGTACTTTGGATGGGGCTTGTTGGGCCCGATAGATCTATCTTTAGGATTCGCGTCAATTAGGGTGTCTGTTCCCTAATTCTTAGATTACCAGACTTAATAAAAAGGGGCATATTCGATTTCGATCATTCAACCATATAATGTAGTTTCGATTACTTGTGTCTATTTCGTAAAACATTTATAAAAGCAGCGCATGTAATTCTCAGTCCCAAAAATATATATTGCAAAAACATTTAAAAAAGGATTAATGAAACTCACGATACTGTATTTTGTAGTAAAAATACATATGACGTCATTGAACAATGCAGGGTTGGCCTCGGATTCACGAACCTATATTCAATTATGTATATTAACACACATAGTGGTAATCGAACAAATATATATATATATATATATATATATATATATATATATATATATATATATATATATATATATATATATATATATATATATATATATATATATATATATATATATATATTATTCGTGATTTTAATTGTTATTTTATATCATGTGTTCTATTAATAACTTAATTAAATATATTTATTTTTATATAGATAATTAACATTTATTACTAAAGTATTAATATAGTTAGGTTTTATGTCCTAAATATATTTTTATATAGACAATCTTTATTTGATATGTAAATAATACTAATGATAAAAATAATACTACTTATGATAAAAGTTATGATAATTCTAGTAATAATAAAAGTGATACTTTTAATAATAAAAATGATAGTTTAAGTAAAAGGTTAATTTCAATAATAAAAAAGATAGAAAAAATACTTTTAGCAATAGGGATCCTAATAATAATACTAATGATAATAGAGTTAAAAATGATACTTAACGATAAAAATGATAATTTAAATAAAATGATACATTTAATAAAAATGTTGGATTTTAATAATAATGAATACTAATACTAATAACTTTAAAAATAATGATTTTACTAATAATAATAATGATACTAGTATTTATATATATATATATGTAATAACATAATAATAATAATAATAATAATAATAATAATTACTAATAACAATTATAATAATAATAATAATAATAATAATAATAATAATAATAATAATAATAATAATAATAATAATAAATATAATAATACGGAGTAATACAGATTATTGTTATACCTAAATACATAAATTAGGCGTGTTGTTGGTGGGTTCTCCAAAACAGATCGAGATTAGAGAAGCAAGGTGCAGGACACATATCCCAGTTTAAGATTCTTCGATTCATCAATCGATCAAATAATCACCGATGTACTATAGGTTATTGGTTCATCGTCGTCGCTCAATCGTCATCATCAACCTTCATTTTCAATTAATCGAGTATTCGGTCCATCAATTTATCAAGTAAGTAATTGGTTCTATGATATACTATTAATTTCTTTAATTCTCTATATTTATTTTTTTGTATATCTATTTGGTTGAATAAGAGTAATAATTAGTGATGTTCTTGGTGAGCTTGATGATGAAAGAAAAAAAAAATAATAATAAAAAAAAATAATTAGGGTTAGTGTAGCTTACGGACAAAGAGACAGGATCACAGTAGCAGCTGCAAGTGGTTTGACTTCAGTGTGACAGACAACAGAACCCATCGACAAGTATATGCGTAGCAGAAGCAATAGTGAAACATAAGTAAGAAATCTGCAGTTTGTTGAGATGGATTGCGAGGTTTTAACAGAAGTAACAACATACGTAGTATCAGGTGCAGCTGTGTTGGTGTTGAAGGTTATATTCGTATGTGGTGGTGTTATTGATCATGAGCAGTAGCCATAGGTGTTCGATGGTGGTTATTATTTTTGCATAGACTCGATACAGAACCAAACTGAGCATCAGCAGTTATGATTGGAGGTATTGCAGATGGTGATGATTTGTGATTTTCAATCAAACAGAAGAACAAGGTAGTAGCAGCAGGTTAGCATAAGGGTTTGGTGGGTTTCCTTGGTAGTTTAATCATTCAAAAACAGAAAAGAAAGCAGGTAATAGCAGTACACTTTTTCTTATGATTTATTTATCTAGTGGACACAGAAAGCATGAAGTAGCTGTGGTAGTAGCAGTTAAGATAATGGCTTGATGGTGGTTAACTGGAGGGTTTAAATAGAAGAAAAAGAAACGGCAGCTGTAGCAGTTGATGTTGGAGTTTTAATGGTGGTGTTGTGGTGATTGGTGGTAAGTAATGGTGTAGGTGAAGGTTGTGGTTGTACGACACATAATAGTAATATAGTAGCACGACAATGGTACCTGGGTTGTGTTTGGGGTCGACGTTAACAGGAGCAGAACAATATAGCGGCAACCTTAGCTTCTTTAATTGAAATGAAAACATGAATTGTGGTATGTAGCAGTAGTATAACATTGACGAGTGGTGGTCTTCGGTTATGGTCGATATGATGGTAGTAGTAAGTGTTTTAAGGTGACGGTGGTAGTGCCTAATGGTTGCAGATGATGATGGAGCTTTGGTGATCAAAAGATGGTTGTGGTTTGTTTCAATGGTAGAGAAGGTTGATGGCCAGTGACGGCTTCTGTTTGACAAGATTAAGACAAAGAAGATAAAATGTTTTCCATTTTCTTATATCAAGTGTAGTTATATGTATTTAAATATTTGATCTATCTATATATAATTTTGTATATCTATAGAAAGAGTTTAAATAAGCATAAAGTAGTTTAGTGAAGAAAAAGATAGTGTGGTAGTGGATTTAGTAGGAAGGGTGATTTGATCATAATTAGAATAGATGAAAAATAAAGACTCTTGGCTTTTTGGGTTAATAGACGTACATGAACATGTTGTGTAATTATGTATGTATATAATATAAATATATATTTGCATTATCAATTCAAAAGTTAATCATTTTAAAATTTAGAAAGTGATTGTGTTTGGTGGCTTTTGATCGAGATTGAAATCTTAAATGGTGGGTGTAATAGCAAAAAGTCTTCAATGATGTAATTCCTATATTTTTATATTACTGTATATAGTTTTTAATTGTGAAGAAGCCCAATCACACAGCGAAAAGTACAATAATTAAACAAACAAAGACTCAATCAGTAGTAGTAAATGAACATGTGCACAAAATTATAGCAGTCTATTAATTGTCACTTAGTTACTTATAGTTTAATAGGGATAGTATTTCTTAGTCCATTGTTAATTAGTGGCGAAAAATAGTCTTCATAAGAATCTCAAATTTTAAATTAACTATTTTTAATTATTTCGATCTTTTAGGGTGTAATCTCAATCAATAAAAAGTTAATTGATTATTGGCGTTGAATCCTAAGTAAAATGTACTAAGTGTCAAAATTTAACAAATAGTTTCTAAATGTATTTAATGAGCCTACAGATTATATAACTTCGTATTTAATTTGTTTAATATCAATCAGAACAACAAACGTGTATTACAGTCATCTAATATTTATTTTTAATATACTTTATTTATATATATAGATATATTTTAAATAAAAATTATTATAATATCCTATTTTTATTTTATTAATTTTTAATAACAATAACATATAGTACTTCAAATTATCTTTCGAATTATTATTTATATTTTCATACACACAACTTAATTTACAATTATTTGTTCGTGAATTGTTGAGAGCAGTAGAAGGTCATTTGAAACAGTTCACACTTTTTGAGACTCAACATTACAGATTCTGCTTATCGTGTCGAAATCATATTAAGATCAAGTTTAAATTTGGTCGGAAATTCCCGGGTCATCACACATTTCTCATAAATACACATCTCATATCAGGCATTTCGCAAACTGCATAGAGATAAAAATCATTCATATGGATTGAACACCTGGTAATCGACGTTAACTTAATGCATAGAATATCCCCAAAACAGAACCTCTCGTCTGTATAATAATCTCGAAGTACTAAAGCATTCGTACCCCGAATGGGACTTGTCAAGGTCCATAGATCTATCTTTAGGATTCGCGTCAATAAGGGGCCATTTCCCTAAATTCTTAGGTTACCAGACTTGAAGGTCGATATTTGGTTTAATAATCCAACCATAGAATTTAATTTTAAGTACTTGTGTCTATTTTGTAAAGCAGTTGTAAAAGCAGCGCATGTATTCTCAGTCCCAAAAATATATATTTCAAAAACATTTAAAAAGGGAACAAATGAAACTCACAATACTGTATTTTGTAGTAAAAATACATATGACGTCATTGAACAAGTGCAATGTTGGCCTTGGATTCACGAACCTATATTAATTATATATATATTTATATGTTTGATCAATATCTGTCTAACAATTTAGGTCAAGTCGTAGTGTATCACAATCCTAATGCTCGAGACTAAATATGCAAAAGTCAACAAAAATCATATTGACCAAAATGTCTTCCAAAATTTATACATGAGTATTATATAGTTTAAATATAGTCGTTTTATTTATTTAAATATTTTTAATAGATTTTATTAAAGTAAATAATATAGTTCTTTTATTAATAAATAAAATTTTATATTAAAATTTATATAATAAAAATATACTTTTATATATCTTAAGTAATAAAATTTATAAAGTTCATTTAATATCATAAAAATAAAATAATAGGTATTATTAATGTAATTATATTATACGTAGTAAAATATCTTTGTATCACATATTTATTTGATAAAATAATATTGATAATAATAATAAGTAAAAGTTGTATTATTTTGTAATAATTATTATTATTCTACTAATAAAAATAACAATAATTATTTTTCTAAAAATGATAAAATGATAATTTTTATTAACAATAGTACTAAAATGATAATAATAATGATGTTTCATATTAATAATGATATTTTTATTAAAAATAATAATTTTAGTAAAAATGATATTTTTAATATTAATAATACTTTTAATAATAATAATAGTAAAATAATAAAAATGATATTTTTCCTTTAAATCAATATCTTACAATATCCTAATTTCATCATGATACTCATACTCATTATTTCCTAATCGCTTCGTTTAATAGCTTTTAGTCGTCTTTTATATCGCGTTCATGTTAATAATAATAATAATAATAGTAATCATAATAATTAGATGTTACCAATATTAGTTTTAATTATAATAATACTAATAATAATAATATTAATGATAATACTAATAACTATTTGAATGATGATGATAATAATAATAATAATAATAATAATAATAATAATAATAATAATAATAATAATAATAATTATTATAACCTTAACGATAATAACGATAGTAATAATAATAATAATAATAATAATATCTTTTATTAATAACGACAATGATAATAATAATAATAATAATAATAATAATAATAATAATAATAATAATAATAATAATAATAATAATAATAATAATAATAATAATAATAATAATAATTAGATTATAACGACGATAATAACGACGATAATAATAATCATTTTTAATAATAATACAAAAATTCAATTGACTTTAACTTCTAAACCGTTCATCGAAACCATTCGATATCTAAATGAAAAGTTCTCAATTTTTCGCTAGCTTTCCAATGACATGCATATCATATACCTTATCTTAATAGCATATGTATTTAATTCAAGATTCGACATAACCTATCTAATGACAATAACGAACGTATAAGCATGCATAATCCTATATACTCGAGCACTAGTCAGGGATACACTAATAATATATAAAAGTTAAGTTATGAGTGCTCACGTATCAATATTGAGATTCAATATTGCAGGAAAAGTACGTAGACGCAACGAAGATGATAAACACTAGTTTGACTCACGAGCAATACTTCTGAACCATACCCATAACCTCCACAGCTATAACCCATAATTTCCTTAGCTCTATCCCGCTCGAAAAATAATTTCGAAATCACTCAGACAGTACTCCGTCGTAATATTTTATGTATACTAATAATATCTTGAAATAATACGGAGTAAATATATATATGTAAATCGATTGAGAGAGTTTATAGAAAAATATTTTCAAATTTCTATGAAATAATGAAACCTATTGAATTCTATTTATAATAGATTTTTGAATTATTAAAATGAATTATTAAAGTATGAATTATTAAAGTGAATTATTAAAGTATGAATTACTAAAGTGAATTATTAAAGTATGAATTATTAAAGTAAATTATTAAAGTATGAATTATTAAATTGAATTATTAAAGTATGAATTATTAAAGTGAATTATTAAAGTTAAAGTAAAGTAAAAATAAAGTAAAGGTAAAATTTAAGTATAGTAAAAGTATAAAACTAGGTATGTATAATATGCGTATAAATATATATAATATTAATTTAAATTGTTATATATATTTAATATAAATATCGTTATCTTTATCATACTGGTTAAGTAATGAGTTGTCAAAAGTGGTTCTAGATATTTATAAAAGTTATATATGTTTTAATAATAATGTTCTTTTTAAACTAAAAACGTTTTTGTACGTTTGAAACTAAATCAAATAAATATGATAATTTTGTTTTCCAAAACTAAATATATTTAAGAATCATTTTGTTTAAAGGTTAAAATAATGGAAATCGTTATATCATAAAACGTTTTAGAAAAGTAGAATCGTATATATTCATAATAGGTTTCAAGTTTTTAAATTACAGTCTGTTGGTGAAGCATGCGATAAAGTTCAAAGGTTAAATAAACGTATGAAATCATCTTAATGAAAAATGTCGAGTTACTTAACTTGTCGATATCCAACATCTAAGTTATTTACACTCCACGTTCTTACTTATAAATCACTTTACCATTTTCCGAATATTGTCAAAAAGAATAGATTTCTTAAATCACAGTGGACCTCATAACATAGACCCATAATCATATCACAATATATCTGATAAATCAATCATTTGATATTATCTTCTAATTCCATCGATAAACATATTGAAACAAATACATTCATGTAAAGTATTATACGTTTAATACTTTATTAATATTCTCAAGT
Source organism: Rutidosis leptorrhynchoides (assembly GCF_046630445.1). Taxonomy (NCBI): domain Eukaryota; kingdom Viridiplantae; phylum Streptophyta; class Magnoliopsida; order Asterales; family Asteraceae; genus Rutidosis; species Rutidosis leptorrhynchoides. Next base: position 103,850,399 of record NC_092333.1, on the reverse strand, counting down.
TATAATATATACATATACACATATATATACATATTTATTTATATAAAACGGTTCGTGAATCGTTGGAATTTGGTCGAGGTTATAATTAATGTATGAACACAATTTAAAATTCTTGAGATTTAACTTAACAAACTTTGCTTATCGTGTCGGAATAATATAAAGATAAAGTTTAAATTTGGTTGGAAATTTTCGGGTTGTCACAATTTATATTCGTTGTAATGTTTATCTTTGGGACTTCTTTAACTATATCTTGTGTTTGTGATTTACATTTAGTATCGTTTTTAAACAAAAATAACAATAGTTTATTTTAAATAACAATAACAACAAATAACAATAGATTATTTAAAACAACAATAACAATAGTTTATTTTAAACAACAACAACAACACAATTCTCTAGGTAGATCCACCGTCTTTAAAGAACACCTTGATTAAAGCCTTGCGTGTAATGTTAAGGATTTTAACCTTCACACTAGGGCAAAAGATAGAACAATTTTGTAGCACCAAAACAGCTCCCTCACGTATTCCTTTAACACTTTCATACTTCCCATGAACAACATTGATCAATCCTAGATTATTCAATAAAGGTTAATCAAGGATTGAGTGCAATGAGGGGGTACAATAGATGTCGAGTAGGATTTTGGGACCTTATTGGGATATTTCGTTAAGTGCTAAACGATCAACAACCATGTCCCGGTCTTCGTAAAGTACCTTAACCAACAATGATCAAGTCTCGGGCAAATCCACGAGAGAGATCAATATGGCTAGGGCAATCCTACCAGAATCAACCACCCTCAAATGAGAGGTCAAGCTCCCCATTTATAGGTTTGAGATCTGTGCAAAAGTAAGATGTACGCGCACTTAGACATTCCGCACAAGTACTGTGAGAAGCCTACACACTCTTTAATATTCCGCGTAGTCTCACCGCGTATGCTCACATTTACCGCAGTTTAATGTCTTGCGTCTATTGTCTTTAAGTAGATTTTCGCACTACAAATATACATATACATGCGTATGCATATGATCAAGTCCCCACAGTTTATTGTGTTACATTTTTTGCAGAAAATGTAAGACAATAAACTCTTAATAAAAAATTGCAATTAAACTGTTGCTTTCAAAAAGTTACGCACATCTTTATGCACAATTGCTTTATGCCTTGCGGAATGCAACGGCTATATGCATACTTAACGGCTATTTTTATATCCATTGATTAATTATTATTGTGTTTATAACCATTGTATTGAGTTGTTAAATCTACATCGTATATATAGGTTTCAATCACCATTTCACTGAACTCACGTTATCACATTCATTTTGCTTTCACATTCTCATTACTCTTCAACACTTTCTTCCCTTATCATCTTACGCTTTTCACAAGCAATTCACACTTGCATTAACCATCACGATGAAGGTATCATAAATTGAGAAGAAAGATGACACGAAATAGTTTCTTGCTGAGAGACTGAAGAGTCCCGAAGCAAGAGCATCCAAATCTGCGCTTAAGTCTCCTGCTACCAGTGCAGGAACTGAGACTCCAAGCAAACGCAAAGCTACGTCTCCTCTCATTGGTTCTACTGGAAAAAGGATTACGCGATTCAGCTCAGTTACTCCCACTGAACCCAAAACTAGTAATCTTTCACATTTTCATTTTATTATTTTCGCGTTGAGCAATATCTATAGTATACTTATGCTAACTCATCTGTTTATTTATTTTCAGCGGAAACAATCATTACTCCTCCACCAACAATGCAATTAAGTTCTCCTCCAACGTTTGATCTTTCCAAATATGAAGATCTCTGGCATACTCCACCCAGCTCATTAAAATCCATAAAAGTGGATGGCCTTCAAGGCTACTTATGTGCATCTCCAGAAGCTGCTTTGGATCAAAGACAGCATATGAAATTAGCCCTCCCCCATGAACTACGCGCTGAGTTCAGCAAACTTTCGCATGGTGATGCGTTTAATTGCTTTGCTCAGAATTTTTTCATGACATTTGCATCTGCGTTTGATGCAATGTCTCGTCAAGAAAAATTTCTTGATTTTTTGAAAAAGGAACAATCCAAACTCGCGACCGCCCAATCCGAACTCCTCGCGAAAGATAAACAACTATCCTCCACCACTGCAGAGCTACAAGCAACAAAACAATCCGCAGAGGATTTGAAAAAAGAAATGTCCGAAAAATCCATCGAAAAGGACAATCTTCAAGTGGCACATGATGACATGAAAACAAACTTATTCAATCTCAAGCCGATTTGAATGCAGCCTTATCCGCGAAAATAAATGCGGAAACTAATTTCGCTAAACTTCGCGAACATTTGCCCGTGCTTGGGCAAAAAATTATGGATTCACACCCTGTTTCTCAGCGATTTGAAACATATGTCACAGCACTACAACAACTTGAGCGAGTCAAGTTTTTGGGAGAGATTAGTAAGGTGACTGTATTGCCGAAGCCGATGCCGGAATACATTGAAAAACTCATTTGTCCTCTTGAAGAAGCAGAAGAAATGGTCGCGTTGGCGAAAGAAGGAATTCGCGAAATTCCTATTCCAAAACTGGACGCCATAAGTCAAGATAAAGATGCTCCCGTCGAAGACATCATTAAACTAGACTTAGACAGTTAGGATTAGGATTTCACAACACAAGCGCAACAATAAGCGCATTTATCATGTTTTTTTGTATTTTCACAGTAATTTCCGCGGTATTATAATAAAATTTTCCATTTATCAATTGCAATTGTTATGATTTATATAGTACCCGAATAGTACCCGTAGTGTCCTATTAAACATAAATGAATATAGTAACATTAACCTGTTTTAGTAAACGAAATACAATTATGAAAATATACATAAGTTATTGATGTAAACTCACTTTTAACGTTACAGACAGATCACCGACACAATTTTTCTCACAAGTCTTAACAACACCAACAACTTGATCAGCTGATAAAAATCTACGCTCTCTCAATATGCTTGCTATATCAGATCTACCTGCAGTTACAACAATACACATACACTGTTGGCTTATGGTTTCAAGAATGAGTATATACAATTTTGTTGTTTACCTCTGTACGGATATGCAACCTACATCGCACGTAGCCACGGATCCAGTGTAAACGAATCATCCACTTCAGGTCTGTTTATTATTTCCCTTACAAAATCTTGCGTAGACATGTCATCCACAACATTATTCTCGTTATTTCAAAATTCATACGCATCTTGGAAAATACCAGCGGGTCCAGGGATTCGGTAGGTTAATTTGTTCTTTTTGTTAGACCCGGAACCGTGAAGAACAGGTCGTTGTGGTGAAATAGGTTGCTTTTGTTTTTGACGGTTACGTTGGGGGGACTCTAACGGTCGGGGGAATGGTGGCGACTCAGTGGGCACCAAAATGGTTTGAGTGGGTTTTGAAACTGATACAGATTGAGTGAGGTCGGAATCATCAATATCAAGTAGGTATTCTCATCCATCGTTTTCATGATTGGACATTTTTTTATTGTGATTTAGTGTTTTTGTAGTTTTCAACTGGTGATTTCACTGATATATAAATCTCAGTTTGATATGTTTGAAATGTGGTTGTGTTGTATGTGATGTTGTTATTGAGAATGAAGTTTCAAGTGGTATAAATAGATGTAGAAAAGCATCGATTTTCACTTGCAAAAGTAAGATTCGGGGTAAAAATGAACAAAAAATGCAGGACCAAAACCTAAGTTTGAAACTTCGGTTTTGCTGAAAAGCCTGCAAAACCAAAGTTTCAAACTTCGGTTTAGGGCACGTGTGGCAAAAGCTTGACACATGTCAGCCTAGTCACTGTGTAAACGACTAAAGGGGCAAAATCGAAGTTCCAAACTTCGGATTTGCCAAAATCGAAGTTTGAAACTTCGGTTTTACCATTTTCGTAATGAATTTTGTAAAATTTTCATTTTTGCAAGAGACTTTAATAAAATTTCTATTAAAAAAAAAATCGATCCTATAGTAAGGGTTCTCATTAATTTTAGGCTCATTAAAATTTTAAGAACCCAAATAATCAAAATTATATTATACTTTTATCCTATTAATAAGACCACTGTTCATGGAGGTCAATAAGTGCTAATTAGTGTTAGTTTTTTTACTGTATTATTATTAAACCCACAGCTATTATCTGTTTTATAATATCTGTTCCATTTAATAATTCGATGTTATGTTTGCTCAGTTGGTCAGTGTTGGTTTGCATTAGCTTTTCACCCCCGTTCGATCCCAACATCTATTTTTTCCCCAAAAAAACATTAAAAAAGGGGAAATTTTATTTAGTGCGATCTACACGTGGGGGTATTCTACAAAAAAAGCTTATACGTGTTCTTTTTGGGATATCCTCTTAAATAGTTTTATTTTTCCAAATTTCTTCACTTTTTCCCTTGCTCAGCTTTCCACCTTCATCTTTAGATTTTTTTTTTTAAATAGTAGTAATTTTTGTTAAGATGTTTTCAAAAATAGAAAAAATAAATTTTTTTTTTGTGACAAAAATGGTAAAATCGAAGTTTGAAACTTCGGTTGAAACTTCGGTTTTGCCAAATATCCGAAGTTTCAAACTTCGAATTTGCTTTTTATTTTTTTTAACTCTATGCTTATATACTTGATGGGTAAAAAAAATCCAACTGAAAACATTGACCGTTGGATAATGTCATAATATATGCTCCACTAGAAGTTCTACACATTGACCGAGATTAAATATAAAGAAGACTTAAATATGAGGACTTAAATATGAGATACGTGGATATGGTCAATACCAAACAATTTTTAAATTTATGTTCTTTTATTTCATCAAAAGAACCCGTCAAAAAAAAAGAACCCGTCAAATCTCAGCATAGATGCTATAAAATTTTATATATACTTCGCGGGATGCGTGAAGCGGAGAAGCATGGATAGCATTTCATGAATACACCCATTAATTATATAGACTTAGCGTCAAAAAAAAAAAAAAACAATTCCGAAGTTTCAAACTTCGGATTTGGCAAAATCGAAGTTTCAAACTTCGGTTTTACCATTTTTGTCAAAAAAAAATTACTTTTTCTATTTTTGAAAACATCTTAACAAAAATTACTATTTAAAAAAAAAATCTTCTTCATCTGCTTATTGTACAAGGTTCTTTTCCTTTTCTTATTTTTTAAGTATTTTGTTTCAATCATTGTTTATTATATCTGTTGGCTTCAATCGACTGTGCTTCCGACCTTCAACAATGGATTGTGCTTCAGACTGATCATATACATACGCATGTATATGTATATTTGTAGTGCGAAAAGCTACTTAAAGACAAAAGACACAAGATATTAAACCGCGGTAAATATAAATGTACGCGGTGAGACTGCGCGGAATATTAAAGAGTGCGTAGACTTCTCGCAGTACTTGTGCGGAATGCCTAAGTGCGCGTACATCTTACTTCCGCGTAGATCTCAAACCTATAAATAGGGAGCTTGGCCTCTCATTTGTTGTTGTTGATTCTGGAAGGATTGCCCTAGCCATATTGATCTCTCTTATGAATTCACCCGAGACTTGATCTTTGTTGGCTAAGGTAATTTACGAAGACCGGGACATGGTTGTTGATCGTTTAGCACTTAACGAAATATGACAATAAGGTCCCCAAATCCTAATCGACATCCTTTGTACCCCATCATTGCACTCAATCCTTAATTAGCCTTTATTGGATAATCTAGGATTGATCAATTGGCGCCATCCGTGGGACACGAATAGAATTGAAATGAGAAATTCACGTTCGTTTTAATCGAGCTATTAAACTCATTTCTTAATTCTAATCGTGTTATTATCTTTGCTACATTGCAGTTAAGTGTTCTTGATCAAAAAGAAGCGAAAAACTTGAAAGTGTTTTTGCGTAAAAATGACTACGTGCAACAAAAAGAAGAGTACAAGCACTATAGGTGCATCTGACCCGAAATATGCCTCGAATTTTGACTTTCAAGCAAGTCCTGAAGTTAGCCAAAAAACTAAAGAGTTACTTACAAAGGCATCCGCAAACGCCAAAGTAAATGAAGAAACACAATCAAACGTTATGATCGAAAAGATGAACATGGCAAAACGGAATGTCCGACAAGCGCGTGAGGAACAAAAAGCAGAAGAAATGAGGTTAAAATTAGCCTCTACAAGTGCACAGGCAAAGGCGGACAAAAGTCCAGTCAATGAAAGCAATGCGCGTAATATCACTGAAAACGCGGAAAAGGAAATGCCCAAAAAGACTGCAAAAAGAGTGCTTACGCCCTTAGAAGCAAAACAATTATTGAGGGAAAGAGGTTTTGATCTCCACATCCCAAACAACTATGAATGGCCGCTCAATGATATATCACCAAATGCGCAAAGATTAATGCTAAATCATGATAAAAGCGCGAGGGATGAAATTCTAGACCAAAATGCTTTTGGTTCGCCAGTATTAATTTTAAAGAAGGCAAGAAGCACTAAAACTCTATTGCAGAATTCTGATAATTCTGAAAATTCTGGAAGTGATCAAGAGGTGGTTGAAATTAAAACGCAAAAGACCTCCCACGTCCGTTCCACATTGTTTTGTAGAAGGAGAAACATCTCAGGCCGCAAAAATGGAGAATGCGCAGACATTTTTGGCGGATATGTTCAAGAAGTTGGCACCAAAAGATATGCAACACAAGTTTGAACGACCAATGTTATTCAGCAAATGATTGAAAAGTATTGCGCGGATAACAAAGAAGCGCGGCCAAAAAAGGCAACTGAAATAACGTTCGCAATAGACAAGTTTATAGAGCACATATCTGATTACATGATTACTACACAACCCATTGTGCCCATAACTCTGGGTGTATACTCGGGGTTAACAGATCCGCTCGACTTTTTGCAGAGATTCGAAGGAGTTGTAAGCACATATAATTGAGATGAACCGGTTACGTGCAGCGTATTCCCAATGGTGCTACAAGGCTTAGCGCGTGAATGGTTTCACAATTTAAACGCAAGAAGCATCGTCGGATTTGTGGACTTAAGAGAAAAATTCCTTTTGCAATTTCAAAATCTGTTGCCACAAAAGAAGACGCACATTGAGTGCCATGATATCAAGCAAGGCTTCAAAGAGACGTTGGGAAGTTTGTTGACAAGATACATTTATGAATGCCAGAAAATCTCAAACCTCAATGAAGACCAGAAAATTTCTGGATTTGTGCATGCGATAAATCCGCAGAAGCACCCAACTCTTGTACGTCGTTTACGAAGAGATGTACCGCATAATTTTGCCAAAGTAATGCAAGAGGCATATGACTATATTCGCTGTGGAGAAGACAGCAATATAGTGCAAAATTGTAGTTGGCGCAAGGACAGGAGTTGGCGCGATGATAATGATACATACCGTGATGGTAACGGGGATGGGTATCGTGATTATAACCGAGGATCTGGGCAGCAACGAAGAAATAATAATGGTGGAAATTGGCGCAATGATCGACAGCGCAACAATGGGGATGGTGGCAATCAAGGTTATAATAACCGTGACAGGAATTACACGCGAAAGTGGAATAATGATTCCTTTGCCATCATCCAAACATTATCAAAAGCGCCAAAAGAGATACTTCTACAAGAGCGTGTTGCTAAGGCATTTCCAGACCCTCCGCAGTTGAGTGATAATAATAGACGTGACAAGTCTAAATTTTGTATCTTTCATGATGATTATAGTCATGATACAAATAGATGTCGCGACCTTGTTGAGCTAATTGCAAACACGGTCGGGCAAGGGAAATTGAATCATCTGTTACTTAGCAAAGAAACGAGCACAACAGATGCAATAGCTATACCCGCATTGGCAAGCACGCCAACGACACCAAATGTTAATACAGTGGTACAACAAGAACGCAAAGCACCCGCAGTCAGAAACTTGGGTGCAAAGGTGGTAGGCAAGAAGGATAGCTTGCAAGAAATTCAAGTAATCAATATGGTGAATATTAATGGTAATGCGCAAAAGCAGAAACCTTTTGAAGACTATGAAAAATGGCAGGTCGATCCAATAACTTTTACGCCGATAAAAGATTGCGGATAGTCGGAGGAGCCAATAGTAATATCGTGCAAAATTGCGGGAGTTGGTATACAAGTAATGAAAGTGCATGTTGACAATGGAAGTAGTGTTGATGTTATGTACAATCAATGTTTCCGCAAACTACCGAAAGATATTCAGTCAAAACGCAAGTCAACCGCAATGTCTTTGTCAGGTTTTTCAGGAGAATCTGTGTCGCCTATAGGGCAGTTGGAGTTAGAAATTGAAATCATGGATGAGCAAAATGCAATGTTAGTGCGCAAGGCCTTCTTAAATCTGTATGTCATGAACACTGTGTCATGCTTTAATATTCTTCTAGGGCGCACGACTGTGTGTAAGCTGGGTATAATTTCCTCAACAGTTCATGGCATGGTAAAATTTGCAACTTCCTAAGGTATTGCGACGGTTACATCTGCGATTCCAGAACCATTATGCGCATCTATAATGGTGGATGAAAATATTGGAACAGAAGGCCATGTTGATGTTGCTAACGCAGATGTGATGATGATCAAATGATTTTGATAACATAAATTTGAAGTTTAAATGAGATGTTATAACACAAATGTTGTTAGTGCGAATGTCAATAGTATTTGTTGAAGACACTATTGTTTAGAATTGGGTATTATGGAATATGGCAAATGTATCTTGGCAATGTATGGTGCTTGTTAAATAAAAGAATGTGAATAAATAAAGAAAGTTTTTTGGTTTCTATTTTGATGCCATTATACGCGGGCAAAGTTATATTGCGCAAACTGCGATAGTGATAGTTGATACGTAACATGGCAAATTATGCATGTTGACTTCACGAAATAATGAAAATTTTTAATAAATACGGCATAAGTGATGGAAAAGCCCACTTAATGCAGAATTATAATAAGATTTAGTGTGCAATTGATCACGTGAAAATAATGCTATTGTAGTCAGTAGCCCAAGTATTGTAAAACCGCATTTATGGTCTTATGTGAAATAAATAATGATCGGAAAGATATGCTTACGTGAAACTTGTTGACTTGAAAACATTGCATAAGTAACAAGCTTGTAATTGTGTAAGTGATGGTAAAGCCCACTTATTGTTTCATTAAAACAATTGAAAAGTGTATGCGAAAAGATTGATACTTATAATTTTCCCAAAGTATTTGACTTAGCAATACTTAGATGCTTCGCATAAAACATATATTTGCCTAAGGATCATTTCGACGGACTTAGAAGATTCATAATGTGCAAAAGCACGTGCAAACAGGTTGTTTCGCATAAGTAATTGTTTGTTATGTGCACAATAATAATCAATGAAATTGTAAAGGACAATGCTAGTAATTATGTATATTGATAAAGTACTTAAGCGCTATAAAAGTAAACAGTTGCAACTAATAAGAAAATATTATTGATAAAACCGCGTAAGCTGGCGGTTACAAGTTACAAAATAAAACGCAAAGTCTATTTCGAAATAACTAAGAGATTACAATTTTAACTGCATAACATCTTTAAAAGTGACGTCTTCCTGGTTGCTGAACGCGATAAGCTCGGGAATGTCAATACGCTCTACCGCTTTGCTGGTTTCTGCGTAAATGTCTTTCGCAACCTCTATATCGCAGATCTCCTTCTCAATCATTTCTGGATATGGTGCACCAATACCATACGTAGCTGAGATTGTGGCCAAAAACTCGCAACGTTCACGGAGTTTAACCGCGTTGAGATATGATTGAAATTTCTCAGTAACGGGCTTAGAATCCATGATTTTATGACCAAGTTCGGGTAAGTAGGCGACAAGCTTTTTAAACTGATCATTTGTGGTTGGAAGCTGAGATTGAGATTCTGCGGCTGTGATAAGAGTGGTGACTTGAGCCTCAGAAGCTTTGAGTGTGGTCTGCGCAGCTTCAAGTTCTTTCTTTAACTTCGCATTTTCTTTCTCAAGTCGTGAAGCTTTTTTGCTAGCTTGCTTTGCTGCATTGGTTTGCGCTTCAACTTCATTGACTAAGCTATCGTGGCGGCGAATGTCGTCAACCAAGAAACACACTGTAGAGTAGCAATTCTACACTCTAGCATTTTCCATAGTTTCATCGTCGATTTTGTGCAGCTCTGCAAGAATGTCTTCAGGGACTGCGTGGCCAAGTTGCTTGATCTGATCTGCGGCTATTTCTCTTTCAATATCAACATGTTCGCGAAGATGGTCGAATTTCACAGATGTGATCGGACTTGGTGGTGCAAAAGTTTTGCCAAAAACATCATAAGGGATATCTTGGGATATGTTGAATTGAGGTCCCTCATGTTCTTGAGAACTTTTAGTGAGATCAATAACCTCTGCGCAAAATAATCAATAAAAAGTTATTAAATAAATGCAGTAAGAATGCGAAGGAAAAGAAGAAAAGCATGAGTGAGTAAGTCGCATACCTTCTTCAGATTCATCGCGGGTAGCGCGTTTAGTGCGTTTCTTTGCCGTTGTTGCAGGATTAGCCGCATCGCTTTTACGTTTACCTTTCTCATGGCCATCAGGGATGATATTAGTATTTATCAATGGCTCCTCAATATCAGTAGCTTCATTTCCATCCTCTAGAGAGCGGCGGTATGAGGTGAATCCTTTAATGTCTTTCTCGCGCATAAGCTCTGAAAGAGGAATCTCTGCGAAAATAGAGCAAGTGCGTTAATAATAATAACATGTAAAGATGTAAATATATCGAGAATAAATCATAAAATGATGCAAGCATACCATGGTGAAGCATACCATCACCATCTGCCTCTTTGAAGATGCCTATTTGATTGGGCCACAGCCAATGAGTTGAAACTCTTCCTACGTGAAGAGGCACCATCCCATATGGGCGGATTTGTAAGCGTGCATTTGTAACTAGCTTTAAAGTTTCTTTTTGATATTCATCAAGTTCAACGCGGTCTTTGCTATTCTATGCAAATGCGGCTGCCCAAGTATCAACGTTTTGGTATTCGCGAAGGGCGGTCTTTTTGACAAAAAAAAAGGACTGTTGCCAGTTGCCAACATTTTCTTTAGGAGTGTCCATCACTCCATGGCGGCACTTAAGTGTAAACCAGCTTGCATCATGCGTAAGAATGGTGGAAAACCTACGAAAGACATCTAATGAGACTGGCCTATTAATCGCGTTGCAATACATTTCAAAAAGAATGAGCTTTGTAATCGCGTTAGGATGAAATTGTCCAGGGCTCACTGCAAAGAACTGGCACGCACTTAGAAAAAAGTCTGTAAGAGGAAACCTAAGGTTACCCAAAAATAGCGAAGTTTCGTAAATGGCAAAATAATCTTTTGGTGGATTGTTGGCCTTGATACCCTCCGAAGGTGCAATTGGCTCAAATATATCAAGCATTGGGTAATTGAGCTTGATTTACGTAAGTTTTTCATCTGTAATGAGTGAGTCTAAATCATTAACAGATGGACCAGAAACGGATGAAGAAGGAGATGCAGACATGATGAAATAAGAATAAAACACAAAAACTATGTGATTAGAAGTATGCAAAATAAACGCAGAAATTTGATGAATATGATAAAAATTATGAATGCACCTTTTTGAGAGAGAAAATAGCAAGAGAAAGTGAGCTTTGAAATGTGTGGCTACATCCTGTATTTATACCCTCAAGATTGCAAAGTGCCGTTTATATGTAATCATCACAAATCAACGGCTATTAAAATGCGTCAGAATATCAACGGCTAAATATATAGCCGTTAGAATAAATGATAAGACGCAGATGTTTATTTGAAAAATATGCGTAACTGTGTGTGAAAGTGTAAATATGCGAATACTTTTTGAAGATCACGGAAACTACAATTTTTATTTTTCAGAGTTTATTGTCTTACATTTTCTGCAAAAATGTAACACAATAAGCTGGGGGGACTTGATCATATACATACGCATGTATATGTATATTTGTAGTGCGAAATGCTACTTAAAGACAAAAGACACACGATATTAAACCGCGGTAAATATAAATGTACGCGGTGAGACTGGGCGGAATATTAAAGAGTGTGTAGGCTTCTCGCAGTACTTGTGCGGAATGCCTAAGTGCGTATACATCTTACTTCCGCGTAGGTCTCAAACCTATAAATAGGGAGCTTGGCCTCTCATTTGTTGTTGATTCTAGAAGGATTGCCCAAGCCATATTGATCTCTCTTGTGAATTCGCCCGAGACTTGATCTTTGTTGGCTAAGGTAATTTACGAAGACCGGGACATGGTTGTAGATCATTTATAGGGATGGCATCGGGCCGGGTTTGGGCCGGGTTTAAGTAATCCCGGACCCAGACCCGATAAGGAAAACTAGTCCCAAACCCGGACCAAATACCCAACGGGTAAACGGGTTTACTAACTAGCGGGTAAACAGGTTTACCCGCAGGTAAATGGGTACCCGTTTACTTTTTTTTTTAGCAAATAAATACATTACCAAAAGCATATACAATCTATAACTCTGTAAATTATCTGCTTTATTTATATGTGTATATTTGTACAGTATATATTATTTTCTATTTCCAATTATTATCACTATCAATTTTTAAAATATTTTTATAAATCAGATTCTTGATTTGAATGCAAATGAAAATGTGAAATTGATAGATGATAAATAAATATATAAATTCATATTGACCTTGTAATCAACATATTTTTTAATTTAATTTTTGTTATTATTCATTTTTAATTATTATTATTGTTATTATTATTATTATTATTATTATTATTATTATTATTATTATTATTATTATTATTATTATTATTATTATTATTATATTATTATTATTATTATTATGCGGGTATACGAGCCGGGTAAACGGGCCGGGTAGACGGGTCTTTATTTAAACCCAGACCCGAACCCGAACCCGAACCCGAATATTTTTTGAAAAACAATCCCATACCCGGCCCGAGACCCGTAGACCCGGACCAAAAGGTCCCAAAATCCTAATCGACATCCATTGTACCCCTCATTGCACTCAATCCTTGATTAGCCTTTATTGGATAATCTAGGATTGATCACAGACCTTTAACACATTATTCGTTCTAGATATTAAATGCGTGAATTTTTTACAGTACAATGTGGATGTATAGTTCATCTAAGTACAATGTTTAATGTTTAATTGAATTGAATTTTCAGATTGAAATCAATGAAAAAGTATGAATTTCTTTTTTAATTGACTTTATTTTTTTTCTTAATGTTTTGTGGGTTGAAAAAGGGTTATCTTAGTAGGAAGATATTATCTTCTTAATTATTTGTAAGTAAGAAGCGAGATATAGGTCTGCATGACAGTAAAACTACAAACTTTTTTTTTTTTTTTTTTTTTTTTTTTTTTTTTTTTTTTAAAACAAAAAAACAAAAACGGCCGTAGATACTACAAATTAGTAAAATTGCATCTTCAAATTGTAAAGTTATACTAATGTGCGGAAAATTATTTAAACTACATGCACTCAAGTTGTAGTTGAGTTTTGTTTTTTAATGATTCAAGTGTATCATTACATACATGATATACTGTCTATGTCGTTTCTATTGATTGGAACTTACAACATCTGCACAGTCCTAAAACCATTGTGGTGATGAAATCAATAAATACGTTTATATTGTTGTGGTTGTGGTTTCTTTTTATGTAAATGATATTAATGGTAAATTTTATGTTCTCATTGTAATTTTGTTTCCAGTTGCGAATCCGGTTGCATCCGCTGTTTCATTCTGTGCTTGCTGTAAGTAACTACCTTCTTCATTACCATTGTCTTTTTTTTTTTTTTTTTTTTTTTTTTTTTTTTTTTTTTTTTTTGAAAGGCAATGTTAGTGGTTAGAGTTAATTCACGAAAATCCCCCCCCCCCCCCCGAGACTCGAACCCTTGGTCTCCTCGAACACCATGTTAACATGGTGACCAATGAGGCAAAGCCCCATTGGCTTTGTTTATTTTCTTTCATTCTTATCTATTTTATTTTGTGTTCTAATTGCTAACTGTTGTGTGCTGAAACATCTGCATTCCTTGCTTATATTGAAACTTGCATACTATATATATATATATATATATATATATATATATATATATATATATATATATATATATATATATATATATATATATATATATATATATATATATATATATATATATATATATATATATATATATATATATATATATATATATATATATATATATATAGTGGTAGGATCAAGAGGGAAGTAACCATTCGGGGGGAAGCGGGGGGAAGCAAAAAAATTTTTCTTTTTTCTTTTTTTGAAAAAACTTTGTTCACGAACATTATAGATGAGATGAAAATATGAACATTTAGTAGAGACACTTTGTGATAAATGTTTTTATTTTGGCGGGAAAACGCTCGAAGAAGTAATATATAACAATTATCATGTTTTTCGAGCGTATTTTGAGGTTTCAGCTATTGGGGTTTAGATATTAGGGTTTAGATATTAGGGTTTATAGAGTTTAGATATTAGGGTTTAGAAATTTAGGGTTTAGGGTTTAGATTTAGGGTTTAGATTTAGGATTTAGATTGAGTTTTTAACACGAACGGTTTAAAGTTTAGGGTTTAGGGTTTAGGGTTTGGTGTTTTGGGTTTATGGAATAAACCCAAAACCCTAAACCCTAAACTCTAAATCGGGCTAAATTTTACTTCACAAAACATGAAAAAAAAAACGTTCATATTCTTCACTAACAATATTATCTTAAATGTTATTTTTGTCGATCGTTTTCCCGCCTAAATAATAACATTCATCACGAAGTGTCTCTTCTAAATGTTCATATTTTCGTGTGATCTTGATGCCGGAAAAAAAAATTTAAAAAAAAAAAACAAAAAAAAAAATTTTTTTTGCTTCCCCCCGCTTCCCCCGATTGGTTACTTCCTCATTGATCCTGCCCCTATATATATATATATAGTGGCAGAATCAAGAGGGAAGTAACCATTCGGGGGAAGCGGGGGGAAGCAAAAACTTTTTTTTTCGTTTTTTGAAAAAACTTTGTTCACGAACATTATAGATGAGATGAAAATATGAACATTTAGTAGAGACACTTTGTGATAAATGTTTTTATTTTGGCGGGAAAACGCTCGAAGAAGTAATATATAACAATTATCGTGTTTTTCGAGCGTATTTTGAGATTTTAGCTATTGGGGTTTAGATATTAGTGTTTAGAAATTTAGGGTTTAGGGTTTAGATTTAGGATTTAGATTGAGTTTTTAACACGAACGGTTTAGAGTTTAGGGTTTAGGGTTTGGTGTTTTGGGTTTATGAACACCAAACCCTAAACCCTAAACCCTAAACTCTAAATCGGGCTAAATTTTACTTCACAAAACATGAAAAAAAACGTTCATATTCTTCACGAACAATATTATCTTGAATGTTATTTTTGTCGATCGTTTTCCCGCCTAAATAATAACATTCATCACGAAGTGTCTCTTCTAAATGTTCATATTTTCACGTGATCTTGATGCCGGAAAAAAAAATTCAAAAAAAATGAAAAAAAAACATTTTTTTACTTCCCCCCGATTGGTTACTTCCCCATTGATCCTGCCCCTATATATATATATATATATATATATATATATATATATATATATATATATATATATATATATATATGTGTGTGTGTGTGTGTGTGTGTCTATATATATATATATATATATATATATATATATATATATATATATATATATATATATATATATATAGGGGCACGATCAATGGATAAGCTTAAAAGGAGTACAAACGGGATAAGCAAAATAAAATTTTTTTTTTTTGAATGTTTTTTTACATTCATAAATCTGCATTAAAATGCACCTCTAATCAATTTTTTTCATAAAAAAAAAAAAGTTCAAAATCTTTCAAAAATCGATGATGAATGGTAAAATTAACCATTCATCGGGTTAATTTATCATTCATCTTGTTTACGATGAATGATAAAATTAATCAATGCTAAAAAAAGCAGATGAATGGTTAAATTAACCATTCATCTGTTTTTTTTATCATTCATCATAAACAGATGAATGGTTAATTTAACCATTCATCTGGTTTTTTTTAGCATTGATTAATTTTATCATTTATCGCGAACAAAAAGAATGATAAATTAACCAGATAAATGGTTAATTTTACCATTCATCATCAATTTTTACCATTCATCATCGATGTTTACCATTCATCATCGATTTTCGAACGATTTTGTTAAAAAACTTTTTAAAATTTTCTCGTTTTCTTCTATTTACATATTAAAGGATCGTTTTTTTTAAAAAAAAAAAATTTGAAATTTTACTTATCCAGTTTGTACCCCATTTAGTGCTTATCCATGGATTGGTCCACTATATATATATATATATATATATATATATATATATATATATATATATATATATATATATATATATATATATATATATATATATATATATATATATATATAGGGGCATGTTCAAACGAAAACCACAAAAAAGGCGAGAACTACGAGATATAGTTTTTATGCATTTAAATGCAACAAATTACATGCACATGTTAATTAATGCTCATATTATTAACAAACATATATTCATTATCATAAATTACATGTTACATTGTTAGTTATATGAAATGTTCACATGTTACACGAAGAAATATTCACTTGTAAACGAGAAACTATATACTTGATTACATAGATAAAATTTAAGTTTTTTCGGAATATTTTATGTTTATTCTCACTCTTCATCAACAATGATGGGTGATTTAATCTACTCACATGTGAAAATCTTTGTAAATTAAAAGTTCTCCCCTTTTTTGTGGCTCTCGTTTGAACTTCTGACTATATATATATATATATATATATATATATATATATATATATATATATATATATATATATATATATATATATATATATATTGTCCACTTCAAAGAGGCAAAGAAAAAGGAGGTTTGTAAAACCTGATTTGACTGACGTTGGTGAAAGTAGTCGACTTTTTTGAAACATCATCCGTCACTGCAAGACAGATGGCTAGAAGGCATATACTATCTCGACGTAATAGTCTTCAGTTAACTTCTAATAGTGTTAGCAAAAGGGGTGTGTTGTGTGATGGTTCTTCAGGTGTTAGTTCTGTTTTTTATGACGGTTGTACTTCACGTGTCAGGTTCTCATACAACCTAATACTCTCATGCCAATGGAAACTATTACCTGCATACTTGCTTATAACAAATATTCTCATATTTAAAATTTTCATTATTTATATAAGGCATACCATAGCTATTACTTGATTATCTGCTATGAATGACCATAAGATGTATGAATACTAACATGACATTTGATAGTTATATATTATATATGTTACGGAGTATTAGTTAGTCATTTGCTAATCAATAGCCAGTTTCTACTTGATTGATCACCCACAAATATATATAGTGCTTATTTACGTGTTACTCATCATTTACTATTTATATCTGTATACAGAATGGCAGCAATTACCCCTGTTAACCAGAACCAGCTCAGACTAGATGATGCACATGCAATGATTGAAGTTAAGGTCTATAGAATGTGGATCCACAAAAATACACCAGATCAAACACCTAGAGGCTATTGTTGTTTGCTACTAGATATCCAGGTATGTATCTACAATTTGTAATAATAATTAAAGGGTAAGTGTTGACCCATTTGAGTATAAAGGTGTATATTATACCCCATTTGTATAAATATGAGATTTGGAAATTGCAAACACGTTTAGAATCCAATTTTGGACTTAGAGAATGATTATAGGTCAATTCAGTACGTTGAGAAGGAATTTAGGTTGTTAAGCCAATTATATAGTTATTTTAAAAAAATGTTAAAATGACTCTCGGCCTTACTTTGCGGGATCGTAAGTTAAAAATTGTTAAGTTTTGATGAAAACTACTAATTGGGATAGAGAGTAGAACCGACAAGCTTCAAAACGGTATAAGATATGTTTAAGTTTGTAGAGTCTAAACGGGTCTTAAAATGTCACCAAAAAGCAATATTGCATATGCTAAAATGTTAACATCAGTTAACAAAATATTGTTTTTTTCATTGCTTATTAATGTGATAATTAGAAACATAATTCGTTGCAATTATCAATTTACAAGCTAACGTTGCAAATATTTCAAGGAAATGCTATGCAAGCAAATATGGACTGCCATGATTTTCTCTCACACTTTAACAAAATTCTTAAATTACACTCGGCCTACAGGGTGACAGATTTTTTCTGTCAACCTACAAGTACCAATCAACAGACAGTACCAAATGACATTTTTCTAACACTTGGCACAATCGCAAGGATTCAAGAAATTCCCGCAGATGACTTCCCAGACCACTACTTCCAGTTTATATCTTACAGCCAGCTAGACCAACGACTTCCAAGGCCTTCAATCCTAACAGGTATTTGAATATCGATAAACTAAATTACATTATATATGTCAATAAACTAAATTATATATATGATGCACAATGACATATTGTACTAATTACAAGCAGATTATATGGGATGTATACAACACATCGAGAACCAAATAACCCACGGGACTCCAAATACAAGGAAAAAACACAACGTGACATACGATTAATCAATCTCAGGTAAATACACAACTTCTGAAAATTCTTACACTTACAAATAGATAATACATTTATATAAACACTCCAATAACAATAACCATATACACAAACACAGTGACGAAGTCATCACCCTCACACTATGGAATGAACAAGCAACCAACTTCAGAGCCGACGAATACAAGCAAATGGAAAAACCAGTGATACTGGTAGTAAGTTCTTGCTGGGTAAACAACAACAATGGTAAGCTTCAAACTTATAAATTCATTTACAGTATAACATTTTTTAGAACATAACAACCATTTTGATATCGCTCAAAAAGCCACGTTTTACCCCCGATATTAAGCCCAAAAACCATAAAGGTTTAAACTTTATTGCCAAAAGTGGCAGGTATTTGCTTCATTTTGTAGGTTTAGTAATTACGAAGGCAATGCAAAAAGAATCGAAGAAAACTGACTTAAAACGAAGAATCTAGACCGAAAACGGCAAAATATCAGAAGACACTCAGAAAAACGGCCTGCCAGTGAAGAAGAAAAACAGCCAGCCACACTATAGTGGACGGCCTGCCTGATTGAAAATGGCCTGCCAAGAAAACTGGCTGCTTAAACGGGCTGCCATCAAAATGGACGGCCCAACAACAAATTAAACGGGCTCATTAAACGGCTAGCCACCAATTTGGACGGCCTGCCATCAAATTGGACGGCCTGCCATAAACGGCCTGCCAGGCCAGGAGCACTATAAATAGGGCCAGTTTGCTCCATTTGAACACACACTCAATTTTACTTTTCAATTAACTTTTCAATAGTAGTTTAGTTAGTAGTTATTTAGTTAGTTTTTACGAAGGAAAATTTCGGAGTAGTAGCAATCTCGGGCGAATCTGTAATCACTTTTCAGGTTTTAATCTAAACGCTTTTCTTTTTTATTTAAATATGTGTTATTATTATCCATGTTTGAATATGCGTTATGATATTACCATGATAGCTTAGAGTATTCGTGTGTTGCCATGATAGAAACCTAGGCTAGAGTAGTTATGACTTTTTAGTGCGGTTACCGTTGTTACACTGAACCTCTGACTATAGTAAGGCTTGTACGCTAGTATCTTAGGGATTGACCAACCTAGGTTGTGAATGAGACTTGTCCACCCATATGGAATTAGCTACTTCGTAGGACTAAAACCCTCGTTTATTCTGTACCCGAAGCATCTATGAACTCATATGGCCGGTGTTCCCGAGAGGCCCGACCTTATGGGACACGGAACCTAGGAATTGAGACATGAATAACCTAGTATGCCTGATAACTGACCCAAGGAGACCTCTTAGGGCCTGTTATGATCCACTTAGTTGTACCCAATTGTATGTTCCATCTCCCATTGCATGTTCTTGTTTGATTGTTGTTTTAGGACTGGTATTACTATATATTGAGTGCATCTGGTAGATTTCTATCTGTATCATTGTCAGTGTAGCACTGTAGCACTGTAACACTGTATGTAACGACCCTGGATTTTCCAACGTTTAATTAATAATGTTTATTATTAATACTTGTGATTAAATGAATGTATGTTATTACATTTACTTGTTATCGCGATTAACTTTTAAATGCCCGAAACGTCTTTGTGACACACGTACATTGCACGAATAATATTTTAAGATATTATTGACATTCATGATTAAGTTTTATTAATCATTTTGATTAACTATGGCTACTAGTTAATTACTTGGGCTTTTATTGGATTTATTTGTTTAACTACTTAATTGGACTTGGGCTTGTGATTAATGGACTTAAGAGCCCACCCTACTTCTTCAGTGGACTCATTAGCCCATTACTTCCATGTAAGTATCATCATTAAGGTTTAACTAGGTGGTTTGGTTCATGGAATCTAGTTGCTTGCTTAGTTACACACCTTTCCCATAACAAGACACCTTGTAACCAACTTTTAAAGACTTTAACATGCATGATCTAGTGGACTTATCCCTCCTCCCCTTTGATGAGCCAAAACCGTCGGCCATATTGGTCAATGGTAGAGTTCAAATCTTTTTTTTACTACTTGATTCACTAGTATCACTTCACTCTCACATACTCTTCATTTCATACTTCCATTTCTCTCACTTTTCTCTCTAATTCTTGTAAGTAACAAGGTTTCTTTTCTTTCTTTTTTCTTCAAAAACCGAATCCCAAACACTCTTACATTCATCATCATTTACTTGTTAATACTTGTTCATGTTTGTTACTTAGTTACATGAACTTTGTTGTTGTTATTTACTTACATGTTGTTAAGAACCAAACTCTTTAGTTTGATTCTTCATATTATCTTGTATTTACAAGAACACACAAGAACATAAACTTACTAGTTTATGATTCTACCTTTATTGTTTTTAAAAGATGAAAGTTCATGTGTTGTTAAACTCATACTTGTGATTCATGTTTGTAAACTTAAAGTTTACATTCTTAAAGATCAAACTTTGGTTTGAATCTTTAAAGTATGAACAACCATGACTTGTTACTTGTATATTTAGTTTATTACTTCATTTCTTGTACATTTAAATTCGTGTTTGTAGCTTTGATGGTCAAGTGTTACTAGTTAACTTTGATCTCATTTTTCTTGAACAAAAGTTGACTTGAAAGTTCAAGAACATGGAAGTGTAACTCTTTAGTTATAACTTCATATACTTGTGATAGATCTAAGTTCTATAGCTTATGGTCTACTTATTTTGTCATTAACAAAAGCTTGAAAGCTTACATATACTTTACAAGATGAAAATCTAAGTTTTGTAGCTTATAGTTTCATTAAAGTAAAGATTCAAGTATTATTACTTAGGATTTAACTTAATAACTTTAGATCTACACCTTTGGGTCTTGGATCTTCAAGATCTAACTAAGAACTATGTTCTACATCTTAAGATCTTTATTAGTTAGTTTACTTTCAAGTTTGTAGTTCAATATTACTTTTATAGTTCATGTATGTGTTAAATCTAAGACTTTGATGTAACTTTGGTTCATCAAACTACATACAACACTTAATTGAGTTGTGCTACATGTCTTAGACTTACACAAGTGTTATGATAGTGAAACCTTGGTTAATATGATGCAAACACATCAACGAGTTGTACACTTGAAGCTATATGCATCAAGGATGAGAACCGTGATAAGCATCGAGCACCAAAAACCACCGGAACCTACTGTTTTACTATTTCTGGGTCTGATCAGTATGACATGGGCTACTGTAATGTTGATATTCAGTTATCTCTGTTCGATTAGATAACTTTTCATTTAGGACTCGTCTTAATGCGAGTTACGGTTTAGGATATATGGCCCTCCGATCGTCGCTATGTCCTTTTAATGTTGTGCTGAAAATTCTGACCTACTCGCACTTAGACCGTCGCCACGGTCAAACGAAGACGAGTTTGCTTCTGGAATTTTTACCACGAATAAAGGACTCATATACGGAGCCATGGCCACTGGTCTCACCTTATTTCAGTAGGTATAGAGGCCGTGGTGACTGATCCAAATCAGCCTTTGTTTTAAACTACTTTCATGAACGAAACTTACTTTGCACCTTTTGTTTGATGATGAATGATGATGACCCTTAAGACCTAATTTACATAATTTTAAACCTATTGGGACGATTTACTGACTTAGTAACTTTTGACTTAGGTTGAGGACTTTTCGGACCTACGTACTTGCTTACTTTCCCGGACCGACTTTACTACTACTTTATCACTGTGAGTTATAGCATCCCTTTTTACTTAAACTATTTTGGGACTGAGAATGCATGCGTGTTTTATGTTTTACATACTAGGCACGAGTACTTAAACTTTATATATGTGTTGGTTATACAACGGCATAAACTTTCCCTTTAGCTCGGTAACGTTTAGTCATTGGTTTTTGAACCGGTGAACGCGAATCTTAGATATGGATCCATAGGGTTTGACATCCCCACTCGGGCTAGTCACGCTAGCATTTAACGAGTGTTTAATACTTCGTATACATACGCACTCACCAAGTGCACTTACAGGGGGTTATAAACGTTAACTTAGTTACCAAGTGCCCACTGTTAAACATATAATTTATCATACTGTTTTGAAACGCTCCTTGTAGCACTGAAATCTCTTGGCCTACATTACATTACTGTTATACTTAAACTATAGCTCACCAACCTTTGTGTTGACATTTTTAAGCATGTTTTTCTCAGGTGCGTAAGGTTAGCTGCTTCCGCTGTTGTACTAGTCATGCCTCGTAGACTTCCGCTGTGCTTTACTAGAGATGTCACTGCATGAAATACTTTACCTTGCATTCAAACTTTAATACTTTTGAACTGTGTATTTGTAACGACCTTTGGGTCACGTACAATTATTAATTGCTTTTGTTCATTGAAGCATACTTTTGGGTTGTTAAACATTCGATGTTGGTTAAGACATCACTTTTATCATGAATGCACACTTGTTTTGAAAACGCATATAGTGTTTGACCTTGTAATGATCCTGTTGTTGATGGTCCATACATGTTGATTTAGTACGGGGCATCACATTTGGTATCAGAGCATTGGTTGTAGGGAATTAGGATGCATTAGTGAGTCTAAGACCGACCCGAGTAGGATTCACTAATAAGACTAATCTACAACTTGCTTGTTTACTTGTTTCCGATGAACTTACTGTATGCTGCTGCTTACTTTTACTGCTATATGCCGTATGCTACTACATGTTTTCACTACTGCATGCTACTATTTGCTTTCGATTGCATGCTACTCCTGTACGATTCGATATTATTGCCATGCTATTTACTGTTATACATGATTTAGACTGTTGGCCTAATACGTGCTTGCTTTATGACTTACTGACATGGAAAATTTATTTTTCCTTGTTCAGATGTCGGATATTCCACCTGCTATCATTTTGGGCAGTTCAGACTCGTCAGCCACCTCACCTACTGCTGCTGCCGACACACCGATCCCGTTGCCTACTAGTGACCCCGGTGCTTCATCCTCCGGAGCTAGCAGCCATACGCCTGCCCCAGTGGTTACTCTAGACGGAACCCAGGACCCTTCGGAGATTCCAGATCCATCTGCCCCCGGACCCTCGATGTCACAGCCCCACTCCGGTGAGATTGTGATTCCCGCAGAATTCGGGGAAGGTCCATTCCGTAACCGGTATCACCATTGGTGCCGACGCGCCCCTGATGGACGTCTCATTCCGATCAGACCCGCCCGATACCGACAGATTGTGACAACCCGGAAATTTCCAATCAAATTTAAACTTTATCTTTATATTATTCCGACACGATAAGCAAAGTTTGTTAAGTTAAATCTCAAGAATTTTAAACTGTGTTCATACATTCATTATAACCTCGACCAAATTCTGAAGATTCATGAACCGTTATATATAAATAGATATGTATATATATGTATATATATATATATATATATATATATATATATATATATATATATATATATATATATATATATATATATATATATATATATATTATAACTTGAGAATATTAATAAAGTATTAAACGTATATTACTTTACACGAACGCATTTGTTTCAATATGTTTATCGATGGAATTAGAAGATAATATCAAATGATTGATTTATCAGATACATTGTGATATGATTACGGGTCTATGTTATGAGGTCCACTGTGATTTAAGAAATCTATTCTTTTTGACAACATTCGGAAAATGGTAAAGTGATTTATAAGTAAGAACGTGGAGTGTAAATAACTTAGATGTTGGATATCGACAAGTTAAGTAACTCAACATTTTTCATACGTTTATTTAACCTTTGGACTTTATCCCATGCTTCACCAACAGACCGTAATTTAAAAACTTGAAACCTATTATGAATATATATGATTCTACTTTTCTAAAACGTTTTATGATATAACGATTTCCATTATTTTAACCTTTTAACAAAATGATTCTTAAATATATTTAGTTTTGGAAAACAAAATTATCATATTTATTTGATTTATTTTCAAACGTACAAAAACGTTTTTAGTTTAAAAAGAACTTTATTATTAAAACGTATATAACTTTTATAAATATCTAGAACCACTTTTGACAACTCATTACTTAACCAGTATGATAAAGATAACGATATTTATATTTTATTTTATTAAATATAAATAATGATTTAAATTAATTTTATATATATTTATACGCGTATTATACGTACATAGTTTTATACTTTTACTATACTTTAACTTTACCTTTACTTTACTTTTATCTTACTTTAACTTTAATAATTCATTTTAATAATTCATACTTTAATAATTCACTTTAATAATTCATACTTTAATAATTCACTTTAATAATTCATACTTTAATAATTCACTTTAATAATTCAAAAATCTATTATAAATAGAATTCAATAGGTTTCATTATTTCATAGAAACTTGAAATATATTTCTCTAAACTCTCTCAATCGACTTACATATATATATTTACTCAGTATTATTTCAAGATATTATTAGTATACATAAAATGCTATGACGAGGTCATGAGCGTATTATTTCAAAATGGATTTTTCGAGCGGGATAGAGCTAAGGAAAATATGGGTTATAGCTATGGAGGTGATGGGTATGGTTCATGGGTATGCTTGTGAGGTCAATCTAGTGTTTATCGTCTCCGTGCGTCTACGTACCTTTCCTGCAATATTGAATCTCAATATTGATACGTGAGTACTCGTAAATTATTTTTACATATTAATAGTGTATCCCTGACTAGTGCTCGAGAATATAGGATTATGCATGCTTGTACTTTTGATATTGCCCTTAGATAGGTTATGTTGAATCCTGAATTAGTTACACTTGCGGTTGAGATAAGGTATAAGATATGCATGTCCTTGGAAGGCTAGCGAAAAATTGAGAACTTTTCATTTAGATATCGAATGGGTTCGATGAACGGATTAGAAGTTATAGTCAATTGAATTTTTATAAAAATGATTATTATTATCGTCGTTATTATCGTCGTTCTAGTTTTATCTTATTATTATCATTATTAATAAAAGGAATTATCATTAAAAATTGTTATTTTTATTATTATTACTATTGTTATCATCGTTAAAGTTATAATTAGTATTATTATTATTATTATTATTATTATTATTATTATTATTATTATCTTATTATTATT
Source organism: Rutidosis leptorrhynchoides (assembly GCF_046630445.1). Classification (NCBI taxonomy): domain Eukaryota; kingdom Viridiplantae; phylum Streptophyta; class Magnoliopsida; order Asterales; family Asteraceae; genus Rutidosis; species Rutidosis leptorrhynchoides. The sequence continues at coordinate 103,824,732 of NC_092333.1, read as the reverse complement.
ATTATTATTATTATTATTATTATTATTATTATTATTATTATTATTATTATTATTATTATCATTATTAATATATATATCACTATTTAAAAATGGTTATTGTTATTGTTATTGTTATTATTATTATTATTATTATTATCATTAAAATAGTTATTAGTATTATTAATAATATCATAGTAATTATCATTATTAGTATTATTGTAATTAAAACTAATATTAGTAACACCTAATTCTTTTTAGTACTATTATTATTATTATTAGTATTATAAACACAATATAAAAGACGATTAAAAGCTATTAAACGAAACGATTAGGAAATAATGAGTATGAGTATCATGATGAAATTAAAATATTATAAGATATTGATCTAGATAAAATTATCATTCTTATTATTTTTATCATTACTATTATTATTAAAAGTATCGTTAGTATTAAAACTATCATTTTAACAAAAAATATCATTTTAATAGAAATATCATTGTTATTATAAAATATCATTATTATTATCATTTTAAATAGAATTATTATTTTAAAGTTAATATTAAAAAGTATCATAAATATTAAAGTTATCATAATTAGAATTATCGTTTTATTATAATATCATTATTAGTAAATATAAATATTGATATTTTTAAAAGAATAATAATAATTATTATTGCAAAATAATACAACTTTTACTTATTATTATTATCAATGTTATTTTATCAAATAAATATGTAATACAAATAATATAATTACCTTAATAAAACCTATCATAATATTTTTTTTTAAATTAACTTTATAAATTTTATTACTTAAGATATATAAAAGTATATTTTTATATAAAATTTTATTTATTAATAAATGAATTATATTATTTACTCTATTAAATCTTTTAAAAATATTTAAAAATATAAAACGACGATATTTAAACTATATAATAATCATGTATAAATTTTGGAAATCATTTTGAGTCAAATTAACTTTTGTTGATCTTTGCATATTAGTCTCGAGCATTAGGATTGTGGTACACTATGACTTGACCTAATTTGTTAGACAAATATTGACCAGCACATATATATACATAATTAATTTAGGTTCGTGAATCCGAGGCCAACCTTGCACTTGTTCAATGACGTTATATGTATTTTTACTACGAAATACAGTATGGTGAGTTTCATTTGCCTTTTTACCCTTTATATTTTTGGGCTGAGAATACATGCGCAATTTTTATAAATGATTTACAAAATAGACACAAGTACCTGAAACTACATTCTATGGTTGAATTATCGAAATCGAATATGCCCCTTTTTATTAAGTCTGGTAATCTAAGAATTAGGGAACAGACACCCTAATTGACGCGAATCCTAAAGATAGATCTATTGGGCCTAACAAACCCCATCCAAAGTACCGGATGCTTTAGTACTTCGAAATTTATATCATGTCCGAAGGAGGATCCCGTAATGATGGGGATATTCTTATATGCATATTGTTAATGTCGGTTACCAGGTGTTCAATCCATATGAATGATTATTTTTGTCTCTATGCATGGGACGTATATTTATGAGAACTGGAAATGAAATTCGTGTGGTCTATTAAAATGATGGAAATGAATGATTATGATAAACTAATGAACTCACCAACCTTTTGGTTGACACTTTAAAGCATGTTTATTCTCAGGTATAAAAGAAATCTTCCGCTGTGCATTTGCTTGTTTTAAAGATATTACTTGGAGTATTTCATGGCATATTTCGAAGAACGTTGCATTCGAGTCATTGAGTTCATCAAAGATTACTATTAAGTTAATTTATAATTGGATAGTGGATATTATGAAATGGTATGCATGCCTGTCAATTTTCGATGTAAAGAAAGTTTGTGTTTTAAAAACGAATGCAATGTTTGTAATATGTATCATATAGAGGTCAAATACCTCGCGATGTAATCAACTATTGTGAATCGTTTATAATGTATATGAACGGGTCCTTTCAGTTGGTATCAGAGCGGTGGTCTTAGCGAACCAGGTCTGCATTAGTGTGTCTAACTGATAAGTCGTTAGGATGCATTAGTGAGTCTGGACTTCGACCGTGTCTGCATGTCAAAAGTTTTGCTTATCATTTCTAGTCGGAAATCATCTGCTTATCATCCTTAGGAAATTACCTACTTATCATTATTAGTCTAGACACGTCTTGCTACATTAATTGCATGAGTAGTGTATAGACAAAATTCATATCTTAGCGTATCTGCTAAATCATATCTTATCGTATCTATTACTGTAAACTTTGCCTGACATATTTCGTAAATTCCTCCGTAATCTACGAAATCTTTTGATCTATATACATATATGGATATACTATGTAAATAAAATACCATCCGATAGCCGGAAAATCATTTTATATCGAAAAATCCTTTATCTAATCGTACGAAATGGAAGTTGTCATCAGTTCAAGTCACTCAGATTCTGAAATGGAATCTCACTCAAGCTCCGAAAGCAGTGTGACCGGAATGGATCAACCAATCAGTCATCATCTATTCTGGATGAATTGGGGATGGGTTCGTAGTCTCCTCAATCATTGGAGACAAGAAGAAGGCGATCCTTTCCATCCACCACATTGCCCTCTTGACGAAGAACCTGAAGCACTTACCGGCGAACCTGTCCGAAACACCATTTTCTCTCTCATTTCCAGAGTATCTCGTCACGATTATATACTCCATCAAATTCTAGATTTTATTTATCCGCTCGTCCGAACCGACAATCACCCCGGTGTAATAGAAGAAGTCAACGAGCTTCGCGCTCGGGTAGTGGCTTTGGAGAATATGGTGCAAAAACTACAAACACCAGTAGCAGCACCAGCAGCAATACCAGCAGCATAACCAGTACCACCATCATCAACACCAACAGTACCATTACCACCTCCAACCACAACCGCGTCGTAAACCTCAACTTCACAATCTGTCCCACGAGCATCAACGTCATACGCACCATAGATATCAAGGAATACCAGCAACAATAACTGACGATGTATTAATTCATAACTTCATTGGAGAAACATTCCACGAAGATTATGTAATCTCTAAAGTCTTAGAGATTATCTAATCTAGCCCTAACCATAAATCAGTTAAGCGAACCAAAATGATAGAAGGAAGAGTAGAAACCCTGACAAAAATGGTGTGTGATTAACAAGCTAAACTTGTTTTACCAACAGCATCAACAGTACCGTCAGCGTCACCAGCATCATCAGTACAGTCAACATCAGAATCAACAACACCTATAACATCACAAACTCCGTCAGTTCAAGAATCACTGTGGACATCATTACGAATCAATAACGCGTATATTGTATCAAGGAGTTATGAAGAGTTAACTCATTCCCTCTGAAGAAATTATATGTATATTTTATATATACATATTTTGAAATAAAAATAAATCTTTCCGTGCTAAGCTATTGTGTGTGAATCTTAACTACTCGGTTAATTCATCTTACAAATATGCAATAATGTACGTCCTTCACCCGCAACTTAACCATCGTTAACTACAATCTCTGTCTCAATTCAACAAATTCCAATTCATAATAAATCAAGTATATATTTGATTTTACACTTTCATCATCGATGTAACCGAAACTTCTCAGATACCATCACTCGTACTTTGCGAAGTTCACAAGAATTTAACAAAAATCAACATCACGCCTCAACAAATAACGAAGTATTGATTCGTAATTTCAATATTATTGAAGAAATACTTATGTAATCTCTAAAGCCTTCAAGGGATTATTCAATTCTAGTTTCAATCGTAAATCGAATGAGTTTAATTTAGTATTAACTCATTAAAATTTATGTTATGTCTGAGGAGAATATATACATATATATTTTCACAAAGACTGTAATAAAATTCTTATGTAAAAAATATTAATTGTGAAATTTTTTAACGGGTAGGTAATACCCGAGAGATATATATATATTCACAATTAATATGTTACATTCTTCGAATCTGATCAAGCAAATTATCAACTATACTTCCTACTTTCACAATAATATACATTCTTTCATAGAGATCAAAACAACCATACTCATTCAAACCCAATTACAAATTTTGATTTTGAAACCTCAGAATTCAATTCGAGATATAACCGGTATCATCACTTTTAGATTCCTACATCTTTCAAAGCTATACTTTGACTTCAAAACTGTGTTAGAACATCAAATGTATATTAACGATTACAATCTGTGTTCAAACCCTTCGAAAATATCTGAAGACACTTCAAATAATGAGCAATCGAGATGATGATCCAACCACATATTACCCACAGTTAGGTACTTAAAAAGCACTCGAAACCAAAGTCATAATTCCACACATATCTGTGTCAGATTCTTTGGCATTTATTAGCAAAAATAACTTTGCAATTCCTTTTCAAAGTAGCCAATTTTGTCACAGCTCCAGCAAGTCAACTTCGACTTTTCAGTCAGACTAACCTTATTATAACCTTGAGATATACACCATCGTTACCAGGGAACCTTTTACATCCCACCACATTATTAGCAGATGTACCAACAACTTCATTACCCTTTGACTTTAACCTCTCCAAAAAGTCATTATAGTTATTCATTGAAACCCCACCATTTACTCATTAGCATCTTGTAACAAGAATTGGCATACGAATCATCGGGAATTAGCAATCATTAATTTGAAATCTCGCAGCATGTCTACGCCAACAGTTATATGTGTACGTACAACGTCTATCTCCTAGACTTACATACTTTGAATGTGAAGTTTCTGAAAAACACCTTGAACTGTGAACTAGTTCTTGAAATGCTGACGAAGCAGCAACAACTGTAAACGATCTTAACAGTAAAAAGTTTGATGATAAAGAATAGTGTATTGGCAAAGCTCAGAAAAAGAGAAGTTTTGGAACTGGAAAACGGATTGAGCAAAGTATGAAAGAGGCTGTGGACAAATCACAAGGGCAAAACGTGCCTTCAAAGAATCTAAATGATTCAGTACCTACTGAAGTCATTAAAGGAATACCTTGCTCTTGACTCTAAACCCCTGCGAACAATATTCTTCATCATCCTCTGATATTAGAAATTCTAAGATATCATCATATCTTTCATTATAAATATCCTCCATATTTCTGAAGATATTTTCTTAATTATTCTTATCCAAAATCATTTACCTCTTCGCGCTATCTGTATTACATCATAAAAGAAACTATTTTAGTTTCTAAATTCTGAAACATTCGAGTTTAAAATAGGATTTTTTTTTTTGAAGTAGTATTGGGAGCTGAAGCATGAGTTAGTATAATATAATGACACTTGATCAACGTGATTATATTACAGTAATTCATGCTGAGTTTCTAAATGGAACGTAATGATTCACAGATCATAACGTCATCATGTGCCATGTTACACGACTCCTATATTCTATTTAATCTCTAAAATATCAAGAAAATATTTCTTGATGATTCGGTCTTTTCTAGGGTATTCTGGTAATTTAACAAATCAAGATCGTGCCATTACAATTTCCTTCTTAGAACATTAACTATGTTCATTCAGAAATTCATATCTACGAATTCTGGACCATTACATACGGTGCTTAATCTCAAGAAGAGGAAACGAAAGAATGAAGCTCCGAAATAGAAAGAGTAGTATAAATCGCAGCAAATAGAAGGGAGCATTAACTGTGGATGACAATAATTATAGAAGACAGAAGCAGGGACTTCGAAATATAAAGGAGGATATAAAGCCCGACGACGACCCAGAAATTATAAACCATATATATCGATGCATATAGCAATATAAAGACATGGGAGAACTAAAAACACTATAAAACTAAGAGTATAGTAAAAGTAAATAGATTCTTCCGGTGGCAGATGAAAGAAAAGAATAACAGATATGAAAGTTAGGAGTATATCAAGAATCAGAACTGGATGGAGCATATTAGTAAATAAAAGGTGTGAGTTGTGGAAATAAGGAAACGAAGGGGGTGGATATATAGTAAAATATCCGACAGAGCAATCAAAACATATTATCGCATTTAATCAAAGCTGATCTTAACTTCCTTAATTTTCGAAGAACCAAATCTTATTACGAAGATTTTCTCTAAATTCCTTGAATTTCGAAAATCAACCGTGACTATGTCATTGGTTAAAAAGAACGTGCATTTACTCATTTCATTCTTTTGTGATAACTTCACTCGTACCCTTCACAAAAATCAAATTGCTTTATCTATATTACTTGATGATAATAAAACTCTAATTTTCAACTCGTATACGTCATGAAAACATACTTATTGTCAGCCATGACCATTCCATTCAAATTTTGGGACGAAATTTCTTTAACGGGTAGGTACTGTGACAACCCGGAAATTTCCAATCAAATTTAAACTTTATCTTTATATTATTCCGACACGATAAGCAAAGTTTGTTAAGTTAAATCTCAAGAATTTTAAACTGTGTTCATACATTCATTATAACCTCGACCAAATTCCGAAGATTCATGAACCGTTATATATAAATAGATATGTATATATATGTATATATATATATATATATATATATATTATAACTTGAGAATATTAATAAAGTATTAAACGTATATTACTTTACACGAACGCATTTGTTTCAATATGTTTATCGATGGAATTAGAAGATAATATCAAATGATTGATTTATCAGATACATTGTGATATGATTACGGGTCTATGTTATGAGGTCCGCTGTGATTTAAGAAATCTATTCTTTTTGACAACATTCGGAAAATGGTAAAGTGATTTATAAGTAAGAACGTGGAGTGTAAATAACTTAGATGTTGGATATCGACAAGTTAAGTAACTCAACATTTTTCATACGTTTATTTAACCTTTGGACTTTATCCCATGCTTCACCAACAGACCGTAATTTAAAAACTTGAAACCTATTATGAATATATATGATTCTACTTTTCTAAAACGTTTTATGATATAACGATTTCCATTATTTTAACCTTTTAACAAAATGATTCTTAAATATATTTAGTTTTGGAAAACAAAATTATCATATTTATTTGATTTATTTTCAAACGTACAAAAACGTTTTTAGTTTAAAAAGAACTTTATTATTAAAACGTATATAACTTTTATAAATATCTAGAACCACTTTTGACAACTCATTACTTAACCATATGATAAAGATAACGATATTTATATTTTATTTTATTAAATATAAATAATGATTTAAATTAATTTTATATATATTTATACGCGTATTATACGTACATAGTTTTATACTTTTACTATACTTTAACTTTACCTTTACTTTACTTTTATCTTACTTTAACTTTAATAATTCACTTTAATAATTCATACTTTAATAATTCACTTTAATAATTCATACTTTAATAATTCACTTTAATAATTCATACTTTAATAATTCACTTTAATAATTCAAAAATCTATTATAAATAGAATTCAATAGGTTTCATTATTTCATAGAAACTTGAAATATATTTCTCTAAACTCTCTCAATCGACTTACATATATATATTTACTTAGTATTATTTCAAGATATTATTAGTATACATAAAATGCTACGACGAGGTCATGAGCGTATTATTTCAAAATGGATTTTTCGAGCGGGATAGAGCTAAGGAAAACATGGGTTATAGCTATGGAGGTGATGGGTATGGTTCATGGGTATGCTTGTGAGGTCAATCTAGTGTTTATCGTCTCCGTGCGTCTACGTACCTTTCCTGCAATATTGAATCTCAATATTGATACGTGAGTACTCGTAAATTATTTTTACATATTAATAGTGTATCCCTGACTAGTGCTCGAGAATATAGGATTATGCATGCTTGTACTTTTGATATTGCCCTTAGATAGGTTATGTTGAATCCTGAATTAGTTACACTTGCGGTTGAGATAAGGTATAAGATATGCATGTCCTTGGAAGGCTAGCGAAAAATTGAGAACTTTTCATTTAGATATCGAATGGGTTCGATGAACGGATTAGAAGTTATAGTCAATTGAATTTTTATAAAAATGATTATTATTATCGTCGTTATTATCGTCGTTCTAGTTTTATCTTATTATTATCATTATTAATAAAAGGAATTATCATTAAAAATTGTTATTTTTATTATTATTACTATTGTTATCATCGTTAAAGTTATAATTAGTATTATTATTATTATTATTATTATTATTATTATTATTATTATTATTATTATTATCTTATTATTATTATTATTATTATTATTATTATTATTATTATTATTATTATTATTATTATTATTATTATTATTATCATTATTAATATATATATCACTATTTAAAAATGGTTATTGTTATTGTTATTATTATTATTATTATTATTATCATTAAAATAGTTATTAGTATTATTAATAATATCATAGTAATTATCATTATTAGTATTATTGTAATTAAAACTAATATTAGTAACACCTAATTCTTTTTAGTACTATTATTATTAGTATTATAAACACAATATAAAAGACGATTAAAAGCTATTAAACGAAACGATTAGGAAATAATGAGTATGAGTATCATGATGAAATTAAAATATTATAAGATATTGATCTAGATAAAATTATCATTCTTATTATTTTTATCATTACTATTATTATTAAAAGTATCGTTAGTATTAAAACTATCATTTTAACAAAAAATATCATTTTAATAGAAATATCATTGTTATTATAAAATATCATTATTATTATCATTTTAAATAGAATTATTATTTTAAAGTTAATATTAAAAAGTATCATAAATATTAAAGTTATGATAATTAGAATTATCGTTTTATTATAATATCATTATTAGTAAATATAAATATTGATATTTTTAAAAGAATAATAATAATTATTATTGCAAAATAATACAACTTTTACTTATTATTATTATCAATGTTATTTTATCAAATAAATATGTAATACAAATAATATAATTACCTTAATAAAACCTATCATAATATTTTTTTTTAAATTAACTTTATAAATTTTATTACTTAAGATATATAAAAGTATATTTTTATATAAAATTTTATTTATTAATAAATGAATTATATTATTTACTCTATTAAATCTTTTAAAAATATTTAAAAATATAAAACGACGATATTTAAACTATATAATAATCATGTATAAATTTTGGAAATCATTTTGAGTCAAATTAACTTTTGTTGATCTTTGCATATTAGTCTCGAGCATTAGGATTGTGGTACACTATGACTTGACCTAATTTGTTAGACAAATATTGACCAGCACATATATATACATAATTAATTTAGGTTCGTGAATCCGAGGCCAACCTTGCACTTGTTCAATGACGTTATATGTATTTTTACTACGAAATACAGTATGGTGAGTTTCATTTGCCTTTTTACCCTTTATATTTTTGGGCTGAGAATACATGCGCAATTTTTATAAATGATTTACAAAATAGACACAAGTACCTGAAACTACATTCTATGGTTGAATTATCGAAATCGAATATGCCCCTTTTTATTAAGTCTGGTAATCTAAGAATTAGGGAACAGACACCCTAATTGACGCGAATCCTAAAGATAGATCTATTGGGCCTAACAAACCCTATCCAAAGTACCGGATGCTTTAGTACTTCGAAATTTATATCATGTCCGAAGGAGGATCCCGGAATGATGGGGATATTCTTATATGCATATTGTTAATGTCGGTTACCAGGTGTTCAATCCATATGAATGATTATTTTTGTCTCTATGCATGGGACGTATATTTATGAGAACTGGAAATGAAATTCGTGTGGTCTATTAAAATGATGGAAATGAATGATTATGATAAACTAATGAACTCACCAACCTTTTGGTTGACACTTTAAAGCATGTTTATTCTCAGGTATAAAAGAAATCTTCCGCTGTGCATTTGCTTGTTTTAAAGATATTACTTGGAGTATTTCATGGCATATTTCGAAGAACGTTGCATTCGAGTCATTGAGTTCATCAAAGATTACTATTAAGTTAATTTATAATTGGATAGTGGATATTATGAAATGGTATGCATGCCTGTCAATTTTCGATGTAAAGAAAGTTTGTGTTTTAAAAACGAATGCAATGTTTGTAATATGTATCATATAGAGGTCAAATACCTCGCGATGTAATCAACTATTGTGAATCGTTTATAATGTATATGAACGGGTCCTTTCACAGATGATAGCCGCCCAAGGAGGGCCGCCCGTGCAGTCACCACCACATGATTCGGACGACCCATCATCCACTGATTCTTCATCCGACGATTCATCCACAGACGACTCGAGTGATGATGACTCCGACGAGGAGGACCCTGATGCACCTGTACAGCCACCCTCCACCCCGCCGAAGAAGCGGTATCGCTTCGGCGGTACCATCATTCCGGGGATCAACGGAGGTCGAGTATTCACTGAAACATATGGTCGGCGTCGTAGGGTTACCGCCCGTAAGCGGCTTGTGCCGTACCCCGTCGATCCCTTCATCCGTAAGACTTAACGCTTCGCAGCCTCTACTTCTGGAGCCGGACCGTCTGCACCACCCACTCCACCAGCACCACCTGCACCACCTGCCCCACCTGCCCCACCATCTCCCATTGTCAAGGAATTGACAAGGGAGGTGGAGATCCTTCGAGCTCGGGTAGCTGAGCTTGAGGAACAGATGTCTCATGTCTTGGACATCCTACACCCACCATCACCTTAGGGCATTTATAGTAGATTTCATTATGTAATCTAGTTGTAGTTTCATGTATCACTTATGTATTGTACGAATCTATGCTGATGTATGAAACTTATTATTAATGAATGGAAACGTTGTGTTGTTTACTTTTGCACAATTATTCTATTTATATTACTGTACGATGGTTTTGTGGCACTTGTATCTAGATGCGTTACTTAATCAACATGTGTTGTGCTGTTTACATGTTGGTTGTTATATACTATATTATTATATATTGAATGCTGGATTTTGACTTGAGTCAAAATTTTTGTTTAGAACATCATGGCCAACGGACGATCCACCCCCACTGCAGCCCAAATCGAAGAGATGATCGAGGCACGCGTTGCCGCAACTGTAGCGGAAATGCAACCTCAAGTTCAAGTTGTTAATCAGCCCAACCGCAATGGGTGTACTTACAAGGAGTTCCAACTGTAAACCACATAACTTTAGCGGAACCAAGGGGCCTGTTGGTCTCACAAGGTGGTTTGAAAAGCTAGAATCTGTGTTTAGAGTCAGTAACTGTTCAGATGCCAACAGAACCAAATTTGCTTCATGTACGCTATCAGACGGCGCACTCACTTGGTGGAACACCTTGGCACAAGCAAAGGGTATTGATGAGGCGTATGCTACGCCATGGGAGGAATTCAAAGAGGCTTTGATTGAAGAGTATTGTCCGAGAACTGAAATACAGAAGATGGAGATTGAGTTTATGCAGTTGAAAGTTGTTGGAAATGATCTCGATGGTTACAATCGCAGGTATTTGGAGCTAGCCCTGTTGCGTCCAACCATGGTCACCCCGAAATTCAAACTTATGGAGAGATACTTGTGGGGACTTCCTAAGTCCATCAAGGGAAATGTCACCTCGTCTAAGCCACTAAACATCCCGGAAGCAATGCGCATGGCGCATACTCTCATGAATCAGATTATCAGTGATGAACTAGAGAAGGCTAAGTCTGAAGCGGGTAGTAGTGATAAGCGCAAATGGGACAACAACAACAACAACAGAGGGAGAACCTATGATCAAACCCCCACCAAGAGGCAAAACAACAACGGTGGAAACCCCAACCCCAACACCAACTCAAATCCCAATTACAAAGGTACTCTGCCACAATGCAAATGGTTCTACAAGCACCACACCGGGTTTTGTAATGTTGTTTGAGAGAAGTGTAAGAGGACAGGTCATATTGGCAGGGACTGCAAGATCCCGACCATGACTGGGAAGCCGAACACCAATGGACCCAGAAAGTGTTATGAGTGTGGGCAGCCGGTGAAATGTCCCGTTCTTATTGATTAAAAACGTTCCATATTAATTGATTTCGTTGCGAGGTTTTGACCTCTATATGAGACGTTTTTCAAAGACTACATTCATTTTAAAACAAACCATAACCTTTATTTCATCAATAATGGTTTAAAAAGCTTTACGTAGATTATCAAATAATGATAATCTAAAATATCCTGTTTACACACGACCATTACATAATGGTTTACAATACAAATATGTTACAACAAAATAAGTTTCTTGAATGTAGTTTTTACACAATATCATACAAGCATGGACTCCAAATCTCGTCCTTATTTAAGTATGCGACAGCAGAAGCTCTTAATAATCACCTGAGAATAAACATGCTTAAAACGTCAACAAAAATGTTGGTGAGCTATAGGTTTAACCTATATATTATCAAATCATAATAATAGACCACAAGATTTCATATTTCAATATACATCCCATACATAGAGATAAAAATTATTCATATGGTGAACACCTGGTAATCAACATTAACAAGATGCATATATAAGAATATCCCCATCATTCCGGGACACCCTTCGGATATGATATAAATTTCGAAGTACTAAAGCATCCGGTACTTTGGATGGGGTTTGTTAGTCCCAATAGATCTATCTTTAGGATTCGCGTCAATTAGGGTGTCTGTTCCCTAATTCTTAGATTACCAGACTTAGTAAAAAGGGGCATATTCAATTTCGATAATTCAACCATAGAATGTAGTTTCACGTACTTGTGTCTATTTTGTAAATCATTTATAAAACCTGCATGTATTCTCATCCCAAAAATATTAGATTTTAAAAGTGGGACTATAACTCACTTTCACATATTTTTACTTCGTCGGGAAGTAAGACTTGGCCACTGGTCGATTCACGAACCTATAACAAATATGTACATATATATCAAAGTATGTTCAAAATATATTTACAACACTTTTAATACATTTTGATGTTTTAAGTTTATTAAGTCAGCTGTCCTCGTTAGTAACCTACAACTAGTTGTCCACAGTTAGATGTACAGAAATAAATCGATATATATTATCTAGAATCAATCCACGACCCAGTGTATACATATCTCAGTATTGATCACAACTCAAACTATATATATTTTGGAATCAACCTCAACCCTGTATAGCTAACTCCAACATTCACATATAGAGTGTCTATGGTTGTTCCGAAATATATATAGATGTGTCGACATGATAGGTCGAAACATTGTATACGTGTCTATGGTATCTCAAGATTACATAATATACAATACAAGTTGATTAAGTTATGGTTGGAATAGATTTGTTACCAATTTTCACGTAGCTAAAATGAGAAAAATTATCCAATCTTGTTTTACCCATAACTTCTTCATTTTAAATCCGTTTTGAATGAATCAAATTGCTATGGTTTCATATTGAACTCTATTTTATGAATCTAAACAGAAAAAGTATAGGTTTATAGTCGGAAATATAAGTTACAAGTCGTTTTTGTAAAGGTAGTCATTTCAGTCGAAAGAACGACGTCTAGATGACCATTTTAGAAAACATACTTACACTTTGAGTTTAACCATGATTTTTGGATATAGTTTCATGTTCATAAGAAAAATCATTTTCCCAGAAGAACAACTTTTAAATCAAAGTTTATCATAGTTTTTAATTAACTAACCCAAAACAGCCCGCGGTGTTACTACGACGGCGTAAATTCGGTTTTACAGTGTTTTTCGTGTTTCCAGGTTTTAAATCATTAAGTTAGCATATCATATAGATATAGAACATGTGTTTAGTTGATTTTAAAAGTCAAGTTAGAAGGATTAACTTTTGTTTGCGAACAAGTTTAGAATTAACTAAACTATGTTCTAGTGATTACAAGTTTAAACCTTCGAATAAGATAGCTTTATATGTATGAATTGAATGATGTTATGAACATCATTACTACCTTAAGTTCCTTGGATAAACCTACTAGATAAGAGAAAAATGGATCTAGCTTCAACGGATCCTTGGATGGCTCGAAGTTCTTGAAGCAGAATCATGACACGAAAACAAGTTCAAGTAAGATCATCACTTGAAATAAGATTGTTATAGTTATAGAAATTGAACCAAAGTTTGAATATGATTATTACCTTGTATTAGAATGATAACCTACTGTAAGAAACAAAGATTTCTTGAGGTTGGATGATCACCTTACAAGATTGGAAGTGAGCTAGCAAACTTAAAAGTATTCTTGATTTTATGTAACTAGAACTTGTAGAATTTATGAAGAACACTTAGAACTTGAAGATAGAACTTGAGAGAGATCAATTAGATGAAGAAAATTGAAGAATGAAAGTGTTTGTAGGTGTTTTTGGTCGTTGGTGTATGGATTAGATATAAAGGATATGTAATTTTGTTTTCATGTAAATAAGTCATGAATGATTACTCATATTTTTGTAATTTTATGAGATATTTCATGCTAGTTGCCAAATGATGGTTCCCACATATGTTAGGTGACTCACATGGGCTGCTAAGAGCTGATCATTGGAGTGTATATACCAATAGTACATACATCTAAAAGCTGTGTATTGTACGAGTACGAATACGGGTGCATACGAGTAGAATTGTTGATGAAACTGAACGAGGATGTAATTGTAAGCATTTTTGTTAAGTAGAAGTATTTTGATAAGTGTATGGAAGTCTTTAAAAAGTTTATAAATACATATTAAAACACTACATGTATATACATTTTAACTGAGTCGTTAAGTCATCGTTAGTCGTTACATGTAAGTGTTGTTTTGAAACCTTTAGGTTAACGATCTTGTTAAATGTTGTTAACCCAATGTTTATAATATCAAATGAGATTTTAAATTATTATATTATCATGTATGAATATCTCTTAATATGATATATATACATTAAATGTCTTTACAACGATAATCGTTACATATATGTCTCGTTTAAAAATCATTAAGTTAGTAGTCTTGTTTTTACATATGTAGTTCATTGTTAATATACTTAATGATATGTTTACTTATCATAATATCATGTTAACTATATATATATATATATATATATATATATATATATATATATATATATATATATATCCATATATATGTCATCATATAGTTTTTACAAGTTTTAACGTTCGTGAATCACCGATCAACTTGGGTGGTCAATTGTCTATATGAAACCTATTTCAATTAATCAAGTCTTAAAAAGTTTGATTGCTTAACATGTTGGAAACATTTAATCATGTAAATATCAATCTCAATATATATATATATATAAACATGGAAAAGTTCGGGTCACTACAGTACCTACCCGTTAAATAAATTTCGTCCCGAAATTTTAAGCTGTTGAAGGTGTTGACGAATCTTCTGGAAATAGATGAGGGTATTTCTTCTTCATCTGATCTTCACGCTCCCAGGTGAACTCGGGTCCTCTACGAGCATTCCATCGAACCTTAACAATTGGTATCTTGTTTTGCTTAAGTCTTTTAACCTCACGATCCATTATTTCGACGGGTTCTTCGATGAATTGAAGTTTTTCGTTGATTTGGATTTCATCTAACAGAATAGTGAGATCTTCTTTAGCAAAACATTTCTTCAAATTCGAGATGTGGAAAGTGTTATGTACAGCCGCGAGTTGTTGAGGTAACTCAAGTCGGTAAGCTACTGGTCCGACACGATCAATAATCTTGAATGGTCCAATATACCTTGGATTTAATTTCCCTCGTTTACCAAATCGAACAACGCCTTTCCAAGGTGCAACTTTAAGCATGACCATCTCTCAAATTTCAAATTCTATATCTTTTCTTTTAATGTCAGCGTAGCTCTTTTTTCGACTTTGGGCGGTTTTCAACCGTTGTTGAATTTGGATGATCTTCTCGGTAGTTTCTTGTATTATCTCCGGACCCGTAATCTGTCTATCCCCCACTTCACTCCAACAAATTGGAGACATGCACTTTCTACCATAAAGTGCTTCAAACGGCGCCATCTCAATGCTTGAATGGTAGCTGTTGTTGTAGGAAAATTCTGCTAACGGTAGATGTCGATCCCAACTGTTTCCGAAATCAATAACACATGCTTGTAGCATGTCTTCAAGCGTTTGTATCATCCTTTCGCTCTTCCCATCAGTTTGTGGATGATAGGCAGTACTCATGTCTAGACGAGTTCCTAATGCTTGCTGTAATGTCTGCCAGAATCTTGAAATAAATCTGCCATCCCTATCAGAGATAATAGAGATTGGTATTCCATGTCTGGAGACGACTTCCTTCAAATACAGTCATGCTAACTTCTCCATCTTGTCATCTTCTCTTATTGGCAGGAAGTGTGCTGATTTGGTGAGACGATCAACTATTACCCAAATAGTATCAAAACCACTTGCAGTCCTTGGCAATTTAGTGATGAAATCCATGGTAATGTTTTCCCATTTCCATTCCGGGATTTCGAGTTGTTTGTAGTGACCCGAACTTTTCCATGTTTATATATATTAATTGAGATTGATATTTACATGATTAAATGTTTCCAACTGTTAAGCAATCAAACTTGTTAAGACTTGATTAATTGAAATATGTTTCATATAGACAATTGACCACCCAAGTTGACCGGCGATTCACGAACGTTAAAACTTGTAAAAACGACATGACGATATATATATGGATATACATATGGTTAACATGAGATTATGATAAGTAAGTATCTCCATAAGTATATTAACAATGAGTTATATACATATAAACAAGACTACTAACTTAAGGATTTCGAAATGAGACATATATGTAACGATTATCGTTGTAACGACATTTAAATGTATATATATCATATTAAGATATATTAATATATCATAATATCATGATAATATAATAATTTAACATCTCATTAGATATAATAAACAATGGGTTAACAACATTAATTGAGATCGTTAACTTAAAGGTTTCAAAACAACACTTACATGTAACGACTAACGATGACTTAATGACTCAGTTAAAATGTATATACATGTAGTGTATTTAGATGTATTAAAATACTTTTGGAAGACTTCAAGACATATATCAAAACACTCATACGTAATGAAAATGGTTACAGTTACTTTCCCATTCTTTTCTTTCATCAAGAATTCTAGTCATATTCTTACCCGTATTATACACAGCTTCAAAACGTACTTACTATGGGTATATACCAATAGGAACTAGCATGGGATTCCACTCTTGATTATGTCATGTATGACTAATCAATTTTAACTTCTACCATGAGCTAGTCAACTAACTAGAACTCCTTTTAACCCCACTCACCACTCAACAATTACCACTCATCATTCACTCCATTTCACTTCCAATTGTCTTTCTAATTCTCTCTCAACACACACACACACACTATTATGAACGTATTTTTCCAGTAGTTAATCATAATCTTCATCAAAAATCACTTCAAGAATCAAGCTATAATCATCATAGGAAGAACACTTCAAGAACACTTCAAAAATCCCTTCAAGTTTACTAATTTACTTCCAAGCTTTCTAATCCATTCCAAGTAATCATCTAAGATCAAGAAACCTTTTTTATATACAGTAGGTTATCTTTCTTATTCAAGGTAATATTCATATTCAAACTTTGATTCAATTTCTATAACTATAAACTATCTTAATTCGAGTAAAAATCTTACTTGAACTTGTTTTTGTGTCATGATCCTACTTCAAGAACTTTCAAGCCATCCAAGATCCTTTGAAGCTAGATCATTTCTTGTCACTTTCAGTAGGTTTACCTACTAAACTTGAGGTAGTAATGATGTTCATAACATCATTCGATTCATATATATAAAACTATCTTATTCGAAGGTTTAAACTCGTAATCACTAGAACATAGTTTAGTTAATTCTAAACTTGTTCGCAAACAAAAGTTAATCCTTCTAACTTGACTTTTAAAATTAACTAAACACATGTTCTATATCTATATGATATGCTAACTTAATGATTTAAAACCTGGAAACACGAAAAACACCGTAAAACCGGATTTACGCCGTCGTAGTAACACCGCGGGCTGTTTTGGGTTAGTTAATTAAAAACTATGATAAACTTTGATTTAAAAGTTGTTATTCTGAGAAAATGATTTTTATTATGAACATGAAACTATATCCAAAAATTATGGTTAAACTCAAAGTGGAAGTATGTTTTCTAAAATGGTCATCTAGACGTCGTTCTTTCGACTGAAATGACTACCTTTACAAAAACGACTTGTAACTTGTTTTTCTGACTATAAACCTATACTTTTTCTGTTTATATTCATAAAATAGAGTTCAATATGTAACCATAGCAATTTGATTCACTCAAAACGGATTTAAAATGAAGAAGTTATGGGTAAAACAAGATTGGATAATTTTTCTCATTTTAGCTACGTGAAAATTGGTAACAAATATATTCCAACCATAACTTAATCAACTTGTATTGTATATTATGTAATCTTGAGATACCATAGACACGTATACAATGTTTCAACCTATCATGTCGACACATCTATATATATTTCGGAACAACCATAGACACTCTATATGTGAATGTTGGAGTTAGCTATACAGGGTTGATGTTGATTCCAAAATATGTATAGTTTGAGTTGTGATCAATACTGAGATACGTATACACTAGGTCGTGGATTGATTCAAGATAATATTTATCGATTTATTTCTGTATATCTAACTGTGGACAACTAGTTGTAGGTTACTAACGAGGACAGCTGACTTAATAAACTTAAAACATCAAAATATATTAAAAGTGTTGTAAATATATTTTGAACATACTT
Organism: Rutidosis leptorrhynchoides; assembly: GCF_046630445.1. Classification (NCBI taxonomy): domain Eukaryota; kingdom Viridiplantae; phylum Streptophyta; class Magnoliopsida; order Asterales; family Asteraceae; genus Rutidosis; species Rutidosis leptorrhynchoides. The sequence continues at coordinate 103,806,010 of NC_092333.1, read as the reverse complement.
TGATATATATGTATATATTGTTATAGGTTCGTGAATCAACCAGTGGCCAAGTCTTACTTCCCGACGAAGTAAAAATCCGTGAAAGTGAGTTATAGTCCCACTTTTAAAATCTAATATTTTTGGGATGAGAATACATGCAGGTTTTATAAATGATTTACAAAATAGACACAAGTACGTGAAACTACATTCTGTGGTTGAATTATCGAAATCGAATATGCCCCTTTTTATTAAGTCTGGTAATCTAAGAATTTGGGAACAGACACCCTAATTGACGCGAATCATAAAGATAGATCTATTGGGCCTAACAAACCCCATCCAAAGTATCGGATGCTTTAGTACTTCGAAATTTATATCATATCCGAAGGGTGTCCCGGAATGATGGGGATATTCTTATAATATGCATCTTGTTAATGTCGGTTACCAGGTGTTCACCATATGAATGATTTTTATCTCTATGTATGGGATGTGTATTGAAATATGAAATCTTGTGGTCTATTGTTACGATTTGATATATATAGGTTAAACCTATAACTCACCAACATTTTTTGTTGACGTTTTAAACATGTTTATTCTCAGGTGATTATTAAGAGCTTCCGCTGTCGCATACTTAAATAAGGACGAGATTTGGAGTCCATGCTTGTATGATATTGTGTAAAAACTGCATTCAAGAAACTTATTTTGTTGTAACATATTTGTATTGTAAACCATTATGTAATGGTCGTGTGTAAACAGGATATTTTAGATTATCATTATTTGATAATCTACGTAAAGCTTTTTAAACCTTTATTGATGAAATAAAGGTTATGGTTTGTTTTAAAATGAATGCAGTCTTTGAAAAACGTCTCATATAGAGGTCAAAACCTCGCAACGAAATCAATTAATATGGAACGTTTTTAATCAATAAGAACGGGACATTTCAGTTGGTATCCGAGCGTTGGTCTTAGAGAACCAGAATTTTGCATTAGTGTGTCTTATCGAGTTTGTTAGGATGCATTAGTGAGTCTGGACTTCGACCGTGTTTACTTGAAAAATGATTGCTTAACAAATTTTGTTGGAAACTATATATTTTTAACATGTGAATATTATGTGATATATTAATCTCTTAACGCGTTTGATATTATGTGATAGATGTCTACCTCTAGAACAAGTCCCATTGACTCACCTAATAATAATGAAGAGTCAAATGTAAATTGGAATGATTCGTGGACTGATTCATAAGTTCCCGAAGAGGAACCGGAAGAAGAGTCGGAACCAGAAGAAGAATCGGAACCGGAAGAAGAATCGGAACCGGATGAAGAAATAGAACCGGTGGGGAAATAATAAAATGGTTAAGTAAAAGAAAAACCCCAACCAACCGACCAAGGTTAATTATGGTCAATGGTGTTTCCGCCAAGGAAGCAAAATATTGGGAGGATTACCAATTCTCCGATGAATCGGATTCCGACGAGAATTCCGATGATGTTATAGAAATTACCCCAATTGAATTTAAAAAGGCAAAAGAAAATAATAAGGGAAAGGGCATAAAAATAGAGAAATCTAATTCCAACCCCGATGAACTTTATATGTATCGTCAACCTCCGAAGTCCTTAAGTTGTAACAATGACCCGGGAACCTCTAAACCACCAGGTTTTTCTAAACCAATGTGGATAACGACGGCTCGTATTAGGGGAACATCATATATCCCTAGAAACTTGGCAAAACGAACCAAAACCGAAGAAGAAGAAACAAGCGAGTCGGAATAAGATAGTTGTATTCGTGTGGTGTAATATATGTAATATAGTGTGCTTATGCTTTATGATATATGTAAAAATTGCTTGTATTAATAAGTATTTTTTTTATGAATCTAACTCTTGTCTATTTTACAGTATAAAAACACAAAATGGATAGACAACCCAATATTTTAAGAGACCTACCCGGAGACATGATTGATGAAATCTTGTCTAGAGTCGGTCAGAATTCTTCGGCACAACTATTTAATTCGAGATCAGTTTGTAAGACATTCGAAGAACGTTCCAAGAATGCCTTGGTTTATAAAAGGCTTTCGTTTGAAAGATGGGGGATATCACATTGGGAAATCCATAAGTTACGATGTGTTTACTTTGACGCATATATTGCGGGGAACCCAAATGCTATTTTACGCAATGGGTTAAGAAATTATTTTGACTCAATATATCTGAATATTGGACTTCGTGATTTAGAAAAAGTGGCTAACATGCAACATAAAGAAGCATGTTATCCTTACGGATTAGTAATGTTCGCTTCTCACCAAAGTGAGAACAAGAACATCGGGCTACAACTATTAAACAAAACGTTCCCACAAGTGACGGAGTCGGTAATTGGGATAAGAAATGAGGTTTTTAGATTGATACGGGACTGTTGGACATTACGTAACCCTCGTCCCTTTGACGATGTTACAACACGCTGTCTTATCAACGGCCATAACGGTTATGTTCCACAAGACCAAGGATGGGAAGTAATCCTAGTAAAACCAGAATGCATGACTTGTTTCTGGACGTATGAATTACGTGTCTTTATTGCCTTTGCTGAACGACTTGTGTACTAGCTAGAATTATCTTCACAACCATCTTGTATCAAATTTATTGTGTGCTATATTTCATGCTATATGTAAAATAAGCGGTATTGTAAGTTTGTAAAATATTGTGTAAAAGTTTGAACGCGAAATATTATTATAATCAGTTTTCATATAGAATTGTAGTAGTTGAATTGTATATTAGCTACTAAGTATGAACTTAACGGGTAGGTACTACCCGAATTTAAACTTATAAAACGCTAATATGAAGAAAAAGCTTTTATAAATGAGTTCATATTATGCTACGAAATACTATTAACTACTCTTAATATTCTGTATGATTAACTTGTTCCATTTGACTATTTGGAAGGAAATGGCACCGACTACTCGACACACCGTGAATATGAATGAAGAGGAATTCCGTACTTTTCTAGCTTCAAACATAGCCGCAGTATAGGCTGCGCTACATACCAACAATAACCTTGGATCTAGCAGTACAGGAAATCGTGTAGGATGCACCTACAAAGAATTCACTGCCTGCAAACCTTTGGAATTTGATGGAACCGAAGGACCAATCGGATTGAAACGGTGGACCGAGAAGGTCGAATCGGTGTTTGCCATAAGTAAGTGTACTAAAGAGGACAAAGTAAAGTACGCTACGCATACCTTCATAGGTTCTGCGTTAACATGGTGGAATACCTATCTAGAGCAAGTGGGACAAGACGATGCGTACGCACTACCGTGGTCAGCATTCAAGCACTTGATGAACGAGAAGTACCGTCCCAGAACCGAGGTCAATAAGCTCAAGACAGAACTTAGAGGGTTACGAACCCAAGGATTTGATATTACCACGTACAAAAGACGATTCACAGAATTGTGCCTATTGTGTCCGGGAGCATTCGAAGATGAGGAAGAGAAGATCGACGCGTTTGTGAAAGGATTACCGGAAAGAATCCAAGAAGATATAAGTTCACACGAGCCCGCCTCCATACAACAGGCATGTAGAATGGCTCACAAACTAGTGAACCAGATTGAAGAAAGAATTAAAGAACAGACTGCTGAAGAGGCCAATGTGAAGCAAGTCAAAAGAAAGTGGGAGGAAAACGGTGATAAGAATCACCAATACAACAACAACAGCAATTACAACAATAATCGTAACAATTATCCCAACAATCGCAACATCAATCGCAACTACAACAAACGGCCCAACAACAACAACAACAACAACAACAACAACAACAACAACAACAACAACTACAACAATCATCCCAACAACAATAATAACCGCAACAACAACAACAATCAGAAGCAGCTATGCCAAAGGTGTGAAAAGTATCACTCGGGGTTCTGCACCAAATTTTGCAACAAGTGTAAAAGAAATGGTCATAGCGCGGCGAAGTGTGAGGTCTACGGACCAGGGTTTAATAGAACGAAAGGAACAAATGGTGTCGGAACGAGTAATGGCGGAGCAAGTAGTGTCGGAGCAAGTTATGCCAATGTAGTTTGTTATAAATGTGGAAAACCGGGCCACATTATTAGAAATTGCCCGAACCAGGAGAACACGAATGGACAAGGCCGCGGAAGAGTTTTCAATATTAATGCGGCAGAGGCACAGGAAGACCCGGAGCTTGTTACGGGTACGTTTCTTATTGACAATAAATCTGCTTACGTTTTATTTGATTTGGGTGCGGATAGAAGCTATATGAGTAGAGATTTTTGTACTAAATTAAGTTGTCCATTGACGCCTTTAGATAGTAAATTTTTACTCGAATTAGCAAATGGTAAATTAATTTCAGCAGATAATATATGTCGGAATCGAGAAATTAAACTGGTTAGCGAAACATTTAAGATTGATTTGATACCAGTAGAGTTAGGGAGTTTTGATGTGATAATCGGTATGGACTGGTTGAAAGAAGTGAAATCAGAGATCGTTTGTTACAAAAATGCAATTTGCATTATACGAGAAAAAGGAAAACCCTTAATGGTGTACGGAGAAAAGGGCAACACGAAGCTACATCTTATTAGTAATATGAAGGCACAAAAACTAATAAGAAAAAGTTGCTATGCTGTTCTAGCACACGTCGAGAAAGTACAAACTGAAGAAAAGAGCATCAATGATGTTCCCGTCGCAAAAGAATTTCCCGATGTATTTCAGAAAAAATTACCGGGATTACCCCCACATCGATCTGTTGAATTTCAAATAGATCTTGTACCAGGAGCTGCACCAATAGCTCGTGCTCCTTACAGACTCGCACCCAACGAGATGAAAGAACTGCAAAGCCAATTACAAGAACTTTTAGAGCGTGGTTTCATTCGACCAAGCACATCACCGTGGGGAGCTCCTGTTTTGTTTGTCAAGAAGAAAGATGGTACATTCAGGTTGTGTATCGACTACCGAGAGTTGAACAAACTTATCATCAAGAACCGCTACCCACTACCGAGAATCGACGACTTATTTGATCAACTACAAGGCTCGTCTGTTTATTCAAAGATTGACTTATGTTCCGGGTATCATCAAATGCGGGTGAAAGAAGATGATATTCTAAAGACTGCTTTCAGAACACGTTACGGTCATTACGAGTTTATGGTCATGCCATTTGGTTTAACTAATGCACCAGCTGTGTTCATGGACCTTATGAACCGAGTGTGTGGACCATACCTTGACAAGTTTGTCATTGTTTTCATTGATGACATACTTATTTACTCAAAGAATGACCAAGAACACGGTGAACATTTGAGAAAGGTCTTAGAAGTATTGAGGAAGGAAGAATTGTACGCTAAGTTTTCAAAGTGTGCATTTTGGTTGGAAGAAGTTCAATTCCTCGGTCACATAGTGAACAAAGAAGGTATTAAGGTGGATCCGGCAAAGATAGAAACTGTTGAAAAGTGGGAAACCCCAAAAACTCTGAAACACATATGCCAGTTTTTAGGTCTAGCTGGTTACTACAGAAGGTTCATCCAAGACTTTTCCAGAATAGCAAAACCCTTGACTGCATTAACGCATAAAGGGAAGAAATTTGAATGGAATGATGAACAAGAGAAAGCGTTTCAGTTATTGAAGAAAAAGCTAACTACGGCACCTATATTGTCATTGCCTGAAGGGAATGATGATTTTGTGATTTATTGTGACGCATCAAAGCAAGGTCTCGGTTGTGTATTAATGCAACGAACGAAGGTGATTGCTTATGGGTCTAGACAATTGAAGATTCATGAACAAAATTATACGACGCATGATGTGGAATTAGGCGCGGTTGTTTTTGCATTAAAGACTTGGAGGCACTACTTATATGGGGTCAAAAGTATTATATATACCGACCACAAAATTCTTCAACACATATTTAATCAGAAACAACTGAATATGAGGCAGCGTAGGTGGATTGAATTGTTGAATGATTATGACTTTGAGATTCGTTACCACCCAGGAAAGGCAAATGTGGTAGCCGATGCCTTGAGCAGGAAGGACAGAGAACCCATTCGAGTAAAATCTATGAATATAATGATTCATAATAACCTTACTACTCAAATAAAGGAGGCGCAACAAGGAGTTTTAAAAGAGGGAAATTTAAAGGATGAAATACCCAAGGGATCGGAGAAGCATCTTAATATTCGGGAAGACGGAACCCGGTATAGGGCTGAAAGGATTTGGGTACCAAAATTTGGAGATATGAGAGAAATGGTACTTAGAGAAGCTCATAAAACCAGATACTCAATACATCCTGGAACGGGGAAGATGTACAAGGATCTCAAGAAACATTTTTGGTGGCCGGGTATGAAAGCCGATGTTGCTAAATATGTAGGGGAATGTTTGACGTGTTCTAAGGTCAAAGCTGAGCATCAGAAACCATCAGGTCTACTTCAACAACCCGAAATCCCAGAATGGAAATGGGAAAACATTACCATGGATTTCATCACTAAATTGTCAAGGACTGCAAGTGGTTTTGATACTATTTGGGTAATAGTTGATCGTCTCACCAAATCAGCACACTTCCTGCCAATAAGAGAAGATGACAAGATGGAGAAGTTAGCACGACTGTATTTGAAGGAAGTCGTCTCCAGACATGGAATACCAATCTCTATTATCTCTGATAGGGATGGCAGATTTATTTCAAGATTCTGGCAGACATTACAGCAAGCATTAGGAACTCGTCTAGACATGAGTACTGCCTATCATCCACAAACTGATGGGCAGAGCGAAAGGACAATACAAACGCTTGAAGACATGCTATGAGCATGTGTTATTGATTTCGGAAACAGTTGGGATCGACATCTACCATTAGCAGAATTTTCCTACAACAACAGCTACCATTCAAGCATTGAGATGGCGCCGTTTGAAGCACTTTATGGTAGAAAGTGCAGGTCTTCGATTTGTTGGAGTGAAGTGGGGGATAGACAGATTACGGGTCCGGAGATTATACAAGAAACTACCGAGAAGATCATCCAAATTCAACAACGGTTGAAAACCGCCCAAAGTCGACAAAAGAGCTACGCTGACATTAAAAGAAAAGATATAGAATTTGAAATTGGAGAGATGGTCATGCTTAAAGTTGCACCTTGGAAAGGCGTTGTTCGATTTGGTAAACGAGGGAAATTAAATCCAAGGTATATTGGACCATTCAAGATTATTGATCGTGTCGGACCAGTAGCTTACCGACTTGAGTTACCTCAACAACTCGCGGCTGTACATAACACTTTCCACGTCTCGAATTTGAAGAAATGTTTTACTAAAGAAGATCTCACTATTCCATTAGATGAGATCCAAATCAATGAAAAACTCCAATTCATCGAAGAACCCGTCGAAATAATGGATCGTGAGGTTAAAAGACTTAAGCAAAACAAGATACCAATTATTAAGGTTTGATGGAATGCTCGTAGAGGACCCGAGTTCACCTGGGAGCGTGAAGATCAGATGAAGAAGAAATGTCCGCATCTATTTCCAGAAGATTCGTCAACACCTTCAACAGCTTAAAATTTCGGGACGAAATTTATTTAACGGGTAGGTACTGTAGTGACCCGAACTTTTCCATGTTTATATATATTAATTGAGATTTATATTTACATGATTAAATGTTTCCAACATGTTAAGCAATCAAACTTGTTAAGACTTGATTAATTGAAATATGTTTCATATAGACAATTGACCACCCAAGTTGACCGGCGATTCACGAACGTTAAAACTTGTAAAAACAACATGACGATATATATATGGATATACATATGGTTAACATGAGATTATGATAAGTAAGTATCTCCATAAGTATATTAACAATGAGTTATATACATATAAACAAGACTACTAACTTAAGGATTTCGAAACGAGACATATATGTAACGATTATCGTTGTAACGACATTTAAATGTATATATATCATATTAAGATATATTAATATATCATAATATCATGATAATATAATAATTTACCATCTCATTAGATATAATAAACAATGGGTTAACAACATTAATTGAGATCGTTAACTTAAAGGTTTCAAAACAACACTTACATGTAACGACTAACGATGACTTAACGACTCAGTTAAAATGTATATACATGTAGTGTATTTAGATGTATTAAAATACTTTTGGAAGACTTCAAGACATATATCAAAACACTCATATGTAACGAAAATGGTTACAGTTACTTTCCCATTCTTTTCTTTCATCAAGAATTCTAGTCGTATTCTTACCCGTATTATACACAGCTTCAAAACGTACTTACTATGGGTATATACCAATAGGAACTAGCATGGGATTCCACTCTTGATTATGTCATGTATGACTAATCAATTTTAACTTCTACCATGAGCTAGTCAACTAACTAGAACTCCTTTTAACCCCACTCACCACTCAACAATTACCACTCATCATTCACTCCATTTCACTTCCAATTCTCTTTCTAATTCTCTCTCAACACACACACACACACACTATTATGAACGTATTTTTCCAGTAGTTAATCATCATCTTCATCAAAAATCACTTCAAGAATCAAGCTATAATCATCATAGGAAGAACACTTCAAGAACACTTCAAAAATCCCTTCAAGTTTACTAATTTACTTTCAAGCTTTCTAATCCATTCCAAGTAATCATCTAAGATCAAGAAACCTTTGTTATATACAGTAGGTTATCTTTCTTATTCAAGGTAATATTCATATTCAAACTTTGATTCAATTTCTATAACTATAAACTATCTTAATTCGAGTAAAAATCTTACTTGAACTTGTTTTTGTGTCATGATCCTACTTCAAGAACTTTCAAGCCATCCAAGATCCTTTGAAGCTAGATCATTTCTTGTCACTTCCAGTGGGTTTACCTACTAAACTTGAGGTAGTAATGATGTTCATAACATCATTCGATTCATATATATAAAACTATCTTATTCGAAGGTTTAAACTCGTAATCACTAGAACATAGTTTAGTTAATTCTAAACTTGTTCGCAAACAAAAGTTAATCCTTCTAACTTGACTTTTAAAATTAACTAAACACATGTTCTATATCTATATGATATGCTAACTTAATGATTTAAAACCTGGAAACACGAAAAACACCGTAAAACCGGATTTACGCCGTCGTAGTAACACCGCGGGCTGTTTTGGGTTAGTTAATTAAAAACTATGATAAACTTTGACTTAAAAGTTGTTATTCTGAGAAAATGATTTTTATTATGAACATGAAACTATATCCAAAAATTATGGTTAAACTCAAAGTGGAAGTATGTTTTCTAAAATGGTCATCTAGACGTCGTTCTTTCGACTGAAATGACTACCTTTACAAAAATGACTTGTAACTTGTTTTTCCGACTATAAACCTATAATTTTTCTGTTTAGATTCATAAAATAGAGTTCAATATGAAACCACAGCAATTTGATTCACTCAAAACGGATTTAAAATGAAGAAGTTATGGGTAAAACAAGATTGGATAATTTTTCTCATTTTAGCTACGTGAAAATTGGTAACAAATATATTCCAATCATAACTTAATCAACTTGTATTGTATATTATGTAATCTTGAGATACCATAGACACGTATACAATGTTTCGACCTATCATGTTGACACATCTATATATATTTCGGAACAACCATAGACACTCTATATGTGAATGTTGGAGTTAGCTATACAGGGTTGAGGTTGATTCCAAAATATGTATAGTTTGAATTGTGATCAATACTGATATACGTATACACTGGGTCGTGGATTGATTCAAGATAATATTTATAGATTTATTTCTGTATATCTAACTGTGGACAACTAGTTGTAGGTTACTAACGAGGACAGCTGACTTAATAAACTTAAAACATCAAAATATATTAAAAATGTTGTAAATATATTTTGAACATACTTTGATATATATGTATATATTGTTATAGGTTCGTGAATCAACCAGTGGCCAAGTCTTACTTCCCGACTAAGTAAAAATCCGTGAAAGTGAGTTATAGTCCCACTTTTAAAATCTAATATTTTTGGGATGAGAATACATGCAGGTTTTATAAATGATTTACAAAATAGACACAAGTATGTGAAACTACATTCTATGGTTGAATTATCGAAATCGAATATGCCCCTTTTTATTAAGTCTGGTAATCTAAGAATTAGGGAACAGACACCCTAATTGACGCGAATCCTAAAGATAGATCTATTGGGCCTAACAAACCCCATCCAAAGTATCGGATGCTTTAGTACTTCGAAATTTATATCATATCCGAAGGGTGTCCCGGAATGATGGGGATATTCTTATAATATGCATCTTGTTAATGTCGGTTACCAGGTGTTCACCATATGAATGATTTTTATCTCTATGTATGGGATGTGTATTGAAATATGAAATCTTGTGGTCTATTGTTACGATTTGATATATATAGGTTAAACCTATAACTCACCAACATTTTTTGTTGACGTTTTAAGCATGTTTATTCTCAGGTGATTATTAAGAGCTTCCGCTGTCGCATACTTAAATAAGGACGAGATTTGGAGTCCATGCTTGTATGATATTGTGTAAAAACTGCATTCAAGAAACTTATTTTGTTGTAACATATTTGTATTGTAAACCATTATGTAATGGTCGTGTGTAAACAGGATATTTTAGATTATCATTATTTGATAATCTACGTAAAGCTTTTTAAACCTTTATTGATGAAATAAAGGTTATGGTTTGTTTTAAAATGAATGCAGTCTTTGAAAAACGTCTCATATAGAGGTCAAAACCTCGCAACGAAATCAATTAATATGGAACGTTTTTAATCAATAAGAACGGGACATTTCATTGTTGAAGTAGACCTAATGGTTTCTGATGCTCAGCTTTGACCTTAGAACACGTCAAACATTCTCCTACGTATTTAGCAACATCGGCTTTCATACCCGGCCACCAAAAATGTTTCTTGAGATTCTTGTACATCTTCCCCGTTCCAGGATGTATTGAGTATCTGGTTTTATGAGCTTCTCTAAGTACCATTTCTCTCATATCTCCAAATTTTGGTACCCAAATCCTTTCAGCCCTATACCGGGTTTCGTCTTCTTGAATATTAAGATGCTTCTCCGATCCTTTGGGTATTTTATCCTTTAAATTTCCCTCTTTTAAAACTCCTTGTTGCGCCTCCTTTATTTGAGTAGTAAGGTTATTATGAATCATTATATTCATAGATTTTACTCGAATGGGTTCTCTGTCCTTCCTGCTCAAGGCATCGACTACCACATTTGCCTTCCCCGGGTGGTAACGAATCTCAAAGTCGTAATCATTCAACAATTCAATCCACCTACGCTGCCTCATATTCAGTTGTTTCTGATTAAATATGTGTTGAAGACTTTTGTGGTCGGTATATATAATACTTTTGACCTCATATAAGTAGTGCCTCCAAGTCTTTAATACAAAAACAACCGCGCCTAATTCCAAATCATGCGTCGTATAATTTTGTTCGTGAATCTTCAATTGTCTAGACGCATAAGCAATCACCTTCGTTCGTTGCATTAATACACAACCGAGACCTTGCTTTGATGCGTCACAATAAATCACAAAATCATCATTCCCTCAGGCAATGACAATATAGGTGCCGTAGTTAGCTTTTTCTTCAATAACTGAAACGCTTTCTCTTGTTCATCATTCCATTCAAATTTCTTCCCTTTATGCGTTAATGCAGTCAAGGGTTTTGCTATTCTGGAAAAGTCTTAGATGAACCTTCTGTAGTAACCAGCTAGTCCTAAAAACTGGCGTATGTGTTTCAGAGTTTTCGGGGTTTCCCACTTTTCAACAGTTTCTATCTTTGCCGGATCCACCTTAATACCTTCTTTGTTCACTATGTGACCGAGGAATTGAACTTCTTCCAACCAAAATGCACACTTTGAAAACTTAGCGTACAATTCTTCCTTCCTCAATACTTCTAACACCTTTCTTAAATGTTCACCGTGTTCTTGGTCATTCTTTGAGTAAATAAGTATGTCATCAATGAAAACAATGACAAACTTGTCAAGGTATGGTCCACACACTCGGTTCATAAGGTCCATGAACACAGCTGGTGCATTAGTTAAACCAAACGGCATGACCATAAACTCGTAATGACCGTAACGTGTTCTGAAAGCAGTCTTTGGAATATCATCTTCTTTCACCCGCATTTGATGATACCCGGAACGTAAGTCAATCTTTGAATAAACAGATGAGCCTTGTAGTTGATCAAATAAGTCATCGATTCTCGATAGTGGGTAGCGGTTCTTGATGGTAAGTTTGTTCAACTCTCGATAGTCGATACACAACCTGAATGTACCATCTTTCTTCTTGACAAACAAAACAGGAGCTCCCCACGGTGATGTGCTTGATCGAATGAAACCACGCTCTAAAAGTTCTTGTAATTGGCTTTGCAGTTCTTTCATCTCACTGGGGGCGAGTCTGTAAGGAGCATGAGCTATTGGTGCAGCTCCTGGTACAAGATCTATTTGAAATTCAACGGATCGATGTGGGGGTAATCCCGGTAATTCTTTCGGAAATACATCGGGAAATTCTTTTGCAACGGGAACATCATTGATGCTCTTTTCTTCAGTTTGTACTTTCTCGACGTGTGCTAGAACAGCATAGCAACCTTTTCTTATTAGTTTTTGTGCCTTTAAATTACTAATAAGATGTAGCTTCGTGTTGCCCTTTTCTTCGTACACCATTAAGGGTTTTCCTTTTTCTCGTATAATGCGAATTGCATTTTTGTAACAAACGATCTCTGCTTTCACTTCTTTCAACCAGCCCATACCGATTATCAAATCAAAACTCCCTAACTCTACTGGTATCAAATCAATCTTAAATGTTTGGCTAACCAGTTTAATTTCTCGATTCCGACATATATTATCTGCTGAAATTAATTTACCATTTGCTAATTCGAGTAAAAATTTACTATCCAAAGGCGTCAATGGACAACTTAATTTAGCACAAAAATCTCTACTCATATAGCTTCTATCCGCACCCGAATCAAATAAAACGTAAGCAGATTTATTGTCAATAAGAAACGTACCCGTAACAAGCTCCGGGTCTTCCTGTGCCTCTGTCGCATTAATATTGAAAACTCTTCCGCGGCCTTGTCCATTCGTGTTCTCCTGGTTCGGGCAATTTCTAATAATGTGGCCCGATTTTCCACATTTATAACAAACTACATTGGCATAACTTGCTCCGACACTACTTGCTCCGCCATTACTCGTTCCGACACCATTTGTTCCTTTCGTTCTATTAACCCCTGGTCCGTAGACCTCACACTTCGCTGCGCTATGACCATTTCTTTTACACTTGTTGCAAAATTTGGTGCAGAACCCCGAGTGATACTTTTCACACCTTTGACATAGCTGCTTCTGATTGTTGTTGTTGTTGCGGTTATTATTGTTGTTGGGATGATTGTTGTAGTTGTTGTTGTTGTTGTTGTTGTTGTTGTTGTTGTTGTTGTTGGGCCGTTTGTTGTAGTTGCGATTGATGTTGCGATTGTTGGGATAATTGTTGCGATTATTGTTGTAATTGCTGTTGTTGTTGTATTGGTGATTCTTATCACCGTTTTCCTCCCACTTTCTTTTGACTTGCTTCACATTGGCCTCTTCAGCAGTCTGTTCTTTAATTCTTTCTTCAATCTGGTTCACTAGTTTGTGAGCCATTCTACATGCCTGTTGTATGGAGGCGGGCTCGTGTGAACTTATATCTTCTTGGATTCTTTCCGGTAATCCTTTCACAAATGCGTCGATCTTCTCTTCCTCATCTTCGAATGCTCCCAGACACAATAGGCACAATTCTGTGAATCGTCTTTCGTACGTGGTAATATCAAATCCTTGGGTTCGTAACCCTCTAAGTTCTGTCTTGAGCTTATTGACCTCGGTTCTGGGACGGTACTTGATAAGGCTAAAAAGGAACATATATTTCATAGCAATATCCCTCCAAAATAATAGATTTTTATATGTAATTGTATTATATTTTCATTGTAATTGTTTAAATAAATAAATGTGAAGACGAAGCACGAAGATTAAAGAATTGAAGAAAAAGTGCCACTAAAGCCTGAAAAGTGCCACTAAAGCCATAGTACACTTAAAAGTGCCACTAAAAAGTGAGTAAAAGACTCGCACGGATTTTGAAATATAAGGAGAACAATTTTTGTGCAAATTACAAATCGCGAAACGTAAAGTGCACGATATAAAATAGTACGAAAGGACGTTTGAAAATCTAGAACCGGGACATGAGTCAACTATCAACGCCCGACGCAACGGACCAAAAATTACAAGTCAGTTATGCACAAGAATATAATATAATATATAAATAATTATATTAATTATTTATATTTTATATTTATATATATAAAACGTCGGCAAAGAAGATCCAAAAGGGTGTGAGCTGTATTCCATTTCCCCGCGACTCGCAGAGTTCTCAGGCACAAAGTGCCGTGACTCGCGGAGCACAGAAATTTCAGAATGCCTATAAAAGGTCGCGAATTCTGCCGAGTAAAAAAAGATAATAATAATAATACTCCGTAGTATAATATAAATAAATATATATAATATATATATATATATATATATATATATATATATATATATATATATATATATATATATATAGTATAGTATAGTATAGATTAGTGTTATATTAGATTAGTTTGGGTTATGTAAAAGTTATTTTTACGGGTTTTTAAAGTCGAAATTCTGTCCGTGTAACACTACGCGATAAATACTCAATGTAAGTTATGTTCTCCTTTTTAAATTAATGTCTCGTACTTAAGTTATTATTATGCTTATTTGAGCCAAAGTAATCATGATGTTGGGCTAATTACTAAAATTGGGTAATTGGACTTTGTACCATAATTGGGGTTTGGACAAAGGAACTACAATTGTGGAAATTAGACTATGGGCTATTAATGGGCTTTATATTTGTTTAACTAAATGATAGTTTGTTAATGTTAATATAAAGATTTACAATTGGGCGTCCCTATAAATTACCATATACACTCGATCGGACACGATGGGCGGGGTATTTATATGTACGAATAATCGTTCATTTAACCGGACACGGGAATGGATTAATAGTCTATGGAATTATTAAAACAGGGGTGAAATTATGTACAAGGACACTTGGCATAATTGATAACAAAGTATTAAAACCTTGGGTTACACGCAGTCGATAACCTGGTGTAATTATTAAACAAAGTATTAAAACCTTGTTACAGTTTAAGTCCCCAATTAGTTGGAATATTTGACTTCGGGTATAAGGATAATTTGACGAGGACACTCGCACTTTAAATTTATGACCGATGGATTGTTATGGACACAAACCAGACGGACATATTAAATAATCCAGGACAAAGGACAATTAACCCATGGGTATAAAACTAAAATCAACACGTCAACCATCATGATTACGGAAGTTTAAATAAGCATAATATATTTTATTTCATATTTCCTCGTACTTTTATTTATTGTCATTTTAATTATTGTTATTTATTTTATTGTTATTTAAATATCGTCATTTACTATACGATTCGCTTAAAATATAAATCGACAAACCGGTCATTAAACGGTAAACCCCCTTTTATATATTATTATATATAATTATATATATTTTGTACAAATATAGTTGTTTAAAAATATAGTGTGCAATAAGCCCGCTCCCTGTGGAACGAACCGGACTTACTAAAAACTATACTTCTCTACGATTAGGTACACTGCCTATAGTGTTGTAGCAAGGTTTAGGTATATCCATTTTGTAAATAAATAATTAAAACTTGTGTAATTTGTAACGTATTTCGTAGTAAAATATAGTACTATCACGTACCCCTCCGCTACCACATCAAGTTTTTGGCGCCGCTGCCGGGGAATCGGCGAAACGCTATATTTTTAATATATATTTGTATAATTATATTTTTAGAAAAACAATATAAAATTTAAAAAAATAAAAATAAAAAATAAAAAAAACGTTTTACATCCTCCTCGACTTGCG
Source organism: Rutidosis leptorrhynchoides (assembly GCF_046630445.1). Classification (NCBI taxonomy): domain Eukaryota; kingdom Viridiplantae; phylum Streptophyta; class Magnoliopsida; order Asterales; family Asteraceae; genus Rutidosis; species Rutidosis leptorrhynchoides. Next base: position 103,790,046 of record NC_092333.1, on the reverse strand, counting down.
GAGTTGTAAGGTAAGTGGAACCGCGACTCGCGGAGCCGCCCTGTCTGACGCGCCTGAAACCCTAAACCAGCATTTATTACGGTATATTATTATTTATTATTATTAATAAACCCTAAATTAGTTAATTAATTTATTAATTAGTTTTAGTTTTATTATTATTTTGTTTATTTAGTTTAATTAGTTTTATTAAATTATAAAATTAATAGTTTTATTAAATAAATAATATAAAAATAATATTTTTATAAAAATTGTACTTTTTACGGATTTTAGTATATTATTATATTTTGTCCCTTTTTATTTGTTTTTAGCGTAATATTTGTATGTTTTTCGCTCGTATTTAGTTTTAATCCATAGTTTTTGTCATAGTTATTTTTACTTCTAGATTTTTAGACTTTGCCGTAAAATCCCTTAAGTGGTTTTTCTTTAGACTAAGATTTAGGTGCTTTAGAATTTTGCGACCCCTTTTTCGCTTTAGTTTTAAATAGATTTTAGTGCCTTTAAGTAATTTCCGTTTTCTGAATAAAATTGCAATTACCTTTAGACCTTTAGGCGCTACTTTTTAGATATAATTTTTAGACTTTTAAGTTACGACGCGCTATTTTCTTATTTTTATTTTTCGACATTTTTCGACACGCATTCTTTTTCTTTTTTATTTCTCGACGCTTTAGTTTTTATGACTTAGAAATTTTCTCTATTTCTTATCTAATATCTCAAACGGAAAGAAAAATTATTTAAGTGGTTAAATTAATGGACGTTGACAATTTTCTGCTTCGTAGTAATAGTTGGATTTGTTAGTGGCTGAGTTGTGAGCTTCCGATTTAAAGGGTTCTGGCTCCCTGCTGCATCTTTTGGCTATTCGAAACGTGGGCAAAAGCAGAAAAGTCTATTAATTGGACAACTTATATAAGTTTTTCTATTTTTATAACTAATAGGATAATTAGTAAATGCACCACATTGTAGCTAAAATTTGGCCATCGCAATAAAATGGAAAATTTTGAAAACAAGGCTATGGAAACCCTTTTTTGATATCCAAAATCAATTAAATCAATAATCTCAAACGAGTGTTGATGACAATTCGTTCGGTCAATCTTGGATCACGAATGACGAAACAATAACTGGTTGTGAAATCTGTGGAGATTATCACTCAACATGGGAATGTTATTATTACGTTCCTATGGAAAATTACGCACCCACGGAACCTGAATGGAATGATTATGAAGAATACAATTCAAATTGGGATTATTCCTAAGAATATATCCAAACTCAACAACCAGTAGACGAGGAAAATTACGTGTCTGAAAATTTATTAGACAATATGAAAATCAAACTCGAAGAACTCAATGCTCAAAATGAACAAATGAGAGAGTTTGTAAACCGGCAAGCTGAAACTCTATCAGACTACACACCTGCAGATCTGAGGAGTATTGTGCAAGAAAATCTCATATCATCGAATTTTGATGAATTCGAGAGCTCCGAAATTACCAACTATCCCGATGATACTTTTTATTCAGTCTTACCAATTTCACAACATATCGACACATTAGCCTCTACCGACGAAATCATCGATCCATCAATGGATAAAGAAGAAGTAAGGGTGACAAATTGGTACTCTTGGAAAAATGATAACGTTGAAAAATTTACCCCCGAGACCAAAATGGTGAGACCAATAAGTACCATTAATGAAGAAGAATTTGCTTTGATCCCGAAATTCACCATTCCACAACCTCCCAATCCAATATTCTCAATAGACGAGTCATCCACCGAAAATGAACTACGAGCTGTAATAGATAATGACACCTCGAATTTCACCCAATTGGGTAATAGAGGTGAAACCTTTGATCCCGAGAATGAACGGAAGGAAACGTTAGAAATTGTCCACCCTATAATATGTATGTCGGTGTATATCGATCCATTTGACCAAGAACCAGAAAAGAGACATATCCATTTACTAAAAGCTACACTTAAAAAAGAATTAAGTAGTGACGATCGGGTGAATGTAAACTTTAAACCCATTGATATATCATACACCACCCGAGATATAAATAACTGGCTCACTATTTTAATTCGTGGAACTTATTCTACCGACTTCACATGTCGTCAGCTAAGTGTGGGGAAGTTTAACCCCACTTAACGTTAAATTAGGGGTTCGGGTTAGTGCATAACTCGTTAATAAAAATGCATGATTAGGGTAAAAGACGCTTTTTCAAATATTAGTAAACAGTTCAGAAAAGCAGCCGTTTTTGAAAAAAAAGCATGTGTGATAAAACAAGAAGGAATGAACGATGAGGCGCGACATCTATCATTCGACGAGCTTTGTAATTACAAACTGGGTATTTTCAATCACTTTTCTACACTAATCACCCTCATGAATTTATAATTAGAGTCTGATTTCATGCAAATGAGGGCATTGCATGATCTCAAGTGTGGGGATATTAGGGTTATAAATTCTCTCGGGTTTATACTTGGTTTATTTGCCAAATTTTATGAAAATTTGAAAAATTTTCAACTAAATGAATTTAAAATCATGTTTATATATATTTATGAACGGTGAAAACTAGGTGTTAATACCGAAATTATCGTTACCTCGGAAAGGACATAAATTAAGAAACACCCTAAAATGCTTGAATTCATTTAAAATGGAATAAAGGAGAATAAAAAGGCAAAGAAAGAAACTAAGTGTGGGGAGAATGTACCTAGTTATTCAATTAAAAACTATCTAGCACATGTTTTTGTAAAGTTTATTGCAGATGCTTTTGTTTTGGACTAAATTAACTATTTTACCCGATGAAAGAAAAGAAAAGATAGATCTACACGATGAATCAATTCCATCATTAAAAGGAAGTAAAGTCTTTCGAAAAAGACACGCGCTTCTTGATTTAGGTCAAGAATTTGTCGTCCAGACCAGCTGTAGGTTGACGAAAAATCTAGAAAAGTCATCACTAAAATCAGCAGGAAATCCACGGACCTCAGCATCAAACAGGGTCGCCAAGTGGTCAGACTTATCCTAACCATCAGAGGATCTGTCTTGTAAAATGGGGAGGGCACCGTGCAAATTAGCTTGATAAGACTAATGAATCAGATCCCCAGAAAGAATAATCTCCTTAAAGATCAAAAATCAGCTTTTAAGACTGATATTACTCAATTCTTGAGATTGACCTTAAAGATTGAGAATTACAAACTCATGGAATTCAATGATATCTAAATTCGAGCTTGAACGAGAAAATATTTTGATCAAAAATACAAACCGATTTGTTTTCTGAAAAACCATTTTCAATGCGTTCATTACCATTGAACGTAAAATCCTAGGAATTCACCTGGAATTCATTAGGTCACCTGAACCAAATCGGGTGTCAACCATAAGAACGGTGGTTGCATAGCATGGTTGGAGATAGGACCTTGTGCCAGACCGAAAAATCATAGGATGATCTTTACTATTGCTCCTACAAAGGATAGTAATAGCATCCGACACGTTTATAGACCATATTCAAAAGCAAGTCACGGGACATTGCCTTAACAGTTTCTTGTTCATCGCTTTCCTTTACAACCGAACGGTAGTTTACCGAAAGGTAATATACGGAGCAAGTATACTGGACATGTTGCTTTCCCAATACAAGGTTAGCAAGTGGGTGACACAAAATCACAAGTGTTGAGCTAAAATTTTCAAATCTGAAACCCACACAACCCACAAAAATAATTTGCAAACACCGGTGAAGGGTTATTCCAGAAAACTTATCTAGGGTAAAAACTAGATTGAATTTTCAAAAGATCAAATGTTTTCATAAAGATCCAATTTCCTTACGGATCTAAATTTTCATAGTCATGTGGGACTGTAAACCGCCTTTCAAATGTGCACTTTGCTTTGGAAACCGAAAGTAAATCGGCTATTTGATTGCAAGTGTCGTTGACCTAAACCCGAGGCAACTGTGGATGACACACCCACCTTTAACCATGGTTCTATCGTTACTATCATTGTTTATACCACCATATCAAAATCACTAATGTACAAAGTGTGATGAATAAAAAAGTGATTCATGTATGTTTTTATTTCAAGTTCTGTATTGCTTGAGGACAAGCAACGCTCAAGTGTGGGGATATTTGATAAGGCTAAAAAGGAACATATATTTCATAGCAATATCCCTCCAAAATAATAGATTTTTATATGTAATTGTATTATATTTTCATTGTAATTGTTTAAATAAATAAATGTGAAGACGAAGCACGAAGATTAAAGAATTGAAGAAAAAGTGCCACTAAAGCCTGAAAAGTGCCACTAAAGCCATAGTACACTTAAAAGTGCCACTAAAAAGTGAGTAAAAGACTCGCACGGATTTTGAAATATAAGGAGAACAATTTTTGTGCAAATTACAAATCGCAAAATGTAAAGTGCACGATATAAAATAGTACGAAAGGACGTTTGAAAATCCGGAACCGGGACATGAGTCAACTATCAACGCCCGACGCAACGGACCAAAAATTACAAGTCAGTTATGCACAAGAATATAATATAATATATAAATAATTATATTAATTATTTATATTTTATATTTATATATATAAAACGTCGGCAAAGAAGATCCAAAAGGGTGTGAGCTGTATTCCATTTCCCCGCGACTCGCGGAGTTCTCAGGCACAAAGTGCCGTGACTCGCGGAGCACAGAAATTTCAGAATGCCTATAAAAGGTCGCGAATTCTGCCGAGTAAAAAAAGATAATAATAATAATACTCCGTAGTATAATATAAATAAATATATATATATATATATATATATATATATATATATATATATATATATATATATATATATATATATATATATATATATATATATATAGTATAGATTTGAAATGTCCCGTTCTTATTGATTAAAAACGTTCCATATTAATTGATTTCGTTGCGAGGTTTTGACCTCTATATGAGACGTTTTTCAAAGACTGCATTCATTTTTAAAACAAACCATAACCTTTATTTCATAGATAAAGGTTTTAAAAAGCTTTACGTAGATTATCAAATAATGATAATCTAAAATATCCTGTTTACACACGACCATTACATAATGGTTTACAATACAAATATGTTACAACAAAATAAGTTTCTTGAATGCAGTTTTTACACAATATCATACAAGCATAGACTCCAAATCTCATCCTTATTTAAGTATGCGACAGCGGAAGCTCTTAATAATCACCTGAGAATAAACATGCTTAAAACGTCAACAAAAATGTTGGTGAGTTATAGGTTTAACCTATATATATCAAATTATAATAATAGACCACAAGATTTCATATTTCAATACACATCCCATACATAGAGATAAAAATCATTCATATGGTGAACACCTGGTAACCGACATTAACAAGATGCATATATAAGAATATCCCCATCATTCCGGGACACCCTTCGGATATGATATAAATTTCGAAGTACTAAAGCATCCGGTACTTTGGATGGGGTTTGTTAAGCCCAATAGATCTATCTTTAGGATTCGCGTCAATTAGGGTGTCTGTTCCCTAATTCTTAGATTACCAGACTTAATAAAAAGGGGCATATTCGATTTCGATAATTCAACCATAGAATGTAGTTTCACGTACTTGTGTCTATTTTGTAAATCATTTATAAAACCTGCATGTATTCTCATCCCAAAAATATTAGATTTTAAAAGTGGGACTATAACTCACTTTCACAGATTTTTACTTCGTCGAGAAGTAACACTTGGCCACTGTTGATTCACGAACCTATAACAATATATACATGTATATTAAAGTATGTTCAAAATATATTTACAACACTTTTAATATATTTTGATATTTTAAGTTTATTAAGTCAGCTGTCCTCGTTAGTAACCTACAACTAGTTGTCCACAGTTAGATGTACAGAAATAAATCGATAAATATTATCTTGAATCAATCCACAACCCAGTGTATACGTATCTCAGTATTGATCACAACTCAAACTATATATATTTTGGAATCAACCTCAACCCTGTATAGCTAACTCCAACATTCACATATAGAGTGTCTATGGTTGTTCCGAAATATATATAGATGTGTCGACATGATAGGTCGAAACATTGTATACGTGTCTATGGTATCTCAAGATTACATAATATACAATACAAGTTGATTAAGTTATGGTTGGAATAGATTTGTTACCAATTTTCACGTAGCTAAAATGAGAAAAATTATCCAATCTTGTTTTACCCATAACTTCTTCATTTTAAATCCGTTTTGAGTGAATCAAATTGCTATGGTTTCATATTGAACTCTATTTTATGAATCTAAACAGAAAAAGTATAGGTTTATAGTCGGAAAAATAAGTTACAAGTCGTTTTTGTAAAGGTAGTCATTTCAGTCGAAAGAACGACGTCTAGATGACCATTTTAGAAAACATACTTCCACTTTGAGTTTAACCATAATTTTTGGATATAGTTTCATGTTCATAATAAAAATCATTTTCTCAGAATAAAAACTTTTAAATCAAATTTTATCATAGTTTTTAATTAACTAACCCAAAACAGCCCGCGGTGTTACTACGACGGCGTAAATCCAGTTTTACGGTGTTTTTCGTGTTTCCAGGTTTTAAATCATTAAGTTAGCATATCATATAGATATAGAACATGTGTTTAGTTGATTTTAAAAGTCAAGTTATAAGGATTAACTTTTATTTGCGAACAAGTTTAGAATTAACTAAACTATGTTCTAGTGATTACAAGTTTAAACCTTCGAATAAGATAGCTTTATATGTATGAATAGAATGATGTTATGAACATCATTACTACCTTAAGTTCCTTGGATAAACCTACTGGAAAAGAGAAAAATGGATCTAGCTTCAATGGATCCTTGGATGGCTCGAAGTTCTTGAAGCAGAATCATGACACGAAAACAAGTTCAAGTAAGATCATCACTTGAAATAAGATTGTTATAGTTATAGAAATTGAACCAAAGTTTGAATATGATTATTACCTTGTATTAGAATGATAACCTACTGTAAGAAACAAAGATTTCTTGAGGTTGGATGATCACCTTACAAGATTGGAAGTGAGCTAGCAAACTTGAAAGTATTCTTGATTTTATGTAACTAGAACTTGTAGAATATATGAAGAACACTTAGAACTTGAAGATAGAACTTGAGAGAGATTAATTAGATGAAGAAAATTGAAGAATAAAAGTGTTTGTAGGTGTTTTTGGTCGTTGGTGTATGGATTAGATATAAAGGATATGTAATTTTGTTTTCATGTAAATAAGTCATGAATGATTACTCATATTTTTGTAATTTTATGAGATATTTCATGCTAGTTGCCAAATGATGGTTCCCACATGTGTTAGGTGACTCACATGGGCTTCTAAGAGCTGATCATTGGAGTGTATATACCAATAGTACATACATCTAAAAGCTGTGTATTGTACGAGTACGAATACGGGTGCATATGAGTAGAATTGTTGATAAAACTGAACGAGGATGTAATTGTAAGCATTTTTGTTAAGTAGAAGTATTTTGATAAGTGTATTGAAGTCTTTCAAAAGTGTATAAATACATATTAAAACACTACATGTATATACATTTTAACTGAGTCGTTAAGTCATCGTTAGTCGTTACATGTAAGTGTTGTTTTGAAACCTTTAGGTTAACGATCTTGTTAAATGTTGTTAACCCAATGTTTATAATATCAAATGAGATTTTAAATTATTATATTATCATGATATTATCATGTATGAATATCTCTTAATATGATATATATACATTAAATGTCTTTACAACGATAATCGTTACATATATGTCTCGTTTAAAAATCATTAAGTTAGTAGTCTTGTTTTTACATATGTAGTTCATTGTTAATCTACTTAATGATATATTTACTTATCATAGTATCATGTTAACTATATATATATATCCATATATATGTCATCATATAGTTTTTACAAGTTTTAACGTTCGTGAATCACCGGTCAACTTGGGTGGTCAATTGTCTATATGAAACATATTTCAATTAATCAAGTCTTAACAAGTTTGATTGCTTAACATGTTGGAAACATTTAATCATGTAAATATCAATCTCAATTAATATATATAAACATGGAAAAGTTCGGGTCACTACAGTACCTACCCGTTAAATAAATTTCGTCCCGAAATTTTAAGCTGTTGAAGGTGTTGACGAATCTTCTGGAAATAGATGCGGGTATTTCTTCTTCATCTGATCTTCACGCTCCCAGGTGAACTCGGGTCCTATACGAGCATTCCATCGAACCTTAACAATTGGTATCTTGTTTTGCTTAAGTCTTTTAACCTCACGATCCATTATTTCGACGGGTTCTTCGATGAATTGAAGTTTTTCGTTGATTTGGATTTCATCTAACGGAATAGTGAGATCTTCTTTAGCAAAACATTTCTTCAAATTCGAGACGTGGAAAGTGTTATGTACAGCCGCGAGTTGTTGAGGTAACTCAAGTCGGTAAGCTACTGGTCCGACACGATCAATAATCTTGAATGGTCCAATATACCTTGGATTTAATTTCCCTCATTTACCAAATCCAACAACGCCTTTCCAAGGTGCAACTTTAAGCATGACCATCTCTCTAATTTCAAATTCTATATCTTTTCTTTTAATGTCAGCGTAGCTATTTTGTCGACTTTGGGCGGTTTTCAACCGTTGTTGAATTTGGATGATCTTCTCGGTAGTTTCTTGTATAATCTCCGGACCCGTAATCTGTCTATCCCCCACTTCACTCCAACAAATCGGAGACCTGCACTTTCTACCATAAAGTGCTTCAAACGGCGCCATCTCAATGCTTGAATGGTAGCTGTTGTTGTAGGAAAATTCTGCTAACGGTAGATGTCGATCCCAACTGTTTCCGAAATCAATAACACATGCTCGTAGCATGTCTTCAAGCGTTTGTATCGTCCTTTCGCTCTGCCCATCAGTTTGTGGATGATAGGCAGTACTCATGTCTAGACGAGTTCCTAATGCTTGCTGTAATGTCTGCCAGAATCTTGAAATAAATCTGCCATCCCTATCAGAGATAATAGAGATTGGTATTCCATGTCTGGAGATGACTTCCTTCAAATACAGTCGTGCTAACTTCTCCATCTTGTCATCTTCTCTTATTGGCAAGAAGTGTGCTGATTTGGTGAGACGGTCAACTATTACCCAAATAGTATCAAAACCACTTGCAGTCCTTGGCAATTTAGTGATGAAATCCATGGTAATGTTTTCCCATTTCCATTCCGGGATTTCGGGTTGTTGAAGTAGACCTGATGGTTTCTGATGCTCAGCTTTGACCTTAGAACACGTCAAACATTCTCCTACATATTTAGCAACATCGGCTTTCATACCCGGCCACCAAAAATGTTTCTTGAGATCCTTGTACATCTTCCCCGTTCCAGGATGTATTGAGTATCTGGTTTTATGAGCTTCTCTAAGTACCATTTCTCTCATATCTCCAAATTTTGGTACCCAAATCCTTTCAGCCCTATACCGGGTTCCGTCTTCCCGAATATTAAGATGCTTCTCCGATCCTTTGGGTATTTCATCATTTAAATTTCCCTCTTTTAAAACTCCTTGTTGCGCCTCCTTTATTTGAGTAGTAATGTTATTATGAATCATTATATTCATAGATTTTACTCGAATGGGTTCTCTGTCCTTCCTGCTCAAGGCATCGGCTACCACATTTGCCTTCCCCGGGTGGTAACGAATCTCAAAGTCGTAATCATTCAATAATTCAATCCACCTACGCTGCCTCATATTCAGTTGTTTCTGATTAAATATGTGTTGAAGACTTTTGTGGTCGGTATATATAATACTTTTGACCCCATATAAGTAGTGCCTCCAAGTCTTTAATGCAAAAACAACCGCGCCTAATTCCAAATCATGCGTCGTATAATTTTGTTCGTGAATCTTCAATTGTCTAGACGCATAAGCAATCACCTTCGTTCGTTGCATTAATACACAACCGAGACCTTGCTTTGATGCATCACAATAAATCACAAAATCATCATTCCCTTCAGGCAATGACAATATAGGTGCCTTAGTTAGCTTTTTCTTCAATAACTGAAACGCTTTCTCTTGTTCATCATTCTATTCAAATTTCTTCCCTTTATGCGTTAATGCAGTCAAGGGTTTTGCTATTCTGGAAAAGTCTTGGATGAACCTTCTGTAGTAACCAGCTAGTCCTAAAAACTGGCGTATGTGTTTCAGAGTTTTCGGGGTTTCCCACTTTTCAGCAGTTTCTATCTTTGCCGGATCTACCTTAATACCTTCTTTGTTCACTATGTGACCGAGGAATTGAACTTCTTCCAACCAAAATGCACACTTTGAAAACTTAGCGTACAATTCTTCCTTCCTCAATACTTCTAACACCTTTCTCAAATGTTCACCGTGTTCTTGGTCATTCTTTGAGTAAATAAGTATGTCATCAATGAAAACAATGACAAACTTGTCAAGGTATGGTCCACACACTCGGTTCATAAGGTCCATGAACATAGCTGGTGCATTAGTTAAACCAAACGGCATGACCATAAACTCGTAATGACCGTAACGTGTTCTGAAAGCAGTCTTTGGAATATCATCTTCTTTCACCCGCATTTGATGATACCCGGAACGTAAGTCAATCTTTGAATAAACAGACGAGCCTTGTAGTTGATCAAATAAGTCATCGATTCTCGGTAGTGGGTAGCGGTTCTTGATGGTAAGTTTGTTCAACTCTCGGTAGTCGATACACAACCTGAATGTACCATCTTTCTTCTTGACAAACAAAACAGGAGCTCCCCACGGTGATGTGCTTGGTCGAATGAAACCACGCTCTAAAAGTTCTTGTAATTGGCTTTGCAGTTCTTTCATCTCGCTGGGTGCGAGTCTGTAAGGAGCACGAGCTATTGGTGCAGCTCCTGGTACAAGATCTATTTGAAATTCAACGGATCGATGTGGGGGTAATCCCGGTAATTCTTTCGGAAATACATCGGGAAATTCTTTTGCAATGGGAACATCATTGATGCTCTTTTCTTCAGTTTGTACTTTCTCGACGTGTGCTAGAACAGCATAGCAACCTTTTCTTATTAGTTTTTGTGCCTTCAAATTACTAATAATATGTAGCTTCGTGTTGCCCTTTTCTCCGTACAACATTAAGGGTTTTCCTTTTTCTCGTATAATGCGAATTGCATTTTTGTAACAAACGATCTCTGCTTTCACTTCTTTCAACCAGTCTATACCGATTATCACATCAAAACTCCCTAACTCTACTGGTATCAAATCAATCTTAAATGTTTCGCTAACCAGTTTAATTTCTCGATTCCGACATATATTATCTGCTGAAATTAATTTACCATTTGCTAATTCGAGTAAAAATTTACTATCCAAAGGCGTCAATGGACAACTTAATTTAGCACAAAAATCTCTACTCATATAGCTTCTATCCGCACCCGAATCAAATAAAACGTAAGCAGATTTATTGTCAATAAGAAACGTACCCGTAACAAGCTCCGGGTCTTTTTGTGCCTCTGCCGCATTAATATTGAAAACTCTTCCGCGGCCTTGTCCATTCGTGTTCTCCTGGTTCGGGCAATTTCTAATAATGTGGCCCGGTTTTCCACATTTATAACAAACTACATTGGCATAACTTGCTCCGACACTACTTGCTCCGCCATTACTCGTTCCGACACCATTTGTTCCTTTCGTTCTATTAACCCCTGGTCCGTAGACCTCACACTTCGCCGCGCTATGACCATTTCTTTTACACTTGTTGCAAAATTTGGTGCAGAACCCCGAGTGATACTTTTCACACCTTTGGCATAGCTGCTTCTGATTGTTGTTGTTGTTGTTGCGGTTATTATTGTTGTTGGGATGATTGTTGTAGTTTCTGTTGTTGTTGTTGTTGTTGTTGTTGTTGGGCCTTTTGTTGTAGTTGCGATTGATGTTGCGATTGTTGGGATAATTGTTACGATTATTGTTGTAATTGCTGTTGTTGTTGTATTGGTGATTCTTATCACCGTTTTCCTCCCACTTTCTTTTGACTTGCTTCACATTGGCCTCTTCAGCAGTCTGTTCTTTAATTCTTTCTTCAATCTGGTTCACTAGTTTATGAGCCATTCTACATGCCTGTTGTATGGAGGCGGGCTCGTGTGAACTTATATCTTCTTGGATTCTTTCCGGTAATCCTTTCACAAACGCGTCGATCTTCTCTTCCTCATCTTCGAATGCTCCCGGACACAATAGGCACAATTCTGTGAATCGTCTTTCGTACGTGGTAATATCAAATCCTTGGGTTCGTAACCCTCTAAGTTCTGTCTTGAGCTTATTGACCTCGGTTCTGGGACGGTACTTCTCGTTCATCAAGTGCTTGAATGCTGACCACGGTAGTGCGTACGCATCGTCTTGTCCCACTTGCTCTAGATAGGTATTCCACCATGTTAACGCAGAACCTGTGAAGGTATGCGTAGCGTACTTTACTTTGTCCTCTTCAGTACACTTACTTATGGCAAACACCGATTCGACCTTCTCGGTCCACCGTTTCAATCCGATCGGTCCTTCGGTTCCATCAAATTCCAAAGGTTTGCAGGCAGTGAATTCTTTGTAGGTGCATCCTACACGATTTCCTGTACTGCTAGATCCAAGGTTATTGTTGGTATGTAGCGCAGCCTGTACTGCGGCTATGTTTGAAGCTAGAAAAGTACGGAATTCCTCTTCATTCATATTCAAGGTGTGTCGAGTAGTCGGTGCCATTTCCTTCAAAATAGTTAAATGGAACAAGTTAATCATACAGAATATTAAGAGTAGTTAATAGTATTTCGTAGCATAATATGAACTCATTTATAAAAGCTTTTTCTTCATATTAGCGTTTTATAAGTTTAAATTCGGGTAGTACCTACCCGTTAAGTTCATACTTAGTAGCTAATATACAATTCAACTACTACAATTCTATATGAAAAACTGATTATAATAATATTTCGCGTTCAAACTTTTATACAATATTTTACAAACTTACAATACCGCTTATTTTACATAAAGCATGAAATATAGCACACAATAACTTTGATACAAGATAGTTGTGAAGATAATTCTAGCTAGTACACAAGTCGTTCAGCAAAGGCAATAAAGACACGTAATTCATACGTCCAGAAACAAGTCATGCATTCTGGTTTTACTAGGACTACTTCCCATCCTTGGTCTTGTGGAACATAACCATTATGGCCATTGATAAGACAGCGTGTTGTAACGTCATCAAAGGGACGAGGGTTATGTAATGACCAAAAGTCTCGTAATAACCTAAAAACCTCATTTTTTACCCCAATTACCGACTCCATCACTTGTGGAAACGTTTTGTTTAATAGTTGTAGCCCGATGTTCTTGTTCTCACTTTGGTGAGAAGCGAACATTACTAATCCGTAAGCATAACATGCTTCTTTATGTTGCATGTTAGCCGCTTTTTCTAAATCACGAAGTCCAATATTCGGATATATTGAGTCAAAATAATTTCTTAACCCGTTGCGTAAAATAGCATTTGGGTTCCCCGCAATATATGCGTCAAAGTAAACACATCGTAACTTATGGGTTTCCCAATGTGATATCCCCCATCTTTCAAACGAAAGTCTCTTATAAACCAAGACATTCTTGGAACATTCTTCGAATGTCTTACAAACTGATCTCGCCTTAAATAGTTGTGCCGAGGAATTCTGGCCGACTCTAGACAAGATTTCATCAATCATGTCTCCGGGTAGGTCTCTTAAAATATTGGGTTGTCTATCCATTTTGTGTTTTTAAACTGTAAAATAGACAAGAGTTAGATTCATAAAAAAATACTTATTAATACAAGCAATTTTTACATATATCATAAAGCATAAGAACACTATATTACATATATTACACCACACGAATACAACTATCTTATTCCGACTCGCTCGTTTCTTCTTCTTCGGTTTTGGTTCCTTTTGCCAAGTTTCTAGGGATATATGATGTTCCCCTAATACGAGCCGTCGTTGTCCACATTGGTTTAGAAAAACCTGGTGGTTTAGAGGTTCCCGGGTCATTGTTACAACTTAAGGACTTCGGGCGTTGACGATACATATAAAGTTCATCGGGGTTGGAATTAGATTTCTCTATTTTTATGCCCTTTCCCTTATTATTTTCTTTTGCCTTTTTAAATTCAGTTGGGGTAATTTCTATAACATCATCGGAATTCTCGTCGGAATCCGATTCATCGGAGAATTGGTAATCCTCCCAATATTTTGCTTCCTTGGCGGAAACACCATTGACCATAATTAACCTTGGTCGGTTGGTTGAGGATTTTCTTTTACTTAACCGTTTTATTATTTCCCCCACCGGTTCTATTTCTTCATCCGGTTCCGATTCTTCTTCCGGTTCCGATTCTTCTTCCGGTTCCGACTCTTCTTCCGGTTCCTCTTCGGGAACTTGTGAATCAGTCCACGAATCATTCCAATTTACATTTGACTCTTCATTATTATTAGGTGAGTCAATGGGACTTGTTCTAGAGGTAGACATCTATCACATAATATCAAACGCGTTAAGAGATTAATATATCACATAATATTCACATGTTAAAAATATATAGTTTCCAACAAAATTTGTTAAGCAATCATTTTTCAAGTAAACACGGTCGAAGTCCAGACTCACTAATGCATCCTAACAAACTCGATAAGACACACTAATGAAAAATTCTGGTTCTCTAAGACCAACGCTCGGATACCAACTGAAATGTCCCGTTCTTATTGATTAAAAACGTTCCATATTAATTGATTTCGTTGCGAGGTTTTGACCTCTATATGAGACGTTTTTCAAAGACTGCATTCATTTTTAAAACAAACCATAACCTTTATTTCATAGATAAAGGTTTTAAAAAGCTTTACGTAGATTATCAAATAATGATAATCTAAAATATCCTGTTTACACACGACCATTACATAATGGTTTACAATACAAATATGTTACAACAAAATAAGTTTCTTGAATGCAGTTTTTACACAATATCATACAAGCATAGACTCCAAATCTCATCCTTATTTAAGTATGCGACAGCGGAAGCTCTTAATAATCACCTGAGAATAAACATGCTTAAAACGTCAACAAAAATGTTGGTGAGTTATAGGTTTAACCTATATATATCAAATTATAATAATAGACCACAAGATTTCATATTTCAATACACATCCCATACATAGAGATAAAAATCATTCATATGGTGAACACCTGGTAACCGACATTAACAAGATGCATATATAAGAATATCCCCATCATTCCGGGACACCCTTCGGATATGATATAAATTTCGAAGTACTAAAGCATCCGGTACTTTGGATGGGGTTTGTTAAGCCCAATAGATCTATCTTTAGGATTCGCGTCAATTAGGGTGTCTGTTCCCTAATTCTTAGATTACCAGACTTAATAAAAAGGGGCATATTCGATTTCGATAATTCAACCATAGAATGTAGTTTCACGTACTTGTGTCTATTTTGTAAATCATTTATAAAACCTGCATGTATTCTCATCCCAAAAATATTAGATTTTAAAAGTGGGACTATAACTCACTTTCACAGATTTTTACTTCGTCGAGAAGTAAGACTTGGCCACTGTTGATTCACGAACCTATAACAATATATACATGTATATTAAAGTATGTTCAAAATATATTTACAACACTTTTAATATATTTTGATGTTTTAAGTTTATTAAGTCAGCTGTCCTCGTTAGTAACCTACAACTAGTTGTCCACAGTTAGATGTACAGAAATAAATCGATAAATATTATCTTGAATCAATCCACGACCCAGTGTATACGTATCTCAGTATTGATCACAACTCAAACTATATATATTTTGGAATCAACCTCAACCCTGTATAGCTAACTCCAACATTCACATATAGAGTGTCTATGGTTGTTCCGAAATATATATAGATGTGTCGACATGATAGGTCGAAACATTGTATACGTGTCTATGGTATCTCAAGATTACATAATATACAATACAAGTTGATTAAGTTATGGTTGGAATAGATTTGTTACCAATTTTCACGTAGCTAAAATGAGAAAAATTATCCAATCTTGTTTTACCCATAACTTCTTCATTTTAAATCCGTTTTGAGTGAATCAAATTGCTATGGTTTCATATTGAACTCTATTTTATGAATCTAAACAGAAAAAGTATAGGTTTATAGTCGGAAAAATAAGTTACAAGTCGTTTTTGTAAAGGTAGTCATTTCAGTCGAAAGAACGACGTCTAGATGACCATTTTAGAAAACATACTTCCACTTTGAGTTTAACCATAATTTTTGGATATAGTTTCATGTTCATAATAAAAATCATTTTCTCAGAATAAAAACTTTTAAATCAAAGTTTATCATAGTTTTTAATTAACTAACCCAAAACAGCCCGCGGTGTTACTACGACGGCGTAAATCCAGTTTTACGGTGTTTTTCGTGTTTCCAGGTTTTAAATCATTAAGTTAGCATATCATATAGATATAGAACATGTGTTTAGTTGATTTTAAAAGTCAAGTTAGAAGGATTAACTTTTATTTGCGAACAAGTTTAGAATTAACTAAACTATGTTCTAGTGATTACAAGTTTAAACCTTCGAATAAGATAGCTTTATATGTATGAATAGAATGATGTTATGAACATCATTACTACCTTAAGTTCCTTGGATAAACCTACTGGAAAAGAGAAAAATGGATCTAGCTACAATGGATCCTTGGATGGCTCGAAGTTCTTGAAGCAGAATCATGACACGAAAACAAGTTCAAGTAAGATCATCACTTGAAATAAGATTGTTATAGTTATAGAAATTGAACCAAAGTTTGAATATGATTATTACCTTGTATTAGAATGATAACCTACTGTAAGAAACAAAGATTTCTTGAGGTTGGATGATCACCTTACAAGATTGGAAGTGAGCTAGCAAACTTGAAAGTATTCTTGATTTTATGTAACTAGAACTTGTAGAATATATGAAGAACACTTAGAACTTGAAGATAGAACTTGAGAGAGATTAATTAGATGAAGAAAATTGAAGAATAAAAGTGTTTGTAGGTGTTTTTGGTCGTTGGTGTATGGATTAGATATAAAGGATATGTAATTTTGTTTTCATGTAAATAAGTCATGAATGATTACTCATATTTTTGTAATTTTATGAGATATTTCATGCTAGTTGCCAAATGATGGTTCCCACATGTGTTAGGTGACTCACATGGGCTTCTAAGAGCTGATCATTGGAGTGTATATACCAATAGTACATACATCTAAAAGCTGTGTATTGTACGAGTACGAATACGGGTGCATATGAGTAGAATTGTTGATGAAACTGAACGAGGATGTAATTGTAAGCATTTTTGTTAAGTAGAAGTATTTTGATAAGTGTATTGAAGTCTTTCAAAAGTGTATAAATACATATTAAAACACTACATGTATATACATTTTAACTGAGTCGTTAAGTCATCGTTAGTCGTTACATGTAAGTGTTGTTTTGAAACCTTTAGGTTAACGATCTTGTTAAATGTTGTTAACCCAATGTTTATAATATCAAATGAGATTTTAAATTATTATATTATCATGATATTATCATGTATGAATATCTCTTAATATGATATATATACATTAAATGTCTTTACAACGATAATCGTTACATATATGTCTCGTTTAAAAATCATTAAGTTAGTAGTCTTGTTTTTACATATGTAGTTCATTGTTAATCTACTTAATGATATATTTACTTATCATAGTATCATGTTAACTATATATATATATCCATATATATGTCATCATATAGTTTTTACAAGTTTTAACGTTCGTGAATCACCGGTCAACTTGGGTGGTCAATTGTCTATATGAAACATATTTCAATTAATCAAGTCTTAACAAGTTTGATTGCTTAACATGTTGGAAACATTTAATCATGTAAATATCAATCTCAATTAATATATATAAACATGGAAAAGTTCGGGTCACTACAAGATTAGTGTTATATTAGATTAGTGTTATATATATAGTATAGATTAGTGTTATATTAGATTAGTTTGGGTTATGTAAAAGTTATTTTTACGGGTTTTTAAAGTCGAAATTCTGTCCGTGTAACACTACGCGATAAATACTCAATGTAAGTTATGTTCTCCTTTTTAAATTAATGTCTCGTACTTAAGTTATTATTATGCTTATTTGAGCCAAAGTAATCATGATGTTGGGCTAATTACTAAAATTGGGTAATTGGGCTTTGTACCATAATTGGGGTTTGGACAAAGGAACGACAATTGTGGAAATTAGACTATGGGCAATTAATGGGCTTTATATTTGTTTAACTAAATGATAGTTTGTTAATGTTAATATAATGATTTACAATTGGGCATCCCTATAAATTACCATATACACTCGATCGGAAACGATGGGCGGGGTATTTATATGTACGAATAATCGTTCATTTAACCGGACACGGGAATGGATTAATAGTCTATGGAATTATTAAAACAGGGGTGAAATTATGTACAAGGACACTTGGCATAATTGATAACAAAGTATTAAAACCTTGGGTTACACGCAGTCGATAACCTGGTGTAATTATTAAACAAAGTATTAAAACCTTGTTACAGTTTAAGTCCCCAATTAGTTGGAATATTTGACTTCGGGTATAAGGATAATTTGACGAGGACACTCGCACTTTAAATTTATGACCGATGGACTGTTATGGACACAAACCAAACGGACATATTAAATAATCCAGGACAAAGGACAATTAACCCATGGGCATAAAACTAAAATCAACACGTCAACCATCATGATTACGGAAGTTTAAATAAGCATAATATATTTTATTTCATATTTCCTCGTACTTTTATTTATTGTCATTTTAATTATTGTTATTTATTTTATTGTTATTTAAATATCGTCATTTACTATACGCTTCGCTTAAAATATAAATCGACAAACCGGTCATTAAACAGTAAACCCCCTTTTATATATTATTATATATAATTATATATATTTTGTACAAATATAGTTGTTTAAAAATATAGTGTGCAATAAGCCCGCTCCCTGTGGAACGAACCGGACTTACTAAAAACTATACTTCTCTACGATTAGGTACACTGCCTATAGTGTTGTAGCAAGGTTTAGGTATATCCATTTTATAAATAAATAATTAAAACTTGTGTAATTTGTAACGTATTTCGTAGTAAAATATAGTACTATCAAGTACCCCTCCGCTACCACATCAGTACTTCTCATTCATCAAGTGCTTGAATGCTGACCACGGTAGTGCGTACGCATCGTCTTGTCCCACTTGCTCTAGATAGGTATTCCACCATGTTAACGCAGAACCTGTGAAGGTATGCGTAGCGTACTTCACTTTGTCCTCTTCAGTACACTTACTTATGGCAAACATTGATTCGACCTTCTCGGTCCACCGTTTCAATCCGATCGGTCCTTCGGTTCCATCAAATTCCAAAGGTTTATAGGCAGTGAATTCTTTGTAGGTGCATCCTACACGATTTTCTGTACTGCTAGATCCAAGGTTATTGTTGGTATGTAGCGCAGCCTGTACTGCGGCTATGTTTGAAGCTAGAAAAGTACGGAATTCCTCTTCATTCATATTCAAGGTGTGTCGAGTAGTCGGTGCCATTTCCTTCAAAATAGTCAAATGGAACAAGTTAATCATACAGAATATTAAGAGTAGTTAATAGTATTTTGTAGCATAATATGAACTCATTTATAAAAGCTTTTTCTTCATATTAGCGTTTTATAAGTTTAAATTCGGGTAGTACCTACCCGTTAAGTTCATACTTAGTAGCTAATATACAATTCAACTACTACAATTCTATATGAAAAACTGATTATAATAATATTTCGCGTTCAAACTTTTACACAATATTTTACAAACTTACAATACCGCTTATTTTACATATAGCATGAAATATAGCACACAATAAATTTGATACAAGATGGTTGTGAAGATAATTCTAGCTAGTACACAAGTCGTTCAGCAAAGGCAATAAAGACACGTAATTCATACGTCCAGAAACAAGTCATCCAGTCTGGTTTTACTAGGACTACTTCCCATCCTTGGTCTTGTGGAACATAACCGTTATGGCCGTTGATAAGACAGCGTGTTGTAACGTTGTCAAAGGGACGAGGGTTACGTAATGTCCAACAGTCCCGTAACAATCTAAAAACCTCATTTCTTACCCCAATTACCGACTCCGTCACTTGTGGGAAGGTTTTGTTTAATAGTTGTAGCCCGATGTTCTTGTTCTCACTTTGGTGAGAAGCGAACATTACTAATCCGTAAGCATAACATGCTTCTTTATGTTGCATGTTAGCCGCTTTTTATAAATCACGAAGTCCAATATTCGGATATATTGAGTCAAAATAATTTCTTAACCCATTGCGTAAAATAGCATTTGGGTTCCCCGCAATATATGCGTCAAAGTAAACATATCGTAACTTATGGATTTCCCAATGTGATATCCCCCATCTTTCGAACGAAAGCCTTTTATAAACCAAGGTATTCTTGGAACGTTCTTCGAATGTCTTACAAACTGATCTCGCCTTAAATAGTTGTGCCGAAGAATTCTGACCGACTCTAGACAAGATTTCATCAATCATGTCTCCGGGTCGGTCTCTTAAAATATTAGGTTGTCTATCCATTTTGTGTTTTTATACTGTAAAATAGACAAGAGTTAGATTCATAAAAAAAAATACTTATTAATACAAGCAATTTTTACATATATCATAAAGCATAAACACACTATATTACATATATTACACCACACGAATACAACTATCTTATTCCGACTCGCTCGTTTCTTCTTCTTCGGTTTTGGTTCGTTTTGCCAAGTTTCTAGGGATATATGATGTTCCCCTAATACGAGCCGTCGTTTTCCACATTGGTTTAGAAAAACCTGGTGGTTTAGAGGTTCCCGGGTCATTGTTACAACTTAAGGACTTCGGGGGTTGACGATACATATAAAGTTCATCGGGGTTGGAATTAGATTTCTCTATTTTTATGCCCTTTCCCTTATTATTTTCTTTTACCTTTTTAAATTCAGTTGGGGTAATTTCTATAACATCATCGGAATTCTCGTCGGAATCCGATTCATCGGAGAATTGGTAATCCTCCCAATATTTTGCTTCCTTGGCTGAAACACCATTGACCATAATTAACCTTGGTCGGTTGGTTGAGGATTTTCTTTTACTTAACCGTTTTATTATTTCCCCCACCGGTTCTATTTCTTCATCCGGTTCCGATTCTTCTTCCGGTTCCGATTCTTCTTCCGGTTCCGACTCTTCTTCCGGTTCCTCTTCGGGAACTTGTGAATCAGTCCATGAATCATTCCAATTTACATTTGACTCTTCATTATTATTAGGTGAGTCAATGGGACTTGTTCTAGAGGTAGACATCTATCACATAATATCAAACGCGTTAAGAGATTAATATATCACATAATATTCACATGTTAAAAATATATAGTTTCCAACAAAATTTGTTAAGCAATCATTTTTCAAGTAAACACGGTCGAAGTCCAAACGCACTAATGCATCCTAACAAACTCGATAAGACACACTAATGCAAAATTCAGGTTCTCTAAGACCAACGCTCGGATACCAATTGAAATGTCCCGTTCTTATTGATTAAAAACGTTCCATATTAATTGATTTCGTTGCGAGGTTTTGACCTCTATATGAGACGTTTTTCAAAGACTGCATTCATTTTAAAACAAACCATAACCTTTATTTCATCAATAAATGTTTAAAAAGCTTTACGTAGATTATCAAATAATGATAATCTAAAATATCCTGTTTACACACGACCATTACATAATGGTTTACAATACAAATATGTTACAACAAAATAAGTTTCTTGAATGCAGTTTTTACACAATATCATACAAGCATGGACTCCAAATCTCGTCCTTATTTAAGTATGCGACAGCGGAAGCTCTTAATAATCACCTGAGAATAAACATGCTTAAAACGTCAACAAAAATGTTGGGGAGCTATAGGTTTAACCTATATATTATCAAATCATAATAATAGACCACAAGATTTTATATTTCAATATACATCCCATACATAGAGATAAAAATTATTCATATGGTGAACACCTGGTAATCGACATTAACAAGATGCATATATAAGAATATCCCCATCATTCCGGGACACCATTCGGATATGATATAAATTTCGAAGTACTAAAGCATCCGGTACTTTGGATGGGGTTTGTTAGGCCCAATAGATCTATCTTTAGGATTCGCATCAATTAGGGTGTCTGTTCCCTAATTCTTAGATTACCAGACTTAGTAAAAAGGGGCATATTCGATTTCGATAATTCAACCATAGAATGTAGTTTCACGTACTTGTGTCTATTTTGTAAATCATTTATAAAACCTGCATGTATTCTCATCCCAAAAATGTTAGATTTTAAAAGTGGGACTATAACTCACTTTCACAGATTTTTACTTCGTCGGGAAGTAAGACTTGGCCACTGGTCGATTCACGAACCTATAACAAATATGTACATATATATCAAAGTATGTTCAAAATATATTTACAACACTTTTAATACATTTTGATGTTTTAAGTTTATTAAGTCAGCTGTCCTCGTTAGTAACCTACAACTAGTTGTCCACAGTTAGATGTACAGAAATAAATGGATATATATTATCTTGAATCAATCCACGACCCAGTGTATACATATCTCAGTATTGATCACAACTCAAACTATATATATTTTGGAATCAACCTCAACCTTGTATAGCTAACTCCAACATTCACATATAGAGTGTCTATGGTTGTTCTGAAATATATATAGATGTGTCGACATGATAGGTCGAAACATTGTATACGTGTCTATGGTATCTCAAGATTACATAATATACAATACAAGTTGATTAAGTTATGGTTGAAATAGATTTGTTACCAATTTTCACGTAGCTAAAATGAGAAAAATTATCTAATCTTGTTTTACCCATAACTTCTTCATTTTAAATCCGTTTTGAATGAATCAAATTGCTATGGTTTCATATTGAACTCTATTTTATGAATCTAAACAGAAAAATTATAGGTTTATAGTCGGAAATATAAGTTACAAGTCGTTTTTGTAAAGGTAGTCATTTCAGTCGAAAGAACGACGTCTAGATGACCATTTTAGAAAACATACTTACACTTTGAGTTTAACCATGATTTTTGGATATAGTTTCATGTTCATAAGAAAAATCATTTTCCCAGAAGAACAACTTTTAAATAAAAGTTTATCATAGTTTTTAATTAACTAACCCAAAACAGCCCGCGGTGTTACTACGACGGCGTAAATTCGGTTTTACAGTGTTTTTCGTGTTTCCAGGTTTTAAATCATTAAGTTAGCATATCATATAGATATAGAACATGTGTTTAGTTGATTTTAAAAGTCAAGTTAGATGGATTAACTTTTGTTTGCGAACAAGTTTAGAATTAACTAAACTATGTTCTAGTGATTACAAGTTTAAACCTTCGAATAAGATAGCTTTATATGTATGAATCGAATGATGTTATGAACATCATTACTACCTTAAGTTTCTTGGATGAACCTACTAGAAAAGAAAAAAATGGATCTAGCTTCAACGGATCCTTGGATGGCTCGAAGTTCTTGAAGCAAAATCATGACACGAAAACAAGTTCAAGTAAGATCATCACTTGAAATAAGATTGTTATAGTTATAGAAATGGAACCAAAGTTTGAATATGATTATTACCTTGTATTAGAATGATAACCTACTGTAAGAAACAAAGATTTCTTGAGGTTGGATGATCACCTTACAAGATTGGAAGTGAGCTAGCAAACTTGAAAGTATTCTTGATTTTATGTAACTAGAACTTGTAGAATTTATGAAGAACACTTAGAACTTGAAGATAGAACTTGAGAGAGATCAATTAGATGAATAAAATTGAAGAATGAAAGTGTTTGTAGGTGTTTTTGGTCGTTGGTGTATGGATTAGATATAAAGGATATGTAATTTTGTTTTCATGTAAATAAGTCATGAATGATTACTCATATTATTGTAATTTTATGAGATATTTCATGCTAGTTGCCAAATGATGGTTCCTAAATGTGTTAGGTGACTCACATGGGCTGCTAAGAGCTGATCATTGGAGTGTATATACCAATAGTACATACATCTAAAAGCTGTGTATTGTACGAGTACGAATACGGGTGCATACGAGTAGAATTGTTGATGAAACTGAACGAGGATGTAATTGTAAGCATTTTTGTTAAGTAGAAGTATTTTGATAAGTGTATGGAAGTCTTTAAAAAGTGTATAAATACATATTAAAACACTACATGTATATACATTTTAACTGAGTCGTTAAGTCATCGTTAGTCGTTACATGTAAGTGTTGTTTTGAAACCTTTAGGTTAACGATCTTGTTAAATGTTGTTAACCCAATGTTTATAATATCAAATGAGATTTTAAATTATTATATTATCATGATATTATCATGTATGAATATCTCTTAATATGATATATATACATTAAATGTCTTTACAACGATAATCGTTACATATATGTCTCGTTTAAAAATCATTAAGTTAGTAGTCTTGTTTTTACATATGTAGTTCATTGTTAATATACTTAATGATATGTTTACTTATCATAATATCATGTTAACTATATATATATATATATATATATATATATATATATATATATATATATATATATATATATATATATATATATATGTCATCATATAGTTTTTACAAGTTTTAACTTTCGTGAATCACCGGTCAACTTGGGTGGTCAATTGTCTATATGAAACCTATTTCAATTAATCAAGTCTTAACAAGTTTGATTACTTAACATGTTGGAAACATTTAATCATGTAAATATCAATCTCAATTAATATATATAAACATGGAAAAGTTCGGGTCACTACAGCCGGGCCATTTCAAGAACGAGTGCCCTAACAAGCGAAAGGATGGCGGACCACCACGTGGCAGAGCTTTTAATGTTAATGCAAGGGACGCACACGAAAACCCCGACTTGGTGACAGGTATATTCACAATCAACAATATTTTAGCTTCTGTCATGTTTGATACTGGTGCGGATAGAAGTTATGTGTGTAGAAATTTTTGCTCTAAGATTAACTAGTCGCTAGTTCCTTTAAAAGAGAGTATGCTTGTCGAAGTAGCCAATGGTAAGCTTGAAAAGGTTGACCAAATTGGCCGAGGGGCTATTATCAACATAGCTGGCATGAATTTCGAGATAGATTTGATACCCATTAAGTTGGGAAGCTTCGATGTTATTTTCGGCATGGATTGGTTGACTAAGGTAAGAGCCGAGATTACTTGTGGAGATAAAGCTCTTCGTATACCCCCAAGGAGATGGCGAGCCACTGACTATTTATGGAGAGAGATGTAGCTCACAACTGAACCTCATTAGTTGCGTAAAAGCGCAAAAGATCATGAAGAAGGGACGTCTTGCTGTCCTAGCACATGTGAAGACCGTAGGAACCAAAGTGAAGAGCCTGGGCGACGTACGAATTGTGAATGAATTTTCCGATATTTTCCCGGAAGAATTGCCTAGATTACCGCCAACGAGGGCATTAGAGTTTCAGATCGACCTAGTGCCAGGAGCGGCACCCGTAGCTCGTGCACCTTATCGACTCGCACCTTCTGAGATGCAAGAGTTACAAAGCCAACTACAAGAGCTGTTAGATCGAGGGTTTATCCAACCAAGTTCTTCACCGTGGGGTGCACCAGTTTTATTTGTGAAGAAGAAGGACGGATCCTTCCGAATGTGTATCGACTACCTTGAACTTAACAAACTGACAATCAAGAATTGATATCCCCTCCCACGAATCGACGATCTTTTCGATCAGCTACAAGGATCAAGTGTCTACTCAAAGATCGATTTGTGATCCGACTGTAGTGACCCCAACTTTTCCATGTTTGTATATATTAAATGAAATTGTTATTTACATGATTAAGTGTTTCCAACATGTTAAGCAATCAAACTTGTTAAGACTTGATTAATTGAAATAGGTTTCATATAGACAATTGACCACCCAAGTTGACCGATGATTCACGAACGTTAAAACTTGTAAAAACTATATGATGACATATATATGATTATATATATAGTTAACATGATATTATGATAAGCAAGTATCTCATTTGGGTATTTTAACAATGAGTTATATACATAAAATTGAGTTTATTGAATTAAGAAACTCGAAACGATATATATAACGATTATCGTTATAACGACGTCTTACTAAATACAAATGAATCATATTAAGATATTGATACACTATATTTAATCATGATAAATGATAATTAAACATGTCATTAAGTGTATTAACAATGAACTTCATATGTAAAAACAAGACTACTAACTTAATGATTTCGAAACGAGACATATATGTAACGATTATCGTTGTAACGACATTTAACTATATATATATATATATATATATATATATATATATATATATATATATATATATATATATATATATATATATATATATATATCATACTAAGATATATTATATATCATAATATCATGATAATGTAATAATTTAACATCTTTTTAGATATAATAAACAATGGATTAACAACAATTAACAAGATCGTTAACCTAAAGGTTTCAAAACAACACTTACATGTAACGACTAACGATGACTTAACGACTCAGTTAAAATGTATTTACATATAACAACCCTCATTTTTCCATTCTGAATATACCAAATTTCCCTTAGGGTTTCATTTCCTGATCCTGTGTATTGTCATTAGGGTTGTTATTCAGATATTAAATGCTTTATAATTAATGCTCATAATTAATGCCCTTAAACCCTAACCCTAATATTAATTAGATTATATGAATTATTAACATTATGTATAATAGTTAATGTATTATATAATAAACTTTACAACTAATGGAAAGTAAATAAAATTTAACAAAAGTCATGGACTAAATTTAAAAAGATTAAAAAAAGCTTATCCTAAATAAATGATTAAAAAATATATATATAAATATATAAAAAAAAATGGCGGCCAAGTTATAAAAATAAATAAATAAATAAATAGGCTCCTAGTCCCATTCCAACACAAATCACGTTTAACTAATCCTAATCCTAATCTAGTTATATTAGTCCTAATCTAATTCTAACGCTCTAAACTAATCCAAGTCTCAATCCTTTTCAAGCTTATCACCTAGTAAACCTTGTTTGATCATGATTCTAATTGCCATTCTATAAAAAGACTTCATGATTTTCTATAAGTGCATCACAAATTAAAAACCACAAAAATCTCTCCCTCTTGTGCTTTTTAGTCGACACTTTTGCAGCTCCAACCCACCACCTGCATCGACTATAATCCTCATCAAAACAGCCCACTCCGTTGCACTCCTGCTGCGTTCTTTTGGCATCTCGTCCGACACTCAAACAGTCCCAAATCAGCCCTCTACAAGCCTGCAATTGATCACCCATTCAGCCCTCCCAAACCGCCATCAAATTCAGCAACTTTCTGCAGCTCCTGATCGCCAAAAACCCGCCCAAACAGGCCCTCAAAACAGCTACTACAGCTGCGTTTTCTGCTGCCGCTTTCGAGCCACAACAGGCTGCTATTTGCCGCTGTTATTCGACCACTATCTGCAGCCTTTTTACAGCCCTTTAACCTCCCTTTAACCTGCTATTATTCAGCTGCAATTCGCCATCAAAACAGCTCCTGTTCGCCACCTTTTTACAGCTATTTTCTGCTGTAATTCGACTACCATAACAGCCCCTTTAATCGACATCTTGTAGCACCTGTTCTGCTGTATTTTTCGAACCAAAACAGCCTAACAACCTGTTGTTTATTGCTGCAAATTCGTGATCCAATCAGCCTCTAGAGTCGTGTTTTTCTGCTGTGATTTTGCTGCTGTGTTCTTGCTTGTTTGTGAGCCAAAACAGCCCAAGAAAATCCTTGTTTGGGTCATGATTACCTGCTGTGAATTCAGTTCCTGTTTTGGTTCCAAATCAACACACTTTTCTTGATCTTAGTATCCTAAGGTATACCTAGAACCCTATCTTAATCATACTTTCTTAATCTATTACTTTTAATATATTATGTTTGATATTGCTCCAAACGAACAAATATTTAGTCGCAATATCATTCCAGAATGTAATGTTTTTAATTGTAATTTCCTTATTTTTAGTTGTAATTGTTTAAATAAATAAGTGCGAAGACGAAAGACGAAGATCGCTCAAAAATGAAGATTTAAAGTCGAAAATGAAGATTTAAAAGGCGAAAACGTCCAAAATGCTCAAACATACAAGTTACACTCCAAGTGGTTTAAATTATCGAAGAAAAACATCTAAAGATTGACAAGAATGCAAGTCGCGGAACGCAAATTACACGATATTAAATTGTACGAAAAGACGTTTGAGAAACCGGGACTGAGACATAAACCGAGCGTAAATGTACGAGACATCGGAGCCAAAATTATGAGTCAACTATGCACAAGAATATAATATAATATTTAAATAATTATATAAATTATTTATATATTATATATATTTTTATAATATGTCGACAAGTAAAAATCCAAAAAATTGTGAGCTGGATCTGGCGGCCATACGATCGCATGGGAAATAGGCATAAAACCCATGCGATCGCATGGGTTACTGTAGCAGGCCAAATATCTATAAAAAGCCAGTTTGCTCAAGCTTTATATGTACAATATTTTCTTTTCCTCTGTAATACTTATATATATAATTTTAATTATAATTTTAATTTAAGTTTATTTTAATAATAAGGTTATTGTAACGTTTAATTTACGGGTTTTTAGTCGAAGTTCTGTCCGGGTACCACTACGCTAATTATATCGCTTTTTACCGTTCCAACTCGCTGTAAGTCTCCACGTCCCAACTTTATTTTCGCGTATCGTTATTATCGTTGTTATAACTATCATTATTATTATTATTTATTATTGTTATCATTTATTATTATTATTATTATTATTATTATTATTATTATTATTATTATTATTATTGTTACCATGTCCATTTTATATAATTTATATTTTTACGCCGTTATAATGTCCAACTAAATACTCATAGTGGTAACTAAAATGTAGAACCTCTGGACAAATGGATTGAACCATATTATAATATTATGATGTAACTTTGACTATTTTTAATATTAAGTTTAATCACCGACCCATTGTTATATAATTTAATATTTTCACCCCAATCATATAATTTATTAAATTAATAAACGAAAGTGCATTAAATTTACATAAATTATGCTTCAACACCTCAGTGATCTAGACGGACATATGGACAAATTATTGACAACAATTTAGAAGTGTGATTCGGTGGTTTGGGTAATATTATAATTTATATAATCGTGTAATTATAAAAAGGGTAAGACCGTTATAATTTTGGTTTTAACGAAAGTAAAAACTGGATTAAATCTTAATTTGAATAGTCGGGGTATAATTTAATTCGCTAGAACGAGATCGAAACGAAAGTTAGATTTAATTTTAGTTAGTTAAATCTTTATAGATCGAAAGATTAAATATAAGGATATATATTAAAAACATCATAATCGGACTTAAAAACAATCCATAAATCCAGAGGGGACATATTTTAGTAGCCACTACTTTACCTTATTTTAAATCTCTTTAATTTCACTTATTGCCATATCGTAAACTTTAATTACTTTTTGCTATTTTGCTATATTTCCATGAAAAACCTTATTTCTTCTATTTTGATAAATTAGTTTAAATTGTATTTTTATTATCGTTAATTTAGTTATTTAATTTTAGTTAAATTTAAATTCAGTTCAATTAAGTAGTAAACCCTAATTCAAAATTCCCCTTTTAATTAGTTTATCTTTTAGCGATTAAAACCTTGAAAACTTAACCTCCCTGCGGAACGAACCGGATTTACCAAATAAACTATTACTATATGGATAGGACAAAGTTGCCTATATGAGTGAAATTAATCCGAAATCATAAAAATGCCATATAATCACAACCAATTCGTGTAATAAATTCAATCTAAATCCGTTCAAAATAAAATGACACGATCACGCACATCAATGTTGATTAATATTGATCTTGTTTTTTTTTATTATAAGTATTATGAATATGAAAAATCATGAGAAGTGATTATGATATAGGTAATTAAAGGTTATGAATAAAATAAGTAATATGAATTATGATCATGAAGATAGATAACTAAATGGTTAAAAGTATGATGGACATTAATTAGTTAATGATAATTAATAAGTTTAAGGTTGATGACCATGATTATGATTAATGGATAATGAATTATGATCAAGATTGTTCTAGTTAATATAATTATGATGATTAAGAATGTTGAACATGATTAAAAGATAAGAGATTATGAATAAGGTTAAAGTCATATTGAAAGGTTATGTTTAAGATTAGTAAGAATAGGTGTTATGAATAATGATGCATGAATAATTATAAAGATATAAAATTAGTTAAGAAGATAAGGATTATGATTATGATTTTATGTGTTAATGATTAATGATATATTGATGATTAAAAGTTTAAGGTTATGAATGTGAATTATTAACATGACTCATGATTATGATAAATAGGTTATGATTTTATGTACATGAAAGGATTAGTGTTAATATGTGAAAAAGGATTAGTAAATAATAATGATAATAATACACGTGCATACATGCATGCATACGTATGTATGTACATATATATAGGTAGGTATATGCTTGTGTATATATTTAGATGTATACATATGTGTATACGTATGTGTATATATGTATGTATATGTACGTGTGTATGTATGTATGAGTGTGTATTGTGTAAGTTATATAAGACTAATAAAACGTGAAAAGTAAAGTAGTTATATGCATATATATGTACCACTTTTCACTAGTGTATATGTAACACATACATATAATATATACATATATATCATATAGCTATAAACACATACTTGTATGATAATAATAAAGAATATATGTATGTATCATGTATGTAACTATATTTATGTAACACATACAAAGATTATATTATGTATGTATATAAAACATGATAAGGTCTTATAAGGATGATTAACTAATAAAGGTTTATTAATAAAATAATAATACTATTATTGGTATAACCTATACACTTATCTATATAGTAACACTTAAGTACACTAAGTATATTATCACTTATATAAATATAAATTTTCTCGAAAAATGGTCACTGTTAATATAGTTTACTATATTAATAAATAAACTTTATGTCTATTAGACATTAACTAATCGAACATAATATCTCTAGGTTGAGATCTCCGTGTTTAACACTCCGATCATATAACTTGCGTGGAATATCTATCTGCTATTAAGGTGAACTTCATAGCCCCTCTTTTTACTATTTCTTAACTGTTTTATAACTTTGGGTGAGACAACTGCTTGCTTTCAAACTGTTTTACGATTAGACACAAGTACTCAAACTTTATTTTGGTTAGTTCAAACTGTTGCTAACATGCTTTGATTCATGCTTAATCCCTACCATGATATCGTTAATTACTGGAATTTGGTAAGCTTAGTTATTGTGATTGCGCTATTGAGGGTGACGTCTCTATCCAGATGACCGCTGGTCAATGGATACATAATAACGATGAACGACACGAACGTGATGTGTTTAGGGTAACTAATGGTTAGTATCGATATCATATACACCAGCACTACTACCGAACTGATTAAACCGCTTATTTAAATCTTGTGGTCTAAAACTTGTTATAATTATTAAACCTATGTTGTTCACTCAACCTTTTTGGTTGACACTTTAAGCATGTTTTGTCTCAGGTGAAGATTGCTAAAGATTATTTGCTATTTGGACTTTGCTGCTTTTGGAGTCCGTATATCATCATTCATATTATTGCATTAGAACATTTTAGATTACATTTAAATTTTTAGGAGTCATTTGTAATGACTTAATACTTTCCGCTGCTTATAATACATTGGTTTTTAATTAAAACGTCTCATATAGAGTCGTTCTTATTTATACATACTTGTGTTGTGATATTGTGAAGTCATATTTCCCCGACCCTATTTGGGGGTATGACCGAGTGGTATCAGAGCCAGGCTTGTTATAGAGAACCAGGATTGCATTTTATGTGTGCCTTATGTGTTAGTTAGGTGCCTTAGCAATCTTTAGAACTATAACCTTTCCTGCCTTAGTTTTAAGCACTTTTCCTTTGATCTTTATACTGTTATTTCATCTTACTTCCTGCTTTTACCTCTGTTGATATTCTGTATCCTTTCCTCAGGATATCAAGCCAAAACCCTATCATCTTGCCTGATCCTGACTCTAAAGGATCGGTTAGTATGTGATTGTTATCATATCCATACATATCTTATGACCTGACTTCTCCATCTTGATTCAAAGTATTCTTGACTCACGCGAAGGGATGTCACTCATGACTCAACATTCCAATGTCAACTATCTAAGTTTGATCACATATCTTGACCTTGTGGAGTGATATTGAAATGGAAATATGAATTAGTGAAATATAATGACGCCTGGCCAACGTGATTATATTACGGTAATTCATAAAGAAATTCCAATATCATGACATATGGAATAGAAAGTGAATCAAAGAAAAATTTCCAAACCATTCATTCGAAAATCTCAATGCTAATTACATGAAGGGTAGTCATCATCCGATTTGCATATATATAAAGAGCTCGTTTTAACCAAACTATCTATCTCATACCCATGAATAGATTAACAATCCCTCCTATACCATAAAGCTTGTAAAGCTTTGCAATCTTTCTTTCTTAAACAACCTATCTCTTTATCTTTGACGCTTAATTATCACATCCCCGCTGGAAGGAAGGATACATGTTCTTAAGTGACTTGAAGTGACACGACCGAAATTTCTTCGAAGCATGCCTCCTGTTATCCGCAATTATACTCCTAGTGTGGATTTTCATAAAACCCATTAGAAAACCCGTCGAAAATAAGCGACAACCACTCGCAAGATTTTCATTTGAATATTCAAATGAAGATATTATAAACACCACATTCACTATCACGTTCTCATACTCTACCATTCATATCTCACTTGTCAGCAACAACTTCACACATGAACATTTTGAATTCCAAGAACATATGTCCTAATAATAGTCAACAACCGTATTTAAAAACAATAGATTTCATTACCTCGCAACATTGTTGCTTAAAATAACCTGAAATTTTCAAAATACCTTCGCACGATCTTCATCGATCTTTTTCCATCTCGTAATCTCCAAAATATGAAAATTCTATATACCAAAATTTCACACACACTATTTTACTGTGCGATCCTCTCGAAATTTTATAAAATAAATTTATTTACTGTCATTCGTGCAAATTTTATAAATCGTATATGTTTATATAATAATGTAAAAAAAAATTACTTTTACTTATTTTTGACTAGTAAATATAAAATTATACTTTGACTTATATAAATCAATTCTTTTATTCAAATGATATTTTACTTAAAATAGTACATGTTGTACATAACTCTAGTTTTACTAAGAACTTCGTTCCTTTTTACATTGTCACCTTAAAAGACTCGAACTTCTATAAAATTTTCATTGCTTGTTTATATAAAAATTTTCGTATTATTCTACACCAAATATTAATCACAATTCCTTTTGCCCTTCGAAACTTACCATTGAGTTCATCATTCAAAACTCTATGTTCTCTGTAACTTTTCTCTCGTAAGGTTGACCGTTGAGAAGATATTACTTCTGATATCTCACGGCTAAACCACAGAAACACTCGTGAAACTTCAATTCTATGATTTAATATCTTTTTGGCACAAGAAAGCATTTCTCAGATATTTCCTCACCCGGTGTGACTATTCTTTGTAGCCAGTAATTCATATTTCTTTTCGTCCGCACTTAAACTTATAAGAGAATGATATATCGACTCGCCATAGGTGCGAGAACGTCTTTCTCATCAAAAGATCACAGCTCCTCTTATCTTCTGCTTAAGAACGAAACATGCTTCTTGCACTCATCAACTATTCTTTTTAGGATTGGCTGTGGCAATACTTCACGGCTAAAGACTTGAAACAGAGAACTATTCCTATTGTTAAGATCCGTTGGAATTCACGTAGAGGCCCCGAGTATACCTGGGAACGTGAAGACCAAATGAGACGAAAACATCCCCATCTTTTCTCAACTGTTGATGCATCCGAGAAGTCTACCTAAAACTTCGGGACGAAGTTTAAATTAACGGGGAGGTACTATAACAACCCTCATTTTTCCATTCTGAATATACCAAATTTCCCTTAGGGTTTCATTTCCTGATCCTGTGTATTGTCATTAGGGTTGTTATTCAGATATTAAATGCTTTATAATTAATGCTCGTAATTAAAGCCCATAAACCCTAACCCTAATATTAATTAGATTATATGAATTATTAACATTATGTATAATAGTTAATGTATTATATAATAAACTTTACAACTAATGGAAAGTAAATAAAATTTAACGAAAGTCATGGACTAAATTTAAAAAGATTAAAAAAAGCTTATCCTAAATAAATGATTAAAAAATATATATATATATATAAATATATATAAAAAAATGGCGGCCAAGTTATAAAAATAAATAAATAAATAAATAAGCTCCTAGTCCCATTCCAACACAAATCACGTTTAACTAATCCTAATCCTAATCTAGTTATATTAGTCCTAATCCAATTCTAACTCTCTAAACTAATCCAAGTCTCAATCCTTTTCAAGCTTATCACCTAGTAAACCTTGTTTGATCATGATTCTAATTGCCATTCTATAAAAAGACTTCATGATTTTTCATAAGTGCATCACAAATTAAAAACCACAAAAATCTCTCCCTCTTGTGCTTTTTAGTCGACACTTTTGCAGCTCCAACCCACCACCTGCATCGACTATAATCCTCATCACTCCGTTGCACTCCTGCTGCGTTCTTTTGGCATCTCGTCCGACACTCAAATAGTCCCAAATCAGCCCTCTACAAGCCTGCAATTGATCACCCATTCAGCCCTCCCAAACCGCCATCAAATTCAGCAACTTTCTGCAGCTCCTGATCGCCAAAAACCCGCCCAAACAGGCCCTCAAAACAGCTACTACAGCTGCGTTTTCTGCTGCCGCTTTCGAGCCACAACAGGCGGCTATTTGCTGCTGTTATTCGACCACTATCTGTAGCCTTTTTACAGCCCTTTTACCTCCCTTTAACCTGCTATTATTCAGCTGCAATTCGCCATCAAAACAGCTCCTGTTCGCCACCTTTTTACAGCTATTTTCTGCTGTAATTCGACTACCATAACAGCCCCTTTAATCGACATCTTGTAGCACCTGTTCTGCTGTATTTTTCGAACCAAAACAGCCTAACAACCTGTTGTTTATTGCTGCAAATTCGTGATCCAATCAGCCTCTAGAGTCGTGTTTTTCTGCTGTGATTTTGCTGCTGTGTTCTTGCTTGTTTGTGAGCCAAAACAGCCCAAGAAAATCCTTGTTTGGGTCATGATTACCTGCTGTGAATTCAGTTCCTGTTTTGGTTCCAAATCAACACATTTTTCTTGATCTTAGTATCCTAAGGTATACCTAGAACCCTATCTTAATCATACTTTCTTAATCTATTACTTTTAATATATTATGTTGATTAATATTGATCTTGTTTTTTTTTTTTTTTTATTATAAGTATTATGAATATGAAAAATCATGAGAAGTGATTATGATATAGGTAATTAAAGGTTATGAATAAAATAAGTAATATGAATTATGATTATGAAGACAGATAACTAAATGGTTAAAAGTATGATGGATATTAATTAGTTAATGATAATTAATAAGTTTAAGGTTGATGAATATGATTATGATTAATGGATAATGAATTATGATCAAGATTGTTCTAGTTAATATAATTATGATGATTAAGAATGTTGAACATGATTAAAAGATAAGAGATTATGAATAAGGTTAAAGTCATATTGAAAGGTTATGTTTAAGATTAGTAAGAATAGGTGTTATGAATAATGATGCATGAATAATTATAAAGATATAAAGTTAGTTAAGAAGATAAGGATTATGATTATGATTTTATGTGTTAATGATTAATGATATATTGATGATTAAAAGTTTAAGGTTATGAATGTGAATTATTAACATGACTCATGATTATGATAAATAGGTTATGATTTTATGTACATGAAAGGATTAGTGTTAATATGTGAAAAAGGATTAGTAAATAATAATGATAATAATACACGTGCATACATGCATGCATACGTATGTATGTACATATATATAGGTTGGTATATGCTTGTGTATATATTTAGATGTATACATATGTGTATACGTATGTGTATATATGTATGTATATGTACGTGTGTATGTATGTATGAGTGTGTATTGTGTAAGTTATATAAGACTAATAAAACGTGAAAAGTAAAGTAGTTATATGTATATATATGTACCACTTTTCACTAGTGTATATGTAACACATACATATAATATATACATGTATATCATATAGCTATAAACACATACTTGTATGATAATAATAAAGAATATATGTATGTATCATGTATGTAACTATATTTATGTAACACATACAAAGATTATATTATGTATGTATATAAAACATGATAAGGTCTTATAAGGATGATTAACTAATAAAGGTTTATTAATTAAATAATAATACTATTATTGGTATAACCTATACACTTATCTATATAGTAACACTTAAGTACACTAAGTATATTATCACTTATATAAATATAACTTTTCTCGAAAAATGGTCACTGTTAATATAGTTTATTATATTAATAAATAAACTTTATGTCTATTAGACATTAACTAATCGAACATAATATCTCTAGGTTGAGATCTCCGTGTTTAACACTCCGATCATATAACTTGCGTGGAATATCTATCTGCTATTAAGGTGAACTTCATAGCCCCTCTTTTTACTATTTCTTAACTGTTTTATAACTTTGGGGTGAGACACATGCTTGCTTTCAAACTGTTTTACGATTAGACACAAGTACTCAAACTTTATTTTGATTAGTTCAAACTGTTGCTAACATGCTTTGATTCATGCTTAATCCCTACCATGATATCGTTAATTACTGGAATTTGGTAAGCATAGTTATTGTGATAGCGCTATTGAGGGTGACGTCTCTATCCAGATGACCGCTGGTCAATGGATACATAATAACGATGAACGACACGAACGTGATGTGTTTAGGGTAACTAATGGTTAGTATCGATATCATATACACCAGCACTACTACCGAACTGATTAAACCGCTTATTTAAATCTTGTGGTCTAAAACTTGTTATAATTATTAAACCTATGTTGTTCACTCAACCTTTTTAGTTGACACTTTAAGCATGTTTTGTCTCAGGTGAAGATTGCTAAAGATTATTTGCTATTTGGACTCTGCTGCTTTTGGAGTCCACATATCATCATTCATATTATTGCATTAGAACATTTTAGATTACATTTAAATTTTTAGGAGTCATTTGTAATGACTTAATACTTTCTGCTGCTTATAATACATTGGTTTTTAATTAAAACATCTCGTATAGAGTCGTTCTCGTTTATACATACTTGTGTTGTGATATTGTGAAGTCATATTTCCCCGACCCTATTTGGGGGTATGACATTACATGTAGTGTTTTAATATGTATTTATACACTTTTGAAAGACTTCAAGACACTTATCAAAATACTTCTACTTAACAAAAATGCTTACAATTACATCCTCGTTCAGTTTCATTAACAATTCTACTCGTATGCACCCGTATTCGTACTCGTTCAATACACAGCTTTTAGATGTATGTACTATTGGTATATACACTCCAATGATCAGCTATTAGCAGCCCATGTGAGTCACCTAACACATATGGGAACCATCATTTGGCAACTAGCATGAAATATCTCATAAAATTACAAAAATATGAGTAATCATTCATGACTTATTTACATGTAAACAAAATTACACATCCTTTATATCTAATCCATATTCCAACGACCAAAAACACCTACAAACACTTTCATTCTTCAATTTTCTTCATCTAATTAATCTCTCTCAAGTTCTATCTTCAAGTTCTAAGTGTTCTTCATAAATTCCAAAAGTTCTAGTTTCATAAAATCAAGAATACTTCCAAGTTTGCAAGTCTACTTCCAAGCTTTCTAATCCATTCCAAGTAATCATCTAAGATCAAGAAACCTTTGTTATTTACAGTAGGTTATCCTTCTAATTCAAGGTAATATTCATATTCAAACTTTGATTCAATTTCTACAACTATAACAATCTTATTTCGAGTGAAAATCTTACTTGAACTGTTTTCGTGTCATGATTCTGCTTCAAGAACTTTCAAGCCATCCAAGGATCCTTTGAAGCTAGATCTATTTTTCTCATTTCCAGTAGCTTTATCCAGAAAACTTGAGGTAGTAATGATGTTCATAACATCATTCGATTCATACATATAAAGCTATCTTATTCGAAGGTTTAAACTTGTAATCACTAGAACATAGTTTAGTTAATTCTAAACTTGTTCGCAAACAAAAGATAATCCTTCTAACTTGACTTTTAAAATCAACTAAACACATGTTCTATATCTATATGATATGCTAACTTAATGATTTAAAACCTGAAAATATGAAAAACACCGTAAAACCGGATTTACGCCGTTGTAGTAACACCGCGGGCTGTTTTGGGTTAGTTAATTAAAAACTATGATAAACTTTGATTTAAAAGTTGTTCTTCTGAAAAAATGATTTTTCTTATGGACATGAAACTATATCCAAAAATCATGGTTAAACTCAAAGTGGAAGTATGTTTTTTAAAATGGTCATCAAGACGTCGTTCTTTCGACTGAAATGACTACCTCTTACAAAAATGACTTGTAACTTATATTTCCGACTATAAACCTATACATTTTCTATTTAGATTCATAAAAAGGAGTTCAATATGAAACCATAGCAATTTGATTCACTCAAAACGGATTTAAAATGAAGAAGTTATGGGTAAAACAAGATTGGATATTTTTTGATTATTTTAGCTACGGGAAATGTTTAACAAATCTATACAAATCATATCCTAGCTAACTTATATTGTATTATACATGTATTCTAATATATTATGTAATCTTGAGATACCATAGACACGTATGCAAATGTTTTGACATATCATATCGACCCATGTGTATATATTATTTGGAACAACCATAGACACTCTATATGCAGTAATGTGGGAGTTAGCTATACAGGGTTGAGGTTGATTCCAAAAATATATATACTTTGAGTTGTGATCTAGCCTGAGACGTGTATACACTGGGTTGTGGATTGATTCAAGATAATATATATCGATTTATTTCTGTACATCTAACTGTGGACAACTAGTTGTAGGTTACTAACGAGGACAACGAGGACAGCTGACTTAATAAACTTAAAACATCAATATGCATTAAAAGTGTTGTAAATATATTTTGAATATACTTTGATATATATGTACATATTTGTTATAATTTCGTGAATCGACCAGTGGCCAAGTCTTACTTCCCGACGAAGTAAAAATCTGTGAAAGTGAGTTATAGTCCCACTTTTAAAATCTAATATTTTTGGGATGAGAATACATGCAGGTTTTATAAATGATTTACAAAATAGACACAAGTACGTTAAACAACATTCTATGGTTGAATTATCGAAATCAAATATGCCCCTTTTTATTAAGTCTGGTAATCTAAGAATTAGGGAACAGACACCCTAATTGACGCGAATCCTAAAGATAGATCTATTGGGCCTAACAAACCCCATCCAAAGTACCGGATGCTTTAGTACTTCGAAATTTATATCATATCCGAAGGGTGTCCCAGAATGATGGGGATATTCTTATATATGCATCTTGTTAATGTCGGTTACCAGGTGTTCACCATATGAATGATTTTTATCTCTATGTATGGGATGTGTATTGAAATATGAAATCTTGTGGTCTATTGTTACGATTTGATATATATAGGTTAAACCTATAACTCACCAACATTTTTGTTGACGTTTAAAGCATGTTTATTCTCAGGTGAATACTAAGAGCTTCCGCTGTTGCATACTAAAATAAGGACAAGATTTGGAGTCCATGTTTGTATGATATTGTGTAAAAACTGCATTCAAGAAACATATGTCGATGTAATATATTTCTATTGTAAACCATTATGTAATGGTCGTGTGTAATCGGTATATTTTAGATTATCATTATTTGATAATCTACGTAATGCTTTTGAAACCTTTATTGGTAAAATAAAGGTTATGGTTGTTTTAAAAATGAATGCAGTCTTTGAAAAACGTCTCATATAGAGGTCAAAAACCTCGCAACAAAATCAATTAATATGAAACGTTTATAAACAATATGAACGGGACATTTCAGTTGGTATCCGAGCGTTGGTCTTAGAGAACCAGAAAATTGCATTAGTGTGTCTTACCGAGTTTGTTAGGATGCATTAGTGAGTCTGGACTTCGACCTTGTTTTTCTTCAAAAACGATTGCTTAACATTTTTTTTGTTGGAAACTATATATTATTAACATGTAAATATTATGTGATATATTAATCTCTTAACGTGTTTGATATTGTGTGATAGATGTCTACCTCTAGTACAAATCCCATGGATTCACCTAATAATAATGAAGAGTCGAATATATTTTGGAAAGATTCACAAATTCCCGAAGAGGAACCGGAAGAGGAGGAACCGAAGAAGAGGAACCGGAAGAAGAGGAATCAGAAGAGGAGGAATCGAAAGAGGAGGAACCAGAAGAAGAAGAGGTTCCAGAGGAAGAAATATTTATACCTATAGTAAATCGATTAAATAAAAGAAAATCCTCAACCAACGGACCAAAGTTAATAATGGTCAATGGTGTTTCTGCCGAGGAAGCAAAATATTGGGAAGATTACCAATTTTCCGATGAATCGGATCCCGATGAGGATTTCGATGATGTTATAGAAATTACCTCGACCCAATTTAATAAAGCGAAAGAAAATAATAAGGGAAAAGGTATAAAAATAGAGAAACCCGATTCCAACCCCGATGAACTTTATATGTATCGGCAACATCCGTATATCCTAAAATGTAACAATGACCCGGGAACCTCTAAATCACCAGGTTTTTCTAAACCATTGTGGAAAACGACGGCTCGTATTAGAGGAACACCATATATTCCTAGAAAATTAGGAAAACGAACCAAGTCCGAAGAAGAAGAAACCAGTGATTCAGATTAGAGGGTTGTAATCATGTTGTGTATTATATGTATTGTAGTGTGCTTGTACTTTTATGTTCTATTTAAAAATTGCTTGTATTGTTTGTTAATTATCTTTTACGAATCTAATCCTTGTCTATTTTACAGTATAAAAACAAAATGGACGTTAAGGGTAGACAACCGAATATTTTAGAAGACCTACCAGAGGATATGATTGAGGAAATCTTGTCTAGAGTCGGTCAGAATTCATCAGCACATTTAGTTATGGCGAAATTAACTTGTCAAACATTTGAAAGACTTTCCGAAAATGCCTTAGTTTATAAAAGGCTTTCCTTTGATAGGTGGGGTATATCACATTGGGGAGACCGTAAGTTACGCCATGTTTTCTTTAAAGCATTAAATGCGGGGAACCCAAATGCAATTTTACGCTACGGGTTAAGAACCTATTTTGACTCAACATATCCCAACATAGGATTTCGTGAATTAGAAAGAGCTTCTAACATGCAACATAAAGAAGCATGTTATGCTTACGGGTTAGTGATGTTCG
Source organism: Rutidosis leptorrhynchoides (assembly GCF_046630445.1). Taxonomy (NCBI): domain Eukaryota; kingdom Viridiplantae; phylum Streptophyta; class Magnoliopsida; order Asterales; family Asteraceae; genus Rutidosis; species Rutidosis leptorrhynchoides. The sequence goes on along the minus strand of NC_092333.1, from coordinate 103,748,283 downwards.
CTTCTTACCAAAGAGAGAAAAAGAACATCGGATTGCAAATTTTAAATAAAACCTTCCCACAAGTGACGGATTCAGTAGTTGGGGTGAGAAACAAGGTTTTTAGATTATTACGAGGCTGTTGGACATTATGAAACCCTCGTCCTTTTGACGACATTACAACATGCTGCCTAGCCAGTGGTCATAACAGTTATTTTCCACAAGACCAAGGATGGGAAGTCGTCTTAGTAAAACCAGAATGCATGACTTGTTTCTGGACTTATGAATTACGTGTCTTTATTTCCTTTGTTGAACAACTTGCGTATTAACTAGATTTATCTTCAAAACTGTCCTGTATTAAAGTGTACTATATTTCATGTTATATGTAATATAGCGAAGTTGTAAGTTTGAAGAATATTTGTATGTGATATATTATTATAATCAGTTTTTTCATATGGAATTGTAGTAGTTGAATTGTATATTAGCTACTAAGTATGAACTTAACGGGTAGGTAGTACCCGAATTTAAACTTATAAAATGCTAATATGAAGAAAAAGCTTTTATAAATGAGTTCATATTATGCTACGAAATACAATTGACTACTTGATGTTATGCGAGGTGTATATAAAATAGCTTTATATTTTACAAGGAAATACTATTAAATACGATACAATTTTACACAAGATATTTATTTATTTATAGAATGGATATACTTAAACCTTGCTACAACACTTATAGGCAGTGTACCTAATCGTACAGTAGTGTAGTTTTTAGTAAGTCCGGTTCGTTCCACAGGGAAAATCTTTAAACAAAGCTTAACGCTATATTAGTTTACTTTTATAAAAATACAAATATATATATAAGTAATATTATTATTATAAAGGGGGGTTTTTACCGTTTAATGACCGGTTTGTCGATTTTAAAACTTTAGTCGCAGTTAAAACTAAATGTAAAATATTAAAAATAAATACAAGACTTAAATTAAAGCGTAAAATAAATAACGATAATGAAATTGCGATAAATAAAAGTGCGATAAAATAAACTTGCGATAATTAAAAAGTACGAAAATTAAAGTGCAATTAAATACAATAACAATAAATAAAAAATGCGATAATTAGAAGTGCAATTAAATATAAAATAAAGGAAATTAAATATGAAATAAAAAATTATGCTTATTTAAACTTCCGTAATCATGATATTTGACGTGTTGATTTTAGTTTTATACCCATGGGTTAATTGTTCTTTGTCCTTGATTATTTAATATGTCCATACGGATTTGTCCATAATAGTCCATCAGTCATAAATATAAAGAGCGAAAGCCTTCGTCAAATTATTCTTATTCCCGAAGTCAAATATTTCAACTAATTGGGGATTCGAATTGTAACAAGGTTTTAATACTTTGTTTAATGAATACACCAGGTTATCGACTGCGTGTAAACCAAGGTTTTACTACTTTGTTAACAATTACACCAATTACCCTTGAATGTAATTCACCCCTGTTTCAACAAGTCTATTAACTATTAATCCAGTTCCGTGTCCGATAAAATGAATAATTATTGGTATTTATAGATATCCCACCCACCGTACCCAGTCAAGCGTATGTGGTTATATATAAATACGTCGAATTATAAGTTTGTATATTAAATTAACAAGGTATTGTTTAGTTAATATAAAACCCATTAATAGCCCATAGTCTAATTTCCACAAGTGTCGTTCTTTTATCCAAACCCCAATTATGGTACAAGGCCCAATTACCCAATTTTAGTAATTAGCCCAACATCATGATTACTTCGGTATTAAATAAGCATAATAATAACTTAGCTATGAGACATTAAATTAAAAAGGTTGAACATAACTTACAATGATTAAAAATAGCGTAGCGTTACACGGACAGAATTTCGACTTACACCCTTACAACATTCGCTAACATACCCTTATTATTAGAATTATAATTAAAATTAAAATTAAAATATAAATATAAATATATTTACGTATACATATATAGAGAGAGATTGAATTATGGATCGTTTTTGCGATCAAACTGCGTTTGCTTTTATAGGGAATTGAGTCCAGGTGAGCTCCGCGACTCGCGGCATTTTTGCTCTTCAAACTCCGCGAGTCGCGGAGTTTGAAATTCCAGCTCACTCCAAATTGGATCTTAGTCTGCCGACGGTTTATTATATAAATATAATATATATATAATTAATATAATTAATTATATATTATATTATATTTATATACATAGTTAACTTGTAATTTTTAGTCCATTGCGTCGAGCGTTGAGAGTTGACTCTGGTCCCGGTTCCAGATTTTCGAACGTCCTTGCGTACTATTTTATATCTTGTACTTTGCGTTTTGAATCTTGTACTCTTGTAATTTCGAGACGTTTCTTATCAATAATTGGAACCTCTTTGATTGTATTTTGTACTTTTGAGCTTTTTAGTCGTTTGCGTCTTCAATTCGTCGAATCTGTCTTTTGTCTTCACCTTTGATTATTTAAACGAATATCACTTTTAAATAGAACAATTGCAACTAAAAGCTTGTCTTTCTTGAGGAATAATGCTATGAAATATATGTTCGTTTTTAGCATTATCAAATATTCCCACACTTGAGCATTGCTCGTCCTCAAGCAATATCGTCTTGAAATACTAGAATCACTTCTTTATTCTTCACACTTTGTACATCAGTGATTTCTATACGGCGGTATAAACAATGGTAGTAACGATATGACTTACAGTCCCACATGACTATAAAAATTTAGATCCATTAAGGAAATTGGATCTTTATGAAAACATTTGATCTTTTGAAAATTAAATCTAGTTTTTACCCTAGATAAGTTTTCCGGAATAACCCTTCACCGGTGTTTGCAAATTATTTTGTGGGTTTGGTGGGTTTCAGATTTGAAAATTTTAGCTCAAAACTTGCGGTTTTGTGTCACCCACTTGCTAACCTTGTATTAGGAAAGCAACACGTCCAGTTTACTTGTCCCGTATATTACCTTTCGGTAAACTACCGTCCGGTTGTAAAGGAAAGCGTTGAACAAGCAACTGTTAAGGCAATGTCCCCTGACATGCTTTTAATTATGGTCTATAACGTGTCGGACGCAATTACTATCCTTTGTAGGAGCAATAGTAAAGCTCACCCTTATAATTTTCGGGTCTGGCACAAGGTCCTGTCTTTGACCATGCTATGCAACCACCGTTCTTACGGTTGACACCCGATTTGGTTCAGGTGACCTAATGAATTCCAGGTGAATTCCTAGGATTTTACGTTCAATGGTAATGAACGCATTGAAAATGGGTTTTTAGAAAACAAATCGGTTTGTAATTTTATCAAAATATTTTCTCGTTCAAGCTCGAGTTTAGATATCATTGAATTTCATGAGTTTGAATTCTCAATCTTTAAGGTCAATCTCTAGGATTGAGTAATATCAGGCTTAAAAGCTGATTTTTAATCTTTAAGGAGATTATCCTTTCTGGGGATCTGATTCATTAGTCTTATCTAGCTAATTTGCACGGTGCCCTCCCCATTTTACAAGACAGATCCTCTCATGGTTAGGATAAGTCTGACCACTTGGCGACCCTGTTTGATGCTGAGGTCCGTGGATTTCCTGCTGATTTTAGTGATGACTTTTCTAGATTTTTCGTCAACCTACAGCTGGTCTGGACGACAACTTCTTGACCTAAATCAAGAAGCACGTTTCTTTTTCGGAAGACTTTACTTCCTTTTAATGATGGAATTGATTCATCGTGTAGATCCATATCTTCTTTTCTTTCATCGGGTAAAACAGTTTAGTTTAGTCCAAAGCAAAAGTATTTTCAGTTATTTGTTACAGAAATATGTGACATATGTTTAAGATAACTTGGTAATTTTTCCCACACTTGGCTTTTATTTTCCTTTTTATTGTCCTCTATTCCATTTTAAATGAATTTTAACATTTTGGTTTGTTTCTCAATTTATGTCCTTTCCGAGGTAACAATAATTTCGATGTTAACACCTAGTTTTATCGTTCATAAATATGTATAAACATGATTTTGAGTTCATTTAATTGAAAATTTAAAAAAAAAAATTACTAGAATTGGGTAGTCAGTATATAAGACTGGGGCTGTTTTTTATTATCAGAGAGCACTAGATTCTAATACAACTACTGCTTTACTAGTATTTTTAATGGTAACCAAGTGTTTAAGATAAAAATTTTTAAAAATCTGAAAGAATTTAACCCCTTCTCACACTTAAGATCTTGCAATGCCCTCATTTGCAAGTAATCAGTAACAATTTAAATTATTGAGGGTGATTTGTGTGAAAATGATTAAATTTTACCAAAGTTTCCAAATATATTGGCGTTTGTTTGCTGAATGATAAATGGTGCATATCATTTGTTCATTCCGTCTTGTTGTTATTTCACATATATTTTGCATCTTGTCGTCAAAATTAGTTGCTTTTGCTGAACTTAATGCCAGTCTTTGAAAATGCGTTGTTTTACCCTGTTGTGTACATAAGATAAACTGCGAACATATATACATATTTTTGAAGTTTGGTATATTACCCCACATTCAAAAATTATTAAAATCTAATAATAAATTTTAGAAAATAATAAAACTATTACAAATCCAACATAAGTATTAAATGTATCAACATTACAAATAATAAAATAAAATAAAAACTAAGTAGACTAGGGATGATACTGATACTAGTAGGGGTTCCATGCATAACCATAGGTGCTATAAAATGCTTCGGCTGGGTTATACGTAGGATACGGTGGTTGAATCTCTATAGACCAGGGAGGGAATATAGGCGATGGAGTAGGAATATAGTTTCTACCTATATGTTGGCAATAAGCTATGATTTTGTTTTGATGAACTTGCCAATCTTCAAATGCTCTATGTCTAGCATTTTCATACTCTTGTGAAGCTATAAACCTTTGCATTTCTGCCATTTCATTTCCCCCTCCTACATTACCTTGCTGTTGGTTTCTCTCAACCTGTAGATGTCTACCATTATATCGTACTGCGGCGTTATTTCGCCTTCGCACCATGGTATACATTTAAACCTATTGTATCGCGGGGTTCTGGTTCTTCGACTAATAATCCCCCCGACTTATATCCACACCGAGATATTCAGCAATCAAAGTAATAAATATACCACCTCCTATTATGCTATGTGGTCTCATCCCCCTAACCATAGCTGATAAATAATAACCCACACAATAAGGTATACTTACAGCGCTTTGTGGGTCTCGAATACACATGTGGTAAAACAAATCCTGTTCGTTTACCTTTTCCTTATTCTTACCTCTTTGTGTAATCGAATTAGCTAAAAACCTATGAATTACTCTTAACTCTGCTCTATCTATATCCAAATAAGAGTAATTTCCCCCTTTAAATCGGTGATGGCTAGTCATTTGACTCCATACACCATGCGTATCAAAATTTTCGTCTATCTTTCTACCATTTAGTATCAACCCTCTACAATCGGCAGATGCTAACTCCTCAGGCGTATATATACGTAAAGCCTGAGCCATGTCTAGTAAATACATGTGGCGCATCGAACCTCCTAACAAAAATCTAATAAAAGATCGATCGGTTAAACTAGCTACCCGATCATTTAATTCTATACTACATAACAATTCTTTACACCATACTTTATATACAGGTCTACGCATGTTGAATAACCATACCCAATCGTTAAAAGTAGAATTACCATACCTCTGTGCAAGTAATTCCCTAATTGACCCGGCCAATTCTACAGCTTCTAATGGTCCCCATTCTATGACCCTAGGTACCTCAACAGCTTTAGAATGAAGAGTATGCAAACCCCTTTGGTATTTTGGATAATCTTTCCAAAGTCTGTCAAATCTCAGGTTCGGGTGCAAATCTTCCAAGTGCATATCAGAAAATGTCATGACTGGATGAGGTATATCTTGTTTGTAGTAGTTATCCACCTCCTTTTGTTCCGTATTCTCAGTAGGAGCATTGCGAGCTTGGGATGAAGATTCACCCCTTTCAGTCTGCAAAACACATCAAACACAATTTTTGTGCATCCAAATATGCATTAGTGTCAGCAAAATCATCAATCAAAATAATTACAATGACATGATCAATTTATATCAAACTTAAGCTCATTTTCAAATTTTCATCAAATCTACACTTTTTCAAATAAGCATATACGAAAATGTTCGTCAAGTTCATAAGCATTTAACTCAAATAACATGTCAAAATAATCATCACTAGTAATTAAACAAGTTTCAAATGGCATTATCTCTCAAAAATCAAGTTCGTGAATTTTTAGACTTGAAAAAGTCCACTTTAATTCTCAAAATCATGTTTAGGCTCAAAGTTTGGATCATTTAACTACCTAAACATGTTACACTACTTAATTTAGCAACAATTCATGACAAAAATCGGCCATAACCTGTTTATATCAAAAAGCCCCAAATTTGCTCAAGAACACAAACCCTAGATTACTCAAAATTTGAAGTTTAAGGCTTCTAATCATGTTAAATAGTATCAATCTAGGTTATACAAGCATAATACATAAACAATTTAAGCATAATTACACTAAAAAGCATCAAAATCAAATTGGGGAAAAAATTGCTCAAGAACACTAATTTTCGGATTAAATGGTGTTTAGGTGTAGAAATTTACCGTTTTTCTTGATTAATTCCTTGATAGCATCCTTCTTAACATGATTTTAGTAAAAGATTTGATGATTAACGGTCAAAAATTGTGAATTTGGAGGTGTTTTTCGGTTTTTTCGGTTTGTTTCGCAGTGTTTTTTGTGTTGGGTTGGGGACTGATCAGTTCTGCCCCTTTTATTTTTTTCGGTATTTTTGGAACTCCGCGAGTCACGGTGTTTGATGCTTACAAACTCCGCGAGTCGCGGTGTTTGTTTTTTTTTTTTTTTTTTTATAGCCTTAACTTATAAAACATATATAAAATAAATTTAAAATTTTGTTTTCCTTTGTTTTAGGACGAGGTCGTTTCGGATCGATGTCCTAGTCCGTCCTTCGACAAAATTTTAAAATTTGTCTTTTTGTAGCGATTGTTTTAAAAGCTAAGATTTTTGGGTTTTTTAATGTTTTTGGCATACTTTAATTCAATAAGATTAAAAATAATGATAATAAAAGTTCTCGTCCCTCCCTTGGGTAAAGCAATTTCGGTTCAACGACCTAGTCTTCAACTTACGACGAATTTCAAAAATCATATTTTTAACTTAATGAGATAAAGTAAATTTTTGTTTTTTAAATTCACACAACTTAAATATAAAATTCAAAATTAATATTAAAAATTCACACCAAACTTAATTTAAAAATGCATATTATAAATTTACACCCAACTTATATTAATTTTTCAAATATTTACAATTTTAAATATATTGATTTTACAAAGTTTACAATATTAATTTAAGATTTATATATTAATTTTAAAAACATGGTAAAAATAAAATTAAAAATCTTTTTGGCTTTTTATCCCACTTTTATCAATCAAATATTATCAAAAATATGCGCCCCTCTTTTCGGTAAAGTAATTTCGGTTCCAAGACCTAATTTAACTCATGACGAATTTTTGAAATATTTTGGGTTGATTGATTAAAGATATTTATACCTTAAGAATAAACGTTAAATTTCGCAGTGATTTAATAAATTTTTGAATGATATCAATAATTTCGGTCGCCAAACCTAATTTTATTCAATACCAATTTAATACTTTATAGCGAACAAATTAGCGTTTATTATCAAAAGGTTAAAAATAAAAATAAAAACAAAAAAAAACTGTACAGACCTACCTGTGATATAGTATTTTTAGTTATATGATCTATCCCATTCATAAGATAGTCGGTTTAATTGGTTTTCCATGGCTACATAGGCGTAACCTCGAGTATTCAGTGTTTTTTCTTCTAAACATATGAACGGTCCGTCTCTGCATAAAATAACAAATTCGGTGTTTGAATAGGTTTGATTATTTGAACATTTACCTCCATGTGACCATTTTTCGCATTTGTGACATCTTTCTTGGTGTCGTGCTCTTCTTTTTGCTGCGGATTTTGATTTTCCTTTACCAAATTCTGACTTATTATCTTCGCATCTTGATTCTTTTCTTACTCCGTCCAATCTTTCTCTGATTACTGATACTATTTCACTTGGTAGTGTGTCATTATTACGTTTAGTGATCAAAGCGTGTAGCATTAGACCATGGTTTAGTTCACAGGCAGTCTTCATTTCGTAAAAACCTAAAAAAATAAAAATTCAGAATGGGGGGAGAAGACTAGTTCTTTAGGGTCTGCTAGAGAAAGACCATTCGGGTTCTATTTTCGAGAACTACACGAAAACAGACAATCTAACTCTAATAGAAATACATAAACCCCCTATACTTAGTTAGCTGTGGTATCGAAATTGTGATTAACTTCATTGTCAAATTCCATCGGACCATGTATGTAATGTTTAACTCTGTGACCATTAACTTTAAATTCAATCCCATTTGAATTTATTAATTCTATTATTCCGTATGGGAAAACTCTTTTGACTATGAATGGTCCAGACCATCTTGATTTCAATTTTTCAGGAAATAGCTTGAATCGTGAATTGAAAAGAAGAACTCTGTCTCCTTCTTTAAATTCTTTTAAACTTTTGATTCTTTTATCATGCCATTTCTTCGTTCTTTCTTTATAGATTAATGAATTTTCGTATGCTTCATGTCTTAATTCTTCTAATTCGTTTAGTTGACTTAATCGTAGACGTCCAGCTTCATGTAAATCAAGATTACATGTCTTCAAAGCCCAAAATGCTTTGTGTTCAATTTCTACTGGAAGATGACATGCTTTTCCATAAACAAGTCTAAAAGGTGTGGTTCCAATTGGAGTTTTGTAGGCTGTTCTAAAAGCCCAGAGTGCATCCTCCAATTTAATGGACCATTCCTTTGGATTTGATCCTACGGTTTTCTCTAGAATACGTTTTAAAGCTCGGTCGGTATTTTCAACTTGTCCACTTGTTTGTGGATGATATGCAGTGGAGATTTTATGAGTTACTCCATATCTTTTAAGAACTTTCTCAAGTTGATTATTACAGAAATGAGTACCCCGATCACTTATTAAAGCTTTCGGTGTTCCAAACCTTGCAAAAAGACGTTTTAAAAAGTTGACTACAACTCGTGCATCGTTAGTTGGGAGAGCTTGTGCTTCCGCCCATTTAGATACATAATCAATGGCTACGAGAATATAGAGATTATTATGAGATTTTGGAAATGGACCCATAAAGTCAATACCCCAAATGTCAAATACTTCACATACTTGGATGACATTTTGTGGCATTTCATCACGTTGACTTATTTTTCCGGCCCTTTGACAAGCATCACAGGATTTGCAAAGAAGGTGTGCGTCTTTGTAAATTGTAGGCCAATAGAATCCAGCATCGTAAACTTTTCTTGCTGTTAGTTGAGGCCCATAATGCCCTCCTGTTAGTCCTGTGTGACAATGGTTTAAAATTTTAATAGCTTCATCTCCGAATACACATCGGCGTATTATTCCATCGGGACAACTTTTAAACAGATGTGGATCTTCCCAGAAATAGTGTTTTATATCACTGAAGAATTTCTTTCGTTTTTGGTACGATAATCCTTTTTCAAGGAATCCACAAACTAAGTAGTTTGCATAGTCTGCAAACCATGGAATTTCATTATAATCTATCTTCAATAGATATTCATCAGGAAAGTTGTCTTGTATGGCCGATTCATTTAGAACTTCTAATTCGGGATTTTCAAGACGAGAAAGATGATCAGCGGCGAGATTTTCTGCTCCTCTTTTATCTCGGATTTCAATATCAAACTCTTGTAAGAGTAAGATCTAATGGATTAATCTTGATTTAGCATCTTGTTTCGAAAATAGGTATCTAAGAGCAGAATGGTCGGTATAGACCACCGTTTTAGCTAGAACGAGATATGATCGAAATTTGTCAAAAGCAAAGACAATAGCAAGGAGTTCTTTTTCAGTAGTTATGTAATTCGTTTGTGCTCCTTGTAACGTCTTACTGGCATAATATATAGGTTGAAATCGTTTTTCAATCCTTTGTCCTAAAACGGCTCCCTTTGCAAAATCACTTGCATCGCACATTAATTCAAGCGGTAGATTCCAATTTGGTGTTATCATGATCGGCGCATTAGTGAGTTTCTCTTTAAGAATATTAAAAGATTTGATACATTCATCTGAAAAGATGAATGGAGCATCCTTTTCTAGGAGTTTATTCATAGGAGTGACAATTTTAGAAAAATCTTTTATGAAACGTCGGTAAAAACCGGCATGCCCTAGAAAACTCCTAACTCCTATAACATTGGTGGGATGTGGAAGTTTAGCAATTACATCTACTTTAGCTCTATCCACTTCAATTCCTTCCTTTGAAATTTTATGACCAAGAACGATGCCTTCTTTAACCATGAAATGGCATTTCTCCCGATTAAGTACTAGATTTGATTGTTCGCATCTAATAAGTATTCGTTCAAGATTAGCTAGACATGTTTCAAATGTATCACCGAAGACTGAAAAGTCATCCATGAAAACTTCCATGCATTCTTCTATCATGTCGTGAAAAATTGCCATCATACACCTTTGAAAGGTTGCAGGGGCGCTGCAAAGTCCAAATGGCATGCGTTTGTAAGCAAAAGTACCATAAGGGCATGTGAATGTGATTTTCTCTTGGTCCTCGGGTGCTATTGGAATTTGAAAATATCCAGAAAATCCATCTAGAAAACAATAGTAACTATTTCCGGCTAATCTTTCCAACATTTGATCAATGAAAGGTAAGGGAAAGTGATCTTTTCTGGTGGCGTCATTTAATTTTCTATAATCAATACATACAAGCCATCCTGTTACAGTCCTAGTAGGAATAAGCTCATTTTTTTTATTTGTAATGACAGTCATGCCACCCTTCTTAGGCACGCATTGAACTGGGCTTACCCATGGACTATCAGAAATTGGATATATTAAACCTGCATCTAGCAGTTTAATAATCTCTTTCTTAACTACATCTTTCATATTAGGATTTAGTCTTCGTTGGCGTTGCACATACGTTTTATGACCTTCTTCCATAAGGATTTTATGTGTGCAATACGAAGGACTTATTCCTTTAATATCATGAATCTTCCATGCAATGGCTGGTTTATGAGCTTTTAACACAGAAATGAGTTGTGATTTCTCATTTTCAGTAAGAGAAGACGATATTATTACAGGTAATTCAGATTCACCATGTAAATAAGCGTATTCCAAATGGTTTGGAAGTGGCTTTAACTCTAATTTAGGAGGTTCTTCTATCGATGATTTGTATCGATATCTGTCTTCTTCTTTTAGCATTTGAATTTCTTCTGTTGTTGGTTCATATCCATTAGCTATAAGTGTAGCTAACATTTCAGATTCATCAATTGGTTCAGTTCCTTCTCCTAAAGAACATTCTCCTGTTCCTTGTAATTCTGGAAATTCTTCTAATAATTCTGCATGTGCATCTATAGTTTGAATATAATTACATGTATCATTTGCAGATTGTGGTTGTTGCATTGCTCTATCAACTAAAAAGGTAACACTCTCGTCCTCTATACTTAGGGTCAATTTCTTACCGAACACGTCTATCATTGCTTTAGCCGTGTTTAAGAATGGTCTTCCTAATATGAGAGGAACTTGAGAATCTTCTTCCATGTCCAGAACAACAAAATCTACTGGAAATACTAAAGTACCAACTTTAACTAGCATGTTCTCCATTATCCCTCTAGGATATTTTATTGATCTATCGGCTAGTTGTATGCTTATTCTGGTTGGTTTCAATTCTCCAAGGTCTAGTTTAGCGTATAGTGAATATGGCATTAGATTTATACTAGCACCTAAGTCTGCCAATGCTTCTATTGAACTAAGACTACCCAGAAAACATGGAATTGTGAAACTTCCTGGATCAGATAGTTTTTCTGGTATCTTATTCAACAGCACTGCTGAACAATTAGCATTCATGGTAACAGCCGAGAGTTCTTCCATTTTCTTTCTATTTGAGATTAGATCTTTCAAGAATTTAGCATATCTAGGCATTCCTGAAATCACATCAATGAAAGGAAGATTTACATTTATCTGTTTAAACATATCCAAGAATTTGGATTGCTCGGCTTCAAGTTTCTCTTTCTTCATTTTACTCGGGTAAGGAAGTGGTGGTTGGTATGGTTTAACATAAGGTTTAGCCTTAACTGTGTTATCTTCATTAACCTTTTCAACTACTGGTTCTTTTTCCTTATCTTGATCAGGTTGTGGTTCTTGTGGAGTAGGAATAGCTTCATCAGAAGTTACAGGTATTTCAGGTGGTTTAAGTGTTGTACCACTTCTTGTGGTAATGGCTTTAGCTGTTTCATTCCGAGGGTTAGCATTTGTATCACTAGGTAAACTTCCCGGTTTTCATTCACCTATTAACCTTGCTAGGTTACTTACTTCTTGTTCCAGATTTTTAATAGAAGCTTGTTGATTTCTAAATGCTTGAGCATTTTGTTCATTGGTTTGTTTTTGAGATGTGAAAAACTGCTTTTGAGTTTCAACTAGCTTCGTCATCATATCTTCTAAATTTGGATTTTTATCATCAGTTTGTTGTGGTGGTTTGTTTTGAAAATTAGGTCTTTGCTGATTATAATTATTTTTGGATACTTGTTGATTGCTAGGACCTTGTTGGTTGTTGTATGAAATATTTCGGTTATAATTCTGGTTTTGATTGTAAATAGGTCTTGGCGGTTGATAATTATTCTGATAATTATTTCCAGGCCTCTTTGGTTTATGTATGAAATATTCTCTCTTTGTTCCATTGTTAATTCAATACTGAGACAATCTTTTGTCAAATGTGGTCCTCCACACTGCTCACAACTAATTCGTATTGAGTGAATATCTTTAGTCATCTTTTCCATTCGTCTCTCGACAGCATCTATCTTTGCGGAAATGGAATCTAAGTCATGGCTAGAATCGGCTCTAGCTGCTTTAGATGATCTAATGATATCTTTTTCTTGGTGCCACTCATGTGAGTGGGAAGCAGTGTTATCAATAATTTTGTAAGCATCAGTTTCGGTTTTCTTCATAATGGAACCACCAGCTGCTATATCTATGTCTTTTCTTGTAGTGATGTCGCATCCTTGGTAGAATATTTGTACTATTTGACAGGTATCTAAACCATGTTGCGGACATCCTCTTAATAACTTTCCAAATCTTGTCCATGCCTCATATAGAGTTTCATTCGGTTTCTGTGTAAACGTAACAATTTCTGCTTGAAGTCTTACGGCTTTAGATGCAGGAAAGAATTGTTTAAGAAATTTTTCAACTAAAACATCCCATGTATCAATCGCCCCTTCAGGTAACGATTCCAACCAATCTTTGGCTTCTCCCTTTAAAGTCCAGGGAAATAACATGAGATATATCTGTTCATCCTCAACTTCTCTTATTTTAAATAGAGTGCAGATCCTATTAAAGGTACGAAGATGTTCATTTGGATCTTCCTTCGGCGCACCACTAAATTGGCATTGATTAGTCACCATGTGTAGAATTTGTCCTTTGATTTCATAATCTGGCGCATTAATGTCTGGATGAGTAATTGCGTGACCTTGGCCAGTGCGTTTAGCTCTCATTCGGTCTTTCATACTTAAAGGTTCCAGATTCTCCATAATTGAATTTGTTGAATCGGAATCACTAGAGGATTCTGATTTAATAGTTCGTTCCTCAACAATCTCTGTTTGAATCGTCCCTGAATATTCTCCGGATTCTCAATTGTGAGGTTGGGTTCAAAAAATGGATTATCGGAAATTTGAACTGGAGTACTTGGTCGACTGGATGACGATTCTAAAGAAAAATCAACAGCGGTAATATTTGCTAAATGTCTTGATCTAGTTACAGGTGGTGAACGTACAAAAGGTGGTGAACGTCTTGCTCGGTGCATTCACTGAATATCCTATTAGTTTTCAAAAGGAAAAAAAAATTATATAAGTTATCCAATCAATAGACTTTTCTGATTTTGCCCACGTTTCGAATAGCTAAAAGATGCAGCAGAGGGGCAGGATTCGTTTGGTCTCAATATAATTGAGGACTGTTTGGCTCCAATAACCCGGTCTACGTACAAATCCAACTATTACTACGAACCAGAAAATTTTGATGTCTATCAATTTAACCACTTAAAATAAATTTTCGTAATTTTAAAAAATTTAAATAAGAAGTAGAAAAAATTCTAAGTCCTAAAAACTAGAATGACGAGAAATAAGAAAGAAAAAGAGCGTGTCGGAAAAAGATCGAAAAATAAAAATAAGAAAGAAAAAAAATGACTTATAGAACTTAAAAAACACTAGACTAACCTAACCTTATTACCACAACTAACTTAAAATTATAATCGCAAATTGAGATTACTAATTGGAATGATAATTGATACATAGGTAAAAGTCGTCTAAAAATATTAAAGCTTACAGGAAAAACTAAATCCCAAATGGCAATATCTTAAAAAGAAACTAAAACTTAAAAAGGCGTCGCAAAATTCTAAAGTACCTAAATCTTAGTCTAAAGAAAAGGCACTTAAGGGATTTTACGGCAAAGCCTAAAAATCTGGAACTAAAAATAAATATGGCAAAAACTATGTATTAAAACTAAATACGAGCGAAAAATACAAATATTACGCTAAAACGATTAAAAAGGGACAAAATATAAAAATATACAACAAGTTGTAAAAAGTACAAATTTTATAAAAAATATTATTTTTATATTATTTATTTTATTAAAACTATTAATTTTACAATTTAATTAAACTAATTTAAATAAAATATAAATTAAATAAAAAGTAAAACTAATTATAATAATAATAAGTAATTAGGGTTAATAATAATAATAATTAATAATTACCCCGTATTTAATGCGAATTAGGGTTTCAGTCACGGGTGTCAGGGCTGCTCCGCGAGTCGCGGTATTCGAGGCTGCAAACTCCGCGAGTCGCGGGGTTCCAATTTTCAACTCAGGTACAGTTTAAAATTCGACGCGTTTTTTTTTTTTTTTTTTTCTGTTTTTTGTTTTAAAATCTAAAATATTTATATAATAAAAACTTATATTTAAAAAATAAAATAAAAATAGAACTACTTTATAATTTTAAAAATATCTTAAAAATAGATTTATATATATATTAATTTTTTTTCGGTTTTTTTTTTATGTTCTAAATAAACACAAAATATTTAAATAAAACTTATATTTTTATAAAATACAAATAAAGAAACTTTACAAAACTTAAATATTTAACAAAATCTTAAAAATATATAAATTTTTGTTTTTCTTTTTATATTTTCGAATATTTAAAACGTATTTTTACAAAAGTGAATTTTAATAAAAGTAAACTAAAAATAAAAATCTTTTTTTTTATGTAGCGTTGCGCTTTCGGCTTTTAAGCTATCTTATCCCCGGCAGCGGCGCCAAAAATACTTGATGTTATGCGAGGTGTATATAAAATAGCTTTATATTTTACAAGGAAATACTATTAAATACGATACAATTTTACACAAGATATTTATTTATTTATAGAATGGATATACTTAAACCTTGCTACAACACTTATAGGCAGTGTACCTAATCGTACAGTAGTGTAGTTTTTAGTAAGTCCGGTTCGTTTCACAGGGAAAATCTTTAAACAAAGCTTAACGCTATATTAGTTTACTTTTATAAAAATACAAATATATATATAAGTAATATTATTATTATAAAGGGGGGTTTTTACCGTTTAATGACCGGTTTGTCGATTTTAAAACTTTAGTCGCAGTTAAAACTAAATGTAAAATATTAAAAATAAATACAAGACTTAAATTAAAGCGTAAAATAAATAACGATAATGAAATTGCGATAAATAAAAGTGCGATAAAATAAACTTGCGATAATTAAAAAGTACGAAAATTAAAGTGCAATTAAATACAATAACAATAAATAAAAAATGCGATAATTAGAAGTGCAATTAAATATAAAATAAAGAAAATTAAATATGAAATAAAAAAAATTATGCTTATTTAAACTTCCGTAATCATGATGTTTGACGTGTTGATTTTAGTTTTATACCCATGGGTTAATTGTTCTTTGTCCTGGATTATTTAATATGTCCATACGGATTTGTCCATAATAGTCTATCAGTCATAAATATAAAGAGCGAAAGCCTTCGTCAAATTATTCTTATTCCCGAAGTCAAATATTTCAACTAATTGGGGATTCGAATTGTAACAAGGTTTTAATACTTTGTTTAATGAATACACCAGGTTATCGACTGCGTGTAAACCAAGGTTTTACTACTTTGTTAACAATTACACCAATTACCCTTGAATGTAATTCACCCCTGTTTTAACAAGTCTATTAACTATTAATCCAGTTCCGTGTCCGATAAAATGAATAATTATTGGTATTTATAGATATCCCACCCACCGTACCCAGTCAAGCGTATGTGGATATATATAAATACGTCGAATTATAAGTTTGTATATTAAATTAACAAGGTATTGTTTAGTTAATATAAAACTCATTAATAGCCCATAGTCTGATTTCCACAAGTGTCTTTCTTTTATCCAAACCCCAATTATGGTACAAGGCCCAATTACCCAATTTTTGTAATTAGCCCAACATCATGATTACTTCGGTATTAAATAAGCATAATAATAACTTAGCTACGAGACATTAAATTAAAAAGGTTGAACATAACTTACAATGATTAAAAATAGCGTAGCGTTACACGGACAGAATTTCGACTTACACCCTTACAACATTCGCTAACATACCCTTATTATTAGAATTATAATTAAAATTAAAATTAAAATATAAATATAAATATATTTACGTATACATATTTAGAGAGAGATTGAATTATGGATCGTTTTTGCGATCAAACTGCGTTTGCTTTTATAGGGAATTGAGTCCAGGTGAGCTCCGCGACTCGTGGCATTTTTGCTCTTCAAACTCCACGAGTCGCGGAGTTTGAAATTCCAGCTCACTCCAAATTGGATCTTAGACTGCCGACGGTTTATTATATAAATATAATATATATATATAATTAATATAATTAATTATATATTATATTATATTTATATACATAGTTAACTTGTATTTTTTAGTCCATTGCGTCGAGCGTTGAGAGTTGACTCTGGTCCCGTTTCCGGATTTTCGAACGTCCTTGCGTACTATTTTATATCTTGTACTTTGCGTTTTGAATCTTGTACTCTTGTAATTTCGAGATGTTTCTTATCAATAATTGGAACCTCTTTGATTGTATTTTGTACTTTTGAGCTTTTTGGTCGTTTGCGTCTTCAATTCGTCGAATCTGTCTTTTGTCTTCACCTTTTATTATTTAAACGAATATCACTTTTAAATAGAACAATTGCAACTAAAAGCTTGTCTTTCTTGAGGAATAATGCTATGAAATATATGTTCGTTTTTAGCATTATCACTACTCTTAATATTCTGTATGCTTAACTCGATTCAATTGGCTATTTTGAAGGAAATGGCACCGACTACTCGACAGACCATGAATATGAGCGAAGAGGAATTTCGTACCTTTCTTGCTGCAAACATAGCCGCAGTACAAGCTGCGCTTCATACCAACAATAACTCTGAATCTAGCAATGCAGCTAACGGCACAAGAAATCATGTAGGATGCTCCTACAAAGAATTCACTGCCTGCAAACCTTTGAAATTTGATGGAACCGAAAGACCAATTGGATTGAAACGGTGGACCGAGAAAGTCGAATCGGTGTTTGCCATAAGTAAGTTTACTGAAGAGGAAAAAGTTAAGTACGCTACGCATACCTTCATAGGTACTGCGTTAACATGGTGGAACACCTATCTTGAACAGGTAGGACACAATGCTGCTTACACACTACCGTGGTCGGCATTCAAGCACTTGATGAATGAGAAGTACCATCCCAGAACCGAGGTCAATAAGCTCAAGTCAGAACTTAGAGGGTTACGAACACAGGGATTCGATATTACTTCGTACGAAAGACGATTCACAGAATTGTGCCTATTGTGTCCGAGAGCGTTCGAAGATGAGGAAGAGAAGATCGACGCGTTTGTGAAAGGGTTACCGGAGAGAATCCAAGAAGATATAAGTTCACACGAGCCTGCCTCCATACAAAAGGCATGTAGAATGGTGTAGAGACCCATCCTAATCCATCCGGACGAAGTCCATATTGATTATAAACGATTCACAACAGTTGATTTCATCGCGAGGTGCTTGACCTCTATATGATACATTTTACAAACATTGCATTCGTTTTTGAAAAGACAATCTTTCATTTACATCGAAAGTTGACGGCATGCATACTATTTCATAATATATCCAACTATAATCGACTTAATAATAATCTTGATGAACTCGATGACTCGAATGCAACGTCTTTGGAAATATGTCATGAATGACTCCAAGTAATATCTCTAAGATGAGAAAATGCACAGCGGAAGATTTCTTTCATACCTGAGAATAAACATACTTTCAAGTGTCAACCAAAAGGTTGGTGAGTTCATAAGTTTATCATAAATAATCATTTCATAATTTTAATAGACCACAAGGTTTCATATTTCCATTTCTCATAAACATACGTCCCATGCATAGAGATAAAAATATCATTCATATGGATTGAACACCTGGTAACCGACATTCACAATATACATATAAGAATATCCCCATCATTCAGGGATCCTCCTTCGGACATGATAAATTCGAAGTACTAAAACATCCGGTAGTTTGGATGGGGATTGTTGGGCCCGATAGATCTATCTTTAGAGTTCGCGTCAATTAGGGTGTATGTTCCCTAATTCTTAGATTACCAGACTAAAAAGGGGCATATTCGGTTTAATAATTCAACCATAGAATGTAGTTTCACGTACTTGTGTCTATTTCGTAAAACATTTATAAAAGCAGCGCATGTATTCTCAGTCCCAAAAATATATATTGCAAAAGCATTTAAAAAGGGAGCAAATGAAACTCACGCATATAAATATTGTAAAACAGTTAATAAAGTATTTGCATGTATTCGCAGTTCAAAATATATTTCAAAAGCATTTAATAAAGCAGTTATAAAAACAGCGCATGTATTCTCAGTCCCAAAATGTAAAGAGTAAAAGGGAATCAAATGAACTCACCTAATGTATTTTGTAGTAAAAATACATATGACAACATTGAACAATGCAGGGTTGGCCTCGGATTCACGAACCTATATCATTTGTATATTAATTAATATATATAATCGAAATTGAACAATTTCATATATTATAACTTATGTTATGTATTATATATATTTAATTTGTGTATACAAAAATGATTAGTTTTTAGATAGTTATATTAATATATATTCAGTTAGTTTTATACTAAAAAAATACCTGATTTGTTATATATGAATATTCGCATAAAATTTGTTAATATGATTAATACATACTTTTATGTAATATTACCTATAAATATATATATTTATATACATAAATTTATTTATTAAAATAATATTAATAATGATAAGTAAAAGTTGTATTTGATTATGATAATTATATTAAAAATAACAATACTAATAACAATAATAGTTATAGTAATTTTACTGTTAATAATAGTTAGGATAATGGTTTTAATAGTAATAATAACGATACTCTTAATATTGGTAATAATACTTATAATAATCTGATAATACTAATAATGATGATAATATTAATAATACATAATAATAGTTCTCATACTTATAAATTGATGTTAATGTTAATATTTATGAAAATAATAATAAAAACATTAATAACACTTCTAATTAACAATAATAATAATAATAATAATAATAATAATAATAATAATAATAATAATAATAATAATAATAATAATAATAATAATAATAATAATAATAATAATAATAATAATAATAATAATAATAATAATAATAATAATAATAATAATATTGGTAATAACACTTAGAGATATGATAATACTTCTACTATATTACTAATAATAATAATTATAAAAATAATCACAATAATAATAATAATCATAATAAGAATATTAATAATAATACTAGAGATAATAGACTACCTCATAAGGCCTTTCATAAAAAAAATGGCAGGTACAAGACTCAAACACCTGACCTATCGAATACCCGAACACTCCCCCGGCCATTCCTCCGTTTCCTTATTATCTATTATAAGCCTCATCTTATATTTATATAATCTGTTTCTCAGCCCAATTTATCATAGTCCATTTTAAAAAGCCCAATATCTTGATTGAATTGATCCACGAGGAACTTTTAAGAATACGTAGGGATTCGTTAGAAAAATGGAAACATGACCCGAAAACAACGAGTAGCAGCAACACAGTATAATCATCAACGAATTTCGCGGATCGCGTAGTGTTTGGCTAATTATGAGAAACGCATAATATTCTTCTTCATTTTCATCTTTTTTTCTGTTTGCAGTTTTGTGGTTGGAGATCGATTGAAACATGAACCAGACGCACAGTGTCAGTACGACACAATGGTTTTCAGTGGTTAGCTATGGTGATCATTAGCTAAAACAGAAACAGCGACGGACAGCAGCATCTTCATCATTTTGCCACTATATCATCATCATCATTAATAATAGGAACGAATGAAAATAGTGGGTTGTGGTGGTTTACGCTTATAAAACAGAAAAACAGAAGTATTCAGCAGTGTAGTAGTGGCCTATGGTGGTTTGATGGTGGTACACGATTTCAAACAGCAGCAGGAAAAGGTACAGCAGTAGTAGAAGCATACGGTGATGGTTTTAGCGATGGAGATAAAGAAAAAAAAAATATAAGTGTAGTAGTAGTCATAATTGATGCCGAGTTTTTGTGGTGACGGAATAGAAGTTGCAGTAATAACAGCAGTCCATGATAATCTTGGTTGGCTAGAAAGTGATGCGAGGTGATGGTGGCTCTGGTAGAAGTGGTGATGGCGGTTATCATCGTTGGTTTTACTCATCATCATTATCTCTTATCTTCTTTCCAATACTACCACAACCATTATCTATGTATCGTCACCATGAAACCATTTATCATCATCATCAAAATTTATCTGTAACTATTCATCATTTCCTTCATTACCATCGAACATCATCATCAATTTATCTTCATTCTTGTCGCGTTTTAACACACGTAAACAGCAGTAGTAGTGACAGTCAGTTCACGATGGTGATGATTTGGGTGTCGAACGAAACAAACAAGAGTAAACAGAAACAGAAACAAAAGATGGGTGTTTAAGTTTGTTACGGTGAAGAGGGTGGTGGTTGATTGTTCTAGGGTGGCGGATGAGTGGTGATTCTTTGTGATCGATGGTGGATCGTGGTTGTTCATGATGGCGTGAGAAGGGTGGCGATGGGTGGTCGCCTCCTGTGATAGTAGGCGGTTGTGGTTATATGAACATACTTCTATCTATTTTTTAGGATTTATATCTTTATGTTAGTGTATGTATATATAAATATATATATATGTAAAATAGTTGTTGACTAAAGAACAAAAAGACACAGTAAACTTATATCATAATATCAATCTTCACGGCATATATAACTATTAGGCTGCCGACAGTTTAAAGCGGATATTATTTCGTGTCCATTGCTAAACAGTAAAAATATAAAAATGCTCCTAAAAATCCCAAATTTTTAGATTAAATATATTTAATTATTTCACTCATTAGCTGTATGAAACTTGATCAAAAAGGTTCTATAATTATTTATTTTCTGTTCCAATTATTATGTACGGAGTACAAAAACTTAGGTTGAAAAGGTAAAAAAAATATTTATCAAAACTATTAACTTTTTAATCAAATTATGTACCAATTTTTATTTTAAAACTTCATATATATATATATTAGACCTATTTTAAAAATAATTAAACGTTAACCGAAAGTTACAGACATTTACAATTTAAGTTCAAAATTAATTATATTTAATATACACTATATATATATATATAAACAGTTTTTAAATAATAAAATTTACTACGCAAATAAATATATATTAAATAATTAGATTAAACATAACAATATATATATACAAGTAATATACATATATTATATATAAAATAATAGTTTTTATTACAATGTATTTTATTTTACATATTTATTTATAATAATAAATATATTTAATAGTTTATTAATGTTCATGCTATTATATATATATATATATATATATATATATATATATATATATATATATATATATATATATATATATATATATATATATATACATATACATATATTTATAAATATACATATTTACATATATTCATATATTTATAAGCAAAGGTTCGTGAATCATCGGGAACAGTCAAAAGGTAATTGATTATACAAACACAACATTACAGACTTTGCTTATTGTATCGAAATCAAATAAGATTCAAGTTTAAATTTGGTCGGAAATTCCCGGGCCATCACAGTACCTACCCGTTAAAGAAATTTCGTCCCGAAATTTGAGTGAGGTCGTCATGGCTAACAATGAATATGTTTTCCTGACGAATATGAGCTGATAAATAGAGTTTTATCATTATTGAATAATACAGATAAAATAATTTGATTATTCGAAGAGCACGAACGAAGCTATCACAAAAGAGTGAAATGAATAAATGAAGTTTCGTTTTAACTTTTGACGTTGTCTTGGTTGAATTCCGGAATTCAAGGATATAAAGAAAATCTTTGAAATCTAAAAGATTTTATTCGTAGGCGAATAAGGAAATTAAGATCTTTATAATTAAATACGGTGATCTGCCTCGATTACACTGTCTGATATTTCCATTATAAATTAAGTTCTTCCGTTCCACTATTCTCATCATTCTTATACTTTCTTTCTTAGTCCATACATCCAAAAGATTGTGAAAATGCTTAATCCAGTTCTAATCCTTGATATTTTTCTAATTATCATTTCTGTCATCCTTCTTTTCAATCTTCCACCCGAAGAATCCATTTACTTCTACTATTAACTTGGGGTGATACTATTCTTAATTATACCATGTCTTTATATTGCTATTCATAATAATATCCATGGTTTTTAATTTCTGTGTTGTTGTTATCGGGCTTTATGTCCTCCCTTATATTTCGGAGTCCCTTATAATCATTGTCATTCACTGGTAATGTTCTCTCTTATTTGCTGTGATTTATACCCCCTTCCTATTTCGGAGCTTCATTCTTTTGTTTCCTTTTCGCAAGTAATGGTCCAGAATTCGTAAGTACGAAGTTAAGATTGACCATAATGTTCTAAGCAGGAAGGAACGTAGCAGCACGATTTGATTTGTCAAATTACCAGAATCATTAAGGATAGAACTATCAAGAATATACTTTCTTGATATGTTCGAAGGTTGAACAGATTGAACGAGTCGTGTAACATGGCACATGATGGCGTTATAGTCTGTGAATCATCATGTTTCATTCGAAACTCAGCATGACTTACTGTAATATATCACGTTGATCAAGTGTCATTATATTATACTAACTCATGCATCAGTTCCCAACACTACTTCAAAACATTCATATTTTAAACTCGAAAGTTTACAGAATATAGAAACTAACAGTTTCTATATGATGTAACACTGATAGCACGAAGAGATTAATGATTTTAGATAAGAATAGTTATGAAAATATCTTCAGAAATATGGAGGATATTTATAATGAAAGATACTATGATATCTTAGAATTTCTAATATCGAAGGATGGTGAAGAAAATTTGTCCGCAAGAGTTTGGAGTAAGGAGCAAGATATTCGCTAAAGACTTCAGCAGGCATTTAATTATTTGGATTCTTTGAAGTCAAACTTATTCTTTGTGATTTGTCATGGCTTCCTTCATAGTTTTGCATAATCCGCTTTTCGGTACTAAATTTTCTATTGAGTGTTTTCAATACTCCATTCTTTATCATCAAACTTTTGACGGTTAAGGTCGTGTACAGTTTTTGCCGCTGTATTCAGCTTTTTCAGAATTTCAGAATGGAAGGTCATAATTCTAAGAGATAAATGTTATATGTTTACATATAACTGTTGATGTAGACATGCTGCGGGATTTCAAAATACTGATTGCTAATTCCCGGTAGTTGGTATAGTAATTCTCGATATAAGATGTAAATGAGTGAATGATAGGGTTTCACTTAATATAGTGATTTTTCTAAAAGTCAAAGATTAACGGAGTTGTTGATAAATTTACTGCTAATGTGGTGAGATATAAACGGTTTCCCGGTATCCATGACGAAAGACAACTTATATATCAGGGTTATAATAAGCTAATCTGTGTGAAAAGTAGAAATTGACTTGTTGGAGCTGTGACAAAATTGGCTAATTTGGAAAGGGATTGCAAAGTTATTTTGGCTAATAATAACACTAAAGGAATTAACACAGCTACGCGTTAAACGTTTACACAGGTTCCGAGTGTTTTCAGGTGCATAACTATATGCATCAATCTTTTCTTTCGTAGATGATTTGTGGTTGGTTCATCCTCTAGATTGAGGCGTTTTCAAGAATTTATGAAGGATTTGAACGCAGTTTATAATCATCGAGATACAAATGAGGTTTAAGATGAAATTAAGTGGCAAACTTGAAGAATTGTTTAGTTTCATATGTTATAGTTAATATTTTAATTCATTTTAATTGTCCAATGTTGGTAGTCCACAGTTGATAGTCCACAGTTGGCAATTCAATAATTCATATATATAGTTTAATATATAATATTCGAATTAATTAATACGTATCGTGACCCGTATTCGTCTCAGACTCGATCACAACTCAAATTATATATATTATTATAGAATCAACCTCAACCCTGTATAGAGAACTCGATCATTACTGCATATAGAGTGTCTATAGTTATTCCAAATAATATATATAGATGCGTCGATATGATATGTCAAAACCTTGTATACGTGTCCCGATATTTAAAGTGCGTAAAATAAATAACAGAAATTAAATGACGATAAATAAAGTTGCGAGAATTAAAATTGCAATAAATAAAATGTAACCAGTTAGCTAGGAACAGTTAGCTCGGAACAGTTAACGTGGATTCTTAACAAAATTCTTTTCATAGTTAAATTGTTTGTTTCTAACAAATTTTATTTTTTCAATGTTTTCTTCATTATGCCACTTGTTGGATTCTGATAGATCAAAACCCCAATATGAAATTGGATGAAAAGGGTTATTCTGCGGTGAACGGATTCGTATCTTTGTAGATGTAAGTAGGATAGTAAATGAATGTTGAATCAGATTTGAAGAACGTACAATGTACCTTATTAATGTGAAATCTAAATATTCCTCGGGTATTACCTACCCGTTAAAATATTTTCACCATTAACAGTTTGTACAATAAAACTTTTAATTACCGTCTTTATGAAAACATATATACATATATATTTTCTTCAGGCGTAATCATGGATTTAATGAGTTAACATAATACTAAACTCATTTAGTTTTCGATTGGAACTAGAATAAATAATCTCTAAAACTTTAGAGATTACATATTCGCCATGTCGAACGAAGATAAATGAGGTAGAACGATAAGTAGAATGATGATTATACTCGAGGTACAGAATGAGATGTTGAGGCATAGATTGTTGATGGTACTGGTGCTGTTACCGATGGCACTGTTGGTGCCGGTGATGTTGCTGAAGCTGGTACATTATTCCGAGGTGATTGTCGGTTGGAACGAGCGAATGAATAAGGTTTTAGAATTTTTGATATCATAATATCATTGCGTGGTATCCTGGTAGTGAGTGTGAAAATGGTGTTTCGGACAGGTTCGCCGGTAAGTGCTTCAGGTTCTTCATCAAGAGGTGAATTTGGTTGATGGAAAGGATCGCCTTCTTCGCGTCTTCATGGATTAAGTCGACTATGAACCCATCAGATGAATTGGGGATGGCTGATTGATTGATTCATTCTGGTGACGCTGCTTTCGGAGCTGGAGTGGGAATCCATATTAGAATAGCTGTCGGAATAACTATCGAAATAGCTATCAGAATCTGAGGGACTCGAACTGATTGAGGGATTCATCTTGTACGATCAGCTGAATAATTTTCGATAAGAAACAGATTATAGAATGTAGATTAGTACTCTGCAATACATAAGTTACATATGCATATATAGTACTAAAATCTCATAAGTTACGGAGGAATATACAGAGTATGTCAGGCAGAGTTTACAGTAATAGATATGCTAAGATATGAATTAGCGGATACACTAAGATATGAATTTTATCTATACACTATTCATGCAATCAATGCAGTAAGACGTGTCTAGACTAGGATGATAAGCAGATAATTTTCGACAAGAAATGATAAGCAAAACTTTTGACATGCAGACCAGGTTCAAGTCCAGACTCATTAATATAACCTAACAACTACTAGGTCGAAGTCCAGACTCACTAATGCATCCTAACAACTACTGGTTAGACACACTAATGCATGACCTAGTTCGCTAAGACCACCGCTCTGATACCAACTGTAGAGACCCGTCCTAATCCATCCGGACGAAGTCCATATTGATTATAAACGATTCATGACAGTTGATTTCATCGCGAGGTGCTTGACCTCTATATGATACATTTTACAAACATTGCATTCGTTTTTGAAAAGACAATCTTTCATTTACATCGAAAGTTGACGGCATGCATACTATTTCATAATATATCCAACTATAATCGACTTAATAATAATCTTGATGAACTCGATGACTCGAATGCAACGTCTTTGGAAATATGTCATGAATGACTCCAAGTAATATCTCTAAGATGAGAAAATGCACAGCGGAAGATTTCTTTCGTACCTGAGAATAAACATGCTTTCAAGTGTCAACCAAAAGGTTGGTGAGTTCATAAGTTTATCATAAATAATCATTTCATAATTTTAATAGACCACAAGGTTTCATATTTCCATTTCTCATAAAAATACGTCCCATGCATAGAGACAAAAATATCATTCATATGGATTGAACACCTGGTAACCGACATTCACAATATGCATATAAGAATATCCCCATCATTCCGGGATCCTCCTTCGGACATGATAAATTCGAAGTACTAAAACATCTGGTACTTTGGATGGGGCTTGTTGGGCCCGATAGATCTATCTTTAGAGTTCGCGTCAATTAGGGTGTCTGTTCCCTAATTCTTAGATTACCAGACTAAAAAGGGGCATATTCGGTTTAATAATTCAACCATAGAATGTAGTTTCACGTACTTGTGTCTATTTCGTAAAACATTTATAAAAGCAGCGCATGTATTCTCAGTCCCAAAAATATATATTGCAAAAGCATTTAAAAAGGGAGCAAATGAAACTCACGCATATAAATATTGTAAAATAGTTAATAAAGTATTTTCATGTATTCGCAGTTCAAAATATATTTTAAAAGCATTTAATAAAGCAGTTATAAAAACAGCGCGTGTATTCTCAGTCCCAAAATGTAAAGAGTAAAAGGGAATCAAATGAACTCACCTAATGTATTTTGTAGTAAAAATACATATGACAATATTGAACAATGCAGGGTTGGCCTCGGATTCACGAACCTATATCATTTGTATATTAATTAATATATATAATCGAAATTGAACAATTTCATATATTATAACTTATGTTATGTATTATATATATTTAATTTGTGTATACAAAAATGATTAGTTTTTAGATAGTTATATTAATATATATTCAGTTAGTTTTATATTAAAAAAATACCTGATTTGTTATATATGAATATTCGCATAAAATTTGTTAATATGATTAATACATACTTTTATGTAATATTACCTATAAATATATATATTTATATACATAAATTTATTTAGTAAAATAATATTAATAATGATAAGTAAAAGTTGTATTTGATTATGATAATAATATTAAAAATAACAATACTAATAACAATAATAGTTATAGTAATTTTACTGTTAATAATAGTTAGGATAATGGTTTTAATAGTAATAATAACGATACTCTTAATATTGGTAATAATACTTATAATAATCTGATAATACTAATAACGATGATAATATTAATAATACATAATAATAGTACTCATACTTATAAATTGATGTTAATGTTAATATTTATGAAAATAATAATAATAACATTAATAACACTTCTAATTAACAATAATAATAATAATAATAATAATAATAATAATAATAATAATAATAATAATAATAATAATAATAATAATATTGGTAATAACACTTAGAGATATGATAATACTTCTACTATATTACTAATAATAATAATTATAAAAATAATCACAATAATAATAATAATCATAATATGAATATTAATAATAATACTAGAGATAATAGACTACCTCATAAGGCCTTTCATAAAAAAAATGGCAGGTACAAGACTCGAACACATGACCTATCGAATACCCGAACACTCCCCCAGCCTTTCCTCAGTTTCCTTATTATCTGTTATAAGCCTCATCTTATATTTATATAATCTGTTTCTCGGCCCAATTTATCATAGTCCATTTTAAAAAGCCCAATATCTTGATTGAATTGATCCACGAGGAACTTTTAAGAATACGTAGGGTTTCGTTAGAAAAATGGAAACATGAACCGAAAACAACGAGTAGCAGCAACACATTATAATCATCAACGAATTTCGCGGATCGCGTAGTGTTTGGTTAATTACGAGAAACGCGTAATATTCTTCTTCATTTTCATCGGTTTTTCTGTTTGCAGTTTTGTGGTTGGAGATCGATTGAAACATGAACCAGACGCACAGTAGCAGTAAGACACAATGGTTTTCAGTGGTTAGCTATGGTGATCATTAGCTAAAACAGAAACAGCGACGGACAGCAGCATCTTCATCATTTTGCCACTCTATCATCATCATCATTAATAATAGGAACGAACGAAAACAGCGGGTTGTGGTGGTTTACGGTTATAAAACAGAAAAATAGAAGTATTCAGCAGTGTAGTAGTGGCCTATGGTGGTTTGATGGTGGTATACGATTTCAAACGGCAGCAGGAAAAGGTACAGCAGTAGTAGAAGCATACGGTGATGGTTTTAGCGATGGAGATAAAGAAAAAAAAATCTAAGTGTGGTCATAATTGATGTCGAGTTTTTGTGGTGATGGAATAGAAGTTGCAGTAATAACAGCAGTCCATGATAATCTTGGTTGGCTAGAAAGTGATGCGAGGTGATGGTAGCTCCGGTGGAAGTGGTGATGGTGGTTATCATCATTGGTTTTACTCATCATCATTATCTCTTATCTTCTTTCCAATACTACCACAACCATTATCTATGTATCGTCACCATGAAACCATTTATCATCATCATCAAAATTTCGCTGTAACTATTCATCATCTCCTTCATTACCATCGAACATCATCATCAATTTATCTTCATTCTTGTCGCGTTTTAACACACGTAAACAGCAGTAGTAGTGACAGTCAGTTCACGATGGTGATGATTTGGGTGTCGAACGAAACAAACAAGAGTAAACAGAAACAGAAACAAAAGATGGGTGTTTAAGTTTGTTACGGTGAAGAGGGTGGTGGTTGATTGTTCTAGGGTGGCGGATGAGTGGTGATTCTTTGTGATCGATGGTGGATCGTGGTTGTTCATGATGGCGTGAGAAGGGTGGCGATGGGTGGTCGCCTCCTGTGATAGTAGGCGGTTGTGGTTATATGAACATACTTCTATCTATTTTTTAGGATTTATATCTTTATGTTAGTGTATGTATATATAAATATATATATATGTAAAATAGTTGTTGACTAAAGAACAAAAAGACACAGTAAACTTATATCATAATATCAATCTTCACGGCATATATAACTATTAGGCTGCCGACAGTTTAAAGCGGATATTATTTCGTGTCCATTGCTAAACAGTAAAAATATAAAAATGCTCCTAAAAATCCTAAATTTTTAGATTAAATATATTTAATTATTTCACTCATTAGCTGTATGAAACCTGATCAAAAAGGTTCTATAATTATTTATTTTCTGTTCCAATTATTATGTACGGAGTACAAAAACTTAGGTTGAAAAGGTAAAAAAAATATTTATCAAA
This sequence comes from Rutidosis leptorrhynchoides, assembly GCF_046630445.1. NCBI lineage: Eukaryota > Viridiplantae > Streptophyta > Magnoliopsida > Asterales > Asteraceae > Rutidosis > Rutidosis leptorrhynchoides. The sequence continues at coordinate 103,718,300 of NC_092333.1, read as the reverse complement.
ACTATTAACTTTTTAATCAAATTATGTACCAATTTTTATTTTAAAACTTCATATATATATATATATATATATATATATATATATATATATATATATATATATATATATATATATATTAGACCTATTTTAAAAATAATTAACCGTTAACCGAAAGTTACAGACATTTACAATTTATGTTCAAAATTAATTATATTTAATATACACTATATATATATATATATAAACAGTTTTTAAATAATAAAATTTACTACGCAAATAAATATATATTAAATAATTAGATTAAACATAACAATATATATATATACAAGTAATATACATATATTATATATAAAATAATAGTTTTTATTACAATGTATCTTATTTTACATATTTATTTATAATAATAAATATATTTAATAGTTTATTAATGTTCATGTTATTATATATATATATATATATATTTATAAGCAATGGTTCGTGAATCATCGGGAATAGTCAAAAGGTAATTGATTATATAAACACAACATTACAGACTTTGCTTATTGTATCGAAATCAAATAAGATTCAAGTTTAAATTTGGTCGGAAATTCCCGGGTCATCACAAATGGCTCACAAACTAGTAAACCAGATTGAGGGAAGATTTAAAGAACAGGCGGACGAAGAGGCCAACGTGAAGCTAGTCAAAAGAAAGTGGGAGGAAAACGGTGATAAGAGTCACCAATACAACAACAACAATACCAACAATCGCAACATCAATCGCAACTACAACAAATGGCAAAACAACAACAACAACAACAATAACTACAACAATCATCCCAACAACAATAACAACCGCAACAACAACAACAACAACAACAATCAGAAGCAGCTATGCCAAAGGTGTGAAAAGTATCACTCGGGGTTCTGCACCAAATTTTGCAACAAGTGTAAAAGAAATGGTCATAGAGCGGCGAAGTGTGAGGTCTACGGACCAGGGGTTAACAGAACAAAAGGAACAAATGGTGTCGGATCGAGTAATGGCAGAGCAAGTAGTGTCGGAGCAAGTTATGCCAATGTAGTTTGTTATAAATGTGGAAAACCGGGCCACATTATTAGAAATTGCCCGAACCAGGAGAACACGAATGGACAAGGCCGCGGAAGAGTTTTCAATATTAATGCGGCAGAGGCACAGGAAGACCCGGAGCTTGTTACGGGTACGTTTCTTATTGACGATAAATCTTATTATGTTTTATTTGATTCGGGTGCGGATAGAAGTTATATGAGTAGAGAATTTTGTGCTAAATTAAGTTGCCCATTGACGTCTTTGGATAGTAAATTTTTACTCGAATTAGCAAACGGTAAATTAATTTCAGCAGATAATATATGTCGGTAGAGAGAAATTAATCTGGGGAATGAAACATTTAAAATTGATTTAATACCAGTCGAGTTAGGGAGTTTTGATGTAATAATTGGCATGGACTGGTTGAAAAAGGTGAGAGTGGAGGTCGTTTGTTACAAAAATGCGATTCGCATTATGCGTGAAAAAGGAAAACCTTTAATGGTGTACGGAGAAAAGAACAACGCGAAGTTAAATCTTATTAGTAGTTTGAAGGCTCAAAAACTAATAAGAAAAGGTTGTTACGTCATTCTAGCACACATCGAGGAAGTTAAACCTGAAGAAAAGAACATCAGTGATGTTCCCGTCGCAAAAGAATTTCCCGATGTATTTCTGAAAGAATTACTGGGACTACCCCCACATCGATCCGTTGACTTTCAAATAGACCTTGTACCAGGAGCTGCACCAATAGCTCGTGCTCCCTACAGACTCGCACCCAGCGAAATGAAAGAATTACAAAGTTAGTTACAAGAACTTTTAGAGCGTGGTTTCATTCGACCAAGCACATCACCATGGGGAGCTCCTGTTTTGTTTGTCAAGAAGAAGGATGGTACATTTAGGTTGTGTATCGACTACCGAGAGTTGAACAAACTTACCATCAAAAACCGTTATCCACTACTTAGAATTGATGACTTATTTGACCAACTACAAGGTTCGTCGGTTTATTCGAAGATCAATTTATGTTCTGGATATCATCAAATGCAAGTAAAAGAGGATGATATTCCAAAAACTGCTTTTAGGACGCGTTATGGTCATTACGAGTTTATGGTTATGCCGTTTGGATTGACTAACATACCAGCTATGTTCATGGACCTTATGAACCGAGTGTGTGGGCCATATCTTGACAAGTTTGTCATTGTTTTCATCAAGGTTGCAAAAGACGTGAGACGGGGTCCAGACGGTCGGGTCCTAAAAAGGTCGAGACGTTCAAGACGGGGTCGAGACGGGGGTCGAGACGGACGTTGACCAAAGTTGACTTTTAAATATATAAGTATAAAAAAGCATATATGTACACATATTTTAAAGCTAAAAACTTCAATCGATTAATTTGTACCCATAATTGTTATCATCGTCAATTTAATACAAAAAATTCAAACTAAAATACGATATATTTCACCTATTTTACCGATTTTCTGGCTTTTCTGAATTTTGACCGACTTTGACCCCATTTTTTTCAACTTTGACCCGAAGTTTGACCGTTGACTGTCATATTAGACGGTTTTCTTCGAGACGGGACGGGCTAGTCACCAAATCGTCGAGACGGGCGTCGCAACGGCTCGAGACGGGGTGTTTTGCAACAGAGGTTTTCATCGATGACATACTTATTTAATCAAAGAATGATCAAGAGCACGAAGAACGTTTGAGAAAAGTGCTAGAAGTATTGAGGAAAGAAAAACTGTACGCTAAGTTTTCAAAGTGTTCATTTTGGTTGGAAGAAGTTCAATTCCTCGGTCACATAGTGAACAAAGAAGGTATCCAGGTAGACCCGGTAAAGATCGAAACCGTTAAAAAGTGGGAAACCCCAAAAACTCCGAAGCATATACGTCATTTTTTAGGATTGGCTGGTTACTACAGAAGATTCATCCAAGATTTCTCCAAAATATCAAAACCCTTGACTGCATTAACGCATAAAGGGAAGAAATTTGAATGGAAGGATGAACAAGAGAAGGCGTTTCAGTTATTGAAGAAAAAGCTAACTACGGCACCTATATTGTCATTGCCTGAAGGGAATGATGATTTTGTGATTTATTATGACGCATCAAAGCAAGGTCTCGGTTGTGTATTAATGCAACGAACTAAGGTGATTGCTTATGCCTCTAGACAATTGAAGTTTCACGAGCAAAATTATATAACGCATGATTTGGAATTAGGCGCGGTTGTTTTTGCATTAAAGACTTGGAGGCACTACTTATATGGGGTCAAAAGTATTATATATACCGACCACAAAAGTCTTCAACACATATTTAATCAGAAACAACTGAATATGAGGCAGCGTAGGTGGATTGAATTGTTGAATGATTACGACTTTGAGATTTGTTACCACCCGGGGAAGGCAAATGTGGTAGCCGACGCCTTGAGCAGAAAGGACAGAGAACCCATTCGAGTAAAATCTATGAATATAATGATTCACACTAACCTTACTACTCAAATAAAGGAGGCGCAACAAGGAGTTTTAAAAGAGTGAAATTTAAAGGATGAAATACCCAAAGGATCGGAGAAGCATCTTAATATTTGGGAAGACGGAAACCCAGTATAGGGCTGAAAGAATTTGGGTACCAAAATTTGGAGATATGAGAGAAATGGTACTTAGAGAAGCTCATAAAACCAGATACTCAATACATCCTGGAATGGGGAAGATGTACAAGGATCTTAAGAAACATTTTTGGTGGCCAGGTATGAAAGCCGATATTACTAAATATGTAGGAGAATGTTTGACATGTTCTAAGGTCAAAGCTGAACATCAGAAACCATCAGGTCTACTACAACAACCTAAAATCCCGGAATGGAAATGGGAAAACATTACCATGGATTTCATTACTAAATTGCCAAGGACTGCAAGTGGTTATGATACTATTTGGGTAATAGTTGATCGTCTCACCAAGTCAGAACACTTCCTACCAATAAGAGAAGATGACAAAATGGAGAAGTTGGCGCGATTGTATTTGAAGGAGGTTGTCTCCAGACATGGAATACCCATCTCTATTATCTCTGATAGGGATGGTAGATTTGTTTCAAGGTTCTGGCAGACGTTGCAACAAGTATTAGGGACTCGTCTAGACATGAGTACTGCCTATCATCCACAAACTGATGGACAGAGTGAAAGGACAATACAAACGCTTGAAGACATGCTACGAGCATGTGTTATTGATTTCAAAAACAGTTGGGATCGACATCTACCGTTAGCAGAATTTTCCTACAACGACAGCTACCATTCAAGCATTGAGATGGCGCCGTTTGAAGCACTTTATGGTAGAAAGTGCAGGTATCCGATTTGTTGGAGTGAAGTGGGGGATAGACAGATTACGGGTCGGGAGATAATACAAGAAACTACCGAGAAGATCATCCAAATTCAACAACGGTTGAAAACAGCCCAAAGTCGACAAAAGAGCTACGCTGACATTAAAAGAAAAGATATAGAATTTGAAATTGGAGAAATGGTCATGCTTAAAGTTGCACCTTGGAAAGGCGTTGTTCGATTTGGTAAATGAGGGAAATTAAATTCAAGGTATATTGGACCATTCAAGGTTATTGATCGTGTCGGACCAGTAGCTTACCGACTTGAGTTACCTCAACAACTCGTGGCTATACATAACACTTTCCACGTCTCAAATTTGAAGAAATGTTTTGCTAAAGAAGATCTCACTATTCCGTTAGATGAAATCCAAATCAACGAAAAACTTCAATTCATCGAAGAACCCGTCGAAATAATGGATCGTGACGTTAAAAGACTTAAGCAAAATAAGATACCAATTGTTAAAGTTCGATGGAATGCTCGTAGAGGACCCGAGTTCACCTGGGAATGAGAAGATCAGATGAAGAAGAAATACCCGCACTTATTTCCAGAAGATACTTCAACACCTCCAACTGCTTAAAATTTCGGGACGAAATTTATTTAACGGGTAGGTACTGTAGTGACCCCAACTTTTTCATGTTTGTATATATTAAATGAAATTGTTATTTACATGATTAAATGTTTACAACATGTTAAGCAATCAAACTTGTTAAGACTTGATTAATTGAAATAGGTTTCATATAGACAATTGACCACCCAAGTTGACCGGTGATTCACGAACGTTAAAACTTGTAAAAACTATATGATGACATATATATGATTATATATATAGTTAACATGATATTATGATAAGCAAGTATCTCATTAGGTATTTTAACAATGAGTTATATACATAAAATTGAGTTTATTGAATTAAGAAACTCGAAACGATATATATAACGATTATCGTTATAACAACGTCTTACTAAATACAAATGAATCATATTAAGATATTGATACACTATATTTAATCATGATAAATGATAAGTAAACATGTCATTAAGTATATTAACAATGAACTTCATATGTAAAAACAAGACTACTAACTTAATGATTTCGAAACGAGACATATATGTAACGATTATCGTTGTAACGACATTTAACTGTATATATATTATACTAAGATATATTATATATCATAATATCATGATAATGTAATAATTTAACATCTTTTTAGATATAATAAACAATGGATTAACAACAATTAACAAGATCGTTAACCTAAAGGTTTCAAAACAACACTTACATGTAACGACTAACGATGACTTAACGACTCAGTTAAAATGTATTTACATGTAGTGTTTTAATATGTATTTATACACTTTTGAAAGACTTCAAGACACTTATAAAAATACTTCTACTTAACAAAAATGCTTACAATTACATCCTCGTTCAGTTTCATCAACAATTCTACTCGTATGCACCCGTATTCGTACTCGTACAATACGCAACTTTTAGATGTATGTACTAGTGGTATATACACTCCAATGATCAACTCTTAGCAGCCCATGTGAGTCACCTAACACATGTGGGAACCATCATTTGGCAACTAGCATGAAATATCTCATAAAATTACAAAAATATGAGTAATCATTCATGACTTATTTACATGTAAACAAAATTACACATCCTTTATATCTAATCCGTATACCAACAACCAAAAACACCTACAAGCACTTTAATTCTTCGATTTTCTTCATCTAATTAATCTCTCTCAAGTTCTATCTTCAAGTTCTAAGTGTTCTTCATAAATTCCATAAGTATAGTTTCATAAAAATCAAGAATACTTCCAAGATTGCAAGTCTACTTCCAAGCTTTCTAATCCATTCCAAGTAATCATCTAAGATTAAGAAACCTTTGTTATTTACAGTAGGTTATCTTTCTAATTCAAGGTAATATTCATATTCAAACTTTGATTCAATTTCTACAGCTATAACAATCTTATTTCGAGTGAAAATCTTACTTGAACTGTTTTCGTGTCATGATTCTGCTTCAAGAACTTTCAAGCCATCCAAGGATCCTTTGAAGCTAGATCCATTTTTCTTATTTCCAGTAGCTTTATCCAGAAAACTTGAGGCAGTAATGATATTCATAACATCATTCGATTCATACATATAAAGCTATCTTATTCGAAGGTTTAAACGTGTAATCACTAGAACATAGTTTAGTTAATTCTAAACTTGTTCGCAAACAAAAGTTAATCCTTCTAACTTGACTTTTAAAATCAACTAAACACATGTTCTATATCTATATGATATGCTAACTTAATGATTTAAAACCTGGAAACACGAAAAACACCGTAAAACCGGATTTACGCCGTTGTAGTAACACAGCGGGCTGTTTTGGGTTAGTTAATTAAAAACTATGATAAACTTTGATTTAAAAGTTGTTCTTCTGGGAAAATTATTTTTCTTATGAACATGAAACTATATCCAAAAATCATGGTTAAACTCAAAGTGGAAGTATGTTTTTCAAAATGGTCATCAAGACGTCATTCTTTCGACTGAAATGACTACCTCTTACAAAAACGACTTGTAACTTATATTTCCGACTATAAACCTATACTTTTTCTGTTTATATTCATAAAATAGAGTTCAATGTGAAACCATAGCAATTTTATTCACTCAAAACGGATTTAAAATGAAGAAGTTATGGGTAAAACAAGATTGGATATTTTTTGATTATTTTAGCTACTGGAAATGTTTAACAAATCTATACAAATCATATCCTAGCTAACTTATATTGTATTATACATGTATTTTAATATATTATGTAATCTTGGGATACCATAGACACGTATGCAAATGTTTTGACATATCATATCGACCCATGTGTATATATTATTTGGAACAACCATAGACACTCTATATGCAGTAATGTGGGAGTTAGCTATACAGGGTTGAGGTTGATTCCAAAAATATATATACTTTGAGTTGTGATCTAGCCTGAGACATGTATACACTGGGTCGTGGATTGATTCAAGATAATATATATCGATTTATTTCTGTACATCTAATTGTGGACAACTAGTTGTAGGTTACTAACGAGGATAGCTGACTTAATAAACTTAAAACATCAAAATGTATTAAAAGTGTTGTAAATATATTTTGAATATACTTTGATATATATGTACATATTTGTTATAGGTTCGTGAATCGACCAGTGGCCAAGTCTTACTTCCCGACGAAGTAAAAATCTGTGAAAGTGAGTTATAGTTCCACTTTTAAAATCTAATATTTTTGGGATGAGAATACATGCAGGTTTTATAAATGATTTACAAAATAGACACAAGTACTTGAAACAACATTCTATGGTTGAATTATCGAAATCAAATATACCCCTTTTTATTAAGTCTGGTAATCTAAGAATTAGGGAACAGACACCCTAATTGACGCGAATCCTAAAGATAGATCTATTGGGCCTAACAAACCCCATCCAAAGTATCGAATGATTTAGTACTTCGAAATTTATATCATATCCGAAGGGTGTCCCGGAATGATGGGGATATTCTTATATATGCATCTTGTTAATGTCAGTTACCAGGTGTTCACCATATGAATGATTTTTATCTCTATGTATGGGATGTGTATTGAAATATGAAATCTTGTGGTCTATTATTACGATTTGATATATATAGGTTAAACCTATAACTCACCAACATTTTTGTTGACGTTTAAAGCATGTTTATTCTCAGGTGAATACTAAGAGCTTCCGCTGTTGCATACTAAAATAAGGACAAGATTTGGAGTCCGTGTTTGTATGATATTGTGTAAAAACTGCATTCAATAAACATATGTCGATGTAATATATTTCTATTGTAAACCATTATGTAATGGTCGTGTGTAATCGGTATATTTTAGATTATCATTATTTGATAATCTACGTAATGCTTTTGAAACCTTTATTGGTAAAATAAAGGTTATGGTTGTTTTAAAAATGAATGCAGTCTTTGAAAAACGTCTCATATAGAGGTCAAAAACCTCGCAACGATATTAATTAATATGGAACGTTTATAAACAATATGAACGGGACATTTCACCGGCTATCACCAGCTGAGGGTGAAAGAAAGTGACGTGATGAAAACTGCATTCAGAACCCGCTATGGTCATTATGAGTTTCTTGTGATGCCATTCGGTTTAACCAATGCACCTGCCGTGTTTATGGACCTCGTGAATCGTGTCTGCAAGCCATACTTGGATAAGTTTGTTATTGTCTTCATAGATGATATCCTCATCTACTCCAAGAGCGAAGAGGAGCATGAACAACATCTGCGACTTGTGCTTGAACTCCTGAGACGAGAGCAACTTTATGTAAAGTTCTCTAAGTGTGAGTTCTGGTTGAAGGAAGTACAATTTCTGGGTCATGTTGTGAGCGACCAGGGTATCAAGGTTGACCCCGCCAAGATTGAAGCTATCAGCAAATGGGAAACCCCCACTACTCCGACTCACATTCGTCAATTCCTAGGCCTCGCCGGTTACTACCGAAGGTTTATTGAAGGATTTTCTCTGATTTCGCGTCCATTAACCGCACTAACACATAAAGGGAAGAAATTTGTTTGGGCAGCCGAACAAGAGTCAGCATTTCAAACCTTGAAGAAGAAATTGACCACCGCACCTATTTTATCACTTCCTGAAGGCAGTGACGATTTCGTAGTTTATTGTGATGCATCGAAAAGTGGTTTTGGTTGTGTACTGATGCAAAGATCTAAGGTTATATCCTATGCTTCCCGTCAACTGAAGATTCACGAACGGAACTACACTACGCACGATCTTGAACTTGGAGCCGTTGTTTTCGCGCTCAAATTGTGGAGGCACTATCTTTATGGGACTAAGAGTACTATTTTCACCGATCATAAGAGTCTCCAGCACATATTCGACCAGAAGCACCTGAACATGAGACAACGACGATGGATTGAGACGCTGAACGACTATAATTGTGAACTTCGCTACCATCCTGTCAAGGTCAATGTTGTAGCCGACGCTCTGAGCCGAAAGGAGAGGACGGTACCTCTACGAGTTCGGGATCTGAGCATCACCATCCATTCGAATCTTCACAGCCAGATCCGAGTGGCCCAAGAAGAGGCTCTCATAGAGAAGAACTTATGATACGAATACTTGAACATTCTCGTCTCTAAATTCGAGGTTAGGGAATCTGGACTCCGAAGCTATGCCGGAAGAATTTGGGTACCTCGTTATGGAGATCTACGGAACCTTATTCTTGATGAAGCCCACAAGTCGAGATATTCGATTCACCCTGGAGCGGGCAAAATGTACCACGATCTTAAGGAACGGTATTGGTGGCCGAATCTTAAGAAGGACGTTGCAACGTATGTTGGTAAGTGTTTGACTTGCTCGAAAGTTAAGGCCGAGCATCAGAGACCTTCTGGGTTACTTCAGCAACCGGAGATCCCACAATGGAAATGGGAAATGATAACAATGGATTTCATCACCAAGCTACCAAAGACAATGGGCGGATACGATACCATTTGGGTTATCGTTGATCGCCTTACTAAATCTGCAGACTTCTTAGCGATGAAGGAAACGGATACGATGGAAAGACTTGCTCAACTATACATCAAAGAGGTTGTATCACGTCATGGTATACCTTTATCGATCATCTCAGATCGTGATCCCCATTTTGCTTCTAGATTTTGGCGTTCTTTACAAGAAGCCATGGGAACCCGTCTCAACATGAGTACTGCTTATCACCCACAGACCGACGGGCAAAGTGAACGAACGATTCAGACCTTGGAGGACATGTTGCGTGCATGTGTCATTGATTTTAGAAAGGCTTGGGAAAGGCATTTGCCGTTAGCCGAATTCTCGTACAACAACAGTTATCACTCGAGCATTAATGCTGCACCTTTTGAAGCGTTTTATGGCCGCAAGTGCCGTTCACCTATTTGTTGGGCCGAGTTAGGCGAAGTACAACTCACCGGACCCGAGATAGTCCATGAGACCTCAGAGAAGATTGCTCAAATTCAAAACAGACTCAAGGCGGCCCGTGATCGCCAAAAGAGTTATGCAGACCGTAAACGTAAAGACTTTGAATTCAACGTCGGAGACCGTGTTATGCTGAAGGTTGCACCTTGGAAAGGTGTGATTCGTTTTGTAAAACGCGGAAAGTTAAATCCGCGATACATTGGCCCTTTCAAAATTTTGGAGCGTGTTGGACCCGTTGCTTACCGTCTGGATCTTCCAACTCAATTGAGCTCAGTTCATCCTACTTTTCATGTATCGAACTTGAAGAAGTGTCTTGCTCCACCTGAACTAGTCATACCATTGGAGGGACTTACAATTGATGACAAACTCCACTTCGTGGAAGAGCCTGTCGAGATTATGGACCGTGAGGTCAAGGTTTTGAAACACAACAGGATTTCGATCGTCCGAGTTCGATGGAATGCCAAGCGAGGACCTGAGTTTACTTGGGAGCGAGAGGATCGTATGATGCAGAAGTATCCTCACCTTTTTCCAGCTCCTTCATCCCCTTCAGCTTAAAATTTCGGGATGAAATTTTCTTTAACAGGTGGGTAATGTAACGACCCTGGATTTTCCAACGTTTAATTAATAATCTTTATTATTAATACTTGTGATTAAATGAATGTATGTTATTACATTTACTTGTTATCGCGATTAACTTTTAAATGCCCGAAACGTCTTTGTGACACGCGTACATTGCACGAATAATATTTTAAGATATTATTTACATTCATGATTAAGTTTTATTAATCATTTTGATTAACTATGGCTACTAGTTAATTACTTGGGCTTTTATTGGATTTATTTGTTTAACTACTTAATTGGACTTGGGCTTGTGATTAATGGAGACTTAAGAGCCCACCCTACTTCTTCAATGGACTCATTAACCCATTACTTCCATGTAAGTATCATCATTAAGGTTTAACTAGGTGGTTTGGTTCATGGAATCTAGTTGCTTGCTTAGTTACACACCTTTCCCATAACAAGACACCTTGTAACCAACTTTTAAAGACTTTAACATACATGATCTAGTGGACTTATCCCTCCTCCCCTTTGATGAGCCAAAACCGTAGGCCACCTTGGTCAATGGGAGAGTTCAAATCTTTTTTTTTACTACTTGATTCACTGGTATCACTTCACTCTCACATACTCTTCATTTCATACTTCCATTTCTCTCACTTTTCTCTCTAATTCTTGTAAGTAACAAGGTTTCTTTTCTTTCTTTTTCCTTCAAAAACCGAATCTCAAACACTCTTACATTCATCATCATTTACTTGTTAATACTTGTTCATGTTTGTTACTTAGTTACATGAACTTTGTTGTTGTTATTTACTTACATGTTGTTAAGAACCAAACTCTTTAGTTTGATTCTTCATATTATCTTGTATTTACAAGAACACACAAGAACATAAACTTACTAGTTTATGATTCTACCTTTATTGTTTTTAAAAGATGAAAGTTCATGTGTTGTTAAACTCATACTTGTGATTCATGTTTGTAAACTTAAAGTTTACATTCTTAAAGATCAAACTTTGGTTTGAATCTTTAAAGTATGAACAACCATGACTTGTTACTTGTATATTTAGTTTATTACTTCATTTCTTGTACATTTAAATTCGTGTTTGTAGCTTTGATGGTCAAGTGTTACTAGTTAACTTTGATCTCATTTTTCTTGAACAAAAGTTAACTTGAAAGTTCAAGAACATGGAAGTGTAACTCTTTAGTTATAACTTCATATACTTGTGATAGATCTAAGTTCTATAGCTTATGGTCTACTTATTTTGTCATTAACAAAAGCTTGAAAGCTTACATACACTTTACAAGATGAAAATTTAAGTTTTGTAGCTTATGGTTTCATTAAAGTAAAGATTCAAGTATTATTACTTAGGATTTAACTTAATAACTTTAGATCTAGACCTTTGGGTCTTGGATCTTCAAGATCTAACTAAGAACTATGTTCTACATCTTAAGATCTTGATTAGTTAGTTTACTTTCAAGTTTGTAGTTCAATATTACTTTTATAGTTCATGTATGTGTTAAATCTAAGACTTTGATGTAACTTTGGTTCATCAAACTACATACAACACTTAATTGAGTTGTGCTAGATGTCTTAGACTTACACAAGTGTTATGATGGTGAAACCTTGGTTAATATGATGCAAACACATCAAGGAGTTGTACACTTGAAGCTATATGCATCAAGGATGAGAACCGTGATAAGCATCGAGCACCAAAAACCACCGGAACCTACTGTTTTACTGTTTCTGGGTCTGATCAGTACGACCTGGGCTACTGTAATGTTGATATTCAGTTAGCTCTGTTCGAGTAGATAACTTCATTTAGGACTCGTCTTAATCCGAGTTACGGTTTAGGATTTATGGCCCTCCGATCGTCGCTATGTCCTTTTAACGTTGTGCTGAAAATTCTGACCTACTCGCACTTAGACCGTCGCCACGATCAAACGAAGACGAGTTTGCTTCTGGAATTTTTACCACGAATAAAGGACTCATATACGGAGCCATGGCCACTAGTCTCACCTTATTTCAGTAGGTATAGAGGCCGTGGTGACTGATCCAAGTCAGCCTTTGTTTTAAACTACTTTCATGAACGAAACTTACTTTGCACCTTTTGTTTGATGATGAATGATGATGACCCTTAAGACCTAATTTACATACTTTTAAACCTATTGGGACGATTTACTGACTTAGTAACTTTTGACTTAGGTTGAGGACTTTCCGGACCTACGTACTTGCTTACTTTCCCGAACCGACTTTACTACTACTTTATCACTGTGAGTTATAGCATCCCTTTTTACTTAAACTATTTTGGGACTGAGAATGCATGCGTGTTTTACGTTTTACATACTAGGCACGAGTACTTAAACTTTATATATGTGTGGGTTATACAACGGCATAAACTTTCCCTTTAGCTCGGTAACGTTTAGTCATTGGTTTATGAACCGGTGAACGCGAATCTTAGATATGGATCCATAGGGTTTGACATCCCCACTCGGGCTAGTCGCGCTAGCATTTAACGAGTGTTTAATACTTCGTATACATACGCACTCGCCAAGTGCACTTACAGGGGGTTATAAACGTTAAGTTAGTTACCAAGTGCCCACGGTTAAACATATACTTTATCATACTGTTTTGAAACGCTCCTTGTAGCACTGAAATCTCGTGGCCTACATTACATTACTGTTATACTTAAACTATAGCTCACCAACCTTTGTGTTGACGTTTTTAAGCATGTTTTTCTCAGGTGCGTAAGGTTAGCTGCTTCCGCCGTTGTACTAGTCATGCCTCGTAGACTTCCGCTGTGCTTTGCTAGAGTAGAGATGTCACTGCATGAAATACTTTACCTTGCATTCAAACTTTAATACTTTTGAACTGTGTATTCGTAACGACCTTTGGGTCACGTACAATTATTAATTGCTTCTGTTCATTGAAGCATACTTTTGGGTTGTTAAACATTCGATGTTAGTTAAGACATCACTTTTATCATGAATGCAAACTTGTTTTGAAAACGCATATAGTGTTTGACCTTGTAATGATCCTGTTGTTGATGGTCCGTACATGTTGATTTAGTACGGGGCGTCACACTGTATAATAAGTAGTGTAGTAGGATCTTTGTAGAATGATGATAGGTTAGTTTATATTGTTGTTGCCAACTTAGCCCGGTAGGTCCCCTCCTATTGTGACTGTGTCCACTCGACGCGGCATGTCGTTATTCTGTTTCCTAACAGATAACTAGGGTTAAGATTAGAGCTCGACTTCTGACACGACCTAGTGCTTAACTAAGGATAACCCCCTAAGTTTAGACACATTCCGATAGTGCAACCCTAGGCACATGCCGGCCTTCACTCAAAGAGAACTCCGAGGGTTCGAAGACTGGTAGGACTATACGATTGGCTCATCCGATCGGATCCGTACTATCCTATTTAGAGTCTCATCGTCATGGCTTTCGTGCCTGTGTTGGTTAATGGATCTCCTACGAATGAATTTAATCTAGAGAGGCATACGTCAAGGTGACCCGTTATCCCCATTTTTATTCATCATAGAGGCGGAGGGATTGAATGTTCTTACCAAAAAAGCCATCGAGAGTGGGTTATTCAAGGGTGTGGAAATTGGATCTGATAAGGTGTTAATCTCACACCTTTAATATGTGGATGATACAATTTTTTTAGGTGAATGGAGTCGACAAAACTTTTGTAACCTCATGAATTGCTTACTTGCTTCGAGAAGATTTCAGGCTTAAAAATAAATTATCATAAGAGCCTTGTGTACGGATTGGATTGGGGGTAGTAAAAGAAGAGGTTGAAAGGATGGTTCTCCAAGTTGGATGTAAAGTTGGGGAAATCCCATTCACGTATTTGGGGTTACCTATCGGTCGTAATATGAGTAGGGTTGATAATTGGAATCCCGTGCTTGACATTTTTGCCTTGAAACTTGCGGATTGGAAAGCAAAAACGATTTCGTTTGGTGAAAGATTAACGCTTGTTAAATCGGTCCTTAGTATATTTCTCTCTCTTTCGTGCTCCCTCGTGTGTTATTAAAAAACTAGAGAGTATTCGTAGAAACTTTTTTGGGGGCGGGTCGGGTGAGCGATCAAAAATGTATGGGTCATATGGGAAGACACCATCTTGCCTTATAGCGGAGGGGGCTTAACATTGGTTCACTTGGGGCGAAAAATCTTGCTTTTTTGAGAAAATGGGTTTGGAGGGTAGAAACGGAGGCTAATTCTCTTTGGGTTACCGTGTTAAAAAGCATTCACTGAACTGACTAACGGGCTGCTCATACCTTCGGGCCTTAACGGGCCAAAAGGGAAGGGCGGCGTATGGTTAAATATTATATGTGCAGGTTACACGATTGAAAAGACCGGATTGCAGTTCAGGAATTCGTTCGTTAGACAGATTGGAGATGGCGGGGATACTCATTTATGGGCTGACCCGTGGTTAACAGATGTGCCATTAAGCTGCAGATTCAGGCGTCTATTTTAGTTAGATGTCGATCAAGGTGTGTTGGTTCGTGACAGAGTGTCGTGGTCAGAAGGCTCGTGTTAGTGTTCGTGGTCAAGAAAACGGGAGTTACTAGGACGTACACTTGATGAGTTACAATCTCTAACCGATTTATTAAATTCTTATGTGAGACGGGATGGGAGCCAAGATGCTTGGTATTGGAAACTCTCAACAAATGGCAACTTCAGCACCAAAAGATTATCGAACCTTATTGACGAGAAGACTATCGTGGACAACAGATTCAAACACGAGACACTCAAAAACGATCTAGTACTGATAAAAATTGAAGTTTTTATATGGCGCGCTCTAAAAAGCGAATTGCGACTCGTATGGAACTTGATAATCGAGGGGTTGACCTTGACTCCGTGAAATGCTCGTTGTGCGATGATGGATTGGAAACAATTGACCATTCGCTCTTCCTTTGCACGCATTCCTTTAAAGTTTGGGAAAGAGTATATAAATGGTGGGGATTGGGTCCGATATCGAATCTTAGCATTAATGAAGCGTGTCGCGGAAAAAGCAATAGAACAATGTCTTGGATCGGGTGTAAGATTTGGCAAGCGTTGGAATGGGTGTGTGTTTACTTAATTTGGAGGAACCGTAATCTTAAAGTATTTTCAAACACATGTTGGAATGGACCTACCGCTTTAATGTAGATTCAACTCAAGTCGTTCGAATGGATATCCACGCGTGTGAAGAATTTAAAGACCGATTGGAATCAATGGCTCTCCAACCCTATCGTCTACACGGTTTAAGTCGTTAAGCTCACTATGATTCTAGTTACTTACTGCTCGTGTGCCTATGATTCGATATAGCTCGTGTTTGTTTTCGTGTATTTGTGGTTGTGTATTGTTCATGTGTTTGTGCTCGTGTCAGTTATGTCATAAGGTTTATGTATTTGAGCTCATTGTTTGGCCCGTTCGTGTTATATAATATTTATGTTTTCCGGAAAAAAAAAATGAAGTTTTTCAAAGATACTTTGTTCTTAAAATGCCGATTGGCAGAGGAAGCTCAACTTGAAATCTGGTCTATAAACAGAACATTCATCTAACTAATTTGTTGTCAACTGCCCTAAACAAAACAGTTTAAATCATCATCTCACCTTGATGTAGACAAGTGTTCACAAGAAATAGATAGAAAAGGTTAAGCATATATAAATATACGAAAGACACGGGGTGTACATTTTATTTCAAACATTCATCTAATACAACCAAACCATCTTGATTTAAGCAATCTAAATTCATTAAATACCACAACAGTTTAAGGCAAAAGGAAAAAGAAAAGAAAAGAAAAAAAAAGGTAAAAACATCCATGGCACTTGATCATCACGAAGATAAGTAAAAAACCAAAACCAACTTGCTTTACTTCTTCTCCAAGAGGCATGCATCACCCATCTTCAACGCCCTCCTCCCCCCAAACATAGCTTGCACATCAGCTTCAGTAATAGAACGTAAACGGTCATCACGAAACACACGTGCACTGCAATGAAAACACCGCCATAATCAAAATAGTATGTATGATCGGGAATATATAAGGGACTAATAAGAGGGAAGTGAATTTTAGAAGGGGAGGGGGAAGTAACTTTTTCTAATTTTCTAATGAATGGTATTTTCGAGCGTTTTCTGGTCAAAATAATAACATTTATTGCAAACTTTTTTTTTAAAAATTTTTAATATTTCACATGATCTAAATTGTTTGAAATTTATCTAAAAAAAATTACTTCACCCTCCCTCATAAGATGTACTTCCCGTATATATATATATATATATATATATATATATATATATATATATATATATATATATATATATATATATATATATATATATATATAGGGGCAGGATCAATGGGGAAGTAACCAATCGGGGGAAGCGGGGGAAGCAAAAAAAAAAAATTCCGTTTTTTGAAATTATTTTTTCCCCGGCATCAAGATCACACGAAAATATGAAACATTTAGAAGAGACACTTCGTGATGAATGTTATTATTTAGGCGGAAAAACGATCGACAAGAATAACATTCAAGATAATATTGTTCGTGAAGAATATGAACGTTTTTTTTTCAATGTTTTGTGAAGTAAAATTTAGCCCGATTTAGAGTTTAGGGTTTGGTGTTTGGTGTTTTGGGTTTATTCCATAAACCCAAAACACCAAACCCCAAGTGTTTTGGGTTTATTCCATAAACCCAAAACACCAAACCCTAAACCCTAAACCGTTCGTGTTAAAAACTCAATCTAAATCCTAAATCTAAACCCTAAATCTAAACCCTAATATCTAAACCCTATAAACGCTAATATCTAAACCCTAATATCTAAACCCCAATAGCTAAAACCTCAACATACGCCCAAAAAATACGATAATTGTTATATATTACTTCTTCGAGCGTTTTCCCGCCAAACTAAAAACATTTATCACAAAGTGTCTCTACTAAATGTTCATATTTTCATCCAATCTATAATGTTCGTGAACAAAGTTTTTTCAAAAAACGAAAAAAAAAAAGTTTTTGCTTCCCCCCGCCCCCGATTGGTTACTTCCCTCTTGATCCTACCACTATATATATATATATATATATATATATATATATATATATATATATATATATATATATATATGGAACAGTAGAATTGATAAAATTGGAAACAAAATAAAAACTGACTGAAAAAAAAGAAAGAATACTCACTACTTTCTAAAATAGAAATGGGATATTAGCCATAGTCGTCTACAATAAATCAATTCATGAGAAAACACAATTAGGCAGCCATGCAACATTTGTATATCTAATGAAATCAAAATAGCAACCATAAAGAGTACCAAAAGAGTAAACTCACTTTTCTTCGTAGGTTAGTGCACCATACTGATTGTGTGTCACTTTTAATATCTCAGGATTCCAATTAACGGTTACTTTGGCTACAATCAATTAAATCAAGTTGTTATTAATAGGAAAAATATTTATTAATTGAGATTAATTTATTAATTGAAGAAGAAGAGATAACAATATGTATGCAAGTGCGTACGTTTACGGATTAATTGATCCAAAACTAGTGTATATGTTTTATTAGCATCAGTCGCTGCCATTTGTTTATCACGCATGTTTCCTGCAGCAATAAATCAAGTTGTTAAATAATAGAAAAGTAAAATATATTCTTAAACCTCCTTTAATCGACTGGGATTACTAACTGTAAAACAACAAGAAGAGACTAATAATATTTAATAGTTGATCTTCTTGTTTTTTTCAGCTAAAAAACGAAAAGCTATTGTACAGTATAAAGAAAGAGTTTCATCCAAAAGAGATGAAAACTCACGGCTATAACAACAAAGCGAGACCTACCGAGCTAAACAAACCTAAAACCAAAGACAAAAGCTCACGGCTATAACAACAAAGCAATCTATGAAAAAGAAAGACATTAAAAGCCAAACAGGGACAGTTATTTAGTTATTTAGGGACGGAAGGAGTATAAACATAACGACATGATGATGGTTGTATTTAAAATGGACATAGTTAACTCACAGAAACAAGTAGCAATACAACATATGCATATGATATGATGAAATCGTACTACTAACTTTGTTTTTTTTTTTAGTTTCATTTGACTTTGATAAAAGTCAAGTATCTTACCAGATGTCTACAATAGAAATAAACAATGCATAGTGATAAAAAAATCTGGAACACATATTAATGCAGTGTATCACAAAAATATAGATTGTGTAGAAAAAACTTAATACCAGATTTAGTTCAATGAAATTTGAAGCAAGGTAGTAAATATTTGAATTTTAAATTGTTTTTAGTCTAGAAAGACTACAAAAACTATAATCACACAGAACTAAATTAAATAATATATTATTTGCACAGAAATGTCTCTATATTCACACATCGGTAAGATGAAGGTAATACTGATTATAAAACAAGCATATTTTTCAATTTTCATTATTTGATAACTTATAGTTTTAGTCATTTTATGTTGTAGAACTCAGACTGCTGAGACTGAAGTTGATAAATTTGAAGTTGCTGTGTTTAATGAGTTATGAGTTAGTGATTACATGAGTTGGGAGATGAGCGGGTGGTTAATGTGACAAAAAAAGTACGACTTGTACGGTCAAAATGGGCGGTGTTAGCTGACGAATCGTATATAAAGGTTTGGTCATGATTTTTTGTTCGGTCGAATGGGGTCAAGTTGAGTTGACCTAAAAAAAAAAAAAAAATCTAATGCTCTTGTAATAAAAGGTTTACCTGTAAATTATAATATGCAACAGTTTGATCTCTTCGATAATAATCTGTATACTTAGTTTGGATGACTTTCAACTTGTTCACTATTTAGCTTAGTTTTTGTTTTGCCTATATGAGATTATTATAGTAAGTTGGTGGGTCAATATGACCATCTGTTGTACTCGGTAGTTTAAAATGCAATTGTGTTACCTGATACTAAATGCAACTGCAACGTACACCACCATTGTTAGCCATACACAACTAAATATGTATTAGACAGTTGTAAAGTATGATGATTTAAAGCATAAGTAGTGGTGTATGGCTAAATAATTGGTGGTGTACGAATCATCACCCAAATGGTTACAGACCTCATTATAGTTATGCATTAAAAGCTCATAGTGTTCCGAATAATTAAAAACAAAATAATAATTAACAATAATAATAATGAAAATGATAATTAATAATAAATATAAATAAATGATGATGATGATGATGATGATGATGATGATGATGATGATGATGATGATGATGATGATGATGATGATGATGATGATGATGATGATGATGATGATGATGATGATGATGATGATGATGAAACAGCAATAACAATAACAATACATAATATAATAATTAATAATTAATAATTAATAAATAATACTGATGATTATAATTATAATTATAAATAATAATAACAATACTGATGATAATAACAATAAGAATAAGGATGATAACGATGATGCACCTTTTTTAGGAAGTTTGTTATCGGTTGGTATCTTTGAACCATAATCAATCGGTGCTATTCGTTTATCCTTTGCTCCAACCGAGATGTTTTCTTTTCTGCTTCAATTAATTAATCAATTTGTTCATATATAAAAAAATAAATAAATAAATAAATAAATCCTTCAATCAATTAACTGGGATTTTAATTGGCAAATCGAGGACCGAAAAGAGAAGCTTTATATTTTGTGTAATCGATTTGATGTGTTTGTTTGTTAGAATAATTAAAGGAACGTACCTGTAACTTGTATCGATTTCCATCTGTGAAGAGTTTGGAACGAACGATTTGGGGTTGGTGAATGAAACGTGCCTGTTAGTTGTATCGATTTCCATCTGTAAAGAGCCCTGGAACGAACGATTTGAGGTTGGTGAATGAAATAAGGTTGTTGAAGATGGTAGCGTGAGATTGTGGCTGGAATCGTTGGTGCACAGAATGACTCAGGGCTAGGGTTTCTAATCCTGCGATCGGCTTGTAATTTTATGTGATCCGCGCTATTGATATAAGGAAGTAGTTGGGCTAATTTAGTTGTTTGGGCCCAGATTTAATTGTGCTATATATCTATCAATTGAGAGGTGTCCAAAGGAAGGTTCGAATTGACCCAATTAGGTTTGAATTTAGAGTAGGAATTTGTCTAATAATGTCATTTCACATTTACCATTATTTCTGTTCTTCTTAAACCAATCTCACCCCATCTCCGTCTCATATTTGGCCCGTATTACCTGTCAACCGCTACCACCATTAGGGGTGAAGCGAGAATTTTAGCTGGTTGATGTCACCAGATAATTTTGAAACATATAGAGTAAAAAAGTTAGTTTATAAAATATGACTAGGTAAAAAGAACAAAAATCAATTTACTTCCTAACAGTTATGTATATTTCTTTGGAGGCAGGTTATGCAACTACGAAAGATTAACGTGTAAGTGATTTTGTCCCTCCTTAGTGATTCTAAACTGCTAGCTAAATAAAAATCTATGCAGTTTTTACTTAAAATAAAAATACAAAAATCACAAGATTAAATGATTCTTTAGTGTACAAATATAATATGTACGAGGTTTTGTTGATAAAATGGTGAAAGAAACCTAAATTAAATAGAACAAACATCAACTAAAAGTTTAAAATACTAAACTAGTAAAATTTGGTGCCTCTAAATCTCAAAAGAAGTTGTTGGTCGGGGATAATTAGGGCTACTAAACAAACTATTATTAGGTTGATGGATTACTAATTTTGACTGATGGGTTGTTGATTTTATGTGAGATCAGAAATTTTGGGCTTCAAAGAACACCGTTTGCTAAGTTTATTATAGTGGTGTGTCACTTGTATAAATTTCAAACTTAAAACATTAAATGGAATGCTATACTGTAAAATTGGCCTTTTGAGTGGGGTCATATGAAATGTCCCGTTCTTATTGATTAAAAACGTTCCATATTAATTGATTTCGTTGCGAGGTTTTGACCTCTATATGAGACGTTTTTCAAAGACTGCATTCATTTTAAAACAAACCATAACCTTTATTTCATCAATAAAGGTTTAAAAAGCTTTACGTAGATTATCAAATAATGATAATCTAAAATATCCTGTTTACACACGACCATTACATAATGGTTTACAATACAAATATGTTACAACAAAATAAGTTTCTTGAATGCAGTTTTTACACAATATCATACAAGCATGGACTCCAAATCTCGTCCTTATTTAAGTATGCGACAGCGGAAGCTCTTAGTATTCACCTGAGAATAAACATGCTTTAAACGTCAACAAAAATGTTGGTGAGTTATAGGTTTAACCTATATGTATCAAATCGTAACAATAGACCACAAGATTTCATATTTCAATACACATCCCATACATAGAGATAAAAATCATTCATATGGTGAACACCTGGTAACCGACATTAACAAGATGCATATATAAGAATATCCCCATCATTCCGGGACACCCTTCGGATATGATATAAATTTCGAAGTACTAAAGCATCCGGTACTTTGGATGGGGTTTGTTAGGCCCAATAGATCTATCTTTAGGATTCGCGTCAATTAGGGTGTCTGTTCCCTAATTCTTAGATTACCAGACTTAATAAAAAGGGGCATATTCGATTTCGATAATTCAACCATAGAATGTAGTTTCACGTACTTGTGTCTATTTTGTAAATCATTTATAAAACCTGCATGTATTCTCATCCCAAAAATATTAGATTTTAAAAGTGGGACTATAACTCACTTTCACAGATTTTTACTTCGTCGGGAAGTAAGACTTGGCCACTGGTTGATTCACGAACCTATAACAATATATACATATATATCAAAGTATGTTCAAAATATATTTACAACACTTTTAATATATTTTGATGTTTTAAGTTTATTAAGTCAGCTGTCCTCGTTAGTAACCTACAACTAGTTGTTCACAGTTAGATGTACAGAAATAAATCGATAAATATTATCTTGAATCAATCCACGACCCAGTGTATACGTATCTCAGTATTGATCACAACTCAAACTATATATATTTTGGAATCAACCTCAACCCTGTATAGCTAACTCCAACATTCACATATAGAGTGTCTATGGTTGTTCCGAAATATATATAGATGTGTCGACATGATAGGTCGAAACATTGTATACGTGTCTATGGTATCTCAAGATTACATAATATACAATACAAGTTGATTAAGTTATGGTTGGAATAGATTTGTTACCAATTTTCACGTAGCTAAAATGAGAAAAATTATCCAATCTTGTTTTACCCATAACTTCTTCATTTTAAATCCGTTTTGAGTGAATCAAATTGCTATGGTTTCATATTGAACTCTATTTTATGAATCTAAATAGAAAAGTATAGGTTTATAGTCGGAAAAATAAGTTACAAGTCATTTTTGTAAAGGTAGTCATTTCAGTCGAAAGAACGACGTCTAGATGACCATTTTAGAAAACATACTTCCACTTTGAGTTTAATCATAATTTTTGGATATAGTTTCATGTTCATAATAAAAATCATTTTCTCAGAATAACAACTTTAAAATCAAAGTTTATCATAGTTTTTAATTAACTAATCCAAAACAGCCCGCGGTGTTACTACGACGGCGTAAATCCGATTTTACGGTGTTTTTCGTGTTTCCAGGTTTTAAATTATTAAGTTAGCATATCATATAGATATAGAACATGTGTGTAGTTAATTTTAAAAGTCAAGTTAGAAGGATTAACTTTTGTTTGCGAACAAGTTTAGAATTGACTAAACTATGTTCTAGTGATTACGAGTTTAAACCTTCGAATAAGATAGCTTTATATGTATGAATCGAATGATGTTATGAACATCATTACTACCTTAAGTTCCTTGGATAAACCTACTAGAAAAGAGAAAAATGGATCTAGCTTCAACGGATCCTTGGATGGCTCGAAGTTCTTGAAGCAGAATCATGACACGAAAACAAGTTCAAGTAAGATCATCACTTGAAATAAGATTGTTATAGTTATAGAAATTGAACCAAAGTTTGAATATGATTATTACCTTGTATTAGAATGATAAACTATAGTAAGAAACAAATATTTCTTGAGGTTGGATGATCACCTTACAAGATTGGAAGTGAGCTAGCAAACTTGAAAGTATTCTTGATTTTATGAAACTAGAACTTTTGGAATTTATGAAGAACACTTAGAACTTGAAGATAGAACTTGAGAGAGATCAATTAGATGAAGAAAATTGAAGAATGAAAGTGTTTGTAGGTGTTTTTGGTCGTTGGTGTATGGATTAGATATAAAGGATATGTAATTTTGTTTTCATGTAAATAAGTCATGAATGATTACTCATATTTTTGTAATTTTATGAGATATTTCATGCTAGTTGCCAAATGATGGTTCCCACATGTGTTAGGTGACTCATATGGGCTGCTAAGAGCTGATCATTGGAGTGTATATACCAATAGTACATACATCTAAAAGCTGTGTATTGTACGAGTACGAATACGGGTGCATACGAGTAGAATTGTTGATGAAACTGAACGAGGATGTAATTGTAAGCATTTTTGTTAAGTAGAAGTATTTTGATAAGTGTCTTGAAGTCTTTCAAAAGTGTATGAATACATATTAAAACACTACATGTATATACATTTTAACTGAGTCGTTAAGTCATCGTTAGTCGTTACATGTAAATGTTGTTTTGAAACCTTTAGGTTAATGATCTTGTTGAATGTTGTTAACCCATTGTTTATTATAACAAATGAAATGTTAAATTGTTATATTATCATGATATTATGATATATAATATATCTCAATATGATGTATATACAGTTAAATGTCGTTACAACGATAATCGTTACATATATGTCTCGTTTCGAAATCATTAAGTTAGTAGTCTTATTTTTACATATGTATTTCATTGTTAATACACTTAATAATATATTTACTTATCATTTAACATAATTAACCAAGTGTATTAATATCTTAATATGATTCATATGTACCTAGTAAGACGTTGTTATAACGATAATCGTTATATATATCGTTTTCGAGTTTCTTAAATTAATAGTCTCATTTTTATGTATATAACTCATTGTTAAAATACCTAATGAGATACATACTTATAATACAAACATGTTAACTATATATATAACCATATATATGTCATCGTATAGTTTTTACAAGTTTTAACGTTCGTGAATCACCGGTCAACTTGGATGGTCAATTGTCTATATGAAACATATTTCAATTAATCAAGTCTTAACAAGTTTGATTGCTTAACATGTTGGAAAAATTTAATCATGTAAATATCAATCTCAATTAATATATATAAACATGGAAAATTTCGGGTCACTACAGTACCTACCCGTTAAATAAATTTCGTCCCGAAATTTTAAGCTGTTGAAGGTGTTGACGAATCTTCTGGAAATAGATGCGGGTATTTCTTCTTCATCTGATCTTCACGCTCCCAGGTGAACTCGGGTCCTCTACGAGCATTCCATCGAACCTTAACAATTGGTATCTTGTTTTGCTTAAGTCTTTTAACCTCACGATCCATAATTTCGACGGGTTCTTCGATGAATTGAAGTTTTTCGTTGATTTGGATTTCATCTAACGGAATAGTGAGATCTTCTTTAGCAAAACATTTCTTCAAATTCGAGACGTGGAAAGTGTTATGTACAGCCGCGAGTTGTTGAGGTAACTCAAGTCGGTAAGCTACTGGTCCGACACGATCAATAATCTTGAATGGTCCAATATACCTTGGATTTAATTTCCCTCGTTTACCAAATCGAACAACGCCTTTCCAAGGTGCAACTTTAAGCATGACCATCTCTCCAATTTCAAATTCTATATCTTTTCTTTTAATGTCAGCGTAGCTCTTTTGTCGACTTTGGGAGTTTTCAACCGTTGTTGAATTTGGATGATCTTCTCGGTAGTTTCTTGTATAATCTCCGGACCCGTAATCTGTCTATCCCCCACTTCACTCCAACAAATCGGAGACCTGCACTTTCTACCATAAAGTGCTTCAAACGGCGCCATCTGAATGCTTGAATGGTAGCTGTTGTTGTAGGAAAATTCTGCTAACGGTAGATGTCGATCCCAACTGTTTCCGAAATCAATAACACATGCTCGTAGCATGTCTTCAAGCGTTTGTATCGTCCTTTCGCTCTGCCCATCAGTTTGTGGATGATAGGCAGTACTCATGTCTAGACGAGTTCCTAATGCTTGCTGTAATGTCTGCCAGAATCTTGAAATAAATCTGCCATCCCTATCAGAGATAATAGAGATTGGTATTCCATGTCTGGAGATGACTTCCTTCAAATACAGTCGTGCTAACTTCTCCATCTTGTCATCTTCTCTTATTGGCAAGAAGTGTGCTGATTTGGTGAGACGGTCAACTATTACCCAAATAGTATCAAAACCACTTGCAGTCCTTGGCAATTTAGTGATGAAATCCATGGTAATGTTTTCCCATTTCCATTCCGGGATTTCGGGTTGTTGAAGTAGACCTGATGGTTTCTGATGCTCAGCTTTGACCTTAGAACACGTCAAACATTCTCCTACATATTTAGCAACATCGGCTTTCATACCCGGCCACCAAAAATGTTTCTTGAGATCCTTGTACATCTTCCCCGTTCCAGGATGTATTGAGTATCTGGTTTTATGAGCTTCTCTAAGTACCATTTCTCTCATATCTCCAAATTTTGGTACTCAAATCCTTTCAGCCCTATATTGGGTTCCGTCTTCCCGAATATTAAGATGCTTCTCCGATCCTTTGGGTATTTCATCCTTTAAATTTCCCTCTTTTAAAACTCCTTGTTGCGCCTCCTTTATTTGAGTAGTAAGGTTATTATGAATCATTATATTCATAGATTTTACTCAAATGGGTTCTCTGTCCTTCCTGCTCAAGGCATCGGCTACCACATTTGCCTTCCCCGGGTGGTAACGAATCTCAAAGTCGTAATCATTCAATAATTCAATCCACCTACGCTGCCTCATATTCAGTTGTTTCTGATTAAATATGTGTTGAAGACTTTTGTGGTCGGTATATATAATACTTTTGACCCCATATAAGTAGTGCCTCCAAGTCTTTAATGCAAAAACAACCGCGCCTAATTCCAAATCATGCGTCGTATAATTTTGTTCGTGAATCTTCAATTGTCTAGACGCATAAGCAATCACCTTCGTTCGTTGCATTAATACACAACCGAGACCTTGCTTTGATGCGTCACAATAAATCACAAAATCATCATTCCCTTCAGGCAATGTCAATATAGGTGCCGTAGTTAGCTTTTTCTTCAATAACTGAAACGCTTTCTCTTGTTCATCATTCCATTCAAATTTCTTCCCTTTATGCGTTAATGCAGTCAAGGGTTTTGCTATTCTGGAAAAGTCTTGGATGAACCTTCTATAGTAACCAGCTAGTCCTAAAAACTGGCGTATATGTTTCGGAGTTTTCGGGGTTTTCCACTTTTCAACAGTTTCTATCTTTGCCGGATCCACCTTAATACCTTCTTTGTTCACTATGTGACCGAGGAATTGAACTTCTTCCAACCAAAATGCACACTTTGAAAACTTAGCGTACAATTCTTCTTTCCTCAATACTTCTAACACCTTTCTCAAATGTTCACCGTGTTCTTGGTCATTCTTTGAGTAAATAAGTATGTCATCAATGAAAACAATGACAAACTTGTCAAGGTATGGTCCACACACTCGGTTCATAAGGTCCATGAACACAGCTGGTGCATTAGTTAAACCAAACGGCATGACCATAAACTCGTAATGACCGTAACGTGTTCTGAAAGCAGTCTTTGGAATATCATCTTCTTTCACCCGCATTTGATGGTACCCGGAACGTAAGTCAATCTTTGAATAAACAGACGAGCCTTGTAGTTGATCAAATAAGTCGTCGATTCTCGGTAGTGGGTAGCGGTTCTTGATGGTAAGTTTGTTCAACTCTCGGTAGTCGATACACAACCTGAATGTACCATCTTTCTTCTTGACAAACAAAACAGGAGCTCCCCACGGTGATGTGCTTGGTCGAATGAAACCACGCTCTAAAAGTTCTTGTAATTGGCTTTGTAGTTCTTTCATCTCGCTGGGTGCGAGTCTGTAAGGAGCACGAGCTATTGGTGCAGCTCCTGGTACAAGATCTATTTGAAATTCAACGGATCGATGTGGGGGTAATCCCGGTAATTCTTTCGGAAATACATCGGGAAATTCTTTTGCAATGGGAACATCATTGATGCTCTTTTCTTCAGTTTGTACTTTCTCGACGTGTGCTAGAACAGCATAGCAACCTTTTCTTATTAGTTTTTGTGCCTTCAAATTACTAATAAGATGTAGCTTCGTGTTGCCCTTTTCTCCGTACACCATTAAGGGTTTTCCTTTTTCTCGTATAATGCGAATTGCATTTTTGTAACAAACGATCTCCGCTTTCACTTCTTTCAACCAGTCCATACCGATTATCACATCAAAACTCCCTAACTCTACTGGTATCAAATCAATCTTAAATGTTTCGCTAACCAGTTTAATTTCTCGATTCCGACATATATTATCTGCTGAAATTAATTTACCATTTGCTAATTCGAGTAAAAATTTACTATCCAAAGGCGTCAATGGACAACTTAATTTAGCACAAAAATCTCTACTCATATAGCTTCTATCCGCACCCGAATCAAATAAAACGTAAGCAGATTTATTGTCAATAAGAAACGTACCCGTAACAAGCTCCGGGTCTTCCTGTGCCTCTGCCGCATTAATATTGAAAGCTCTTCCACGGCCTTGTCCATTCGTGTTCTCCTGGTTCGGGCAATTTCTAATAATGTGGCCCGGTTTTCCACATTTATAACAAACTACATTGGCATAACTTGCTCCGACACTACTTGCTCCGCCATTACTCATTCTGACACCATTTGTTCCTTTCGTTCTATTAACCCCTGGTCCGTAGACCTCACACTTCGCCGCGCTATGACCATTTCTTTTACACTTGTTGCAAAATTTGGTGCAGAACTCCGAGTGATTCTTTTCACACCTTTGGCATAGCTGCTTCTGATTGTTGTTGTTGTTGCGGTTATTATTGTTGTTGGGATGATTGTTGTAGTTGCTGTTGCTGTTGTTGTTGTTGTTGTTGTTGGGCCGTTTGTTGTAGTTGCGATTGATGTTGCGATTGTTGGGATAATTGTTGCGATTATTGTTGTAATTGCTGTTGTTGTTGCATTGGTGATTCTTATCACCGTTTTCCTCCCACTTTCTTTTGACTTGCTTCACATTGGCCTCTTCAGCAGTCTGTTCTTTAATTCTTTCTTCAATCTGGTTCACTAGTTTGTGAGCCATTCTACATGCCTGTTGTATGGAGGCGGGCTCGTGTGAACTTACATCTTCTTGGATTCTTTCCGGTAATCCTTTCACAAACGCGTCGATCTTCTCTTCCTCATCTTCGAATGCTCCCGGACACAATAGGCACAATTCTGTGAATCGTCTTTCGTACGTGGTAATATCAAATCCTTGGGTTCGTAACCCTCTAAGTTCTGTCTTGAGCTTATTGACCTCGGTTCTGGGACGGTACTTCTCGTTCATCAAGTGCTTCAATGCTGACCACGGTAGTGCGTACGCATCGTTTTGTCCCACTTGCTCTAGATAGGTATTCCACCATGTTAACGCAGAACCTGTGAAGGTATGCATAGCGTACTTTACTTTGTCCTCTTCAGTACACTTACTTATGGCAAACACCGATTCGACCTTCTCGGTCCACCGTTTCAATCCGATCGGTCCTTCGGTTCCATCAAATTCCAAAGGTTTGTAGGCAGTGAATTCTTTGTAGGTGCATCCTACACGATTTCCTGTACTGCTAGATCCAAGGTTATTGTTGGTATGTAGCGCAGCCTGTACTGCGGCTATGTTTGAAGCTAGAAAAGTACGGAATTCCTCTTCATTCATATTCACGGTGTGTCGAGTAGTCGGTGCCATTTCCTTCAAAATAGTTAAATGGAACAAGTTAATCATACAGAATATTAAGAGTAGTTAATAGTATTTCGTAGCATAATATGAACTCATTTATAAAAGCTTTTTCTTCATATTAGCGTTTTATATGTTTAAATTCGGGTAGTACCTACCCGTTAAGTTCATACTTAGTAGCTAATATACAATTCAACTACTACAATTCTATATGAAAAACTGATTATAATAATATTTCGCGTTCAAACTTTTATACAATATTTTACAAACTTACAATACCGCTTATTTTACATAAAGCATGAAATATAGCACACAATAACTTTGATACAAGATAGTTGTGAAGATAATTCTAGCTAGTACACAAGTCGTTCAGCAAAGGCAATAAAGACACGTAATTCATACGTCCAGAAACAAGTCATGCATTCTGGTTTTACTAGGACTACTTCCCATCCTTGGTCTTGTGGAACATAACCGTTATGGCCGTTGATAAGACAGCGTGTTGTAACGTCGTCAAAGGGACGAGGGTTACGTAATGTCCAACAGTCCCGTAATAATCTAAAAACCTCATTTCTTACCCCAATTACCGACTCCGTCACTTGTGGAAATGTTTTGTTTAGTAGTTGTAGCCCGATGTTCTTGTTCTCACTTTGGTGAGAAGCGAACATTACTAATCCGTAAGCATAACATGCTTCTTTATGTTGCATGTTAGCCGCTTTTTCTAAATCACGAAGTCCAATATTCGGATATATTGAGTCAAAATAATTTCTTAACCCGTTGCGTAAAATAGCATTTGGGTTCCCCGCAATATATGCGTCAAAGTAAACACATCGTAACTTATGGGTTTCCCAATGTGATATCCCCCATCTTTCAAACGAAAGTCTCTTATAAACCAAGACATTCTTGGAACGTTCTTCGAATGTCTTACAAACTGATCTCGCCTTAAATAGTTGTACCGAGGAATTCTGGCCGACTCTAGACAAGATTTCATCAATCATGTCTCCGGGTAGGTCTCTTAAAATATTGGGTTGTCTATCCATTTTGTGTTTTTAAACTGTAAAATAGACAAGAGTTAGATTCATAAAAAAAATACTTATTAATACAAGCAATTTTTACATATATCATAAAGCATAAGAACACTATATTACATATATTACACCACACGAATACAACTATCTTATTCCGACTCGCTCGTTTCTTCTTCTTCGGTTTTGGTTCGTTTTGCCAAGTTTCTAGGGATATATGATGTTCCCCTAATACGAGCCGTCGTTGTCCACATTGGTTTAGAAAAACCTGGTGGTTTAGAGGTTCCCGGGTCATTGTTACAACTTAAGGACTTCGGGGGTTGACGATACATATAAAGTTCATCGGAGTTGGAATTAGATTTCTCTATTTTTATGCCCTTTCCCTTATTATTTTCTTTTGCCTTTTTAAATTCAGTTGGGGTAATTTCTATAACATCATTGGAATTCTCGTCGGAATCCGATTCATCGGAGAATTGGTAATCCTCCCAATATATTGCTTCCTTGGCGGAAACACCATTGACCATAATTAACCTTGGTCGGTTGGTTGAGGATTTTCTTTTACTTAACCGTTTTATTATTTCCCCCACCGGTTCTATTTCTTCATCCGGTTCCGATTCTTCTTCTGGTTCCGATTCTTCTTCCGGTTCCGACTCTTCTTCCGGTTCCTCTTCGGGAACTTGTGAATCAGTCCACGAATCATTCCAATTTACATTTGACTCTTCATTATTATTAGGTGAGTCAATGGGACTTGTTCTAGAGGTAGACATCTATCACATAATATCAAACGCGTTAAGAGATTAATATATCACATAATATTCACATGTTAAAAATATATAGTTTCCAACAAAATTTGTTAAGCAATCATTTTTCAAGTAAACACGGTCGAAGTCCAGACTCACTAATGCATCCTAACAAACTCGATAAGACACACGAATGAAAAATTCTGGTTCTCTAAGACCAACGCTCGGATACCAACTGAAATGTCCCGTTCTTATTGATTAAAAACGTTCCATATTAATTGATTTCGTTGCGAGGTTTTGACCTCTATATGAGACGTTTTTCAAAGACTGCATTCATTTTAAAATAAACCATAACCTTTATTTCATCAATAAAGGTTTAAAAAGCTTTACGTAGATTATCAAATAATGATAATCTAAAATATCCTGTTTACACACGACCATTACATAATGGTTTACAATACAAATATGTTACAACAAAATAAGTTTCTTGAATGCAGTTTTTACACAATATCATACAAGCATGGACTCTAAATCTCGTCCTTATTTAAGTATGCGACAGCGGAAGCTCTTAGTATTCACCTGAGAATAAACATGCTTTAAACGTCAACAAAAATGTTGGTGAGTTATAGGTTTAACCTATATGTATCAAATCGTAACAATAGACCACAAGATTTCATATTTCAATACACATCCCATACATAGAGATAAAAATCATTCATATGGTGAACACCTGGTAACCGACATTAACAAGATGCATATATAAGAATATCCCCATCATTTCGGGACACCCTTCGGATATGATATAAATTTCGAAGTACTAAAGCATCCGGTACTTTGGATGGGGTTTGTTAGGCCCAATAGATCTATCTTTAGGATTCGCGTCAATTAGGGTGTCTGTTCCCTAATTCTTAGATTACCAGACTTAATAAAAAGGGGCATATTCGATTTCGATAATTCAACCATAGAATGTAGTTTCACGTACTTGTGTCTATTTTGTAAATCATTTATAAAACCTGCATGTATTCTCATCCCAAAAATATTAGATTTTAAAAGTGGGACTATAACTCACTTTCACAGATTTTTACTTCGTCGGGAAGTAAGACTTGGCCACTGGTTGATTCACGAACCTATAACAATATATACATATATATCAAAGTATGTTCAAAATATATTTACAACACTTTTAATATATTTTGATGTTTTAAGTTTATTAAGTCAGCTGTCCTCGTTAGTAACCTACAACTAGTTGTTCACAGTTAGATGTACAGAAATAAATCGATAAATATTATCTTGAATCAATCCACGACCCAGTGTATACGTATCTCAGTATTGATCACAACTCAAACTATATATATTTTGGAATCAACCTCAACCCTGTATAGCTAACTCCAACATTCACATATAGAGTGTCTATGGTTGTTCCGAAATATATATAGATGTGTCGACATGATAGGTCGAAACATTGTATACGTGTCTATGGTATCTCAAGATTACATAATATACAATACAAGTTGATTAAGTTATGGTTGGAATAGATTTGTTACCAATTTTCACGTAGCTAAAATGAGAAAAATTATCCAATCTTGTTTTACCCATAACTTCTTCATTTTAAATCCGTTTTGAGTGAATCAAATTGCTATGGTTTCATATTGAACTATATTTTATGAATCTAAATAGAAAAGTATAGGTTTATAGTCAGAAAAATAAGTTACAAGTCGTTTTTGTAAAGGTAGTCATTTCAGTCGAAAGAACGACGTCTAGATGACCATTTTAGAAAACATACTTCCACTTTGAGTTTAATCATAATTTTTGGATATAGTTTCATGTTCATAATAAAAATCATTTTCTCAGAATAACAACTTTAAAATCAAAGTTTATCATAGTTTTTAATTAACTAATCCAAAACAGCCCGCGGTGTTACTACGACGGCGTAAATCCGGTTTTACGGTGTTTTTCGTGTTTCCAGGTTTTAAATTATTAAGTTAGCATATCATATAGATATAGAACATGTGTGTAGTTAATTTTAAAAGTCAAGTTAGAAGGATTAACTTTTGTTTGCGAACAAGTTTAGAATTGACTAAACTATGTTCTAGTGATTACGAGTTTAAACCTTCGAATAAGATAGCTTTATATGTATGAATCGAATGATGTTATGAACATCATTACTACCTTAAGTTCCTTGGATAAACCTACTGGAAAAGAGAAAAATGAATCTAGCTTCAACGGATCCTTGGATGGCTCGAAGTTCTTGAAGCAGAATCATGACACGAAAACAAGTTCAAGTAAGATCATCACTTGAAATAAGATTGTTATAGTTATAGAAATTGAACCAAAGTTTGAATATGATTATTACCTTGTATTAGAATGATAAACTATAGTAAGAAACAAATATTTCTTGAGGTTGGATGATCACCTTACAAGATTGGAAGTGAGCTAGCAAACTTGAAAGTATTCTTGATTTTATGAAACTAGAACTTTTGGAATTTATGAAGAACACTTAGAACTTGAAGATAGAACTTGAGAGAGATCAATTAGATGAAGAAAATTGAAGAATGAAAGTGTTTGTAGGTGTTTTTGGTCGTTGGTGTATGGATTAGATATAAAGGATATGTAATTTTGTTTTCATGTAAATAAGTCATGAATGATTACTCATATTTTTGTAATTTTATGAGATATTTCATGCTAGTTGCCAAATGATGGTTCCTACATGTGTTAGGTGACTCACATGGGCTGCTAAGAGCTGATCATTGGAGTGTATATACCAATAGTACATACATCTAAAAGCTGTGTATTGTACGAGTACGAATACGGGTGCATACGAGTAGAATTGTTGATGAAACTGAACGAGGATGTAATTGTAAGCATTTTTGTTAAGTAGAAGTATTTTGATAAGTGTCTTGAAGTCTTTCAAAAGTGTATGTATTCATATTAAAACACTACATGTATATACATTTTAACTGAGTCGTTAAGTCATCGTTAGTCGTTACATGTAAATGTTGTTTTGAAACCTTTAGGTTAATGATCTTGTTGAATGTTGTTAACCCATTGTTTATTATAACAAATGAGATGTTAAATTGTTATATTATCATGATATTATGATATATAATATATCTCAGTATGATGTATATACAGTTAAATGTCGTTACAACGATAATCGTTACATATATGTCTCGTTTCAAAATCATTAAGTTAGTAGTCTTATTTTTACATATGTATTTCATTGTTAATACACTTAATAATATATTTACTTATCATTTAACATAATTAACCAAGTGTATTAATATCTTAATATGATTCATATGTACCTAGTAAGACGTTGTTATAACGATAATCGTTATATATATCGTTTTCGAGTTTCTTAAATTAATAGTCTCATTTTTATGTATATAACTCATTGTTAAAATACCTAATGAGATACATACTTATAATACAAACATGTTAACTATATATATAACCATATATATGTCATCGTATAGTTTTTACAAGTTTTAACGTTCGTGAATCACCGGTCAACTTGGGTGGTCAATTGTCTATATGAAACATATTTCAATTAATCAAGTCTTAACAAGTTTGATTGCTTAACATGTTGGAAACATTTAATCATGTAAATATCAATCTCAATTAATATATATAAACATGGAAAAGTTCGGGTCACTACATCATAGGCTCACATAATTTAACAAGTAGCTCCGCCCCAGACCACCATCGGCCACCACCATCTACCACAGTCGGCCTCCTGCCACTATCACCGTCCATAACGACGTTCGTCTACCACCATCATCATCATGCCACCACCAGGAACTCCATCCACCACCACCAACCTCCTGCCACCACCACTATATAAAAACCGCCATAAAAACATATATGAACTTCGACAATAGGTTAAACTTAAAACACAAGAAAGGTAGTGTTGGAAGGCGCTTTGTCTGGAAAAGGAAGAAGGGCCAAGTGTTGTGGGAGAAACAACATATAAATATCGTTGGTTTATCGTCGGCATTGGTTTGGGTGGTGACATGGAATTGGCCTGCGTAGGCAAAAGAAAATGAAGGGCACCCACTATGTTTCCGTATTGTGATGTTTTGTATCTGTTTTAAAGTTGTAATTGTACCGGGTGTCTTTCAGTTTCCTTTTCAGTGTCCTCTAGTGTCTTCCTGATAACTTGGCATTGACTGAACTGACACAAATGACATTGGTAAAAAAGTAGAAAAGTTATTAATGTCGGTTTATAGTGTCTTAGAGAGAGATAAAATATTTATTATTTTTTATTTTTAATCCTTTTTGGTTATTGTTTATTTACTTTTTTATAAAATTATTATATTATCACTACTACAAAAAATACATTAGATACGTCTAATAGAAATAGGTTTTGATGAGCTTGAAGGAAACCCGTTTTTAAAATGTTATAGAAACAGGTTTATTTGAACTAAACATATATGTATTCCAAGAATCACTCACAAAAGTATAAACACGCCTGATATAAATGACACATGTTTCTATTCAAAGCTTTAGAAACGGGCTAAATAGTCAACCCGTCCAACCCATCTCTATATCTCATTCAATTCTTAAGCATCTCTAACATATATAAATCGGGGGATTGGATCGATATGTGGCATCCATCTAGAGGGGTCCGAAATTTAAGGGCCACGTGTCAATCACAAAAAATCCCTCAATTTTTCTATCCTAAAGTTTTCATGATTGATCCTGAGCTTCCACGTGTCCTTCCAATTCAAAATCAAACCCTAAAACCTCTTCTCAACCTCAACCTACGATCAAATCACGCATGAAAAAAATTCTCAATTTGATAAGGAAAAATCACGCAGGAGAAAATCCCACGACTATCATCTCATACGCCCTAATTCCATTCAATTTGCTAAAAACCCTAATACATCAATTGATTCAACAAATTGTTTCCACAAATATAGGATATCAAATTTAAATCCATTCAACCTCCTCAAATCGATTGAAAGATGTTTAAGAAGAACGAATCGACGACTATAAATCAAGTACCTGTTGCGTTGTTGGTGTAATAAGCGGAATTGAAAGTTATAGAAACCGGTTTATTTGAACTAAACATATATGTATTCCAAGAATCACTCACAAAAGTATAAACACGCCTGATATAAATGACACATGTTTCTATTCAAAGCTTTAGAAACGGGCTAAATAGTCAACCCGTCCAACCCATCTCTATATCTCATTCAATTCTTAAGCATCTCTAACATATATAAATCGGGGGATTGGATCGACATGTGGCATCCATCTAGAGGGGTCCGAAATTTAAGGGCCACGTGTCAATCACAAAAAATCCCTCAATTTTTCTATCCTAAAGTTTTCATGATTGATCCTGAGCTTCCACGTGTCCTTCCAATTCAAAATCAAACCCTAAAACCTCTTCTCAGCCTCAACCTACGATCAAATCACGCATGAAAATAATTCTCAATTTGATAAGGAAAAATCACGCATGAGAAAATCCCACGACTATCATCTCCTACGCCCTAATTCCATTCCATTTGCTAAAAACCCTAATACATCAATTGATTCAACAAATTATTTCCACAAATATAGGATATCAAATTTAAATCCATTCAACCTCCTCAAATCGATTGAAAGATGTTTAAGAAGAACGAATCGACGACTATAAATCAAGTACCTGTTGCGTTGTTGGTGTAATAAGCGGAATTGAAAGTTGGATTTTTATTAACCAACAAATTGTACCGATATAATCTATTTTCTTTTGATTCTGTAGGTATAATCTGTTGGTTATTAATGCCCAAGACTAAACTTATGTTTACACTACTAACACATGTGAACATATAGAGCAACTAGATACCAATCAAGTATTTAAATGTGATTTAAATATAATCAACCATAATATGTATGATGACATTATTATTTAAATGAAATAATTATGTAAAGTGAAGTAACAATATATATACACATATTACATATGCACATCTAGTAGTGTTGCAAGTAATATTGAAATGTGTTATATTTGTTTGACAAATATATATAAAAAAAAAATAAGGGCAAGTGTATGCAAGAGAGTAGGTCATGTCTTATACAAGTCAACACACTAACTTTGTGTGTAGAGATGGTAGTCACATGACCATACTCTTAAGCCATCACCATATGTCTTGTATGCATTATTGGCTATGTATGTATGTGTAAGTATTACTTATAAAAGGAGACTTACATACAATTTTGAGTTGTGAACTTACACACATACTTGAAAGAAAACATCCATGTATTCTTTCATCTACTCTCATACAACCAACTTCCAACTAAGCATGTTACTAGCTTATGTAAGATAGTTAAAAAGGAGCAAAAAGGAAGAAAGTTGTTCTTCATATTATTTGTTCATTAAAGGTTGATAAGGACTAGCATCCATTTGGTATTGGAACTTTGCTCAAGTGTGGATTTTCAATAGAGGGAGGCTACTTTGTTTCCTACATTCTTAGCCTCCATTTTATACTCAAGTTCTTGTCTTCAAAGGTTGTAGTCTTGAACCCACTCTTTAATGTTTTAGTTTTTCTTAACATCATGCATTGGAATCCTTGGTGGGGAGTTTTTAAAAGGTTTAAAAATTGTTGTACATGCTTCCGTTGCTAAATCATTTTAAGTTATTTCATACAAACCCCTTCAGTGGTATCAAGAGCCTCTTTTGCATGTGTTAAGAAACTTATATTATGTAACGTATGAACTTGTTCATATTATTAGAAATGAACAACTTTTTTTTAAGAAAGAAAGTTGTAGATTTCTAAAATGCAACTTTGTTATTTTATTTGCTACAATCATTCCTTTTACATGCATGCATGGTTGTAGAAGCTGCAATATATTTACTAGTTGATATATTAAGTTGCATGGTGCATAGAAAGCCTTTAGACCATTTTGTGATGTTTGGTTGTGTTGAAAATCGATTTGGTTGTAAATTATTCTTTCATTTATAATGGTTTTTAATAATTTTATTTTTCATATTTTGTTTATTTTGAGATGTAAAAGTATTAGTATAGACTTGTATATTTTATCTTTAAAAATGTAACAAGACATGAAGAAAAATCAAGATGGAGTTCTAGACAATTTTGGAGCCATTTGCCACACCAAAGGTTGACAAGGCAAGTGGGAGCTTCAAGACATCACCTTGGAGCATGGATATTTGTTATGTCCATAGATTGACCCAGTCTCTTCGTTGGCTCATGAAAACCGACTAGGAAAGTCTTGACTATGCACCTATTGATTGTTGTGTTTTTGTTTGTATGTTGCATGTTTGTATATAGGATATTTGCATGCTAGAAAATATGTTTTTATAACAAACTAAACACAAAATGAGAGTTTGGTAAATTTATATATATAATTTTGAAAATGTCATATGTAAAAGTATAAAATGAGTTTTAAAAATAAAAATAAAAAATGAATTTTACATAAAGCTCAAAATCACATTCCAAAATGAGTTTTAATAAATTATGAATTTAATAAACTCAAACCAAACTCTCGTATAAAGTTCTAAATAAATTGAGTTTTATTAGAAACTAAAATTGAGCTCAAGTTAGCGCGCTCAATATATACATATTAATATAAGATATTAGTTTAATATTGGACACGACATGAGTGACTAAAATAGAGATTCTATAAACTCATGACCCACATATAAGATATGATTGTATCTATATGTATAACATATTGTTGAATGCATGCAACAGTTATTATACAAAAATGTTTTTGTAAAATTGAAATAATACAAAACATAAAATCCCTTTTAAAATGTAAGTTTATGCCATCATTTTTGGGACACTCGCTTGTCACTTGTACGTCGTTGTAGAGAGAGCATCAGCCAACCACAACGATCATCTTGTGATTACCGAGATGGTGAGTCGCGATTTCCATGACAGTCTTGGGCCGAAAATCATAGTTTTAAAATAGGACGACTTAATTGGTGCTTCTTGTGGAGAGAGCATTAGCCAAACACAAGAGGTCTAAGGCATAGATGGGATTAAACATACCAGTTGACAATTGTTGTTAAGGATCCCATTAAGATCTAGAAATTGCATTAGAC
Source organism: Rutidosis leptorrhynchoides (assembly GCF_046630445.1). Taxonomy (NCBI): domain Eukaryota; kingdom Viridiplantae; phylum Streptophyta; class Magnoliopsida; order Asterales; family Asteraceae; genus Rutidosis; species Rutidosis leptorrhynchoides. The sequence continues at coordinate 103,678,700 of NC_092333.1, read as the reverse complement.
ATGCAATTGGTACTCGCTACCTACCTTGTTGATTTAAACTTAGTGGAGCGAGCATTAGCTAACCACCCAAGGTTAAATATAACTTGGATTCTAGCCTTTGTGACGCCCCGTACAAAATCAACGTGTACGAATCATCAGCAATAGGATCATTACATGGTCACAACGCTATATGCTATTTAAAACAAGTTTTGCATTCATAAAAAGGTAACGTCTTTACCAACGTTAAATGTTTTACAAAAGATAGTGTGCTTCTACGAATAGAAAGCATTAACATGAGTACGTGACACAAAGGTCATTACAAAGCCATTATTCAAAAATAACATAAGTTGCGAATGCAAAACAAAAGTTCCATGATTGAGACATCTCTAAGTAATGCAGCGGAAGTCTAACACAGCGAGTCTGTAACATCAAGTCTATAACACCAAGACTATAACAACAAGTCTAACAGTGGAGCAACAACATCTAAGCACCTGAGAAATACATGCTTAAAAAGTCAACACGAATGTTGGTGAGCTATAGTTTGTTTGTAATCAGTAATGTAATGTAGACCACGAGATTTCGTATTCAAACAGTATGAAAAGTATATGCTTATCCGTGGGCACTCGGTAACTAACTTAACAAGTAATATTACCCCCTAAAAGTACACTTGGCGAGTGCATAAGTTTACGAAGTATTAAACACCCGTTGAATGCTAGCGCGACTAGCCCGAGTGGGGATGTCAAACCCTATGGATCCATATCTAAGATTCGCGTTCACCGATTCATAAACCAATGACTAAACGTTACCGTGCTAAGGAGAATCTTTATGCCGTTATATCACCCACACATATATAAAGTTTAAGTACTCGTGTCTAGTATGTAAAACGTAAAAAGCGCATGTATTCTCAGTCCCAAAAATAGTATAAGTAAAAAGGGAGCTATAACTCACAGTGAATGTGCGGTAAAAGTCGATGTGAAAAGTATGCAAGTAGTAAGTCGGTCCAAACAAGTAAGTTGGTTGATCCAAAAGGTCCTCAACCTAAGTCAATGGTTACTAAGTCAGTAAATTGTCCCAAAAGGTTTAAAAGTACGTAAGTAAAGTCCTAAGCATCATCATCATCATCATCTTACGTAAAAGGTAAAGTAAGTTATCAATCAAGAATAGAGATCGAAACAAAGGGCTGACTTCGGACAGCTGCTACGACCTCTATACAAACCGAAAAGACGCTGTAACGACCCGGCTTTTTCAACTTGCTTTTGTGCTTTATGCTTTCACAAAACTGCGTATATGTGCGTACTGAGCTAGTTTATGCTCTGGGATCTTATTTAATGATTAATTACTTTCATTAATACCTTACAACGTGCTATTAAGTGTGTAATCACTTAACTCGATCCCCGAATGCTTTTATGACCGTTAGTGTCAATTGACGTTTCGAACGAACTGCGTACTGCGTACATGTTTAACTTTTGTCGTAATCGGAATATTATGACTGTGAAATATTTATTGTTATTTTATAATAACAATTACTTTGGGTTTTGGATGCTTAATTACGCTTAGAAATTTACTTATGCTTACTAGTTAGTCTTGTTGGCGCCGTTTGAAGAATTTTCCTACAACAACAGCTATCATTTGGATGCTTTATTGTTATTTTATGCTTACGTTTAACTTTTGGATGCTTTATTGTTATTTTATGCTTACCGTTAGCAGAATTTTCCTACAACAACAGCTATCATTCAAGCACACTACATAGAACATAAAAGTACAAGCACACTACAATACATTTATTACACAACATGCTCACACCCCTCTAATCGAAATTTACTTATGCTTATGTTTAACTTTTGGATGCTTTATTGTTATTTTATGCTTACCTTTAGCAGAATTTTCCTACAACAACAGCTATCATTCAAGCATTGAGATGGCGCCATTTGAAGCACTTTATGGTAGAAAGTGCAAGTCTCCGATTTGTTGGAGTGAAGTGGGGGATAGACAAATTACGGGTCCGGAGATAATACAAGAAACTACCGAGAAGATCATCCAAATTCAACAACGGTTGAAAACCGCCTTTAACACCCCGTCAAAAATCCCTTTAACGGAATGTTAACTCTGGTCCCAGTGCTTGGCTTGACTTCTATGTAACAGCAATATTCTACAGCGGAAGCAATTAATACCTGAGAATAAAACATGCAAAACGGATCAACAACAATGTTGAGTGAATCTACAGGTTTTAGGTAAACAATACAGTATGTTTAAGAAATACATTTTGAAAACGGTTATTAGTGGAAGACCACCAAGGTTCAATGTTAAAAGTTAGACAACTCCGTGTCCCATTTCAAAAGTTTGTTGACACTACCATGTCAAGTTTCAATCATTTGTAGACAATACCATGTCAAGTTTCAAATATTCGTAGACAATACCATGTCAAGTTTTATCTCATTTGTTCGTAAACCACAGTTTTAAATAACGTTGTATAGTATCTGAAAAACAGTTATCAGAAATATAGTTTAGTTTCCTTGACCACGAGATTTTACAAGTACAACTCCAAGTTGCGAAACGTTTGCATAATCTATGAGCACCTGAATACTAGCAATGACCCAAGTATAGAATCCACTATGCCTGCCTTTACCTCATAAAAATGTTATATACTTGTACGAATGTATTATGTTCAAAGTAAATGCACCACAGTTTTTATAGCGGGTGAGGTTGTCAACCTAACGGATCCGTCCATCTAAATTGTGCCTACACCGATGGTATTTAAAGTATTCAAGCTAGAGGCTTTGTGTACAAACTCAATATGCAGATATAGTACTCGTGTCAATACAAAAAGCATTTGATAATATAAGTATAACAGCGTGTATTCTCATCCCTGAAAACATATAAAAAGCGGGACTGTAGACTCACCTTTGAATAAAGCTCGGATTGAAAAGTGGACAATTTACTTGTACGGTTTATAACCGAGTAATGCAACCTAAGTATATGTATTTAAGTTGGTCAATAAATATGTTTTAAACAAGTGTGGTTTCATAGTATAAGTTGTCTTATTGCTCGAATCGACGCGTTTCAAAGTAGAAGTCAACATACAGTCATCTAATTCATGCAAGTCAAACAAAGTCAACCGAAGTCAAACCGAAAGTCAAACTTGGTCAAAGTAGTCAACTAAAGTCAACATCAGTAGGTTCATGTCAAATATTGGTCAACATATCAAACCTAAGTCAAACAACACGTTTTAGATCATAATTGGTTAATTTCACAATTTCAGTTTATCGTTGTGCACAAAGTTCATGTACATGTAGCAAACTTAGCATATTATCTCATAGTACAAAATTCAAGTAAATATGGTAAACTCCAGATCATAAGTATACTCAAAATAAATTCCAAAAAGTCCGGCCAGGGTCTCATACGATAATTAAAAATTAGGAATTAGAAGGGGTACATTTGGGGTTCACGAAGTCAGTTTCTGACCGCGCACTGATTTGGTTTTAGCTATAACCAGAGTTAGGAATATGCAATCGATACAAGACCAGTGGCCATAGTTCACAAACAAGTTAAACTAACACATATCAAAAATCAAGCAATTTTGGTTTAGCCAATTTGTACAGTTTATTCATGCAAATTGAACATTCAGTTTTTCAGCTCAAATCAGAATTTACATAAAGTATGGCCCTATTGTGCCCAATGCATAAGGTTTCAGAGATTGTCATAAACTAACAATAAGTCACATATCATGTTAAAATTCATATTCCAGAAGCTTACATGCTCATTCAATAAACACAATCCACAGAGTATAAAACAGGGAGCAAATTACAGATTCGATTCTAGTTTCGCTAGTCACATTCGCACGCGATTAGCCGAAGATCTAGATACAATTAGCCTATGATATCTACATGAAAGATGAAGTAATTTTTGTGTAGATTTCAAATATGCAAAGCTTTAATCACAGAAGCTAACACATTTTATCATACAAGGTCGTTTTCATGCAAGTGCTGTATAAAACTACTTTTACACTAATTCAAGCATATCTCGGGTTTTACATAAGCAAACGACATGATATCCTAGTGTAAACTGATTGTTTTTAAATTACCTATCCAATGGTGTAAATTTCACAATCCAATTCATGGTCTATCAAACCCAGATTTCTGATCAATTACAAAAATACAACGTTAATTTCAATTGGCCATAACTTGATCATCCGGAAATGAAATCAAGCGAATCCAAAGCCTAAAATCAATAGTTTTTCTCAAGGAATCTAATTATAATATAATATCATACAATTGAAAAATTAAAATTACTGTACACATCAAATACAAATTCGGTTTTCGCATAAAACAATCAAGACGAGCAATTTATCGCATCTAGTATTCATCAAACATCAAGACTTGAGCAATAGACAACCTAATCCATGAAACCTTAATAACAATCTGATTTTAGAGATTAGAGTTTATGTGTTTATACCTTTGATCACAAAATCATTTATACAAACGCGTAGAGAACGATGCAAGCAACAATATTGATCAAAGAAGCAAAAACAAGAGATCAAAACTTGATGGAGAATTGTAGGGATGAAGGTATGGGATTATTTGGTGTGTATGGGGCTGCAATCATGGAGCAAGAATGATAGGAAAAAGAATGGGACATGTTCTCTTGTTACTTAGAAATTAAGAGAATATAGTTAGTGTCCTAAACAACCAAAAGTCAACAAACATGGGCCTAAACTAATAGTCAACATGCATTGGCTACTCATGGAACCAAGGATGATGAGGTATGAGGTCATGGCCATGTGGCCTCGGGCTCGGGTCTCGGGCTCGTTTTGTGTAAAAGCTCGTTCGCGCGTGGTTCGTTTCGAGTGCCATTAACCGTACCGAATCTCTGGAACGTTAACTAGTCGTTGAAATAAAATCACCGTGTTTAATTCATTAAGTAAATAATAAATTAAATTTCTTTCATAAGTTCAATAATTATTAAGAATAATTATTCTATATTTTTTTCTGAGTTCCGTTAACTGAAAAGTTTTCTAGGCGATTAACTTTAATCGTATCGTTTCTAGTTTAATTCGTCAACCGAATTAAGTTCACTAATTAATATAACATATTAATTCAAGTAATCCACTAAGGATTAAGTACGCATTTAATTACTTTAAATACGAAAATGTTTCACGTAGCCACTGTTAACTATTCTGGAGAAAAAGAAATTGGAGTATGAAAATTGTATGATTTAACTAACGATCGTCAAGTATTTAACGGAAGTTTTAATGGAAAAACTCGGGTTGTTACATTACCCACCTGTTATTGAAAATTTCGTCCCGAAATTTGGATGATGGCAGTTATTGATGAAAATAAAATATTTTCGTATCATTAGAAATCCACGTTTCAACGTGAGCTTGAATTCTATAACTAAGTTTGCAAATAAAGTTTATACTTGGCTTGAATAGTTTGTCTTTCCAGACGTAAGCCTTCATACATTCTTTTAATAATAGAATTTGGTCATATACGAGTGTTTCGTCAAATAATATGATAAGATTAAATAATCTTTCGAGATCTCTATACGGATGGACTTCTAAGGTCCGTTCGGTTTCGTAATGAATACGAGTTAAGTGTATAGAATTTCTTATCATCAAGAATATGAATGAAATGATTCGGTTACGTGTAAAAATACGACTGAATATGTCACTAACGAATGTATTGAAGTAATAGTTGTCCGCCTTGACTTTTCGATGTAATCACAATTGAATCTCTTAAATTTAAGGGATTTGAATATAATCGTTTGAAATCTGTGAGATTTGGATCCGGTAATTAAGGAAATTAGAATCCTTTTCTTTTTGATTTAATACGATTATCTTAATCGGCTGGCGCGTTGCTATGGTAAAAAGTTTTGATATAAATTAATCATCTCTGCATCCTTATTTTCTCAACCTCAATCTTCTTACTTTCAAAATTCTATTTTCGAAAATTTTGTGAAGATGCTTCATCCGCTCTTGATTTTCGTTACTATTTTGACTGTGTACACAGTCATTCTTCTTTTTAGTCTACCACCAGAAGAATCTATGTTCTTCTATAATGCTCTAGGGTGACAGTATTTTTAATTCTACCACTCCTCTGTTTTTCAATACTTATTGATATAAATGGTTTATGATCTTCCATGTTTTTTGTCTTTTATATTCTGACCTATTTTCGAAGACTCATGCTTTTTCTCCAAGAAGATCTTCAACTTGTTCTTCTATACATGGTCAAATAATACGGATCAATGGCTGGTGATAATGAAGAAACATTCGCGGTTCATCATCATAGTATCCGTTTTCACCTTGTTTTCTCTTCTCGACTTTAAATCGAGCAAGTAATGGTCCAGAATTCGTAGGTATGGAGTTTTGAATGATCATAATATACAAAGTAGAAAGGAAAGGTAATAGCACAATTTGATTTGTCAAATTACCAGAATATCCGAAAAAGACCGAATCATCAAGAAATATATTTCCTTGATATGTTTAGAAGTTAAATAGAATGAAAGAGTTATGTAACATGGTTCATGATGATTGTAAGGTCTGTGAATCATCATCTTCCATTAGAAATTCAGCATGACTTCGGAGCAAGATATTCTCTAAAGATGTCATCGGATCCAGAATTACCTGGATTCTTTGAATATAGGGTTTGGTCCTTGTATTTGTCCTTGGTCTCCTTCATGGTTAGCTCAATTCATTTTTCAGTTCCAAATCTGAGCCTTTTTCAATACGTTATTCTTTATCATCAAACTTTTGGCCATTAAGACCATCTATAGCTTTTGCTGCTTCGTCAGCATTCTCAAGGTTAACGAATTTGAATCGTTGGTTATCAATCTGAGATGGTTTCAAGAGATTTTATTTTTAGATGATTAAACGCTGATTGTAATCGACGAATAGGCGTTGTTGATTTCAAAAGTAATGAATGATAATTTCGATGGTTTGATGTGATAATTCATCATAGAATACAAATGAATATAATTCATGAATATAGTGATCTTTTGGAAGATAACACTTGCTAAAGCTTTACTTAGATTCCGATAGGTCAAAATCAGAATATGTAGTAGTTGTTCTTTAGTGAACGGATACACATATCTTGTGAGTGTAATTAGTATAGTTACTGATTATTGAATCAGAATTTGAAGAATGTATAATGTAACATATTAATGTGAGATATAAATATTTCTCGGGTTTTACCTACCCGTTAAATATTTTTACAATTTACAGTTTGTACAGAAGAGTTTTTAATTACAATCTTTATGAAGATATATATTCGTATATATTCTTCAGATGTAATCATGGATTTAATGAGTTAATATAATATTAAACTCATTTGATTTACGGTTGAAGATAATCTCCAAAACCTTAGAGATTTCATAATTGTCGCGAAATATTTCGCTAATGAAGTTATGAATCAATACTTCATCGTTCATTGTTTATTGATATATCTCGGTATATGATATTGATGCTCGTGAAGTTCTTGTGAAATTTACAAGGCACGAATAATGTTTTCTAGAAAGTTTCGAGTACATCGAAAATAGAAGTGAAAAATCAAACATGTATTTGAATAATACACTTAGTTTATTATGAAATGGAGTTTATTGTGCTGAAGCAGTGATTAATGATTGTTAAGTCATTAACGAAGGATGTACATCATAGCATATTAGTGATATGATTTAACCAAGTAGTACATACTAGTTAAGATTCACACGTAATAGTTTAGTACGAAAAGATTTATTATTGTTCCAAACCATATATATATAAAGTATACATATATAATTTTTTTTTAGGAAGAATGAGTCAATACATCTTAACTCACAATTACTAATATTCCTTGGTATCTATGGGGTGTATGATGTTGATATCCGAAGTACCGAGTGTGATGTTGAGGTGTGGGATGCGGATGTTGTTGTTGGTGAAGCTGATGCTGTTGGTGGTGATGTTGATGGTACCGGTGGTGCTGGCTATGCTGCTGGTGCTGCTGATGCTCTTAGATTTTGCACCATATTCTCCAGAGCCATTACTCGAGCGCGAAGCTCGTTGACTTCTTCTACTATTTCGGGATGATTGGCGGTTCGTACAAGTGGATGAATAAGATCTAGAATTCTGGATATTAGATATTCGTGGCGGGATATCCTGGAAATGAGGGTGAAAATGGTGTTCCGGATTGGTTCGCCGGTAAGTGCTTCAGGTTCTTCACCAAGAGGTGAATTCGGTTGGTGGAAGGGATCACCTTCTTCTTGTCTCCATTGATTGAGTCGACTACGAACCCATCCCAAATTCATCCAGAATTGATGATGACTAATTGGTTCGTTCATTCCGGTTATGCTGCCATTGGAGCTCGAGGAGTTCGAGGAATCAAGTGAGAAATCCATATTATATGATTGGATAAAGGGTTTTTGTTATGAATGGGTGTTGAATACTGAATGATATATTCGTCTCCTCGATATACGTATATATAGCAAAAAAGATTTCCGTATTTTACGGAGGAAATTTAGGAAAAGTGTTTAGACAAAGTCTATTGGATAGATATGATAAGATATGATTTGTCTTTACTCCATTTACACAATAATTGCAGTAAGATGTCGGTGGATCAAAAATGATAAGCAGTGAGAAGTAGTGATCGGTCGTGACTAGTAGTGAGAGGCAGCGTTGAGTAGTAGTAAGCAAAGAAAAATAGCAAGGAGTAGTGGTATAAGATGATGAGTATGTCCAGGCAGTGTCTTCGTAGTGCCAAGTCGAAATCAGGGGTGACGGACAGTGTTGGGTAGTAACGAATTGTGACGTGATTACACGCTCCTTATAGGTTATAATAACAATTAAATCGTACGGTGTAAATTTCTACTCATATTTGAAATTAAACGGTTTATGTTCTAAACGGTATTTATCCAAGTAACCTACTTGACTCGCTCCCAATTCCTTATTTTGCGATGTCGGAACTTCTATATGAGTTACCGTAATGTAATCCCGGTCATTACATTACGCTATCTCACATTTCCATTCGACATAATTCCATAAGTTCAAGATGGCGTAATCAACTTAATTTAGTTAAATCTCGCGTCGCGTGTACGTATGGGTTTTGTAGTATGGTGTTCATTTCAAGTCCATATCATATGAGTGTAAGGTGTATATGTACGTGATGTAATGTGTAGCCCTACATGTAGCATAGTGACACATACAGTGTAAGTACGATGCATAAAAGTCGTCCAAGACACACGGCTATAGACTAGACTTCACTAATGCGCCCTACGATTAGACACACTAATGTATCCTAGTTCCCTATAGCCAAAGCTCTGATACCATCTTTAACACCCCGTCAAAAATCCCTTTAACGGAATGTTAACTCTGGTCCCAGTGCTTGGCTTGACTTCTATGTAACAGCAATATTCTACAGCGGAAGCAATTAATACCTGAGAATAAAACATGCAAAACGGATCAACAACAATGTTGAGTGAATCTACAGGTTTTAGGTAAACAATACAGTATGTTTAAGAAATACATTTTGAAAACGGTTATTAGTGGAAGACCACCAAGGTTCAATGTTAAAAGTTAGACAACTCCGTGTCCCATTTCAAAAGTTTGTTGACACTACCATGTCAAGTTTCAATCATTTGTAGACAATACCATGTCAAGTTTCAAATATTCGTAGACAATACCATGTCAAGTTTTATCTCATTTGTTCGTAAACCACAGTTTTAAATAACGTTGTATAGTATCTGAAAAACAGTTATCAGAAATATAGTTTAGTTTCCTTGACCACGAGATTTTACAAGTACAACTCCAAGTTGCGAAACGTTTGCATAATCTATGAGCACCTGAATACTAGCAATGACCCAAGTATAGAATCCACTATACCTGCCTTTACCTCATAAAAATGTTATATACTTGTACGAATGTATTATGTTCAAAGTAAATGCACCACAGTTTTTATAGCGGGTGAGGTTGTCAACCTAACGGATCCGTCCATCTAAATTGTGCCTACACCGATGGTATTTAAAGTATTCAAGCTAGAGGCTTTGTGTACAAACTCAATATGCAGATATAGTACTCGTGTCAATACAAAAAGCATTTGATAATATAAGTATAACAGCATGTATTCTCATCCCTGAAAACATATAAAAAGCGGGACTGTAGACTCACCTTTGAATAAAGCTCGGATTGAAAAGTGGACAATTTACTTGTACGGTTTATAACCGAGTAATGCAACCTAAGTATATGTATTTAAGTTGGTCAATAAATATGTCTTAAACAAGTGTGGTTTCATAGTATAAGTTGTCTTATTGCTCGAATCGACGCGTTTCAAAGTAGAAGTCAACATACAGTCATCTAATTCATGCAAGTCAAACAAAGTCAACCGAAGTCAAACCGAAAGTCAAACTTGGTCAAAGTAGTCAACTAAAGTCAACATCAGTAGGTTCATGTCAAATATTGGTCAACATATCAAACCTAAGTCAAACAACACGTTTTAGATCATAATTGGTTAATTTCACAATTTCAGTTTATCGTTGTGCACAAAGTTCATGTACATGTAGCAAACTTAGCATATTATCTCATAGTACAAAATTCAAGTAAATATGGTAAACTCCAGATCATAAGTATACTCAAAATCAATTCCAAAAAGTCCGGCCAGGGTCTCATACGATAATTAAAAATTAGGAATCAGAAGGGGTACATTTGGGGTTCACGAAGTCAGTTTCTGACCGCGCACTGATTTGGTTTTAGCTATAACCAGAGTTAGGAATATGCAATCGATACAAGACCAGTGGCCATAGTTCACAAACAAGTTAAACTAACACATATCAAAAATCAAGCAATTTTGGTTTAGCCAATTTGTACAGTTTATTCATGCAAATTGAACATTCAGTTTTTCAGCTCAAATCAGAATTTACATAAAGTATGGCCCTATTGTGCCCAATGCATAAGGTTTCAGAGATTGTCATAAACTAACAATAAGTCACATATCATGTTAAAATTCATATTCCAGAAGCTTACATGCTCATTCAATAAACACAATCCACAGAGTATAAAACAGGGAGCAAATTACAGATTCGATTCTAGTTTCGCTAGTCACATTCGCACGCGATTAGCCGAAGATCTAGATACAATTAGCCTATGATATCTACATGAAAGATGAAGTAATTTTTGTTTAGATTTCAAATATGCAAAGCTTTAATCACAGAAGCTAACACATTTTATCATACAAGGTCGTTTTCATGCAAGTGCTGTATAAAACTACTTTTACACTAATTCAAGCATATCTCGGGTTTTACATAAGCAAACGACATGATATCCTAGTGTAAACTGATTGTTTTTAAATTACCTATCCAATGGTGTAAATTTCACAATCCAATTCATGGTCTATCAAACCCAGATTTCTGATCAATTACAAAAATACAACGTTAATTTCAATTGGCCATAACTTGATCATCCGGAAATGAAATCAAGCGAATCCAAAGCCTAAAATCAATAGTTTTTCTCAAGGAATCTAATTATAATATAATATCATACAATTGAAAAATTAAAATTACTGTACACATCAAATACAAATTCGGTTTTCGCATAAAACAATCAAGACGAGCAATTTATCGCATCTAGTATTCATCAAACATCAAGACTTGAGCAATAGACAACCTAATCCATGAAACCTTAATAACAATCTGATTTTAGAGATTAGAGTTTATGTGTTTATACCTTTGATCACAAAATCATTTATACAAACGCGTAGAGAACGATGCAAGCAACAATATTGATCAAAGAAGCAAAAACAAGAGATCAAAACTTGATGGAGAATTGTAGGGATGAAGGTATGGGATTATTTGGTGTGTATGGGGCTGCAATCATGGAGCAAGAATGATAGGAAAAAGAATGGGACATGTTCTCTTGTTACTTAGAAATTAAGAGAATATAGTTAGTGTCCTAAACAACCAAAAGTCAACAAACATGGGCCTAAACTAATAGTCAACATGCATTGGCTACTCATGGAACCAAGGATGATGAGGTATGAGGTCATGGCCATGTGGCCTCGGGCTCGGGTCTCGGGCTCGTTTTGTGTAAAAGCTCGTTCGCGCGTGGTTCGTTTCGAGTGCCATTAACCGTACCGAATCTCTGGAACGTTAACTAGTCGTTGAAATAAAATCACCGTGTTTAATTCATTAAGTAAATAATAAATTAAATTTCTTTCATAAGTTCAATAATTATTAAGAATAATTATTCTATATTTTTTTCTGAGTTCCGTTAACTGAAAAGTTTTCTAGGCGATTAACTTTAATCGTATCGTTTCTAGTTTAATTCGTCAACCGAATTAAGTTCACTAATTAATATAACATATTAATTCAAGTAATCCACTAAGGATTAAGTACGCATTTAATTACTTTAAATACGAAAATGTTTCACGTAGCCACTGTTAACTATTCTGGAGAAAAAGAAATTGGAGTATGAAAATTGTATGATTTAACTAACGATCGTCAAGTATTTAACGGAAGTTTTAATGGAAAAACTCGGGTTGTTACACCGCCCAAAGTCGACAAAAGAGCTACGCCGACATTAAAAGAAAAGATATAGAATTTGAAATCGGAGAGATGGTCATGCTTAAGGTTGCACCTTGGAAAGGTGTTGTTCGATTTGGTAAACGAGGGAAATTAAATCCAAGGTATATTGGACCATTCAAGATTATTGATCGTGTCAGACCAGTAGCTTACCGACTTGAGTTACCTCAACAACTCGCTACTGTACATAACACTTTCCACGTCTCGAATTTGAAGAAATGTTTTGCTAAAGAAGATCTCACTATTCCGTTAGACGAAATTCAAATCAATGAAAAACTTCAATTCATTGAAGAACCCGTCGAAATAATGGATCGTGAGGTTAAGAGACTTAAACAAAACAAGATACCGATTGTTAAGGTTTGATGGAATGCTCGTAGAGGACCCGAGTTCACCTGGGAGCATAAAGATCAGATGAAGAAGAAATACCCGCATCTATTTCCAGAAGATTCGTCAACACTTTCAACAGCTTAAAATTTCGGGACTAAATTTATTTAACGGGTAGGTACTGTAGTGACCCGAACTTTTCCATGTTTATATATATTAAATGAAATTGATATTTACATGATTAAGTGTTTCCAACATGTTAAGCAATCAAACTTGTTAAGACTTGATTAATTGAAATAGGTTTCATATAGACAATTGACCACCCAAGTTGACCGGTGATTCACGAACGTTAAAACTTGTAAAAACTATATGATGACATATATATGGATATATATATAGTTAACATGATATTATGATAAGTAAACATATCATTAAGTATATTAACAATGAACTACATATGTAAAAACAAGACTACTAACTTAATGATTTTGAAACGAGACATATATGTAACGATTATCGTTGTAACGACATTTAATGTATATATATCATATTAAGATATATTAATACATCATGATATCATGATAATGTAATAATTTAATATCTCATTTGATTTAATAAACAATGGGTTAACAACATTTAACAAGATCGTTAACCTAAAGGTTTTAAAACAACACTTACATGTAACGACTAACGATGACTTAACGACTCAGTTAAAATGTATATACATGTAGTGTTTTAATATGTATTCATACATTTTGAAAGACTTCAAGACACTTATCAAAATACTTCCACTTAACAAAAATGCTTACAATTACATCCTCGTTTAGTTTCATCAACAATTCTACTCGTATGCACCCGTATTCGTACTCGTACAATACACAGCTTTTAGATGTATGTACTATTGGTATATACACTCTAATGATCAGCTCTTAGCAGTCCATGTGAGTCACCTAACACATGTGAGAACCATCATTTGGCAACTAGCATGAAATATCTCATAAAATTACAAAAATATGAGTAATCATTCATGACTTATTTACATGAAAACAAAATTACATATCCTTTATATCTAATCCATATACCAACGACCAAAAACACCTACAAACACTTTCATTCTTCAATTTTCTTCATCTAATTGATCTCTCTCAAGTTCCATCTTCAAGTTCTAAGTATTCTTCATAAATTCTACAAGTTCTAGTTTCATAAAATCAAGAATACTTCCAAGTTTACTAGCTCACTTCCAATCTTGTAAAGTGATCATCCAACCTCAAGAAATCCTTGTTGTTTAAAGTAAGATATCATTCTAAATCAAGGTAATACTCATATACAAACTTTGATTCAATTCCTATAACTATAACTATCTTAATTCGAGTGATAATCTTACTTGAACTTGTTTTCGTGTCATGATTCTACTTCAAGAACTTTCAAGCCATCCAAGATCCTTTGAAGCTAGATCATTTCTTGTCACTTCCAGTAGGTTTACCTACTAAACTTGAGGTAGTAATGATGTTCATAACATCATTCGATTCATACATATAAAACTATCTTTTTCTAAGATTTGAACATGTAATCACTAGAACATAGTTTAGTTAATTCTAAATTTGTTCGCAAACAAAAGTTAATCCTTCTAACTTGACTTTTAAAATCAACTAAACACATGTTCTATATCTATATGATATGCTAACTTAATGATTTAAAACCTGGAAACACGAAAAACACCGTAAAACCGGATTTACGCCGTCGTAGTAACACCACGGGCTGTTTTGGGTTAGTTAATTAAAAACTATGATAAAATTTGATTTAAAAGTTGTTCTTCTGGGAAAATAATTTTTCTTATGAACATGAAACTATATCCAAAAATCATGGTTAAACTCAAAGTGAAAGTATGTTTTCCAAAATGGTCATCAAGATGTCGTTTTTTCGACGGAAATGACTACCTCTTTAGTAATTGACATGTAACTTAAATTTCTGACTATAAAACTATACCATTTATGTTTAGATTCATAAAATAGAGTTCAATATGAAACCATAGCAATTTGATTCACTCAAAACGGATTTAAAACGAAGAAGTTATGGGTAAAACAAGATTGGATAATTTTTCTTGTTGTAGCAACGTGAAAATTGGTAACAAATCTATATTAATCATATCCTAGCTAACTTATATTGTATTATACATGTATTCTAATATATTATGTAATCTTGGAATACCATAGACACGTATGCAAATGTTTTGACATGTCATATCGACCCATGTGTATATATTATTTGGAACAACCATAGACACTCTATATGCAGTAATGTGGGAGTTAGCTATACAGGGTTGAGGTTGATTCCAAAAATATATATACTTTGAGTTGTGATCTAGCCTGAGACATGTATACACTGGGTCGTGGATTGATTCAAGATAATATATATCAATTTTTTTTCTGTACATCTAACGTTGGACAACTAGTTGTAGGTTACTAACGAGGACAGCTGACTTAATAAACTTAAAACATCAAAATGTATTAAAAGTGTTATAAATATATTTTGAATATACTTTGATATATATGTACATATTTGTTATAGGTTCGTGAATCGACCAGTGGCCAAGTCTTACTTCCCGACGAAGTAAAAATCTGTGAAAGTGAGTTATAGTCCCACTTTTAAAATCTAATATTTTTAGGATGAGAATACATGCAGGTTTTATAAATGATTTACAAAATAGACACAAGTACGTGAAACTACATTCTATGGTTGAATTATCGAAATCGAATATGCCCCTTTTTATTAAGTCTGGTAATCTAAGAATTAGGGAATAGACACTCTAATTGACGCGAATCCTAAAGATAGATCTATTGAGCCTAACAAACCCCATCCAAAGTACCGGATGCTTTAGTACTTCGAAATTTATATCATATCTGAAGGGTGTCCCGGAATGATGGGGATATTCTTATATATGCATCTTATTAATGTCGGTTACCAGGTGTTCACCATATGAATGATTTTTATCTCTATGTATGGGATGCGTATTGAAATATGAAATCTTGTGGTCTATTGTTACGATTTGATATATATAGGTTAAACCTATAATTCACCAACATTTTTGTTGACGTTTAAAGCATGTTTATTCTCAGGTGAATACTAAGAGCTTCCGCTGTTGCATACTAAAATAAGGACAAGATTTGGAGTCCATGTTTGTATGATATTGTGTAAAAACTGCATTTAAGAAACATATGTCGATGTAATATATTTCTATTGTAAACCATTATGTAATGGTCGTGTGTAAACAGTATATTTTAGATTATCATTATTTGATAATCTACGTAATGCTTTTGAAACCTTTATTGATAAAATAAAGGTTATGGTTGTTTTAAAAATGAATGCAGTCTTTGAAAAACGTCTCATATAGAGGTCAAAACCTCGCAACGAAATCAATTAATATGGAACGTTTATAATCAATATGAACGGGACATTTCACTTGTCCCCCACCATATCCCACGTCCACCATCACCCTCCCACACCCTCACCACCTATAAATACAAGCCTTATTCCATCTATTTTACACTTGCTCTTATTTGCATTTCACACACACTTACTCTCTAATTCTTTCTCTAGTCTTTCTCTCTCTAAAAAGTGTAAGTATTTTGAATTTCTCTTCTTCTTCTTCTCCTTCTCATCATCACGAATTCATCATCATCATCATGGGTCTAGCTTTTTAGCTTTTGATCTTGATTACATCTTGTAGATTCAAACATGGATTTGAATCCTTCAAGAACATGGAAGATTCAAGCTTTCTAGCTTTGAATCTTCACCTAATTTGTAGATCTAAATCTTTTAGCTTTAATCTTGTTATTTTGTTATAAAGATTCAAACTTGTGTTTGTAATCTTCATGTAACTTAAAGATCTAAGCTTTATGCTTCAAGGTCTTCAAGAACACTAAAGGTTCAAGCTTTCTAACTTTGTGACCTTATAACTTGTGTGAAAAGGATCCAAGCTCTCTAGCTTAGGGTTCCATCACTTTATTTGACTTAGATTATGTTCATACTTGTTTGATTGAAGTAAAGTTTGTAGCTTTAGTTGTAAATGTAACTTGTAATTGTTTTAAGACTAAGGATATGATGTAACCTTGGTTCATCATCCATCTAAGACTCTTAAATGAGTTGTGTTCTTACTTGGTTTTAACATATCGTGTGTTGATGGTAGAATCTTGGTCAAGGTGATGTTAACCCATCAACGAGTTGTACACTTGAAGCTACAAGCATCAAGGATGAGAACTGTGATGAACATCAAGCACTAAGAACCCCACCGGAGCACCTTGCTTACTGTTTTCTGGATCTGATCAGGCCCCTGGGCTACTGGAAAAGTTGATTTTCAGATATCCTGGTTCGATTAGATGACTTTCAGTTTAAGACTCGTCTCAATCCGAGTTACGGTTTGGGATTTATGGCCTTTTCAAAATCACTACACCCTTGTAACGTTGTGCTGAAATTTCTGACCTACTCGCACTTAAACCGTCACCACGGTCAAATGAAGACGAGTTTGGTTCTGGAAATTTGTCATCAACTAGAGGACTCCCATACGGAGCCATAGCCACTGATTACGCGTCTTTTTGATTTACATAGAGGTCGTAGTAGCTGATCCAAGTCAGCCTATTGTTTCGATTTCTATTCTTATCGAACTTACTTAGCTTTTACGATGATGAATGATGATGATGATGACACTTAAACTTATTTTATGCACTATTAGAACTTATGAAAATAACATACTGGCCTAGTAACCTTTGGCTTAGGTTGACGACCTTTCGGACCGACTTACTACTTGCATACTTTCATTATCGACTTTACCGCTCTTATCACTGTGAGTTATAGCATCCCTTACTACTTTTTACTATTTTTGGGACTGAGAATACATGCGCTTTTTACATTTTACATACTAGACACGAGTACTTAAACTTTATATATGTGTGGGTGATATAACGGCACAAATATTCCCCTTAGCTCGGTAACGTTTAACTATTGGTTTCTGAACTGGTAGACGCGAATCTTAGATATGGATCCATAGGGTTTGACATCCCCACTCGAGCTAGTCGCGCTAGCATTCAACGGGTGTTTAATACTTCGAGGACAAACGCACTCACCAAGTGCACTATTAGGGGGTGATATACATACGTTAAGTCTAGTTACCGGGTGCCCACAGTTAAGCATATACTTTATCATACTGATTTGAATTACTGATTTAAACTGCTGGTTGAAGCACTAAAATCTCGTGGCCTACATTACATTACTGAATACAAACAAACTATAGCTCACCAAAATTCGTGTTGACTTTTTAGCATGTATTTCTCAGGTGCTTAGACATTGTTGCTTCCGCTGTTATACTTGCTATCTTGGTGTTATAGACTTGCTGTTACGGACCTGCTGTGTTAGACTTCTGCTGCATTATTTAGAGATGTCTCAATCTTGGAACTTTTACTTTGCATTCACAACTTATGTTATTTTAAATAATAGCTTTGTAACGACCTAGTGTCACGTTATCTTTGTAAAACGTTATCTTTTTATGAATGCAAAACTGGTTTTTAAACAGCATATAGTGTTTGACCTTGTAATGATCCTGTTGTTGATGAACCGTTGATGTTTCGCGAGGTGTATACGAAAATAGCTTATTAATTTTAGCAGAAAATACTATTAAATACGATACAATTTTACACAAGATATTTATTTATTTAGAGAATGGATATACTTAAACCTTGCTACAACACTTATAGGCAGTGTACCTAATCGTACAGTAGTGTAGTTTTTAGTAAGTCCGGTTCGTTCCACAGGGAAATCTTTAAACAAAGCTTAACGCTATATTAGTTTACTTTTATAAAAATACAAATACATATATATAAGTAATATTATTATTATAAAGGGGGGTTTTTACCGTTTAATGACCGGTTTGTCGATTTTAAAACTTTAGTCGCAGTTAAAACCAAATGTAAAATAATAAATAAATACAAGACTTAATTTTAAGCGTAAAGTAAATAACGATAATGAAATTGCGAATAATAAAAGTGCGATAAAATAAACTTGCGATAATTAAAAAAAACGATAATTAAAAGTGCAATTAAATAACAATAAATAAAAGTGCGATAATTAGAAGTGCAATTAAATATAAAATAAAGGAAATTAAATATGAAATAAAAGAATTATGCTTATTTAAACTTCCGTAATCATGATGTTTGACGTGTTGATTTTAGTTTTATGCCCATGGGTTAATTGTCCTTTGTCCTGGATTATTTAATATGTCCGTCTGGTTTTTGTCCATAACAGTCCATCAGTCATAAATATAAAGTGCGAGTGTCCTCGTCAAATTATCCTTATACCCGAAGTTAAATATTCTAACTAATTGGGGATTTAAACTGTAACAAGATTTTAATACTTTGTTTAATAATTACACCAGGATGTCGACTGAGTGTAACCCAAGGTTTTAATATTTTGTTATCAATTATACCAAATGTCCTTGTACATAATTTCACCCCTGTTTTAATTATTCTAGTGGCTATTAATCCATTCCCGTGTCCGGTTAAATGAACGATTATTCGTACATATAAATACCCCGCCCATCGTGTCCGATTGAGTGTATATGGTAATTTATAGGGACGCCCAATTGTAAATCTTTATATTAACATTAACAAACTATCATTTAGTTAAACAAATATAAAGCCCATTAATAGCCCATAGTCTAATTTCCACAAGTGTCGTTCTTTTGTCCAAACCCCAATTATGGTACAAAGCCCAATTACCCAATTTTAGTAATTAGCCCAACATCATGATTACTTCGTTTTAAATAAGCATAATAATAACTTAGCTACGAGACATTAATGTAAAAAGGTTGAACATAACTTACAATGATTAAAAATAGCGTAGCGTTACACGGACAGAATTTCGACTTATACCCTTACAACATTCGCTAACATATCCTTATTATTAGAATTATAATTAAAATTAAAATATAAATTATATATATATATATATTTTACGTATGAGGAGAAGAAGAAAAAAAAGATTATGATTTGCGATCAGAATGCGCGAGCTTTATAGGGGGTTTCTGAATTTGGGGCTCCGCGACTCGCGGCATTTTTGCCTTCAAACTCCGCGAGTCGCGGAGATTGAAATCACAGCTCACAACTTTGGAGTCTTTCTCTGCCGACGGTTTTTATTTATAAATATAATATATATATAATTAATATAATTAATTATATATTATATTATATTTATATACATAGTTAACTTGTAATTTTTAGTCCGTTGCGTCGAGCGTTGAGAGTTGACTCTGGTCCCGGTTCCGGATTTTCGAACGTCATTGCGTACAATTTAATATCATGTACTTTGCGTTTTGAATCTTGTACTCTTGTAATTTCGAGACGTTTCTTATCAATAATTGGAACCTCTTTGATTGTCTTTTGTACTTTTGAGCTTTTTGGTCGTTTGCGTCTTCAATTCGTCGAATCTGTCTTTTGTCTTCACCTTTTATTATTTAAACGAATATCACTTGTAAATAGAACAATTGTAACTAAAAGCTTGTCTTTCTTGAGGAATAATGCTATGAAATATATGTTCGTTTTTAGCATTATCAAATATTCCCACACTTGAGCATTGCTTGTCCTCAAGCAATATCGTCTTGAAATACTAGAATCACTTCTTTATTCTTCACACTTTGTACATCAGTGATTTCTATACGGCGGTATAAACAATGGTAGTAACGATATGGTTTACAGTCCCACATGACTATAAAAATTTAGATCCATTAAGGAAATTGGATCTTTATGAAAACATTTGATCTTTTGAAAATTAAATCTAGTTTTTACCCTAGATAAGTTTTCCGGGATAACCCTTTACCGGTGTTTGCAAAATATTTTTGTGGGTTTGGTGGGTTTCAGATTTGAAAATTTTAGCTCAAAACTTATGGTTTTGTGTCACCCACTTGCTAACCTTGTATTTGGAAAGCAACACGTCCAGTTCACTTGTCCCGTATATTACCTTTCGGTAAACTACCGTCCGGTTGTAAAGGAAAGCGTCGAACAAGCAACTGTTAAGGCTATGTCCCCTGACATGCTTTTAATTATGGTCTATAACGTGTCGAACGCAATTACTATCCTTGGTAGGAGCAATAGTAAAGCTCACCCTTATGATTTTTCGGTCTGGCACAAGGTCCTGTCTTTGACCGTGCTATGCAACCACCGTTCTTACGGTTGACACCCGATTTAGTTCAGGTGACCTAATGAATTCCAGGTGAATTCCTAAGATTTTACGTTCAATGGTAATGAACGTATTGAAAATAGGGTTTTCAGAAAACAAATCGGTTTGTAATTTTGATCAAAATATTTTCTCGTTCAAGCTCGAGTTTAGATATCATTGAATTCCATGAGTTTGTAATTCTCAATCTTTAAGGTCAATCTCAAGGATTGAGTGATATCAGTCTTAAAAGCTGATTTTTTAATCTTTAAGGAGATTATCCTTTCTGGGGATCTGATTCATTAGTCTTGTCCAGCTAATTTGCATGGTGTCCCCCCATTGTACGAGATAAATCCTTCTCATGGTTAGGATAAATCTGACCACTTGGCGACCCTGTTTAATGCTGAGGTCCGTGGATTTCCTGCTGATTTTAGTGATGACTTTTCTAGATTTTTCGTCAACCTACAGCTGGTCTGGACGACAACTTCATGACCTAAATCAAGAAGCGCGTGTCTTTTTCGGAAGACTTTACTTCCTTTTAATGATGGAATTGATTCATCGTGTTGATCCATCTTTTCTTTTCTTTCAGCGGGTAAAACAGTTTAGTTTAGTCCAAAGCAAAAGTATTTTCAGTTATTTGTTACAGAAATATGTGACATATGTTTAAGATAACTTGGTAAATTTTTCCACACTTGGCTTTTATTTTCCTTTTTATCGTCCTCTATTCCATTTTAAATGAATTTTAACATTTTAGTTTGTTTCTCAATTTATGTCCTTTCAGAGGTAACAATAATTTCGGTGTTAAAACCTAGTTTTATCGTTCATAAATATGTATAAACATGATTTTGAGTTCATTTAATTGAAAATTTTGAAAATTTTTACTAGAATTGGGTAGTCAGTATATAAGACTAGGGCTGTTCTTTATTATCAGAGAGCACTAGATTCTAATACAACTACTGCTTTACTAGTATTTTTAATGGTAACCAAGTGTATAAAGTAAAAAATTTTAAAATCCGAAAGAATTTAACCCCTTCCCACACTTAAGATCTTGCAATGCCCTCATTTGCAAGAAATCAGGAATAATTTAAATTATTGAGGGTGATTTGTGTGAAAATGATTAAACTTTTACCAAAGTTTCCAAATATATTGGCGTTTGTTTGCTGAATGATAAATGGTGCACATCATTTGTTCATTCCGTCTTGTCGTTATTTCACATATATTTTGCATCTTGTCGTCAAAATTAGTTGCTTTTGCTGAACTTAATGCCAGTCTTTGAAAATGCGTTGTTTTACCCTGTTGTGTACATAAGATAAACTGCAAACATATATACATATTTTTGAAGTTTGGTATATTACCCCACATTCAAAAATTATTAAAATCTAAGAATAAAAGTTAGACAATTATAAAAACTATTACAATATTAACAAAAGTATTAAACGTATCAATAATTACAAATTACAAAATAAATAAAACTAAGTATACTAGGGATGATACTGGTACCAATAGTGGTTCCAGGCATAACCATAGGTGCTATAGAATGCTTCGGCAGGGTCATACGTAGGATACGGTGGCTGCATCTCTATAGACCAGGGAGGGAAGATGGGTTTCGGTGTAGGAATATAGTTTCTACCTATATGTTGGCAATGAGCTATGATTTGGTTCTGATGAACTTGCCAATCTTCAAATGCTCTCTGTCTAGCATTTTCGTATTCCTGAGAAGCTATAAACCTTTGCATTTCTTGCATCTCATTCCCCCCTCCTACATTACCTTGCTGTTGGTTTCTCTCCACCTGTGGATGTCTACCATGGTATTGTACTGCGGCGTTATTTCGCCTCTTCAAAACTTTCGCACCATGGTATACATTTAAACCTATAGTATCGCGGGGTTCCGGTTCTTCTACTAATAATCCCCCCCGACTTATATCCACACCGAGATATTCACCAATCAAAGTAATAAAAATACCACCTCCTATTATGCTATGCGGTCTCATCCCCCGAACCATAGCTGATAAATAATAACCCACACAATATGGTATACTTACAGCGCTTTGTGGGTCTCGAATACACATATGGTAAAACAAATCCTGTTCATTTACTTTTCCCTTGTTTTTACCCCTTTGTGTAATCGAATTAGCTAAAAACCTATGAATCACTCTTAATTCGGCTCTATCTATATCCAAATAAGAGTAATTTCCCCCTTTGAAACGGTGATGGCATGTCATTTGACTCCACACACCGTGTGTATCAAAATTTTCATCTATCTTTCTACCGTTTAGTATCAACCCTCTACAATCGGCAGATGCTAACTCCTCAGGCGTATATATACGTAAAGCCTGAGCCATGTCCAGTAAAGACATGTAGCGCATCGAACCGCCTAACAAAAATCTAATAAAAGAACGATCGGTTAAACTAGCTACCCGATCATTCAACTCTATACTACATAACAATTCTTCACACCATACTTTATATACAGGTCTACGCATGGTGAATAAACGTACCCAGTCATTAAAAGAAGAATTACCATACCTCTGTACAAGCAATTCCCTAATTGGCCCGGCCAATTCTACAGCTTCTAAGGGTCCCCATTCTATGACCCTCGGTACCTCAACAACCTTAGAATGAAGAGTATGCAAACCCCTTTGATATTTTGGATAATCTATCCAAAGTCTGTCAAATCTCAGGTTCGGGTGCAACTCTTCCAAGTGCATATCGGAAAAGGTCATGACTGGATGAGGTATATCCTGCTTGTAGTAGTTATCCACCTCCTGTTGTTCCACATTCTCAGCAGGAGCATTGCGGGCTTGGGATGAAGATTCACCCCTTTCAGTCTGCAAAACACATCAAACACAATTTTTTTTGTGCATCCAAATATGCATTAGTGTCAGCAAAATCATCAATCAAAATAATTACAATGACATGATCAATTTATATCAAACTTAAGCTTATTTTCATATTTTCATCAAATCTACACTTTTTCAAATAAGCATATACGAAAATGTTCGCCAAGTTCATAAGCATTCAATTCAAATAACATGTCAAAATAATCATTACTAGCAATTAAACAAGTTTCAAATGGCATTATCTCTCAAAAATCAAGTTCATGAATTTTAGACTTGAAAAAGTCCACTTTAATTCTCAAATTCATGTTTAGGCTCAAAGTTTGGATCATTTAACTACCTAAACATGTTACACTACTTAATTTAGCAACAATTGATGACAAAAATCGGCCATAACCTGTTTATATCAAAAAGCCCCAAATTTGCTCAAGAACACAAACCCTAGATTACTCAAAATTTGAAGTTTAAGGCTTCTAATCATGTTAAACAGCATCAATCTAGGTTATACAAGCATAATACATAAACAATTTAAGCATAATTACACTAAAAAGCATCAAAATCAAATTGGGGAAAAAATGGCTCAAGAACACTAATTTCAGATTAAATGGTGTTTAGGTGTAGAAATTTACCGTTTTTCTTGAGTAATTCCTAGATAGCATCCTTCTCAACATGATTTTAGAAAAAAAAATTGGTGATTAACGGTTAAAAATTGTGATTTTGGGGTGTATTTTTCGGGTTTTTGCGTGCAGTTTTTCGCAGGTTTTTTTTTGTTTTGGGGTTGGGACTGATCTGTTCCAGCTCTTTATTTTTTTTTCTGATTTTTCATCCCTCCGCGACTCGCGGCGAATTACACTTCAAACTCCGCGAGTCGCGGAGTTTGCTAATTTTTTTTTTTTTAGTCATTAACTTATAAAACAATTAAGTACTTAATTTTAAAATTTTGTTTCCCTCGTTATTTAGGACGAGGTCGTTTCGGATCGATGTCCTAGTCCGTCCCTCGACAAAATTTTAAAATTTGTCTTTTTGTAGCGATTGTTTTAAAAGCTAAGATTTTTGGGTTTTTTCAATGTTTTTGGCATACTTTAATTCAATAAGATTAAAAATAATGATAATAAAAGTTCTCGTCCCTCCCTCGGGTAAAGCAATTTCGGTTCAAAGACCTAGTCTTCAACTTACGACGAATTTTAAAAATCATATTTTTAACTTAATGAGATAAAGTAAATTTTTGTTTTTAAATTCACACAATTTAAATATAAAATTCAAAATTAATATTAAAAATTCACACCAAACTTACAATTTAAAATGCATAAAATTAAAAATTCATATTTTAAAAATTCACACCAATCTTAATTTAAAAATTCATATTATAAATTCACACCAAACTTATATTAATTTTTTCAAATATTTACAATTTTAAAAATATTGATTTTAAAAAGTTTACAATATTAATTTAAGATTTAAATATTAATTTTAAAAACATGGTAAAAATAAAATTAAAAATCTTTTTTTTTTCTTTTTATCCCACTTTAATCAATCAAATATTATCAAAAATATGCGCCCCTCTTTTCGGTAAAGTAATTTCGGTTCCAAAACCTAATTTAACTCATGAAGAATTTTTGAAATATTTTGGGTTGATTGTTTAAAGATATTTATACCTTAAGAATAAACGTTAAATTTCGCAGTGATGTAATAAATTTTTGAATGATATCAATAATTTCGGTCGCCAAACCTAATTTTATTCAATACCAATTTAATACTTTTTAGCGAACAAATTAGCGTTTATTATCAAAAGGTTAAAAATAAAAATAAAAATAAAAACTGTACAGACATACCTGTGAAATAGATTTCTTAGTTATATGATCTATCCCATTTATAAGATAGTCGGTTTAATTGGTTTTCCATGGCTACATAGGCGTAACCTCGAGCATTCAGTGTCTTTTCTTCTAAACATATGAACGGTCCGTCTCTGCATAAAGTAACAAATTCGGTATTTGAATAGGTTTGATTATTTGAACATTTACCTCCATGTGACCATTTTCCGCATTTGTGACATCTTTCTAGGTGTCGTGCTCTTCTTTTCGCTGCGGATTTTGATTTTCCTTTACCAAATTGTAACTTATTATCTTCGCATCTGGATTCTTTTCTAACTCCGTCCATTCTTTCTCTGATTACTGATACTATTTCACTTGGTAGTATGTCATTATTTCGTTTAGTGATCAAAGCGTGTAGCATTAGACCATGGTTTAGTTCACAGGTAGTCTTCATTTTGTAAAAACCTAAGAAAAATAAAAATTCAGAATGGGTGGAGAAGACTAGTTCTTTAGGGTCTGCTAGGGAAAGACCATTCGGGTTCCATTTTTGAGAACTACACGAAAACAGACAATCTAACTCTAACAGAAATACATATTATCCTTTAAAGACTTGATTCTCCCCACACTTAGTTAGCTGTGGTGTCGAAATTGTGATTAACTTCGTTGTCGACTTCCATTGGACCATGTATGTAATGTTTAACTCTGTGACCATTAACTTTAAACTCAATCCCATTTGAATTTATTAATTCTATCGTTCCGTATGGGAAAACTCTTTTGACTATGAATGGTCCAGACCATCTTGATTTCAATTTTCCAGGAAATAGCTTGAATCGTGAATTGAAAAGAAGAACTCTGTCTCCTTCTTTAAATTCTTTTGAACTTCTGATTCTTTTATCATGCCATTTCTTCGTTCTTTCTTTATAGATTAACGAATTTTCGTATGCTTCATGTCTTAATTCTTCTAATTCGTTTAGTTGACTTAATCGTAGACGTCCGGCTTCATGTAAATCAAGATTACATGTTTTCAAAGCCCAAAATGCTTTGTGTTCAATTTCTACTGGAAGATGACATGCTTTTCCATAAACAAGTCTAAAAGGTGTGGTTCCAATTGGAGTTTTGTAGGCTGTTCTAAAAGCCCAGAGTGCATCCTCCAATTTAATGGACCATTCCTTCGGATTTGATCCTACGGTTTTCTCTAGAATACGTTTTAAAGCTCGGTTGGTATTTTCAACTTGTCCACTTGTTTGTGGATGATATGCGGTGGAGATTTTATGAGTTACTCCATATCTTTTAAGAACTTTCTCAAGTTGATTATTACAGAAATGAGTACCCCGATCACTTATTAAAGCTTTCGGTGTTCCAAACCTTGCAAAAAGACGTTTTAAAAAGTTGACTACAACTCGTGCATCGTTAGTTGGGAGAGCTTGTGCTTCCGCCCATTTAGATACATAATCAATGGCTACGAGTATATATAGATTATTATGAGATTTTGGAAATGGACCCATAAAGTCAATACCCCAAATGTCAAATACTTCACATACTTGGATGACATTTTGTGGCATTTCATCACGTTGACTTATTTTTCCGGCCCTTTGACATGCATCACAGGATTTGCAAAGAAGGTGTGCGTCTTTGTAAATTGTTGGCCAATAGAATCCAGCATCATAAACTTTTCTTGCTGTTAGTTGAGGCCCATAATGCCCTCCTATTGGTCCTGTGTGACAATGGTTTAATATTTTACTAGCTTCATCTCCAAATACACATCGGCGTATTATTCCATCGGGACAACTTTTAAACAAATGTGGATCTTCCCAGAAATAGTGTTTTATATCACTGAAGAATTTCTTTCGTCTTTGGTACGATAATCCTTTTTCAAGGAATCCACAAACTAAGTAGTTTGCATAGTCTGCAAACCATGGGATTTCTTTATAATCTATCTTCAATAGATATTCATCAGGAAAGTTGTCTTTTATGGCTGATTCATTTAGAACTTCTAAATCGGGATTTTCAAGACGAGAAAGATGATCAGCGGCGAGATTTTTTGCTCCTCTTTTATCTCGGATTTCAATATCAAACTCTTGTAAGAGTAAGATCCAACGGATTAATCTTGGTTTAGCATCTTGTTTTGAAAATAAGTATCTAAGAGCAGAATGGTCGGTATAGACCACCGTTTTTGCTAGAACGAGATATGATCGAAATTTGTCAAAAGCAAAGACAATAGCAAGGAGTTCTTTTTCAGTAGTTGTATAGTTCGTTTGTGCTCCTTGTAATGTCTTACTAGCATAATATATAGGTTGAAATCGTTTTTCAATCCTTTGTCCTAAAACGGCTCCCATTGCAAAATCACTTGCATCGCACATTAGTTCAAATGGTAGATTCTAATTTGGTGTTATCATGATCGGTGCATTAGTGAGTTTCTCTTTAAGAATATTAAAAGATTTGATACACTCATCTGAAAAGATGAATGGAGCATCCTTTTCTAGGAGTTTATTCATAGGAGTGGCAATTTTAGAAAAATCTTTTATGAAACGTCGGTAAAAACCGGCATGCCCTAGAAAACTCCTAACTCCTCTAACATTGGTGGGATGTGGAAGTTTAGCAATTACATCTACTTTAGCTCTATCCACCTCAATTCCTTCTTTTGAAATTTTATGTCCAAGAACGATGCCTTCTTTAACCATGAAATGGCATTTCTCCGAATTAAGTACTAGATTTGATTTTTCGCATCTAATTAGCATTCATTCCAGATTAACTAGACATGATTTAAATGTATCACCGAAGACTGAAAAGTCATCCATGAATACTTCCATGCATTCTTCTATCATGTCATGAAAAATCGCCATCATACACCTTTGAAAGGTTGCAGGGGCGTTGCAAGGTCCAAATGGCATGCGTTTGTAAGCAAAAGTACCATAAGGGCACGTGAATGTGGTTTTCTCTTGATCTTCGGGTGCTATTGGAATTTGAAAATATCCGGAAAATCCATCTAGAAAACAATAGTAACTATTTCCGGCTAATCTTTCCAACATTTGATCTATGAAAGGTAAGGGAAAGTGATCTTTTCTGGTGGCGTCATTTAATTTTCTATAATCAATACATACACGCCATCCTGTTACAGTCCTAGTAGGAATAAGCTCATTTTTCTCATTTGTAATGACAGTCATGCCACCCTTCTTAGGCACGCATTGAACTGGGCTTACCCATGGACTATCAGAGATTGGATAAATTAAACCTGCATCTAGCAGTTTAATAATTTCTTTCTTAACTACATCTTGCATATTAGGATTTAGTCTTCGTTGGCGTTGCACATACGTTTTATGATCTTCTTCCATAAGGATTTTATGTGTGCAATACGAAGGACTTATTCCTTTAATATCATGAATCTTCCATGCAATGGCTGGTTTATGAGCTTTCAACACAGAAATGAGTTGTGATTTCTCATTTTCAGTAAGAGAAGACGATATTATTAAAGGTAATTCAGATTCACCATGTAAATAAGCGTATTCCAAATGGTTTGGAAGTGGCTTTAACTCTAATTTCGGAGGTTCTTCTATCGATGATTTGTATCGATATCTGTCTTCTTCTTTTAGCATTTGAATTTCTTCTGTTGTTGGTTCATATCCATTAGCTATAAGTGTGGCTAACATTTCAGCTTCATCAATTGGTTCATTACCTTCTCCTAAAGAACATTCTCCTATTCCTTGTAGTTCTGGAAATTCTTCTAATAATTCTGCATGTGCATCTATAGTTTGAATATAATAACATGTATCATCTGCAGATTGTGGTTGTTGCATTGCTCTATCAACTGAAAAGGTAACACTCTCATCCTCTATACTTAGGGTCAGTTTCTTACCGAACACGTCTATCATTGCTTTAGCCGTGTTTAAGAATGGTCTTCCTAATATGAGAGGAACTTGAGAATCTTCTTCCATGTCCAGAACAACAAAATCTACTGGAAATACTAAAGTACCAACTTTAACTAGCATGTTCTCCATTATCCCTCTAGGATATTTTATTGATCTATCGGCTAGTTGTATGCTTATTCTGGTTGGTTTCAATTCTCCAAGGTCTAGTTTAGTGTATAGTGAATACGGCATTAGATTTATACTAGGACCTAAGTCTGCCAATGCTTCTATTGAACTAAGACTACCCAGAAAACATGGAATTGTGAAACTTCCTGGATCAGATAATTTTTCTGGTATCTTATTCAACAGCACTGCTGAACAATTAGCATTCATAGTAACAGCCGAGAGTTCTTCCATTTTCTTTCTATTTGAAATTAGATCTTTCAAGAATTTAGCATATCTAGGCATTCCTGAAATCACATCAATGAAAGGAAGATTTACGTTTATCTGTTTAAACATATCCAAGAATTTGGATTGCTCGGCTTCAAGTTTCTCTTTCTTCATTTTACTCGGGTAAGGAAGTGGTGGTTGGTATGGTTTAACATAAGGTTTATCCTTAACTGTGTTATCTTCATTAACCTTTTCAACTACCGGTTCTTTTTCCTTATCTTGATCAGGTTGTGGTTCTTGTGGAGTAGGAATGGCTTCATCAGAAGTTACAGGTATTTCAGGTGGTTTAAGTGTTGTACCACTTCTTGTGGTAATGGCTTTAGCTGTTTCACTCCGGGGGTTAGCATTTGTATCACTAGGTAGACTTCCCGGTTTTCTTTCACCTATTAACCTTGCTAGGTTACTCACTTCTTGTTCCAGATTTTGAATAGAAGCTTGTTGATTTCTAAATGCTTGAGCATTTTGTTCATTGGTTTGTTTCTGAGATGTGAAAAACTGAGTTTGAGTTTCAACTAGCTTCGTCATTATATCTTTTAAATTCGGCTTTTTATCATCGGTTTGTTGTGGTGGTTTGTTTTGAAAATTAGGTCTTTGCTGATTATAAGTATTATTGGATTCTTGTTGATTGCTAGGACCTTGTTAGTTGTTGTATGGAATATTTCTGTTATAATTCTGGTTTTGATTGTAAATCGGTCTTGGCGGTTGATAATTATTCTGATAATTATTTCCAGGCCTTTGGTTTATGTATGAAATATTCTCTCTTTGTTCCATTGTTAATTCAATACTGAGACAATCTTTTGTCAAATGTGGTCCTTCACACTGCTCACAACTAATTCGTATTGAGTGAATATCTTTAGTCATCTTTTCCATTCGTCTCTCCACAGCATCTATCTTTGCGGAAATGGAATCTAAGTCATGGCTAGAATCGGCTCTAGCTGCTTTAGATGATCTAACGATGTCTTTTTCTTGGTGCCACTCATGTGAGTGGGAAGCAGTATTATCAATAATTTTGTAAGCATCAGTTTCGGTTTTCTTCATAATAGAACCACCAGCTGCTATATCTATGTCTTTCCTTGTAGTGATATCGCATCCTTGGTAGAATATTTGTACTATTTGACAGGTGTCTAAACCATGTTGCGGACATCCTCTTAATAACTTTCCATATCTTGTCCACGCCTCATATAGAGTTTCATTTGGCTTCTGTGTGAACGTAACAATTTCTGCTTGAAGTCTTACGGCTTTAGATGCAGGAAAGAATTTGTTTAAGAAATTTTTCAACTAAAACGTCCCATGTATCAATCGCCCCTTCAGGTAACGATTCCAACCAATCTTTGGCTTCTCCCTTTAAAGTCCAGGGAAATAACATGAGATATATCTGTTCATCCTCCACTTCTTGGATTTTAAATAGTGTGCAGATCCTATTAAAGGTACGTAGATGTTCATTTGGATCTTCCTTCGGCGCACCACTAAATTGGCATTGATTAGTCACCATGTGTAGAATTTGTCCTTTGATTTCATAATCTGGCGCATTAATGTCTGGATGAGTAATTGCGTGACCTTGGCCAGTGCGTTTAGCTCTCATTCGGTCTTCCATACTTAAAGGTTCCAGATTCTCCATAATTGAATTTATTGAATCGGTATCAATAGATGATTCTGATTTAATGGTTCGTTCCTCACCAATCTCTATTTGAATGATTGGTGGTTCCGGAGGAAAGTTTAATGGTTCAGGATCTACGAACCGTTCCTGAATATTTTCCGGATTCTCAATTGTGAGGTCGGGTTCAAAAAATGGATTATCGGAAATTTGAACTGAAGTACTTGGTCTACTGGATGACGATTCTAAAGAAAAATCAACGGCGGTTATATTTGCTAAATGTCTTGATCTAGTTACAGGTGGTGAACGTACAAAAGGTGGTGAACGTCTTGCTCGGTGCATTCACTGAATATCCTATTAGTTTTTAAAAGGAAAGAAAAATTATAATAAGTTATCCAATCAATAGACTTTTCTGATTTTGCCCACGTTTCGAATAGCCAAAAGATGCAGCAGAGGGGCAGGATTTGTTTGGTCTCAATATAATTGAGGACTGTTTGGCTCCAATAACCCGGTCCACGTACAAATCCAACTATTACTACGAACCAGAAAATTTTGATGTCTATCAATTTAACCTCCTAAAATAAATTTTCGTAATTTTAAGAAATTTAGATAAGAAGTAGAATAAAAATCTATGTCCTAAAACTAGAATAGCGAGAAATAAGAAAGAAAAAGAGTTCGTCGAAAAAGGTCGAAAAAGAAAAATGGTTGAAAAATAAAAGGTGACGAAAAAATAAAAGAAACTTATAAAAACTTAAAAATACTTGACTAACCTAACCTTATTACTACAACTAACTTAAAATTATAATCGCAAATTGATATTACTAATTGGAATGATAATTGATACATAGGTAAAAGTCGTCTAAAAATATTAAAGCTTACAGGAAAAACTATATCCCAAATGAAAATAACTTAAAAAGAAACTAAAACTTAAAAAGACGTCGCAAAATTCTAAAGTACCTAAATCTTAGTCTAAAGAAAAAGCACTTAAGGAATTCTACGGCAAAGCCTAAAAATCTAGGAGTAAAAATGACTATGGCAAAAACTAAGTTTAAAACTAAATATGAGCTAAAAATACAAATATTATGCTACAACGATTAAAAAGGGACAAAATATAAAAATATACAAAAAGTTGTAAAAATTACAATTTTTATAAAAATATTATTTTTATATTATTTATTTAATAAAACTACTAATTTTACAATTTAATTAAACTAATTTAACTAAAATATAAATTAAATAAAACTTAAATTAAAAATAAACTTAATTATAATAATAATAATAATTAGGGTTAATAATAATAATAATTAATAATAATCCGTAATAAATGCAGGATTAGGGCTTCCTGTTCGTGTGTCAGGTCCCCTCCGCGACTTACGGTATTCAAAGCTTCAAACCCCGCGACTCGCGGGGTTCAGAAATTCAGATGACAGGTTTAATCTTCGACGCGTTTTTCTTTATTTATTTTTTTATTTTTTTTTTTCTGTTTTCTGTTTTTATATAAATAAAAGATATTTAAATAAAACTTATATTTTTATAAACTAAAATAAAAATAAAGAAACTTATAAAACTTAAATATTTAACAAAATCTTAAAAATACTTATATTTTTGTTTTTCTTTTTATATTTTCGAATATTTAAAACGTATTTTTACAAAAGCGACTTTTAATAGAAGTAAACTAAAAATCTCTTTTTTTTTTATATTAGCGTTGCGCTTCCGGCGTTTAGAAAGTTCCCCGGCAGCGGCGCCAAAAATACTTGATGTTTCGCGAGGTGTATACGAAAATAGCTTATTAATTTTAGCAGAAAATACTATTAAATACGATACAATTTTACACAAGATATTTATTTATTTAGAGAATTGATATACTTAAACCTTGCTACAACACTTATAGGCAGTGTACCTAATCGTACAGTAGTGTAGTTTTTAGTAAGTCCGGTTCGTTCCACAGGGAAATCTTTAAACAAAGCTTAACGCTATATTAGTTTACTTTTATAAAAATACAAATACATATATATAAGTAATATTATTATTATAAAGGGGGGTTTTTACCGTTTAATGACCGGTTTGTCGATTTTAAAACTTTAGTCGCAGTTAAAACCAAATGTAAAATAATAAATAAATACAAGACTTAATTTTAAGCGTAAAGTAAATAACGATAATGAAATTGCGAATAATAAAAGTGCGATAAAATAAACTTGCGATAATTAAAAAAAACGATAATTAAAAGTGCAATTAAATAACAATAAATAAAAGTGCGATAATTAGAAGTGCAATTAAATATAAAATAAAGGAAATTAAATATGAAATAAAAGAATTATGCTTATTTAAACTTCTGTAATCATGATGTTTGACGTGTTGATTTTAGTTTTATGCCCATGGGTTAATTATCCTTTGTCCTGGATTATTTAATATGTCCGTCTAGTTTTTGTCCATAACAGTCCATCAGTCATAAATATAAAGTGCGAGTGTCCTCGTCAAATTATCCTTATACCCGAAGTTAAATATTCCAACTAATTGGGGATTTAAACTGTAACAAGATTTTAATACTTTGTTTAATAATTACACCAGGATGTCGACTGAGTGTAACCCAAGGTTTTAATATTTTGTTATCAATTATACCAAATGTCCTTGTACATAATTTCACCCCTGTTTTAATTATTCTAGTGGCTATTAATCCATTCCCGTGTCCGGTTAAATGAACGATTATTCGTACATATAAATACCCCGCCCATCGTGTCCGATTGAGTGTATATGGTAATTTATAGGGACGCCCAATTGTAAATCTTTATATTAACATTAACAAACTATCATTTAGTTAAACAAATATAAAGCCCATTAATAGCCCATAGTCTAATTTCCACAAGTGTCGTTCTTTTGTCCAAACCCCAATTATGGTACAAAGCCCAATTACCCAATTTTAGTAATTAGCCCAACATCATGATTACTTCATTTTAAATAAGCATAATAATAACTTAGCTACGAGACATTAATGTAAAAAGGTTGAACATAACTTACAATGATTAAAAATAGCGTAGCGTTACACGGACAGAATTTCGACTTATACCCTTACAACATTCGCTAACATACCCTTATTATTAGAATTATAATTAAAATTAAAATATAAATTATATATATATATATATATTTTACGTATGAGGAGAAGAAGAAAAAAAAGATTATGATTTGCGATCAGAATGCGCGAGCTTTATAGGGGGTTTCTGAATTTGGGGCTCCGCGACTCGCGGCATTTTTGCCTTCAAACTCCGCGAGTCGCGGAGATTGAAATCACAGCTCACAACTTTGGAGTCTTTCTCTGCCGACGGTTTTTATTTATAAATATAATATATATATAATTAATATAATTAATTATATATTATATAATATTTATATACATAGTTAACTTGTAATTTTTAGTCCGTTGCGTCGAGCGTTGAGAGTTGACTCTGGTCCCGGTTCCGAATTTTCGAACGTCATTGCGTACAATTTAATATCTTGTACTTTGCGTTTTGAATCTTGTACTCTTGTAATTTCGAGACGTTTCTTATCAATAATTGGAACCTCTTTGATTGTCTTTTGTACTTTTGAGCTTTTTGGTCGTTTGCGTCTTCAATTCGTCGAATCTGTCTTTTGTCTTCACCTTTTATTATTTAAACGAATATCACTTGTAAATAGAACAATTGTAACTAAAAGCTTGTCTTTCTTGAGGAATAATGCTATGAAATATATGTTCGTTTTTAGCATTATCAACCGTACACGATGGTTTTGTACGGGGCGTCACATTTGGTATCAGAGCATTGGTTGTAGGGAATTAGGTTGCATTAGTGAGTCTAGACCAGGCCGAGTAGGATTCACTAATAGGACTAATCTACAACTTGCTTGTTTACCTGTTTCTGCGAAACTGCTGCATGCTACTGTATTATATTACTACATGTTACTGCTTACTACTACTGTATGCTACTACTTACTTTTACTGCTATATGAACTTGTTACATGCTACTGCCTACTTTCACTGCTATGTGAACTTACTGTATGCTGCTGCTTATTCTCGCTACTACATGCTACTATCTGCTTTTTGCATGATAATTCTGTTGATACTGCTATTACTGCCATGCTATGTACTGTTGTAGACGCTCTAGGCTGCTGTAGTTACTATACGTGATTACGTGCTTGCTACCCATCTGCTTTTCGTTGTACCGACTTGGAGAATTTATCTTTCCTAGTTCAGATGTTTTTCTGAACCCTTTTCCCACTCGTCTAAACCTAAGGACTAGAAATGTAATCCACCTGTTACTACCATTCCACCGTTTCGGAGATCGAAACATTACTTCACGCAATCTAGGAGGAGTACCCCTCGGATTACACGCCCACTAAGGTTGGTCCTCGGAGGAGGAGATATGCGAGGACTTGTCGGAGTAACCGCACCCCGTGCTCACCCTAATTAGCCACGTACAACGTATGAACATTAGAAGGATGTTTAGTTTCTGCAAGATGACTCGTATCCCGTACACTTCCATGACCGTCACTTATCTCTTCCATTCTCCACCACTACTCGACGATCTAATGACACTTCTGGACTTAGGTCCCTAACACTCATAGACATTGGAGAATTCGGGAGGACATCTCCTTTCACAAGGTCAGAGTGCCTTCTACTGATGCTCAGCCATACCCAAAGACTTGGGAATCGCCTCAAGACCTATCGTATTACTACTTGTTAAACGTACAACTCGACACGAGACCCAGATTAAATTTCTAGAAAGGAACCTAACGACGTTACCTGAACCCGAACATTTTGAAGAAATTTTGGGACATTTAGGCATTGATGCATGACCTACGGAATCTACGCACCCATACCGAGAGATCATGAGATTAACTATGTGGAATTTGTTTCGAGATAGCATAGATAAAGCACCGTTATACGAAATTGAGTAGAACTTGAGGTGATCACGTTACATTGACCATATGGAGTGATATTGGAATGAACGTACGATTTAGTACAATATAATGACGTCAGGCCAGCGTGATTATATTGAAGTAAATCATGCAGAAGTCCCAATGCTACTATATAAGGAATATGAAGTGATTCAAAGGAAATTTTGGTAGGAACCACTTGAGTATACGCATTATGGTCTGATAGAGGTAGGGAAAGAGTAACCACGTAGCCAGATACTGTACAAGAAGGGCTTTGATTGCAGAATTGATAACCCAAAAATTTGTTATAGATATAGAAACCCTGGATACTTAAGGAAAAAGTCTCAAATAGGAAAAACTTTGGACTTACTTGCGGTAGAGAAATCATTATCTCAGCCATGGAGGCTCGCATGGATCCTGATTTTAGTTAGGGTACGTTTCATCGCAACGTTTTATTGTCTCAAAGTTGTTTAGTACTAGAGCGATAGAAACCTTATATCTAAGAACCTTAGTGTTATGATTGAAAAACCATTAACAACCATGAGAGTTAAGTATTCTAAAGGACAAGCTAATGGTAAGCTGGCAGAGATAGAGGAATGATTTAAGGTAGCACCTTAAAATTAACAGGTAGGTCATTTGGAGATGACCTCATGTCAACAAAACTTGGAAGTTTTAAAGTAGTAGTTGGAAAGGATTAGTTACCTACGCACAAGCAGATGTTATTTGAGAAGTTTGATAGAATTTTCCACGATAGCATAATAAGATTTAGTTGGAATGGACTTTAAGAATTAACCTAATACTCATCAAGTTAGGAAGCTTTGATGAAATAGTTGGAACGGACTGGCTTTCAAGGATGAAAGCGAAAGTTATTTATAGTGAGAAGATTATTCATATACCTCGCGAGAATTGTGAGCCAAAAGCCATCTGGGTTACTTCAACAACCTGAAGTCCCACAATGGAAATGGGAAGGAATAACAATGGATTTCAGCATGAAGCTACCGAAAACGGTATACGGTTATGACACTATCTGGATTATTGTTGACCGCCTCACCAAATCTGCTCACCTTCTAGCCATGAAAGAAGCTGATGCAATGGATAAACTTGCACAACGATACATAAAGGAAATTGTATCCCGTCACTTCAGCGATTCAAATTCTATATTAATGACTACCCAAGAATCTTATTTGATACTCATTCTTACGCGACTCTGAATCCTAACTTATCCCGAGAGATTTCTTATTCGATGATAATCATACCATCATCCTTCTTACTTCGGTATTAGTCATACCAGTTTGAAATTTCCCCAAAATCAATGAGTGGTTAATTCTCATCCTCATACACTCCCATTCGTACCTCACTTATAAGCAACAACTTTACACTTAAGCATTTTTGGTCGAAGAACTTATGCCCTACTAATAGTCATCAACCACATTTAAATTCAACAGTTTTCATTACCTCGTGACATTAATGCTCAATGTCGCCCGAATATTTTCAAAAATCTTTTACTCAATCTTTTTCTAACTTGTAACCTCCGAAATATAAAATTTTGTTTGCCAAAATTTTACTTACACTATTTTACTGTGTGACCCTCCCAAAGTTTTATAAAGGTAAATTTATTTTATTTGCCATTCGTGCAAATTTTTGAAATCGTATATGTTATATAAAATAAAGTAAATAGTTACTTATTTTTGACAAATACATATGAAATTTTACTTTCATTTTTACAAATCAAATCTTTTATTCAAAAGATATTTTACTTTGAACGGTACGTGTTGTACATAACCCTAGTTTACTAAGAACTTCGTTTCTTTTCTTACATTGTCACCTTAAAAGATTTCTATAAAATTTTCGTTGCCTATTATATAAAAAATTTTCGTTGCTTATTCGTACCCAAGTCATCATGAAGACTTTACAACCTTCGAAATTGAGAGATTCATATGTGTGTGTATGTGATGAAGGCACTTACTACCACGTCATGCAGAGCCTTCAGACATCCACTAACACTTAAACCATTCAAAATTACTGCGTTATCCCAGGAACCTCATTTGTCACACATGTCGGAGCAATGCTCTTTCTTACATAACTCTAAGCCCTGACTTATTCCTAGGGATTATCATTTAGTGATATTAACACCATCAGTATTCCGACTTTAATATTGGCCATAACATGTTTGGCAATATGCAAAGTCAAAGAGCGATTAACTTCTCATCCTCATGCTCTATCCTTCATACCCCACTTTTTAGCAACCGCTTCGCACGTGAACATTTTTTGGCCCAAAGACTTATGTTATGATAACTTTCAAAACTACCTTTAATTCATTTGTTTTCATTACTTAGTAACATGTCAACCGATTATTCAAAGATTTTCACTCGATCTTTTTCAATTCGTAACCTTCGAAATACGAAAAACTATATTTATCAAAAAAAATTACACGTTGATTTTTACACGTTGTTATTTGCGCGGTCCTCACGAGATTTATGGACAAATGGAAGTAATAAAGTTTTTCTATCACTTATGCGATTTATAAAATCATATATGTATGTATATAATGAAGTTAACAAATTTACCCTGACTTATCTTGGGTTAATACATACTAAGTTATACCTTCAAATTATTTAAAAATCGCTTCTTTATTGAGTTGGTTAACTTAAGTCAAATAGTTTTGCGCAAAATGGTACACGTTGTTCATAATTCTAAATTTACTAGGAACTTCGTTCCGTTCATGTTGTCACAT
This sequence comes from Rutidosis leptorrhynchoides, assembly GCF_046630445.1. NCBI lineage: Eukaryota > Viridiplantae > Streptophyta > Magnoliopsida > Asterales > Asteraceae > Rutidosis > Rutidosis leptorrhynchoides. Next base: position 103,639,485 of record NC_092333.1, on the reverse strand, counting down.
CAAACGTTTAAAGGTTTTTCAAAACTTCCTTGGTTGATTTTACTAAAGATTTTCGTATTAGACTACACCATGTATGGATCATACTTCTTCTCGCCCTCTGTTAGGGATGAAGCTTACTATTAAGAACTTTGTTAAAAAAAAAAAAAAAACTTTTGAGCCACTTTGGATGGCAGTTTTATAAAATTTGTTAAGAAGTCTTTGCGCTAATGAAATGTTCCCCTAAGGTTAGACTTGGCAAAAACGCGGGCCGATAAATCAGTTTTCCGAGGTACACTCAGCGGTCACCCTATCGTAAGAAAGGCATTAGGTGGGTTTCTATTCTTAATATTTCATGGTTAATCGCAACACTCTCGTAAACATCATCTCTATGAATCAGTATGTTGAGGTACAAGAATCATTTTAGAAATTCTTTTCACTCAGAGAAAACCATTCTTTATGAACTAGGGTTCACACATCTTCTCATCCGCGCATCCCCTTAAGTATAAGTACAAATTCAGGATGAACCTGAGTTCACTCTCATTCAAGGACCACACCTTTCGTGCGATTTTCTTTCGGACATGTAGTATAAAATACTTTAGGAATCTATGAATCATGTTATCCTCTTGGAGGGGACTGCTTAAAACATCTACGATACTGATGTGGTTACTCTACATATTCCTTCCTTCATTGGTTACAACTATATGTTGTTCTAGATTAATGTTAACCCTAACTTCAACATGTAACTGAAAGGATAAAGTTACGTTATGGAACTGTGCTTCCATTCCATCCAAGGATAAGTTCACACGCAACATGTTGTGATCGCCATGTTTTCCATTCTACCTGTCAGCTTTGTATTGCGACATAAGCGCTCAATGTTTCAGATGAGTTTATAAACGTTCATGATGTATTTCATACATCCAGCTTACTGAAGATGCTCGTAGGAATAAAAACAATATCTTTCCTTTTGTGGGTATATATTCAGATGACATACACATGTTAACTAGAAACGAAATCAATTTGTTGGTCTCTTAGGATAAGAGACTTAATCAATGGCATATACCTAGTCTTACTTTTATACGCCCAAGTAGCTTTCAAGGTAAATAACTCACTTCTGAGCCCCCGAGTCTCTCGGAACTTTGATACGCTCCTTCTTATTCAAATACGGTACCATTTTTAGTTACTCCTCAAATTTCGGGACGAAATTTCCATTAACAGGTGGGTATGTAACGACCCGACTTTTTCGACTTGATTTTGTGCTTTATGCTTTCACGAAACTGCGTATATGTGCGTACTGAGCTAGTTTATGCTCTGGGATCTTATTTAATGATTAATTACTTTCATTAATACCTTACAACGTGCTATTAAGTGTGTAATCACTTAACTCGGTCCCCGAATGCTTTTATGACCGTTAGTGTCACTTGACGTTTCGAACGAACTGCGTACTGCGTACACGTTTAACTTTTGTCGTAATCGGAATATTATGAATGCGAAATATTTATTGTTATTTTATAATAACAATTACTTTGGGTTTTGGATGCTTAATTACGCTTAGAAATTTACTTATGTTTACTAGTTAGTCTTGTTGGACTTTCTACCTTGTTGGACTTTAGCCCACCCTACACTAGTTAGTAGACCATTTAATTAGCCCAATTATAATTAACTAGTGACCCATTAATATGTAAGACAAATGCCCATTTATTAGATGGAACATGCTAGCATTTTTGTCAAGTATTATCCTTAATGTTGCATGAGATCCTAACATAAGCACCAACTTTAGACAACCATTAACCAAAAAGCAAAAAGTTGTCCCCCTTGTCCCCCACCATATCCCATGTCCACCATCACCCTCCTACACCCTCACCACCTATAAATACAAGCCTTATTCCATCCATTTTACACTTGCTCTCATTTGCATTTCACACACGCTTACTCTCTAATTCTTTCTCTAGTCTTTCTCTCTCTAAAAAATGTAAGTATTTAGAATTTCTCTTCTTCTTCTCCTTCTTATCATCACGAATTCATCATCATCATCATCATGGGTCTAGCTTTTTAGCTTTTGATCTTGATTACATCTTGTAGATTCAAACATGGATTTGAATCCTTCAAGAACATGGAAGATTTAAGCTTTCTAGCTTTGAATCTTCACCTACTTTGTAGATCTAAATCTTTTAGCTTTAATCTTGTTATTTTGTTATAAAGATTCAAACTTATGTTTGTAATCTTCATGTAACTTAAAGATCTAAGCTTTATGCTTCAAGGTCTTCAAGAACACTAAAGGTTCAAGCTTTCTAGCTTTGTGACCTTATAACTTGTGCGAAAAGGATCCAAGCTCTCTAGCTTAGGGTTCCATCACTTTATTTGACTTAGAATATGTTCATACTTGTTTGATTGAAGTAAAGTTTGTAGCTTTAGTTGTAAATGTAACTTGTAATTGTGTTAAGACTAAGGATATGATGTAACTTTGGTTCATCATCCATCTAAGACTCTTAAATGAGTTGTGTTCTTAATTGGTCTTAAAATATTGTGTGGTGATGGTAGAATCTTGGTCAAGGTGATGCTAACCCATCAACGAGTTGTACACTTGAAGCTACAAGCATCAAGGATGAGAACTGTGTTGAGCATCAAGCACTAAGAACCCCACCGGAGCATCTTGCTTACTGTTTTCGGGATCTGATCAAGCTCCTGGGCTACTGAAAAAGTTGATTTTTTAGATATCCTGGTTCGAGTATATGACTTTCAGTTTAATACTCGTCTCAATCCGAGTTACGGTTTGGGATTTATGGCCTTTTCAAAATCACTACACCCTTGTAACGTTGTGCTGAAATTTCTGACCTACTCGCACTTAAACCGTCACCACGGTCAAACGAAGACGAGTTTGGTTCTAGAAATTGGTCAGAAACTAGAGGACTCCCATACGGAGCCATAGCCACTGATTACGTGTCTTTTCGATCAACGTAGAGGTCGTAGCAGCTGATCCAATCAGCCTATTGTTTCGATCTCTATTCTTGTCGAACTTACTTAGCTTTTACGATGATGAATGATGATGATGATGATAACACTTAAACTTATTTTATGCACTATTAGAACTTATGAGGATAACATACTGACCTAGTAACCTTTGACTTAGGTTGACGACCTTTCGGACCGACTTACTACTTGCATACTTTCATTATCGACTTTACCGCTCTTATCACTGTGAGTTATAGCATCCCTTACTACTTTTTACTATTTTTGGGACTGAGAATACATGCGCTTTTTACGTTTTACATACTAGACACGAGTACTTAAACTTTATATATGTGTGGGTGATATAACGGCACAAATATTCCCCTTAGCTCGGTAACGTTTAACTATTGGTTTCTGAACTGGTAGACGCGAATCTTAGATATGGATCCATAGGGTTTGACATCCCCACTCGGGCTAGTCGCGCTAGCATTCAACGGGTGTCTAATACTTCGAGGACAAACGCACTCGCCAAGTGCACTTTTAGGGGGTGATATACATACGTTAAGTCTAGTTACCGGGTGCCCACGGTTAAGCATATACTTTATCATACTGATTTGAATTACTGATTTAAACTACTGGTTGAAGCACTGAAATCTCGTAGCCTACATTACATTACTGAATACAAATAAACTATAGCTCACCAACATTCGTGTTAACTTTTTAGCATGTATTTCTCAGGTGCTTAGACGTTTTTGCTTCCGATGTTATACTTGCTATCTTGGTGTTATAGACTTGCTGTTACGGACCTGCTGTGTTAGACTTCCACTGCATTATTTAGAGATGTCTCAATCTTGGAACTTTTACTTTGCATTCGCAACTTATGTTATTTTGAATAATAGCTTTGTAACGACCTAGTGTCACGTTATCTTTGTAAAATGTTATCTTTTTATGAATGCAAAACTGGTTTTCAAACAACATATAGTGTTTGACCTTGTAATGATCCTGTTGTTTATGAATCGTACACGATGGTTTTGTACGGGGCGTCACAGATGCGTGGTCAGTGGCCAAGTCTCCGTATGTGAGTCCTCTAACCGCTGTCCAATTGTTAGATCCTAACTCGATGTCGTTTGACCGTGGCGACGGTTCAAGCGCGAGTAGGTCAGAATTTTCAGCACATCGTTACAAATGCGTAGTGATTTTCGGAAGGCTATAAATCCTAAACCGTATATCGGATTTAGGTGAGTCTTAAAAGAAAAGTCATCTACTCAAACCGAACTATCTGAAAATTAACTTTCTAGAAGTCCCGGGAGTCTGATCAGACCCTGAAAAACAGTAAACAAGTGCTCCGGTGGGTTTCTTGGTGCTTGACGCTCATCACGGTTCTCATCCTTGACGCGTATAAGCCACAAGTGTACAACTCTTTGATGTTTTAGCATCACTTTGACCAAGTTTCAACCATCAACACACAATGTCAAGAATAAAAAGAAATACAACTCACTTAAGAGCTTTAGAAAGATGATGAACCAAGGTTACATCATGTTCTTAGTCTTAACACAAATACAAGTTCTATTCAAGATTAAAGCTACAAACTTTGATTCAATCAAACAAGCAAGACACATAAATTTGATCAAACAAAGTAATGAAACCCTAAGCTAGAAAGCTTGGATCCCTTAACAAATAATTATGAGATTTCAAAGCTAGAAAGCTTGAATCTTTTATGTTTTTGAAGATCTTTAAAGCAAGAAGCTAGATCTTCAAGTTCCATGAAGATCATAAACACAAATTTTGATCTTTCAACAAAAACAAAGTGATCTTAAGCTATAAAGCTTAGACGCATCAAGTAATGAAGATCTAAAGCTAGAAAGCTTGAATCTTTTATATTCTTGAAGATCTTTAAAGCAAAAGGTTAGATCTACAAGTTACATGAAGGTCATAAACACATATTTTGATCTTTTAACAAAATAAAGTGATCTTAAGCCTTAAATCTTAGATCTAACAAAGTAATGAAGATTCAAAGATAGAAAGCTTGAATCTTTCATGTTCTTGAAGGATTCAAATCAAAGTTTGAATCTACAAGATATAACAAGATCAAAAAGCTAAAAAACTTGATCCTTTAATGATGATGATGATGATGATGTCGAAAATAAAGAAGGAAAAGAAGAAGAAAATCAAGAAACTTACAAGTTTTAAGTGTGAGAAAAACTAGAGAGAATATTAGAGAGTAAGTGTGTGTAAAATGAGAATAAGCTCAAGTGTGAAATGGAAGGAATAAGCTTGGTATTTATAGTGGTGAGGGTGAGGGTTGGCCGACGGTTTGGGGGGGACAAAAGGGGGACAACTTTTGCTTTTTGCATGGTGGTGGTCTAAAGGTGGTGCTTGTTGTTGGGATCCCATGCAACATGTGTGGTAATGGTGAACAAAAATGCTAGTATGTTGGCTCATATTAATGGGTTTTTGTCCTACTTCTTAATGGGTCATAATCCATTTAAAATTGGGCTAACTTAAAAGTCCAATAGCTAGAGTAGGGTGAGCTTAAGTCCAATAAGGTAGAAAGTCCAATAAGACTAACTAGTGTACATTAGTAAATTACTAAGCGTAATTAAGCAACCAATAAGCCAAGTAATTATTATTAATAAATAACAATTATAATTAAGTAGTCGTAATATTCCAATTACGACAAAAGTTTAACGTGTACAAAGTATATAGCTCGTTCTAAACGTCAAGTGACACTAACGGTCATAAAAGCATTCGAGGATCAAGTTAAGTAACTACGTACTTAATAACACGTTTTAAAATATAAACGAAAGTAATCAACATGAATAATGATCCCAGAATATAATATAGATCAGTGCGCACAAATACGCAGTTTCGTGAAAGTAATAAGCACAAAAATATAAGTCAAAAAAGTCGGGTCGTTACAGCCTTTAACAAGTTAATTTTTTTTAGAAAAGGGTAATTAATTTATTAAATGATCAAATATTAAAATGCTAAAAGTGTGACGACCCGGGAATTTCCGATCAAATTTAAACTAAATCTTTATATGATTTCGATACGATAAGCAAAGACTGTAATGTTGAGTCTCGAAAATTTTGGAACTACGTTCATATATTCAAACACCCATTGACTATTTCCAATGATTCACGAATCTTTAATCGTTAATAGAAATGTCTATATACATGTAAGTAATTATATTATAAATAAAAATAGATTAATAAACTACTATGTGATTAGATATTATGAAAGAAAACTTAAAACACAATTAAATATGTAGTAGTGGAAATATATATATATATATATATATATATATATATATATATATATATATATATATATATATATATATATATATATATATATATATATATATATACATATACATATATATGATTGATATACATAATTAGTGATTGTATGCATATTAAAACATATAACATGTATAAATATTAAACATTTAATATGTGTATTTGTTTAAATTGTATAAGTATTAAATATACATAATTAATAATATTTAATATCTATATATACTTACAAATTGAAATGTAGTTGTAATATTATTAAAATAAATATTAGTATTAGTATTAATATCTATTAGGAATAATATTATATTATAAGAATCAATACAGGTATTTTGCTATATTAATGCTATTATTATTATTAAAAAAAAATAATACAAAATATTATCATTACCATTGATAATAATATTATTATCATTTTTATGATTCCTTATATCATTATTATTTGTTATTATAAATATAATAATAATTATTATTAATATATTAATTACTAATAGTAACTCAATTATATAAAAGGCATGAACTAGTACAAATCACTTTATTAGGTTACAATCAATCTATTATAATTTTGTTTCTATCTCTGAAGGCAGTACAAATCACGAATCTTATATCACTAACCCATCCAAATTCTGTTTGCAGTCTTTTTCCACTTTTTAATTTTCTTCTTTTATATACACTAGAATATAGATATACATATTACATTCAAACACTTGCACATAGAATAGATACACATATCATTCTCATTCTCCATATGCCATCTTGAAAGACCACCACAACCGAGACTTCCATCACCATTAATGCCAACTTATCATTACCTTTACATTCTGTCTTAACCATTAACAACCGTCCACCCTCCACTCTTGAACATCCAGCAACCAAAGCATGAACACTCACTTTAAAACTCCCGTTACCACCCTACAATTAAAACCAAACCAAACCATGAGGGAACCTGCAAACACTTCCATCAAACTATTAACAAAATATGCTGTAACTTTATCAACTGCCACTACTAGATTATATTTCTGTTTCTATCCAAAAACACAGCTATGATCATTTACCTGCTATTGTTCTAGGCATGTTACGAGAACCACCCAAGAAAAATAACCACCACTATCACAACCCATATCACCATATCTTGTTGTTGAAGTTGCTTTTGATCTGTTTCAGTTTCAACAATTGTAAACCGCCACTCAGGTCACCACTTATATACCTGCAACTGCAGTTTCTATTTTCATGTTTATATATATATTTTGCCAAAATACGATGATAATAATTAGTAATTACCAAGATAATGATATTGTTGTTGTTATTACTTCTGGTCCTGCTGCTGCTGCCATCACAAACAAACATCATTATTACTTTCCAAAAACTATCAAAATCCATTACCTTTGAACTTTTAATATTCGATAACTGCTGCTATATTTATATTTCTATTTTCCTGCATCTACCCGATTGAGAACTGCATCACCACCATCAATAAACCATCAAATTTATCAAACCATCACCACCTTGAACCACTTCACACGACTCATTAAACACCGAGACCATAATTACCCTCTCCCTCGATTTGCTGCTGCTACCTTTTATTGTTTAATAGCCGGAACAGCCATCTTCAAACACCATCGAACTACTAACCTACTATTTCATTGTTGATGCTTTTCTATTCCGAAACCACAATATTCAAACTATTGCAAACTATTACTACTTGTGTTTCTGCTCAAACAAATCCAACAACAACCACCTACTCGTCACTACAGCTGCTCCTATTTGAATTGCAGTCCACATCGTTGCTACTCCTGCCTGAATTGCAGACACATCGCTGCGGTTACAGCCCCATAACTGCAAAACGTTTCCTTTTCTTTTCCTTCTGTTTAATCAGTAACACAAACCCATTCAACCATCACTGTTACTACTAGACCTGTAACCTATGCTATTAAATAGCTGTTTTTTTTAATTCTCTGTTCAAAAACTGCCATGAACACCATTCAATAACACTCATGTTTGATTCATTAAATAAAAATAATAATAATAATAATAATAATAATAATAATAATAATAATAATAATAATAATAATAATAATAAAAATAAAAACATACAGAATATATAGAGGGATGAGAAATTAAGAGAAGATTACGGAATCAGTTACCTACATCATCAATCAATGAATCGATTACTTAATTGAATCAAGTGATTGGCCGATTAAGGGACCGATTGATAAAGGATGACGATTCACGAATGATAATGAAGACTGATGATGACAATAATCGATGATGATGATGAACCGAAGATCTACTAAACGTTTTTGAGTTTTGCTTGTTTGATGGTTGATTAGTGAATTGAAGAACACTTGAACCTTGGATTTTGTTCTCCTGAGTGTTGTTCTGCTACCTCGATCCCCTTTTGAGCCGACAACTGAAATATGGATAGAGTAGAGTGAATCTGTTAAGCCAATTTGGTTCCTGGATCTTTATTTGTTTGGTTAATTGGGCCGATTGTTACTAGTGGACTGGTTGGAGTAATAGTCCTCGCTTTCCAGATGGGCTGCAGTGAAGTGAGTTTTAATTGGGCCAAAATACAAATATCTTAGGTATTATTATTATTATTATTATTATTATTATTATTATTATTATTATTATTATTATTATTATTATTATTATTATTATTATTATTATCATAAGTATTAGTATTATTATTAGTAGTATTTTTATTATTAGTATCATTATTATTAATAGTAAAATCATTATTTTTATGGTTATTATTATTAGTATTCATTATTATTAAAATTAACATTTTTATCTAAAAGTATTAGTTTTATCATTTTTATCATTAATATTAAAAGCATCATTTTAACTCTATTATCTTATTATTATTTTTATCATTACTAATATTATTTTAGTATTATTATAATTTTTACAAACAAACGATATATATATATATATATATATATATATATATATATATATATATATATATATATATATATATATATATATATATATATATATATAAATATTTATGATTACAATTATGTGTGTTAATATATATATGAATAATATAGGTTCGTGAATCCGAGGTCAATCCTACATTTGTTCAATGTTGTCATATGTATTTTTACTACAAAATACAGTATGGTGAGTTTCATTTGCCTTTTTACCCTTTATATTTTTGGGCTGAGAATACATGCGCAACTTTTATAAATGTTTTACGAAATAGACACAAGTAATCGAAACTACATTATATGGTTGAATGATCGAAGCCGAATATGCCCCTTTTGCTTGGTAACCTAAGAATTAGTAAACCGATCTACTAATTGACGTGAATCCTAAAGATAGATCTATGAGCCCGACTAACCCCATCCAATGTACCAGATGCTTTAGTATTTCAATGTTGTTTTATATCATGTCCGAAGGATTTCCGGGAATGATAGGGGATATTCTTATATGCATCTAGTTAATGTCGGTTACTAGGTGTTCAATCCATATAAATGATTTTTGTCTCTATGCATGGGACGTATATTTATGAGAAATGGAAATGAAATTCTTGTGGTCTATTAAAATGATGAAAATAATCGATTATGATAAACTAATGAACTCACCAACCTTTTGGTTGACACTTGAAAGCATGTTTATTCTCAGGTATGAAAGAAATCTTCCGCTGTGCATTTGCTCATTTTAGAGATATTACTTGGAGTCATTCATGACATATTTCAAAAGACGTTGCATTCGAGTCGTTGAGTTCATCAAGATTATTATTAAGTCAACTATAGTTGGATATATTAAGAAGTGGTATGCATGCCATCAACTTTCGATGTGATGAAAGATTGTCTTTTTAAAAACGAATGCAATGTTTGTAAAATGTATCATATAGAGGTCAAATACCTCGCGATGTAACCAAATGTAATGTATTCGTCCAGATGGATTAGGACGGGTCGTTATAAAAAGAACTTTGTTAATTTTGTAGATGTCACCCAATGCAACTACACCCATTCACCACCTTTCTATAAGATCTGTTTTAAAAAAGGAAAAACTCAATGGTACTGATATCGGCTAAAAATTTACGTTTTTACCCCCGATATTGAGTCCCAAAAGCATAAAGTTCAGAGCTTTGTCGGCAAAATAACCGTTTTTTCGGTTAAATTTGTAGGTAAAGTAATTACAAAGGCGATGCAAAAAGAATCAAGAGAAACGGAGCTAAAACGAAGATTCTAGAGCGAAAACGGTGAAAGAAAAGAAATCAAGTTACGATTCAGTGAATCAAGGCTGACCAGACCAAAAATGGCCTGCCATATAGCCTGCCATATGGCCTGCCTTACGGCCTACCAGTATGGGGTACGGCCTGCCAAATGGCCCAGCAAACGGCCCCAAGAAACGACTTGCCTGGTAAACGGCCTGCCAAATACGGTCTGCCAAACGGCCTGCCAGCCATTTGCAGGCAATTTTCTAGTCTATTTAAAGGGCTTTTTGTCATCCAATTTCGACACACCTCTCTTCACTCTCTCATTACAATACACTTTCTCCCACTAAAGCTTTCAAGGCCTTCTCACCTCCGAGCGGGAAATTAAGTACCGGAGGCGAACACCGAAGATTGTAATAGGAGTGGTCTAGAGGTTGTCAGCACTTGTAATGGTCCAGATCTCGTCTGTAAATGGTGAACGCTTTCCTTAATTTAATAAAGTTATTATCTTGAGTTGCTTTCATCTTGCATGATTATCTATCTGTTACAATTGTTTATCATGTGTTGAATATTTTATCTGAAACTTATCATATTGTTATGCTAAAACCTTGAAGGTTTAGAAGTTTAATTTACGGATCACCCTTTCCGCTTATTCACGTGGCTATAACCTAGTATTAGGACCTGATCAACCCTAGGATACAAGGTAAGTAGTTATGTGTGCTTAACGTCACAATAGAGATATAGTACCTACGTACGAATAATCACTTATTCGTCATAGAAGAGCTGCCCATTTAGGTTGTGATTAGAGTTAGCAATAGAGAGTTCAGTGAACACTAGCTTACTCAGAAGCATGATTAACGTCAGAAGCAATGTTCTTGAGATATTGTAAGATGATCCGGGGTTGAATAAGTGATCGCAAAGGAGAGATTTCTATCCCAATTAGCAGTACCTTCGAATATCTAAGATTGCACATCTGTTAATGTTAAGGCATAGTATAGTGATTGAGTGGTAGGATATTGCTTTAGTTAGACCAACTAGCATTAAGAAAAGCTGAGACTTTCCTTTATGGGTAGACCACTTTGTTCATGTACCTAGGATTCATTCCATAAGTTCGTTTAAACCTTTTAGGTTAACGTTGGGAGTAGGGATATCCATCTTAGCCAGAATCTTCAAGGCCTAAACTCTTAGTGACAAATCAGTTAGGTTCATAGCCCAGTTGATTAAGGTTTAGTGTTTATCCTAGAAGTTAAACCCTTGCAATAATTCCCCTTCAGAATACTATTCTTCATACCTATCTATCTTTACTTTTATAGTCAAATTACTATTCTACTTAGTCAAACTTAATCTATCACCTCTTGTCATTAGGGTTAACTATATAGGCACTTTGGTCCCACGTTACTGAGCAAACATACAAAAATACGAACCTGAGTTATATTTACCACTTACTCGTTAAAAGGAAGACAAGTAGGTGAGTTATAGCTAGGAACCCCAGCTAAATATAAATAATAAAACCATTACTCGCCCCCGTGGTAGCTGAATCTGACGCGTCGCGACCTAACGACACCGCACAAATAAAACCGTCCGTTTCGGCCATATCACGGGGGAGGTAAGTTTTTGGCGCCGCTGCTGGGGACTTATTTTCTGTTTGCTAAGGTAATCGTTGGTTCTATCAAGATATCTGAGATTCTTGGGTGGTGTCTAAGAAAGACAATTATACACGGACTTGGTTGTTGGATTTTCCGAACAGTCTCCAATTATATTGGAACCAAAAGGATCCTGCCTCTCCGTTGTCTGCCTGGCCACTTGTTTCGAAGATAAATTGACAAGAATCACACATGCTTAACAAGTAGAGAGTTTGTCGGTATAGGATTTAAAGTCGCCATTATAGTAAACCCTTTTCAAAATTATTATAAAAAAAAGAAAAAGTAAAAAAAAAACAAAAACATTAATTATGGTTTTAATTTCTGTAGTTTCCAGTTCAAACTTAATCGACTACGAAGAAAATGCGAATGACAGTTGCTCTCCCACAACTTCGGAAACCGGCGAAGTTTTTCTTTATAAACCTAAAACAAATCTAAACCCTGATGAATCTCGTCAAGACTTAAATCTTGATTCTTGTAGTCCAAGAAGCCGGATAATTTCATCTGACTTAGAGATTTCATTGCTTTTGGATAAGTTTTACTCAAATGAACCAGGATTCGACTCTCTTCATGATCCAAAAGGGAGGCTCAGTCTTAACAAACTCCTGATTATGGAAGATGAGATACGGGAAGAATATCCAACTATTTTCAACTATCCGGACTTGTTTGAATTTAATCCTAAAGAGATACGACACCCTGATAAAACAAAAGCTCCGTTTATTGGAAATCTGTTAAATCCTAGCAGAAGGTTAGACGTCTATAGAGCATTCATTAGGCACCTCTATTCCTCAGACTTCCCATTTTCAACATTTCAAATCAATCTGTTAAAAGAGCTGTGTTCTCAGATGCGTTCTCTTCACAAACTGTTAAAAGAATGTGGGGATGACCTTTTCGTCAAGTATCGGGATGCAGAAATTGATTTCAAATTCGATTTAGAGTCATTCGTCAGTTTTCTTCCTCACTTCACCAATAAGAAAATTTCTTCAATTCATATAAACCGTTATGTCTCGGCAATGATCTCTGAATTAGAATTTTAGATTAAAAGCAAGAAACCTAACCCTATTTCAACATATGGAAACCGAGATTTCTTTTACTTTGATCCAGCCTCATTTCTCATTAAAAGATTAATCGAAGCTTTTCCGGATTCTACCGAGGAAAGAATACATCAGAATTTCTTCGCAAAAGAAAGGAAATATATTCAGAACTCGTGCAAATCCTCACTGTCAAAATTCCCATTTACAACTCCGCAACGGAAGATCATTCGGGAAATATCTACAAATTTTAAATTTACTATCGGTGATACTGACTGCGCGGAAGATCTTTTATTTCAGGACACAGTGTCAAAACTTCTTTTCGAACTTAATTATAGAGATACTGGACCAAGGGATGGAATTTCAAACACTAAGAAAGTTAAAAGGGCTTTGGTTAAACTTATGGACGCTATTAGAGATTGTGACGATCGCTCCAAATCCATATGGACGAACACGTCATTCATCGATTTCATTGCGAGGTATTTGACTTCTATATGATACATTTTGTAAACATTGCATTCTTTTGAAAAGGCACACCATAAATGAATATTTAAATCAAAGGTTTTCGACATCTGATGATTTTTACATATAGACAATCACCGTAAATAAGTTTACAATAGTACTTCCATTGACAATGCAGTCAAAATAAGATACATGGTGATGATTTGGTGAATGCAACGTTTCCTTGATAAATATGCCATGTAAGACTCCATGCACATAGCTTGTCTAACATATAAGCAAACAGCGGAAGACTTCTAGGAAACCTGAGAATAAACATGCTAACAAGTGTCAACACAAAGGTTGGTGAGTTCATAGTTTTAATGTTTCGTATAATCTGTATATAAAGGTGGATCACAAGATTTCAATTGTTTCATCCAGAAACATTTATCAAAATATTCTACAAGATTGAGCACCCTGGTAACTAAACTTTAACGTATATCTAATAAGTACCCCTGTTTTAACATACATGCAACCAACATGTACAATACACGCAAACCAACGTGTACTAAACTCAAATAGCATACGTCTGTTTTATAGTTCAGGCTAGGGTTTCTATACCTGGAACAGACGGGGATGTCAAGCCCTATGGATCCATATATAACTACTTGCGCCCACCAGTTCTTATAACCAGCAGTTACTAGTTACCAAAGCTAAGGGATTTTCGGTTCAAACTCAGTATAGAATTAAGTATGTACTTGTGTCCATTGTTTAAAATAAAGTTCATGTATTCTCAGCCCAAAAATATAGATTGCAAAAGCAATTAAAAAGGGAGCATATGAAACTCACCTTATCAGCATATAAAGTCGTTCATCGTGATGTGATCGAAACTCAGAGTATCGAATAACCATAGATCTCAACGTATCAATATTGAGATTTAATATTGTAGAAAAGTACGTAGACGTAACGAAGATGATAAACACTAGGTTTGATTCACAAATATACCCCCGAACATTACCCATAACCTCCTTGGCAATAACCCATAATTTCCTTAACTCTAGCTTGCTCGTAAACTTGTTTTGAAATCGTTTGGACATAACCTCGTCGTAGTAATTTATGTATAATACTAATAATATTACTAATAAAAATAATAGGATTAATAATAATAATATTAATCTTAATAATATATATATATATATATATATATATATATATATTTGAGAGACAGAGAGATTTTGAGAAAAAAAGTAAATATATTCGAACAAAACCTGCGAGCTTTATAGACCTGGCCTGATTTCCACTGCCATGCGATCGCATGGCTGGGCAGTGTAATTCCCATGCGATCGCATGGGAAACTTTTCCAGCTCACAATGTTTTGGCAACTAGCTCGTCAACATATTTTTATAATATATATAATATATAATTTAAATTAATTAATTATATATTATATTTCATTCTCGTACATAGTTGATTTGTAATTTTTGTTTCGATAAGTCGTACATCGTCACTCGACTTATGTCCCGGTTCCGGTTTTTCGAATGTCCCTTCGTACGCTGAGAAAACTTGTACATTACATTTTGGGACACGTACCTTAGTCAAAATATAGCCTTAAATTATCCCTAAATTATATCACTCAAAATATAACTTATACATTTGAGTGTTTTGGTCATTTACATCTATAAATCATCGTCTCGCTATTTGTTAAAATACATTTTAAAATAGTGTTTACTGTAGAAAAGTTACTGTAGCAAAGTTAATTTTTACTGTAACAATTCACTGTAGCAAAGTCAATTTCACTGTAGCAAGTAGTGATTTTCGAAAACACTGTAGCATTTTGAGTACTGTAGCAATTTGAAAATACTGTAGCAAATTAGTGTTTTACTGGTTCATCTTAAATGCTTTAGTTAACTTATCTAAATATCAATCGAATCAATAAACGAATGTTACTATCGTTTACTAAATAACTTGAAATTATATATATGTATATATCTTTTTAATATACATAAATCAGTTTTTAAATACACATTAGAAGTTATTTATAAATAAATTTTAATAATAAATATTCCAACTTATCATATATATTCAAATAGATATTTAAACCAATAAGTTTAATGTACGGTCTCAAACAATTAATACATTGTTACCTTTTCAAATTATAGTATATATGTATCTATTTATATATAATTATTCGCGAATCGTCGAAAACAACCGAAGGGTATTTAAATATATAAAAGTAGTTCAAAAATTTTGAGATTCAGTTTTACAGACTTTGCTTATCGTGTCGGAAATGTTAATCATACAAAGATTAAGTTTAAATTTGGTCAGAAATTTCCGGGTCATCACAGTACCTACCCGTTAAAGAAATTTCGTCTCGAAATTTGAGTGAGGTCGTCATGGCTAACAATAAAAATGTTTTCATGACGAATATGAGTCGATAACTAGAGTTTTATCACGGTTGAATAATATAGATACAACAATCCAATTACTCGAAGCGTATGAGAGAAGTTATCGTAATCAAGTGAAATGGAGAATAGAGATGCGTCTTATCTCTTGTTGTAGTAACAATTGATTTCCGGATTTTAAGGAATAGAAAATCCTCATAATCTAAATAAGATTTGATTCTTCAGAATTTGCGGAAATTAGGATTTTCTTTGATTAAATGCGTAATCTGCCTCGATTGCTATGTCTGATATTTCGCTTATAAATTGACCACTTCCATTTCATTATTTTCACTACTCCTACATCTTCTTCCTCATTTCATACTTTCAAAAGATTGTGAAATGCTCCATCCAGTTCTGATTCTTGATATACTCCTAACTTTCATATCTGTCATTCTTCTTTTTCATCTACCACCAGAGGAAGTTATTTTCTTCTACCATTACCTTGGGGTTATAGTGTTTTTCATTCTCCCGTGTCTTTATATTGCTATACGCATTGATATACACGGTTTGTAATTTATGTGTTGTCATCGGACTTTATATCTTTTCTTATTTTTCAGAGTCCCTGCTTCTGTCTTTTTATAATCATTGACATCCACAGTTAATGCTCCCTCCTATTTACTGCGATTTATACTCCAATTTCTATTTCGGAGATTTGTCCCTTCGTTTCTTCTTCTTGCGATTAGACATCTCTTGTAATGGTCCAGAATTCGTAGGTATGGAGTTTTGGATGAACATAG
This sequence comes from Rutidosis leptorrhynchoides, assembly GCF_046630445.1. Classification (NCBI taxonomy): domain Eukaryota; kingdom Viridiplantae; phylum Streptophyta; class Magnoliopsida; order Asterales; family Asteraceae; genus Rutidosis; species Rutidosis leptorrhynchoides. The sequence goes on along the minus strand of NC_092333.1, from coordinate 103,622,806 downwards.
TTAATGTTCTGAGAAGGTAATCATAATGGCACGACCTTGATTTGTCAAATTACCAGAATATCCGGAAAAGACCGAATCATTAAGAAAATATTTTCTTGATATGTTTAGAGGTTAAATAGAATAAAAAAGTTATGTAACATGGGTCATGATGATGGTGTGATCTGTGAACATTTATCAAGTTCCATTAGAAACTCAGCATGACTTACTGTAATATAATCACATTGATCAAGTGTCATTATATTATACTAACTCATGCTTCAATTCCCAACATTACTTCAAAACATTTATATTTTAAACTTGAAAGTTTCAGAATTTAGAAACTAAAATAGTTTCTGTTATGGTGTAACACAGATATCGTAAGGAGAAAATTGATTTCTGATAAGAATGATTATGGAATTATCTCCAGAAATATGGAGGATATTTATATTGAAAGATACGATGATATCTTAGAATTTCTAATATCAGAGGATGATGCGAAAAATCTGTCTGTGAAGGTTTAGAATAAGAATTAAGGTTCTTACTAATGGTTTCAGCAGTCACTGAATCATTTGGATTCTTTGAAGGCATGTTCAGTCTTTGTGATTTATTCACAGCCTCTTTCATACTTTACTCAATCCATTTTTCAGTTCCAAACCTTCTCTTTTTCTCAGCTTTACCACCATACTATTCTTTATCATCAAACTTTTGACTGTTAAGGTCGTTTACAGTTTTTGCTGCTTCATCAATATTTTTCCAAAATTCGGAGAACTAGTTTCTTAGTTTGGGGTGTTTTTTTTTTTGAAACTTCACATTCAAAGTATGTAAGTCCAGGAGGTAGACGTTATATGAACACATATAACTGTTGGCGTAGACGTGCTACAAGATTTCAAAATACTGCTTGCTAATTCCCTATAGTTAGTATGGCAATTGCCATTACAAGTTGTGGATGAGTACATGAGATGGTTTCAATGAGTATAAGGATTTTTCGGAAGGTCAAAGATCAATGAAGTTGTTGGTAAATTTACTGCTAATGTGGTGGAACATGAAAGATTCCCCGATAACAAAAATGTATATGCCAAAGTTACAAGTCTGAAAGGTCGTCGTTGACTGGTTGAACGGTTGATAATACTGGATACTTTGAAAAGAAATTGCAAGGTTATTTTCAGTAATAACAATGCTAAAGGATCTTTCACATTTTTGAAGTCAAAGTATAGCTTTGAAAGATGTAGAGATCTAAGAATGATGTTAACCGTTAAATCTTGACTTGGATTCTGATCCGTCAACATCAGAATATGTAATTGAATTTGTATGGAAACGATTGTATATCGCTGTGAGCATAGTTAATAATTTTTGAATCAAAGTTGAAGAATGTACAGTATAACATATTAATTGTGAACTTATATGTTTCCCGGGAATTACCTACCCGTTAAAGATTTCACAAGTAATATTTTGTACAAAAGAATTTTTATTACCGTCTTTATGAAAATATATGTATGTATATTTTCTTCAGATGTAATACAGATTTGATGAGTTAATATCATATTAAGCTAATTTGATTTTTGACTTGAATTAGAAATGAATAATCTCTAAAACATTAAAGATTTAATAATCTTTTCGGAGTATTTCACTAATGTAATCAATACTCAGTCTTATTGATATTTTCTCAGTGAATCATGTTGGTGCTCATGGAACTCTTGCTAACTTCGCAAGGTACGAATGATGTTTTCTAGAAAGTTTCGAGTACATCGAAAATGAAAATGTAAAATCAATTATGTAATTGAATAATACACTTAGTTTATTATGAAATGGAATTCACTAAGTTGAAACAGAGATTGTAGTTAACAATGGTTAAGTTGTTAAGGAAGGATGTACATCATAGCATATTAGTAATATGAATTTAACCGAGTAGTATTTACCCTTTTTCAATTCATACTTAATAGCTTAGTACGAAAAGATTTATGATGGTTTTAAAATATATATAAGATATACATATAAATTCTTTAGAGGGAATGGGTTAATATTTCATAACTCATTGATACAAATATACGCGTTGTTGACTTGTAATAATATCCACGGTGCTTTCTTGAACCGGCAGAGCTTGTGATGTTAGAGGTGCTGATGATTCTAATGATGTTGACAGCACTAACTGTGCTGGTGAGGCTAAGGGTACTATTGATGCTGTTGGTAAAACAAGTCTAGTTTGTACCTTACGCATCATTCTTGTCAGGGTTTCTATTCTTCCTTCTATTTATCTGATTTACGGCTAGAACTGGGATAAATAATCTCTAAGATTTTAGAGATTACATAATCACCGTAGAATATTTCTTCGATGAAGTTATGAATCAGTACTTCATCATTTATTGTTGTTGGCACTCCTTGGTATCTACGGTGCGTATGATGTTGATATTCGAAGTACAGTTTTTAGATGTGATATTGAGGTGTGGGATGCGGATGTGGTTGTTGGTGGTGGTAATGGTACTGTTGTTGTTGATGATGGTGGTACTGGTTATGCTGCTGGTGCTGCTACTGGTGTTTGTAACCTTCGCACCATATTCTCCAAAGCCACTACCCGAGCGCGAAGCTCGTTGACTTCTTCTATTATACCGGGATGATCGGTGGTTCGGACGAGCGGACGAATAAGATTTAGAATGTGAGATAATATATAATCATGATGAGATACTCTGGAAATGAGAGAGAAAATAGTATTACGAATAGGTTCGCCGGTAAGTGCTTCAGGTTCTTTGCCAAGAGGTGAATGTGGTGGATGGAAGGGATCACCTTCTTCTTGTCTCCAATGATTAAGTAGGCTACGAACCCATCCCCAATTCATCCAGAATAGGTGATGGCTGATTGGTTGATCCATTCCGGTTACACTTTCTTCAGAGTTCAGGTGAATATCCATATCGGAATAGCTGTCAGAATTTAAGGAATTTGAATTGGATACGGGATCCATCTTGTATAATTAGATATATGATTTTTGATATGAAATAAATTATAGAATTTAGATTGGTACTCTTCAATACATAATTTACATATGTATATATAATACCAAAATTCCGTAAATTACGGAGAAATTTTTGGAAGATGGCAGCAAAAGTTTATAGTAACAGATACGCTAAGATATGAATTTTGTCTATACATTATTCATGCAATCAATGCAGTAAAATGTGTCTAGACTTAAGAATGATAAGCATGTAATTTCTGACAAGAAATGATAAGCAAAACTTTTAACATGCAGACACGGTCGAAGTCCAGACTTACTAATGCATCTTAACAACTATCAGTTAGCCACACTCATGCAAGACCTGGTTCGCTAGGACCAACGCTCTGATACCAATGGTGACGATCGCTCCAAATCCATATGGACGAACACGTCATTCATCGATTTCATTGCGAGGTATTTGACCTCTATATGATACGTTTTGTAAACATTGCATTCTTTTGAAAAGGCACACCATAAATGAATATTTAAATCAAAGGTTTTCGACATCTGATGATTTTTACATATAGACAATCACCGTAAATAAGTTTACAATAGTACTTCCATTGACAATGTAGTCAAAATAAGATACATGGTGATGATTTGGTGAATGCAACGTTTCCTTGATAAATATGCCATGTAAGACTCCATGCACATAGCTTGTCTAACATATAAGCAAACAGCGGAAGACTTCTAGGAAACCTGAGAATAAACATGCTAACAAGTGTCAACACAAAGGTTGGTGAGTTCATAGTTTTAATGTTTCGTACAATCTGTATATAAAGGTGGATCACAAGATTTCAATTGTTTCATCCAGAAACATTTATCAAAATATTCTACAAGATTGAGCACCCTGGTAACTAAACTTTAACGTATATCTAATAAGTACCCCTGTTTTAACATACATGCAACCAACATGTACAATACACGCAAACCAACGTGTACTAAACTCAAATAGCATACGTCTGTTTTATAGTTCAGGCTAGGGTTTCTATACCTGAAACAGACGGGGATGTCAAGCCCTATGGATCCATATATAACTACTCGTGCCCACCAGTTCTTATAACCAGCAGTTACTAGTTACCAAAGCTAAGGGATTTTCGGTTCAAACTCAGTGTAGAATTAAGTATGTACTTGTGTCCATTGTTTAAAATAAAGTGCATGTATTCTCAGCCCAAAAATATAGATTGCAAAAGCAATTAAAAAGGGAGCATATGAAACTCACCTTATCAGCATATAAAGTCGTTCATCGTAATGTGATCGAAACTCAGAGTATCGAATAACCATAGATCTCAACGTATCAATATTGAGATTTAATATTGTAGAAAAGTACGTAGACGTAACGGAGATGATAAACACTAGGTTTGATTCACAAATATACCCCCGAACATTACCCATAACCTCCTTGGCAATAACCCATAATTTCCTTAACTCTAGCTTGCTCGTAAACTTGTTTTGAAATCGTTTGGACATAACCTCGTCGTAGTATTTTATGTATAATACTAATAATATTACTAATAAAAAATAATAAGATTAATAATAATAATATTAATCTTAATTATATATATATATATATATATATATATATATATATTTGAGAGACAGAGAGATTTTGAGAAAAAAAGTAAATATATTCGAACAAAACCTGTGAGCTTTATAGACCTGGCCTGATTTCCACTGCCATGCGATCGCATGGCTGGGCAGTGTAATTCCCATGCGATCGCATGGGAAACTTTTCCAGCTCACAATGTTTTGGCAACTAGCTCGTCGACATATTTTTATAATATATATAATATATAATTTAAATTAATTAATTATATATTATATTTTATTCTCGTGCATAGTTGATTTGTAATTTTTGTTTCGATAAGTCGTACGTCGTCACTCGACTTATGTCCAGTTCCGGTTTTTCGAATGCCCCTTCGTACGCTGAGAAAACTTGTACATTACATTTTGGGACACGTACCTTAGTCAAAATATAGCCTTAAATTATCCCTAAATTATATCACTCAAAATATAACTTATACATTTGAGTGTTTTGGTCATTTACATCTATAAATCATCGTCTCGCTATTTGTTAAAATACATTTTAAAATAGTGTTTACTGTAGCAAAGTTACTGTAGCAAAGTCAATTTTACTGTAACAATTCACTGTAGCAAAGTCAATTTCACTGTAGCAAGTAGTGATTTTCGAAAACACTGTAGCATTTTGAGTACTGTAGCAATTTGAAAATACTGTAGCAAATTAGTGTTTTACTGGTTCATCTTAAATGCTTTAGTTAACTTATCTAAATATCAATCGAATCAATAAACGAATGTTACTATCGTTTACTAAATAACTTGAAATTATATATATGTATATATCTTTTTAATATACATAAATCAGTTTTTAAATACACATTGGAAGTTATTTATAAATAAATTTTAATAATAAATATTCCAACTTATCATATATATTCAAATAGATATTTAAACCAATAAGTTTAATGTACGGTCTCAAACAGTTAATACATTGTTACCTTTTCAAATTATAGTATATATGTATCTATTTATATATAATTGTTCGCGAATCGTCGAAAACAACCGAAGGGTATTTAAATATATAAAAGTAGTTTAAAAATTTTGAGATTCAGTTTTACAGACTTTGCTTATCGTGTCGGAAATGTTAATCATACAAAGATTAAGTTTAAATTTGGTCAGAAATTTCCGGGTCATCACAGAGATTTACAGAAATGCGAGTGCAAGATGTTAAGTGATTTCGAAATATTTTCAGTACACTCCGCTGATTTACTCTGGATGGTCAAAGAAGCTTTAAACTTTTCTTTCTTTCCACGTCATTTCTGGAATTTAGTTGTAGAACCTGTGTAATTTGTGTTTTTAATAAAAATAAAATATTTTAATTTTACTCCATTTATTTGTCTTTTCTTATTTTAGTTAGTTATAAAAATAACCGGATTAAAATCCGAGGTAAATTTTATTTATCTTTTCTTAAACCCTTCAAAATTTTAAAATCTTAAAAAGTTAAAAATTGTACAAGTCGGGTCGGGGAAACAAGCCCGCGAGCCACACGGGCCACTTTCTTTTTCTTTTTTCTTTCCTTTCTTCTTCTCTTTCCCTTTTCTTTTTGTGTTCTTCTTCTTCTCCCCGTTTCCCTTCGACCGACGGCACCCCACCACCATCCCAACCTCAAATCTTGCTCAAAATCAACGATTCGAAGCTCAAATCTTATTCTCTCGTGCCTCCTAAACTCATTTCCATCGTCAATTTGGCATAAAAGGTACTCTTTCTTGGTTAAAATTCGAATTCTCTCATAGAGTCAAATTTTTTACTTTTTGGAAAAACTTTGTTCTTGACCCAATTTTGAATTCCTTTATGCTTAGATAGGTAATGTGATTGCTTTGTGTTAGTTTTTAGGCTTGATTGAAGCATTTTGGATAAGTTTTTGGCTCTAGATTCGCTAGTTGAGGTTTTAGGGTAGAATTTGGTGAAATTCTTGGAAATTTAATGTTTTACTAGCTTAATTAGGCTTAGTGATGCATTAGGAGTATCTAGAAACTGATTTTGGAACAAAGTAAGCTTGTTTGCTTAATTTTGATATTTTGGTCAAACTACACGTAATTAGGATTAAGTTTTTCCTATAGTTAAAACGTTTTTAAAACTTATGATTGCCTTAAAACTAGTTTGAATGATGATATCATTGATTTGCTCGTGAAAATGTAGCTTAATCCTTGAATTTCCTTATTTTGTACGTTTTGAACAAAATGAATATTTTTCGGATAAACGGCTTTAATCTTTGACTTTAAGATGTTATAGCTCAAGTTTGGTGATTTAAAATATTTAAGGTAATCAAAAATGATCATTAGAATCATTGTATGCTTAAAAATCATCACATTTGGTTCAAAATTGCTTATTACAACTAACTTGCTATAATTATTATTTTTAGCATTATTTATTGTAATCACGGGTACACTTTGAATTTTGCTTAGAAATGAGTTTATAGTTCGTTTTGCTTGTGGTAATTTTGACCATACTTGATTATAACTGGAGTTTGGAAAATGCCATTTTTAAAGCCCTCATTTCGAATTTTTTTTTCAAAAAATAAAAAATAAAAAATGCATTTTTGGATTCTACGTCTTAATTTTTGGAGCATAACCTATGTTACTTGATTTCTTCAGATGGCTAATCGTTTACAACACGAGTATGAGTTGCCCCATTATCTCCGCGGGCAAGATAACCCGGCTGATAATGAGCCGGTTATGAGAGTTTGGATTAATCGGCCTAAAGCGGGTAAGAAATATATCAATTGGACGATCTTGGAACAATGTGGATGGGCCGATGAGCTTAGGGGGAATCTTAACCTTTCAAGCTGAGGGTAGAACCCACCGGGCCCGGCAACAGTTGTTTGAGTTAAATGAGATGACATACAATGAGCCATATGCAGAATTTATGGCTACGTGGAGTTTTGATTCGGATGTTGACCAGGAAGATTATAATGATCAAGAGTGTATCCATTTCCGACACCAAAACCACACGTATAACCTAACTCTCGCACGATTTGTGAAGTACTTGGAGCTGTATAAATCGTCGCAGCTCACCCGGTCAATATTCAAGAGGGGATTCACCACCTTGAATAACATAGATCACCAAGCTTTTTGGCGCGATTACACCACTGATAATGGGCCATGGAAATCGAGTAAAAAGGCATCCAAATTCACCAACCCCGTACACCGAATCCTCCACCACCTCATCACTAAAACCCTCCACCCTAAAGCCCAACATGGCGGCACTGTTACGATTGGCGATATGCACCTGATGCACGCCATGATACATAATCAAAATATGCAGGTAGCACATCTCCTGGCTCAGGCTTTCACTAATGAGAAGAATTCGGCAAGAGCAGTTGTGCCGGTCTTAAAGGGCGTTGTTACTAAACTTCTTCGTAGAATGCGTGTTTTGGGAAGTGTGGAACGGTTTAATTATAGGATCGGGGCTATGTCAGAAGAAATAGGGTATAAGCTATTGAGCAGCTGGGATTATATTCGTGTTGGGGGTGAGCAGTTAATCATTCAGGCGAATCCAGAAATACCTGGTTCTGAAGATCGGACAGTGCCAGGGGTAAGAGTACAGGGTTCAGACCAGATACGAGGACACAAGATGGTAGTAGGCTGCGAGGTTCTCAGGAACCAAGGGATGAGAATGATCCTACAGCGCATGGACGGCCCACTGACACCCACCGACACTCATCGGTTGGGGAGGATGATCGGCCATGATATCCGCCATACCACTACCACATGGGGGACCTACCAGGGCACGAGAGTTGGTTTGCCCAACATGCGATCATTCAGAATTTGGATCATTTTGCACACTATGCAGGCAGACAGCTCCACGTCCCGCCATACCCTCATGAGTACCCAATACTAGAATCCCACCGTGATCCCAGAGGAGCAGGCCCAAGCCAGCAGTTTTCAGGACCTCCACCTCCACCTGAGCATCACTACACGCAGCATACAGTTATCCCACCTCCACCTTTACAGAGCACAGGGGCTGCGGGTTTTGTCGAGAATCTGTTCGACACATCCCATTTGAACATTAACAGAGATACATCTACCGATGCTCAGGAATCGGCATGGGATCAGGCGGTGCACCAACGTACGACTGCGGGGATTATACAGGGTATTGATGGTATGGACGTTAACCCACAGTGGGCTAGGGGTAGAGATTTGCAGGAAGGAATGGGTTGGCAGACAGGGCCGATGGTTTACACGAGCACATCATCACCACGGACGAGGAAATGACCGACGAGGGTCAGTCCAGATTAAGAAACTCGACCAGGCCACGTACCAGCGTAATCTATTCCCCTCCATACCCACCACCTCAGCCCTGACCATGTTTATTTTGGAACATTCGTATTATCACTTATGCTACATTATCTTATTTTTGTACGCCCAGTTCTGGGCATAACTATCTTTATGTTTTAGTATGTATGGCTTTTAGAATAATAAATTGCATGAATAAAACGTCACAAAATAAACGACGATCAAGACCGTATGAGATGGAAGCACGACCTGGAGCAAGGATGCTTTGAACGAGGATGATGCCGGCACCAATTAAAGGACCCATAAATAGCGTGCCATCCGACTACACGTCCTGAAACCATAGGGGAGTACTACGTCTTCATCACCTTTTCAATAGAATATACGCAAACTACTATACCACTTTAAAAACTAAGTGTGGGATTGGCAACCCCACCAACATAAACTTTTAATAACACAACGCCTCTTTTAAAACCTAAAGTGTGGGATACGTCGTATCCTTAACATTGAGGACAATGTGATTTTAAAGTGTGGGATAGCAAATGTTGCACATAACGATTCTTGTAAAACCCTCAAGTTTTTCACAAAAATATAAAACTTTCTGAATTATAAAACACTAAGGATTATAAAATTCTATAAAAGATCAAAAAGTTTTTGCTACAAAATAGACAAAAAGGGTAAAACGAGGTTGAAAACTTTTTGTGAAAATCAAAATATCAACTTTCCAAAAGAGCATTGCATAACGAAAGGCGCAATTCGACCTGCTATAATTGTTGTGAGGCACCCCCAAACAAGGCTTTATAAGTACTCATTTTTAGTGCTTCACTATACTTCCGTTGAGCGCGCCGATGTTAACATCTCGGAATCAGAACTTGCTCTCTATCTACATTTCGGAATCACACATTTTGACGAGGATGACTAAGTTAGAACCTCAGCCATTCGTGAAGACAAAAACAACCCCCGCTACACACTTTCGTTTCCATTTTCACTCCACAAGTTCATTCACCCCTTCTTATCTACTTTATCCGCTTCATAAAAGAAATAAATCCCGACCAAATCATTCTTTTCCGGGAAAACCCTCTACAAAATCACACGAGAAAAAATACGAGCATCCAAGCCAATTATCAAAGAAGATCGCCAAAAGGAGACCTCGAAAAGAAAAGCAAAATATGCTTTCCAAAAAAAAAAAAACTAGAGCAAAGTCTCTATGAATAAATGTTCTGAGAAAAGGAGCAGAACCAGAAAAGATTCGAGAAAAGAAACTCCTGGCAGTCAAAAAGAAGGATGCTCACTAAGAAATTCCGGACAAAAAGCTGAAAGGATCATTGAAATCGATCTTTCAAAAAGAAACTCCTATCTATCAAAACCCTTCACACTCTAGAAACTTCCAAACCCCCATTTCTTCACAATTCGAGCTGAGTCGATAACCGAAAATTCTCGCAAATAAGTGATGGAGATTTGAGTCTTGATCAAGCCTATGACGAAGAATTTAAGCATGACTGGCTAAGAGTGACTTCATTTCTTAGAACTGTAGGACACCCTAAACACTTTAGTGAAATGAGTGACTCGAGTGAGATAGCCTCAGTTATGTAACCTCCTCTCATGCTTGCGGAAAAAGATTCGAGAATAGCAAAAATAATAAAAACTAAGTTTCCGCTCTTCCGTCTTGCGGAACAAAAACAACTTGATCACTACTGTGATGCCCCGTACAAAACCATCGTGTACGAATCATCAACAACAGGATCATTACAAGGTTAAGTACTATATGCTGTAATTAAAGAAGTTGCATTCACGATAAAAAGGTGATGTCATAACCGACATCATATGTTTTACATTTCAAAAGCATGATTCACTAAGTAGAAGCAAATAATAAGTGTATGTGACCACAATGGTTGTTACAAGTCATAGTTTAAAAGTACGAATGTTTAAATGCAAAGTAAAGTAGTTCATGCGTGGACAACTCTAAGCAGCGGGTTCTACAGCACGACTAGTACACAGCGAAAGCAACCTCAAGCACCTGAGAAATACATGCTTAAAAACGTCAACACAAAGGTTGGTGAGCTATAGTTTAAGTATAACAGTATGGAAGGTAGGCCACGAGATTTCAGTGCTACAAAGAGCGTTTCAAAACAGTATGATAAAGTATATGTTAACCGTGGGCACTTGGTAACTAACTTAACGTTTATACCCCCTGAAAGTACACTTGGCAAGTGCGTATGTTTACGAAGTATTAAACACTCGTTAAATGCTAGCGCTACTAGCCCGAGTGGGGATGTCAAACCCTATGGATCCATATCTAAGATTCGCGTTCACGGTTCAAAAACCAATGATTAAACGTTACCGAGCTAAAGGGAATGTTTATGCCGTTGTATAACCCACACATATATAAGTTTAAGTACTCGTGCCTAGTATATAAAACATAAAATCCGCATGTATTCTCAGTTCTCAAAATAAGTTAAAGTAAAAAGGGAATGCTATAACTCACAATGATATGTAGCGATAAAGTCGGTTCGGAAAAGGTATGCAAGTAATCGGTCCGAAGGTCCTCAACCTAAGGCAAATAATACTAAGTCAGTAAATCGTCTTAATAGGTTTAAAAGTATGTATTTATGGTCTTAAGGGTCATCATCATTCATCATTAAACAAAAGGCGTAAAGTAGGTTTCGTTTATGAAAGTAGTATAAAACAAAGTCTGACTTCAGTCAGTCACCACGGCCTCTACCCTTACTGAATTAAGGTGAGACCAGTGGCCATGGCTCCGTCTATGAGTCTCTTAAGTGTGGTAAAATTTACAGAAGAAAACTCTTCTTGGTTTGACCGTGGCGACGGTCTAAGTGCAAGTAGGTCAGAAATTTCTGCACAACGTTAAAGGACATAGTAACGATCGGAGGGCCATAAATCCTAAACCGTAACTCGGATTAAGACGAGTCCTATATGAAAAGTTATCTACTCGAAAAGTTCTATCTAAAAATCAAGGTTAGAACAGCCCAGGTCTACTGGTATGTTACAGAAACATCAGATCAGTAGCTTTTGGACAGAAACAGTGAGTTTAAAAGGGTTCCGGTGGTCTTGGTGCTTGATGTTCATCATGGTTCTCATCCTTGATGCATATAGCTTCAAGTTTACAACTCATTGATGTATCTACATCATCTTAACCAAGTCTTGACCATCATAACTGAAATGTCCCGTTCTTATTGATTAAAAACGTTCCATATTAATTGATTTCGTTGCGAGGTTTTGACCTCTATATGAGACGTTTTTCAAAGACTGCATTCATTTTTAAAACAAACCATAACCTTTATTTCATAAATAAAGGTTTAAAAAGCTTTACGTAGATTATCAAATAATGATAATCTAAAATATCCTGTTTACACACGACCATTACATAATGGTTTACAATACAAATATGTTACATCGAAATCAGTTTCTTGAATGCAGTTTTTACACAATATCATACAAACATGGACTCCAAATCTTGTCCTTATTTTAGTATGCAACAGCGGAAGCTCTTAATATTCACCTGAGAATAAACATGCTTTAAACGTCAACAAAAATGTTGGTGAGTTATAGGTTTAACCTATATATATCAAATCGTAACAATAGACCACAAGATTTCATATTTCAATACACATCCCATACATAGAGATAAAAATCATTCATATGGTGAACACCTGGTAACCGACAATAACAAGATGCATATATAAGAATATCCCCATCATTCCGGGACACCCTTCGGATATGATATAAATTTCGAAGTACTAAAGCATCCGGTACTTTGGATGGGGTTTGTTAGGCCCAATAGATCTATCTTTAGGATTCGCGTCAATTAGGGTGTCTGTTCCCTAATTCTTAGATTACCAGACTTAATAAAAAGGGGCATATTCGATTTCGATAATTCAACCATAGAATGTAGTTTCACGTACTTGTGTCTATTTTGTAAATCATTTATAAAACCTGCATGCATTCTCATCCCAAAAATATTAGATTTTAAAAGTGGGACTATAACTCACTTTCACAGATTTTTACTTCGTCGGGAAGTAAGACTTGGCCACTGTTGATTCACGAACCTATAACAATATATACATATATATTAAAGTATGTTCAAAATATATTTACAACACTTTTAATATATTTTGATGTTTTAAGTTTATTAAGTCAGCTGTCCTCGTTAGTAACCTATAACTAGTTGTCCACAGTTAGATGTACAGAAATAAATCGATAAATATTATCTTGAATCAATCCACGACCCAGTGTATACGTATCTCAGTATTGATCACAACTCAAACTATATATATTTTGGAATCAACCTCAACCCTGTATAGCTAACTCCAACATTCACATATAGAGTGTCTATGGTTGTTCCAAAATATATATAGATGTGTCGACATGATAGGTCGAAACATTGTATACGTGTCTATGGTATCTCAAGATTACATAATATACAATACAAGTTGATTAAGTTATGGTTGGAATAGATTTGTTACCAATTTTCACGTAGCTAAAATGAGAAAAATTATCCAATCTTGTTTTACCCATAACTTCTTCATTTTAAATCCGTTTTGAGTGAATCAAATTGCTATGGTTTCATATTGAACTCTATTTTATGAATCTAAACAGAAAAAGTATAGGTTTATAGTCGGAAAAATAAGTTACAAGTCGTTTTTGTAAAGGTAGTCATTTCAGTCGAAAGAACGACGTCTAGATGACCATTTTAGAAAACATACTTCCACTTTGAGTTTAACCATAATTTTTGGATATAGTTTCATGTTCATAATAAAAATCATTTTCTCAGAATAACAACTTTTAAATCAAAGTTTATCATAGTTTTTAATTAACTAACCCAAAACAGCCCGCGGTGTTACTACGACGGCGTAAATCCGGTTTTATGGTGTTTTTCGTGTTTCCAGGTTTTAAATCATTAAGTTAGCATATCATATAGATATAGAACATGTGTTTAGTTGATTTTAAAAGTCAAGTTAGAAGGATTAACTTTTGTTTGCGAACAAGTTTAGAATTAACTAAACTATGTTCTAGTGATTACAAGTTTAAACCTTCGAATAAGATAGCTTTATATGTATGAATCGAATGATGTTATGAACATCATTACTACCTTAATTTCCTTGGATAAACCTACTGGAAAAGAGAAAAATGAATCTAGCTTCAATGGATCCTTGGATGGCTCGAAGTTCTTGAAGCAGAATCATGACACGAAAACAAGTTCAAGTAAGATCATCACTTGAAATAAGATTGTTATAGTTATAGAAATTGAACCAAAGTTTGAATATGATTATTACCTTGTATTAGAATGATAACCTACTGTAAGAAACAAAGATTTCTTGAGGTTGGATGATCACCTTACAAGATTGGAAGTGAGCTAGCAAACTTGAAAGTATTCTTGATTTTATGAAACTAGAACTTTTGGAATTTATGAAGAACACTTAGAACTTGAAGATAGAACTTGAGAGAGATCAATTAGATGAAGAAAATTGAAGAATGAAAGTGTTTGTAGGTGTTTTTGGTCGTTGGTGTATGGATTAGATATAAAGGATATGTAATTTTGTTTTCATGTAAATAAGTCATGAATGATTACTCATATTTTTGTAATTTTATGAGATATTTCATGCTAGTTGCCAAATGATGGTTCCCACATGTGTTAGGTGACTCACATGGGCTGCTAAGAGCTGATCATTGGAGTGTATATACCAATAGTACATACATCTAAAAGCTGTGTATTGTACGAGTACGAATACAGGTGCATACGAGTAGAATTGTTGATGAAACTGAACGAGGATGTAATTGTAAGCATTTTTGTTAAGTAGAAGTATTTTGATAAGTGTATTGAAGTCTTTCAAAAGTGTATAAATACATATTAAAACACTACATGTATATACATTTTAACTGAGTCGTTAAGTCATCGTTAGTCGTTACATGTAAGTGTTGTTTTGAAACCTTTAGGTTAACGATCTTGTTAAATGTTGTTAACCCAATGTTTATAATATCAAATGAGATTTTAAATTATTATATTATCATGATATTATCATGTATGAATATCTCTTAATATGATATATATACATTAAATGTCTTTACAACGATAATCGTTACATATATGTCTCGTTTAAAAATCATTAAGTTAGTAGTCTTGTTTTTACATATGTAGTTCATTGTTAATATACTTTATGATATGTTTTCTTATCATAGTATCATGTTAACTATATATATATCCATATATATGTCATCATATAGTTTTTACAAGTTTTAACGTTCGTGAATCACCGATCAACTTGGGTGGTCAATTGTCTATATGAAACATATTTCAATTAATCAAGTCTTAACAAGTTTGATTGCTTAACATGTTGGAAACATTTAATCATGTAAATATCAATCTCAATTAATATATATAAACATGGAAAAGTTCGGGTCACTACAGTACCTACCCGTTAAATAAATTTCGTCCCGAAATTTTAAGCTGTTGAAGGTGTTGACGAATCTTCTGGAAATAGATGCGGGTATTTCTTCTTCATCTGATCTTCACGCTCCCAGGTGAACTCGGGTCCTCTACGAGCATTCCATCGAACCTTAACAATTGGTATCTTGTTTTGCTTAAGTCTTTTAACCTCACGATCCATTATTTCGACGGGTTCTTCGATGAATTGAAGTTTTTCGTTGATTTGGATTTCATCTAACGGAATAGTGAGATCTTCTTTAGCAAAATATTTCTTTAAATTCGAGACGTGGAAAGTGTTATGTACAGCCGCGAGTTGTTGAGGTAACTCTAGTCGGTAAGCTACTGGTCCGACACGATCAATAATCTTGAATGGTCCAATATACCTTGGATTTAATTTCCCTCGTTTACCAAATCGAACAACGCCTTTCCAAGGTGCAACTTTAAGCATGACCATCTCTCCAATTTCAAATTCTATATCTTTTCTTTTAATGTCAGCGTAGCTCTTTTGTCGACTTTGGGCGGTTTTCAACCGTTGTTGAATTTGGATGATCTTCTCGGTAGTTTCTTGTATAATCTCCGGACCCGTAATCTGTCTATCCCCCACTTCACTCCAACAAATCGGAGACCTGCACTTTCTACCATAAAGTGCTTCAAACGGCGCCATCTCAATGCTTGAATGGTAGCTGTTGTTGTAGGAAAATTCTGCTAACGGTAGATGTCGATCCCAACTGTGTCTGAAATCAATAACACATGCTCGTAGCATGTATTCAAGCGTTTGTATCATCCTTTCGCTCTGCCCATCAGTTTGTGGATGATAGGCAGTACTCATGTCTAGACGAGTTCCTAATGCTTGCTGTAATGTCTGCCAGAATCTTGAAATAAATCTGCCATCCCTATCAGAGATAATAGAGATTGGTATTCCATGTCTGGAGATGACTTCCTTCAAATACAGTCGTGCTAACTTCTCCATCTTGTCATCTTCTCTTATTGGTAGGAAGTGTGCTGATTTGGTGAGACGATCAACTATTACCCAAATAGTATCAAAACCACTTGCAGTCCTTGGCAATTTAGTGATGAAATCCATGGTAATGTTTTCCCATTTCCATTCCGGGATTTCGGGTTGTTGAAGTAGACCTGATGGTTTCTGATGCTCAGCTTTGACCTTAGAACACGTCAAACATTCTCCTACGTATTTAGCAACATCGGCTTTCATACCCGGCCACCAAAAATGTTTCTTGAGATCCTTGTACATCTTCCCCGTTCCAGGATGTATTGAGTATCTGGTTTTATGAGCTTCTCTAAGTACCATTCCTCTCATATCTCCAAATTTTGGTACCCAAATCCTTTCAGCCCTATACTGGGTTCCGTCTTCCCGAATATTAAGATGCTTCTCCGATCCTTTGGGTATTTCATCCTTTAAATTTCCCTCTTTTAAAACTCCTTGTTGCGCCTCCTTTATTTGAGTAGTAAGGTTATTATGAATCATTATATTCATAGATTTTACTCGAATGGGTTCTCTGTCCTTCCTGCTCAAGGCATCGGCTACCACATTTGCCTTCCCCGGGTGGTAACGAATCTCAAAGTCGTAATCATTCAATAATTCAATCCACCTACGCTGCCTCATATTCAGTTGTTTCTGATTAAATATGTGTTGAAGACTTTTGTGGTCGGTATATATAATACTTTTGACCCCATATAAGTAGTGCCTCCAAGTCTTTAATGCAAAAACAACCGCGCCTAATTCCAAATCATGCGTCGTATAATTTTGTTCGTGAATCTTCAATTGTCTAGACGCATAAGCAATCACCTTCGTTCGTTGCATTAATACACAACCGAGACCTTGCTTTGATGCATCACAATAAATCACAAAATCATCATTCCCTTCAGGCAATGACAATATAGGTGCCGTAGTTAGCTTTTTCTTCAATAACTGAAACGCTTTCTCTTGTTCATCATTCCATTCAAATTTCTTCCCTTTATGCGTTAATGCAGTCAAGGGTTTTGCTATTCTGGAAAAGTCTTGGATGAACCTTCTGTAGTAACCAGCTAGTCCTAAAAACTGGCGTATGTGTTTCGGAGTTTTCGGGGTTTCCCACTTTTCAACAGTTTCTATCTTTGCCGGATCCACCTTAATACCTTCTTTGTTCACTATGTGACCGAGGAATTGAACTTCTTCCAACCAAAATGCACACTTTGAAAACTTAGCGTACAATTCTTCCTTCCTCAATACTTCTAACACCTTTCTCAAATGTTCACCGTGTTCTTGGTCATTCTTTGAGTAAATAAGTATGTCATCAATGAAAACAATGACAAACTTGTCAAGGTATGGTCCACACACTCGGTTCATAAGGTCCATGAACACAGCTGGTGCATTAGTTAAACCAAACGGCATGACCATAAACTCGTAATGACCGTAACGTGTTCTGAAAGCAGTCTTTGGAATATCATCTTCTTTCACCCGCATTTGATGATACCCGGAACGTAAGTCAATCTTTGAATAAACAGACGAGCCTTGTAGTTGATCAAATAAGTCGTCGATTCTCGGTAGTGGGTAGCGGTTCTTGATGGTAAGTTTGTTCAACTCTCGGTAGTCGATACACAACCTGAATGTACCATCTTTCTTCTTGACAAACAAAACAGGAGCTCCCCACGGTGATGTGCTTGGTCGAATGAAACCACGCTCTAAAAGTTCTTGTAATTGGCTTTGCAGTTCTTTCATCTCGCTGGGTGCGAGTCTGTAAGGAGCACGAGCTATTGGTGCAGCTCCTGGTACAAGATCTATTTGAAATTCAACGGATCGATGTGGGGGTAATCCCGGTAATTCTTTCGGAAATACATCGGGAAATTCTTTTGCAATGGGAACATCATTGATGCTCTTTTCTTCAGTTTGTACTTTCTCGACGTGTGCTAGAACAGCATAGCAACCTTTTCTTATTAGTTTTTGTGCCTTCAAATTACTAATAAGATGTAGCTTCGTGTTGCCCTTTTCTCCGTACACCATTAAGGGTTTTCCTTTTTCTCGTATAATGCGAATTGCATTTTTGTAACAAACGATCTCCGCTTTCACTTCTTTCAACCAGTCCATACCGATTATCACATCAAAACTCCCTAACTCTACTGGTATCAAATCAATCTTAAATGTTTCGCTAACCAGTTTAATTTCTCGATTTTTACATATATTATCTGCTGAAATTAATTTACCATTTGCTAATTCGAGTAAAAATTTACTATCCAAAGGCGTCAATGGACAACTTAATTTAGCACAAAAATCTCTACTCATATAGCTTCTATCCGCACCCGAATCAAATAAAACGTAAGCAGATTTATTGTCAATAAGAAACGTACCCGTAACAAGCTCCGGGTCTTCCTGTGCCTCTACCGCATTAATATTGAAAACTCTTCCACGGCCTTGTCCATTCGTGTTCTCCTGGTTCGGGCAATTTCTAATAATGTGGCATGGTTTTCCACATTTATAACAAACTACATTGGCATAACTTGCTCCGACACTACTTGCTCCGCCATTACTCGTTCCGACACCATTTGTTCCTTTCGTTCTATTAATCCCTGGTCCGTAGACCTCACACTTCGCCGCGCTATGACCATTTCTTTTACACTTGTTGCAAAATTTGGTGCAGAACCCCGAGTGATTCTTTTCACACCTTTGGCATAGCTGCTTCTGATTGTTGTTGTTGTTGCGGTTATTATTGTTGTTGGGATGATTGTTGTAGTTGCTGTTGTTGTTGTTGTTGTTAGGCCGTTTGTTGTAGTTGCGATTGATGTTGCGATTGTTGGGATAATTGTTGCGATTATTGTTGTAATTGCTGTTGTTGTTGTATTGGTGATTCTTATCACCGTTTTCCTCCCACTTTCTTTTGACTTGCTTTACATTGGCCTCTTCAGCAGTCTGTTCTTTAATTCTTTCTTCAATCTGGTTCACTAGTTTGTGAGCCATTCTACATGCCTGTTGTATGGAGGCGGGCTCGTGTGAACTTATATCTTCTTGGATTCTTTCCGGTAATCCTTTCACAAATGCGTCGATCTTCTCTTCCTCATCTTCGAATGCTCCCGGACACAATAGGCACAATTCTGTGAATCGTCTTTCATACGTGGTAATATCAAATCCTTGGGTTCGTAACCCTCTAAGTTCTGTCTTGAGCTTATTGACCTCGGTTCTGGGACGGTACTTCTCGTTCATCAAGTGCTTGAATGCTGACCACGGTAGTGCGTACGCATCATCTTGTCCCACTTGCTCTAGATAGGTATTCCACCATGTTAACGCAGAACCTGTGAAGGTATGCGTAGCGTACTTCACTTTGTCCTCTTCAGTACATTTACTTATGGCAAACACCGATTCAACCTTCTCGGTCCACCGTTTCAATCCGATCGGTCCTTCGGTTCCATCAAATTCCAAAGGTTTGCAGGCAGTGAATTCTTTGTAGGTGCATCCTACACGATTTCCTGTACTGCTAGATCCAAGGTTATTGTTGGTATGTAGCGCAGCCTGTACTGCGGCTATGTTTGAAGCTAGAAAAGTACGGAATTCCTCTTCATTCATATTCACGGTGTGTCGAGTAGTCGGTGCCATTTCCTTCAAAATAGTTAAATGGAACAAGTTAATCATACAGAATATTAAGAGTAGTTAATAGTATTTTGTAGCATAATATGAACTCATTTATAAAAGCTTTTTCTTCATATTAGCGTTTTATAAGTTTAAATTCGTGTAGTACCTACACGTTAAGTTCATACTTAGTAGCTAATATACAATTCAACTACTACAATTCTATATGAAAAACTGATTATAATAATATTTCGCGTTCAAACTTTTATACAATATTTTACAAACTTACAATACCGCTTATTTTACATAAAGCATGAAATATAGCACACAATAACTTTGATACAAGATAGTTGTGAAGACAATTCTAGCTAGTACACAAGTCGTTCAGCAAAGGCAATAAAGACACGTAATTCATACGTCCAGAAACAAGTCATGCATTCTGGTTTTACTTGGACTACTTCCCATCCTTGGTCTTGTGCAACATAACCGTTATGGCCGTTGATAAGACAGCGTGTTGTAACGTCATCAAAGGGACGAGGGTTACGTAATGTCCAACAGTCCCGTAATAATCTAAAAACCTCATTTCTTACCCCAATTACCGACTCCGTCACTTGTGGAAACGTTTTGTTTAATAGTTGTAGCCCGATGTTCTTGTTCTCACTTTGGTGAGAAGCGAACATTACTAATCCGTAAGCATAACATGCTTCTTTATGCATGTTAGCCGCTTTTTCTAAATCACAAAGTCCAATATTCGGATATATTGAGTCAAAATAATTTCTTAACCCGTTGCGTAAAATAGCATTTGGGTTCCCCGCAATATATGCGTCAAAGTAAACACATCGTAACTTATGGGTTTCCCAATGTGATATCCCCCATCTTTCAAACGAAAGTCTCTTATAAACCAAGACATTCTTGGAACGTTCTTCGAATATCTTACAAACTGATCTCGCCTTAAATAGTTGTGCCGAAGAATTCTGGCCGACTCTAGACAAGATTTCATCAATCATGTCTCCGGGTAGGTCTCTTAAAATATTGGGTTGTCTATCCATTTTGTGTTTTTAAACTGTAAAATAGACAAGAGTTAGATTCATAAAAAAATACTTATTAATACAAGCAATTTTTACATATATCATAAAGCATAAGAATACTATATTACATATATTACACCACACGAATACAACTATCTTATTCTGACTCGCTCGTTTCTTCTTCTTCGGTTTTGGTTCGTTTTGCCAAGTTTCTAGGGATATATGATGTTCCCCTAATACGAGCCGTCGTTGTCCACATTGGTTTAGAAAAACCTGGTGGTTTAGAGGTTCCCGGGTCATTGTTACAACTTAAGGACTTCGGGGGTTGACGATACATATAAAGTTCATCGGGGTTGGAATTAGATTTCTCTATTTTTATGCCCTTTCCCTTATTATTTTCTTTTGCCTTTTTAAATTCAGTTGGGGTAATTTCTATAACATCATCGGAATTCTCGTCGGAATCCGATTCATCGGAGAATTGGTAATCCTCCCAATATTTTGCTTCCTTGACGGAAACACCATTGACCATAATTAACTTTGGTCGGTTGGTGTAACGACCCGGGAATTTCCGATCAAATTTAAACCTTAAACTCTATATGTTTCCGACACGATAAGCAAAAACCTTAATATTGAGTCTAGAAAGTTTGAAATTTGTATTCGGATGATTAGTTACCCTTTGACCAATCCTGACGATTCACGAACATTTATGTGTACATACGGTATATAATTATTAAGTGATAACGTTAACAAGATACTAGATATGTATTATTAGGTTTTGATATAAGATTACTATATATATATATTGGCGAGAGTAAAAGATGATATAATAAATATCTGAAACGGTTTTTGTTAAATTATTAACGAGTCTTTTTAAAAAAAAAAATAAAGGTTTTAACGTTGTCGTCAATATATACCACATAAATATGAAATTTGTTATGTAGAGTGTTATAATATTATCATTATCAATTTTAGTAATAACATTAATATCATTATAATTAGTAGTATTATAAGTATTATTAATATTATTTTCATTTTATTATCATGGTTATTAAAATTATTGAAATTATTTTTATTGTTATTATCATTCTCATCATATTATTAATATTAATTTAAATTGTAATAATAGTAATATCTTATAAATGATATTATAAATATTATCATCAATTATTATCATTTTAAATATAATCATTATTGATATTATTTTAGTATTATTTTGTAAATATTATTACTATCAGAAAATAGTTATTTTTTTTTTACATTTATATTAATATTATTAGTATCTTAAATTTTAATAATTATTAATTATTAATTCATTAATAACTAAAATAATTCATAAAAAGAATCGTGTATATAGAATTAAGATAACAGAGTTTGTTTCATGTCCCTTTCCAACTATAGCTGATTGATAAATTTGTACAGCAATGATTCCATTTTCAAAGCAAAATTTCAAAGTTTGTTAGAAATTGCTATCGCCTTTATTTTGTTTATATTTCTTGTGTACCACAACTTACTGTTATCGAATCAAATTGAGTTATTTAAGGTTCCAAACCAGTTGTTATTTGATAATTTATGACCCATAGAATCTAGTACAAATTACAAATAACATTAACAGCTATTGCTCGATTTAAAATTTATCATAGAAACTCAGAAGGAAAAAAAAAATCGATATCTCTGTTCGTTACCTTTTCCAACATTTTTTTGAAATCAAATGAATTTTCAAATTGTATAAATGCAGCTACATTAGGATTCTCCTACTCAAACTGTCTACGAAATTTGAGGTTCCAAATCTTTCTATCGATCTTGAATTTTAAGAGTCAAAGTTTATAATAAAAAGTCAACTGTTTTGGTAATTAGAGAAATTCGAATTCGTTTGGTTGTTTCAGACCCAATTAACGATTTTAATAGTTTATATGAATGAATTAAAAACGTTTTCGTATTATAAATTTGGTCTAAAACATTGTAGAAATCAAAAAGCATATTTTTTTTTCTTTGTTTTTCTTCCTACCAGCGACGAGTAACAGAGGGGGCTGGGATCCCCTTTAATTTTTTTTTCAAACTAATTAAACATTAATAACTGTATAAATGACGACTCTGGGTCTTAAACCAATTATATAATTCGAGATTTGGATTTGGGTTGAGTTTGAATTGAGTACAAAGATGAAGAAGATGAACACTATGAGTTAGGAGTTAAAAGAAATTGGTTTGGACTTTAAACAAAAAAGTAGAAGTGGTGGAGTGGTGTTGTGTGTTTGTGTGTTAACTAGAGGTCTCGGGTTCGAGCTCGGGCATGGACAGTTTTTTTTTTTGGGAATATCCTTCTTTTGAGGTAGTCTTTATATATTACTATTATTATCATTATCATTATTATTATTATTATTATTATTATTATTATTATTATTATTATTATTATTATTATTATTATTATTATTATTATTTGAAATAAAAAAAAACATCATTTTACTATTATTATTATCAACAAAAGTATTTTATTAAAATTATCATTTTCATTATGATTGCAAGTATTAACATTCTTATTATCAATATTATCATTATTATTATTCTTATTAGTAATATTATTTTTTTTTTATTATTATTAAAACTAACATTTTTATTAAGATTAACATATTAAAAACTATTATACTTATTAAAAACCATTATTATTAATACAACTATATCATTATTATTAATAAGAATTAGATATACAAAAATATACTTAATAAATATTAATAGTTTTTATATAAAAATTATTTAAAATATATAAAATAAATATATTTAATCAGATTAATAATGAAACATATAAATCAGTAAAATATAATTAATAATAAAGTATATAAATTTGTTTGATTTCCATTATATGTGTTAATATATATATAATTGATATAGGTTCATGAATCCGAGGTCAACCTTATAAGTGTTCAGTGATGTCATATGTATTTTTACTACAAAATACATTAGGTGAGTATATAGTCCCACTTTTAAACTCTAAATATTTCGGGATGAGAATACATGTATTTTATGTTTTACGTTATGGACACAAGTAACTGAAAAATATATTCTACGTTGAGTTGTACCACTGGCATACTTCCCTGTAGCTTGGTAACTGTTATTTACAGCGGTATTGTAAACGCGAATCCTGTTGATAGATCTATCGGGCCTGACAACCCCAACCGGACTGGACGACCAGTATTCAACGGTTGCACAGTACTTCGTTTCGTGACTACACTTGGTACAGTGTAGTAAGATTTCATATTAAAGGGAATATGCGACGTGATTAATTGTTAAGTATGGTTACCAAGTGCTCAACCACTTAGAATATTTTTATTAAAATGTTTATATATGAAATCTTGTGTTCCATTGTTATAACGCTGCTAGCATCAAACCTATATATCTCACCAACTTTATGTTGACGTTTTAAAGCATGTTATTCTCAGGTATGAATTAAGTCTTCCGCTGTGCATTAGCTCAAATTAAGGATATTACTTGGAGTCGATCATCGCAATGGGACCAACTGTTGAAGATTTCGTCCGGGAGGATTAGTTCGGGTCTCTACAGTTGGTATCAGAGCGTTGGTCTTAGCGAACCAGGCCTTGCATTAGTGTGTCTAACTGGTAGTTGTTAGGATGCATTAGTGAGTCTGGACTTTGACCGTGCCTGCATGTCAAAAGTTTTGCTTATCATTTCTAGTCGTAAATTATTTGCTTATTATCCTTAGGGAATTGCCTGCTTATCATTCATAAGTCTAGACACGTCTTACTGCATTTAGTGCATCGATAGTGTATAGACAAAATTCATATCTTAGCATATCTGTTACTTTGGACTTTAGTTGACATCTTTTCAAAGATTCTCCGTAATTTACGGGATTTTGGTATTATATATACATATGTAAAGTATGTATAGAAGAATATCAAATCTAACTTCTATAATCTATTTCATACCAAAAATTCATTTTCCGATTATACAAGATGGATTC
Organism: Rutidosis leptorrhynchoides; assembly: GCF_046630445.1. NCBI lineage: Eukaryota > Viridiplantae > Streptophyta > Magnoliopsida > Asterales > Asteraceae > Rutidosis > Rutidosis leptorrhynchoides. Next base: position 103,598,033 of record NC_092333.1, on the reverse strand, counting down.
CGCATCTAGTTCGAATTCCTCAGATTATGACAGCTATGTCGATATGGATTTTCATTCAAGCTCCGAAGGCAGCATTACCGGAATGGATCAACCAATCTCCCATCATCTATTCTGGATGAATTGGGGGTGGGTTCGTAATATACTAAGTCACTGGAGACATGAAGAGGGTGATCCCTTCCATCCACCAAATTGCCCTCTTGGCGATGAACCTGAAGCACTTATCGGCGAACCTGTTCGAGAAACCATTTTCACTCTCATTTCTAGAGTATCTCGTCACGATTATATACTATCCCATATTTCAGATCTTGTTCATTCGCTCACTCCAACCACCAATCATCCCGGTGTACTAGCAGAAGTTAACGAACTTCGCGCTCGCGTGACGGCTTTGGAGAATATGGTGCGAAGGTTACAAACACCAGCAGCAGCACCAGCAGCATAATCCGTACCACCATCATCAACACCGACAGTACCCATATCATCCCTAAACCATAACCGCGCCGTAACTCTCAACATTACAATCTGTACCTCGGATATCAATATCACACGCCTCAATATCACCATCTGTACTTCGAGTATGATTTTCGTTCTACATATCGTTCTACGTCGATTATTTTCGTTTCACATATCGTTTTATCTCATTTATCTTCGTTCGACATGGCAATTATGTAATCTCTAATGCTTTAGAAATTTTGTAATCTACCGTTAACGATAAATCAAATGAGTTTAATATTTTATCGACTCATTAAATCTACAATTACATCTGAAGAAAATATATATGCAAGTATATTTTCATAAAGATGGTAATTAAAAAAATTTCTTTCGTACAAACTGTTAATGATGAAAATATTTTAACGGGTGGGTAGTACCCGAGGAATATTTAGAATTTATATTAATAAGTTACACTGTACATTTTTCGAATCTGATTCAACGATCATTTACTATCCTACTTACAACAACCGATATACGTATCCGTTCACCACAGAATAACCATTTCTATTCAAATTTCATATTTGAATTTTGACCTATCAGAATCCAACAAGTGGCATAACGAAGAAAACATTTGACAAAAATAAAAAGTGTTAGAAACAAACGAATTAATTAATTGGAATTGTGATAGGATTTCACGCTAACTGTTCCGGCTAACTGTTCCCAGCTAACTGATTAACATATAATTTATCGCAATTTACATTCTCGCAATTTTATTTATCGTCATTTAATTTCTGTTATTTACTTTACGCATTTAATTTATCGTCATTTAATTTCTGTTATTTACTTTTACGCACTTTAAATAACGGGACACGTATGCAAGGTTTCTATTTATCATATCGACCCATCTATATATATATTTCGGAACAACCATAGACACTCTATATGTGAAGGTGGGAGTTGGCTATACAGGGTCGGAGTTGATTCCAAAATATATATATACTTTGAGTTGTGATCGACACCGAGACCGGTACACGGGTCACGATACGTATTATTTAATTCGAATATTATATATGAATTATTGAACCATCAGACTGTTGGACTGCTAACTTTGGACAATTAAAATGAATTAAATTAAAATATTGATTATAACATATGAAACTAAATAATTCTTCAAGCTTGCCACTTGATTCCATCTTAAACCTCATTTGTATCTCGACAGTTACAATTACATTCAAATCTTTTCATGATTCTTGAAAACACTTCGATCGAGAAGTTGAACCAGCCGCACCTCGTTTACGGAAGAAAGATTTATGCATATAGTTATACACCTGGAAACTCTCGAAAACTGAGTCAACATTCAACACGAAGCAGTGATAATTCATTTGGTGTTATTATTACCCAAAATAACTTTGTAATCCCTTTCCAAATTAGCCAATTTTATCAAAGCTTCAACAAGTTAACCTCGACTTCTCAGAAAGGTTAGTCTCGATATATACGTTATTCTTGCGCAGTCGCTATCAGAAAACCTTTTATATTCCACCATACTACCATAAGCGTTTAATCATCTAAAAACACAATTCGCTCGAAAACACCTCGGATTGATAACCGACGATTCAGTTATGGCTGCATTAAATGCAGAGGAAACAGTAAACTCATAGATAGCCTAAATAGCCAAAAGTTTGATGATAAAGAAGGGAGTGTTAGGAACGCTCGATAGAAAATTTGGTACTGAAAAACGATTTGAGCTAACCGTGAAGGAAACAAAGAACAAATACAAGGACTGAACCTGTCTTCAAATAATCCAAACGATTCAGTGCCTCCTGAAACCGTTAGTAAGAACCCTACTCGTTATTCTAAACCTTTCCAGATGATATTCTTCATCATCATCAAATTTTAGATACTATAAGATATCTTAATATCTTCCGTTAACATATCCTTCATATTTCTGGAGATATTTTCATAACTATTCTTATCTGAGATCATTCATCTCTCCGTGACATCTGCGTTACAACATAAAAGAAACTGTGTTAGTTTCTAAGTTCTAAAACCTTCGAGTTAAAAATAGGAATGTTCTGAAGTAGTGTTGGGAACTGATGCATGAATTAATATAATATAATGAAACTTGATCAACTTCATTATATTACAGTAAGTCATGTTAAGTTTCTAATGGAATATGACGATTCACAGTACCATCATTATGTGCCATGTTACACGGCTCTTACAATCTATCCAATCTCTAAACATATCAAGAAAATATTCTCTTGATGATTCGGTCTTTTCCAGGATATTCTGGTAATTGGACAAATCAAAAATCGTGCCATTACCAGTTCTCTCTTAGGACATTAACTATATTCATTTCGAATTTCATACCTACGAATTCCGGACCATTACAAAAGATGCTTAGTTGAAAAGGAGGAAAAGAAAAAGAATGAAGCTCCGAAATAGAAATTGGGGTATAAATCGCAGTAAATGGAAGAGAGTATTAACTGTGGATGATAATGATTATAGAAAACAAAAGCAAGGACATCGAAGTATAAGGGAAGATATAAAACCCAATAATCACCCAGAAACTACAAACCGTGTATATCAATACGTATTGCGATGTAAAGACACGGGAGAATAAGAAACATTATAATTCCAAGAAAATCATAAAAGTGAATAGATTCTTCTGGCGGCAAATGAAAAAGAAGAATGAAAGATATGAAGGTTAGAAGTATAATAAGAATCAGGATTGGATGGAACATATTAAGAATGAGTAGAGGAAGAAAGAATAAAAGGTGTGGAGAATAAGGAAAACGAATGGGGTGGATTTATAGCAATATATCCGACAGAGAAATCAGGAACAGATTATTGCATTAATTAAAGAAGATTTTGATTTTCTAAATCGCCGAAGAACCAAATCTTATTACGTAAGATTTTCTTTAAATCCCTTAAATCCCGGAAATCAACAGTAACTACGTCATCGGTTGAAACGAATATATTTATTTACACATTTCGCTCTTTTGTGATAGCTTCACTCGTACGCTTCACATAATCAAATCGTTTTATCCATATCTTTCAATAAGGATGAAAACTCTATTATTACTTCATATTCGTCATGAAAACATTCCTATTGTTATTTATGACAACCTCTACCAAATTTCGGGGACGAAATTTCTTTAACGGGTGGGTACTGTAACGACCCGGGAATTTCCGATCAAATTTAAACCTTAAACTCTATATGTTTCCGACACGATAAGCAAAAACCTTAATATTGAGTCTAGAAAGTTTGAAATTTGTATTCGGATGATTAGTTACCCTTTGACCAATCCTGACGATTCACGAACATTTATGTGTACATACGGTATATAATTATTAAGTGATAACGTTAACAAGATACTAGATATGTATTATTAGGTTTTGATATAAGATTACTATATATATATATTGGCGAGAGTAAAAGATGATATAATAAATATCTGAAACGGTTTTTGTTAAATTATTAACGAGTCTTTTTTAAAAAAAAAAATAAAGGTTTTAACGTTGTCGTCAATATATACCACATAAATATGAAATTTGTTATGTAGAGTGTTATAATATTATCATTATCAATTTTAGTAATAACATTAATATCATTATAATTAGTAGTATTATAAGTATTATTAATATTATTTTCATTTTATTATCATGGTTATTAAAATTATTGAAATTATTTTTATTGTTATTATCATTCTCATCATATTATTAATATTAATTTAAATTGTAATAATAGTAATATCTTATAAATGATATTATAAATATTATCATCAATTATTATCATTTTAAATATAATCATTATTGATATTATTTTAGTATTATTTTGTAAATATTATTACTATCAGAAAATAGTTATTTTTTTTTTACATTTATATTAATATTATTAGTATCTTAAATTTTAATAATTATTAATTATTAATTCATTAATAACTAAAATAATTCATAAAAAGAATCGTGTATATAGAATTAAGATAACAGAGTTTGTTTCATGTCCCTTTCCAACTATAGCTGATTGATAAATTTGTACAGCAATGATTCCATTTTCAAAGCAAAATTTCAAAGTTTGTTAGAAATTGCTATCGCCTTTATTTTGTTTATATTTCTTGTGTACCACAACTTACTGTTATCGAATCAAATTGAGTTATTTAAGGTTCCAAACCAGTTGTTATTTGATAATTTATGACCCATAGAATCTAGTACAAATTACAAATAACATTAACAGCTATTGCTCGATTTAAAATTTATCATAGAAACTCAGAAGGAAAAAAAAAAATCGATATCTCTGTTCGTTACCTTTTCCAACATTTTTTTGAAATCAAATGAATTTTCAAATTGTATAAATGCAGCTACATTAGGATTCTCCTACTCAAACTGTCTACGAAATTTGAGGTTCCAAATCTTTCTATCGATCTTGAATTTTAAGAGTCAAAGTTTATAATAAAAAGTCAACTGTTTTGGTAATTAGAGAAATTCGAATTCGTTTGGTTGTTTCAGACCCAATTAACGATTTTAATAGTTTATATGAATGAATTAAAAACGTTTTCGTATTATAAATTTGGTCTAAAACATTGTAGAAATCAAAAAGCATATTTTTTTTTCTTTGTTTTTCTTCCTACCAGCGACGAGTAACAGAGGGGGCTGGGATCCCCTTTAATTTTTTTTTCAAACTAATTAAACATTAATAACTGTATAAATGACGACTCTGGGTCTTAAACCAATTATATAATTCGAGATTTGGATTTGGGTTGAGTTTGAATTGAGTACAAAGATGAAGAAGATGAACACTATGAGTTAGGAGTTAAAAGAAATTGGTTTGGACTTTAAACAAAAAAGTAGAAGTGGTGGAGTGGTGTTGTGTGTTTGTGTGTTAACTAGAGGTCTCGGGTTCGAGCTCGGGCATGGACAGTTTTTTTTTTTTGGGAATATCCTTCTTTTGAGGTAGTCTTTATATATTACTATTATTATCATTATCATTATTATTATTATTATTATTATTATTATTATTATTATTATTATTATTATTATTATTATTATTATTATTATTATTATTATTATTATTATTATTATTATTATTATTATTATTTGAAATAAAAAAAAACATCATTTTACTATTATTATTATCAACAAAAGTATTTTATTAAAATTATCATTTTCATTATGATTGCAAGTATTAACATTCTTATTATCAATATTATCATTATTATTATTCTTATTAGTAATATTATTTTTTTTTTTATTATTATTAAAACTAACATTTTTATTAAGATTAACATATTAAAAACTATTATACTTATTAAAAACCATTATTATTAATACAACTATATCATTATTATTAATAAGAATTAGATATACAAAAATATACTTAATAAATATTAATAGTTTTTATATAAAAATTATTTAAAATATATAAAATAAATATATTTAATCAGATTAATAATGAAACATATAAATCAGTAAAATATAATTAATAATAAAGTATATAAATTTGTTTGATTTCCATTATATGTGTTAATATATATATAATTGATATAGGTTCATGAATCCGAGGTCAACCTTATAAGTGTTCAGTGATGTCATATGTATTTTTACTACAAAATACATTAGGTGAGTATATAGTCCCACTTTTAAACTCTAAATATTTCGGGATTAGAATACATGTATTTTATGTTTTACGTTATGGACACAAGTAACTGAAAAATATATTCTACGTTGAGTTGTACCACTGGCATACTTCCCTGTAGCTTGGTAACTGTTATTTACAGCGGTATTGTAAACGCGAATCCTGTTGATAGATCTATCGGGCCTGACAACCCCAACCGGACTGGACGACCAGTATTCAACGGTTGCACAGTACTTCGTTTCGTGACTACACTTGGTACAGTGTAGTAAGATTTCATATTAAAGGGAATATGCGACGTGATTAATTGTTAAGTATGGTTACCAAGTGCTCAACCACTTAGAATATTTTTATTAAAATGTTTATATATGAAATCTTGTGTTCCATTGTTATAACGCTGCTAGCATCAAACCTATATATCTCACCAACTTTATGTTGACGTTTTAAAGCATGTTATTCTCAGGTATGAATTAAGTCTTCCGCTGTGCATTAGCTCAAATTAAGGATATTACTTGGAGTCGATCATCGCAATGGGACCAACTGTTGAAGATTTCGTCCGGGAGGATTAGTTCGGGTCTCTACAGTTGGTTGAGGATTTTCTTTTACTTAACCGTTTTATTATTTCCCCCACCGGTTCTATTTCTTCATCCGGTTCCGATTCTTCTTCCAGTTCCGATTCTTCTTCCGGTTCCTCTTCGGGAACTTGTGAATCAGTCCACAAATCATTCCAATTTACATTTGACTCTTCATTATTATTAGGTGAGTCAATGGGACTTGTTCTAGAGGTAGACATCTATCACATAATATCAAACACGTTAAGAGATTAATATATCACATAATATTCATATGTTAAAAATATATAGTTTCCAACAAAAATGTTAAGCAATCATTTTTAAAGAAAACACGGTCGAAGTCCAGACTCACTAATGCATCCTAACAAACTCGATAAGACACATTAATGTAAATTTTCTGGTTCTCTAAGACCAACGCTCGGATACCAACTGAAATGTCCCGTTCTTATTGATTAAAAACGTTCCATATTAATTGATTTCGTTGCGAGGTTTTGACCTCTATATGAGACGTTTTTCAAAGACTGCATTCATTTTTAAAACAAACCATAACCTTTATTTCATAAATAAAGGTTTAAAAAGCTTTACGTAGATTATCAAATAATGATAATCTAAAATATCCTGTTTACACACGACCATTACATAATGGTTTACAATACAAATATGTTACATCGAAATCAGTTTCTTGAATGCAGTTTTTACACAATATCATACAAACATGGACTCCAAATCTTGTCCTTATTTTAGTATGCAACAGCGGAAGCTCTTAATATTCACCTGAGAATAAACATGCTTTAAACGTCAACAAAAATGTTGGTGAGTTATAGGTTTAACCTATATATATCAAATCGTAACAATAGACCACAAGATTTCATATTTCAATACACATCCCATACATAGAGATAAAAATCATTCATATGGTGAACACCTAGTAACCAACAATAACAAGATGCATATATAAGAATATCCCCATCATTCCGGGACATCCTTCGGATATGATATAAATTTTGAAGTACTAAAGCATCCGGTACTTTGGATGGGGTTTGTTAGGCCCAATAGATCTATCTTTAGGATTCGCGTCAATTAGGGTGTCTGTTCCCTAATTCTTAGATTACCAGACTTAATAAAAAGGGGCATATTCGATTTCGATAATTCAACCATAGAATGTAGTTTCACGTACTTGTGTCTATTTTGTAAATCATTTATAAAACCTGCATGCATTCTCATCCCAAAAATATTAGATTTTAAAAGTGGGACTATAACTCACTTTCACAGATTTTTACTTCGTCGGGAAGTAAGACTTGGCCACTGTTGATTCACGAACCTATAACAATATATACATATATATTAAAGTATGTTCAAAATATATTTACAACACTTTTAATATATTTTGATGTTTTAAGTTTATTAAGTCAGCTGTCCTCGTTAGTAACCTATAACTAGTTGTCCACAGTTAGATGTACAGAAATAAATCGATAAATATTATCTTGAATCAATCCACGACCCAGTGTATACGTATCTCAGTATTGATCACAACTCAAACTATATATATTTTGGAATCAACCTCAACCCTGTATAGCTAACTCCAACATTCACATATAGAGTGTCTATGGTTGTTCCGAAATATATATAGATGTGTCGACATGATAGGTCGAAACATTGTATATGTGTCTATGGTATCTCAAGATTACATAATATACAATACAAGTTGATTAAGTTATGGTTGGAATAGATTTGTTACCAATTTTCACGTAGCTAAAATGAGAAAAATTATCCAATCTTGTTTTACCCATAACTTCTTCATTTTAAATCCGTTTTGAGTGAATCAAATTGCTATGGTTTCATATTGAACTCTATTTTATGAATCTAAACAGAAAAAGTATAGGTTTATAGTCGGAAAGATAAGTTACAAGTCATTTTTGTAAAGGTAGTCATTTCAGTCGAAAGAACGACGTCTAGATGACCATTTTAGAAAACATACTTCCACTTTGAGTTTAACCATAATTTTTGGATATAGTTTCATGTTCATAATAAAAATCATTTTCTCAGAATAACAACTTTTAAATCAAAGTTTATCATAGTTTTTAATTAACTAACCCAAAACAGCCCGCGGTGTTACTACGACGGCGTAAATCCGGTTTTATGGTGTTTTTCGTGTTTCCAGGTTTTAAATCATTAAGTTAGCATATCATATAGATATATAACATGTGTTTAGTTGATTTTAAAAGTCAAGTTAGAAGGATTAACTTTTGTTTGCGAACAAGTTTAGAATTAACTAAACTATGTTCTAGTGATTACAAGTTTAAACCTTCGAATAAGATAGCTTTATATGTATGAATCGAATGATGTTATGAACATCATTACTACCTTAATTTCCTTGGATAAACCTACTGGAAAAGAGAAAAATGAATCTAGCTTCAATGGATCCTTGGATGGCTCGAAGTTCTTGAAGCAGAATCATGACACGAAAACAAGTTCAAGTAAGATCATCACTTGAAATAAGATTGTTATAGTTATAGAAATTGAACCAAAGTTTGAATATGATTATTACCTTGTATTAGAATGATAACCTACTGTAAGAAACAAAGATTTCTTGAGGTTGGATGATCACCTTACAAGATTGGAAGTGAGCTAGCAAACTTGAAAGTATTCTTGATTTTATGAAACTAGAACTTTTGGAATTTATGAAGAACACTTAGAACTTGAAGATAGAACTTGAGAGAGATCAATTAGATGAAGAAAATTGAAGAATGAAAGTGTTTGTAGGTGTTTTTGGTCGTTGGTGTATGGATTAGATATAAAGGATATGTAATTTTGTTTTCATGTAAATAAGTCATGAATGATTACTCATATTTTTGTAATTTTATGAGATATTTCATGCTAGTTGCCAAATGATGGTTCCCACATGTGTTAGGTGACTCACATGGGCTGCTAAGAGCTGATCATTGGAGTGTATATACCAATAGTACATACATCTAAAAGCTGTGTATTGTACGAGTACGAATACAGGTGCATACGAGTAGAATTGTTGATGAAACTGAACGAGGATGTAATTGTAAGCATTTTTGTTAAGTAGAAGTATTTTGATAAGTGTATTGAAGTCTTTCAAAAGTGTATAAATACATATTAAAACACTACATGTATATACATTTTAACTGAGTCGTTAAGTCATCGTTAGTCGTTACATGTAAGTGTTGTTTTGAAACCTTTAGGTTAACGATCTTGTTAAATGTTGTTAACCCAATGTTTATAATATCAAATGAGATTTTAAATTATTATATTATCATGATATTATCATGTATGAATATCTCTTAATATGATATATATACATTAAATGTCTTTACAACGATAATCGTTACATATATGTCTCGTTTAAAAATCATTAAGTTAGTAGTCTTGTTTTTACATATGTAGTTCATTGTTAATATACTTTATGATATGTTTTCTTATCATAGTATCATGTTAACTATATATATATATCCATATATATGTCATCATATAGTTTTTACAAGTTTTAACGTTCGTGAATCACCGATCAACTTGGGTGGTCAATTGTCTATATGAAACATATTTCAATTAATCAAGTCTTAACAAGTTTGATTGCTTAACATGTTGGAAACATTTAATCATGTAAATATCAATCTCAATTAATATATATAAACATGGAAAAGTTCGGGTCACTACAATAACCCTAGTGCAAGTCTAAGACATGAAGCACAACTCACTTAAGAGTTGCATGAAGTTTGATGAACCAAAGTTACATCAAAGTCTTAGGTTTGACACTTACATGAACTATAAACTTGAAAGTTAACTAACTAATCAAGATCATAAGTAGTAGAACATTGTTCTTAGTTTGATCTTGAAGATCCAAGACTCAAAAGTCTAGATCCAAAGTTATATTTAAAGAAACTTATTTGTGTGTTCTTGAACTTTCAAAGTTAACTTAATTTGTTCAAGAGATATGAGATCAAGACTAACTTGTAGTACTTGACCATATAAACTAACTACATGAAATTAAAGTACATAAATTGAAGAAGTAAACTTAAATAAACAAGAATAAGATTCATGGTTGTTCATACTTTTAAAGATTCAACCAAAGTTGATCTTTAAGTAAAGTAAACTTTAAGTTTACTTCCATGACTTACAAGTATGATTTTATACAACCATGAACTTAAATATTTTGATGCAACATAAGTAGAACATAAACTAGTAAGTTAGTTCTTGTTGTTCTTGTTAGTACAAGATAAAAAGAAGAATTCAAACTAGAAAGCTTGATTCTTGTTAACTAGTAAGTAATCATCAACAAGTATGTAAACAACAAGTAATTAACTACAACAACAACAAGTGATGATGATGATTATGGGTTGTTTGGTCACGGTTTTAACAAGAAAAAGAAGGGAGAAAGAAGCTTGAAAGGAACTCACACTTGAGAGAAAAGTTGAAAGGAAAGTTTGAGAGAAAAGTGTAGTAAGTTGTGAGTGTTTGAATGAGAGAAATCAAGTGAAAGATGTAACACAAAAATGAAACCAAAAACTCCCCTTGTGCACTAGTAGGCCGACGGCCAAATGGGGTCAAGGGGGAGTCAATTGTCTACTAGATTATTACATGTAAAGCCTTAAAAGTGTGGTTACAAGGGGTGTTTGCATGGGGAGGAGAAGTAACAAGATTCCTAACTCATTAAACTAGCTAGTTCATGTTCAAATGATACTTACAAGTAGTAGTAATGGACTAGTTGGTCCATTAAGGTGTAGGGTGGGTTTATAAGCCCATATTCAAGAGTCCATTACACTAATCAAAGCCCAAGTTCACTAATTAACAAATAAAGTCCAACAAAAGCCCAAGTAATTAACCAATAACCTTAGTTAATTAAAATGATTAATAAAACTTAATCATGAATGCAAATAATACTTGAAAATATTATTCGTGAAGTTTCGTGTGTCACAAAGACGTTTCGGGCACTTAAAAGTCAAGTACGGGCAATCATGGTAACATGTAAATGTAATAACATACATTCGTTTAATCACACGTATTAATAATAATAATTATTAATAAAATAACGTTGGAAATTCCAGGGTCGTTACATTATCCACCTGTTAAAGAAAATTTCGTCCCGAAATTTAAGCTGAGGTAGATGGAGGAGTTGGGAAAAGGTGAGGATACTTCCGCATCATTTGATCCTCTCGTTCCCAAGTAAACTCAGGTCCTCGTTTGGCATTCCATCGTACTCGGACGATCGAAATCTTGTTGCGTTTCAAAGTTTTGATCTCACGATCCATAATCTCAGCTGGTTCCTCCACAAAGTGGAGTTTGTCATCAATTGTAAGTTCTTCCAGTGGTATGATAAGTTCAGGTGCAGCAAGACACTTCTTCAAGTTTGACACATGGAAGGTAGGATGAACTGAGCTCAATTGTGCTGGTAGATCCAAACGGTATGCAACGGGTCCAACACGTTCCAAGATTTCAAAAGGACCAATGTATCGTGGGTTTAACTTTCCACGTTTTCCAAAACGAATCACACCTTTCCAAGGTGCAACCTTTAACATTACACGATCACCAACGTTGAATTCAAAGTCTTTACATTTAAGATTGGCATAACTCTTTTGGCGGTCACGGGCAGTCTTAAGTCTAGCTTGAATCTGAGCAATCTTCTCCGTTGTTTCATGGACTACCTCGGGTCCGGTGATTTGCTTTTCGCCTACTTCAGCCCAACAAATAGGAGATCGGCACTTACGGCCATACAATGCTTCAAAAGGTGCAGCATTAATGCTAGAGTGATAACTGTTGTTGTACGAGAATTCGGCGAGTGGTAAATGCCTTTCCCAGGCCTTTCCGAAATCAATGACACATGCACGCAACATGTCCTCCAATGTCTGGATTGTTCGTTCACTTTGCCCGTCAGTCTGGGGATGATAAGCAGTGCTCATGTCGAGACGAGTTCCCATGGCTTCTTGCAAAGAACGCCAAAATCTAGAAGCAAAACGGGGATCGCGATCTGAGATGATCGATAAAGGTACACCATGACGAGATACAACCTCTTTGATGTATAACTGAGCAAGTCTTTCCATTGTATCAGTTTCCTTCATCGCTAGAAAGTGTGCAGATTTGGTAAGGCGGTCAACAATAACCCAAATAGTATCGTATCCGCCCACCGTCTTTGGTAGCTTGGTGATGAAATCCATTGTTATCCGTTCCCACTTCCATTGTGGGATTTCTGGTTATTGAAGTAAACCAGAAGGTCTCTGATGCTCGGCTTTAACCTTCGAGCAAGTCAAACACTTACCAACATAAGTCGCAACGTCCTTCTTAAGATTCGGCCACCAATACTGTTCTTTAAGGTCGTGGTACATTTTGCCTGCTCCAGGGTGAATCGAATATCTCGATTTATGTGCTTCATCAAGTATGAGGTTCCGTAGTGAAAAGAACCCGTCCTAATCCACCTGGACGAAGTCATCAACATTTGGTCCCAATGTGATGATCGGCTCCAAGTAATGTCCTTATATTGAGCAAATGCACAGCGGAAGACTTAATTCGTACCTGAGAATAAATATGCTTTAAAGTGTCAACCAAAAGGTTGGTGAGTTCATAGGTTTATCATAACAATCATTTCAATATGTTAATAGACCACAAGATTTCATAATCATAAACATAATACACTCGCAAGTGTATGTAAAGCATTCTAAGTAGTTGAGCACTTGGTAACCATACTTAACATTTAATCAACGTCGCATATTCCCTTTATTATGAAATCTCACTACACCGTACCAAGTGTAGTCACCAAAACGAAGTAATGTGCAACCATTGAATACTGGTCGTCCAGTCCGGTTGGGGTTGTCAGGCCCGATAGATCTATCAACAGGATTCACGTTTACAATACCCATGTAAATAGTAGTTACCAAGCTACAGGGAAATATTCCAGTGGTACAACTCAATGTAGAATATATTTTTAAGTACTTGTGTCTATTTTGTAAACATTTATAAAAGCAGCGCATGTATTCTCAGCCCAAAAATATATATTGCAAAAGCAATTAAAAAGGGAGCAAATGAAACTCACTTTTGCCTTGAAGGTATTTAATTCGACTTGGTCTCCAATAGATATCACGAACCTAACCATATATATAATATATCAACATATTTTCTTTTTAAGTAATCGTTACATATATATATACTTTTAATACTTTTAATACTTTTAATATTTTCTTAGTCCGTGGTTAGCAGTCCGATGTTAGTGGTCCACAATTAGTTGCTTAAATAAAATAAATAAAGACCCCATCGTATTCGTATTGATCAGAATTAATCTCGACCCATGGTGCCATGTTGTCAAATGACGTGTTGCGTACATAAAGTACCGTGTTGTCAAATGACGTGTTGCGTACAATCATGAGGTCTTATGATTAATCTTCTCGTGTTGTTTACGGGTGGTCCTGAAATATATAAAATCAAATCATAAGTAATTATATATAAAATATCATATTAATTACAAAAGATATGATTAATTTACTTTTTCTCCAAATATTTTCGTAGCTAAACTAGCTTCGGATACCCAATCTTGTTTTAGTCGTAGTTTCTTCATTACAACTCCGTTTTTGTTGGTTCAACTTGCCACTTCCTTGGATCGAGTCAAATTTTAAGAATATGAACTGAAAATACCTTAGTTTGTATTTGAAATCATAGGTTATAGGTCAAACTTTGGTGAAACTTATGAAAGTGATCATTTTCCATCATAAAAACAACATTTAATGATCATTTTTCTAAAAATACTTACACTTTGAGTTAAACCATGAAATTTTTATGTGTTAACATATTTATAAGAAATATCATGTTTCCAGAACATGAACTTCCAATTCGAAGTTCAAGATAGTTTTTAATTATCCAACCTAAAACAACCCCCGGTTGCACTCCGACGACGTAGATTCAGTTTTTAAGATGTTCTTTGTAAAACCAAGTTATATCTTGTTAGGTTAGCATATCATTATGATATATTACAGGCCTTGAAGTGTTTTAAAAGTCAAGTTAGAAGGATCTATTTAGTTTGCGAACAAGTTTGAAATCATTCAAACTATGTTCTTGTTGTTAAAATTTTATACCACAAAATAAGATAGCTATATGAATATGAATTGAATAAGATTATGAACAAGGTTACTACCTTAAGTTACTTGGACAAAGTTACTGCAAAAGATAAGAAATAATCTTGGAATCAAAGAGTGGTGGAGTTAGATCAAAAGGTTGGAAGTAAACTTCTTCAAATGGGTGGTTATTTTGATATGTTCTTGAAAGAGTTTTCTTATGGTGTTTAAGGCTTGTAATTGAAGCTAAATGATGGGAAAAATGCTTGGAGATGATCAAGTATGAAGTTAGGAGTATTTTGAGAGAGAAATGAGGGTGTAGGTATGAGAAAATGGAGTGAAGAAATGGTGTTCATTTATAAAAACGTTTTTAGTTTATAAAGAAATAAAAGGATTCCTAATTTTGTTTTCTTACTAATAATTCATACTACTTGACAAATCCTAGTTACCTCATATCTAGGGCAGTAATAATGTTGATTAGGATCTTGATTTGATGTGTATATACCAATAGTAAATACATATAGAAGCTGGGTATGATACGGGTACATATACCCTAGATATACGTATAGAAATCTTGAGGAAACGGAACGAGAATTCAAATATAGCTATCTTTTGTGAATATACTTATATTGTTTTATGTATGTAAGTCCTTAAAAAGTGATTAAATACATTATATATACGATACATGTATAAGCATTATAGATTATAAGTATATATATCAAAGAATGTTACGTATAGTTATCGTTTTGAAAACTTAAGTTAGTAGTTTCAAAATATACTTATAACTCATTGTCATTAGTACACAATGAGATGTTAAACCATCCTTAGATCATGTTAAATATATATAAATACATATATATACACAAACGTATAATTATCATATGTTATATAGTTCGTGATATCATCGGTCATATTGGACGGTCAAACGTTGTGTAAAACTCTTTTCAAAAACACAAGTCTCAACAATTTGGATTGCTTATCATGTTGGTGTGGTTTAATTTATGTAAATATTAATCTGATAAGTATAATTTGGTCAGAAAATTCCAGGTCATTACACGTAGATCTCCATAATAAGGTACCCAAATTCTTCCAGCATAACATCGGAGTCCAGACTCCCTAACCTCGAATCGAGAGACAAGTATGTTCAAATGTTCATGGGATATGTTCTCCTCCTTGAGAGCCTCATCTTGGGCTACTCTGATCTGGCTGTTGAGGTTCGAATGGATGGTGATGTTCAGAGCCCTAACACGAAGAGGTGCCGTCCTCTCCTTTCGGCTTAAACCGTCAGCTACAACATTGGCCTTGCCAGGGTGATAACGGAGTTCACAATCGTAGTCGTTGAGCGTCTCGATCCATCGACGCTGTCTCATATTCAGTTGCTTCTGATCAAAGATGTGCTGGAGACTCTTGTGATCGGTGAAGATAGTGCTCTTAGTCCCATACAAATAATGTCTCCACAATTTGAGTGCACAGACAACGGCTCCAAGTTCAAAATCATGTGTAGTGTAGTTCCGCTCGTGAAACTTCAATTGTCGGGAGGCATAGGCAATAACTTTTGATCGTTGCATCAGTACACAACCAAAACCACTCTTCGATGCATCACAATAAACAACAAAGTCGTCACTGCCTTCAGGAAGTGATAGGATAGGTGCGGTGGTCAACTTCTTCTTCAAGGTTTGAAATGCTGATTCGTGTGCGGGTTCCCAAATGAACTTCTTGCCCTTGTGAGTCAGTGCGGTCAACGGACGCGCAATCAGAGAAAATCCTTCGATGAATCTTCGGTAATAACCGGCGAGACCTAGGAACTGGCGAATATGCGTCGGAGTAGTGGGGGTCTCCCACTTGCTGATGGCTTCAATCTTGGCGGGATCAACTTTGATACCCTGGTCGCTTACAACATGACCCAAAAATTGTACTTCCTTCAACCAAAATTCACACTTGGAGAATTTGGCGTAAAGTTGCTCTTGTCTTAAGAGTTCAAGCACTAATCGGAGGTGTTGCTCATGTTCTTCTTCGCTCTTAGAGTAGAAGAGGATATCATCTATGAAGACGATAACAAACTTGTCCAAGTAAGGCTTGCAGACACGATTCATGAGGTCCATGAACACGGCAGGTGCATTTGTCAAACCGAATGGCATCACGAGAAACTCATAATGACCATAACGGGTCCTGAATGCAGTTTTCATCACGTCACTTTCCTTCACCCTCAGCTGGTGATATCCGGATCGCAAATCGATCTTTGAATAAATGCTCGATCCTTGTAGTTGATCAAAAAGATCGTCAATTCGTGGAAGAGGATACCGATTCTTGATTGTCAATTTGTTGAGCTCACGGTAGTCGATACACATACGAAAGGATCCATCCTTCTTCTTCACAAACAACACAGGTGCGTCCCAAGGCGAGAAGCTTGGTTGGATAAATCCTCGGTCTAATAGCTCTTGTAGTTGACTCTGTAATTCTTGCATCTCGGAAGGTGCGCGAGCTACAGGTGCAGCTCCTGGCACTAAATCAATCTGAAACTCTACTGCTCTCTGCGGCGGCAATCCAGGTAATTCCTCTGGGAAGACATCGGAAAATTCGTTCACAATTCGAACATCGTTCAAGCTCTTCACCTCAGTTTCTACCGCTTTCACATGTGCTAGGACAGCAAAGCGTCCCTTCTTCATAATCTTTTGCGCTTTCACGCAACTAATGAGGTTCAACTTCGAGGTACATCTCTCTCCATAGATAACCAGTGGTTCGCTATCTCCTTGTGGTATGCGAAGTGCTTTATCTCCACAGATTATATCGGCCTTTATCTTGCTCAACCAATCCATACCGACGATCACGTCAAAACTTCCCAGTTTGATAGGTATCAAATCAATTTCGAAATCTGCACCAGCTATGTTGATAATAGCTCCACGACTAATATGGTTAACCTTTTCAAGTTTTCCATTGGCGACCTCGACAAGCATAATTTCTTTTAACGGGACTAATGACCAATTAATATTATCGCAAAAATGTCTACATACATAACTTCTATCCGCACCAGTATCAAACAAGACAGAAGCTAAAAGATTGTTGATTTTGAATATACCTGTCACCAAGTCGGGGTTATCGCGTGCATCCCTTGCATTAACATTAAAAGCTCTACCACAGGGTGGCCCGCCATCTTTTCGCTTGTTGGGGCATGCATTTCTGAAATGACCCGTCTGCCCGCATTCGTAGCTCTTCTTCAGCCCATTGGTGTTCGACTTCCCATTCAAAGTGGTGACCTTGCAGTCTTTTCCGATATGCCCAGCCCGTTGGCATTTCTCACAAACAACATTGCAATACCCAGTGTGGTGTTTGTAGCACCGTTTGCATTGTGGTAAGGTTCCTTTGTAGTTCGGGTTGGTGTTGGTGTTGTTGTTGGGATTAGGGTTTCTACCATTGTTGTGCCTCTTGGCGGGGGTCTGATCGTAGTTTCTCCCCCTGTTATTGTTGTTGTTGTTGTTGTTGTTGTGGTTGTTATCCCATTTCCTCTTTTCGCTACTACCAGCTTCAAACTTAGCCTTCTCCGGCTAGTCAAGGATGATTTGATTCAGGAGAGTATGCGCCATGTGCATTGCTTCGGGGACATTCGGTGGCTTGGATGAGGTGACATTACCCTTGATGGACTTAGGAAGTCCCGAGAAGTATTTCTCCATGCGCTTGAATTTGGGGGTGACCATGGTCGGACACATTAATGCTAACTCCAAAAACCTACGATTGTAACTGTTAAGGTCGTTCCCTACGGCCTTCAACTGCATGAATTCAATTTCCATCTTCTGAATTTCGGTTCTCGGACAATACTCATCAATCATAGCCGCCTTGAATTCCTCCCATGGCGTAGCATACGCCTCATCGATACCTTTCGCTTGAGCTAACGTGTTCCACCACGTTAGCGCGCCGTCAGATAGCGTGCAAGATGCAAACTTGGTCATATTTTCCTCCAAACAGTTGCTAACTCGGAATACTGATTCAAGTTTCTCGAACCATCTGGTGAGACCAACTGGTCCCTCGGTGCCGCTGAAGTTATGCGGTTTGCAGCTCTGGAATTCCTTGTATGTACACCCATTTTGAATGGGTGGAATAACCGGTGGTGGTGGCGGTGGAGCTTCGAGATTTCTTTCTGCTAGGGCTGCAGCGACCCGTTCGTTGATCATGTCCTCAATCTGGGCGGCGGTAGGTGTGGATCTTCCGTTAGCCATGGTATTCTAAACAAAAATTTTGACTCAAGTCAAAATCCAGTATGCAAGTAGTAATAATACAGTATATAGTGACCAACATGGAATCAAAACATCACATGTTATTAAATAATGCATCTAGGTACAAATACCACAGAATCATTGTACAGCAATGTAAATAGAACATCGTGCAAGAATTAAATAACGCAAAGTTCCATTCATTAATAATAATAAGTTTCATACATCTGAATAAGTTCGTACAATACATATGAAATACATGAAACTATATCTAGATTACATCATGAAATCTAAATACAAGGTCCTACAGTGAAGGCGGGTGAACTGCTCCTCGAGCCAACTGCTCCTCGAGCTCAGTGACTCGAGCTCGGAGAGTCTCAATCTCCCTCATCAGTTCCTCGTTAGAGGGAGCTGGTGGGGCGGGTGGTGCCGGTGGTGCTGATGTAGATGGTCCGGCTCCGGATGTAGACGGTACGTCCCTAGATGTAAGTGGTCCGTATCTAAATCTAGGTGGTACGGTTCCAGGAATAGTCAATACGTAACGGGGAACCTTACGTATCTGTGGGTCGACAGGGTATGGCACAACTCATTTACGAGCAGTAACCCTACGACGATGGCCAAATGCGTCAGTAAAAGCACGACCTCCATTCACCCCTGGAATGACGGTGCCGTCGAAACGGTACCGCTTCTTCGGCGGGGTGGAGGGTGCCTGAATAGGTCTATCAGCAGGATCCTCATCATCGCTGGAGTCGTCTGATGATGAAGAATCGGCAGATGATGAGTCATCCAAATCGTGTGGTGGTGACACTGGTGGCTGAGCTGGTAATCCAAAGCGTCCGAAGGCGGCCAACATCTGTCTGTGTCTGCCTGGCGGAATCACGACTAAACGTCCGTCGGGAGTGCGTCGGCAAGGCGTGCGCATGTGGTTACGAAACGGCCCTTCCTCGAACTCCGCGGGGATCTCAATACCACCAATGCGGGGCTGTGACCTCGAGGGTCCGGGAGCAGACACTGGGGCAGGTGCACTAGTACCAGCTCCGGAAGTAGAAGCGCCGGGATCACTAGTGGGTGTCGGGGCCGGTGTATCGGCAGTAGCAGCAGCAGGTGTAGCAGTAGGTAGGGCGACGGGGTCTGAGTCTGTACTGCCTGAAATGCTAGTAGGTGGAACATCCGACATCTGAACAAGGAAAAATAAATTTTCCATGTCAGTATGTCATAAAGCAAGCAAATAATAGGCCAACAGTTTAAATCATGTATAACGGTAACTAGCATGGCAATAACAGTAATTCGTATGAAAGTAGCATGCAATCGAAAGCAAGTAGCATCATGCAGTAGTGAAATCATGTAGTAGCATACGGCATATAGCGGAAAAGTAAGCAGTAGCATGCAGTAAATTCAGCGAAAACAAGTAAACTAGCAAGTTGTAGATTAGTCCTATTAGTGAATCCTACTCGGGTCGGTCTTAGACTCACTAATGCAACCTAATTCCCTATAACCAATGCTCTGATACCAAATGTGATGCCCTGTACAAAACCATCGTGTACGAATCATCAACAACAGGATCATTACAAGGTTAAGTACTATATGCTGTAATTAAAGAAGTTGCATTCACGATAAAAAGGTGATGTCATAACCGACATCAAATGTTTTACATTTCAAAAGCATGCTTCACTAAGTAGAAGCAAATAATAAGTGTATGTGACCACAATGGTCGTTACAAGTCATAGTTCAAAAGTACAAATGTTTAAATGCAAAGTAAAGTAGTTCATGCGTGGACAACTCTAAGCAGCGGGTTCTACAGCACGACTAGTACACATCGGAAGCAACCTCAAGCACCTGAGAAATACATGCTTAAAAACGTCAACACAAAGGTTGGTGAGCTATAGTTTAAGTATAACAGTATGGAAGGTAGGCCACGAGATTTCAGTGCTACAAAGAGCGTTTCAAAACAATATGATAAAGTATATGTTAACCGTGGGCACTTGGTAACTAACTTAACGTTTATACCCCCTGAAAGTACACTTGGCAAGTGCGTATGTTTACG
Organism: Rutidosis leptorrhynchoides; assembly: GCF_046630445.1. NCBI lineage: Eukaryota > Viridiplantae > Streptophyta > Magnoliopsida > Asterales > Asteraceae > Rutidosis > Rutidosis leptorrhynchoides. The sequence continues at coordinate 103,577,091 of NC_092333.1, read as the reverse complement.
AAGTATTAAACACTCATTAAATGCTAGCGCTACTAGCCCTAGTGTGGATGTCAAACACTATGGATCCATATCTAAGATTCGCATTCACGGTTCAAAAATCAATGATTAAACGTTACCGAGCTAAAGGGAATGTTTATGCCGTTGTATAACCCACACATATATAAGTTTAAGTACTCGTGCCTAGTATGTAAAACATAAAATCTGCATGTATTCTCAGTTCCCAAAATAAGTTAAAGTAAAAAGGGAATGCTATAACTCACAATGATATGTAGCGGTAAAGTCGGTTCGGAAAAGGTATGCAAGTAATTGGTCCGAAGGTCCTCAACCTAAGGCAAATAATACTAAGTCAGTAAATCGTCTTAATAGATTTAAAAGTATGTATTTAAGGTCTTAAGGGTCATCATCATTCATCATTAAACAAAAGGCGTAAAGTAGGTTTCGTTTATGAAAGTAGTTTAAAACAAAGTCTGACTTCAGTCAGTCACCACGGCCTCTACCCTTACTGAATTAAGGTGAGACCAGTGGCCATGGCTCCGTCTATGAGTCTCTTAAGTGTGGTAAAATTTACAGAAGAAAACTCTTCTTGGTTTGACCGTGGCGACGGTCTAAGTACGAGTAGGTCAGAAATTTCTGCACAACGTTAAAGGACATAGTAACGATCGGAGGGCCATAAATCCTAAACCGTAACTCGGATTAAGACGAGTCCTATATGAAAAGTTATATACTCGAAAAGTTATATCTAAAAATCAAGGTTAGAACAGCCCAAGTCTACTGGTCTGTTACAGAAACATCAGATCAGTAGCTTTTGGACAGAAACAGTGAGTTTAAAAGGGTTCCGGTGGTCTTGGTGCTTGATGTTCATCATGGTTCTCATCCTTGATGCATATTGTGACGACCCAGAAATTTTCAACCAAATTTAAACTTAATCTTTTAATATCTTTGACACGATAATCAAAGTCTGTAATGTTGAGTCTCAAAGTTTCTGAACTGTTTACATGGATTCAATTAATCTTTGACTATTCCCGACGATTCACGAACAACTCTTTGTAAATAAATATGTATATATATATATATATATTATAACTTGAACATGATAACAAAATATTAGGTACAATTTAGTTGTTGAATTATATAAATTTTGATATAATGAAACATGTTACGTAATATGTATATAAATTCTGTACATAACTATTTATGAATATTGAAATATAAATTTATAATAATTCCTTATATGTAAATAATTATGTATTAATAATAATAAATTGTTATTATTATCATTATTAACATTTTTATTGTTATTTAATATTATTACTATTATTATTATAATTAAAATTATTAACTATTAATATTAAATATAATATATAAACAAGATAGTTATATGAATTAAATTGTTAGACATCAATGTGAGTTACTTCTCATGTCTTCCTAAAAATCTATCCGTGAATCATGGGGATTAAAATGGATTACACTATTAATGACTTCAAATGCACTAATCTTTCACTATCATTTTTTTACTTTTATTCTTGTTTTGTTTCGCTTTTCTGTTATACTGAACGATCATCTATATATCTTAATTAGTGGTACATATGATATCTTAATATATATATATATATTTATATATATATATATATATATATATATATATATATATATATATATATATATATATATATATATATATTATATATGCTTGTATCAATCATTCATCATCTATCATCTATTATCTTCTCTATGAGACTAACATCTCAATAATCACAACCATCATCTTCCCATCACTGCAACTATCTTAGATCACCCTTTTACTACGACTACAACTATTGTTTTCGGTTCAAACCCAAACCAAGAACACACCATCGATAAACTATAACCTACTACAATAAAATTTCTTTTCTTGTGATGCCTATCGACTCAAAAACTAAACCGAATTCCTTGAGTTGTGTTGTTATGCAAAACCCAGTTAACCCCCACCAAGGTCATCACCAAACCGAAACCTCCATCGATCACCATTTCACCATTTTGTTTAACAACAACAAACCATCACTCTTAAATGAGGCCATCGTCTTTTGCTTGATGATTCATCCTAACACCACCGGCCATCATCAGCATCATTCATACCGAACATGCTGCTGTTAACGAGTAAGATCAACAACAAACCCATCACCATCAAGATACTAATCACGATTGTTGTTGCTGCTTCCATTATGTTTTAACCAAAGTAAAACACCATGCTTTATCACTTAACCACGAACCCACCTATTTTATCTTGTCGACTGCCACCACCATACACAATCTTTGATACCACAATCACCATATTCACCACACCACTCTTAGCCATCGAGTAGACCGTATTGCCACCCGTTTGCCACCTTAATAACCTCTCCATGACTACCACCGATCACCTTGTTCTTCGGTTATCAACCCAACACCCGTTAAGCATGAGTAGTGTTGTTGGATTCGGTTTAATCAACAACATCATCATCAACCATATTCAATCACCATAGGGTAGTATTTATTTTCCTGTTTTCCAGATCGAACCCACATCACCAATCGATATTTTTTTTGAGGCATACTATAGTGAGGGACCATGATGTAGTAAAGATAAATGCCAAGAACTTGATTATGTGAATTAAAAACCTACTCCATGATTGAAAAGTTACAAGTGGGATTAGTTGGCATAGGTGGCCGACATTTTGGGTATAAACAAAAGTGGTTGATAAAGATATGGAAATGGTTGACCAGGTCCAAGAAGAAAAGTGGGTATATATATATATATATATATATATATATATATATATATATATATATATATATATATATATATATATATATATAATATATATATATATATATATATATATATATATATATATATTTTTTTTTTTTTGATAATGATATAATAATGTCGATGGCCACCTGCATATTATTCTGTTCCTGCTGGTCGAGCTGTTTGAGGAAAACAAAGCAGGCCACAAATTGCTTCTATTGGGCCGTGAATTTTGATAACTTGCACTAGACTATTTGATTCATTTTTTTTTTCAATTAACGAAAAACAAAGATGATGGTGATGCAAGTAAGATTATGATTCACGATTGAGATTTGATGATGATTAAGGATGATAACATGATGATTGGTTATAGTAATTATGTATGATGATAGATGAAGATAATATGTCGATGATGATAACGAGTGCAGATGATAATTGTTATGATATTGATGATGTACGATGATGATCTGAGGCAGCTGCTGCTTCGGCTTCCTGTTACAATGAACGTGACGATATGATGAAGATGAAGCAATATTTGAATTAATGATGATCAAGTGATGATGAAGCTACGTTCGATGTTTTTTTTTTTTAAAAACCCTAATCGATTAAAACAGGAAAAGAAACGAACCTGTCATATGTTGCTTGTGGACTGGATTTTTAAATTATTTTGCTGGGCTGTTGATTAGGCTTATATAAGTTAGATAGTTGGGCCGTATCATATTGTGTAGTTGGGCCGTATCAAATTGTGTAGTTGGGCCGAGGATTTAGTTAACTTTTGGGCTCCTTAAAACGGGTTAAATAGCCTGGGTAGCGAATTAAATCAGATAAACAGAATCAGATGAATGGTTAAGGATGTTTGCGAGTAAGCGGGAGGTCGTGCGTTCGAGCCTGGGCCAGGGCGTTTATTTTTTTTAAAGCTTGTTACTTAAGGTAGTTCTTATTTTATTATTACTACTACTATTAATATTATTATTATTATTATTATTATTATTATTATTATTATTATTATTATTATTATTATTATTATTATTATTATTATTATTATTATTAGTAGTATTTTTAGATCACTTGTTATTATAACTAATATCATTATTTTATGATTACTAATACTGAAACTAAAACATTTTAATCTAATACATTAACATTGATAAATTATTTTTTTTAAGTACTCATTTCAATTATGGAAGATAAATATATTTAAGTTAGGATGAACTATTAAACAATATTATTATTATCATTACACATATTATCATTAATAATATGATTAGTATTATCATCATTATCACTATCACTGTTATTATTATTATTTCAAATAAATATTTCAAATATATTAATAGAAAGCTTTTAATATCTAATATGATATTTTTCTAAACATCAATATAGGATAATTATAATACATGACATATCTATTACTTTAAATCTAATATGTATATATATATATATATATATATATATATATATATATATATATATATATATATATATATAGTTATACATATTTTAAGTATCTAAAATATATAAATAAATATAGTTAATAAATTACTAATATAAGAAATATATTAATAATATAAATATATAAACTTGTTTGATTACGATCATATATTTTAATATACATATATGAATGATTTAGGTTCGTGAATCCGAGGCCAACCCTGCATTGTTCAGTATTGTCGTATGAATATTTTTACTACAAAATATCGTAAAGTGAGTTCATTTGATTCCCTTTTACTCTTTACATTTTTGGGACTGAGAATACATGCGCTGTTTTTACAACTGCTTTATTAAATGCTTTTGAAATATATTTTGAACTGCGAATACATGAAATGCTTTTATAAATGTTTGACGAGATAGACACAAGCAAAACATTCCTCGAATTAATTATTATACAGACAGAAGTTCTGCGGATTATTATTGAATTATGTGGACATGATAATTGCCACCATTGAATTATGTGGACATGAATATTGCTACCATTGAATTATGTGGACATGATAATTGCCACCATTGAATTATGTGGACATGATAATTGCCACCAATTGAAGTGAATGTTATATATCGAGAGAATGATTTTATACACAGGTTATGTGTATGTTATTTTTGTGCACGAGATATGTGTACGGTTACTAAGATTTATGAAAGATGATTTCGTACATGAGGAAGGTGTACTGTATTTAAAAGATATCGCATGTACATTACAGGTGGGTATAGGATTTGGGCCCATTTGTACCATGCAGCATTTAAATCTTGTGGTCTATCAAAATGATGAATTTTATTGTTTTATGATAAACTTATGAACTCACCAACCTTTTGGTTGACACTTTAAAGCATGTTTATTCTCAGGTACGAAAGAAATCTTCCGCTGTGCATTTGCTCATATTACATGGAGTCGTTCATGGCATATAGAGGTCAGAACCTCGCAATGGGACCAACTGTTGAAGACTTCGTCCAGATGGATTAGGACGGGTCACTACAGGTGGTATCAGAGCGGTGGTCTTAGCAAACCAGGTCCTGCATTAGTGTGTCTAACTGATAGTTGTTTAGATGCATTAGTGAGTCTGGACTTCGACCGTGTCTGCATGTCAAAAGTTTTGCTTATCGTTTCGTGTCAAAAATTACCTGCTTATCATCCTTAGGAAATTACCTGCTCATTGGTCTTAGTCTAGACACATCTTACTGCATTGACTGCATGATTAGTGTATAGACAAAACTCATAACTTAGCGTATCTGCTAATTCATATCTTAGCGTATCTGTTACTGTAAAACTTTGCCTGAAATATTCTGTAAATCCCTCCGTAATCTACGAAATCCTTTGTTTTATATATATATAGATATTCTATGTAATTAGAATACCATCCGATAGCCAGAACTCATTTCATATCAAAAATCCTTTATTCAATCGTACGAAATGGAACTCATCACTAGTTCAAGTTCCTCATATTCCGATATGGATTTCCACTCGAGCTCTGAAAGAAGTGTAACCGGAATGGGTCAACCAATTAGCCATCATAAATTCTGGATAAATTGAGAATGGGTACGAAGTAAACTTAATTAATAGAGGTGCGAAGAAGTGATCCCTCCCACCAACCATATTGCCCTATTGGCAAGGAACCTGAAACACTTACCGGCAAACCTGTTCGAACCACCATTTTCACTCTTATTTTTCGGATAACTCTCAACAATTACGTAATATCTACTATTCTAAACCTTATTCATCCGCTCGTTTCAACCGCCAATCATCCCAGAGTAATTGAAGAAGTCAACGAGCTTCGCGCCCGTGTTGTAGCTTTGGAAAATATGGTGTAAAACGTACCAGCTTCAGCAACATCACCAGCATCAACAGTACCATTACCACCAACAACAAAATCCGCATCACACGTCTCGACATCACAATCTATACCTCGAACATCAACACATACGCACCATAGATACCAAGGAGTACCAACAACAATGAACGATGAAGTATTGATCCATAACTTCATTGAAGAAATATTCTGCGAAGAATATGTGATCCCTCATAGTTAACGATGAAGTATTGATCCATAACTTCATTAATATTCTGCGAAGAATATGTGGTTCCTAATAGTTTTAGAGATTACTTATTCTAGCTCAAACCGAAAAGCAAATGAGATTAATATCTTATTAACTCATTAAATCCATGATTACATATGAAGAAAATATATATGTATATATGTTTTCATAAAGATTGTAATTAAAAATTCTGTGTACAAACTGATAATGGTGAAAATATTTTAACGGGTAGGTAATACCCGAGGAATATTTAGTTTTCACATTAAAAATTACACTGTACATTCTTCAATTTAGATTCAGCTGTCAATAGTAATACTGTCCAAATCCGCACATATACGTATCCATTCACCAAAGAACAACTATTTCCATTCAAATTTAATTTCATATTCGGATGTTGACCGATCAAAATCTAATTCAAGATTTAACAGAAGACACCACTTTTAGATTCCTATATCTTTCAAAGCCATACTTTGAATTCAAAACTGTGACAGATCCATTGGCGTGTTATTACCGAAAATAACTTTACAATACCTTTTCAAAATTAGTCAATTTTGTCACAGCTCCAGCAAATCAACTTCGACTTTCATTCGGATTAGCCTTATTATAATTTTGATATATAAATTTGCCATTTGATTTCATCCTAAACAATCATTCGTATCTTGACGATTACCATTAGCGTTTAATCATCTAAATACACAAATTATCTTGAAATCACCTCGGATTGATAACCGATGATTCAGATATGGTAGCATTAAATGCAGAGAAAACAGCAAAATTGTAGATGGTCTAAATGGCCAAAGTTTGATAGTAAAGAATGGAATGTTGGGAACGCTCAATAGAAAGTTTTAGTACTGAAAAATAGATTGAGTTAACCATGAAGGAGACCAAGGACAAATACAAGGACCAAACCCTATATTCAAAGAATCCATGTAATTCTGGATCCGATGAAATCTTTAGAGAATATCTTGCTCTGTACCCATGTTAAATCTTGTGGAAAATTCCTTTTTCATCAACCTTCGATCTTAGAAATTCTGAAAATATCATCATAAATATCTTCGATATTTCTGAGGATATTTTCATAACTCTTCTTATCTGAAATTAGTTATCTCTTCGTGCTATCTGTATTATATCATAAAGAAAACTCTTTTAGTTCCTCTATTCAAGTTTTAAATTATGAATGAATTCTGGAGAAGTGTTGGAAATTGAAGCATGAGTTAGTATAATATAAAGACGCCCGACCAACGTGGTTATATTACAGTAAGTCATGCTGAGTTTCTATGGAACGTGATGATGGTTCACAGATCATACTCTCATCATGGACCATGTTACATAACTCTTTCGTTCTATTTAACCTCTAAGCATATCAAGAACATAATTACCTGATAGTTCTATCTTTCTCGAATATTCTAGTAATTTGACAAATCAAATCGTGCTAATACATTCCTTTCTGCTTAGAATATTATAGTCAATCAAAACTCTATACCTACAAATTCTGGACCATTATTCGTTTGACTTGAAGTAGGATGGGAGTGGTGACATTAAGAAAACAAAGAAGGTGAATTTATAGTGAAATATCAGACATAACAATCAAGGCAGTTTACCGCATTTACTTAAAGAGGATCATAATTTCCTTAAATACCAAAGAATCAAATCTTATATAGATTTCGAAGATTTTCATTCCTTGAATTCCGGAAATCCACCGTGACTACATCAAAAATTAAATCTCTATCTCAATCTTTTGTGACAGCATCACTCGAACGCTCCACATGATCGAATCGTTATATCTATATTTATCAATAATGATAAAACCCTATTTTACAACTCATATTCGTCATGAAAACATTCTTATTGTTAGCCATGACGACCTCGATCAAATTTCGGGACGAAATTTCTTTAACGGGTAGGTACTGTGACGACCCGGAAATTTTCAACCAAATTTAAACTTAATCTTTTAATATCTTTGACACGATAATCAAAGTCTGTAATGTTGAGTCTCAAAGTTTCTGAACTGTTTACATGGATTCAATTAATCTTTGACTATTCCCGACGATTCACGAACAACTCTTTGTAAATAAATATGTATATATATATATTATAACTTGAACATGATAACAAAATATTAGGTACAATTTAGTTGTTGAATTATATAAATTTTGATAAAATGAAACATGTTACGTAATATGTATATAAATTTTGTACATAACTATTTATGAATATTGAAATATAAATTTATAATAATTCCTTATATGTAAATAATTATGTATTAATAATAATAAATTGTTATTATTATCATTATTAACATTTTTATTGTTATTTAATATTATTACTATTATTATTATAATTAAAATTATTAACTATTAATATTAAATATAATATATAAACAAGATAGTTATATGAATTAAATTGTTAGACATCAATGTGAGTTACTTCTCATGTCTTCCCAAAAATCTATCCGTGAATCATGGGGATTAAAATGGATTACACTATTAATGACTTCAAATGCACTAATCTTTCACTATCATTTTTTTACTTTTATTCTTGTTTTGTTTCGCTTTTCTGTTATACTGAACGATCATCTATATATCTTAATTAGTGGTACATATGATATCTTATATATATATATATATATATATATATATATATATATATATATATATATATATATATATATATATATATATATATATATATATATTATATGCTTGTATCAATCATTCATCATCTATCATCTATTCTCTTCTCTATGAGACTAACATCTCAATAATCACAACCATCATCTTCCCATCACTGCAACTATCTTAGATCACCCTTTTACTACGACTACAACTATTGTTTTCGGTTCAAACCCAAACCAAGAACACACCATCGATAAATTATAACCTACTACAATAAAATTTCTTTTCTTGTGATGCCTATCGACTCAAAAACTAAACCGAATTCCTTGAGTTGTGTTGTTATGCAAAACCCAGTTAACCCCCACCAAGGTCATCACCAAACCGAAACCTCCATCGATCACCATTTCACCATTTTGTTTAACAACAACAAACCATCACTCTTAAATGAGGCCATCGTCTTTTGCTTGATGATTCATCCTAATACCACCGGCCATCATCAGCATCATTCATACCGAACATGCTGCTGTTAACGAGTAAGATCAACAACAAACCCATCACCATCAAGATACTAATCACGATTGTTGTTGCTGCTTCCATTATGTTTTAACCAAAGTAAAACACCATGCTTTATCACTTAACCACGAACCCACCTATTTTATCTTGTCGACGGCCACCACCATACACAATCTTTGATACCACAATCACCATATTCACCACACCACTCTTAGCCATCGAGTGGACCGTATTGTCACCCGTTCGCCACCTTAATAACCTCTCCATCACTACCACCGATCACCTTGTTCTTCGGTTATCAACCCAACACCCGTTAAGCATGAGTAGTGTTGTTGGATTCGGTTTAATCAACAACATCAGCATCAACCATATTCAATCACCATAGGGTAGTATTTATTTTCCTGTTTTCCAGATCGAACCCACATCACCAATCGATATTTTTTTTAGGCATACTATAGTGAGGGACCATGATGTAGTAAAGATAAATGCCAAGAACTTGATTATGTGAATTAAAAACCTACTCCATGATTGAAAAGTTACAAGTGGGATTAGTTGGCATAGGTGGCCGACATTTTGGGTATAAACAAAAGTGGTTGATAAAGATATGGAAATGGTGGACCAGGTCCAAGAAGCAAAGTGGGTATATATATATATATATATATATATATATATATATATATATATATATATATATATATATATATATATATATATATATATATATATATATATATATATATATATATATATATATATTTTTGATAATGATATAATAATGTCGATGGCCACCTGCATATTATTCTGTTCCTGCTGGTCGAGCTGTTTGAGGAAAACAAAGCAGGCCACAAATTGCTTCTATTGGGCCGTGAATTTTGATAACTTGCACTAGACTATTCGATTCATTTTTTTTTTCAATTAACAAAAAACAAAGATGATGGTGATGCAAGAAAGATTATGATTCACGATTGAGATTTGATGATGATTAAGGATGATAACATGATGATTGGTTATAGTAATTATGTATGATGATATATGAAGATAATATGTCGATGATGATAACGAGTGCAGATGATAATTGTTATGATATTGATGATGTACGATGATGATCTGAGGCAGCTGCTGCTTTGGCTTCCTGTTACAATGAACGTGACGATATGATGAAGATGAAGCAATATTTGAATTAATGATGATCAAGTGATGATGAAGCTACGTTCGATGTTTTTTTTTTAAAAACCCTAATCGATTAAAACAGGAAAAGAAACGAACCTGTCATATGTTGCTTGTGGACTGGATTTTGAAATTGTTTTGCTGGGCTGTTGATTAGGCTTATATAAGTTAGATAGTTGGGCCGTATCATATTGTGTAGTTGGGCCGTATCAAATTGTGTAGTTGGGCCGAGGATTTAGTTAACTTTTGGGCTCCTTAAAACGGGTTAAATAGCCTGGGTAGCGAATTAAATCAGATAAACAGAATCAGAGGAATGGTTAAGGATGTTTGCGAGTAAGCGGGAGGTCGCGCGTTCGAGCCTGGGCCAGGGCGTTTATTTTTTTTAAAGCTTGTTACTTAAGGTAGTTCTTATTTTATTATTACTACTACTATTAATATTATTATTATTATTATTATTATTATTATTATTATTATTATTATTATTATTATTATTATTATTATTATTATTATTATTATTAGTATTTTTAAATCACTTGTTATTATAACTAATATCATTATTTTATGATTACTAATACTGAAACTAAAACATTTTAATCTAATACATTAACATTGATAAATTATTTTTTTTAAGTACTCATTTCAATTATGGAAGATAAATATATTTAAGTTAGGATGAACTATTAAACAATATTATTATTATCATTACACATATTATCATTAATAATATGATTAGTATTATCATCATTATCACTATCACTGTTATTATTATTATTTCAAATAAATATTTCAAATATATTAATAGAAAGCTTTTAATATCTAATATGATATTTTTCTAAACATCAATATAGGATAATTATAATACATGACATATCTATTACTTTAAATCTAATATGTATATATATATATATATATATATATATATATATATATATATATATATATATATATATATATATATATATATATATATATATATATATATATATATATAGTTATACATATTTTAAGTATCTAAAATATATAAATAAATATAGTTAATAAATTACTAATATAAGAAATATATTAATAATATAAATATATAAACTTGTTTGATTACGATCATATATTTTAATATACATATATGAATGATTTAGGTTCGTGAATCCGAGGCCAACCCTGCATTGTTCAGTATCGTCGTATGAATATTTTTACTACAAAATATCGTAAAGTGAGTTCATTTGATTCCCTTTTACTCTTTACATTTTTGGGACTGAGAATACATGCGCTGTTTTTACAACTGCTTTATTAAATGCTTTTGAAATATATTTTGAACTGCGAATACATGAAATGCTTTTATAAATGTTTGACGAGATAGACACAAGCAAAACATTCCTCGAATTAATTATTATACAGACAGAAGTTCTGCGGATTATTATTGAATTATGTGGACATGATAATTGCCACCATTGAATTATGTGGACATGAATATTGCCACCATTGAATTATGTGGACATGATAATTGCCACCATTGAATTATGTGGACATGATAATTGCCACCAATTGAAGTGAATGTTATATATCGAGAGAATGATTTTATACACAGGTTATGTGTATGTTATTTTTGTGCACGAGATATGTGTACGGATACTAAGATTTATGAAAGATGATTTCGTACACGAGGAAGGTGTACTGTATTTAAAAGATATCACATGTACATTACAGGTGGGTATAGGATTTGGGCCCATTTGTACCATGCAGCATTTAAATCTTGTGGTCTATCAAAATGATGAATTTTATTGTTTTATGATAAACTTATGAACTCACCAACCTTTTGGTTGACACTTTAAAGCATGTTTATTCTCAGGTACGAAAGAAATCTTCCGCTGTGCATTTGCTCATATTACATGGAGTCGTTCATGGCATATAGAGGTCAGAACCTCGCAATGGGACCAACTGTTGAAGACTTCATCCAGATGGATTAGGACGGGTCACTACACATATAGCTTCAAGTGTACAACTCATTGATGTATCTACATCATCTTAACCAAGTCTTGACCATCATAACCCTAGTGCAAGTCTAAGACATGAAGCACAACTCACTTAGGAGTTGCATGAAGTTTGATGAACCAAAGTTACATCAAAGTCTTAGGTTTGACACTTACATGAACTATAAACTTGAAAGTTAACTAACTAATCAAGATCATAAGTAGTAGAACATTGTTCTTAGTTTGATCTTGAAGATCCAAGACTCAAAAGTCTAGATCCAAAGTTATATTTAAAGAAACTTATTTGTGTGTTCTTGAACTTTCAAAGTTAACTTAATTTGTTCAAGAGATATGAGATCAAGACTAACTTGTTGTACTTGACCATATAAACTAACTACATGAAATTAAAGTGCATAAATTGAAGAAGTAAACTTAAATAAACAAGAAAAAGATTCATGGTTGTTCATACTTTTAAAGATTCAACCAAAGTTGATCTTTAAGTAAAGTAAACTTTAAGTTTACTTCCATGACTTACAAGTATGATTTTATACAACCATGAACTTAAATCTTTTGATGCAACATAAGTAGAACATAAACTAGTAAGTTAGTTCTTGTTGTTCTTGTTAGTACAAGATAAAAAGAAGAATTCAAACTAGAAAGCTTGATTCTTGTTAACTAGTAAGTAATCATCAACAAGTATATAAACAACAAGTAATTAACTACAACAACAACAAGTGATGATGATGATTATGGGTTGTTTGGTCACGGTTTTAACAAGAAAAAGAAGGGAGAAAGAAGCTTGAAAGGAACTCACACTTGAGAGAAAAGTTGAAAGGAAAGTTTGAGAGAAAAGTGTAGTAAGTTGTGAGTGTTTGAATGAGAGAAATCAAGTGAAAGATGTAACACAAAAATGAAACCAAAAACTCCCCTTGTGCACTAGTAGGCCGACGGCCAAATGGGGTCAAGGGGGAGTCAATTGTCTACTAGATTATTACATGTAAAGCCTTAAAAGTGTGGTTATAAGGGGTGTTTGCATGGGCAGGAGAAGTAACAAGATTCCTAACTCATTAAACTAGCTAGTTCATGTTCAAATGATACTTACAAGTAGTAGTAATGGACTAGTTGGTCCATTAAGGTGTAGGGTGGGTTTATAAGCCCATATTCAAGAGTCCATTACACTAATCAAAGCCCAAGTTCACTAATTAACAAATTAAGTCCAACAAAAGCCCAAGTAATTAACCAACAACCTTAGTTAATTAAAATGATTGATAAAACTTAATCATGAATGCAAATAATACTTGAAAATATTATTCGTGAAGTTTCGTGTGTCACAAAGACGTTTCGGGCATTTAAAAGTCAAGTACGGGCAATCATGGTAACATGTAAATGTAATAACATACATTCGTTTAATCACACGTATTAATAATAATAATATTTAATAAAATAACGTTGGAAATTCCAGGGTCGTTACAACTACGGATTAAAGTCCTCGCTGTTTTAAGTTCAGAAGTTTGCTTGAGGACAAGCAAAGTCTAAGTGTGGGATATTTGATATCGGCTAAAAAGTCACGTTTTTACCCCCGATATTGAGTCCCAAAAGCATAAAGTTCAGAGCTTTGTTGGCAAAATAATCTCTTTTTCAATTAAATTTGTAGGTAAAGTAATTACGAAGGCGATGCAAAAAGAATCAAGAGAAACGGAGCTAAAACGAAGATTCTAAAGCGAAAACGGTGAAAGAAAAGAAATCAAGTTACGATCCAGTGAATCAAGGCTGACCATACCAAAAATGGCCTGCCATACGGCCTGCCAGTATGGGTACGGCCTGCCAAACGGCCCAGCAAACGACCCCAAGAAACGGCTTGCCTGGTAAACGGCCTGCCAAACGGCCTGCCAGCCGTTTGCAGGCAATTTTATAGTCTATTTAAAGGGCTTTTTGTCATCCAATTTCGACACACCTCTCTTCACTCTCTCACTACAATACACTTTCTCCCACTAGAGCTTTCAAGGCCTTCTTATCTCTGAGCGGGAAATTAAGTACCCGGAGGCGAACGCCAAAGATTGTAATAGGAGCGGTCTAGAGGTTGTCAGCACTTGTAATGGTCCAGATATCGTCTGTAAACGGTGAACGCTTTCCTTAATTTAATAAAGTTATTATCTTGAGTTGCTTTCATCTTGCATGATTATCTATCTGATACAATTGTTTATCATGTGTTGAATATTTTATCTGAAACTTATCATATTGTTATACTGAAACCTTGACGGTTTAGAAGTTTAATTTACGGATCACCCTTTCCGCTTATTCACGTGGCTGTAACCTAGTATTAGGACCTGATCAACCCTAGGATACAAGGTAAGTAGTTATGTGTGCTTAACGTCACAATAGGGATATAGTACCTACGTACGAATAATCACTTATTCGTCATAGAAGAGCTGCCCATTTAGGTTGTGATTAGAGTTAGCAATAGAGAGTTCAGTGAACACTAGCTTACTCAGAAGCATGATTCGCGTCAGAAGTATTGTTCTTGAGATATTGTAAGATGATCCGGGGTTGAATAAGTGATCGCAAAGGAGAGATTTCTATCCCAATTAGCAGTACCTTAGAATATCTAAAATTGCACATCTGTTAATGTTAAGGCATAGCATAGTGATTGAGTGGTAGGATATTGCTTTAGTTAGACTAACTAGGATTAAGAAAAGCTGAGACTTTCCTTTATGGGTAGACCACTTCGTTCATGTACCTAGGATTCATTCCATAAGGTCGTTTAAACCTTTTAGGTTAACGTTGGGAGTAGGGATATCCGTCTTAGCCAGAATCTTCAAGGCCTAAACTCTTAGTGACAAATCAGTTAGGTTCATAGCCCAGTTGATTGAGGTTTAGTGTTTATCCTAGAAGTTAAACCCTTGCAATAATTCCCCTTTAGAATACTATTCTTCATACCTATCTATCTTTACTTTTATAGTCAAATTACTATTCTACTTAGTTAAACTTAATCTATCACCTCTTGTCATTAGGGTTAACTATATAGGCACTTTGGTCCCACGTTACTGAGCAAACATACAAAAATACGAACCTGAGTTATATTTACCACTTACTCGTTAAAAGGAAGACAAGTAGGTGAGTTATATCTAGGAACCCCAGCTAAATATAAATAATAAAACCATTACTCACCCCCGTGGTAACTGACTCTGACGCGTCGCAACCTAATGACACCGCGCAAATAAAACCGTCCATTTCGGCCATATCAGGTACGAACTTCTTAGACTGGTATCGTAATTTGAGAATTGTTCTCAAACTTGAAAATAAGTCGTATGTACTTGATGGACTAGTTCCCGAAGAACCTCCTGCTAATGCCACTAAGGGCATCCGAGATGCTTGGACTAAGCACATGGATGACTCAACAGAGGTAGCTTGCCTTATGCTAGCCACCATGATTTCAGACTTGCAAAAGGACCTGGAACATCATGATGCTTATGAGATACTTCAGCAGTTGAAGGACATGTTCCAACAACAAGCTAGGCAACAACGGTTTGAAACTGTCAGAGCATTACATGCATGCAAGATGGCAGAGGGGACATCTGTTAGCTCTTATGTTCTGAAAATGAAGAGCTACATAGATCAGCTTGAGAGGCTTAGATCTTCCATTGGTCCTGACTTGGCAATAGAGTTGATCCTCAACTCACTACCAAAGTCATATGACCAGTTTGTCTTGAACTACAATATGAACAATTGGGAGAAATCTATCTCGGAGTTGCACTTGATGCTTAAGACTGCTGAGAAGAATATTCCATCCAAAACCTCTGAAGTCCTAATGATTAGGGAAGGAAAAATCAAGAAACCACAAGCCAAAGGCAAAGGTAAAGGAAAACCTAAAAGTCAGGGCAACCACAAAGGCAAAAAGTTTGTCCCAAAGGATTCTATTAAGAAGAAAGAAAAACATGCCAAGGATGCCACTTGTTTCCATTGTGGAGAAATTGATCATTGGAAGCGAAACTTAGGGATGGCAATGTGCGAGAAAAAACCCGTGATCCGCGGGTACCCGATCCGTGATGGGAGGGTAAAATCATTAAATCTTACCCGCGGACACGAGTACAGGTAAAAAATTATAGCCGCCGATGGGTCGCGGGCGGGTCGCGGGTACATGCTACCCGTCGCGGGTAAAATTCAATCCGTTAATTTATGAGACTTTTTTTAATCTACCCGCGAGTTTATACATACAATTATCAAATTTAAAAATGATTTTACATGTAATGCAATAATGATCAAAAATACAATATTACATATAAGTAAAAAACTTAATTTTCACGTCATTTTACACATGTAGCTTGTACATATAGTTCATAAGTAATAAAATTATCTAACTTTTCTAAAAGAAATTTAACAAAGTTGTATATTATTATTATTGCCCGTGGGTTACCCGCGGGTCATGGATATCCGCGGGTCACGAGCATGGGCGAAGTTTTTTTACCCACAGGCAGGTAACGGGTTTCAATGAGCAAAAAAACAATCCGACGAGCGGGTCGCGGGTATATAGAACCCGTGCCCGTTACCCGCAGGCACCATCCCTAGCGAAACTGCCTGACTTACCTTGCAGAGGTGAAGATTGCAAAGGCTAGCAATGCTAGCACCTCAGGTATCTATATGATAGAACTATTTTCTTTTTCTAGTAATTGATGGGTATTTGATACTGGTTGTGGAACTCACATTTGTAATAATGTGCAGGGACTGAGAAGAAGTAAGCAGTTGAAATCAGGCGATTTGGTATTGCATGTTGGCAACGGAGCACATGTTGCGGTCGTAGCAATAGGCACTTATGAACTTTTGTTACCAAATGGCATGTATCTAATATCAAATAATTGTTACTATGTACCTAGCTTAATTAGGAACATTATTTCAGCTGCACGATTGTATGAATCTGGTTACTCATATGATTTTCCTAATGGCAATATTTCGGTTTTCAAGAAAGATGTTTTTTATTTTGAGGCACGCCCTCACAATGACATATATGAAGTTGACATACAAGATTCATCCAATACTAGTTCTATGTATAATATAAACACCAAAAGATCCAAGTGTGACTTGAATCAAACTTATCTATAGCATTGTCGTTTAGGTCACATAAACAAGAAACGCACAACCAAACTCCAATCTGATGGAATTTTGAAATCAACTAACTCTGAGTCATTTGATGTGTGTAAATCTTGTTTAAGCGGAAAGATGACTGTGACGACTCGGAAATTTCCGACTAAATTTAAACTTTATCTTTATATTATTCTGACACGATAAGCAATGTTTGTTAAGTTAAATCTCAAGGATTTTAAACTATGTTTATACATTCATTTAAACCTCGACCAAATTCCAATGATTCACGAACCATTAAATGAACATATATGAATATGTATGTATATGTGTATATGTTATAAATTGAAAATGTCAACAAAGTATTTAAACGTATAATGCTTTATATAAACGTATTTGTTTCAATATGATTATCGACGAAATTAAAAAAAATATATTAAATGATTGAATTATCAGAAACATTGAATTATGATTACAAGTCTCTGTTGAGAGGTCCACTATGATTTGAGAAAATTCACTTTAATTCACTTTAATATTATATATATTTATACGTGTATTATACATACATAGTTTTTATACTTTTACTATACTTTAACTTTAATAATTCACTTTAATAATTCATACTTTAATAATTCACTTTAATAATTCATACTTTAGTAATTCACTTTAATAATTCATACTTTAATAATTTACTTTAATAATTCATACTTTAATAACTCACTTTAATAATTCATACTTTAATAATTCACTTTAATAATTCATACTTTAATAATTCATACTTTAATAATTCACTTTAATAATTCATACTTTAATAATTCACTTTAATAATTCAAAAATCTATTATAAATAGAATTCAATAGGTTTCATTATTTCATAGAAACTTGAAAATATATTTCTCTAAACTCTCTCAATCGATTTACATATATATATATATATATATATATATATATTTGCTCTGTATTATTTCAAGATATTATTAGTATACATAAAATATTACGACGGAGTGATGTCCGAGTGATTTCAAAATAGTTTTTTTGAATGAGTCGAAGCTAAGGAAATTATGGGTTATAGCTATGGAGGTGATGGGTATGGTTCATGGGTATGCTCGTGAGGTCAATCTAGTGTTTATCATCTCCGTTGCGTCTACGTACTTTCCTGCAATATTGAATCTCAATATTGATACGTGAGCACTCATAACTTAACTTTTATATATCAATAGTGTATCCCTGACTAGTGCTCGAATATATAGGATTATGCATGCTTGTACATTTGATATTGTCCTTAGATAGGTTTGTTGAATCCTGAATTAGATACATATGCTACTGAGATAGGGTATATGATATGCATGTCATTGGAAAGCTAGCGAAAAATTAAGAACTTTTCATTTAGATATCGAATGGTTTCGATGAATGGATTTGAAGTTATAGTCAATTGAATTTTAGTATTATTGTTAAAATGATTATTATTACTACCGTCGTTATTATTTTAATAGAAATATCATTGTTATTATAAAATATCATTATTACTATTATGTTAGTATTATCATTTTATCATAATAACATTTTTAGTAAATATAAATATTGTTATTTTTTTTATAGAATAATAATAATTATTATTACAAAATAATACAACTTTTACTTATTATTATTATGATCAATATTATTTTATCAAATAAATAGGGGATACACAGATATTTTTCACCACGCGTAATATAATTACATTAATAATACTTACCACTATAGTTTTACGATATTAAGTGAACTTTATAAATTTTACTACTTAAGATATATAAAAGTATATTTTATCATATATAAATGTTAATATAAATTTTTATTAATAAATGACTTTTATTATTATAAAATCTAATAAATATATTTAAATATATAAAACGACTATAGTTAAGTTATATAATAAACACGTATAAATTTTAAAAGTCATTTTGGGTCAAGTTGACTTTTGTTGACTTTTGCATATTAGTCTCGAGCATTAGGATTGTGGTACACTATGACTTGACCAAAAATTGTTAGACAAATATTGACCAACATATAAATATATATAATTAATATAGGTTCGTGAATCCGAGGCCAACCTTGCACTTGTTAAATGACGTTATATGTATTTTTACTACGAAATACAGTATGGTGAGTTTCATTTGCTCCCTTTTATATATATTTTTGGGACTGAGAATACATGCGCTGTTTTTATAAATGTTTTACGAAATAGGCACAAGTACTAAAACTAATTCTACGTGGGTTTAAACTAGAAATATACCCTTAGCTTGGTAACATTAAACTACTTGTCTATGTACGGTAGGCGCGAATCCTAAAGATAGATCTATTGGGCCTGACAAACCCCATCCTGACTATGGGATGCTTTAGTACTTCGAGGTTATTTTAAACACACCTAATCTGGTGTACTTCAGAGGGTAAAACATGAACGTTAAGGCTTGTTACCGGGTGCCTACAATTTATAGAATACTTTTATACACTTGCGAATGTACATATATTTATAAACGGAAATCTTGTGGTCTATTAATATATTGAAATGATTGTTATGATAAACCTATGAACTCACCAACCTTTTGGTTGACACTTTAAAGCATGTTTATTCTCAGGTATTAAAGAAATCTTCCGCTGTGCATTAGCTCATTTTAAGGATATTACTTGGAGTCATTCATGGCATATTTTGAAAGATGTTGCATTCGAGTCATTGAGTTCATCAAGATTATTATTATGTCAATTATAGTTGGATGTATTATGAAATGGTGTACATGCCGTCAACTTTCGCTGTAAAGAAAGTTTGTCTTTTAAAAACGAATGCAATGTTTGTAAAATGTATCATATAGAGGTCAAATACCTCGCGATGTAATCAACTATTGTGAATCATTTATAATGTATATGAACGGGTCCTTTCAGTTGGTATCAGAGCGGTGGTCTTAGCGAACCAGGTCTGCATTAGTGTGTCTAACTGATAGTCGTTAGGATACATTAGTGAGCCTGGACTTCGACCGTGTCTGCATGTCAAAAGTTTTGCTTATCATTTTTGTCAGAAATTGCCTGCTTATCATTCTTAGTCTAGACACGTCTTACTGCATTAATTGCATGAATAGTGTATAGACAAAATTCATATCTTAGCGTATCTGCTAATCCATATCTTAGCGTATCTGTTACTGTAAACTTTGTCTGACATATCTCGTAATTTCCTCCGTAATCTACGAAATCTTTTGCGCTATATATATAGATATTCTATGTAATTAGAATACCACCCGATAGCCGAAAAATCATTTCATATCGAAAAATCCTTTATTCAATCGAACGAAATGGAATTTGTCATTAGTTCAAGTCCCTCGAATTCCGATATGGAATCCTACTCAAGCTCCGAAAGCAGTGTGACCGGAATGGATCAACCAATTAGCCATCATCTATTCTGGATGAATTGGGGATAGGTTCGTAGCCTCCTCAATAATTGGAGACAAGAAGAAGGTGATCCCTTCCATCCACCACATTGCCCTCTTGGCGATGAACCTGAAGCACTTACCGGCGAACCGGTCCGAAACACCATTTTCTCTCTCATTTCCAGAGTATCTCGTCACGATTATATACTACATCAAATTCTAGATTTTATTTATCCGCTTGTCCGAACCGATAATCACCCCGGTGTAATAGAAGAAGTCAACGAGCTTCGCGCTCGAGTAGTGGCTTTAGAGAATATGGTGTAAGGGTTACAAACACCAACAAATAACGAAGTATTAATTCATAATTTCAATTTTATTGAATAAATACTCCGTAAAAGTTATGTAATTTCTAAAGTCTTTAGGGAGCATTCAGTTCTAGTTTCAACCGTAAATCAAATGAGTTTAATTTAATATTAACTCATTAAATCTATGTTACATCTGAAGAAAATATGAACATATATATTTTCATAAAGACTGTAATAAAATTCTGTTGTACAAAATATTAATTGTGAAAAAAAAATTTAACGGGTAGGTAATACCCGAGAGATATATAAATTCACAATTAATATGTTACATTTTTCGAATCTGATTAAGCAAATCATCAACTATACTCCCAAAATCTCACAACAATATACATTCTTGTATAGAAATCAAAACAACCATTCTCACCCAAATTTGATTACGCATTCTGATTTTGACAAATCAAAATCCAAGTCATGATTTAACAGAAGACATCACTCTTAGATTCCTACATCTTTCAAAGCTATACTTTGACTTCAAAATTGTGTTCAAACTCTCCGAAGTTTTTGAAGACACTTCAAACAATGAACAATCGAGATGATGATCCAACCACATATTACCCACATTTATGTACCTAAAAAGCTCTCGAAGCCAAAGTCATAGTTCGACGCGTATCCGTGTCAGACCCTTTGGCATTTATTAGCTAAAATGACTTTTCAATTCCTTTTCAAAGTAGACAGTTTTGTCACAGCTCCAGCAAGTCAACTTTGACTTTTTAGTCGGACTAGTCTTATTATAGCCTCGATAGATACGTTGCCCTTTCGTCATCGTTACTGGGGATCTTTCATATCTCGCCACCTTAGCAATAAACTTACCAACAACTTCAATTATCTTTGATTTTTCAAAAAATCATTATATTTAGTGAAATCACATCTTTTACTCATTCGCATCTTGTAACGAGAATTGTCATACGAATCATCGAAAAACAGTAACCAGTATTTTGAAATCTCGCAGCATGTCTACGCCAACAGTTATATGTGTACGTAAAACGTCTATCTCCTGGACTTACATACTTTGAATGTGAAGTTCTGAAAAATATTTTGAACTGCAAACCAGTTCTTGAAATGCTAACGAAGCATCAAAAACTGTAAACGATCTTAACAATAAAAAGTTTGATGACAAAGAATAGTAAGGTGGTAAAGCAGAGAAAAAGAGAAGGTTTGGAACTGGAAAACGGATTGAACAGACTATGAAGGAGGCTGTGGACAAATCACAAAGACTAATTCTGCCTTCAAAGAATCCAAATGATTCAGTGCCTGCTAAAGTCATTAACGAATACCTTACTCTTTATTCTAAACCTTTACAGACAAATCTTCATCATCATCCATCAATATTAGAAATTTTAAGATATTATCATATCTTTCATTATAAATATCCACGATATTTCTGAAGATATTATCACAAATAATCTTATCTGAAGTCATTTATCTCTTTGCGCTATCAGTGTTACATCATATAAGAAACTATTAGTTTCTATATTCTATAAACTTTCGAGTTTAAATTATGAATGTTTTGAAGTAGTGTTGGGAACTGAAGAATGAGTTAGTATAATATAATGACACTTGATCAACGTGATTATATTACAGTAAGTCATGCTGAGTTTCTAATGGGACATGACGATTCACAGACCATGCCGTCATCATGTTCCATGTTACATGACTCTTGTATTCTATTTAATCTCTAAAAATATCAAGAATATATTTTCTTGATGATTCGGTCTTTTCAGGGTATTCTGGTAAATTAACAAATCAAGATCGTGCCATTACCATTTCCTTCTTAGAACATTAACTATGTTCATTCTGAAATTCATATCTGCGAATACTGGACCATTACAAACGTTGCTTAATCGCAAGAAGAAGAAACGTAAGGACAAAACTCCAAAATAGAAATTGGAGTATAAATCACAGCAAATAGAAGGGAGTATTAACTGTGGATGTCAATGATTATAGAAGACAAAAGCATGGGCTTTGAAATATAAGGGAAGATATAAAACCCAACAACCACCCAAAAATTATAAACCGTATATATCGATGCATATAGCAATATAAAGACACGAAAGAACTAAAAACACTATAAAACTGAGAGTATAGTAGAAGTAAATAGATTCTTCCAGAGGCAGATGAAAAAGAAGAACGACAGATATGAAAGTGAGGAGTATATCGAGAATCAGTACTGGATGAAGCATATTGACAAATACTTTAAAATATGAGTTGAGGGAGAAAGAATAGAAGGTGTGAGTTGTAAGAAAACGAAGGAGGTGGATTTAT
This sequence comes from Rutidosis leptorrhynchoides, assembly GCF_046630445.1. Lineage (NCBI taxonomy): Eukaryota > Viridiplantae > Streptophyta > Magnoliopsida > Asterales > Asteraceae > Rutidosis > Rutidosis leptorrhynchoides. The sequence goes on along the minus strand of NC_092333.1, from coordinate 103,553,443 downwards.
AGTGAAATACCCGACAGAGAAATCAAGATGGATTATCGTATTAATTCGAAGAGAATCATAATCTCCTTAATCACCAAAGCATCAAATCCAACATAGATTACAAAGATTTTCTTTAAATTCGGAGATCAATTGTGATGACGTCAAAAGATATGACGAATCACTATAATCTTATTTCCTTCATTTACGATAACTTCCCTCATACGCTTCGAGTAATCGAATTATTTTATCCATACTTCTTAGACATGATAAAACTTCATAATCGTCATAATAACATTCTCATTGTTAGCCATAACGACCTCTATCAAATTTCGGGGACGAAATTTCTTTAACGGGTAGGTACTGTGACGACTCGGAAATTTCTGACTAAATTTAAACTTTATCTTTATATTATTCTGACACGATAAGCAATGTTTGTTAAGTTAAATCTCAAGGATTTTAAACTATGTTTATACATTCATTTAAACCTCGACCAAATTCCAATGATTCACGAACCATTAAATGAACATATATGAATATGTATGTATATGTGTATATGTTATAAATTGAAAATGTCAACAAAGTATTTAAACGTATAATGCTTTATATGAACGTATTTGTTTCAATATGATTATCGACGAAATTAAAAAAATATATTAAATGATTGAATTATCAGAAACATTGAATTATGATTACAAGTCTCTGTTGAGAGGTCCACTATGATTTGAGAAAATTCACTTTAATTCACTTTAATATTATATATATTTATACGTGTATTATACATACATAGTTTTTATACTTTTACTATACTTTAACTTGAATAATTCACTTTAATAATTCATACTTTAATAATTCACTTTAATAATTCATACTTTAGTAATTCACTTTAATAATTCATACTTTAATAATTCACTTTAATAATTCATACTTTAATAATTCACTTTATTAATTCATACTTTAATAATTCACTTTAATAATTCATACTTTAATAATTCACTTTAATAATTCAAAAATCTATTATAAATAGAATTCAATAGGTTTCATTATTTCATAGAAACTTGAAAATATATTTCTCTAAACTCTCTCAATCGATTTACATATATATATATATATATATATATATATATATATATATATATATATATATATATATATATATATATATATATATATATTTGCTCTGTATTATTTCAAGATATTATTAGTATACATAAAATATTACGACGGAGTGATGTCCGAGTGATTTCAAAATAGTTTTTTTTGAATGAGTCGAAGCTAAGGAAATTATGGGTTATAGCTATGGAGGTGATGGGTATGGTTCATGGGTGTGCTCGTGAGGTCAATCTAGTGTTTATCATCTCCGTTGCGTCTACGTACTTTCCTGCAATATTGAATCTCAATATTGATACGTGAGCACTCATAACTTAACTTTTATATATCAATAGTGTATCCCTGACTAGTGCTCGAATATATAGGATTATGCATGCTTGTACATTCGATATTGTCCTTAGATAGGTTTGTTGAATCCTGAATTAGATACATATGCTACTGAGATAGGGTATATGATATGCATGTCATTGGAAAGCTAGCGAAAAATTAAGAACTTTTCATTTAGATATCGAATGGTTTCGATGAATGGATTTGAAGTTATAGTCAACTGAATTTTAGTATTATTGTTAAAATGATTATTATTACTATCGTCGTTATTATTTTAATAGAAATATCATTGTTATTATAAAATATCATTATTACTATTATGTTAGTATTATCATTTTATCATAATAACATTTTTAGTAAATATAAATATTGTTATTTTTTTTATAGAATAATAATAATTATTATTACAAAATAATACAACTTTTACTTATTATTATTATGATCAATATTATTTTATCAAATAAATAGGGGATACACAGATATTTTTCACCACGCGTAATATAATTACATTAATAATACTTACCACTATAGTTTTACGATATTAAGTGAACTTTATAAATTTTACTACTTAAGATATATAAAAGTATATTTTATCATATATAAACGTTAATATAAATTTTTATTAATAAATGACTTTTATTATTATAAAATCTAATAAATATATTTAAATATATAAAACGACTATAGTTAAGTTATATAATAAACACGTATAAATTTTAAAAGTCATTTTGGGTCAAGTTGACTTTTGTTGACTTTTGCATATTAGTCTCGAGCATTAGGATTGTGGTACACTATGACTTGACCAAAAATTGTTAGACAAATATTGACCAACATATAAATATATATAATTAATATAGGTTCGTGAATCCGAGGCCAACCTTGCACTTGTTAAATGACGTTATATGTATTTTTACTACGAAATACAGTATGGTGAGTTTCATTTGCTCCCTTTTATATATATTTTTGGGACTGAGAATACATGCACTGTTTTTATAAATGTTTTACGAAATAGGCACAAGTACTAAAACTAATTCTACGTGGGTTTAAACTAGAAATATACCCTTAGCTTGGTAACATTAAACTACTTGTCTATTGTCATAACCCGTCCTTAACCATAAGAACGCGTTAGATAACGTATGATTTCATTGCGAGGTATTGACCTCTATATGAGACATTTTTGAAAGAAAACTGCATATATTATACATTACAAACCATAACCATTATTTTTGTTACAAGCTTAAGACAATAAAAAGAAGATTAACGTTTAGCGATAATCTTCGACTTACAAACTTTACAAATGATGACAACAACACGGTTTCTAGCATATTTTACAATACAACATCTCGGATATGCAGTTTTATTTTTGACACAAACATGCGTACGCAAGATCCTGGTTAGATCCAACATGATGCAGCGGAAGCTTTAGAAATCACCTGAGAATAGACATGTTTTAAAAAGGTCAACATAAAGTTGGTGAGGTATAGGTTTAATGCCGGCAGCAATATATATATAGACCACAAGATTTCGTATATAAACAGTTTAATAAAAGTATTCTAAGTGGTTGAGCACTTGGTAACCATACTTAACATTTTCACGTCGCATATTCCCTTTAATATGAAATCTTACTACACCGTACCAAGTGTAGTCACAAAACGAAGTACTGTGCAACCGTTGAATACTGGTCGTCCAGTCCGGTTGGGGTTGTCAGGCCCGATAGATCTATCAACAGGATTCGCGTTTACAATACCGCTGTAAATATTAGTTACCAAGCTACAGGGAAGTATGCCAGTGGTACAACTCAACGTAGAACATATTTTTCAGTTACTTGTGTCCATATCGTAAAACATAAAATACATGTATTCTCATCCCGAAATATTTAGAGTTTAAAAGTGGGACTATATACTCACACTTGTCTTGATGATATATATATTTTGACTCGGTCTTCCGGTTGATATCACGAACCTATCCATATATAATATATCAATATGTTTTCATTTTAAAACAAACGTTATATATATATATACTTGTTATACTTTGAATATTTCCTTAGTCCAAAGTTAGCTGTCCGAGGTTAGCAATTCAATTTTTAATGGTTCATTTTTAGATGTTTAATATACCCGCAATAAATAAAACCCCCAACGAAATAAATAAAACCCCAACGTATATGTATTGGTCGAGATTAATCTTGACCCATGGTACCGGTGTTGTCAAATGACGTGTTGCGTACATAAAGTACCGGTGTTGTCAAATGACGTGTTGCGTACAATCATGGGATCTTATGATTAATCTTCTCGTGTTGTTTACGGGTGATCCTGAACCATATGAAATTGAATTATGAGTACATATATATAAAATATCATGTTATCTTAGAAGTATGTGATTTTATGTAAATTTTTCCAATGAATCCCGAAGTTGAAAATGTCTAGGATAGCCAATTTTGTTTCGGTCATAGTTTCTTCGTTACAAGTCCGTTTTCGTTGATTCAAATTGCCATCTTCTTGGATCGAGTTCTTCTTTAAGACTATGAACTGTAAATACCTTGGTTTGTATTCAAAATCATACGGCATAGGTGAAAGTTTAGTGAAACATATGAAGTTAAACATTTTTGTTACAACAAAATCATTTAATGACCATTTTTCCAAAAATACTTATACTTTGAAAAACCAAGTTTTACCTTGTTAAATTAACATATAAATAAGTTATGTTACATGTCTTGAAGTATTTTAAAAGTTAAGTTAGAAGGATTTATTTAGTTTGCAAACAAGTTTGAAAACATTCAAACTATGTTCTTGTTGTTAAACTTTTGTACCACAAAATAAGATAGCTATATATATATGAATCGAATAAGGTTATGAACATAGATTCTACCTCAAGTTCCTTGGATAAGTTTGCTGTAAAAGAGGAGTAAGAAGCTAGAATCAAAAGGGTGATAGAAGTGGATGAAAGATTGGAAGTAAGTTGGTGTTCTTGGAGGGTTTTCTTGAAGTGTTTTTGTATGGTTTTCTTATGGTGTTTTAGTATGGTTTTTGAAGCTAGATCTTCTTGGAAACTTTGCTGAATTGATTAAGGGTTTTAAGGCTATGGAAGAGTGTGTGTTTTGCTAGAAAAATGAGAGTAATACTTGAATCAAAATGAGGTTCCCATGACCCCTTTAAAAACGTGGCCAAGGATGGACAAAAACAAAATTCTTACTTGTAATCTTGTGTAATTATTGATGGTAAATGTCAAAAAGGAATTCCCTCTTGATGAGGGCAACAATAGCAGCTGATTAGGTGTGATTTGATGTGTATTTACTATTAGTAAATACGTATAGAAGCTTGGTATGATACGAGTATAAATACTCTAGTTATACGTATAGAAATTTTGTGAAAAATGGAATGAGGATTCAAATATAGCTATCTTTTGTGAATACACTTATATGGTTTTATGTATTTAAGTCTTTAAAAGTAATTAAATACATTACTTATACAATATATGTATAAACATTATAGGTTATAAGTATTTATGTCAAATAACGTTACGTATTGTTATTGTTTTGAAAACTTAAGTTAGTAGTTTCAAAATATACTTATAACTTGTTGTTATTAATACAAAATGAGATATTAAAACATTCTTTAATCATGTTAAATATGTATATATACATATATATACACAAACGTATAATTATCATATATTGTATAGTTCGTGATATCATCGGTCAAACTAGACAGTCAAACGTTGTGTAAAACTCTTTTCGGAAATATAAGTCTCGACAATTTGGATTGCTTATCATGTTGGCAAGGTTTAATTTATGTAAATATTAATCTTATAAGTATAGAATGATCGAAAAAGTGCGGGTCGTTACATTACCTCCCCGTTAAATAAATTTCGTCCCGAAATTTTAAAATTGTACCTATTTTGCGTCATCGAGAAACAAATGCGGATACTTTCGTTTCATCTGATCCTCTCGTTCCCAAGTAAACTCGGGACCTCTTCTAGCATTCCAACGAACCTTAACAATCGGTATATTGCTCTGTTTGAGCTGTTTAACTTCACGGTCCATGATTTCAATTGGTTCTTCGACGAATTGTAGTTTCTCGTCGACATGGATTTCTTCAAGAGGAATGGTAAGGTCTTCCTTTGCAAGACACTTCTTAAGGTTCGAGACGTGAAAGGTATTATGTACTCCGGCGAGTTGTTGCGGTAACTCGAGTCGATAAGCTACCGGTCCAATGCGTTCGATGATCTTGAACGGGCCTACGTATCTTGGGTTTAGTTTACCCCTTTTTCCAAAACGTATCACACCTTTCCAAGGTGACACCTTTAGCATAACCATGTCCCCGACCTGAAACTCTAATGGTTTCCTTCGGACATCGGCGTAGCTCTTTTGGCGACTGCGGGCTGTTTTTAATCTCTCCTTGATTTGCACTATCTTCTCAGTCGTTTCATGTATGATCTCGGGACCAGTTAATTGTCGATCTCCTACTTCATTCCAACAGATAGGAGATCTACACTTCCTTCCATACAATGCTTCAAATGGCGCAGCTCCAATGCTCGCATGATAACTATTATTATACGAGAATTCTGCTAACGGTAGATATTTATCCCATCCGTTTCCAAAATCGATCACACATGCCCTGAGCATGTCTTCAAGAGTCTGAATTGTTCTTTCACTCTGCCCGTCGGTCTGCAGATGATATGCGGTACTCATATCCAAACGAGTTCCTAGTGCCTCCTGTAGTGATTGCCAAAACTTTGAGGTAAATCTACTATCACGATCGGATATAATGGAAATAGGTATTCCATGCCTTGAAACAACTTCCTTTATATACAATCGTAATAGTTTCTCCATTCTATCTGTTTCCTTTATAGGCAAGAAATGTGCAGACTTGGTGAGACGATCAACAATCACCCAAATGGTGTCGTATCCCCAGGCAGTCTTTGGTAACTTTGTGATGAAATCCATGGTAATACCATCCCATTTCCATTCTGGGATTTCTGGTTGTTGAAGTAACCCTGACGGCTTCTGGTGTTCTGCTTTGACTTTGGAACAAGTTAAACATTCCCCAACATATGTTGCAACGTCTGTCTTCAAATTAGGCCACCAATAATGCGTCTTAAGATCTTGGTACATCTTTCCAACTCCAGGATGTATCGAATATCTTGTCTTATGTGCCTCGTTCAATATCAACTTCCTTAATCCACCCAACTTCGGTACCCAAATACGATTTGCAAAATATCTAATTCCGTCTTCCCGTATAACGAGTTGCTTCACATACTTCTTCATTATTTCATTCTTTATGTTTTCTTTATTGAGTGCTTCTTGTTGAACTTCTTTGATTTGTGAGTTGAGATTCATGCGAATTTTTATATTCATTGCTCGAACTCGAATTGGTTCTCGTTCCTTTCTGCTTAAAGCATCGGCCACCACGTTCGCCTTTCCGGGATGATAACGAATTTCACAATCATAGTCGTTTATTAACTCGACCCACCTACGTTGCCTCATGTTCAATTGTTTCTGATCAAAAATATGTTGAAGGCTTTTATGATCAGTAAACACAGTGAATTTAACCCCATACAAGTAGTGTCTCCACATCTTCAATGCAAACACGACTGCTCCCAATTCTAGATCATGCGTCGTATAATTTCGCTCGTGAATCTTCAGTTGTCGGGATGCAAATGCAATAACTTTCTTCCGTTGCATAAGAACACAACCAAAACCTTGTCGCGAAGCGTCACAATATATTTCAAAATCATCGTTCCCTTCTGGTAACGATAATATAGGCGCCGTAGTTAACTTCTTCTTCAGTATTTGAAATGCGTTCTCCTGCTCCGAGGTCCATTCATATTTCTTCCCTTTTTGCGTTAACGCTGTCAACGGCTTAGCTATTCGGGAAAAATCTTGAATAAACCTTCTATAATAACCGGCTAAACCCAAAAATTGGCGTATCTGTGTTGGTGTCTTAGGAGTCTCCCATTTTTCAATAGCTTCAGTTTTTGCTGGATCAACCTGAATTCCTTCGCTATTAACAACGTGACCAAGAAATTGCACTTCTTTCAACCAGAAAGCACACTTAGAAAATTTAGCATAAAGTTGTTCTTTTCTTAACAACTCCAGTATCAACCTTAAATGCTCTTCATGCTCTTGCTCACTCTTGGAATAGATAAGAATATCATCAATGAAAACGATAACAAACTTATCTAAATACGGACTACAAACTCGATTCATGAGGTCCATGAATACAGCTGGCGCATTCGTCAATCCAAACGGCATAACCAAAAATTCGTAATGACCATAACGTGTCCGAAAAGCAGTTTTCGGAATGTCCTCTTCTTTGACGCGTAGTTGATGATAGCCCGATCTTAAGTTGATTTTCGAATACACACATGATCCTTGCAATTGATCAAATAAGTCATCAATTCTCGGTAGTGGATACCGATTCTTGATAGTTAACTTATTTAATTCACGATAGTCTATACACATCCTAAAAGATCCATCTTTCTTCTTAACAAACAAAATTGGAGCTCCCCACGGTGAAGTACTCGGTCGTATGAATCCACGGTCCAGTAATTCTTTTAACTGACTTTGAAGTTCTTTTAACTCGGACGGTGCAAGTCTATATGGAGCACGAGCCACTGGTGCAGCTCCTGGTACTAAATCTATTTGAAATTCTACCGATCTAAATGGAGGTAATCCCGGCAATTCTTCCGGAAAAACTTCAGGAAAATCTCTTGCCACAGGCACGTCGTTGATGCACTTTTCTTTCTTTTCGACTTTATTAACATGTGCTAAAATAGCGTAACATCCCTTTTCTAAACACTTCTTGGCTTTCAAACAGCTAATGAGTTTTAGCTTTGAATTACCCTTCTCTCCATAAATCATCACCGGTATTTTATCCTTACCAGGAATACGAATTGCCTTCTTAGCACAAACAACTTCCGCTCCTATTTTGGACATCCAGTCCATGCCGACTATTACATCAAAACCTCCTAATTCTACGGGTATTAAGTCGATTTTAAACATTTCTCCGGCTAGATTTATTTCACAACCACGACAAATTTTATCGGCTTTAATTAGTTTACCATTAGCTAACTCAATCAAGTACTTAGCATCTAGAGGTAATGATGAACAATTCAATTTAGTGTAAAAATTTCTACACACATAACTTCTGTCGGCGCCAGTATCAAATAAAATAGATGCTGATAAGTTATTAATGGTAAACGTACCCGTAACAAGCTCCGGGTCTTCTCGTGCCTCTCTAGCATTAATAACAAACGCTCTTCCACGTGCAGGTCCGCCATTCTGATTCGGGCACTGGCTCTTATAATGACCTTGTTTTCCACACCCAAAACAAGTAATGTTAGCCAAAGCAGTTCTATTTGCGTTGGTGGCAGGAGTCTTGTTACCATTTGCATTTGTAACGAGAGCCTTACAATCTTCAGCAAGATGTCCCTGTCGATTGCATTTGGTGCACAACACACTACAGTAACCAAAGTGATGTTTGTGACAACGGTTGCATAAAGGACTTTGTCCTTTGTAACCAAAGCCTGAACCGCTACCCGCACCTTTCGGGGTTTCTGGTTTCTTAAAAGATTGCTGTTGGTAACCTCGATCATAATTTCCGTTCCACTTCCTTTTGTTACTCGATACCTTCACCTCAGTAGTGAATGCTTTCTTATCCAGAATGACCTGATCCATTAACTCGTTCGCCATGGTTATAGCTTCATGAATTGTCTTAGGTTTCGACGCCGTAACGTTTGCCTTGACCTTTTTGGGCAAACCACCTTTGTACATTTCAATCTTCCGTGCTTCGGTTGGAACCAATTCAGGACATAGTAAAACCAATTCCATGAATCGCTGATTGTAGTTGGTGATTTCAGTACCAACCACCTTCAAACTTCGTAACTCATCTTCTAACTTAATAACCTCATTCCTTGGACAATACTCGGTGATTATCATTGCTTTGAATTCTTCCCATGGAGTATCATAAGCTACATCTCCTCCTACCGCCTTCACATAATTCTTCCACCATGTGAGTGCACTATCTTGTAAAGTGCACGATGCAAACTTGGTCATGTCTTTTTCATCACAACCACTGATTTTAAACACCGTCTCCATCTTTTCTATCCATCGGGTTAAACCGATCGGTCCTTCCGTTCCACTGAATGATGATGGCTTGCAAGCTTGGAACGTCTTGTAGGAGCATCCTACACGAGGATTTGGATTAACTGCAGCAGCTCTTGCAGCCTCAACCCATAACATTCTGTCGTTCACTCGCTGGTTGATGAGTTCCTCGAGTTCTTGTTCCGTCATTCGATTCAATCGCGCCATTTCCTAATGAAAGAAAATAATTATTCACATGGAATATTATAGATGTAGTGTGTATTTATAGTACATTTATAGCTTGTTAATAATATGAACCAGGTATTATTATAAAAGCCTTTTCTTCTTATTAGCGTTTTATAATTATATCTTGGGTAGTACCTACCCGTTAATGTTCATACTTAATAGCTTAGTACAGAATCAATTACTACAATCTAAATAATACTTAACCATGGAAAATTATTGCATTTCATACTTCGCTATTTTACATATGCTTACATCAAACTTTAAACAAACCACACTAATAATATTATACAAAACATTATGTGTTTCCATGGTTTAATACGGTAGCGCATCATTTGGTCTATTTCCCAAAACATTTATGTCCAGGGAATCCCCCAACGCGAATCCTAGCTGTCTCCCTACGTTTTGGCTGAGGTGCCGAAGAACTAGATGCGGGGATAGCACTAATAGGAATAGCGGGGATAGGGGTGGTAGTGTTGAGTGGAATTGGTGCCACATCATTCTCATTAAACTCAGGATTTGAATTTTCTAATTCATTAGCCTTTCGTTTCTTTCCTAGTTCGAACTCTTCTTTTGTAATTTCCTGTATTTCTTCCTCGGGTTCACTTTCCTCCTCGGGTTCACTTTCCTCCTCGGGTTCACTTTCCGATATTTCTATAGTTGGTTCATCCGGAAATTGTGAGTCTTCCCCAAAAATACCACTTTCGTCATCGGATATGTTAATGACTGAAACACAATCTGAAGGTTCTAATTCGGAGTCGCTGAATGTGATAATAAGTTTCGAGCCCGACATCTATCACACAACAACTAACCCATTAGTACTTACATAATATTTACACATAAATCTTAACCAACAGTGATAAGCAATGGTTTTTTTTTTTTTTTTAAAATCAGACCCGGTCAAAGTCCAGACTTTACTAATGTATCCTAACGACTTCTCGGTTAGACACACTAATGCAAACCTGGTTCGCTAAGACCAACGCTCTGATACCACATGTCATAACCCGTCCTTAACCATAAGAACGCGTTAGATAACGTATGATTTCATTGCGAGGTATTGACCTCTATATGAGACATTTTTGAAAGAAAACTGCATATATTATACATTACAAACCATAACCATTATTTTTGTTACAAGCTTAAGACAATAAAAAGAAGATTAACGTTTAGCGATAATCTTCGACTTACAAACTTTACAAATGATGACAACAACACGGTTTCTAGCATATTTTACAATACAACATCTCGGATATGCAGTTTTATTTTTGACACAAACATGCGTACGCAAGATCCTGGTTAGATCCAACATGATGCAGCGGAAGCTTTAGAAATCACCTGAGAATAGACATGTTTTAAAAAGGTCAACATGAAGTTGGTGAGGTATAGGTTTAATGCCGGCAGCAATATATATATAGACCACAAGATTTCGTATATAAACAGTTTAATAAAAGTATTCTAAGTGGTTGAGCACTTGGTAACCATACTTAACATTTTCACGTCGCATATTCCCTTTAATATGAAATCTTACTACACCGTACCAAGTGTAGTCACAAAACGAAGTACTGTGCAACCGTTGAATACTGGTCGTCCAGTCCGGTTGGGGTTGTCAGGCCCGATAGATCTATCAACAGGATTCGCGTTTACAATACCGCTGTAAATATTAGTTACCAAGCTACAGGGAAGTATGCCAGTGGTACAACTCAACGTAGAACATATTTTTCAGTTACTTGTGTCCATATCGTAAAACATAAAATACATGTATTCTCATCCCGAAATATTTAGAGTTTAAAAGTGGGACTATATACTCACACTTGTCTTGATGATATATATATTTTGACTCGGTCTTCCGGTTGATATCACGAACCTATCCATATATAATATATCAATATGTTTTCATTTTAAAACAAACGTTATATATATATATACTTGTTATACTTTGAATATTTCCTTAGTCCAAAGTTAGCTGTCCGAGGTTAGCAATTCAATTTTTAATGGTTCATTTTTAGATGTTTAATATACCCGCAATAAATAAAACCCCCAACGAAATAAATAAAACCCCAACGTATATGTATTGGTCGAGATTAATCTTGACCCATGGTACCGGTGTTGTCAAATGACGTGTTGCGTACATAAAGTACCGGTGTTGTCAAATGACGTGTTGCGTACAATCATGGGATCTTATGATTAATCTTCTCGTGTTGTTTACGGGTGATCCTGAACCATATGAAATTGAATTATGAGTACATATATATAAAATATCATGTTATCTTAGAAGTATGTGATTTTATGTAAATTTTTCCAATGAATCCCGAAGTTGAAAATGTCTAGGATAGCCAATTTTGTTTCGGTCATAGTTTCTTCGTTACAAGTCCGTTTTCGTTGATTCAAATTGCCATCTTCTTGGATCGAGTTCTTCTTTAAGACTATGAACTGTAAATACCTTGGTTTGTATTCAAAATCATACGGCATAGGTGAAAGTTTAGTGAAACATATGAAGTTAAACATTTTTGTTACAACAAAATCATTTAATGACCATTTTTCCAAAAATACTTATACTTTGAAAAACCAAGTTTTACCTTGTTAAATTAACATATAAATAAGTTATGTTACATGTCTTGAAGTATTTTAAAAGTTAAGTTAGAAGGATTTATTTAGTTTGCAAACAAGTTTGAAAACATTCAAACTATGTTCTTGTTGTTAAACTTTTGTACCACAAAATAAGATAGCTATATATATATGAATCGAATAAGGTTATGAACATAGATTCTACCTCAAGTTCCTTGGATAAGTTTGCTGTAAAAGAGGAGTAAGAAGCTAGAATCAAAAGGGTGATAGAAGTGGATGAAAGATTGGAAGTAAGTTGGTGTTCTTGGAGGGTTTTCTTGAAGTGTTTTTGTATGGTTTTCTTATGGTGTTTTAGTATGGTTTTTGAAGCTAGATCTTCTTGGAAACTTTGCTGAATTGATTAAGGGTTTTAAGGCTATGGAAGAGTGTGTGTTTTGCTAGAAAAATGAGAGTAATACTTGAATCAAAATGAGGTTCCCATGACCCCTTTAAAAACGTGGCCAAGGATGGACAAAAACAAAATTCTTACTTGTAATCTTGTGTAATTATTGATGGTAAATGTCAAAAAGGAATTCCCTCTTGATGAGGGCAACAATAGCAGCTGATTAGGTGTGATTTGATGTGTATTTACTATTAGTAAATACGTATAGAAGCTTGGTATGATACGAGTATAAATACTCTAGTTATACGTATAGAAATTTTGTGAAAAATGGAATGAGGATTCAAATATAGCTATCTTTTGTGAATACACTTATATGGTTTTATGTATTTAAGTCTTTAAAAGTAATTAAATACATTACTTATACAATATATGTATAAACATTATAGGTTATAAGTATTTATGTCAAATAACGTTACGTATTGTTATTGTTTTGAAAACTTAAGTTAGTAGTTTCAAAATATACTTATAACTTGTTGTTATTAATACAAAATGAGATATTAAAACATTCTTTAATCATGTTAAATATGTATATATACATATATATACACAAACGTATAATTATCATATATTGTATAGTTCGTGATATCATCGGTCAAACTAGACAGTCAAACGTTGTGTAAAACTCTTTTCGGAAATATAAGTCTCGACAATTTGGATTGCTTATCATGTTGGCAAGGTTTAATTTATGTAAATATTAATCTTATAAGTATAGAATGATCGAAAAAGTGCGGGTCGTTACATCTATGTACGGTAGGCGCGAATTCTAAAGATAGATCTATTGGGCCTGACAAACCCCATCCTGACTATGGGATGCTTTAGTACTTCGAGGTTATTTTAAACACACCTAATCTGGTGTACTTCAGAGGGTAAAACATGAACGTTAAGGCTTGTTACCGGGTGCCTAGAATTTATAAAATACTTTTATACACTTGCGAATGTACATATATTTATAAACGGAAATCTTGTGGTCTATTAATATATTGAAATGATTGTTATGATAAACCTATGAACTCACCAACCTTTTGGTTGACACTTTAAAGAATGTTTATTCTCAGGTATTAAAGAAATCTTCCGCTGTGCATTCGCTCATTTTAAGGATATTACTTGGAGTCATTCATGGCATATTTTGAAAGATGTTGCATTCGAGTCATTGAGTTCATCAAGATTATTATTATGTCAATTATAGTTGGATGTATTATGAAATGGTGTACATGCCGTCAACTTTCGCTGTAAAGAAAGTTTGTCTTTTAAAAACGAATGCAATGTTTGTAAAATGTATCATATAGAGGTCAAATACCTCGCGATGTAATCAACTATTGTGAATCGTTTATAATGTATATGAACGGGTCCTTTCAGTGACAAAGGCTCCTTTCTCTGGTTCCTGAGAAAGAGCAAATGATCTTTTGGGACTTATACATTTTGATGTATGTGGTCCTTTTAGAACTATGTCAAGAAATGGTGAAAGATACTTCATAACATTTACTGACGATTTTAGTAGATTTGGTTATGTTTATTTGTTGAAACATAAACATGAGGCATTTGAAAAGTTCAAAGGGTTTCAAAATGAGGTTCAAAATCAGCTCGGCAAAATGATAAAGGTCCTTCGATCAGATTGATGAGGTGAGTACTTGTGTCAAGAGTTTGACGATCATCTAAATAATTGTGGAATTATTTCGCAACGCACTCCACCCGGAACACCACAACATAATGGTGTTTCTGAGAGGAGGAACCGAACCCTACTTGATATGGTTCGATCTATGATGACTCATACTACACTTCCTCCATCCTTCTGGACCTATGCCTTATTATCTGCTGCTCGCATATTAAATATGGTACCAACCAAAAAGGTAAATAAAACACCATACGAGCTATGGCATTGAAAGCTTCCATATTTATCTTACTTGAAAGTTTGGGGTTGCGAAGCTCATGTTCGACAAGAAACTTCCAACAAACTTGATCCCAGATCTATCAAGTGCATTTTTGTGGGATACCCAAAGGATTCTATGGGTTATCATTTCTACAATCCTACCGAGAACAAAGTATTTGTTTCTCGACACACAACTTTTCTAGAAAAGGAGTTTCTTCTTAAAGAAGTAAGTGGGAGTAATGTAGAACTCGAAGAAATTCGAGAACCACAAAATAGCACACCCGAGGTTGGCACTAGCTATCAACAAATTATTGAAGAACCTGAACAACTGGTTGATCAGGTACCTGAAGTAACACAAGACATTCGTAGATCTAGTAGACCTCATCTTAGTCCCATAAGATATGATGAAATTTTCTTAGTGGATTAAAGTGAGCCCACTAACTATAAAGATGCTACATCAGATCCTGAATTTGAGAAATGGCATGAAGCCATGAATGCCGAGATGCAGTCCATGTATGACAACGAAGTATGGGACTTAGTTGGTCTACCTCCTAACAACAAGCCTGTTGGGAGCAAATGGGTTTTCAAGAAGAAAACTGACATGGATGGAAACGTACACACATTTAAGGCACGACTAGTGGCGAAATGATTCACTCAAACTCATGGTGTTGACTATGACGAAACGTTCTCTCCAGTAGCCATGCTAAAATCAATTAGAATACTCATTGCAATAGCCGCATATTATGACTATGAGATATGGCAAATGGATGTCAAAACTGCATTCCTTAATGGACACTTAAGTGAAGATGTCTATATGGAACAACCAGAAGGCTTTGTAAATCCTAAGTATCCTAATAAAGTGTGTAAGCTTAAAAGATCCATTTACAGATTAAAGCAAGCATCTAGAAGTTGGAATCTTCTTTTTGATGAGTAAATGAAAGAGTTTAATTTTATCAAAAGTGAAGATGAACCATGTATTTACAAAGGGCTAGTGGGAGCGTAGTGGTATTTTTAATCTTATATGTGGATGATATACTTCTTATTGGAAATGACATCCCAACTTTACAACAAGTGAAGTCTTGGCTTGGGAAGTGTTTTTCAATGAAAGACCTTGGCGATGCTGCTTATATTCTAGGAATAAAGATTTATAGAGATAGATCTAAGCGGCTAATTGGCTTGAGCCAAAGTGCATATATTGACAAGATCCTGAAAAGATTCAAGATGCAAGATTCCAAACGTGGATTTTTACCAATGTCACATGGTACAATATTAAGCAAGTCTCAATATCCAAGCACAAGTGATGAGCTTAGACGAATGAATGGAACTCCATATGCTTCTGCAATTGGATCCATTATGTATGCCATATTATGCACAAGACCAGACGTATCGTATGCTTTGAGCATGACGAGTAGATACCAATAAAATCTAGGTGAAAGCCACTGGATGGCTGTCAAGAACATCCTGAAGTACTTACGAAGGACTAAAGATATGTTCTTGATTTATGGAGGTGTGGAAGAAGATCTTACTGTAAAGTGCTATACAGATGCTAGCTTCCAAACCGATCGAGATGATTCACGATCACAATCAGGGTATGTCTTTATCTTGAATGGAGGAGCTGTAACTTAGAAAAGTTCTAAGCAGAAAGTAGTTGCACAATCTACTACAGAAGCTGAATACATTGCTGCATCGGAGGCAGCACAAGAGGCTGCTTGGATGAAAAAGTTTATTGCTGATTTAGGGGTTATGCCAAGCATAGAAGACCCTATAGATATATTTTGTGATAATGAGGGTGCTATTGCGCAAGCAAAAGGACATAGGTCACATCACAGTACCAAACATATTCTCAGAAGATTCCACTACATACGTGATATAGTGGGAAAAGGAGATGTTTGTATTCGTAAAGGTCACACAGATCAAAACCTTGCTGGTCCTTTTACAAAGGCTTTATCACAATCCAAACACGAAGGTCATGTGCGCTGCATAAGGCTTCGTTATGCCGGTCAATGGACTGATTTGTAATTTATGTATTTGGATATTTTGGGACATGTAAGCGACATTTATATTAAATGATATGATGTATTTGAATATAGCCATAGTCATTAATATTTGTTGTGTTCTATATTAGTATGTTTAAATCCTTGGATAACCTCGTTATTCTTAAACGTCCATAGTCGATCACAATTATGGGAATAATTTTCAATTAAGACTAATGTGAATAAGTAGGTTGACTTTCATGGAGATAAAAGTAGGGCAAAGGAGTTATAGCCAAATTCATATGTGTTTGTTAGAGAACAAATGTAACACCTCAGCTTAACATGACCACAATATTGTCCGCTTTGCCCGCAGGCGCACGGCTTTTTCTTGGCGACCACACACGAGAAGCACTTTCCCAGGAGGTCACCCATCCTGGTAGTGCTCTCGCCCGAGCACGCTTAACTGCAGCGTACTCACACATCTGCTCTGCCTGTGGTCCCAAAACGCGTTGTGTCATTTAAGCGTGGGTATTACCTTATAATCCCATGATCACTCATGTCCGTGAGCGATGTGGGATTTTCCTAGGGTGTTACATTCACCCCCCTTAGGGACTCATCGTCCTCGATGAGGTTTGCCCCACCACCCCCAACGACACATGAGTGGCTCTGATACCATTCTGTAACACCTCTGCTTAACATGACCACAATATTGTCCGCTTTGCCCGCAGGCGCACGGCTTTTTCTTGGCGACCACACACGAGAAGCACTTTCCCAGGAGGTCACCCATCCTGGTAGTGCTCTCGCCCGAGCACGCTTAACTGCAGCGTACTCACACATCTGCTCTGCCTGTGGTCCCAAAACGCGTTGTGTCATTTAAGCGTGGGTATTACCTTATAATCCCATGATCACTCATGTCCGTGGGCGATGTGGGATTTGCCTAGGGTGTTACAACAAACATTGGACCTGACCCACTTTCAAGATCACTTCATGGATCGATGTCACAAGTGATTCTTGAAAAAGGTAATATCTTTGTATCCTTAGACCTGAGATACATATTAGGTCTTAAGTGTGAGGATTGTTATACTTTTACATAGTCAAACGTTGTTCTTTAGCTATTCAATCATAAAAGCTATTGTTGAGTATGACACGAGACACATGAGAGACGTATGTAGTCAATAAGGGATTTGTTCCTCTCATTTTCGATGAGAGAATGACGTCTATGGGCCCCTCGATGATTCGAAGTGATTAATATGCGTGGCCACGCTCAAACTAAATTGGTGTAATCAATGGTGTTTGAATTATCATTTCAATCTAGACCGAGTAAAAGAATGTATGAGCTAAATATGAGATTGATTACTATCCATGTCTCATGCTCAACGAGATGTCAGTAACAAAGGGATAACTGATACCTTACCTATATATTGATTTGAAGTTTTAAGTTGAGAATCAATGGATGCTCGGAATGACATATTCATGTGTTGTTAAAGGCAGTGGCATGTTGCTATACGTTTACCACTGTCTGTGTTGACATATGCTGAATCTTGTGCAAGTGAGAAATTGTTGGTTATTAAAGTCCAAGACTAAACTTATGTTTACACTACTAACACATGTGAACCTATAGGGTCACACACATATAGAGCAACTAGATACCAATCAAGTATTTAAATGTGATTTAAATATAATCAACCATATAATCAACCATAATATGTATGATGACATTATTATTTAGATGAAATAATTATGTAAAGTGAAGTAACAATATATATACACATATTACATATGCATATCTAGTAATGTTGCAAGTAATATTGAAATGTGTTATATTTGTTTGACAAATATAAAAAAAAAAATAAGGGCAAGTGTATGCAAGAGAGTAGGTCATGTCTTATACAAGTCAACACACTAACTTTGTGTGTAGAGATGGTAGTCACATGACCATACTCTTAAGTCATCACCATATGTCTTGTATGCATTATTGGCTATGTATGTGTGTGTAAGTATTACTTATAAAAGGAGACTTAAATACAATTTTGAGTTGTGAACTTACACACATACTTGAAAGAAAACATCCATGTATTCTTTCATCTACTCTCATACAAACAACTTTCAAGAAAACTAAGCTTGTTACTAGTTTATGTAAGATAGTTAAAAAGGAGCAAAAAGGAAGAAAGTTGTTCTTCATATTATTTGTTCATTAAAGGTTGATAAGGACTAGCATCCATTTGGTATTGAAACTTTGCTCAAGTGTGAATTTTCAATAGAGGGAGGCTACTTTGTTTCCTACATTCTTAGCATCCATTTTATACTCAAGTTCTTGTCTTCAAAGGTTGTAGCCTTGAACTCACTCTTTAATGTTTTAGTTTTTCTTAACATCATGCATTTGGATCCTTGGTGGGGAGTTTTTAAAAGGTTTAAAAATTGTTGTACATGCTTCCGTTGCTAAATCATTTTAAGTTATTTCATACAAACCCCTTCATAATCATTGAGTGTTCATAACCAACGAATATGGTATGTGATTATTCATGATCTATTTGATTTTTCATATTGTTTCGTTTTTATTACTTTTTAATTGTTAATTTATTGTTAATTGATTAATAAATTATACTATCAGAAACTGAAATTGAATATTGTTGTTTAGTTATCAGAATAGCTAATCTATTTATCTCACCATCAACCTCACCTACACCCATAAAACCTGATTCAGAAACCACCCATAGCAAACCTCCAAATCGTTTTTCACCTTCCAGAATCACCAAAACAGCAAACGACATCCATGCCCCTACACCTACCCCTAAACCGTCCGCAATTCCCAAAACCAAAACTGGAAAAAAAGATCATGCTCGTACCACTGTTTGCAACTGGAAAGCCTCTTCTCGAATCCTACACTTCAAACACCTAGCAAGAAACAAGTCAAATTCAAATAGACTCCGTACTTCGTCTACCTCACACATCAACAGCAAAGGCTTGAAACCCTCTTCTCACGACTCATCCGCTAGCGTAGGATTGGAAGATTATGGGAAAAGGCTTGGTTTACGCTGGGGGGAAAATACCCAATAACCCCCTACTAACCAGCTCCTTATCGATTATTGTCCATTTCCTGATGATTCCGAAAGTAAGATCGGGTGGTTTAGAAAAGTGCGTTTGAAAGAATTACCAGATGTTGTTTTGATTCAAGAAAGTAAGTGCAACACTGTAGACGATAAATGGATTGAAATTATATGGGGTTCCCCAAATGTTCGTTATATCCAAAAGCCAAAAGTTGGGAAGTCTGGTGGTATGCTGATTTTGTGGGACCCGTCTATCTTTTCTGTTTCTGAAGCTGTTGAAAGGCCACATGTTTTGGCAATTCGCGGTATGTGGAAAGGGGTGGAGAAAGATACCATTATTGCGAACGTTTATGGTCCACATACAGACATCGAAAAGAAAATTTTGGGACATCCTCGAAAACTTACTGGAATACAAAGATGCGGAATGGGTGATTGGCGGTGATTTTAATGAAGTTCGTTCTAAGGAAGAGCGACAAGATTGCATTTTTATAGAACGTAGAGCAAACCTCTTCAATAATTCATCGAAAAATGTCAACTCATCGAGGTTCCTCTTCTTGGTAGAAGATTCACAAGGATAAGTGATGACGGGATTAAGTTTAGCAAACTTGACCGTTTTCTTGTAACCGAAAATTTTTTGCACACATGGGGAGACATTTCAACGATAACCCTTGATCGTGGAACATTAGATTATTGTCCATTAATACTCCGTGATAAGAACCAAGACTTTGGCCCTAAACCCTTCAAGTTTTTTAATGTTTGGCTAGAGAATAAGAATGTCGAACAAATCATTGTGGAAGCTTGGAATATTCAGGTTAAAGGTTCGAGGCCAGACTGCGTGTTCCGAAACAAACTCAAAAATGTAAAGGAAGCATTAAGAAAATGGAGCAAATTCCAATATGGGTCGTTAGACATAGAGCTCGATAAGTGGAAAAAGATAGCCACTGACCTTTGAATCAAAAGCAGACATGGGCAATATTTCTGTCAGCGAACACAGCAAATGGTTAGAAGCAAGAGCGAATTGGGTCCAAAAAGAAAAAGAAAAGGCTGAAATGTTGAAACAAAAAGCACGCATGAAATGGGCAGCGGAGGGAGACGAGAATACCTCTTTTTTTCACTCCACAATCCGAAGAAAAAATAACATTTCAAATATCAGAGGCCTTCACATTAATGGCTTATGGGTCGAGTCACCTGATGATATAAAGAATGAAATCCTTGGGTACTTCAGCAAACTTTTTGAGAATAACCCACTTTCCTTTCCTGATTATGGTAGCTTGGATTCATTATCATTCCAGAAAGTCAGTCACGAAGACAACCTTGTGACGACCCGGAAAATTTCGACTAATTTTAAACCAAACTCTGGATACGATTTAATATATTTTGACACGATATGCAAAGTCTGTTAGGTTGAGTCTCAAAAATTTTGAACTGTTCCATATATTCATTTGACTTTCGACCATTCTCGACGATTCACGAACAACTATTTGTAAATAGATTTGTGAGTATATATATAAATAATAATTGGAAGTATAACCTGAAATATTTAATGTTATTGTCATGAAATATGATATTATAATAATTAATAATTATTATTTAAAACATGTCTATATATACATAAAAGTATTTGAATGAATGTAATACTCGTTGGACGTTTCGATTATTATTTAGAGAAGTTTAATTCGAATTTATATGATTTTAAAATAAATGTTGATCCGAAAATGAGTTCTATAAATTTTAGGCTTACAAAAATGTATTTAGGATCGAGCTATTAAATTTTAATACTTTTTATATTTTACCCAGAGTTGAGCGGGACAGTTGATGTAATTTTTATTTATTAAATTAATGATTGATTTTATACCACAATGACCAAAATAAATAAATATATTTAATCTAAAAATATGAGATTTTTCCGAAGACTTTTATTCGCCACTGATTTATCAACGAAGTACGAAATTTAGTCCGTAATAGGTGACGGCTAACTAATTGCACGTTTTAATTCTTAAAGTATATTATAATACTGTACGGTTTTGTTATTTTCAACCCACTTACAGAAAACTTGTAAAGAAATTTATATTATATAATTGATGTACGTGAATTATGATTAAGATGTACTGTGTTTATCTCGTGAATTATATTATTTGAGGGAATTATTGTTCTACTTTTTCTTTTATCAACTAGCTCTATATATCTACATGTACATTTCAAATGAGTGATAGAGAGATGCATCATAACATATACATACAAACACCATCACATACTCGATCAACCTTGGCTCACCTCCTGCTACAACCATCACTACCATCGGCCACCTTCCACCGACGGCCACCATCACCTCATCATTCTGCAAACCGTCATTTTTTTTTCTTCTCTCATCACTTTGGCGTTTCCTTTCTTTGTTGATGTCGAACAAAACCAAAAGCCTCTAAACTGCCAACCATGAAACTTCTATTGTTTACGCTTACTACTGCTAGTGCTACTACTTACTCATGTTGATATTTAATTGCTGCTACCATGTCGACCACCATCCGTTACCTTCTCACAGTCGCCGCCATCATCTCCATAAAACACCACCGGCCACTATCACCTACACCACCATACACCATCTTGTGAACAACACCACAAAACAACCATTAATTAAACACCCACAAACAATCGTCCCTGTTGTCTTGTACTTCAATCGAAACCACCACCGAGAACCACCTTTTCCTTTTTCTTACTTTTATAATTTTTTTTTAAACACGCTGCCATAAAATCCTTTTGTCTTCCTGTTTCTTTTCGCTTAAACCATCATCAAATAAATTCATTTGTGCAGTTGCTGCAGCCATCACTTGGTAAGCATCGTTGATCGTTACTGTTTATGTTTATGTTATAGTTCCAACCAAAAGCACCACCTTAACACCACAAACAATTATAAATCACCACCCCTTTAACTGCTACTAGTTCATTCCTTTTCTGTTCTTTACGTGAAATCATCAAACCACCATCACTTCAACAAACTACAAGCACCACCTTCCTTTATTAAAATTTTCTGATTATGAGAACAAGCAGCTTGCGTTTCTTTTCTTTTTATTTATTTACGTTTCTGTTCAAACGTTTACGAGGGAGATAAACCATAAAGATGTTAAATGGGTTTTGAAGAAGCATCAGGCGGTTATAGTTAAAACAAATTAAGGTGTTAATCAAATAAGAAAGCAACTGATAGTTTAGTGGTTGAGTGTGATGTTTGTGAACAAGTGGTCAGGGGTTCAATCCTAGCCTTATCCAAAATTTATTTTTTTAATTAAACAACAACCATTGGGCTGCCTAATCTTATATGAATTTGTTCTTGGGCCGTGGGCATTCTGTTGGGCCAAGGACGTTTATGTTTTCTAGTGGGCCGAGTGATATGATATGATCATGGTAAAGATACCGTAGTATGATAATTGAAGAAGATGATTGGATTAGGAAATTGAAACAAACAGAAACTGGTTAAAAGAAATTAACGATGGGATTAGAACAGAAAATTAGAATGGATCAGACGGTTTGATGGTGTGTTAGGGGAGCGAGAGGTTGTGAGTTCGAGCTTGGATAGAGGCATTTATTCTTTTTCTTAAGAAAAGGCTTATACATTAAGTTAGCCTTTCTAACCTTGTTATTATTATTATTATTATTATTATTATTATTATTATTATTATTATTATTATTATTAGGGATAAGTTAATTATTATTATTACTATCATTAAATATCATTTATATTATTATCAGTATTATTATTACTATTATCAGTATTACTAAAAGTATCAATACTGTTAAATTTATCATTCTTATTAAAATTAGTATTGTTATTGAAACTAATATTTTTATTAAAATTATCATTTTTACAACAACAACAACAACAATACCCAATCCCGCGCCTGCGAGGTATGGGGGAGGTAAGGTGTAGACAATCCTTCCTCTACCCTAAACTAGAAGAGAAGTCGTTTCTGTTACCACGAGTCGAGAGAATTCTCCACCCACGGTAAAGGAAATTCATCCCCCTCTCTACTCCAGGGTAGAGAGATTGCTTCCGTGAGGACCTCCGGCTAAAAAAGACTTTTTTTTTTTTTAAATTTAAAACTAGAAAATAGAAATTAAAAAATAAATTAAAACATACAAAGATAAATAAAAAATAATAATAAAAATAATAATAATAATAATAATAATAATAATAATAATAAAATATAGGGGGGACGCCATGAAAATGGTAGAATCAGATTTTCATGGGGTTTAAAGCATGCCTAAGAATCAATTTAGGCTCTGAGCGGCAGTCAAGACGCCACTAGAACGACGCTTGTCGTTGCCTCAATAAATAGAGCCAAAAGACCTTGTGGACAGCAACTCGAGGGCATGCCGGGTGGAATTATCAATAAAATTATCATTTTTGTTATTAAAATTATCATTAGTATTATCATTAGAATTATCATTAAAAGTATCATTTTTATATTATCATTATTATTATTAGTTTTATCATTATTAATATTATTATTATCATTATTATTATTTTCAAATCTAATTATTATTATTATTATATCACTATTTTATTATTATTATAATTATTATTCTTACAAACAAAAGATATCTATATAAAAATATATATTTATTACATATATTATAAGTATACTAATATTAGATTTTTAATATATTAACTAATATAATATTATTTATATTAATATAACATTTATTAAAGTGTATATATCATATATGTATTATAACAAATTATAAGAATTAATATAATTATATATAAGGATATTCATCTATATATATTATAAAATATATATAAACTTATTTGATTAATATTACAGTGTGTTAATATATATACTTGATATAGGTTCGTGAATCCGAGGCCAACCCTGCATTGTTCAGTTTCGTCATATGTATTTTTACTACAAAATACAGTATCGTGAGTTTCATTACTCCCTTTTTATATATATTTTTGGGACTGAGAATACATGCGCCGATTTTTTTAATGTTTTACGAAATAGACACAAGTGATCAAAAAACTACATTCTATAGTTGGATTATGAATATTGAATATCACCCCTTTTAGCTTGGTAACCTAATGATTAGGAAACGGGTATGGCCCCTAATCGACGCGAATCCTAAAGATAGATCTATGGACCTCTACATGTCCCATCCGGGGTACGGATGCTTTAGTACTTCGAGATTATTATTATTATACAGACGAGAGGTTCTGTTTGGGGATATTCTATGCATTAAAGTTAAGTCGGTTATCACGCGTTCACCATATGAATGATTTTTAATTCGCGGGTTACGCGTGTTATTTTGTACTCGGGTTACGGGTACAATTAAATTATGAAATCTTGTGGTCTATTAAAATGATGGAAATGAATATTTATGATAAACTAATTAACTCACCAACCTTTTGGTTGACACTTGAAAGCATGTTTATTCTCAGATTTGAAAGAAATCTTCCGCTGTGCATTTGATCATTTAGAGATATTACTTGGAGTCATTCATGGCATATTTCAAAAGACGTTGCATTCAAGTCGTTGGGTTCAATAGAGATTATTATTAAGTAAATGACAGATTAGGTCATTTATAAGTTGGATATTATGAAATGGTATACATGCATGTCAACTTTCGATGTAATGAAAGGTTGTCTTTTAAAAATGAATGCAATGTTTGTAAAATCTATCATATAGAGGTCAAATACCTCGCGATGTAATCATATGTTATTGTATTCGTCCTTATGGATTAGGACGGGTCGTCTCAAACCTTATGCTAGAAGCCCCATTCTCTGAATCTGAAATCTGGAACTCGATTAAAGACTGTGACCCATCAAAGGCCCCCGGACCGGACGGTTTCAATCTTGGTTTCTACAAAAAATTCTTTGGAGTGATCAAAGAGGACCTTAAAAAGGCGATTGAGTGGTTCTGGATGAACGGGTCCATCTCGAACGGATGCAATGCTTCCTTCTTTACCTTAGTACCTAAAAAGACCGATCCGTTGAATCTTGGAGACTTTCGGCCTATTAGTCTTATCGGGAGTTATTATAAAATCATCGCAAAAATGCTTGCTAACCGGGTTCAAAAAATAATACATAAAATTATCGGACCCGAGCAAAGTGCATTCATAAAAGGAAGGTATATCCTTGATGGCATTCTTATAGCTAACGAAATTTTCGATGACCTGAAACATCAAAAAAAGAAGGGCCTCATTTTCAAAACCGACTTCTAAAAGGCTTTTGATAGTCTTAGTTGGGATTTCTTATTCACCATATTGAAAAAATGGGTTTTGGCGAAAAATGGTTAACTTGGATCTCCTCCTGCTTGAAGTCGGCTACTGTCTCCATTCTCGTAAACGGCTCTCCAACCAAAGAGTTCACACTCCAACGCGGGGTTCGTCAAAGAGACCCGTTATCTCCATATCTATTCATTATGGCGGTTGAAAGCTTAAACGCGCTTATAAAACATGTCGTGGATCATAACCTCTACAAAGGAATTGAAATCGGATCCGATAAGGTAAAAGCTTCACACTTGCAATATGCCGACGATACCATATTTTTTGGAGAATGGAACAAAAAGAATGCGGGTAACCTTACCAAGTTGCTCAAATGTTTTGAGATATTCTCGGGTCTAAAAGTAAATTTCTCGAAAAGTTGTCTTTACGGCGTCGGTGTACAAATGGAAGGGGTTGAAGAAATGGCTAATTATATGGGTTGCCAAGTGGGTTCTTTCCCGTTCACCTATCTCGGCATACCAATCGGTCATAGAATGAAAAGTACTCGGGATTGGGAAAAAGTCATTGAAAAATTCCAAACTAGGTTATCGGAGTGGAAAGAGAAATCGATGTCGTTTGGTGGTCATTTAACTCTAATCAAATCCGTACTAAGTAGTCTTCCATTGTATGCTTTCTCCCTCTTCCGTGCTCCATCTAGCGTCGTGAACTTGCTTGAAGGTATGAGACGTAAAAATTTTTGGGGAGGGACGGGAAATAATTCAAAAATCTCGTGGGTTAAGTGGGAACACATTCTTTTACCATATGAGGGCGGGGGGTTAAACGTTGGCACTTTAAAAGCAAAAAATCTATCATTACTCGGGAAATGGTGGTGGCGGTTTCACATTGAAAAAGACGCTTTTTGGGTAAAAATAATCAAGAGCCTATAGGGGGGATGGGGGGTTGGGTTCTCATGATGTTGCTCATTTACGAAACAGGAAATCCTCTTGGAATGGTATTCGAGCTGCTGGAAGATATATTGATGGTTTAAACATTGCTTTCACCACTTCCTTCAAGAAAGAAATTGGTAACGGCGATAACACGTCGTTTTGGAATGATAGATGGTTAGGAGACCAGCCGCTACGTGTGAAATATGGTCGTCTATTCAGGCTTGAGCAACGCAAAGATGTAATGCTAAACGAAAGACTAATCAAAGACGGACGCTACTGGGCTGCTTCGTGGGATTGGAGCAGACCACCGGAAGGAAGAACGGGGGATGAGTTAATCGACTTGTTGGCTACACTTAATTGTTTCAAATATTCAAATTCTCAAGTTCATACATGGCATTGGAACTTGCACAGCAATGGGGTTTTTTGCACATCAAAACTAACTACACTTCTGAACCAAAAGCTTCTGCCAGGAGATTCGAGCTCAAAAGAGACGTTGCGCAACAATTTATTGCCACAAAAAATAGGAATATTTGTATGGCGAACACGTAGGCAAAGAATCCCGGTCCTAACGGAATTGGACAAACGTGGTATTGATTTGGATTCGGTTAGATGTCCAGTGCGTAATAACGATATCGAAACGGTGGACCACATTCTTACCAAATGCTCATTCGCAAAAGACGTCTGGTTACGTGTTCTAAGATGGTGGAATACGAATCCAAACATAGCTTCAACCCCAAGCTTGGAGGACCTTTTTCTTGGTAGACAGGGCACATCCCAATCGAGTTATGCCTCCAAGGTTTGGCAAGCGATAGCGTGGACGACCGGTTACTTCTTATGGCGTAATCAAAACAACGTAATCTTCAAAAAGAAAAAAAACAATGGTCCCATGATACTGAATGAACGAGATACAAATCAAATCCTTCGAATGGATCACGAATCGATCAAAGAAACTTGCTTTGGATTGGCATCAATGGCTACTAAAGCCAAACTCCTCCGATGACATCGGATAGGATTACCCTGCATTTTTTCTTTTTTCTGTATTTTTTTCCTGTATTCCTGTTGCTATCACGTTTCTGTTTATCTTTTCTCCTCTTGTTTTAAGGCATTCTCTCATATGCTTCCTTGTATCCTTTTTCTATAATAAAAGCTTTGCATTTCAAAAAAAAAAAAAAAAAAACTTCATATTAGTTTTTTTACTTAATTATTAGGTTCTCATGTGAATTTTTTTGCTAATAGTTATATAGGCTTGGTTCAATATCTTAAGATCGAAAACACTGATAATAGTTATGGTTGACTCATGACTCATGAGCAATGAACTTGCAGGAATATTGTCGCCGTCTTAGACCGGAGAATATGCAAATCATAGGATTTTTGTCGAATGTATGTTTCTCTCTTCCAGCGGGTCGCCTTAGTTCATTCGAATGAGTTTTGAGAGGCGAAACCACATTACGTTTACATCATGTGAGTTTTTACTTTGATTTGGTTTGGTTTGTAGATAATATGTGTTGAAACTTGATATTATAGGCTCACAAGTAAATACCAATGATGTTTAGACAAGTGTTAGTTTCGTGATTGATCAGTTAGTATTTGTTAATGCTTAACGAAATTTACAGCTTGAGCTTCGCATATAGGATATAAGTTATGTAAACTACTAGCTTTATAAGCCCGTGCGTTGCACGGTAGTTGTATAAATTAGTATTCAATAATGTTAATATTAATATTTTATCAAAAGTATAATACAATTACAATGAGAAAAATCATTTATTACTAATAATATTTGTATCAAAAACATTAATATTGAATACTAACGTGAGCCCGTACATTGCTCGACAGTTGTATAAATTAATATTCGATAAATTTAGTATTGATATCAAATGTATAATACAATTACAATGAAATAAACTACATATTACTAATAACATTTGTATCGAAACGTTAGTATTTAATACGCTCTCGTAGATTAGGAGCTCGTTTATGTACTATATTGTTTATTTAAAAATCTAAACATAGTAGCCTTTAATTATTAAAATATTAAATTTAATGAATAATAATTAAAATTTGAAGTCATATGATATTAATATTAATGGATAAGATATTAGTTCTTATTATATTTAAATTATGATTATGATTCTAAACGTAATTAAATAGAATATTAGAAAAATTATATACCTTTAAACATGCTTTTAATTATTTGTAATTAAAAATATAAACATAGGATTAAAGATGGGAATGAAATTTCACGGATATACATCATAGTAATTCGGTTATAAACATAAATTAAGAATTGTATGATATTACACTATTAAGAGTCGTACAATTCATAATATATACATAAAATTAAGAGTCGTATGATATTTCAATATTAGCCATATTAATTATTTTTAAGGAGTTATTAATATAATTTACATATCTTTAAACGGGTTTTTAATTATTTGTAATTAAAAATATAAATATAGGATTAAAGATAGGAATAAAATTTCACGAATATGCATTATAATAATTCGGTTATAAACATAAATTAAGAATCGTTTGATATTACACTATTAAGGGTCGTACAATTTTTAATATATACATAATTAAGAGTCGTAGATTTTACAATATAAGCCATATTAATTATTTTAAGGAGTTATTATTAATTTATTCAGTTTAACTAAGGAAACGATACGTTTATTTAATTTCGTTTAATTGAGAATTTGACACGTGTGTAATATTAATTCAGATTAATTGAGAAATTGACACGTAGGATTATTGACACGCGCTTTATATTGTATTGATTGATAGATAGTATATGTTACTCCAATAAGGTTGGTTTGACTTCTGCTGGTCAAATTAATGTGGTTTATAGGCGGTGTTTGAGCATTTTTTTTTTTTTTTTTTTGGGTAATATCATTAAAGAAAACTGCAGCTTCAAGTGTATCTATATATGATTCGATGAGTTTGAAGAATCAGAGTAAAAATTAAAAGACCATGTTTTTTGTTAAGTAGTATGTATGATCATCTTGAATTGTTTTTAGCTGTAAAAAGGTTGTTTATGTTTTTGAATTTTGTAGAATGAACTATTGACTTATTGAGAGAATGTAGCGGGGTGTTCAACACCAAAACGTAATTGCTAATTGAATTGTTTTTAGTGAAGGGCTTCAAATGTATTGACTTATCCATATATGTTGAATTTGGTTCGACTTGCACAACGACAAATACCCATAACACACCAGAAAGCCCTAGATTTCGCTAGAATTTTGGGGTTCCAACACAAAATGCATGTAGTTGTTCTTACTAAAATAGGTCTTGTGCATATAGGAACTTAGAATTAGTCTATGTTGCATTCAGCTTCAAAGTACATATAGTATGTCATTACATACATGGTTTGTTATGCCCATGCGAGTCCAAACTGAAAATGTAACCCAAATAGTCACCTATTAGAGTTTACGTGGAAGCTTATGGAAACTATTAGGTATGAAAACAGTAGTAATTATACAAACTATCAACTGACTTAAAGCGCTATTAACATGTTCCACTTCTGAAATGATAATTTATTATTTAGTTATCTAGAGGTGTTCAAAACAACCTTAAACGGGTTGCAATTTGGAAAAACAAAATCAGCAGATGGATTGCTTTTTTTTTGGTAAGCGAGGAAACCCTCCTATGAACGAGCACATTGGTTCTCTCATAGAAGGTAAAACCTCGGGTAATCAAGCCTCCCGAGCGCGAGACCTGGTACCGGGTGAATTGCGCATTATGCGCACCCTCTAGTCATACTCCCTTTTTGAACAATTTGGCATAGCCAGGAATTGAACCCGGGTGGTGTGCTTCATTGGGCAACTCGGTGGCCACTCAGGCAAGCCTAAGCCTGAATGGTTAGCAGATGGATTGCTAAACGGGGTGTAAGTTGATAGACTGATTATATATTATGATATGTTAATTGTAAACTTGCAGTTGGTAGATACAATTGTCCATGATGGTCATGTTTCGCTAAATTTTAAAGCTTTGACTTGAGAAAGTCAATGTCATGATATGTGCAGCTGGACTGTTTCCTACTGTTGGAATTGGGAATTTACAACTTGCTGCTAAAGTATGTGTAAGTTGGACTGTTTCTATCTGAAGGTTCTCTCTAATGAAAGCGGAATTCAGGAAGGATATGGCCAATTTGGTTCGCAACTGTCATATACTCCATACTTCCAAGGTAGGTTTATTTTACAGCAATATAAATCAGATTATATGGTTTTGACTAGCCTTGTAAATTTACTTTATCATTGCTTTCTCGAAGACTTCATGAAACTAGATTTATTAGACATAAAACAGTTTTTGTTCGCTTCTTTCAACAAACTCCAACTACAATTACAAGTTGGTATTACTTTTAGGATTGACGATTATAATATTTGATTTTAATAATTCAGCGCTCTGCTTTTATGACAGATGTGGGAGTGGATCCTATTGCCAAGAGTAGATCAGAATAGAAGCAACGTGTTGATAAAGACTATAAGCATCATTTTCATCGTTTTATAAAGGTAATATTTCATACACTCCCACATTACGACCACTTGCTTATGAATGGATTTATTCTGTAAACTTTTTTTTTTTTTTTATTTCTTACGAACTAAATTCCATGAAATTAGGCTATTTTTAATTTTGAATTTAAATATGCTACAATTTGTAAAGTTTCTACATACTTCCAATCTATCTATCTACTTAATACATTAAAAGAACGATATAGTTAGCTCTGCAAAGTTTCAGATTATAATCCTAGCAACCATTATTAGCCATCCGATCAAAATAACCAGCAAGATCCGTTCATTAAAAAATGGCGTATATCACATTAAAATTTGCCTAATCAGCAATCATATACGACAATTATATTCAATTAAATAAATATATGTATGAAATCTGGAAACTATATTTTTATATTTTTCTGTTTGTAAAATAATAATAGTAAAATGTGCATTTTATTGATATCATTATAATGTGTCAAATTTATATTTTTATTTTTAGGTTTCATGAAGTGTACATCAAAGTGGCTGGCCAATAAGATAATAGACTCTTTGTACATGTCATAATGGATAGTCATCGTTATGTTTTGCCACCAATATGCAAGGCAGGCGAAAAAATGGGAGGGTTGGTTGATAGGCCAAATTTTGCAATCGGTATGTTGGTTTAAATTAGGTGAGCATGATTTTGTTGTTGTTATTTTCGTGAAGGTAGGTTTAGCAGAGTGCAAGATATTGGATGACAATGATAACTTTGAAGTTAGTGAATATCTCAAAATGGTTGTTAGCAGTCTCAAATAAATATGTATTACTCAAATATTGTGCTGAACATGTAAATTTGTTAGTATTTGTCCAACTAACATTATGTGTATGTGGTTCTAACTTGCATTTTAAAAGAGAAAAAAATTATTGAATTCATGTATTATAAACAATGGTTTGCTGAAGTTGGCAAATCAAATGGTCAGGTATTTGTAACAATAATATTTTCTTACTGAACACCTATTCATGTTGCTCCAGGTCAACACACTGGTAATGTACTTAACTTTATGTTGAATTGATTGTATTGGACTTCAAACAATTGAAATGGAAACAAATTACTTGGAGCTGCAAATCTTAATACATCATTTGGTTATTGTATTATGTATTTATTAAAAATGTATCTTGAACTTCGGTGCTAAAGAATGTATCTTGACAATACTGGTCTGAATTGTTGCGAGTGACCCTAACCAATCTTCTATTGTATGCTTGAATCGTACCGTCTCAAATGCTATCAAATGCTAAATGAAGGTACCAATTTTTTGTTATCTACTTCATTTGTGGTTTGTTGCTTATTCGTCATTTTTTTATATGAGTGTTCAATTTTAAATTGATTAAAAACACTGAATCTAATCAGTTTCAACTACAATTAGAAAGTGGCTATCCACTATATATGGATCTTAGTGGATTATTTGCTACCAATAGTCTGATTCATTATTACCAATATTGATGTTGTCCACATTGTTTTCTATATCATGTACTTTACACAATAACATAATTATGTTAGGGAAACTATTTTTTATAGTTGTTGTGCAACGCACGGGCTCTTAAAATCTATGTATGAACTATAATTTATTAAAGTTTTACTAAAATGTGTTGTTTAAAAAAACATATTTTACTAATTCAACCACAACAGTACTTTTGACACTTTTCCTATAATATTGTTATTTCATATATAAGTTTAAAAACTACTAATGTTTGCGAATAAGTACCCGTGCAACGCGAGTGCTCATAAATCTAGTCTATTACATTTTATAAATCATGAATTTAAATCCTATGTGTTAGACAATTAGCAATTCCTAATTGATGTGCGAAACGTGGTATATGAATTGTTGTATAAAATAGAATGGAAAAATACCGGTTAGAGATTGCTACACACTAACGGGCAGTGTATCCGATCATGTAGTAGTATAGTAAATGGTAAAATCCGTGTATCGTTCCAAGGACAGTATCTAAAACAAATTAGGATTATGGACTAAATTGTGATCAACTAAGAAAATTACAAGTACGAGATATATTTTGGTTTGCCCTTTTACGATAGGCGAATCAAGTGATGAATAAGATTAAAAAGACAATATTTTTGGTATTTTAAGTTTATGAAAACAGAAAGATAGTTTTGATATCAAATTAAAGAAATATGCTCATCTAGACTTTTTACCCTTAATGTTGAATGTTATTATAGGATTAAGATCGGATTGATTGGTTATGCACGAGAACTAATTAATTGGTTCAACAAGAGTAGTCTTGCACAAATACTCAAACGGGATTACACGACGCAAGTGATGTTCTTGTCATCTAAGACCTCCTATTTGTAATCAATTAATTCAACTAGTTTGAAGACTTGAAGAATGATCAAGTCAATGGTGTGTTAAACATGACCCACTCCTATATCAACTAAAGGTTTAACTTAGTTCATTCTCTTGGTCCGGTTAAATGCTCAATTTTCCCAACCCAAATAATTAACTAAGTGTTATAATAAGATCCCTATAAACGTCACTAGATAAGGCAAATCACTAACACATGTCAATTGATGGAACTAGGTAGTTGAGAGTGTGTATAACAGATTCTAAGGAATTAGTCATTCACCTCGACAATTACACATACTAATTAAGCTATTTCAAAGTATCTACAAGAGTCGTTCTTACATTCTTATGCAAATTAACCATTTGAACTCAACTTATCCCTTTTGGTAAAAGATGGATAAACACATGTCACTAGATGCAAATCAATACATTAACTTAACAAGATGATGTTTCTTAATCAAATGAACATATCAATTAGTTGAATCGAAAGGATTAAACTTAACAAGAATGGTTCTTATATTCAAACAACAAACTATCGTGCATGATTACAATCAATCAATATTAAACATTCAACATCTCGGTTATTTATCTAGATGAACATAAAATGGACTAGCCAATAATCATGCTTGAAAACTTAAACACAACAGTAACAAAGATAGAATTCATTGTAAATATAAGATTAACCTTTTAGGAGTAATCTTGGATGAAGCTCTTGAATGATCTTGGATTCTTCAATGATTTGAGTGCTTAGATGCACTTTGATATGCCCTAGAACTGCTTTGAATCGTATGTTTTCGTCCCTGAGCAGAAAGGAAACCGGTGTCTCTGAAATGAAACTGGACAGGAAATTAAATAGGCTGAAAAGTGGTTGAAAAGCATCGTGCGCGGCGCGCACAGTAAAGGTGCTCGGCGCGCTCTCTTCACCTACTACACTTTAACTTTACAGCTAACGATCGCACCTTAATTTCTGATTTTCTGGTATTCGTGCGCGGCAGGGGTGCGCGGCGCTCACAACAATGCGCGGCGCGCACAGGGTGATTTTGCACGGGGCGCACTCTGGTTTCCAAACTTTCAAGATCCCTGATCAAAGTTCTTGTGCGCGGTTGAGTGCGCGTCCACTGTGCGCAGCGCGCACAGCCTTATTTTTTCTGTTTTTGGTCTTCTTTTGATTTCTGAGCTGTTTCATCTTCATTCTAGCATGTTTCTTCAAGTTTACAATGATTCTAACTTAATAACAATACAATGAATTTTCAAACGGAAATATTACAAATATATACGAAATAATCGATAATAAGACTTGATATTGTGACTATTAATATGTCTATTTGGAACAATATCAAAATCTCCCACACTTAACTCTTGCTTGTCCTCAAGCAAGTCTTGTTCTAACCATTCGTATACCAAACACAAACATAAATGAATCACATGTAATTATTTGAAGTACATATTACACGAATCACACGAATCACGCAAAACACACACAAACTCACACTATATGAAACACAATTTACACAAATGGAATACACACTCACACTTTTATGAACTCATGTTTACACAATTGGAATACACACTCGTTGAGGTACACACATAATTTATGAAACACACGCACACATTTGGATTTATTTGGGAGAGACGAACTTTAGTGAAAGTTCTTTAAAAGTTTGGATCCTCAGGAAAAATTGGATCTTTGAGAAAACGTTTTAAGATTTTGAAAATGTCAATGCTAGTTTTTAAACTAGACACGTTTTCCGGTTTTAACCTCAAATTCCGGTTGAGGGTAACTGAAAAACCGAAGTCTCAGTCGGCGATTAGCAAGCTATCCGCCCCCATGATTTGTAGTATCATGGAACTCTTAACCGGGTGCCCTAAAAAAATAATTTTACACAATATAGTTCATAAAATAGCATAAGTTTTAGAAGAAACTTATATCGTGTCCAAATATCATCGGTGAACCATGAGTTTGCACACCTCAATTTTTTATGGCATATGTATGTTGACCGCGGTCAAACATAGATGCGGTTGATCTTTACGGAGATCATCCATCTGGGGATTAGATTCATTAGTCTTAAAAGCTAATTTGCAATGTGCCCCCCATTGTACGAGACAGATCCATCTCATGGTTAGGATAAGTCTGACCACCAAAAACCCTGTTTAATGCTGAGGTGAGGTGGATTTTCAGCCGATGATAGAGATGAATTTTCAAGTTTTTTCGTCAACCTACAGCTGTTCTGGACTACATCTTCTAACATAAGTTAGCAAGTGTGTCATGATTCATCCTTTTCGTTCAGTGACTTTCATTTCTTTTTATTTCCAAGCAAAAAGTACTTTAATCATTTTAACCTTAAAATTTTTGTGATAGTAATTCGAAAAGATTAGTAAAATTCCCCCACACTTGGCTTTTCGCTTAGTTCTTTTAGTTCAAAAATTTAAAATTTTCATAAAATGCGAAAATAAGCCAAGTTGCATTGCATAACCGAGAGAATTACTTACCCCTCCCCCACACTTAAGATTAAGTAAGGCCCTCATTACTTAAAATCAGAAACAAATTAAAAATTCACAAGGGCATTAGTGTGAAAAAGAGTTCGAAAAACCTTGGCATAAAGCCGGAGATCGTGAAATGTAGGTGAGCGATTGCGCTGAACTTAATGCCAGCATAAGAACATCGTTCATTCCTTGATCTCTATCACAAATTCCCAATGGATTGTACTTTGCTGCCAGCATCACTAAACCTTAACAATAAGAAATAAACACAAAACACACAAAATAGAATAGATAAAAGTGGTGTTTTTAACACAACCACCACAAATGTCAAACGTACAACATAAATATCCTAATTATTACAAACCAATTGTTTTTGAAAAATACCAAAATGTCACCAAATATTACCAAATAGGGCGCATTTGCCCTCTAATTATCACCAAAGAAATTACCAAAAGGCCATCCGGAGTAGGTGCCCGAACCGTCATTCCTAGGTCTTCCTTGCGGGTATTCCTCCTCAAAGCGTCTTTGTGCATCCTGCATAGCCGCTTGTTCATCATATGTTGGAGGACTCGGAATTCGGTTCGGCATGTGATAATAGGTCGGATGTTGGTAAGAAGTGGCATAATACTCTTGGGGGTTTTGCATGTACATTCCAACATTATGGCGAAGCCAATCGCCCCTGTAATTCCCCCATCTTTGGTCATACCTTTGCGCCCTATTATGCTTCCGTTGTTCTTCATGATATTGATTAAATTGTTGCCTTTGTTCTTCGTATTGGTCATCTCTATGCTGATAACCCACACTCATATCATGAAAACCGAAAATTATTTCCTCCAACTCTTCTTCCCTAGACCTTTGTGTCCTCCTTCACCTACGCCTTTGGAATTGTGGTAATTCTTCTTCAGTATCAGGTTCTTCCATTTGAACCTCCTCCTCCACATCTTCCCTTCCGACACCACTACCACCCGCTTCATGATCATGTGCTCGGGGTGGGTTTGGAGGTTGTGGTGGATGTTGTTGTGGAACCATCCTAGGAATGAAAGGAATGAGCCGATTTCGATTGTTGTATTGTAAAATTTTGGCATTAATATAATACTTATTCCCTAGAGGCTCCATTCTTTCTTGGTTCTCCATCAATCGATCGAAATTGATACCAAAAGATCTTGCTATTCTTGTGATATAGTGACCACCCATAATAGGGTTCGCTCCTCGCGTCCCTGTATCGTTTAGATATCGTGTTATGGTGGTCAGAATATCAATCGGGCTTTTATTAAAAATCTTATCAATTAGAAAAACATCAAGCCGGGTTACTTTGTTATTTCCTTCCTTTCTTGCATTGAAAGTGCAAGCTATTAACCTTTGGATCAACCTTTTATCTTTGTGAGTAATTTGACTAAATTTGCTCCGGCTTGCGGAGAATTCGTCATTAATCATATTGTCCCAAAACGGCCTCTGGTCGTAAGAAGATTCATAATATTCGGCTTGTCTTAAATATTCGTCTAATTGATCATCGTTAAGTTCATTATAGATATATAAAGCTCGTGCAAGATCAATTTGGCTCATTGATCGATCCATGCCACCCAATCTAAACCTCATGAATTGTTGGCCTCTTGGATTTAGAATACATTCGAAGTTCAACGTTGCAATGAATTCTTTGCACAACTCAGGGTAAATAGTGTCGTGAATCCGCATTACATTTTTCCATGCCCTAATTGTAATCTCCTGTCGTGATGAAAATCGATGTTTCACTTCTAACATACGTGCAACTCTATCATACTCTCTTGCTTCAACCAATGGCGCAGGGTCAAAATACCAAGTAGCTTCACATTTCTTTCTTATAACCCAAGCAAACTCTTCCGCGTAGTCCGGATGGTCCCGGACATAAGATAACCAAACAATAGGATCATTTTGATCCGGTGCGGGTGCTTGCTGTCCACCTTGGTTTGAACCTTGTCCTTGTTGAGGCGCTTGTCTTGATGACCTCGTCTACACATGAGAAACAACACCAAAACAAAAAGGCATATAGAAATAATACCTTGTTAGTGTGAGGCTAAGTCAAAACACATGTTCAAAGATATATATAGCACATAGTTATGTTAATCCTTCAAGCAAATAAATCCTTAAAGAGCTAAGATTTTCATAACTATCATAGCATTATAGAAACCAAATTTGAACATAATCTTCAAGCACAATCTATCTCATCATGTTATTGTTACCCAAAAAGTTATCATTCATATCATAATAAGCATAATTAAGTGGAACACTAAAACTTTTCATGTTAAATCATCAATCTATCATTCATTTCATGCTAGCATTCCAACTTTAATACTTATATTCATCTTAGGATAACAAAAACTCATGAAGTATCTAAACTCATCTTCAATCAAACCAAAATTGCTAATAACAAACCATTCTTAACAATTTGACAAGCTATGAATTCGATTAGTCATGTAAACCCTAGAATCACAAGCATAACCTAGAAACACAATGGAATATCAATTTCAAGGCATACAAGGCATACATATCATTTAGAGCATGTTTATGTTCACAAAATTCATGAATTGAAGAAAACCCACATAAATTCTTTAAACAATTTAAGGAAGTGAAATTGATGTATTAAAAAGAATAAAATGTAGAAGAACATGAACATACTCTCCTCATCTTGAATTAGCTTGAAAATTGAAGAGATTTGATGAAGATTGGAAGTAATTTGGTTAGGGTTTGGAAGGATTTTGAGTTTGAGAGAAATAGATTCAGATTTTTAGGGTGAAGAATGACAGAAATCGAGATTGGGTTATTTGTGGTTGAGATTAAAACGTGGACCCCACAATAATTGGCCAAAAATCAGCTGAACAGAAGGGTGCGCGGGGCGCACACTTAAGTGTGCGCGGCGCGCACAAGTGTGCAAGGAGTGTTCTTGTTTAAATTTGCACTGAGTGCACAAGGAATTAGCTTAGAAAGCCTTCTGTTCAAAATTTTCCGAAGTTCACTGAAATAAGGGGTGTGCGCGGGGCGCACAAAAAGGGGTGCGCGGTGCGCACCTTGTTTTCTCCACTGTTTTTTTTATCTTTTAATCAGTTGGTAACATTAAGGAGATCAATGAAGTAATTTAAAGAGCATAAAAATCACACAGAATCATAAAAAATCACGCAATCCTAACTCTAACATTTGTGAAGGTTTTAAAACGAGTCGCTTCACTCGAATCTTCCCCCAAACTTAGGTAGCTTTGGGGTTGAAGACGAGGTTGACCTCATTCTCAATGTTCATGGGTCCATTAACATATAGTTTGACCATGTGTCCGTTTACTTTGAACGTATCACCCTTCGCATTCCTTAATTCCACCGTTCCATATGGAAAAACCTTGTTAACAATGAATGGTCCCATCCATCGGGACTTGAGTTTCCCAGGGAAAAGTTTAAATCGTAAGTTGAATAACAAAACACGATCACCTTCTTTAAAATCTTTCGGATTCTTAAGACGGTTATCGTGCCAAACTTTGGTCTTTTCCTTGTATATGAGTGAGTTTTCATAGGCGTTATGTCTCAACTCATCCAACTCATTAAGTTGGTTCAAACGAAGGTTTCCCGCTTCTTCAAGATCAAGATTACATGTCTTAAGAGCCCAATGTGATTTGTGCTCGATCTCCAAAGGGAGATGACATGCTTTCCCATAGACTAGACGGTAAGGTGTGGTTCCAATAGGAGTTTTGTAGGTGGTTCTAAATTCCCACAAAGCATCGTCAAGCTTCGTTGACCAAACCTTAGGATTGGATCCAACAGTTTTCTCAAGGATCCTTTTAAGTGCCCGATTCGTATTTTCGACTTGCCCACTTGTTTGTGGGTGATAAGATGTAGAAATTTTATGGGTTACCCCATATCGTTTCAACACTTTTTCTAATTGGGTGTTGCGAAAATGGGTACCACGGTCACAAATTAAAGCCTTCGGGGTACCGAATCGGGCAAAGAGCTCTTTAAGAAAAGTTACAACAACTCGTGCATCTTTGTGGGGAGAGCCTTTGCCTCTGCCCATTTTGATACATAGTCAACGGCAACGAGTATGTATTGATTGGAATGAGATTTTGGGAATGGTCCCATGAAATCAATGCCCCAAATATCAAAAACCTCACAAACTTGGATTATGTTTTGAGGCATTTCATCTCTTTGACTGATCTTTCCTGCCCTTTGGCAAGAATCGCATGATTTACATATATGCTGGGCATTTTTAAAGATGGTAGGCCAATAAAAACCGGCCTCATAGACTTTTCTCCCCGTGATTTGGGGTCCGAAATGTCCACCAGTGGGACCAAGATGACATTGGAGAAGAATTTGATTGCATTCTTCCCCGGAGACACAACGACGGATTATCCCATCGGGACACCGTTTGAAGAGATACGGGTTTTCCCAAAAATAGTATTTTAAATCACTGAAAACTTTCTTTATTTTTTGATGTGACATGCCGGTTTCTAGGAATCCACCCGCAAGATAGTTGGCTATGTCAACAAACCAAGGATCATCAATTTTCTCAATTTTCATAAGATTTTCATCCAGAAAGTTATCTTGGATAACAGTCTCATGGAGAACCTCAAGATTCGGGTTCTCAAGGCGAGAAAGGTGATCGGCAGCTAGGTTTTCAGCCCCCTTTTTATCTTTAATATCAATGTCGAATTCTTGCAAAAGCAAGACCCAACGTATTAATCGGGGTTTAGCATCTTGCTTAGTGAGCAAGTACTTTAATGCTGAATGGTCTGTATAGACAACCGTCTTTGCTAGTACCAAATAGGATCGAAATTTATCAAACGAAAAGACAATCGCCAGGAGTTCCTTCTCGGTGGTAGTGTAATTAAGTTGGGCTCCTTGCAATGTCTTGCTAGCATAATAAATGGGCTGAAAATGTTTTTCAATTCTTTGCCCCAAGACGGCACCAATAGCAAAGTCACTAGCATCACACATAAGTTCGAATGGAATTGACCAGTTCGGCGATATGAGAATGGGTGATTGCGTGAGTTTTGATTTAAGTAGGTTAAAGGCTTTAAGTCACTCGTCCGTAAAGACAAATGGAGCGTCTTTCTCAAGAAGTTTGTTCATTGGGTTCGCAATTTTAGAAAAATCTTTAATGAACCGACGGTAAAAACCGGCGTGTCCCAGAAAACTTCTTACACCTTTCAAATTTGTCGGTGGTGATAATTTGGCTATGACTTCCACTTTAGCTCTATCCACCTCCAATCCTGTACAAGAAATTTTATGACCTAATACAATGCCCTCTCTTACCATGAAATGACATTTTTCCCAGTTTAGCACAAGATTAGATTCTTCACACCTTATCAACATACGCTCAAGATTGTTAAGACATGAGTCAAAAGAATCACCGAAGACTGAAAAGTCATCCATGAATACTTCCATAAAGTCTTCAATCATATCATGAAAAATAGCTACCATACACCTTTGAAAGGTAGCAGGAGCATTGCATAAGCCAAAGGGCATACGTCGATAGGAGAAAGTACCATAAGGGCATGCAAAGGTTGTTTTCTCTTGGTCCTCGGGCGCTATAGGGATTTGGAAATATCCCGAGAAATCGTCAAGAAAACAATAAAAATTCTTTCCTGTCAACCTTTCCAACATTTGATCAATGTAAGGAAGGGGAAAATGGTCTTTTCGGGTAGCATCATTTAATTTTTTGTAATCAATACATACCCTCCAACCCGTGACAGTCCTAGTGGAAATTAATTGATTGTTTTCATTGGTGATAACGGTCATGCCACCCTTTTTGGGTACACATTGGACCGGACTCACCCAAGGACTATCCGAAATTGGGTAAATAAGACCTGCATCAAGGAGTTTGACAATCTCCTTTTTAACGACTTCTTGCATATTAGGGTTCAGTCGCCTTTGTCTTTGTACATATGGCTTATAGTTATCTTCCATTAAAATCTTATGCGTACAATAAGAGGGACTTATACCCTTGATGTCATGAATTTTCCACGCTAGAGCCGGTTTATGGGCTTTTAACATAGAAACAAGTTTAGACTTCTCACTTACAGAGAGTTCAGATGAAATGATAACCGGGAGAGTAGAATCCTCTTGAAGGAAAGCATATTCCAAGTGACTTGGAAGTGGCTTCAGTTCCAAAACGGGAGGTTCTTCAATCGATGTTTTACATCGGTACTCATTTTTTAAATCCAACTTTCTGTATTCTTCATCATTTGGCTCATAACCGTTAGCCATCAAAGCGGTCAACATCTCCACTTCTTCCACCATGTTTTCTTCATCACCTTCCACCAAAATGCATTCTCCCGAACCTTGCAATTCTGGAAATTCCTGCAACAACTCTGAATATGCATCTATGGTTTGCAAATAATAACATTTATCATCAGTAGACTCGGGGTATTGCAAGGCATGGTCAACGGAAAAGGTAACCTTAATATCCTTAATGTTAAGGGTCAATTTCTGCCCATGAACATCTATCATAGCTCTAGCGGTATTGAGGAAAGGTCGACCCAATATAAGAGGTACACGTGTGTCCTCCTCCATGTCCAAAATTACAAAATCGGGTGAAAATACTAGGGTACCCACTTTTACTAACATATTCTCTAAAATTCCGCGAGGGAATTTAACAGAGCGGTCCGCTAGTTGAATTTCCATTCGGGTTGGTTTTAGCACCCCGGGGTCTAGCTTAACATATAATGAATAAGGCATCAAATTAATGCTAGCCCCTGAATCCGCTAATGCTTTAATGCATTCCAAATCTCCTAGGAGACATGGTATGGTAAAACTTCCAGGATCTGCT
Source organism: Rutidosis leptorrhynchoides (assembly GCF_046630445.1). Classification (NCBI taxonomy): domain Eukaryota; kingdom Viridiplantae; phylum Streptophyta; class Magnoliopsida; order Asterales; family Asteraceae; genus Rutidosis; species Rutidosis leptorrhynchoides. The sequence goes on along the minus strand of NC_092333.1, from coordinate 103,510,584 downwards.
AACTTCTTTGGTATTTTGTTCATCAAAATTGCGGAACAATTAGCATTCATGGTGACGGATGAAAGTTCCTCCATTTTCTTCCGATTAGTAAGTAAGTCTTTTAAGAACTTAGCATACTTGGGCATACCTGAAATCACATCAATGAAAGGCATATTTATGTTAATTTGTTTTAACATATCTAAAAATTTTGACCTTTCGGCTTCGAGCCTTTCTTGTTGCTATTTCCTTGGGTATGGGAGCGGTGGTTGATATGGCTTCACTACGGGTTTTTCCCGTTCTTCCTTCTCAACCACTTGTTCCGGCTCCTTAATCGGTTCATCATCTTTGTTCAACGGAACACTGAAATCAGAATCTTCGGGCATTCTTGGAGCCTCGTATGCTAGACCACTTCGTGTGGTGATAACATTGGCGTGCTCATTTCGAGGGTTCTTATTAGTATCTCCCGGTAAACTTCCTGGTTTTCTCTCACTAAGTAAACTAGCTAAACCATTCATTTGCTTCTCCAAGTTCTGAATTGAGGCTTGTTGGTTCCTAAATTGGTGTTCATTTTTCTCGTTCGTTTGATTTATGTTTGTAACAAGCTGGGTTTGTGATACAATCAACTTTTCCAACATACTCTCCAAATTTGACCTTTTTTCCTCATGTTGGGGTTTTTGATAAAAACCCGGAGTTTGTTGTTGGAACCCACTACTTGACCCTTGTTGGTAATTGGAATTTTGACCTTGAGGGTTGTATGGGTTGTTGAAGTTTCGGTTAAACTGGGCTCTTTCTTGAAATTGATTATTATTTCTTTGGCTTATGAAAGCCACTTCTTCTTTTTGAGCTATTGTTAGACCGGCATCACAATCTTTTCCTAAATGGAGACCACCACAATATTCACAACCTACTTTCATACTATGATTTTCCTTGGTGATTTTGTCCATGTTTCGAGCAACACCGTCTATTTTTACACTTAGGGAGCTAAGGTCATCATAAGCACCGGCGCTTTGGACTTGAGCATTACGAGTAATTGGCCGTTCTTGATGCCACTCATGAGAATAATCGGCTAGCTTCTTGATTATCTCATAAGCCTCTTGCTCGTTTTTGTCCACGAGTGAACCTCCGGACGCTTGATCAATGGAAATTCGGGTTGCAACATCACAACCCTTGTAAAAGATTTGGACTTTTTGGAAGGTATCCAGACCATGGTTTGGCAACCTCTTAGCATTTTGGAAAATCGATTCCATGCTTCGTACAAGGTTTCCATCGGCTTTTGACAAAATTGGGTGATTTCGTGTTGGAGTCTCGCGGATTTAGAAGCTGAAAAATATTTCTTAAGAAATTTTTCCAACATACCATCCCATGTTTCTATCGTAGCTTCGGCCAATGAATCTAACCAACTTCGTGCTTCCCCGTGGAGTGTCCATGGGAAAAGTCTTAAAAATATGGCCCGGTCAGTTTCTGGTTTTAGTTTGAAAAGAAGACATATCTCTTGAAAAAGACGAATATGTTCGTTTGCATCTTCATTCGGACCACCACCAAATTGACACATGTTATTAATCATTTGGAGAATAGGTCCTTTTATTTCAAAATTTACCTCACCAGTGGGTGGAGTAATAGCACTACCTTGTCCGGTTCGGGTTGCCTTCATCTTGGCTGCCATTGATTGTCTTGGTACCACCGGTCTTGCTTCTCCTTCCATTTCAAATTTTGGAGGAGGAACGGGCTCACCAAATTCAGAATATCTCGGCTTGGTTGTACTTGATTCCGATTCAAAAGTTTCCTGCTTTGATGAAGATTCAAAAAGTTCAAGTACTTCTTTTGGGATCCTACCGAGCTTTCTATCAGGTTCCGTAAGCGGTGTAAATAATGGAGAATCTGAACTTCAGGTATGTGGCATATGCAACCTAAAATCTGTCAATCACACAACTAACAAAACTATTAAATGCACAGATTCTATAAGTCTAAAAATAAAAGACTATTAATAATTTAAAATAATTAAGAAACTACTTAATCACAAATTAGTTAACAATTCTATTTTGACACAAAACTGTCCCCGGCAGCGGCGCCAAAAACTTGATGTGCGAAACGTAGTATATGAATTGTTGTATAAAATAGAATGGAAAAATACCGGTTAAAGATTGCTACACACTAACGGGCAGTGTACCCAATCGTGTAGTAGTATAGTAAATGGTAAAATCCGTGTATCGTTCCATGGACAGTATCTAAATCAAATTAGGATTATGGACTAAATTGTGATCAACTAAGAAAATTACAAGTACGAGATATATTTTGGTTTGCCCTTTTACGATAGGCGAATCAAGTGATGAATAAGATTAAAAAGACAATATTTTTGGTATTTTAAGTTTATGAAAACAGAAAGATAGTTTTGATATCAAATTAAAGAAATATGCTCATCTAGACTTTTTACCCTTAATGTTGAATGTTATTTTAGGATTAAGATCGGATTGATTGATTATGCACGAGAACTAATTAATTGGTTCAACAAGAGTAGTCTTGCATAAATACTCAAACGGGATTACACGACGCAAGTGATGTTCTTGTCATCTAAGACCTCCTATTTGTAATCAATTAATTCAACTAGTTTGAAGACTTGAAGAATGATCAAGTCAATGGTGTGTTAAACATGACCCACTCCTATATCAACTAAAGGTTTAACTTAGTTCATTCCCTTGGTCTGGTTAAATGCTCAATTTTCCCAACCCAAATAATTAACTAAGTGTTATAATAAGATCCCTATAAACGTCACTAGATAAGGCAAATCACTAACACATGTCAATTGATGGAACTAGGTAGTTGAGAGTGTGTATAACAGATTCTAAGGAATTAGTCATTCACCTCGACAATTACACATACTAATTAAGCTATTCCAAAGTATCTACAAGAGTCGTTCTTACATTCTTATGCAAATTAACCATTTGAACTCAACTTGTCCCTTTTGGTAAAAGATGGATAAACACATGTCACTAGATGCAAATCAATACATTAACTTAACAAGATGATGTTTCTTAATCAAATGAACATATCAATTAGTTGAATCGAAAGGATTAAACTTAACAAGAATGGTTCTTGTATTCAAACAACAAACTATCGTGCATGATTACAAACAATCAATATTAAACATTCAACATCTCGGTTATTTATCTAGATGAACATAAAATGGACTAGCCAACAATCATGCTTGAAAACTTAAACACAACAGTAACAAAGATAGAATTCATTGTAAATACAAGATTAACCTTTTAGGAGTAATCTTGGATGAAGCTCTTGAATGATCTTGGATTCTTCAATGATTTGAGTGCTTAGATGCACTTTGATATGCCCTAGAACTGCTTTGAATCGTATGTTTTCGTCCCTGAGCAGAAAGGAAATCGGTGTCTCTGAAATGAAACTGGACAGGAAATTAAATAGGCTGAAAAGTGGTTGAAAAACATCGTGCGCGGCGCGCACAATAAAGGTGCGCGGCGCGCTCTCTTCACCTACTACACTTTAACTTTACAGCTAACGATCGCACCTTAATTTTTGATTTTCTGGTATTCGTGCGCGGCAGGGGTGCGCGGCGCTCACAACATTGCGCGGCGCGCACAGGGTGATTTTGCACGGGGCGCAATCTGGTTTCCAAACTTTCAAGATCCCTGATCAAAGTTCTTGTGCGCGGTTGAGTGCGCGTCCACTGTGCGCGGCGCGCACAGCCTTATTTTTTCTGTTTTTGGTCTTCTTTTGATTTCTGAGCTGTTTCATCTTCATTCTAGCATGTTTCTTCAAGTTTACAATGATTCTAACTTAATTACAATACAATGAATTTTCAAACGGAAATATTACAAATATATATGAAATAACCGATAATAAGACTTGATATTGTGACTATTAATATGTCTATTTGGAACAATATCACTAATCACAAGTGCTGACATGTTAATCACTCTCCTAATTACATTTAACACCTAATAATCACGCTGGCAATATTAAAAAAAAAAAGTCGAACCTCATTCAATCTTCTCCTTCTTCGTCTCTTCAAGTCTTCAACCCACCCGATACAAACCCTAATAACTCCCATCTTCTTCTCTTCAACCCACCCGATACAAACCCTAATAACTCCCATCGTTATTCGTCTATATAACCAATCGAATATGAACCCTAAATCTCAATGATTCAATCGGTGAACAAAACAAACACAAGTCTAAATCGCTGAATCCGAAGCAATTTTTTAGCCAATACAGGTGAAATGGAAGGAACGGTGATTGGTTGTTTGAAATAACGCTACTGTCAACATACCTGTTATATCTACAAGGCAAGTGGTTGTTTGAAATATGTTAAAGTATTGTAATCGTATGGCTAATAGCCATTCTCATCATTCACCTACTGGCGTAGGACCCTCTACATGTGAGGTGTTTCTGCCAACAATGTCCAACATGTTTGTTGAGACGACATCATCCAATAATGTTGGGTAGTGTTGTATCCCACATCGGCCGTGGCAGTAAAAATTAAATAGTTTATAATAGCTTGGTTCTCCATCCCCTTGAGTTAACTTTTGGGGTTGAATTGGGCTCAAGTCTATTAAACTCATTATGGTATCAGAGCCAAACGAGTCAAATGTGTGATGTTGGGAGCCCATGTGTGCACGTCTCGATGTGAGGGGGCGTGTTGGGTAGTGTTGTATCCCACATCGGCCGTGGCAGTAAAAATTAAATAGTTTATAATAGCTTGGGTTCTCCATCCCCTTGAGTTAACTTTTGGGGTTGAATTGGGCTCAAATCTATTAAACTCATTAAATAATGATCCAGGTAATTACATTGTATTCGTTTTTTTTTTCAATGTTATGTTTGTCTTTATGCTCTATATGCTAACTTACTTATGCAGCTACCAGTAACAATTTATTGTCAGCATTAGATCTGCACGATGTACCTGACAACGTTCATTCTGATGATAATATCCCATTAGTTTCTTGAAGGTATGTATTTTCCTTGCACCCTAATTTCGTTTAATGTAGTTAAAGTTATTATGTTATTTATGACTGTTGTATGAAGTACGTTTTTATACATCTGTCAGTTATGTGCAACTAATATGTAGCTTCATATAATACATTGTATAGTGACTACTACTTATACAATTCCATCAACTCCTCTTGCTACCGGACAAACACTTGAGGCTATCGATGGTTATCAGAAATTGACCGTTTAGGGTTCGTTAAATCTTCTAAAATAAAGTTACTTGACATTCTTTATTGAATTCCATGGTTTGAATTACGTTTTTAGCCTATCTATTGTGACGCAATATAATTTTTGATAAAATTAACCATCTTCTTCATGTTTGCGATTCTCACTTATCCCTCAGTTGCTTACAACCGCTGCTGTTACAGGTTCCCTTTTCTATTTTGCATGCTTGACTTCGTCGTCTTTTGCTAATGCTTATATATACCTAATTGTTTTTATGTTGATAATTTTCTTTTCATTGCTGAAATCGTTTTCGTTATGGATCTTTTGGGTTTTGTAGCCTCGCTTGCCTGCTTTTGTCATTTGAGATTCTTGGAAAGCCCTAATCCCTGCTGTTGTACAGTAAGGAATTTTTTTCCCTTCGTATATTTTATGTTTGTCACTGTTGCATTCTTTACATGTAGTATGTGATTTTTTTATTAGCTATTGTTGAATGAGGAGTTATTTGTAGTTGTTCCTTATTTAGTATACGAAGGGACATCCTGTTTTGGTTGATTTGTTGTGGTTAATTTGTAGTTGTTCCATATTTAGTTGTTCCTTATTTAGTATACTCTTGCACATTCTTAAAGTGTTTTTCATGGGGAAATGTGAACCGTGATTTTGTTTATATCGGCGTTTTTTGGCTTTATACTTTGGGGTTCAAGAATATACATTTAGGGGTACAAAGATGAGTCGGTTGGGCAGGTTGGGTGATGAGTAAAAACTGGTTATGGTCAAAACGGGATTATCGGTGGTACAGGACAGGGTCAACAAATGAGTAAAGTCTGGTTTGGATCCAAACGGGGTTATCTGTGGTACACCCCATGGTTGTTGACCCGAAACACTTCTTCTGTTGCTGTTTTTTTTTTCTTTCTGTTTTTAAATTTTTTTTACTGTAGTTGTGAATACAAAATAATAATTTATAACGATAATATAGTTATATGAATACAAGGGCTGCAGAGGTTTTGTGAATTTGCGAATTTAAAGTATACCTTTAACCTATTGAAGATTAGATAATATCTTAAACAACTCATACTTTAGTAAACTGATATAGAATAAAGATTCCCCAATCAAAAGAATTAAGATTCGGGAATAACAACTTAGTTATTCTGTCATGTGAAAACTTACCTAGGTATTGATGTCATTTTCTTTTGTGTACTATGTTTATAGGTATGTCGCAACTTCAATTACTTATGTGCGTGAGATGGAAAATGGATTCAACATACGGTAGTTCAACGGAAAGTTACTGTACCGTATTCTCAAGGATCATTTCTTTCAAGTAAAGCATTATTTTAATTAATTGTTTTGCAAAATGAAAATATGTTCGAAAACCTCAAGTTTATTAGCTTAAAAGAAAGTTTTGAGCAAAAATTGTTGACTCCATGTATAGATAATGTCTATCAGTAGGTAATTAGATATATTAATCTATTACACACTAACTGCATCAGATAATCAAGATAGATTACTGAATCGAAACTTTACATATGCCATTTCGACAGTTTTGACTTATAAAGTCAACCCAATTAGACATGGCTTGAATGGCAATGTTGAACATATGGGACATGAAAACATGGAATGTATTAAAATTGCAACCTTGGAAATGATTAGATGTGAATATGTGATAAAGGGAGGGTGTAGTCATCACAAGCAATTTTGGGTTGATGAACAAGCACTTATTTATAATATACGAGTGATTGTGACATGATATAATGTCCGGTATTGCAGGTCTTGTGGAGGCCAAGACCACCATCGTTCTTGAGCCCTGAGAAAGATGAAGAAATTTTAAAGAACTTGAAGAAATACAGTAAAAATTTACAACGTACAAATCAAGATATATCAGTATTGTCGAGTGAACATGATCGTGAAAAGCGGAAGCAGTTGAAGGATGATTAGGAAAAGTGGGTTAACGAGTGGGAAGAATATCACGAAAAAGACAAGATGGATAGAGAGATAGTACCAGATGGTGAAGCAAGTGATGTAGAAGAGGAATACGAACCTAAACAAGTTGAAATTGAAGAAATTATGGTAGTGTCTGAAGAAATCATTCACGATGCCTGAAAATGACAGTTTTGTGGAGATGCTTTTTGGATATTGGGTTTTTAATTTGATAGAAATAATTTTCTTTACTATTTGAGTAAAAAGACTCACTGTATTGTTGTCGTTGAGTATATGTTAGTTAAATCATGACTTTTAGATTTTGGTTTTAACTTCATAACGCATGATGCACACTATTGGACAATTTATTTTAGTTTTTATTTGTTTAATTAGTTTGATTATTGTTTTCTAATTATTAAAACGTATTAAATTAACAAAACACACTCAATCAAATTTAATAAAACGACTACAACTTATTAACAGTTTATAAAAATAGAAAATAACATTATTAAGGAGTCCCAAAAATTACATTCCGAGGTGTATTCATATTATCCTTTAACCACTATTTCAAAGTATGAACCTTACATTTTAATTGCGTTTTCATAATCTTATTTATATTTATAGTCTACATTACATTTGATCGATCAAAGATGTGTAATAGTCGTCAATAATAACAATTGCTAAAACTAATATTTACAACTTCTGTGCACATGCTCGTATTATCAAAAACGTGCAGTTCTTGGTGCATCACACGAAATTGTTAACATCATTAATAAAAACAATCGCTTTGAAATACAAGATTATAACTCATCATTCGTTACCATACTTTGTTTAGCGAATAGAACTACACTTGGAACTTCGACTTTGCTAAAGATCTTGACACAAAATTGTATCAATCTGTTTTGACTATTTAAGTTTCGAACTACTATCGATAACTCATTGTTGCATTCTAAGGCTATTGATTCATGGCGTTTTCGAAATTTATTTTTTACTATTTCTTTAATTTCAATACATATACTATTAAAGTGTTTCGTCATTAAACTGCAATCAACAACAAATAATGATGTACAAATAGTAAAAAAAACGAAAACTATTTTTTATAGCTTCCGTGCAACAACGCACGGACTCTTAAAATCTAGTATATCATATATATATATCCATTAATTCTTATTTTTTCTCAAATCAAGTTATAACCCAGCTCAAATTTATGCATATTGCAATTTTAATTTAAATCAAACCTATCTTATTATTCTCCTCATTCAAACTGTTCTTTTATTTTTTTTGGGGAAACAATACGTATCCAGCTCCATCCCCACCGGAAACCCTACCAACCCTCTCGCTACCATTTACAACCGCCATCCCCACCGTAAACCATACATAGCCTCTCGCTACCATCTACACATTTACACCGCAACTGCCTTTTTTCATCAATTTTTTTGCAGCTGATTGACATCTAAACAAAGGTATATTCTAACATTTGGTTTCGTCAATTTTGCAATTGTTTGTGTTGTTTGGCTCATAAATCCGAGTTAATATGGAGATTAAGTCGAAATTGAACATGGATCGGCCTAATTCCTACTGAAAATTAAGTACTTTGGGTGTTGTTGATTTGTACATATATTAGAGTTGCTGTGAAGTATAGTCATATTATAGTGTCAGTGTGTTCTTTTGGGCAACTTTAAGCACCTGTAGATCGACAGGGGTTAGAGAAGCGAATACAAACCTTGCTATCCAATTTTTAAACTGTACCCAATTTTAAGCCAATACATCTCTGGAAATGTATTAAACTGAACCCAAATTTTTCTAAAAAAAAAAAAAAAGATGCAGTACTGAGTAGTTTAAATAGTTATAGTAGTGGTGCTGTGAGTAGTTGAGGTACATGGCATAGTAGATCGACATAGGTCAGAGAAGCGAATACAAACACTGCTATCCAAATTTTAAGCCAATGCATCTCTGAAAATGCTTGGTTAAACCCATTAAATCATTTGTATGAGTCTATTTGGTTTTGTTTATACTAAAATGGATAGGCCAAAGTGGGTAAAACAGGTACTCTGATCATGGAACGCCAACATCTGGTAAAATGGGGGAACGTCTAATACGCCGTCTAAAGAGCGTAAAAAGAATGCACCTAAGTGACTAAGTCATACCCGGTAAACTCTAAAAAAATCTTACTATGTAAACATTTATGTGTTAATATGCCATGTGTAGGTATATACCTTATTAGCTATTTCACTATGAATAGAAACTAGGTTAGTTATATGATTGTTATAAACAAAAATGCATCTGACTTCGCAAGAGTTTTATTCCATGGCTGATCTCTCATCGACTCTGCTTTAGTTTCTAAGTTACAATTATTGTAATTTGCAGTCGGGAAGTATGCTATACTGATTTTTTTTCGGGACTTGTAATTATGTGTTTGAATCTGTGTCTTATTCGATCCACCACAGGCTGTAGCATGTTTTAGTTTCTTAAGTTTTCATTATTGTAATTTGTAGTCTGGAAGTATGCTAAACTGGTTTTTTTGTGACTTGTAATTCTGTGTGTAAAGCTGTCTTATTCGATCCACCACAGACTGTAGCATGTTTTAGCATAGGTTATTTTTACTGTACTTATTTTGGGTCAACTTTGATATGGTATGAGTTGTTTGAGTTAAATGTTGACACTCTTAAATATATGTTCTTTTGAAATTAGTGCCACCAACAAAGAGGAGGTTGGGAGTGTGGTTACTACGTGATGCGGTGGATGCACAAGTTCATCAGATTTAAACAAGACGACTTTCTGCAAACTGTAAGTGTTTGTTAAATAAACCAATCTCTTGTTTGTTACATAACGATTATTATAATTTATTTTTTTTATACAGATCCGTATGAAGAGAAAGATTTAAACAATATTGTTGCTTTGTGGCTATCGTTTTATTTGAAGACTTGTAATAGTTAGTTTTGGTAATTGTATGACTATGAATGGAGTCTTTGAAGGTATTTTTACATTGGTTCTTTTGTATGTCAAATTAAGTTTGAAATTGAAGTTTGTATTTGTTTATATATATATTGTGATAATTTAAGAGTTTATAACTACCTTTAGTGATCTGACTCTTGGCGCTATGGACTACTGATATTAAAGAGAAAGGAGAGAGTAATAAATCTTATTGAAGTGAATGGTGCAAAAACTGATTACATTCGATCCTATATTTATACTATAAATTTTACTGTGCAAGTAACTATTCAAATGCATGCGTAACTATTATTCAAATTGACATCCACAGCCATTCTTGACTTTTGATTTCATAACACTCCTCCTTGGATGACAATTTGTTTTCATTAGAGATCAACTAGTACTGCCTTGTTAAAAACCTTGCTAAAGAAAACCCAGTGGGAAAAAACTTTAGCTAAGGGAAAAAGAGTACAGCATAGAGTTGACTCCCCTTCAAGTAGACAATGCTGAGCTGTTACATCTTTTGAACATGCCTCATGCCAATATTGTGAGTATGCGTTCTGAAAATAGCAGTTGGAAGTGCTTTGGTGAAAAGATCAGCAGAGTTTTTGCTGGATTGAACATATCTCATTTCAATCTGGTTGTCCTTAATGAGATCTTGAGTGTATGAGAAGAATCTAGGAGGTATGTGTTTTGTTCGATCAATTTTGATATACCCTTCTTTCATCTGTGCTATGCAAGCTGCATTATCTTCATAGATAGTTGTTGGGCTTTTATCGCGTTCTAGTCCACAAGAATCAGTAATGAGTTGTGTCATTGATATCAACCAAAAACATTCCCAAGTAGCTTCATGTAATGCATTCACTTCGGCATGATTTGATGATGTTGCAACAAGTGTTTGTTTTTGAGAACGCCATGATATTGCGGTGCCTCCATTTAGGAATACATATCCAGTTTGAGATTTAGCTTTATGTAGATCAGATACATAACATGCATCTGCATAACCAACTAAATCTTGTTTTGATTCGTTAGAATAAAATAATCCTAAATCAGTAGTTCCTCGAAGGTATCGAAATATGTGTTTGATCCCATTCCAGTGTCTTTTGGTAGGAGCTGAGCTGAACCTTGCCAACAAATTAACTGCAAAAGAAATGTCAGGTCTTTTACAATTTGTAAGATACATAAGAGCTCCAATTGCACTAAGTTATGGCACTTCTGGTCCCAGAATATCTTCATGATCTTTACAGGGACGAAATGGATCAGTGTCAACATTAAGTGATCTAACAACCATAGGAGTACTTAATGGTTTTGCCTTGTCCATATTGAAACGTTGTAAAATATTTTGTGTATAATTTGTTTGATGTACAAGTAAACCATTAGACATATGCTCAATTTGCAAACCAAGGCAATACTTGGTTTTTTCAAGATCTTTCATTTCAAATTCTTTCTTTAGAATTTGAATGGCTTCATGGATCTCTTTATTTATACCTATGATGTTAAGATCATCGACATAAACAGCTATGATCACATATCCGGATATAGTTTTCTTAATGAATACACATGGGCAAATAAGATTATTTGTATACCGTTTGCTTATCAAGTAATCACTTAATCGTTTATACCACATGCGACCCGATTGTTTCAACCCATATAAAGACCTTTGTATTTTGATTGAGTACATTTCTTTGAGTTTTGCATTGGATGTTTCTGATACCTTAAACCCTTCATGGATATTCATGTATATATCACTATCAAGTGATTCATTTAAATAAGTAGTCATAACATCCATGAGATGCATTTCTAAATTTTTAGAAACTGTTAGGCTGATTAAGTATCTAAAAGTAATTGCATCCATAACAGGAGAATAAGTTTTCCTCATAATCCATTCATGGTCTTTGAGAGAAATCTTGAGTTACAAGTCTAGCTTTATCTTGTAACTTCATTTTTTCTCATTTCTTTTTCGGATAAAAAATTCATTTTTTATCTCATACGTTTCACATCTTTAAAAGAGATAACTATTGATCCGAAAACTTTTCTTTTATTGAGCGATTCTAATTCAGCTCGTATTGCTCCTTTCCATTGAGCTCAATCATGTCTATTTTGATATTCCAGATCATCATCTTTATTCATGATGTCATTGTAACATTATATGAAAATATCTCATCAAGATTTTTTATTTCATTTCGGTTCCATAATATTTTTGAATGTGCATAATTGATTGCAATATTCGTATTAACATCATCAATCTCCTCTGCAGAAAGAATATTGATTTGTGGTTCTTCTTGAACACTTTCTTTTATCTCATTATCAGCTGATTTTCCTTTTCGAGGATTTTTTTTTTATCTTTGGAATCAATTGGTCTTCCACGTTTCAGACGTGGCAAAGACTCATGAGTGACATTATTGCCAGCTTTTGGAATTTTAATTCGAGCTGGAGCATTATATGATTTAGTCACTCTTTTTGTATCTTTAAATGCATAAAGTAATTAATTTGAAAGTTCTTGCATATGCAATATTTTTGAACTTTCGTTTCGCATTTTTTTTCGATGATCAAGATACATTAATTTATGTTCACATCATGAAACATCTTTTTCTTTATTTTATTTTTTCATTTCTCCCCCTAATATAGGGAACAATTTTTCATTAAAATGACAATCAGTAAAACGTGTTGTAAAAACATCACCCGTCATGGGTTCAATAAATCTTATGATTGCAGATGTTTCATATCTAACATATATTTCCATCCTTCTTTGAGGAACCATTTTAGTGCGTTGTGGTGGTGCAATTGGAAAATACGCTGCACAACCAAATATTCTAAGGTGGAAAATATTTGGCTCTCGACCGAAGTTAAGTTGGTAGGGGACAATATTTATGACTTGCACTTGATTTAATGCGAATTAATGTCGCATCATGTAAATTTACATGTCCCCATATAAATATTGAGAGTTTTGTATTCATTACCAATTGTCTAGTTATTAGCTGCAAGATTTATCTATTGATTCAGCTAAACTAATTTTGTGTATGCACATGAGCAACTGGATGTTCAACAACAATCCCTGTAGACATATAATAATCATTAAATGTTTGAGATGTTAACTCACCAGCATTATCAGGTCTCACCCTTTTAATGGTGTAATTGACAAATGTGTTCTTTATTTAATAATTTGAGCAAGAAATTTTGCAAATGCCATATTAAGACTTGATAACACACAAACATGAGACCATCCGCTAGATGCGTCTATTAGAACCATGAAATATCAAAATGGTCCACATGATGGATGGATTGGTCCATATATATAACCTTGAATTCATTCAAGAAACATTGGTGATTCTTTCTCAATATTCTTTTCATTAATCACCATATGTGCTTTTCATTAATCACCATATGTACTTTTTTATTAATTACCATATGCGCTTTTCATCATATATCCTTTTCACCATATGCGCTTTTAATCATATGCGCTGTGCTATGCGCTTTTCATCATATGTACTTTTCATCATATGCGTTTTTAATCATATCCGCTGCGCTTTTAATCATATCCGCTGCACTTTTAATCATATGCGATGCGCTTTTCATCACATGCGCTTTTCTTCATATGCGCTTTTCTTCATATGCGTTTTTAATCATATGCGCTGCGCTTTTAATCATATGCGCTGCGCTTTTAATCATATGCGCTGCGATTTTCATCACATGTGCTTTTCATCATATGCGTTTTTTATCATATGCGCTTTTAATCATATGCGTTGCGCTTTTCATCATATGCGCTTTTCGGTGCTACATAGGTATTTCTCATTTTCGGTTATCATTGACTGATAATCATATCCATTATGATATATATCAGAGAAACTTAACAAATTTCTCTTTGATTTGGGAGAAAACAAAGCATTGTTTATCAGAAAATTTGTACCATTTGGTAATATGAATTTTTGCCTTTTTCGTTCCTTATATCAAGTTTGCAAGACCTGATATAGTATTTATAACTCCTTCATTTGATTTATATCAATGAAATATTTCTTAGATTTGATCATAGTGTGTATGTTACCACTATCTGCAATACATAGGTCTTTACCATTTAATTGATGTTGTATTTCAGCAGGATTCATACTAAAACTTCAAATAAGATAAGCAAATAATGAGTTATATTTCAGCAAGATAATCAAATTATATTACCTGCAAACGAGTTACAATCTGAAGTACATAAAAAATAACACTTAATAAACATATGCGTTATGGTCTAAAACCATTTATTTATGAGTGATACATAACAAGCTAGGCATCTTAGAAAATTCAAACCATTCAAGTCTCAAGGTAGCTCAAGGTTTATTTAATCAAGATTTTTTAACAGATTCACTCTCGTTTTCTTTTCTTTTGGGACTTATTTGTAGAGATAAACAAGATGTTCATGTATTCAAGAAATACTAGACTGATGATCCACGTTACCAGATCATTAATAAGAATCTCCGGATTCTTATAAGAGCATCTACTAACATCTTCAATTTTATTCTTTCATGGATCACCATTATTTCTTGATAATTAATATCGTATCTATCTTTGAGTATTTTCCATAATACATTGGACCTTCGATCATATAATATGTAGATTCTAAGGACTCGTCAATATGTTTGCTAAGAAAAATACTTGCTATTGCTTTCTCTTGTTCGGAACAATTGTTATTTTCATTCAGGGTTTCTAAAATACCGATTCATTCGAGATGTTTTTCTACATTCATAACCCATGTTAAGTAGTTGTTCTCACTTGATTCTAAAGGAGCAAATTTAAGCCTTTTCAAATTCGACATTTTCTATTATCAAAAAGATGAACAACATAAATCATAATCATAATCAACTTCTATTCATAGAAAAATAATAAAATGAAATTAGAATCATTTTAAATTCATAAGTAGCAAACAACAGAATAATGGCATGATTACAAATGATAAAACCACAAGAGCAGGAGAGAATATAGGTTCACCCGGTGGTATATTAGCAACAATGATGATAGTTAGTATGACCAATACAATAGGAAAAATCATCCTTGTGTGAATCATCTTTACAAAAAAAACTTTTTGAGAGTGGTAATCTGAGAAAATGAAGATTGATTTGTGAAAATGTGAAAACGGAGATGTTTATTTTGTATTTGAAAAATATAGTCGTTGTAACGTCGTCAGTTGACGTTAACAACCGTTATGTATATATGACCGTTGTAACGTCGTTAGTTGACGTTAACGACTGTTATGTAATCGTTGTATTAATAATAATTTTAATAAAAGAATTTTATTAGTACAAATACGATTACTATAAACACATTTAGTATACATACGTTTAGTATAAATACGAAGATTAAGAGAATAAACATATTATGCATAAATAATAAATTTTAAGAATAAACATTAGTATGCATGAAATAACTAATGATTAATTGCATAAGTAATCATAAATGTTAGATAACATAAATATAAATGTTAGTGAAGTTAATAAGAGTTAGATAACAGAAATATAATTCAGGCGGTATAACCGACCATATATAACTTAAATAACATAAATATAAATGTTAGTGAAGTTAATAAAAGTTAGATTACATAAATATAATTCAGGCGGTATAATCGACCATATATAACTTAAATAACATAAATATAAATGTTAGTGAAGTTAATAAAAGTTAGATTACAGAAATATAATTTTACTTATGATGATAATTATATTTACATTATTAATAAATAATAGAAGATATCATTAAAGAATTTCTTACCTTGATTAGTGACTTGTGCTTGCTTAGATAAACCTTGATTATACGGAGCACTTCGTGCTGATAACGTGTTATAATTTAAGAGTTTATAACTACCTTTAGTGATCTGACTCTTGGCTATGGACTACTGATATTAAAGAGAAAGGAGAGAGTAATAAATCTTATTAAAGTGAATGGTGCAAAAATTGATTATATTCGATCCTATATCTATACTATAAATTTTACTATGCAAGTAACTATTCAAATGCATGCGTAACTATTATTCAAATTGACATCCACAGCCATTATTGACTTTTGATTTCATAACATATATATATACACTAGTTAAAGACCCGCGGTTTCGCGGGTTTTATGAAATGACGATATTTTAAGATGATTTTCAACTATGATAACACAAATAAACAAAATAACATTCCAAAAGTTCAAATGTGTACAAGTATAAATAAAAAAATCTTGTTCAACATAACGTAACGACTTAAATTCGAAAGTTGTAGTAATTAACGGTTCGTATATTCTAATATGTTACGCACAACAGATTACAAATAAACATGTTATAGAACTTAAAAAATATACTGATTTTACATACACGTAAGAGTAGAGGTATGTGCCAAATGTTGGTGACATCGTAATTCTCTTCCTGAAAGTAAAATAATAGTTTAAAACAAACAATAATAAATACTAAACAATGTCTAAAAACTAAACATGTTTATGTTGTATTTAAATATGTCACCGGAACATGGCAAAATCTTGAGAGAATCTCCTTCATATTCACATCCAGTTCCTGCATATTAAGAAGTAAAACATACTCCGTAATAAACATATAGTTGTTTGTAACACAAAACAAAAAGATAGAACCAAATGAACTGATTATTGATTAATACCATTGTGCTACGACAAGCTAATATGTTCTGCGTTAGACCCAAACTTCTTATACCCTAACACTGTGTTTTGTTGGTTTTGTTTTTTGAAAAGGGAAAAAAAACTAAATTATTCTTGTATCAATCGTCCAAGAGCCTCTATAAAGGGCATAGATTCAATGTCCCCTGCAAAAAAAAAAAAAAAACACACGGCAAAAATCTAGACAAAAATGACATTATACATATAGATATGTATATCCTATATACACGATAAGTTACCTATGGTACTACCCAAATCAATGACACAAACATCGGTGAATCTTCTTTTGTAGGTAACTACCAACTGCGAATTGAAGTAGAAGAAGCACAAAATCAAGACTAAAATATTCTAAATTATCGTGGCATGTAAGCTTGGGTAATGACGCACGAAGAAGATGATGATAGAGAAAAAAGAAATTTAAAAACTAAAAATCTAAGCAATCAAAGTATCAAGAATTGTAATAACAATGACCCACCTGAAAATCGACAAGAATGAAATCATAGGAAGTTATTACATCTGGCTTCATGTAGCATTACTTTTTGTCTCTGCTGCCCCTGAAAACTTATTGTTGTGTATCAACACTGAAACTTAACAAAATATAAATTCCTCAATGTCACACCTCCAGGCCAGTATCATCACTAAGAACTTATTTGTACACTGTAAAACTTCATATAATACACTTCCAAATCCAACCCATTTTGACATTGATACCAAACTCCAGATGGGTTAGGATGGCAATTCTGACCCGTTTTGCTGTAATAATTTAGTAATTGATAATTATAGTCACGAAAAAATATGAAAACTAAGAATCAAATATTGATTGTGAATAATCGTACCAATATTATGGATGATGATTTGATGTTTAAATTTTTTTCCCTAACAATCGTTCAGTAAAGCAAATATACAAGTTAATCGCAATTAGCACCACAACTTGTACAGAAAGCGCACATATGATGCCCATCCATAAATCCTAAAGCACAACCAAACTTCATTAGCAAATACATGTTTGCATAAGTGGTTAATTGCGTCACACATGTATATGTAAAAATCGCAAATCCTAAACCCTAAATCTAAACCCAAAACCCTAAAATCTAAACCCAAAACCCTAACCTAAACTCTAAACCCTACACCCTAAATTTATACCTTAAACCCTAACCTAAACCCTAAAAACTCTAAACCCTAAGCCCTAAAATATAAACCTTAAACCCTAGAATCTAAACCCTAAACCCTACACCCTAGAATCTAAACCCTAAACCCTAACCTAAACCTTAAATATAAACCCTAAACCTAAACTTTAAACCCTAAAATCTAAACCCTAAACCCTAACCTAAACCCTAAATATAAATCCAAAAGTCTAGAACTAAACTCTAAACCCTACACCCTAAATCTAAACCCTAACCTAAACTCTAAAAACTCTAAACCCTAACCCTAAACCCTAAGTCATAAACCCTAAACCCTAAACCTAAACCCAAAACCCTAAATCTAAACCCTAAACCCTCACCTACACCATAAACCCTAAATCTAAACCCTAACCAAAACCCTAAACCCTAAATCTAAACCCAAAACCCTAAATCTAAACCCTAAACACTAAACCTAAACTCTAAACCCTAAAAACTCTAAACCCTAACCCTAAACACTAAAAAATTATTACGTAATAAAAACCCTCTTTTAAGGTATAGATTTAAATTTAGGATGTAGGGTTTAGGTTTAGGTTTGAGTTGTGTTGATGTTATGTTAAAAATGTTAATAGGTGGATTAGTTAAAATGACAAAACATTTCAATCATAAAAGGTGTAATATTATATTCAATCTATCAAAACTTACGAAACTAAAATGACGTCAGTTAAAATGTTAAAAGGTGCATCAGTCTGTGAACATATCACTGAAGGAACATGTTATGATTTAGAGCTATTTATGTAGAGCCCATTATACGTATAGTTATAAATCAATAAATCAATGAGACTCGTTGTTAATACACTTTCTCAACAATAAGCTAAAAAGAATACATACAACATATTGATTGATTAAATATTAAGATACCTCGAATTGCACTAGTAGCATGAGCATTGTCCATGGCTCACTTGTTGAATTCAGAACAGGCCTAATCATGCCACTTTATAATATTATAAATCAATGAGGCTATTGTGACCCGGATTGACATATTAGCAATATTATTAATTTAATAATAATCAAATTCTTTTAACTAATGTTTTTTTTAGTTTGAGATATTGACCCGTAAAACAAAAACCATGTTGTCCTAATTATAAGTAAATGGGCAGGCTGCAATTTATTTACACATCTAGCTAGGTTTATACATACCTGAGACTCTGCAAATTTACGTAGCTCATTGATTGAGTAAAAAACAATTAACCTGAAAGTATAAACAACGTCGAAATCAATTTCAAACTCTAAAGTTCATGAAATCAGTAGATGAGGGAAAAAAAATTTAAACAGCGTACCTAAGAAAACTTCAAGCTTCCAAATACTGTTAAGAGATACATTGTATTATTATTATTATTATTAATCCATATTTATTGTTATTGTTATTGTTATTGTTATTATTATTGTTATTGTTATTGTTATTGTTATTATTATTATTATTATTATAGTAGAAACATGAAAGAAAATTGTTGAATGTAAGTAGTGGAAGAATACCTCTAATTAGGATACACCAACTGCTACAACTTATCAAATTGGGCCGGACATCTTGTATTACCTTCAGTTGGTGTTTGAAGAGCTCTTCTTGATAACCTATCTAAAATAAAATAAAACCCCATTAAAATGAAATTTATAGAAACATATATCCTTACACAATTGCTAATGAGAGATATTGTCATCAAGATGCTTGAGTTACTAACTGAATAAGCTAATTCAAGGGAACCTAAATAATCACATTTTAATCGCTAAAATTGAAAAACATGAAATAACTTTTAAGCATTAGTTAAATCATAGAAGAAAGAAATCAAAGTCGCGCTACTAAACCCATCGCTGCACACTAAAAAACAATATTTTTCATAATTTACTGCGAGTTCCACGTATGATGTGTAATGCATCAGACAATGAGATGTACATACCCAAAGAATTAGCCTACTAGTTGCTCGTAACAATAAAATTTATAGCTAATAACTGTCAAGCAAAAAAACCCTATTAAAAGTGTATCAAAATAAAAGGCAATACAATGCTCTAAGTGGCAATATTTAAGTCCTACGCTTTTGGTCCTTCCACGAGTGTAGTTAAAAAAGTCTCACATGTGGTGAGTTTCGGGACAGCATCATCATCGTCAATGTATTAAAGGTAGTAAAAATAGTATAAAAGAGTTAAAAGCGTACTCTTTGTTTAAGAAGAACCACTAACCACACATGTGTTGGCACCAACAAACGCTTGGACTGCGAGACATATTTATAACAAATTATTAGCATGTCGAGAACTTAAAACACGAGGGAAGAAAGGGAGAGATTTCAATATCTTTTTCTTGGTACCTCTTTGATTTAAAAAATAGAAGAGTGTTTCATCCTTAAAAATGTTAACTTCCTCAATTGACACCATGTGCAGAACTGCAGAAGACAATTGAAAAAATAAAAATAAAAAGTTTCAATGAATCCAGTAATATGATAAGCAAAAAAGTTAAAAAATAAAAAAGGTAATTAAACTTATATACTTCTCAACAATAAATATGATAAACGGCTCAACCACATAGTTAATTGATGGCCGAGCTATTTTGACCCAAACCCATTCGGATCCGTTAGTCATCGCCACCCATTTTCCCATTCATTATAATACATGAGATGACAACATTTTCACTGTTGTAATTCACTAAAGTATGTATTGTTTTTTAAAATCTTGTAATTATTTAAGGGTAGACATTGATGTTAGGGTGTTCTAACAAATGTTATCATGCATTAACATAATACTAACCAGGCAAGAGCTTAACAATCGCATAACAACCAAAGTTCATTTATACTCACAGTTGATATGTAAGACTTATTATCAGTGAAAAGCAAGAAAATTTCATCAACCCAAACCAAAGTGAAAAGCTAGCGATCTTAAGAAAAAGTTTTAAGTATGACGGAGTAATATAATCCAGATTAAAAGAAATATTCCTATATTTTTACAATAATTCTAGCAGTCCATGGTTCGATTTCCTTCACTCCAACAACAAACTAAACACCAAACCATATCATATTAGTAAATATTGTTTAATATGGTACATAACCCTATCAGTAAAAAGGTAAAAATAACATTAACAGTTCAATAAACAATCCTATTGTGGATAATTATGGTTCAAGCATACCTCAAAAGATGACAAAGGCATAGCAACATAGACTTGTTATGGTGTTCGTATATGATCTGTTATCCATCAGCGTTATCCATCTGCTGCAGCAGAACTTAACCACATACAGAGGATTGAAACAGTCACTGATGCACCTAATGATCGAAATAAAACAATCAAACACAAATAGACTCTGGTTATGAGTACCATGGTTTTTGTATGTTGCAAAAACATCATCTGTGATATCGAGTCAATTTTGAAAGTATTACAAACTGATAAATAATGCTGACACCCACAAGTTGATAAAAATTGGCATACATCAATTCCATCAAAGAAATTCGAACGCTCATAACCTTGGTAGATCTATATATTATTTCAACGTCATTTATGTTGGAAACTAAACTTGATTGTGGGCTATTTGTTTTGGATTTGGGCTTGCAAGTATACAACTATTTTGGATCAAGATTATAGCCCATTATGTAGAAACTTCTTGTAATATGTAGTAGTGAAAGTGTGTAGAATGTGTGTAGAATAATCTTGTAAAATATCTAGGTCTAGAAATACTAGGAAATATCTAGATAGTAGTAGATGATGGAGTGATCTAGACTACTCCATTGAGTAGTATAAATAGAGGGCTTCACCCCTCATTTGTAATCAAGCAACAAAGCAATTCAATAGGCAATAAAAGAAAAGCTTTCAAGATCAATAAAACTTCTAAATCATCAATCCTCTCTTCCACAAATAATATACATAACCTCCTATTTCTAACAAATTGGTATCAAGAGCTTGGTTCGACAAGATGATGGCCAACAATGTCATCACGTTTCCTCGCCTCACAAAGGATAATTATGATCGACGGAGCATCCAAATGAAGACCTTCCTAGGTGGACAAGACTTATGGGAGATTGTGGAGGAAGGCTATGAGGAACCTGCAGAAAAAGGTCCTCTCGGCAAGGAGAAAAAATTAATGAAGACGAACGATCAAAAGGCTCTTTCCATCATCCAACAAAGTGTAGATGATGGAGCTTTTGAGAAAATTGCAAGTGCAACCACCGCCAAGAAAGCATGGGAGATCTTGGACAATTCTTATAAGGGAGTTGATAAGGTGAAAAAGGTTCGACTACAAACACTACGAGGTGAGTTCGAATCCTTAAATAAGAAAGACTCAGAAACAATTTCTGATTATTTTACAAGAGTCTTGGCGGTTATCAATCAATTAAAAAGGAATTGTGAAACTCTAAGTGATGTAAGAGTCATTGAGAAGATTCTTAGATCATTAGATTCAAAATTCGACTATATAGTCGTAGCCATCGAAGAATCTAAAGATCTAGAATCAATGACTATAGATGAACTCATGGGTTCACTACAAGCCCATGAAGAGAGGTTCAATAAGAAAAATAAGGAGCCTTTGGAGCAAGCTTTACAAGCAAAACTGTCTTTCAAGGAAGAGAGTAGTGAAAAGACTCATCAACCGAGTCAACGAGGTCGTGGTCAAGTACGTGGCCGAGGACGAGGGCAAGGATATTCCAAACGTGGAGGTTATAGTTCTTATAAAAATGAAGAAAGAAGTCAAGATTTTCACCCGACAAGAGGTCGCGGGAGAGGCTACACAAGTAGAAGGCCAAGGTATGACAATTCTCAAACCAAATGCTATAATTGTTATAAATTTGGCCACTATGCCTCGGAATGCGAGAAGTCAAACAATTACGTGCAAGAAAGAGCAAATTTTGCACAAGAAGATACTGAAGCCGTGGAAAACACTTTGTTACTAGCATGCAAAGGTAAAGATAACGGAGAATCAAATTTGTGGTATCTCGACACAGGTGCAAGCAACCATATGTGCGGTGACAAAAACATGTTTGTGGAGTTAGACGAGGTAATAAGTGGAAATATCACCTTTGGAGATTTCTCAAAAGTCTCGGTTAAAGGCAAAGGTAAGATCCTCATCCGCTTGAAAAATGGAAGGCATCAATTTATCTCTAACGTGTATTATGTGCCTAATATGAAGACAAATATACTGAGTATTGGACAACTCTTAGAGAAAGGCTATGATATTCACATGATAAATCGTAGTCTTTATCTGAGAGACCAAAAAGGAGGTTTGATTGCTAAGGTGCCAATGTCAACGAATAGGATATTCTTGCTAAATATTCAACATGACATTCCACGATGTTTAAAAGCATGTTTCAAAGATAATTCTTGGCTTTGGCACATGAGATACGGGCACTTAAATTTTGGAGGGTTAAAATTATTATCAAGTAAAGGAATGGTGAAGGGTTTGCCTCCAATTAATCATCCAGATCAAATATGTGAGGGATGCCTTCTAGGAAAGCACTTTCGAAACAGTTTTCCAACAGAAGCTTCTAGTAGAGCGAAGAAACCTCTAGAACTTATTCACACGGATGTGTGTGGACCCATCAGCCCACCGTCTTTTGGTAAAAATAGATATTTTCTTCTATTCATTGATGATTTTAGTCGAAAGACATGGGTCTATTTTCTAAAAGAGAAGTCGGAAGCTTTTGGAATGTTCAAGAAGTTTAAAGCATTTGTGGAGAATCAAAGTGGTCTCACCATAAAGGCGATGAGATCCGATCGTGGAGGAGAGTTTACATCCAAGGAATTCAAGGAATTTTGCGACAACAATGGCTTACGACGTCCTCTAACTCTTCCATATTCACCTCAACAAAATGGTGTTGCGGAAAGAAAAAATAGGACCATTCTTGATATGGCCCGGAGTATGTTAAAGAGCAAAAGGATGCCTAAAGAATTTTGGGCTGAGGCAGTAGACTGTGCGATCTATCTTGCAAATCGCTCGCCCACCAGAAGCGTCAAGAACAAAACACCCATTGAAGCTTGGAGTGGAAGGAAGCCCAGCATCTCACACCTTCGAGTGTTCGGAAGTGTGGCATATGCTCATGTGCCAGATCAGAAGAGGATGAAGCTCGATGATAAAAGCGAGAAACTCATATTCGTGGGCTATGACTCAAGTTCGAAGGGTTACAAGTTATACAATCCCAAGACCGGTAAAGTAATCTCAAGTCGAGATGTGGTGTTCGATGAAGAAGCAACATGGGATTGGAATGTTCCCGAAGAGGAGAACTACGACTTTTTCCCTTATCCATTCGAGAGTACTGCAAGGAACGAAGAATATCTAGAAGTTCAAGAACCTTCTAGTACACCATCTCCGCACTCTCCACGTACTCCAACCACTACACCTAATGAAGTGACACCAACATCAGGAGGAGAATCAAGTAGGGTACAACATCACACAAGGAGCATTGAGGAGTTGTACGAGGTAACTCAACCTATGGAGGATCTAACATTGTTCAGCCTTCTTGCCGATTGTGAGCCAATAAGTTACGAAGATGCAGCAAAAAGCCAAAAGTGGAAACGTTCCATGGACGAGGAGATTCAAGCAATCGAGAAGAATGATACGTGGGATCTTGCTACACTTCCAAAAGGGCATAAGGCTATTGGTGTAAAGTGGGTGTACAAGGCCAAGAAGAATTCCAAAGGTGAAGTTAAAAGATACAAGGCAAGGTTGGTGGCGAAGGGATATAGTCAACGAGCTGGCATAGACTATGAAGAAGTATTTGCTCCCGTCGCTCGTCTAGAAACTATAAGATTGATAATCTCACTTGCGGCTCAACATAATTGGAAGATTTATCAAATGGATGTTAAATCCGCGTTCCTTAATGGCCACTTAGAAGAAGAAGTCTATATAGAACAACCTTTGGGATACATCGTGAAAGGCCAAGAGAATAAAGTGCTGAAATTGAAAAGGGCCTTATATGGGTTGAAGCAAGCGCCTCGAGCATGGAATAGCAGGATAGACAAGTATTTCCAACAGAATGGCTTTACAAAATGCCCACATGAGCATGCTCTCTATACCAAAGTAAGCAAGGAAGGAGATGTTATGATTATGTGCCTATATGTGGATGACTTGATATTCACCGGTAGTAATTCCAAAATGTTTGAGGAGTTCAAGAAAGCAATGGTTCGGGAGTTCGAGATGACCGACATTGGACTTATGGCTTACTATCTTGGGATCGAGGTAAAACAAAAGAAAGAAGGAATATTCATATCCCAAGAAGGTTATGCGAATGAGGTGCTCAAGAAGTTTAAGATGAATGACTGCAAGTCAATGAACACACCGGTGGATTGCAATCTCAAATTGTCAAAAGATGTTGAAGGATACTTGGTGGACCCAACACAATACAAGAGTTTGGTTGGAAGTCTGAGGTACCTAACCTGCACGAGGCCAGATATTCTCTACGGAGTTGGACTAGTAAGTCGATACATGGAAGCACCTACAATAAATCACTTGAAGGCGGCCAAGAGGATACTTCGCTACATCAAAGGTACGATTGACTATGGCCTGTTTTATTCGCCTTCTGAGCACTTCAAGCTAGTTGGATACAGTGATAGTGATTGGACTGGAGATATAGATGATCGTAAGAGTACGAGTGGTTTCGTGTTCTATATGGGAGATATGGCGTTCACATGGAGCTCGAAGAAGCAACCCATTGTGACTCTGTCAACGTGTGAAGCCGAGTTTGTAGCAGCAACATCGTGCACCTGTCATGCAATATGGCTCAGGAAGTTACTAAATGAGCTTAAGTTTTTTCAAAAGGAAGCTACAGAGATATATGTGGATAACAAGTCTGCGATTGCTCTAGCAAAGAATCCAGTCTTCCATGATCGAAGCAAGCACATCGATACGAAATACCATTACATCAGGGAGTGTGTTACAAATAAAGAGGTGCAGATAAAGTACGCGAAGTCACTTGACCAAGTTGCTGATATTTTCACAAAGCCTCTAAAACACGAGACGTTTCAGAGATTACGGAATATGCTCGGAGTAACAAAATCAAGTTTAAGGGGGGCTGTTGGAAACTAAACTTGATTGTGGGCTATTTGTTTTGGATTTGGGCTTGCAAGTATACAACTATTTTGGATCAAGATTATAGCCCATTATGTAGAAACTTCTTGTAATATGTAGTAGTGAAAGTGTGTAGAATGTGTGTAGAATAATCTTGTAAAATATCTAGGTCTAGAAATACTAGGAAATATCTAGATAGTAGTAGATGATGGAGTGATCTAGACTACTCCATTGAGTAGTATAAATAGAGGGCTTCACCCCTCATTTGTAATCAAGCAACAAAGCAATTCAATAAGCAATAAAAGAAAAGCTTTCAAGATCAATAAAACTTCTAAATCATCAATCCTCTCTTCCACAAATAATATACATAACCTCCTATTTCTAACAATTTATTCGTACCAATTAACAGAATCAACCTAATTCAGATAATCATATTTGATGAACACGATTTAATTTCAAAAAGTAACAAAATTTATCAAAAAAGTAACGAACTTGATCGATAAGGAATAAATTCATGGTTTTTGCTAAAACATAATTTATATTATCCATGCATACACATAATTTAGCTTGTCCTGGCCATTTACTAATAGGATTAGTTACATCCTGGCCAATTACTAATCCAAAACCTAGCCATTACCCCATTACCAACCCTAATCTGATCTATTAACCATTCAAATTATTTAGCACACTTTGAACTTGTAATAATAATAAAATAGATACACAAATTTATACACACTACATACCTGTGTTTTATCCTTCGAAGCAACATTCACCACAACAGAAACTTGCACATCAAAACACCAAAATCAATAACTATTGCAAGTAACATATATCATAAGGTATATGTCAATTACACAATAAAGACCTGCTTAATAGCAAGTAGCTCTCCTGAGTCCAAATTCATCCCCATATAAACCCTACAAAATGCCCATATTACCCGAATTAAAACTTATAAAACGCTAATATGAAAAAGCTTTTATAAATGAGTTCATGTTATGCTACAGAATACTATTGACTACTCTTAATATTCTATATGATTAACTTAATTCTTTTGGCTATTTTTGAAGGAAATGGCACCGACTACTCGTCAGAACTTGAACATGAGTGAGGAAGACTTCCGTGTTTTCCTTGCAGCAAATATAGCCGCAGTACAGGCTGCAATGCAAAACAACAATAACTCAAGGTCTAGCAGTGGAGTTAACTTCACAGGAAACCGTGTAGGATGCTCCTATAAGGCTTTCACTGCCTGTAAACCTCTGAAATTTGATGGAACTGAAGGACCAGTCGGACTGAAACGATGGACCGAAAAGGTCAAATCTGTGTTTGCTATAAGCAAATGTGCTGAGAAAGATAAGGTAAAGTACGCCACGCATACCTTCACAGGTACTGCGTTAACATGGTGGAATACCTATCTCGAACAAGTGGGACAAGATGTTGCTTACGCACTACCGTGGTCAGCATTCAAACACTTGATGAACGAGCAGTACCGTCCCAGAAATGAAGTCAATAAGCTCAAGACAGAGCTTAGAGAATTATGAACGAAGGGATTCGATATCACCACATACGAACGACGATTCACCGAGTTGTGTTTATTGTGTCCGGGAGTGTTTGAAGATGAAGAAGAGAAAATCGACGCATTTGTAAAAGGGTTACCGGAAAGGATCCAAGAGGATATAAGTTCATACGAGCCGCCTCCATACAAAAGGCAAGTCGAATGGCTCATAAACTTATAAATCAAATTGAGGAAAGGATTAAAGAATAGGCAGCCGAAGAAGCCAATACGAAACAAGTCAAGAGGAAATGGGAAGAAACCAGTGACAAGGGTCACAATTTTAATAATCAACCTAACAATCACAACTACAATCACACCAATTTTCGCAACAACAAATGCAACAACAACAACCACCCCAGCAACAACTACAACAACCGTTTCAACAACAATAACAACCGCAACGACAATAATCCCAACAATAACAACAAGAGGCAGAAATTCTTCCAGAGATGTGAAGGATACCATCCAACTGGCCTCTGTACAGCAGTGTGTACTAAGTGTAATAGAAAGGGCCATGGTGCGACAAAGTGTGAAATCTACGGATCAATGGCTAAGGGAACAAATAATTCCGGAGCAAGTTATGCCGACATTACCTATTTCGGATGCGGGAAGAAGGGCCATTACAAAAATATGTGTCCAAATCAGGGGATAATAATGGGCAAGGCCGATGAAGAGTCTTCAACATTAATGCGGTTGAAGCGCAGGAAGACCCGGAGCTTATTACGGGTACGTTTCTTATTGACAATACATCTGCTTATGTTTTATTTGATTCGGGTGCGGATAGAAGCTATATGAGTAAGGATTTATGTGCTAAATTAAGTTGTGCATTGATGCCTTTGGATAATAAGTTTATACTAGAATTAGCAAACGGTAAATTAATTGCAGCAGATAATATATGTCAGAATCGAGAAATTAAACTGGGTAGCGAAACGTTTAAGATTGATTTGATACCAGTAGAGTTAGGGAGTTTTGATGTGATAATCGGCATGGACTGGTTGAAAGAGGTGAAAGCAGAGATCGTATGTAACAAAAATGCAATTCGCATTGTACGAGATGAAGGAAAACCCTTAATGGTGTACGGAGAAAAGAGCAACGCGAAGCTAAATCTTATTAGTAATTTGAAGGCGCAAAAGCTAATAAGAAAGGGTTGCTATGCTGTTCTAGCACACATCGAGAAAGTACAAACTGAAAAAAAGAGCATCAATGATGTTCCCGTCGCAAAAGAATTTCCCGATGTATTTCTGAAAGAATTACCGGGATTATCTCCACACCGATCTGTTGAATTTCAAATAGATCTTGTACCGGGAGCTGCACCAATAGCTCGTGCTCCATACAGACTCGCACCCAGTGAAATGAAGGAACTTCAAAGCCAATTACAAGAACTTCTAGAGCGTGGTTTCATACGACCAAGTACATCACCATGGGGAGCTCCTGTTTTGTTTGTCAAAAAGAAGGATGGTACATTCAGGTTGTGCATCGACTACCGAGAGTTGAACAAACTTACCATCAAGAACCGTTACCCACTACCGAGAATTGACGACTTATTTGATCAACTGCAAGGCTCGTCGGTTTATTCGAAGATCGATTTACGTTCCGTATATCATCAAATGCAGGTAAAGGAGGATGATATTCCGAAGACTGCTTTCAGGACGCGATACGGTCATTACGAGTTTATGGTTATGCCGTTTGGTTTGACTAACGCACCAGCTGTGTTCATGGACCTCATGAACAGAGTGTGTGGACCATATCTTGACAAGTTTGTCATTGTCTTCATCGATGACATACTTATTTACTCAAAGAATGATCAAGAGCATGAAGAACATTTGAGGAAAGTACTGGAATTGTTGAGGAAAGAAAAACTGTACGCTAAGTTTTCAAAGTGTGCATTTTGGTTGAAATAAGTTCAATTCCTCGAACATGTTGTGAGCAAAGAAGATATTCAGGTTGATCCGGCAAAGATTGAAACCGTTGTAAACTGGGAAACCCCGAAAACTCCGAAGCATATACGTCAATTTTTAGGATTGGCTGGTTACTACAGAAGATTCATCCAAGATTTTTCCAAAATAGCAAAACCCTTGACTGCATTAGCGCATAACGGAATGAAATTTGAATGGAAGGATGAACAGGAGGAAGCGTTCCAACTGTTGAAGAAAAAGCTAACTACGGCACCTATATTGTCATTGCCTGAAGGGAATGATGATTTTGTGATATATTGTAACGCCTCAAAGCAAGGTCTCGGTTGTGTATTAATGCAATGAACGAAAGTAATTGCTTATGCGTCTAGACAATTGAAGATTCACGAGCAAAATTATACGACTCACGATTTGGAATTGGGCGCTGTTGTTTTTGCATTAAAGACTTAGAGGCATTACTTATATGGGGTCAAAAGTATTATATATACCGACCACAAAAGTCTCCAACATATATTTGATCAGAAACAACTAAACATGAGGCAGCGTAGGTGGATTGAATTGTTAAATGACTACGACTTTGAGATTCGTTACCACCCGGGGAAGGCGAATGTGGTAGCCAACGCTTTGAGTAGAAAGGACAGAGAACCTATATGGGTAAAAGCTATGAACATAATTATTCGTACTAACCTTACTACTAAAATAAAGGAGGCGCAACAGGGGGTTGTAAAAGAAGGAAAGTTGAAGAATGAGATACCCAAAGGATCGGAGAAACATCTTAAAATTCAGGAAGACGGAACCCGATATAGGGCTGATAGAATTTGGGTACCAAAGTTTGGAGATGTGAGAGAAATGGTACTTAAGGAAACACATAAAACCAGATACTCAATACATCCCGGAGCAGGAAAAATGTACAAAGATCTCAAGAAGCACTTTTGGTGGCCGGGTATGAAAGCCGATATTTGTAACACCCGCGTTTTGGGCCTAGTTTAAATGACCATTGTTGTGATGACCCGGAAATTTCTGACCAAATTTAAACTTAATCTTTAACGTTTCCGACACGATAAGCAAAGTCTATGAATTTGAATCTCAAAATTTTAAACTATTCAAATACCTTTCGATTGTTCTCAACGATTCGCGAACAATTATATGTAATTAGATATACATACTATAACTTGGAAACGTAACAAAATGTTATGAAAATGATACTGTGCATTAACCTTATTGGTTTGATTATCTGATTGATATATTTAACTACGGAGTTAAAAGATTATGCCAAACGATTGAATTAAAAGATATTTACTAAGTCTTTTAATGATTACGATGTTGTTACGGGTCTCTGTTGTGAGGTTCACGCTGATTTGAGAAATCGTCCATTCTTAACGATATTCGGAAAATATGGTAAAGTGTTTGTTTAAATAACGTAATCTAGACGATACAAAAATAAGGAATATTAACTGTTGGAATTGGATATATGAATAACTTGTGACGTATATTTAAAACGTGTTTATAAATATTAATTTGGTTACAAAACGTTTTGATTTAAAAACAATATTATTAAAAATACTTCGTTAGATAACGAGCCATTGATTTATAGAAGTAAATGACCAAAACACTCGAGAGTTTAAGATATATTTCGAGTGATATAGTTTAGGGATAATTTAAGGCTATATTTTGACAAAAATACGTGTCATGAAATGTAAAATACAAGTTTTCTCAGTGTACGAAGGGACACTCGAAAAACCGAAACTGGAACATAAGTCGCGTGATGACGTACGACTTATCGAAACAAAAATTACAAGTCAACTATGCACATGAATTTAATATAATATATAATTAATTATATAAATTATATATATTATATATATAATTAAATATTATGTCGACAAACAAGAAAACAAAAGTTTGTGAGCTGGATCAGAGGGCCATGCGATCGCATGGAAAATAGGCACAAAACCCATGCGATCGCATGGGGGTCAGAATCAGGAATTATTCTATAAATAGCCCAGGTTTCTGCCGAACTCTTTACCCACTTTCTCTCAATCTCTCTCTGTTATACATAAATATATATTATTATTTATTATTATTATTATTATTATTATTATTATTATTATTATTATTATTATTATTATTATTATTATTATTATTATTAAGATTAATATTATTATTAATCTTATTATTTTAGTATTGACATTATTATTAATAATATTATACATAAAATATTACGACGTGAGTAGGTTCGGGTTATTTCAAACCAAGTTTTCAAATGAGTCAAAGCTAAGGAAACTATGGGTTATTACTAAGGAGGTTATGGGTATTGTTCGAGGGTATTGCTCGTGAGTCAAACTAGTGTTTATCATCTTCGTTGCGTCTACGTACTTTCCCTACAATATTGAATCTCAATATTGATACGTAAGTACTTATATTTTATCCTTTATAAATTAATAGTGTATACATGTCTAGTGCTCGAGTATATATATTTATACATGCTTGTATGCTAAATTTCATCGATAAACAGTTTATAATGAATCACGAATTAAATACATATATTATTGGTAAAAGGTATATGATATACATGTTTTTGGAAAGCTGGCGAAAAATCAATAACTTTTCATTTAGATATCGAATAGTTTTGATGAACGGATTAAAAGATATGATCAACTAAATTATATTTGACGTTAAATGAAATTGCTTTTGAATCTGCAATTGAGATTTAAACAACTTGTTTACAAGATTGATAAAATGGATTTTTAAATATTACCAACCGAGTAAATGAATCCTTAAATAAGGTACGTCTCGTTTTGTTGAACTATTGTCAAAATTGACTTTTTGAAATGACTTTGGATAACTTTTGTATGTCGATCTCGAGCATTAGGATTGTGATACACTATGACCAGACCTAGCTTGATAGACATTTATTGACCAACCTATGTTCTCTAGGTTGAGATCTACGATTATTTGATATTCTGAGTTTCGATCACATTACGATGAACAACTTTATATGCTGCTAAGGTGAGTTTCATTGATCCCTTTTTAATTGCTTTTGCAATATATATTTTTGGGCTGAGAATACATGCAATTTATTTTAAACGCAATGGATACAAGTATATACTAAATTCTACACCGAGTTTGAACCGAAAATCCCTTAGCTTTGGTAACTAGTAACTGTCGGTTATAAGAACCGATGGGGGCGAATAGAGATATATGGATCCATAGGGTTTGACATCCCCGTCTGTTCTAGGTATAGAAAGAAACTCTAGCCTGAACTATAAAACAGACGTATGCTATTTGAAGTTAGTACACGTTGGATTGCGTGTATTGTACATGTTGGTTGCATGTTAAACGAGGGGTACTTATTATAGACATTAAGGCTTGGTTACCAGGGTGCTCATTCTTGTAGAACATTTTGATAAACGTTTCTGGATGAAACAACTGAAATCTTGTGATCCATTTTTATATACAGATTATGCGAAATACTAAAACCATGAACTCACCAACCTTTGTGTTGACACTTGTTAGCATGTTTATTCTCAGATTCCCTAGAAGTCTTTCGCTGTTTGCTTATATGATATACAAGCTATGTGCATGGAGTCTTACATGGCATATTTTTCAAGAAAACGTTGCATTCACCAATTCATCACCATGTACCTTATTTTGACTGCATTGTCAACGAAAGCACTATTGTAAACTATTATATACGGTGATTGTCTATATGTAGAAATCATCAGATGTCGAAAACCTTTGATTTAAATATACATTTATGGTGTGCCTTTTCAAAAGAATGTAATGTTTACAAAATGTATCATATAGAGGTCAAATACCTTGTAATGAAATCAATGAATGACGTGTTAGTCCATATGGATTTGGAGCGATCGTCACAGTTGGTATCAGAGCGTTGGTCCTAGTGAACCAGGTCTTGCATGAGTGTGTCTAACTGATAGTTGTTAGGATGCTTTAGTAAGTCTGGACTTCGACTGTGTCTGCATGTTAAAAGTTTTGCTTATCATTCCTTGTCGGAAATTACTTGTCTATCATCTCAAGTCTAAACACGTGTTACTGCATTGATTGCATGAATAGTGTATAGACGAATCATATCCTATCATATCTACTATAGTGGATCTTATTTGGCGTTTTTCGAAATTCCCTCCGTAAATTACGGAAGCCTTTTACTATATATACGTATGCGAGAAGACGAAGGTATCATCCAGTATTCAACCCTCAATTCATATAGAGAATCATTTCATAACTTTCAGTGATCGCGTAAGATGGCCTCTTCGAATAGACCAAGTCCCTCCAACTCCGAAGACAGGGTGACGGGACCACACCGACCGATCAACTACCGTGATTTCTTTAGAAAATGGGGATGGGTTCGCGAAATACTTACCCTATGGAGAAATGAAGAAGGTACTCCATACCATGAGCCAAACTTACTGCCTAACGTCGGAGTACTCGATCTGCTTACCGGCGAACCTGTTCGCAACATCGTTTATACTCTTTTTGCGAGAATTTTTCATCTTGAAGCTACCATTAACGGAACTAGAAAAGATATCCGACCTCTACCTCACACCGATAACCAACCAGGGTTAGTAGAAGAAGTTAAAGAACTTCGAGCTCGAGTGTTAACTTTAAAGAGCACTGTACACAATTTACAAACACCAGCAGTATCACCAACACCAGTAACATCACCATCCTCAGCACCAACAGCACTAGTACCACTAACAACAACGCCAACAGTACCATTACCACCACCAACAACATCCACATCACACGCCTCAACATCACGATCTGTACCTCGGATATCACCATCATACGCACTATAGATACCAAGGAGTATCAACGACAATAAACGATGATTTATTGATTCATAACTTCATCGGAGAAACATTCTACGGCGATTATGTAATTTCTAAAGTTTAGAGATTATCTATTCTAACCCTAGCCATAAATCAGATAGAGTAGAAACTCTGATCGGAATGGTGTATGATTTACAAGCTAGACTTGTTATATCACAACATCAATAGTACCCTTAGCTTCACCAACACAGTAAGTGCTGTCAATATCGTTAGAATCAACAGCACCTCTAACATCACAAGCTCCGTCAGTTCAAGAATTACCGTGGACATCATTACGAATCAATAACGCGTATATTGAATCAACGAGTTATGAAATAATAACTCATTCCCTCTGAAGAATTTATATATATATCTTATATATATAAATTTTAAACCCTAATAAATCTTTCTGTACTAAGCTATTATGTATGGAACTTAACTACTCGGTTAATTCATATTACTAATATGCTATGATGTACAACCTTCGTTAACTACAATCTCTATTTCAATTCAATGAATTTCGTTTCATAATAAACCAAGTGTATTATTCAATAACATGGTTGATTTTACACTTTCATCTTCGATGCACTCGAAACTTTCTAGAAGACATCATTTGCACCTTGCGAAGTTAGCAAGAATTCCATGAATACCAACATCCTTTATCGAGGAATATCAATAAGAATAAATAATGAAGTATTGATTTCATTAGTGAAATACTCCGCGAAGATTATGCAATCTCTAATGTTTTAGAGATTATTCATTTCTAATTCAAGCCAAAAATCAAATGAGCTTAATATGATATTAACTCATTAAATCTGTATTACATCTGAAGAAAATATACATACATATATTTTCATAAAGACTGTAATGAAAATTCTTTTGTACAAAATATTAATTGTGAAATCTTTAACGGGTAGGTAATACTCGAGAAATATATAAGTTCACAATTAATATGTTAGATTGTACATTCTTCAACTTTGATTCACAAATCTATTAATCATGCTCACAATGATACCCAATCATCTCATACAAATTCAATTACACATTCTGATATTGACGGATCAGAATCTAATTCATAACTCTGAACCGGTGACATCATTCTTAGATCTCTACATCTTTCAAAGCTATACTTTGACTTCAAAACCATGCAAGATCCTTTGGCGTTGTTTTTACCGAAAATAATCTTGCAATTCCTTTTCAAAGTATCCAGTATTATCAACTATTCAACCAGTCAATGACGACCTTTCAGACCAGTAACTTTGGCATATACGTTTTTGTTACCGGGAACCTTTCATGTTCCACCACATTAGCAGTAAATTTACCAACAACTTCATTTATCCTTGACCTTCTGAAAAATCCTTATACTCATTGAAACCCTATCATGTACTCATCCACATCCTATAACGAGAATTGCCATACGAATTATCGGGAATTAGCAATCAGTATTTTGAAATCTTGAAGCACGTCTATGCCAACAGTTATATATATACATATAATGTCTATCTCCTGGACGTACATACTTCGAATGTGAAGTTTCTGAAAAACACCCCAAACTACGAAACTAGTTCTCCGAATTTTGGAAAAATGTTGATGAAGCAGCAAAAACTGTAAACGAGCTTAACAGTCAAAAGTTTGATGATAAAGAATGGTATGGTGGTAAAGCTGAGAAAAGGAGAAGGTTTGGAACTGGAAAACGGATTGAGTAAAGTATGAAGGAGGCTGTAGATAAATCACAAAGACTGAACCTGCCTTCAAAGAATACAAATGATTCAGTGTCTGCTGAAATCATTAGCAAATACCTTACTCCTTACTCTAAAACCGTTACGGACAATATTCTTCATCATCATAATTATCCTGAATATTCTAAGATATCATCGTATCTTTCATTATAAATATCCTCAATATTTCTGAAGATAATTTCGTAACCATATGAAATTATTCATTCCTTCATGCTATCTGTGTTACATCATAAAAGAAACTGTGTTAGTTTCTAAATTCTGAAAAATTCAAGTTTAAAATATGAATGTTTTGAAGTAGTGTTGGGAACTGAAGCATGAATTAGTATAATATAATGACGTCAGGCCAACGTGATTATATTACAGTAAGTCATGCTGAGTTTCTAATGGAACGTGATGAAGGTTCACAGATCCCACCCTCATCATGAACCATGTTACATAACTCTTTCATTCTATTTAATCTCTAAAGTTATCAAGAAAACATATTTCTTGATGATTCGGTCTTTTCCGGATATTCTAGTAATTTGACAAATCAAGATCGTGCCATTAAAATTTCTTTCTTAGAACATTAGTTATGTTCATCTCAAAACATCATACCTACGAATTCTGGACCATTATTCGCTTGACTTAAAGTCGGAAAGAGAAAACAAAAGCATGAAGCTCCGAAATATAAAGGAGAATATAAGCCCGATAACAACCTCGAAATTTACAAACCGTGTATATCAATGTGTATAGCGATATAAAGAAACGGGAGAATGAAAAACACTATAACCCCAAAGTAATGGTAGAAGAAAGTAACTTCCTCTGGTGGTAGATGAAAAAGAAGAATGACGGATATGAAAGTTAGGAGTATATCAAGAATCAGAACTGGATGAAGCATTTCACAATCTTTTGGAAGTTTGAAATGAGAAAGAAAATGTAGGAGTGGTGAAAATAATGAAACGAAAGTGGTCAATTTATAGCGAAATATCAGACATAGCAATCGAGGCAGATTACGCAAAACAAAATCTCCTTAATTCCCGAAGAATCAAATCTTATTTAGATTATGAAGATTTTCTATTCCTTAAATTCCGGAAATCAATCGTTACTACATCAAAAGTTAAGACGAATCTCTATTCCTTCAAATTAACTATTATACGATACCTTCTCTCATACGCTTCGAGTAATCGGATTGTTATATCCATATTATTCAACGGTGATAAAACTCTATTTATCGACTCATATACGTCATGAAAGCATTTTTATTGTTAGCCATGACGACCTCACTCAAATTTCGGGACGAAATTTCTTTAACGGGGGGATACTGTGATGACCCGGAAATTTCTGACCAAATTTAAACTTAATCTTTAATGTTTCCGACACGATAAGCAAAGTCTATGAATTTGAATCTCAAAATTTTAAACTATTCAAATACCTTTCGATTGTTCTCAACGATTCGCGAACAATTATATGTAATTAGATATACATACTATAACTTGGAAACGTAACAAAATGTTATGAAAATGATACTGTTCATTAACCTTATTGGTTTGATTATCTGATTGATATATTTAACTACGGAGTTAAAAGATTATGCCAAACGATTGAATTAAAAGATATTTACTAAGTCTTTTAATGATTACGATGTTGTTACGGGTCTCTGTTGTGAGGTTCACGCTGATTTGAGAAATCGTCCATTCTTAACGATATTCGGAAAATATGGTAAAGTGTTTGTTTAAATAACGTAATCTAGACGATACAAAAATAAGGAATATTAACTGTTGGAATTGGATATATGAATAACTTGTGACGTATATTTAAAACGTGTTTATAAATATTAATTTGGTTACAAAACGTTTTGATTTAAAAACAATATTATTAAAAATACTTCGTTAGATAACGAGCCATTGATTTATAGAAGTAAATGACCAAAACACTCGAGAGTTTAAGATATATTTCAAGTGATATAGTTTAGGGATAATTTAAGGCTATATTTTGACAAAAATACGTGTCATGAAATGTAAAATACAAGTTTTCTCAGTGTACGAAGGGACACTCAAAAAACCGAAACTGGAACATAAGTCGCGTGATGACGTACGACTTATCGAAACAAAAATTACAAGTCAACTATGCACATGAATTTAATATAATATATAATTAATTATATAAATTATATATATTATATATATAATTAAATATTATGTCGACAAACAAGAAAACAAAAGTTTGTGAGCTGGATCAGAGGGCCATGCGATCGCATGGAAAATAGGCACAAAACCCATGCGATCGCATGGGGGTCAGAATCAGGAATTATTCTATAAATAGCCCAGGTTTCTGCCGAACTCTTTACCCACTTTCTCTCAATCTCTCTCTGTTATACATAAATATATATATATATTATTATTATTATTATTATTATTATTATTATTATTATTATTATTATTATTATTATTATTATTATTATTATTATTATTATTATTATTATTATTAAGATTAATATTATTATTAATCTTATTATTTTAGTATTGACATTATTATTAATAATATTATACATAAAATATTACGACGTGAGTAGGTTCGGGTTATTTCAAACCAAGGTTTCAAATGAGTCAAAGCTAAGGAAACTATGGGTTATTACTAAGGAGGTTATGGGTATTGTTCGAGGGTATTGCTCGTGAGCCAAACTAGTGTTTATCATCTTCGTTGCGTCTACGTACTTTCCCTACAATATTGAATCTCAATATTGATACGTAAGTACTTATATTTTATCCTTTATAAATTAATAGTGTATACATGTCTAGTGCTCGAGTATATATATTTATACATGCTTGTATGCTAAATTTCATCGATAAACAGTTTATAATGAATCACGAATTAAATACATATATTATTGGTAAAAGGTATATGATATACATGTTTTTGGAAAGCTGGCGAAAAATCAATAAATTTTCATTTAGATATCGAATAGTGTTGATGAACGGATTAAAAGATATGATCAACTAAATTATGTTTGACGTTAAATGAAATTGCTTTTGAATCTGCAATTGAGATTTAAACAACTTGTTTACAAGATTGATAAAATGGATTTTTAAATATTACCAACCGAGTAAATGAATCCTTAAATAAGGTACGTCTCGTTTTGTTGAACTATTGTCAAAATTGACTTTTTGAAACGACTTTGGATAACTTTTGTATGTCAATCTCGAGCATTAGGATTGTGATACACTATGACCAGACCTAGCTTGATAGACATTTATTGACCAACCTATGTTCTCTAGGTTGAGATCTACGATTATTTGATATTCTGAGTTTCGATCACATTACGATGAACAACTTTATATGCTGCTAAGGTGAGTTTCATTGATCCCTTTTTAATTGCTTTTGCAATATATATTTTTGGGCTGAGAATACATGCAATTTATTTTAAACGCAATGGATACAAGTATATACTAAATTCTACACCGAGTTTGAACCGAAAATCCCTTAGCTTTGGTAACTAGTAACTGTCGGTTATAAGAACCGATGGGGGCGAATAGAGATATATGGATCCATAGGGTTTGACATCCCCGTCTGTTCTAGGTATAGAAAGAAACTCTAGCCTGAACTATAAAACAGACGTATGCTATTTGAAGTTAGTACACGTTGGATTGCGTGTATTGTACATGTTGGTTGCATGTTAAACGAGGGGTACTTATTATAGACATTAAGGCTTGGTTACCAGGGTGCTCATTCTTGTAGAACATTTTGATAAACGTTTCTGGATGAAACAACTGAAATCTTGTGATCCATTTTTATATACAGATTATGCGAAATACTAAAATTATGAACTCACCAACCTTTGTGTTGACACTTGTTAGCATGTTTATTCTCAGATTCCCTAGAAGTCTTTCGCTGTTTGCTTATATGATATACAAGCTATGTGCATGGAGTCTTACATGGCATATTTTTCAAGAAAACGTTGCATTCACCAATTCATCACCATGTACCTTATTTTGACTGCATTGTCAACGAAAGCACTATTGTAAACTATTATATACGGTGATTGTCTATATTTAGAAATCATCAGATGTCGAAAACCTTTGATTTAAATATACATTTATGGTGTGCCTTTTCAAAAGAATGTAATGTTTACAAAATGTATCATATAGAGGTCAAATACCTCGTAATGAAATCAATGAATGACATGTTAGTCCATATGGATTTGGAGCGATCGTCACAATTGTACCTTTAGGTATGGCGTAATTAGTGATTTTAATAATTATATGGTTATAATTATTCGGTTGTTTAGTTGAGACCAGTTTGTGACAAGAGTCACAGAACATGTTTGTTTATTTAATTTGGACTTCGTTTGGGTTTCCAAATGATGTACGAAAGATATCAGATAACTGGTAAATACCCGTGTGTTATGGGGTATGGGTTTTTAACCCATTTATAAGCCTGTTTCCAGACCTTTCTTCCATTTTCCAAAATTCAATCAAGAACACCGTACCTAACTTCATCTCCTACCTCTAACCCTAATCTAATTCAAGTGTGTAATTGAACCAAGAAACTTTAGAGATTGAATTCTTGCATCCTTGTAATCAATAATCCAGGTTAGCTTGCTTGAATTGTTGCTTGAATTCTTGATTAAATGGGTTTTTGTGTTCTTGAATAAAAGTGTGCTTTCTTAGCTTGAATCTTGATGAATTGTGTTTGTTAGTGTTAATTGTTGTTAGGTATATGTTCTATAGTTGTTATATGATGTTTTTGAAGTGGTTTCACGATCAGATTGAACAAAAATCATGATTTTGGGTCAAAAAACGCGAAAACAGCGTGCTGAAACTGATTTTCAGCACCCACACTTTTGACAGATCAACCGTACGTGTGACCACACTTTTTGTAGTGACCCGAACTTTTCCATGTTTATATATATATTAAATGAAATTGTTATTTACATGATTAAGTGTTTCCAACATGTTAAGCAATCAAACTTGTTAAGACTTGATTAATTGAAATAGGTTTCATATAGACAATTGACCACCCAAGTTGACCGGTGATTCACGAACGTTAAAACTTGTAAAAACTATACGATGACATATAATGGTTATATATATAGTTAACATGATTTTATTATAAGTATGTATCTCATTAGGTATTTTAACAATGAGTTATATACATAAAAATGAGACTATTAATTTAAGAAACTCGAAAACGATATATATAACGATTATCGTTATAACAACGTCTTACTAGGTACATATGAATCATATTAAGATATTGATACACTTGGTTAATTATGTTAAATGATAAGTAAATATATTATTAAGTGTATTAACAATGAAATACATATGTAAAAATAAGACTACTAACTTAATGATTTCGAAATGAGACATATATGTAACGATTATCGTTGTAACGACATTTAACTGTATATATATCATACTAAGATATATTATATATCATAATATCATGATAATATAACAATTTAACATCTCATTTGTTATAATAAACAATGGGTTAACAACATTCAACAAGATCGTTAACCTAAAGGTTTCAAAACAACATTTACATGTAACGACTAACGATGACTTAACGACTCAGTTAAAATGTATATACATGTAGTGTTTTAATATGTATTCATACACTTTTGAAAGACTTCAAGACACTTATCAAAATACTTCTACTTAACAAAAATGCTTACAATTACATCCTCGTTCAGTTTCATCAACAATTCTACTCGTATGCACCCGTATTCGTACTCGTACAATACACAGCTTTTAGATGTATGTACTATTGGTATATATACTCCAATGATCAGCTCTTAGCAGATCATGTGAGTCACCTAACATATGTGGGAACCATCATTTGGCAACTAGCATGAAATATCTCATAAAATTACAAAAATATGAGTAATCATTCATGACTTATTTACATGAAAACAAAATTACATATCCTTTATATCTAATCCATACACCAACCACGAAAAACACCTACAAACACTTTCATTCTTCAATTTTCTTCATCTAATTGATCTCTCTCAAGTTCTATCTTCAAGTTCTAAGTGTTCTTCATAAATTCCAAAAGTTCTAGTTTCATAAAATCAAGAATACTTCCAAGATTGCAAGTTTACTTCCAAGTTTTCTAAATCCATTCCAAGTAATCATCCAAGATCAAGAAACCTTTGTTACTTACAGTAGGTTATCTTTATAATACAAGGTAATAATCATATTCAAACTTTAATTCAATTTCTATAACTATAACAATCTTATTTCGAGTGGAAATCTTACTTGAAATTGTTTTCGTGTCATGATTCTGCTTCAAGAACTTTCAAGCCATCCAAGGATCCTTTGAAGCTAGATCTATTTTTCTCATTTCCAGTAGGTTTATCCAAGTAACTTGAGGTAGTAATGATGTTCATAACATCATTCTATTCATACATATAAAGCTATCTTATTCGAAGGTTTAAACTTGTAATCACTAGAACATAGTTTAGTTAATTCTAAACTTGTTCGCAAATAAAAGTTAATCCTTCTAACTTGACTTTTAAAATCAACTAAACACATGTTCTATATCTATATGATATGCTAACTTAATGATTTAAAACCTTGAAACACGAAAAACACCGTAAAACTGGATTTACGCCGTCGTAACAACACCGCGGGCTGTTTTGGGTTAGTTAATTAAAAACTATGATAAACTTTGATTTAAAAGTTGTTATTCTGGGAAAATGATTTTTATTATGAACATGAAACTATATCCAAAAATTATGGTTAAACTCAAAGTGGAAGTATGTTTTCTAAAATGGTCATCTAGACGTCGTTCTTTCAACTGAAATGACTACCTTTACAAAAATGACTTGTAACTTATTTTTCCGACTATAAACCTATACTTTTTCTGTTTATATTCATAAAATAGAGTTCAATATGAAACCATAGCAATTTGATTCACTCAAAACGGATTTAAAATGAAGAAGTTATGGGTAAAACAAGATTGGATAATTTTTCTCATTTTAGCTACGTGAAAATTGGTAACAAATCTATTCCAACCATAACTTAATCAACTTGTATTATATATTATGTAATCTTGAGATACCATAGACACGTATACAATGTTTCGACCTATCATGCCGACACATCTATATATATTTCGGAACAACCATAGACACTCTATATGTGAATGTTGGAGTTAGCTATACAGGGTTGAGGTTGATTCCAAAATATATATAGTTTGAGTTGTGATCAATACTGAGATACGTATTCACTGGGTCGTGGATTGATTCAAGATAATATTTATCGATCTATTTCTGTACATCTAACTGTGGACAACTAGTTGTACGTTACTAACGAGGACAGCTGACTTAATAAACTTAAAACATCAAAATATATTAAAAGTGTTGTAAATATATTTTGAACATACTTTGATATATATGTATATATTGTTATAGGTTCGTGAATCAACCAGTGGCCAAGTCTTACTTCCCGACGAAGTAAAAATCTGTGAAAGTGAGTTATAGTCCCACTTTTAAAATCTAATATTTTTGGGATGAGAATACATGCAGGTTTTATAAATGATTTACAAAATAGACACAAGTACGTGAAACTACATTCTATGGTTGAATTATCGAAATCGAATATGCCCCTTTTTATTAAGTCTGGTAATCTAAGAATTAGGGAACAGACACCCTAATTGACGCGAATCCTAAAGATAGATCTATTGGGCCTAACAAACCCCATCCAAAGTACCGGATACTTTAGTACTTCGAAATTTATATCATATCTGAAGGGTGTCCCGGAATGATGGGGATATTCTTATATATGCATCTTGTTAATGTCGGTTACCAGGTGTTCACCATATGAATGATTTTTATCTCTATGTATGGGATGTGTATTGAAATATGAAATCTTGTGGTCTATTGTTACGATTTGATATATATAGGTTAAACCTATAACTCACCAACATTTTTGTTGACGTTTAAAGCATGTTTATTCTCAGGTGAATACTAAGAGCTTCCGCTGTTGCATACTAAAATAAGGACAAGATTTGGAGTCCATGTTTGTATGATATTGTGTAAAAACTGTATTCATGAAACTGATTTCGATGTAACATATTTGTATTGTAAACCATTATGTAATGGTCATGTGTAAATAGGCTATTTTAGATTATCATTATTTGATAATCTACGTAAAGCTTTTTAAACCTTTATTTATGAAATAAAGGTTATGGTTTGTTTTAAAAATGAATGCAGTCTTTGAAAAACGTCTCATATAGAGGTCAAAACCTCGCAACGAAATCAATTAATATGGAACGTTTTTAATCAATAAGAACGGGACATTTCAGTTGGTATCCGAGCGTTGGTCTTAGAGAACCAGAAATTTGCATTAGTGTGTCTTATCGAGTTTGTTAGGATGCATTAGTGAGTCTGGACTTCGACCGTGTTTTCTTTAAAAATGATTGCTTAACATTTTTGTTGGAAACTA
Organism: Rutidosis leptorrhynchoides; assembly: GCF_046630445.1. Lineage (NCBI taxonomy): Eukaryota > Viridiplantae > Streptophyta > Magnoliopsida > Asterales > Asteraceae > Rutidosis > Rutidosis leptorrhynchoides. The sequence goes on along the minus strand of NC_092333.1, from coordinate 103,466,328 downwards.
TATATTATTAACATGTATATATTATGTGATATATTAATCTCTTAACATGTTTGATATTGTGTGATACATGTCTACCTCTAGCACAAATCCCATTGACTCACCTAATAATAACGAAGAGTCGAATATATATTGGACTGATTCACAAGTTCCCGAAGAAGAACCGGAAGAAGAATCAGAACCGGATGAAGAATCAGAACCGGAAGAGGAGGAACCGGAGGAGGAAATAGAACCGGTGGGGGAAATAATAAAATGGTTAAATAAAAGAAAATCCTCAACCAACTGACCAAGGTTAATTATGGTCAATGGTGTTTCCGCCAAGGAAGCAAAATATTGGGAGGATTACCAATTCTCCGATGAATCGGATTCCGACGAGAATTCCGATGATGTTATAGAAATTACCCCAACTGAATTTAAAAAGGCAAAAGAAAATAATAAGGGAAAGGGCATAAAAATAGAGAAATCTAATTCCAACCCCGATGAACTTTATATGTATCGTCAACCCCCGAAGCCCTTAAGTTGTAACAATGACCAGGGAACCTCTAAACCACCAGGTTTTTCTAAACCGTTGTGGAAAACGACAGCTCGTATTAGGGGAACATCATATATCCCTAGAAACTTGGCAAAACGAACCAAAACCGAAGAAGAAGAAACGAGCGAGTCGGAATAAGATAGTTGTATTCATGCGGTGTAATATATGTAATATAGTGTGCTTATGCTTTATGATATATGTAAAAATTGCTTGTATTAATAAGTATTTTTTTTTATGAATCTAACTCTTGTCTATTTTACAGTATAAAAACACAAAATGGATAAACAACCCAATATTTTAAGAGACCTACCCGGAGACATGATTGATGAAATCTTGTCTAGAGTCGGTCAGAATTCTTCGGCACAACTATTTACGGCGAAATCAGTTTGTAAGACATTCGAAGAACGTTCCAAGAATGTCTTGGTTTATAAGAGACTTTCGTTTGAAAGATGGGGGATATCACATTGGGAAATCCATAAGTTACGATGTGTTTACTTTGACGCATATATTGCGGGGAACCCAAATGCTATTTTACGCAACGGGTTAAGAAATTATTTTGACTCAATGTATCCGAATATAGGACTTTATGATTTAGAAAAAGCGGCTAACATGCAACATAAAGAAGCATGCTATGCTTACGGGTTAGTAATGTTCGCTTCTCACCAAAGTGAGAAAAAGAACATCGGGCTACAACTATTAAACAAAACGTTCCCACAAGTGACGAAGTCGGTAATTGGGGTAAGAAATGAGGTTTTTAGGTTATTACGAGACTGTTGGTCATTACGTAACCCTCGTCCCTTTGACGACGTTACAACACGCTGTCTTATCAACGGCCATAACGGTTATGTTCCACAAGACCAAGGATGGGAAGTAGTCCTAGTAAAACCAGAATGCATGACTTGTTTCTGGACGTATGAATTACGTGTCTTTATTGCCTTTGCTGAACGACTTGTGTACTAGCTAGAATTATCTTCACAACTATCTTGTATCAAAGTTATTGTGTGCTATATTTCATGCTTTATGTAAAATAAGCGGTATTGTAAGTTTGTAAAATATTGTATAAAAGTTTGAACGCGAAATATTATTATAATCAGTTTTTCATATAGAATTGTAGTAGTTGAATTGTATATTAGCTACTAAGTATGAACTTAACGGGTAGGTACTACCCGAATTTAAACTTATAAAACGCTAATATGAAGAAAAAGCTTTTATAAATGAGTTCATATTATGCTAAGAAATACTATTAACTACTCTTAATATTCTGTATGATTAACTTGTTCCATTTGACTATTTTGAAGGAAATGGCACCGACTACTCGACACACCGTGAATATGAATGAAGAGGAATTCTGTAATTTTCTAGCTTCAAACATAGCCGCAGTACAGGCTGCGCTACATACCAACAATAACCTTGGATCTAGCAGTACGGGAAATCGTGTAGGATGCATGATAATGCTAAAAATGAACATATATTTCATAGCATTATTCCTCAAGAAAGACAAGCTTTTAGTTGCAATTGTTCTATTTAAAAGTGATATTCGTTTAAATAATAAAAGGTGAAGACAAAAGACAGATTTGACGAATTGAAGACGCAAACGACCAAAAAGCTCAAAAGTACAAAATACAATCAAAGAGGTTCCAATTATTGATAAGAAACGTCTCGAAATTACAAGAGTACAAGATTCAAAACGCAAAGTACAAGATATTAAATTGTACGCAAGGACGTTCGAAAATCCAGAACCGGGACAGGAGTCAACTCTCAACGCTCGACGCAACGGACTAAAAATTACAAGTCAACTATGCACATAAATATAATATAATATTTAAATAATTCTTATAATTATTTATATATTATATAATATATTATAAATCGTCGGCAAGAAAGGCTCCAAACTTGTGTGAGTTGTAAAAGCAAACTCCGCGAGTTGCGGAGTTTGCAGTGCAAAACTACGCGAGTCGCGGAGCCCCTAATTTTGAAACTGCCTATAAAGCTCGCGCATTCTGATCGTAAAAATTATCCAATATATCCATCCATCTCTCTATCTATATCGTAATATTTATATTTATAATTTATATTTTAATTTTAATTTTAATTATAATTCTAATAATAAGGGTATGTTAGCGAATGTTGTAAGGGTGTAAGTCGAAATTCTGTCCGTGTAACGCTACGCTATTTTTAATCATTGTAAGTTATGTTCAACCTTTTTATATTAATGTCTCGTAGCTAAGTTATTATTATGCTTATTTAATCCGAAGTAATCATGATGTTGGGCTAATTACTAAAATTGGGTAATTGGGCTTTGTACCATAATTGGGGTTTGGACAAAAGAACGACACTTGTGGAAATTAGACTATGGGCTATTAATAGGCTTTATATTTGTTTAACTAAATGATAATTTGTTAATGTTAATATAAAGATTTACAATTGGGCGTCCCTATAAATTACCATATACACTCGATCGGACACGATGGGCGGGGTATTTATATGTACGAATAATCGTTCATTTAACCGGACACGGGAATGGATTAATAGCCACTAGAATAATTAAAACAGGGGTGAATTTATGTACAAGGACACTTGGTATAATTGATAACAAAATATTAAAACCTTGGGTTACACTCAGTCGACATCCTGGTGTAATTATTAAACAAAGTATTAAAATCTTGTTACAGTTTAAGTCCCCAATTAGTTGGAATATTTAACTTCGGGTATAAGGATAATTTGACGAGGACACTCGCACTTTATATTTATGACTGATGGACTGTTATGGACAAAAACCAGACGTACATATTCAATAATCCAGGACAAAGGACAATTAACCCATGGGCATAAAACTAAAATTAACACGTCAAACATCATGATTACGGAAGTTTAAATAAGCATAATTCTTTTATTTCATATTTAATTTCCTTTATTTTATATTTAATTGCACTTCTAATTATCGCATTTTTATTGTTATTGTGTTTAATTGCACTTTTAATTATTGTACTTTTTAATTATCGCAAGTTTATTTTATCGCAATTTTATTATTCGCAATTTCATTATCGTTATTTACTTTACGCTTTAAATTAAGTCTTGTATTACATTTGGTTTTAACTGCGACTAAAGTTTTAAAATCGACAAACCGGTCATTAAACGGTAAAAACCCCCCTTTATAATAATAATATTACTTATATATATATTTGTATTTTTACAAAAGTAAACTAATATAGCGTTAAGCTTTGTTTAAAGATATTCCCTGTGGAACGAACCGGACTTACTAAAAACTACACTACTGTACGATTAGGTACACTGCCTATAAGTGTTGTAGCAAGGTTTAAGTATATCCATTCTCTAAATAAATAAATATCTTGTGTAAAATTGTATCGTATTTAATAGTATTTCCTTGTAAAATTTAATAGCTATTTTATATACACCTCGCATAACATCAAGTATTTTTGGTGGTGCTGCCGGGGAACTCTTAAACGCCGGAAGCGCAACGCTAATAAAAAAAAAAGATTTTTAGTTTACTTTTATTAAAATTCGTTTTTATAAAAATACGTTTTAAATATTCGAAAATATAAAAAGAAAAACAAAAATATAAGTATTTTTAAGATTTTGTTAAATATTTAAGTTTTATAAAGTTTCTTTATTTTTATATAAGTTTTATTTAAGTATTTTGTTTTTATTTAAAACATAAAAAATATATATATATATATATATATATAAATCTAGTTTTAAGATTTTTATTTTTAAATTTATAAAGTAGTTCTATTTTTATTTAAGTTTTTAAATATAAGTTTTTATTATACAAATATCTTGATATAAACATAAAATATAAAACAGAAAATAAAATAAAAGAAAAAAAGAAAAAAAAAACGCGTCAAATTTTGAACTGTACCAGAGTTGAATTTTGGAACCCCGCGACTCGCGGGGTTTGTTGCTTGGAATACCGCAACTCGCGGAGCTACTCTGACACCGACAGAACCCTAATTCAGCATTAATTACGGAGTATATTTTAATTATTATTATTATTAAAACCCTAATTAGGGTTTATTAGTTAATTAATATATTAATTTAGTTTTATTTATTATTTGTATTATTTAGTTTAATTAGTTTAATTAAATTGTAAAATTAATAGTTTTAATAAATAAATAATATAAAAATAATATTTTTATAAAAATTGTAATTTTTACAACTTTTTGTATATTTTTATATTTTGTCCCTTTTTAATCGTTTTAGCGTAATATTTGTATTTTTCGCTCATATTTAGTTTTAAACTTAGTTTTTGCCATAGTTATTTTTACTTCTAGATTTTTAGGCTTTGCCGTAGAATTCCTTAAGTGCTTTTTCTTTAGACTAAGATTTAGGTGCTTTAGAATTTTGCGACACCTTTTTAAGTTTTAGTTTCTTTTTAAGTTATTTCCATTTGGGATTTAGTTTTTCTTGTAAGCTTTAATATTTTTAGACGACTTTTACCTATGTATCAATTATCATTCCAATTAGTAATCTCAATTTGCGATTATAATTTTAAGTTAGTTGTAGTAATAAGGTTAGGTTAGTCAAGTGTTTTTAAGTTTTATAAGTTTCTTTTATTTTTCCGTCACCTTTTATTTTTCAACCATTTTTCTTTTTCGACCTTTTTCGACGAACTCTTTTTCTTTCTTATTTCTCGCTATTCTAGTTTTAGGACATAGATTTTTATTCTACTTCTTATCTAAATTTCTTAAAATTACGAAAATTTATTTTAAGTGGTTAAATTAATAGACATCAAAATTTTCTGGTTCGTAGTAATAGTTGGATTTGTACGTGGACCGGGTTATTGGAGCCAAACAGTCCTCAATTATATTGAGACCAAACGAATCCTGCCCCTCTGCTGCATCTTTTGGCTATTCGAAACGTGGGCAAAATCAGAAAAGTCTATTGATTGGATAACTTATTATAATTTTTCTTTCCTTTTAAAAACTAATAGGATATTCAGTGAATGCACCGAGCAAGACGTTCACCACCATTTGTACGTTCACCAACTGTAACTAGATCAAGACATTTAGCAAATATTACCACCGTTGATTTTTCTTTAGAAACGTCATCCAGTCGACCAAGTACTCCAGTTCAAATTTTCGATAATCCATTTTTTTAACCCGACCTCACAATTGAGAATCCGGAGAATATTCAAGAACGATTCATAGATCCTGAACCACTAAACTTTCCTCCGGAACCACCAATCATTCAAACAGAGATTGTTGAGGAACGAACCATTAAATCAGAATCCTCTAGTGATTCCGATTCAACAAATTCAATTATGGAGAATCTGGAACCTTTAAGTATGGAAGACCGAATGAGAGCTAAACGCACTGGCCAAGGTCACGCAATTACTCATCCAGACATTAATGCGCCATATTATGAAATCAAAGGACAAATTCTACACATGGTGACTAATCAATGCCAATTTAGTGGTGCGCCGAAGGAAGATCCAAATGAACATCTACGTACCTTTAATAGGATCTGCACACTATTTAAAATTAGAGAAGTGGAGGATGAACAGATATATCTCATGTTATTTCCCTGGACTTTAAAGGGAGAAGCCAAAGATTGGTTGGAATCGTTACCTGAAGGGGCGATTGATACATGGGACGTTTTAGTTGAAAATTTTCTTAAACAATTCTTTCCTGCATCTAAAGCCGTAAGACTTCAAGAAGAAATTGTTACGTTCACACAGAAACCGAATGAAACTCTATATGAGGCGTGGACAAGATTTGGAAAGTTATTAAGAGGATGTCCGCAACATGGTTTAGACACCTGTCAAATAGTACAAATATTCTACCAAGGATGCGACATCACTACAAGGAAAGACATAGATATAGCAGCTGGTGGTTCTATTATGAAGAAAACCGAAACTGATGCTTACAAAATTATTGATAACACTGCTTCCCACTCACATGAGTGGCACCAAGAAAAAGATATCGTTAAATCATCTAAAGCAGCTAGAGCCGATTCTAGCCATGACTTAGATTCCATTTCCGCAAAGATAGATGCTGTCGAGAGACGAATGGAAAAGATGACTAAAGATATTCACTCAATACGAATTAGTTGTGAGCAGTGTGGAGGACCACATTTGACAAAAGATTATCTCAGTATTGAATTAACAATGGAACAAAAAGAGAATATTTCATACATAAACCAAAGGCCTGGAAATAATTATCAGAATAATTATCAACCGCCAAGACCTATTTACAATCAAAACCAGAATTATAACTGAAATATTCCATACAACAACCAACAAGGTCCTAGCAATCAACAAGTATCCAATAATACTTACAATCAGCAAAGACCTAATTTTCAAAACAAACCACCACAACAAACCGATGATAAAAAGCCAAATTTAGAAGATATGATGACGAAGCTAGTTGAAACTCAAACGCAGTTTTTCACATCTCAGAAACAAACCAATGAACAAAATGCTCAAGCATTTAGAAATCAACAAGCTTCTATTCAAAATCTGGAACAAGAAGTAAGTAACCTAGCAAGGTTAATAGGTGAAAGAAAACCGGGAAGTCTACCTAGTGATACAAATGCTAACCCCCGAAATGAAACAGCTAAAGCCATTACCACAAGAAGTGGTACAACACTTAAACCACCTGAAATACCTGTAACTTCTGATGAAGCTATTCCTACTCCACAAGAACCACAACCTGATCAAGATAAGGAAAAAGAACCGGTAGTTGAAAAGGTTAATGAAGATAACACAGTTAAGGCTAAACCTTATGTTAAACCATACCAACCACCACTTCCTTACCCGAGTAAAATGAAGAAAGAGAAACTTGAAGCCGAGCAATCCAAATTCTTGGATATGTTTAAACAGATAAATGTAAATCTTCCTTTCATTGATGTGATTTCAGGAATGCCTAGATATGCTAAATTCTTGAAAGATCTAATCTCAAATAGAAAGAAAATGGAAGAACTCTCGGCTGTTACCATGAATGCTAATTGCTCAGCAGTGCTGTTGAATAAGATACCAGAAAAATTATCTGATCCAGGAAGTTTCACAATTCCATGTTTTCTGAGAAGTCTTAATTCAATAGAAGCATTGGCAGACTTAGGTGCTAGTATAAATCTAATGCCGTATTCACTATACGCTAAACTAGACCTTGGAGAATTGAAACCAACCAGAATAAGCATACAACTAGCCGATAGATCAATAAAATATCCTAGAGGGATAATGGAGAACATGCTAGTTAAAGTTGGTACTTTAGTATTTCCAGTAGATTTTGTTGTTTTGGACATGGAAGAAGATTCTCAAGTTCCTCTCATATTAGGAAGACCATTCTTAAACACGGCTAAAGCAATGATAGATGTGTTCGGTAAGAAATTGACCCTAAGTATAGAGGATGAGAGTGTTACTTTTTCAGTTGATAGAGCAATGCAACAACCACAATCTGCAGATGATACATGTTATTATATTCAAACCATAGATGCACATGCAGAATTATTAGAAGAATTTCCAGAATTACAAGGAACAGGAGAATGTTCTTTAGGAGAAGGTAATGAACCAATTGATGAAGCTGAAATGTTAGCTACACTTATAGCTAATGGATATGAACCAACAACAGAAGAAATTCAAATGCTAAAAGAAGAAGACAGATATCGATATAAATTCATCGATAGAAGAACCACCGAAATTAGAGTTAAAGCCACTTCCAAACCATTTGGAATACGCTTATTTACATGGTGAATCTGAATTACCTGTAATAATATCGTCTTCTCTTACTAAAAATGAGAAATCACAACTCATTTCTGTGTTGAAAGCTCATAAACCAGCCATTGCATGGAAGATTCATGATATTAAAGGAATAAGTCCTTCGTATTGCACACATAAAATCCTTATGGAAGAAGGTCATAAAACGTATGTGCAACGCCAACGAAGACTAAATCCTAATATGCAAGATGTAGTTAAGAAAGAGATTATTAAACTGCTAGATGCAGGTTTGATATATCCAATCTTTGATAGTCCATGGGTAAGCCCAGTTCAATGCGTGCCTAAGAAGGGTGGCATGACTGTCATTACAAATGAAAAAAATGAGCTTATTCCTACTAGGACTGTAACAGGATGGCGTGTATGTATTGATTATAGAAAATTAAATGACGCCACCAGAAAAGATCACTTTACCTTACCTTTCATAGATCAAATGTTGGAAAGATTAGCCGGAAACAGTTACTATTGTTTTCTTGATGGTTTTTCCGGATATTTTCAAATTCCAATAGCACCCGAAGACCAAGAGAAAACCACATTCACGTGCCCTTATGGTACTTTTGCTTACAAACGCATGCCATTTGGACTTTGCAACGCCCCTGCAACCTTTCAAAGGTGTATGATGGCGATTTTTCATGACATGATAGAAGAATGCATGGAAGTTTTCATGGATGACTTTTCGGTCTTCGGTGATACATTTGAAACATGTCTAGCTAATCTGGAACGAATGCTCATTAGATGCGAACAATCAAATCTAGTTCTTAATTGGGAGAAATGTCATTTCATGGTTAAAGAAGGCATCGTTCTTGGTCATAAAATTTCAAAAGAAGGAATTGAAGTGGATAGAGCTAAAGTAGATGTAATTGCTAAACTTCCACATCCCACCAATGTTAGAGGAGTTAGGTGTTTTCTAGGGCATGCCGGTTTTTACCGACGTTTCATAAAAGATTTTTCTAAAATTGCCACTCCTATGAATAAACTCCTAGAAAAGGATGCTCCATTCATCTTTTCCGATGAGTGTATCAAATCTTTTAATATTCTTAAAGAGAAATTAACTAATGCGCCGATCATGATAACACCAAATTAGAATCTACCATTTGAACTAATGTGCGATGCAAGTGATTTTGCAATGGGAGCCGTTTTAGGACAAAGGATTGAAAAACGATTTCAACCTATATATTATGCTAGTAAGACGTTACAAGGAGCACAAACGAACTATACAACTACTAAAAAAGAACTCCTTGCTATTGTCTTTGCTTTTGACAAATTTCGATCATATCTCGTTCTAGCAAAAACGGTGGTCTATACCTACCATTCTGCTCTTAGATACTTATTTTCAAAACAAGATGCTAAACCAAGATTAATCCGTTGGATCTTACTCTTAGAAGAGTTTGATATTGAAATCCGAGATAAAAGAGGAGCAGAAAATCTCGCCGCTGATCATCTTTCTCGTCTTGAAAATCCTGAGTTAGAAGTTCTAAATGAATCGGCCATACAAGACAACTTTCCTGATGAATATCTATTGAAGATAGATTATAAAGAAATTTCATGGTTTGCAGACTATGCAAACTAATTAGTTTGTGGATTCCTTGAAAAAGGATTATCGTACCAAAAACGAAAGAAATTCTTCAGTGATATAAAACACTATTTTTGGGAAGATCCACATTTGTTTAAAAGTTGTCCCGATGGAATAATACGCCGATGTGTATTTGGAGATGAAGCTAGTAAAATATTAAACCATTGTCACACAGGACCAACAGGAGGGCATTATGGGCCTCAACTAACAGCAAGAAAAGTTTATGATGCTAGATTCTATTGGCCTACAATTTACAAAGACGCACACCTTCTTTGCAAATCCTGTGATGCTTGTCAAAGGGCCGGAAAAATAAGTCAACGTGATGAAATGCCACAAAATGTTATCCAAGTATGTGAAGTATTTGACATTTGGGGTATTGACTTTATGGGTCCATTTCCCAAATCTCATAATAATCTATATATACTCGTAGCCATTGATTATGTATCTAAATGGGCGGAAGCACAAGCTCTCCCAACTAACGATGCACGAGTTGTAGTCAACTTTTTAAAACGTCTTTTTGTAAGGTTTGGAACACCGAAAGCTTTAATAAGTGATCGGGGTACTCATTTCTGTAATAATCAACTTGAGAAAGTTCTTAAAAGATATGGAGTAACTCATAAAATCTCCACCGCATATCATCCACAAACAAGTGGACAAGTTGAAAATACCAACCGAGCTTTAAAACGTATTCTAGAGAAAACCGTAGGATCAAATTCGAAGGAATGGTCCATTAAATTGGAGGATGCACTCTGGGCTTTTAGAACAGCCTACAAAACTCCAATTGGAACCACACCTTTTAGACTTGTCTATGGAAAAGCATGTCATCTTCCAGTAGAAATTGAACACAAAGCATTTTGGGCTTTGAAGACATGTAATCTTGATTTACATGAAGCCGGACGTCTATGATTAAGTCAACTAAACGAATTAGAAGAATTAAGACATGAAGCATACGAAAATTCGTTAATCTATAAAGAAAGAACGAAGAAATGGCATGATAAAAGAATCAGAAGTTTAAAAGAATTTAAAGAAGGAGACAGAGTTCTTCTTTTCAATTCACGATTCAAGCTATTTCCTGGAAAATTGAAATCAAGATGGTCTGGACCATTCATAGTCAAAAGAGTTTTCCCATATGGAACGATAGAATTAATAAATTCAAATGGGATTGAATTTAAAGTTAATGGTCACAGAGTTAAACATTACATACATGGTCCGATGGAAGTCGACAACGAAGTTAATCACAATTTCGACACCACAGCTAACTAAGTGTGGGGAGAATCAAGTCTTTAAAGGATAATATGTATTTCTGTTAGATTTAGATTGTCTGTTTTCGTGTAGTTCTCGAAAATGGAACTCGAATGGTCTTTCCCTAGCAGACCCTAAAGAACTAGTCTTCTCCCCCCATTCTGAATTTTTATTTTTTTAGGAAATGAAGACTGCCTGTGAACTAAACCATGGTCTAATGCTACACGCTTTGATCACTAAACGTAATAATGACACACTACCGAGTGAAATAGTATCAGTAATCAGAGAAAGATTGGACGGAGTTAGAAAAGAATCCATATGCGAAGATAATAAGTTACAATTTGGTAAAGGAAAATCAAAATCCGCAGCGAAAAGAAGAGCACGACACCTAGAAAGATGTCACAAATGCGGAAAATGGTCACATGGAGGTAAATGTTCAAATAATCAAACCTATTCAAATACCGAATTTGTTACTTTGTGCAGAAACGGGCCGTTCATATGTTTAGAAGAAAAGACACTGAATGCTCGAGGTTACGCCTATGTAGCTATGGAAAACCAATTAAACCGACTATCTTATGAATGGGATAGATCATATAACTAAGAAATCTATTTCACAGGTATGTTTGTACAATTTTTATTTAATTTTTTTTATTTTTTAACCTTTTGATAATAAACGCTAATTTGTTCACTATAAAGTATTAAATTGGTATTGAATAAAATTAGGTTTGGCGACCGAAATTATTGATATCATTCAAAAATTTATTACATCACTGCGAAATTTAACGTTTATTCTTAAGGTATAAATATCTTTAAACAATCAACCCAAAATATTTCAAAAATTCGTCATGAGTTAAATTAGGTCTTGGAACCGAAATTACTTTACCGAAAAGAGGGGCGCGTATTTTTGATAATATTTGATTGATTAAAGTGGGATAAAAAGCCAAAAAGATTTTTAATTTTATTTTTACCATGTTTTTAAAATTAATATTTAAATCTTAAATTAATATTGTAAACTTTGTAAAAACAATATTTTTAAAATTGTAAATATTTGAAAAATTAATATAAGTTTGGTATGAATTTATAATATAAATTTTTAAATTAAGTTTGGTGTGAATTTTTAATTTTTAAAATATGAATTTTAATTTTATGCATTTTAAATTGTAAGTTTGGTGTGAATTTTTAATATTAATTTTAAATTTTATATTTAAGTTGTGTGAATTTAAAAACAAAAATTTACTTTATCTCATTAAGTTAAAAATATGATTTTTAAAATTCGTCGTGAGTTGAAGACTAGGTCTTTGAACCGAAATTGCTTTATCCGAGGGAGGGACGAGAACTTTTATTATCATTATTTTTAATCTTATTGAATTAAAGTATGCCAAAAACATTAAAAAAAACCCAAAAATCTTAGCTTTTAAAACAATCGCTACAAAAAGACAAATTTTAAAATTTTGTCGAAGGACGGACTAGGACATCGATCCGAAACGCCTTCGTCCTAAATAACAAGGGAAATAAAATTTTAAAATTAATTACTTAATTGTTTTAATTAGTATAAGATATATATATATATAAAAAAAAAAATACAAACTCCGCGACTCGCGGAGTTTGAAGAGTAAAAACCCCGCGAGTCGCGGAGGGACCGAATTACAGAAAAAAATAAAAGGAGCTGGAACAGCTCAGTTGCACACCTCAAACAAGAAAAACACTGCGAAAACACTGCGCAAAAACCCGCAAAAATACCCCCAAAATCACAATTTTTAACCGTTAATCATCAAATCTTTTACTAAAATCATGTTGAGAAGGATGCTATCAAGGAATTACTCAAGAAAAACGGTAAATTTCTACACCTAAACACCATTTAATCCGAAAATTAGTGTTCTTGAGCAATTTTTTCCCCAATTTGATTTTGATGCTTTTTAGTGTAATTATGCTTAAATTGTTTATGTATTATGCTTGTATAACCTAGATTGATGCTATTTAACATGATTAGAAGCCTTAAACTTCAAATTTTGAGTAATCTAGGGTTTGTGTTCTTGAGCAAATTTGGGGCTTTTTGATATAAACAGGTTATGGCCGATTTTTGTCATGAATTGTTGCTAAATTAAGTAGTGTAACATGTTTAGGTAGTTAAATGATCCAAACTTTGAGCCTAAACATGATTTTGAGAATTAAAGTGGACTTTTTCAAGTCTAAAATTCATGAACTTGATTTTTGAAAGATAATGCCATTTGAAACTTGTTTAATTGTTAGTAATGATTATTTTGACATGTTATTTGAGTTAAAAGCTTATGAACTTGGCGAACATTTTCGTATATGCTTATTTGAAAAAGTGTAGATTTGATAAAAATATGAAAATGAGCTTAAGTTTGATATAAATTGATCATGTCATTGTAATTATTTTGATTGATGATTTTGCTGACACTAATGCATATTTGGATGCACAAAAATTGTGTTTGATGTGTTTTGCAGACTGAAAGGGGTGAATCTTCATCCCAAGCTCGCAATGCTCCTGCTGAGAATGCGGAACAACAGGAGGTGGATAACTACTACAAGCAAGATATACCTCATCCAGTCATGACATTTTCTGATATGCACTTGGAAGATTTGCACCTGAACCTGAGATTTGACAGACTTTGGATAGATTATCCAAAATACCAAAGGGGTTTGCATACTCTTCATTCTAAAGTTGTTGAGGTACCTAGGGTCATAGAATGGGGACCATTAGAAGCTGTAGAATTGGCCGGGCCAATTAGGGAATTACTTGCACAGAGGTAAGGTAATTCTACTTTTAACGACTGGGTACGTTTATTCACCATGCGTAGACCTGTATATAAAGTATGATGTGAAGAATTGTTGTGTAGTATAGAATTAAATGATCGGGTAGCTAGTTTAACCGATCGATCTTTTATTAGATTTTTGTTAGGAGGTTCGATGCGCCACATGTCTTTACTAGACATGGCTCAGGCTTTACGTATATATACGCCTGAGGAGTTAGCATCTGCCGATTGTAGAGGGTTGATACTAAATGGTAGAAAGATAGATGAAAATTTTGATACACATGGTGTATGGAGTCAAATGACAAGCCATCACCGATTCAAAGGGGGAAATTACTCTTATTTGGATATAGATAGAGCTGAATTAAGAGTGATTCATAGGTTTTTAGCTAATTCGATTACACAAAGAGGTAAGAACAAGGAAAAGGTAAATGAACAGGATTTGTTTTACCATATGTGTATTCGAGACCCACAAAGCGCTGTAAGTATACCTTATTGTGTGGGTTATTATTTATCAGCTATGGTTAGGGGGATGAGACCGCATAGCATAATAGGAGGTGGTATTTTTATTACTTTGATTGCTGAATATCTCGGTGTGGATATAAGTCGGGGGGGATTATTAGTCGAAGAACCAGAACCCCGCGATACTATAGGTTTAAATGTATACCATGGTGCGAAAGTTTTGAAGAGTCGAAATAACGCCGCAGTACAATACCATGGTAGACATCCACAGGTTGAGAGAAACCAACAGCAAGGTAATGTAGGAGGGGGAAATGAAATGCACGAAATGCAAAGGTTTATAGCTTCACAGGAGTACGAAAATGCTAGACAGAGAGCATTTGAAGATTGGCAAGTTCATCAAAACCAAATCATAGCTCATTGCCAACATATAGGTAGAAACTATATTCCTACTCCAAAACCCATATTCCCTCCCTAGTCTATAGAGATGCAACCACCGTATCCTACGTATAACCCTGCCGAAGCATTTTATAGCACCTATGGTTATGCATGGAACCCCTATTGGTATCAGTATCATCCCTAGTCTACTTAGTTTTATTTATTTTGTAATTTGTAATATTGATACGTTTAATACTTATGTTAATATTGTAATAGTTTTTATAATTTTATATCTTTTATTCTTAGATTTTAATAATTTTTGAATGTGGGGTAATATACCAAACTTCAAAAATATGTATATATGTTTGCAGTTTATCTTATGTAAAATAACAGGGTAAAATAACGCATTTTCAAAGACTGGCATTAAGTTCAGTAAAAGCAACTAATTTTGACGACAAGATGCAAAATATATGTGAAATAACAACAAGACGGAATGAACAAATGATGTGCACCATTTATCATTCAGCAAACAAACGCCAATATGCTTGGAAACTTTGGTAAAATTTAATCATTTTCACACAAATCACCCTCAATAATTTAAATTGTTACTGATTTCTTGCAAATGAGGGCATTGCAAGATCTTAAGTGTGGGAAGGGGTTAAATTCTTTTGGATTTTAAAATTTTTACTTTATACACTTGGTTACCATTAGAAATACTAGTAAAGTAGTAGTTGTATTAGAATCTAGTGCTCTCTGATAATAAAGAACAGCCCTAGTCTTATATACTGACTACCCAATTCTAGTAAAATTTTTCAAAATTTTCAATTAAATGAACTCAAAATCATGTTTATACATATTTATGAACGATAAAACTAGGTTTTAACACCGAAATTATTGTAACCTCGGAAAGGACATAAATTGAGAAACAAACCAAAATGTTAAAATTCATTTAAAATGGAATAGAGGACAATAAAAAGGAAAATAAAAGCCAAGTGTGGGAAAATTCTCCAAGTTATTCAAAACATATATCACATATTTTTGTACAAATAACTGAAAATACTTTTGCTTTGGACTAAACTAAAAAGTTTTACCTGATTTACTGTAAGAAAGATGGATCTACACGATGAATCAATTCCATCATTAAAAGGAAGTAAAGTCTTCCGAAAAAGACACGCGCTTCTTGATTTAGGTCAAGAAATTGTCGTCCAGACCAGCTGTAGGTTGACGAAAAATCTAGAAAAGTCATCACTAAAATTAGCAGAAAATCTACGGACCTCAGCATTAAACAGGGTCGCCAAGTGGTCAGATTTATCCTGACCATGAGAAGGATTTATTTCATAAAATGGGGGGCACCATGCAAATTAGCTGGATAAGACTAATGAATCAGATCCCCAGAAAGGATAATCTCCTTAAAAGATCAAAAAAATCAGCTTTTAAGCCTGATATTACTCAATCCTAGAGATTGACCTTAAAGATTGAGAATTCAAACTCATGGAATTCGATGATATCTAAACTCGAGCTTGAACGAGAAAATATTTTGATCAAAATTACAAACCGATTTGTTTTCTAAAAACCCATTTTCAATGCGTTCATTACCATTGAACGTAAAATCCTAGGAATTCACCTGGAATTCATTAGGTCACCTGAACCAAATCGGGTGTCAACCGTAAGAACGGTGGTTGCATAGCATGGTCAAGGACAGGACCTTGTGCCAGACCGAAAAATTATAAGGGTGAGCTTTACTATTGCTCCTACCAAGGATAGTAATTGCGTCCGACACGTTATAGACCATAATTAAAAAAACATGTTAGGGGACATTGCCTTAACAGTTGCTTGTTCAACGCTTTCCTTTACAACTGGACGGTAGTTTACCGAAAGGTAATATACGGGACAAGTAAACTGGACGTGTTGCTTTCCAAATACAAGGTTAGCAAGTGGGTGACACAAAACCATAAGTTTTGAGCTAAAATTTTCAAATCTGAAACCCACCAAACCCACAAAAATATTTTGCAAACACCGGTGAAGGGTTATTCCGGAAAACTTATCTAGGGTAAAAACTAGATTTAATTTTTAAAAGATCAAATGTTTTCATAAAGATCCAATTTCCTTAATGGATCTAAATTTTTATAGTCATGTGGGACTGTAAACCATATCGTTACTACCATTGTTTATACCGCCGTATAGAAATCACTGATGTACAAAGTGTGAAGAATAAAGAAGTGATTCTAGTATTTCAAGACGATATTGCTTGAGGACAAGCAACGCTCAAGTGTGGGAATATTTGATAATGCTAAAAACGAACATATATTTCATAACATTATTCCTCAAGAAAGACAAGCTTTTAGTTGCAATTGTTCTATTTAAAAGTGATATTCGTTTAAATAATAAAAGGTGAAGACAAAAGACAGATTCGACAAATTGAAGACGCAAACGACCAAAAAGCTCAAAAGTACAAAATACAATCAAAGAGGTTCCAATTATTGATAAGAAACGTCTCGAAATTACAAGAGTACAAGATTCAAAACACAAAGTACAAGATATTAAATTGTACGCAAGGACGTTCGAAAATCCAGAACCGGGACAGGAGTCAACTCTCAACGCTCGACGCAACGGACTAAAAATTACAAGTCAACTATGCACATAAATATAATATAATATTTAAATAATTCTTATAATTATTTATATATTATATAATATATTATAAACCATCGGCAAGAAAGGCTCCAAACTTGTGTGAGCTGTAAAAGCAAACTCCGCGAGTTGCGGAGTTTGCAGTGCAAAACTACGCGAGTCGCGGAGCCCCTAATTTTGAAACTGCCTATAAAGCTCGCGCATTCTGATCGTAAAAATTATCCAATATATCCATCCATCTCTCTATCTATATCGTAATATTTATATTTATAATTTATATTTTAATTTTAATTTTAATTATAATTCTAATAATAAGGGTATGTTAGCGAATGTTGTAAGGGTGTAAGTCGAAATTCTGTCCGTGTAACGCTACGCTATTTTTAATCATTGTAAGTTATGTTCAACCTTTTTATATTAATGTCTCGTAGCTAAGTTATTATTATGCTTATTTAATCCGAAGTAATCATGATGTTGGGCTAATTACTAAAATTGGGTAATTGGGCTTTGTACCATAATTGGGGTTTGGACAAAAGAACGACACTTGTGGAAATTAGACTATGGGCTATTAATAGGCTTTATATTTGTTTAACTAAATGATAATTTGTTAATGTTAATATAAAGATTTACAATTGGGCGTCCCTATAAATTACCATATACACTCGATCGGACACGATGGGCGGGGTATTTATATGTACGAATAATCATTCATTTAACCGGACACAGGAATGGATTAATAGCCACTAGAATAATTAAAACAAGGGTGAAATTATGTACAAGGACACTTGGTATAATTGATAACAAAATATTAAAACCTTGGGTTACACTCAGTCGACATCCTGGTGTAATTATTAAACAAAGTATTAAAATCTTGTTACAGTTTAAGTCCCCAATTAGTTGGAATATTTAACTTCGGGTATAAGGATAATTTGACGAGGACACTCGCACTTTATATTTATGACTGATGGACTGTTATGGACAAAAACCAGACGGACATATTCAATAATCCAGGACAAAGGACAATTAACCCATGGGCATAAAACTAAAATCAACACGTCAAACATCATGATTACGGAAGTTTAAATGAGCATAATTCTTTTATTTCATATTTAATTTCCTTTATTTTATATTTAATTGCACTTCTAATTATCGCATTTTTATTATTATTGTGTTTAACTGCACTTTTAATTATTGTACTTTTTAATTATCGCAAGTTTATTTTATCGCACTTTTATTATTCGCAATTTCATTATCGTTATTTACTTTACGCTTTAAATTAAGTCTTGTATTACATTTGGTTTTAACTGCGACTAAAGTTTTAAAATTGACAAACCGGTCATTAAACGGTAAAAACCCCCCTTTATAATAATAATATTACTTATATATATATTTGTATTTTTACAAAAGTAAACTAATATAGCGTTAAGCTTTGTTTAAAGATATTCCCTGTGGAACGAACCGGACTTACTAAAAACTACACTACTGTACGATTAGGTACACTGCCTATAAGTGTTGTAACAAGGTTTAAGTATATCCATTCTCTAAATAAATAAATATCTTGTGTAAAATTGTATCGTATTTAATAGTATTTCCTTGTAAAATTTAATAGCTATTTTATATACACCTCGCATAACATCAATGCACCTACAAAGAATTCACTGCCTGCAAACCTTTGGAATTTGATGGAACCAAAGGACCGATCGGATTGAAACGGTGGACCGAGAAGGTCGAATCGGTGTTTGCCATAAGTAAGTGTACTGAAGAGGACAAAGTGAAGTACGCTACGCATACCTTCACAGGTTCTGCGTTAACATGGTGGAATACCTATCTAGAGCAAGTGGGACAAGATGATGCGTACGCACTACCGTGGTCAGCATTCAAGCACTTGATGAACGAGAAGTACCGTCACAGAACTGAGGTCAATAAGCTCAAGACAGAACTTAGAGGGTTCCGAACCCAAGGATTTGATATTACCACGTACGAAAGACAATTCACAGAATTGTACCTATTGAGTCCGGGAGCGTTCGAAGATGAGGAAGAGAAGATCGACGCATTTGTGAAAGGATTACAGGAAAGAATCCAAGAAGATATAAGTTCACACGAGCCCGCCTCCATACAACAGGCATGTATAATGGCTCACAAACTAGTGAACCAGATTGAGAAAAGAATTAAAGAACAGACGGCTGAAGAGGCCAATGTGAAGCAAGTCAAAAGAAAGTGGGAGGAAAACGGTGATAAGAATCACCAATACAACAACAACAACAATTACAACAATAATCGCAACAACTATCCCAACAATCGCAACTACAACAAACGGCCCACAGCAACAACAACAACAACAACAACAACAACAACAGCAACTACAACAATCATCCCAACAACAATAACAACCGCAACAGCAACAACAATCAGAAGCAGCTATACCAAAGGTGTGAAAAGTATCACTCGGGGTTCTGCACCAAATTTTGCAACAAGTGTAAAAGAAATGGTCATAGCGCAGCGAAGTGTGAGGTCTACGGACCAGGGGTTAACAGAACGAAAGGAACAAATGGTGTCGGAACGAGTAATGGCGGAGCAAGTAGTGTCGGAGCAAGTTATGCCAATGTAGTTTGTTATAAATGTGGAAAACAGGGCCACATTATTAGAAATTGCCCGAACCAGGAGAACACGAATGGACAAGGCCGCGGAAGAGTTTTCAATATTAATGCGGCAGAGGCACAGGAAGATCCGGAGCTTGTTACGGGTACATTTCTTATTGACAATAAATCTGCTTACGTTTTATTTGATTCGGGTGCGGATAGAAGCTATATGAGTAGAGATTTTTGTGCTAAATTAAGTTGTCCATTAACGCCGTTGGATAGTAAATTTTTACTCGAATTAGCAAACGGTAAATTAATTTCAGCAGATAATATATGCCGGAATCGAGAAATTAAACTGGGTAGCGAAATATTTAAGATTGATTTGATACCAGTAGAGTTAGGGAGTTTTGATGTAATAGTTGGCATGGACTGGCTGAAGAAGGTGAAAGCAGAGATCGTATGTTATAAAAATGCAATTCGCATTGTACGAGAAGAAGGAGAACCCTTAATGGTGTACGGAGAAAAGGGCAACATGAACCTACATCTTATTAGTAATTTGAAGGCACAAAAACTAATAAGAAAAGGTTGCTATGCTGTTCTAGCACACGTCGAGAAAGTACAAACTGAAGAAAAGAGCATAAATGATGTTCCCGTCGCAAAAGAATTTCCCGATGTATTTCCGAAAGAATTACCGGGACTACCTCCAAATCGATATGTTGAATTTCAAATAGATCTTGCACCAGGAGCTGCACCAATAGCTCGTGCTCCTTATAGACTCGCACCCAGCGAGATGAAAGAACTGCAAAGCCAACTGCAAGAACTATTAGAACGTGGTTTCATTCAACCAAGCACATCACCATGGGGAGCTCCTGTTTTGTTTGTCAAGAAGAAGGATGGTACATTTAGGTTGTGTATTGACTGCAGAGAGTTGAACAAACTTACCATCAAAAACCGTTATCCACTGCCGATAATTGACGACTTATTTGATCAACTACAAGGCTCGTCGGTTTATTCGAAGATCGATTTACGTTCTGGATATCATCAAATGCGAGTAAAGGAGGATGATATTCCAAAAACTGCTTTTAGGACGCGTTATGGTCATTACGAGTTTATGGTTATGCTGTTTGGATTGACTAACGCACCAGCTGTGTTCATGGACCTTATGAACCGAGTGTGTGGGCCATATCTTGACAAGTTTGTCATTATTTTCATCGATGACATACTTATTTACTCAAAGAATGATCAAGAGCACGAAGAACATTTGAGAAAACTGCTAGAAGTATTGAGGAAAGAAAAACTGTACGCTAAGTTTTCAAAGTGTGCATTTTGGTTAGAAGAAGTTCAATTCCTCGGTCACATAGTGAACAAAGAAGGTATCCAGGTGGACCCGGCAAAGATCGAAACCGTTAAAAAGTGGGAAACCCCAAAAACTCCGAAGCATATACGTCAATTTTTAGGACTGGCTGGTTACTACGGAAGATTCATCCAAGATTTCTCCAAAATAGCAAAACCCTTGACTGCATTAACGCATAAAGGGAAGAAATTTGAATGGAAGGATGAACAAGAGAAGGCGTTTCAATTATTGAAGAAAAAGCTAACTACGGCACCTATATTGTCATTGCCTGAAGGGAATGATGATTTTGTGATTTATTGTGACGCATCAAAGCAAGGTCTCGGATGTGTATTAATGCAACGGACGAAGGTGATTGCTTATGCGTCTAGACAATTGAAGATTCACGAGCAAAATTATACGACGCATGATTTGGAATTAGGCGCGGTTGTTTTTGCATTAAAGACTTGGAGGCACTACTTATATGGGGTCAAAAGTATTATATATACTGACCACAAAAGTCTTCAACACATATTTAATCAGAAACAACTGAATATGAGGCAGCGTAGGTGGATTGAATTGTTGAATGATTACGATTTTGAGATTCGTTACCTCCCGGGGAAGGCAAATGTGGTGGCCGACGCCTTGAGCAGAAATGACAGAGAACCCATTCGAGTAAAATCTATGAATATAATGATTCACACTAACCTTACTACTCAAATAAAGGAGGCGCAACAAGGAGTTTTAAAAGAGGGAAATTTAAAGGATGAAATACCCAAAGGATCGGAGAAGCATCTTAATATTCGGGAAGACGGAACCCGGTATAGGGCTGAAAGAATTTGGGTACCAAAATTTGGAGATATGAGAGAAATGGTACTTAGAGAAGCTCATAAAACCAAATACTCAATACATCCTGGAACGGGGAAGATGTACAAGGATCTTAAGAAACATTTTTGGTGGCCAGGTATGAAAGCCGATATTGCTAAATATGTAGGAGAATGTTTGACGTGTTCTAAGGTCAAAGCTGAACATCAGAAACCATCAGGTCTACTACAACAACCTGAAATCCCAGAATGGAAATGGGAAAACATTACCATGGATTTCATTACTAAATTGCCAAGGACTGCAAGTGGTTATGATACTATTTGGGTAATAGTTGATCGTCTCACCAAGTCAGCACACTTCCTGCCAATAAGAGAAGATGACAAGATGGAGAAGTTAGCACGACTGTATTTGAAGGAAGTCGTCTCCAGACATGGAATACCAATCTCTATTATCTCTGATAAGGATGGCAGATTTATTTCAAGATTCTGGCAGACATTACAGCAAGCATTGGGAACTCGTCTAGACATGTGTACTGCCTATCATCCACAAACTGATGGGCAGAGCGAAAGGATGATACAAACGCTTGAAGACATGCTACGAGCTTGTGTTATTGATTTCGGAAACAGTTGGGATCGACATCTACCGTTAGCAGAATTTTCCTACAACAACAGCTACCATTCAAGCATTGAGATGGCGCCGTTTGAAGCACTTTATGGTAGAAAGTGCAGGTCTCCGATTTTTTGGAGTGAAGTGGGGGATAGACAGATTACGGGTCCGGAGATAATACAAGAAACTACCGAGAAAATCATCCAAATTCAACAAAGATTGAAAACCGCCTAGAGTCGACAAAAGAGCTACGCGGACAGTAAAAGAAAAGATATAGAGTTTGAAATTGGAGAAATGGTCATGCTTAAGGTTTCACCTTGGAAAGGCATTGTTCGATTTGGTAAACGGGGGAAACTAAATCCAAGGTACATTGGACCATTCAAGATTATAGATCGTGTCGGACCAGTAGCTTACCAACTGGAGCTACCTCAACAACTCGCGGCTGTACATAACACTTTCCACGTCTCAAATTTGAAGAAATGTTTTGCTAAAGAAGATATCACTATTCCGTTGGACGAAATCCAAATCAATGAAAAACTTCAATTCATTGAAGAACCCGTCGAAATAATGGATCGTGAGGATAAGAGACTTAAACAAAACAAGATACCGATTGTTAAGGTTCGATGGAATGCTCGTAGAGGACCCGAGTTCACCTGGGAGCGTGAAGATCAGATGAAGAAGAAATACCCACATTTATTTCCAGAAGATATGTCAACATCTCCAACTGCTTAAAATTTCGGGACGAAATTTATTTAACGGGTAGGTACTGTAGTGACCCGAACTTTTCCATGTTTATATATATATTAAATGAAATTGTTATTTACATGATTAAGTGTTTCCAACATGTTAAGCAATCAAACTTTTTAAGACTTGATTAATTGAAATAGGTTTCATATAGACAATTGACCACCCAAGTTGACCGGTGATTCACGAACGTTAAAACTTGTAAAAACTATATGATGACATATATATGGTTATATATATAGTTAACATGATTTTATTATAAGTATGTATCTCATTAGGTATTTTAACAATGAGTTATATACATAAAAATGAGACTATTAATTTAAGAAACTCGAAAACGATATATATAACAATTATCGTTATAACAACGTCTTACTAGGTACATATGAATCATATTAAGATATTGATACACTTGGTTAATTATGTTAAATGATAAGTAAATATATTATTAAGTGTATTAACAATGAAATACATATGTAAAAATAAGACTACTAACTTAATGATTTCGAAACGAGACATATATGTAACGATTATCGTTGTAACGACATTTAACTGTATATATATCATACTAAGATATATTATATATCATAATATCATGATAATATAACAATTTAACATCTCATTTGTTATAATAAACAATGGGTTAACAACATTCAACAAGATCGTTAACCTAAAGGTTTCAAAACAACATTTACATGTAACGACTAACGATGACTTAACGACTCAGTTAAAATGTATATACATGTAGTGTTTTAATATGTATTCATACACTTTTTAAAGACTTCAAGACACTTATCAAAATACTTCTACTTAACAAAAATGCTTACAATTACATCCTCGTTCAGTTTCATCAACAATTCTACTCGTATGCACCCGTATTCGTACTCGTACAATACACAGCTTTTAGATGTATGTACTATTGGTATATACACTCCAATGATCAGCTATTAGAAGCCTATATGAGTCACCTAACACATGTGGGAACCATCATTTGGCAACTAGCATGAAATATCTCATAAAATTACAAAAATATGAGTAATCATTCATGACTTATTTACATGAAAACAAAATTACATATCCTTTATATCTAATCCATACACCAACGACCAAAAACACCTACAAACACTTTCATTCTTCAATTTTCTTTATCTAATTGATCTCTCTCAAGTTCTATCTTCAAGTTCTAAGTGTTCTTCATAAATTCCAAAAGTTCTAGTTTCATAAAATCAAGAATACTTCCAAGATTGCAAGTTTACTTCCAAGTTTTCTAAATCCATTCCAAGTAATCATCCAAGATCAAGAAAACTTTGTTACTTACAGTAGGTTATCTTTCTAATAAAAGGTAATAATCATATTCAAACTTTAATTCAATTTCTATAACTATAACAATCTTATTTCGAGTGGAAATCTTACTTGAAATTGTTTTCGTGTCATGATTCTGCTTCAAGAACTTTCAAGCCATCCAAGGATCCTTTGAAGCTAGATCTATTTTTCTCATTTCCAGTAGATTTATCCAAGGAACTTGAGGTAGTAATGATGTTCATAACATCATTCTATTCATACATATAAAGCTATCTTATTCGAAGGTTTAAACTTGTAATCACTAGAACATAGTTTAGTTAATTCTAAACTTGTTCGCAAATAAAAGTTAATCCTTCTAACTTGACTTTTAAAATCAACTAAACACATGTTCTATATCTATATGATATGCTAACTTAATGATTTAAAACCTGGAAACACGAAAAACACCGTAAAACCGGATTTACGCCGTCGTAGCAACACCGCGGGCTGTTTTGGGTTAGTTAATTAAAAACTATGATAAACTTTGATTTAAAAGTTGTTATTCTGGGAAAATGATTTTTATTATGAACATGAAACTATATCCAAAAATTATGGTTAAACTCAAAGTGGAAGTATTTTTCTAAAATGGTCATCTAGACGTCGTTCTTTCGACTGAAATGACTACCTTTACAAAAACGACTTGTAACTTATTTTTCCGACTATAAACCTATACTTTTTCTGTTTAGATTCATAAAATAGAGTTCAATATGAAACCATAGCAATTTGATTCACTCAAAACGGATTTAAAATGAAGAAGTTATGGGTAAAACAAGATTGGATAATTTTTCTCATTTTAGCTACGTGAAAATTGGTAACAAATCTATTCCAACCATAACTTAATCAACTTGTATTGTATATTATGTAATCTTGAGATACCATAGACACGTATACAATGTTTCGACCTATCATGTCGACACATCTATATATATTTCGGAACAAGCATAGACACTCTATATGTGAATGTTGGAGTTAGCTATACAGGGTTGAGGTTGATTCCAAAATATATATAGTTTGAGTTGTGATCAATACTGAGATACGTATACACTGGGTCGTGGATTGATTAAAGATAATATTTATCGATTTATTTCTGTACATCTAACTGTGGACAACTAGTTGTACGTTACTAACGAGGACAGCTGACTTAATAAACTTAAAACATCAAAATATATTAAAAGTGTTGTAGATATATTTTGAACATACTTTGATATATATGTATATATTGTTATAGGTTCGTGAATCAACCAGTGGCCAAGTCTTACTTCCCGACGAAGTAAAAATCTGTGAAAGTGAGTTATAGTCCCACTTTTAAAATCTAATATTTTTGGGATGAGAATACATGCAGGTTTTATTAATGATTTACAAAATAGACACAAGTACGTGAAACTACATTCTATGGTTGAATTATCGAAATCGAATATGCCCCTTTTTATTAAGTTTGGTAATCTAAGAATTAGGGAACAGACACCCTAATTGACGCGAATCCTAAAGATAGATCTATTGGGCCTAACAAACCCCATCCAAAGTACCGGATGCTTTAGTACTTCGAAATTTATATCATATCCGAAGGGTGTCCCGGAATGATGGGATATTCTTATATATGCATCTTGTTAATGTCGGTTACCAGGTGTTCACCATATGAATGATTTTTATCTCTATGTATGGGATGTGTATTGAAATATGAAATCTTGTGGTCTATTGTTACGATTTGATATATATAGGTTAAACCTATAACTCACCAACATTTTTGTTGACGTTTAAAGCATGTTTATTCTCAGGTGAATACTAAGAGCTTCCGCTGTTGCATACTAAAATAAGGACAAGATTTGGAGTCAATGTTTGTATGATATTGTGTAAAAACTGCATTCAAGAAACTGATTTCGATGTAACATATTTGTATTGCAAACCATTATGTAATGGTCATGTGTAAACAGGATATTTTAGATTATCATTATTTGATAATCTACGTAAAGCTTTTTAAACCTTTATTTATGAAATAAAGGTTATGGTTTGTTTTAAAAATGAATGCAGTCTTTGAAAAATGTCTCATATAGAGGTCAAAACCTCGCAACGAAATCAATTAATATGGAACGTTTTTAATTAATAAGAACGGGACATTTCAGTTGGTATCCGAGCGTTGGTCTTAGAGAACCAGAAATTTGCATTAGTGTGTCTTATCGAGTTTGTTAGGATGCATTAGTGAGTCTGGACTTCGACCGTGTTTTCTTTAAAAATGATTGCTTAACATTTTTGTTGGAAACTATATATTATTAACATGTATATATTATGTGATATATTAATCTCTTAACATGTTGGATATTGTGTGATAGATGTCTACCTCTAGCACAAATCCCATTGACTCACCTAATAATAACGAAGAATCGAATATATATTGGACTGATTCACAAGTTCCCGAAGAAGAACCGGAAGAAGAATCAGAACCGGAAGAAGAATCAGAACCGGAAGAGGAGGAACCGGAGGAGGAAATAGAACCGGTGGGGGAAATAATAAAATGGTTAAATAAAAGAAAATCCTCAACCAACCGACCAAGATTAATTATGGTCAATGGTGTTTCCGCCAATGAAGCAAAATATTGGGAGGATTACCAATTCTCCGATGAATCGGATTCCGACGAGAATTTCGATGATGTTATAGAAATTACCCCAACTGAATTTAAAAAGGCAAAAGAAAATAATAAGGGAAAGAGCATAAAAATAGAGAAATCTAATTCCAACCCCGATGAACTTTATATGTATCGTCAACCCCCGAAGCCCTTAAGTTGTAACAATGACCAGGGAACCTCTAAACCACCAGGTTTTTCTA
This sequence comes from Rutidosis leptorrhynchoides, assembly GCF_046630445.1. Lineage (NCBI taxonomy): Eukaryota > Viridiplantae > Streptophyta > Magnoliopsida > Asterales > Asteraceae > Rutidosis > Rutidosis leptorrhynchoides. Next base: position 103,438,768 of record NC_092333.1, on the reverse strand, counting down.
AACCAATGTGGAAAACGACGGCTCGTATTAGGGGAACATCATATATCCCTAGAAACTTGGCAAAACGAACCAAAACCGAAGAAGAAGAAACAAGCGAGTCGGAATAAGATAGTTGTATTCGTGTGGTGTAATATATGTAATATAGTGTGCTTATGCTTTATGATATATGTAAAAATTGCTTGTATTAATAAGTATTTTTTTATGAATCTAACTCTTGTCTATTTTACAGTATAAAAACACAAAATGGATAGACAACCCAATATTTTAAGAGACCTACCCGGAGACATGATTGATGAAATCTTGTCTAGAGTCGGTCAGAATTCTTCGGCACAACTATTTACGGCGAAATCAGTTTGTAAGACATTCGAAGAACGTTCCAAGAATGTCTTGGTTTATAAGAGACTTTCGTTTGAAAGATGGGGGATATCACATTGGGAAACCCATAAGTTACGATGTGTTTACTTTGACGCATATATTGCGGGGAACCCAAATGCTATTTTACGCAACGGGTTAAGAAATTATTTTGACTCAATGTATCCGAATATAGGACTTTATGATTTAGAAAAAGCGGCTAACATGCAACATAAAGAAGCATGCTATGCTTACGGGTTAGTAATGTTCGCTTCTCACCAAAGTGAGAAAAAGAACATCGGGCTACAACTATTAAACAAAATGTTCCCACAAGTGACGGAGTCGGTAATTGGGGTAAGAAATGAGGTTTTTAGGTTATTACGAGACTGTTGGTCATTACGTAACCCTCGTCCCTTTGACGACGTTACAACACGTTGTCTTATCAACGGCCATAACGGTTATGTTCCACAAGACCAAGGATGGAAAGTAGTCCTAGTAAAACCAGAATGCATGACTTGTTTCTGGACGTATGAATTACGTGTCTTTATTGCCTTTGCTGAACGACTTGTGTACTAGCTAGAATTATCTTCACAACTATCTTGTATCAAAGTTATTGTGTGCTATATTTCATGCTTTATGTAAAATAAGCGGTATTGTAAGTTTGTAAAATATTGTATAAAAGTTTGAACGCGAAATATTATTATAATCAGTTTTTCATATAGAATTGTAGTAGTTGAATTGTATATTAGCTACTAAGTATGAACTTAACGGGTAGGTACTACCCGAATTTAAACTTATAAAACGCTAATATGAAGAAAAAACTTTTATAAATGAGTTCATATTATGCTACGAAATACTATTAACTACTCTTAATATTCTGTATGATTAACTTGTTCCATTTGACTATTTTGAAGGAAATGGCACCGACTACTCGACACACCGTGAATATGAATGAAGAGGAATTCTGTAATTTTCTAGCTTCAAACATAGCCGCAGTACAGGCTGCGCTACATACCAACAATAACCTTGGATCTAGCAGTACGGGAAATCGTGTAGGATGCACCTACAAAGAATTCACTGCCTGCAAACCTTTGGAATTTGATGGAACCAAAGGACCGATCGGATTGAAACGGTGGACCGAGAAGGTCGAATTGGTGTTTGCCATAAGTAAGTGTACTGAAGAGGACAAACTGAAGTACGCTACGCATACCTTCACAGGTTCTGCGTTAACATGGTGGAATACCTATCTAGAGCAAGTGGGACAAGATGATGCGTACGTATTACCGTGGTCAGCATTCAAGCACTTGATGAACGAGAAGTACCGTCCCAGAACCGAGGTCAATAAGATCAAGACAGAACTTAGAGGGTTACGACCCAAGGATTTGATATTACCACGTACGAAAGACAATTCACAGAATTGTGCCTATTGTGTCCGGGAGCGTTCGAAGATGAGGAAGAGAAGATCGACGCGTTTGTGAAAGGATTACCGGAAAGAATCCTAGAAGATATAAGTTCACACGAGCCCGCCTCCATACAACAGGCATGTATAATGGCTCACAAACTAGTGAACCAGATTGAGGAAAGAATTAAAGAACAGACGGCTGAAGAGGCCAATGTGAAGCAAGTCAAAAGAAAGTGGGAGGAAAACGGTGATAAGAATCACCAATACAACAACAACAACAATTACAACAATAATCGCAACAACTATCCCAACAATCGCAACATCAATCGCAACTACAACAAACGGCCCACAACAACAACAACAACAGCAACTACAACAATCATCCCAACAACAATAACAACCGCAACAACAACAACAATCAGAAGCAGCTATACCAAAGGTGTGAAAAGTATCACTCGGGGTTCTGCACCAAATTTTGCAACAAGTGTAAAAGAAATGGTCATAGCACAGCGAAGTGTGAGGTCTACGGACCAGGAGTTAACAGAACGAAAGGAACAAATGGTGTCGGAACGAGTAATGGCGGAGCAAGTAGTGTCGGAGCAAGTTATGCCAATGTAGTTTGTTATAAATGTGGAAAACCGGGCCACATTATTAGAAATTTCCCGAACCAGGAGAACACGAATGGACAAGGCCGCGGAAGAGTTTTCAATATTAATGCGGCAGAGGCACAGGAAGATCCGGAGCTTGTTACGGGTACGTTTCTTATTGACAATAAATCTGCTTACGTTTTATTTGATTCGGGTGCGGATAGAAGCTATATGAGTAGAGATTTTTGTGCTAAATTAAGTTGTCCATTGACGTCGTTGGATAGTAAATTTTTACTCGAATTAGCAAACGGTAAATTAATTTCAGCGGATAATATATGCCGGAATCGAGAAATTAAACTGGGTAGCGAAATATTTAAGATTGATTTGATACCAGTAGAGTTAGGGAGTTTTGATGTAATAGTTGGCATGGACTGGCTGAAGAAGGTGAAAGCAGAGATCGTATGTTATAAAAATGCAATTCGCATTGTACGAGAAGAAGGAGAACCCTTAATGGTGTACGGAGAAAAGGGCAACATGAAGCTACATCTTATTAGTAATTTGAAGGCACAAAAACTAATAAGAAAAGGTTGCTATGCTGTTCTAGCACACGTCGAGAAAGTACAAACAGAAGAAAAGAGCATAAATGTTGTTCCCGTCGCAAAAGAATTTCCCGATGTATTTCCGAAAGAATTACCGGGACTACCTCCACATCGATATGTTGAATTTCAAATAGATCTTGTACCAGGAGCTGCACCAATAGCTCGTGCTCCTTATAGACTCGCACCCAGCGAGATGAAAGAACTGCAAAGCCAACTGCAAGAACTATTAGAACGTGGTTTCATTCGACCAAGCACATCACCATGGGGAGCTCCTGTTTTGTTTGTCAAGAAGAAGGATGGTACATTTAGGTTGTGTATTGACTGCAGAGAGTTGAAAAAACTTACCATCAAAAACCGTTATCCACTGCCGAGAATTGACGACTTATTTGACCAACTACAAGGCTCGTCGGTTTATTCGAAGATCGATTTACGTTCTGGATATCATCAAATGCGAGTAAAGGAGGATGATATTCCAAAAACTGCTTTTAGGACGCGTTATGGTCATTACAAGTTTATGGTTATGCCGTTTGGATTGACTAACGTACCAGCTGTGTTCATGGACCTTATGAACCGAGTGTGTGGGCCATATCTTGAAAAGTTTGTCATTATTTTCATCGATGACATACTTATTTACTCAAAGAATGATCAAGATCACGAAGAACATTTGAGAAAAGTGCTAGAAGTATTGAGGAAAGAAAAACTGTACGCTAAGTTTTCAAAGTGTGCATTTTGGTTAGAAGAAGTTCAATTCCTCGGTCACATAGTGAAAAAAGAAGGTATCCAGGTGGACCCGGCAAAGATCGAAACCGTTGAAAAGTGGGAAACCCCAAAAACTCCGAAGCATATACGTCAATTTTTAGGACTGGCTGGTTACTACAGAAGATTCATCCAAGATTTCTCCAAAATAGCAAAACCCTTGACTGCATTAACGCATAAAGGGAAGAAATTTGAATGGAAGGATGAACAAGAGAAGGCGTTTCAATTATTGAAGAAAAAGCTAACTATGGCACCTATATTGTCATTGCCTGAAGGGAATGATGATTTTGTGATTTATTGTGACGCATCAAAGCAAGGTCTCGGTTGTGTATTAATGCAACGGACGAAGGTGATTGCTTATGCGTCTAGACAATTGAAGATTCACGAGCAAAATTATACGACGCATGATTTGGAATTAGGCGCGGTTGTTTTTGCATTAAAGACTTGGAGGCACTACTTATATGGGGTCAAAAGTATTATATATACCGACCACAAAAGTCTTCAACACATATTTAATCAGAAACAACTGAATATGAGGCAGCGTAGGTGGATTGAATTGTTGAATGATTACGACTTTGAGATTCGTTACCACCCAGGGAAGGCAAATGTGGTGGCCGACGCCTTGAGCAGAAATGACAGAGAACCCATTCGAGTAAAATCTATGAATATAATGATTCACACTAACGTTACTACTCAAATAAAGGAGGCGCAACAAGGAGTTTTAAAAGAGGGAAATTTAAAGGATGAAATACCCAAAGGATCGGAGAAGCATCTTAATATTCGGGAAGACGGGACCCGGTATAGGGCTGAAAGAATTTGGGTACCAAAATTTGGAAATATGAGAGAAATGGTACTTAGAGAAGCTCATAAAACCAAATACTCAATACATCCTGGAACGGGGAAGATGTACAAGGATCTTAAGAAACATTTTTGGTGGCCAGGTATGAAAGCCGATATTGCTAAATATGTAGGAGAATGTTTGACGTGTTCTAAGGTCAAAGCTGAACATCAGAAACCATCAGGTCTACTACAACAACCTGAAATCCCGGAATGGAAATGGGAAAACATTACCATGGATTTCATTACTAAATTGCCAAGGACTGCAAGTGGTTATGATACTATTTGGGTAATAGTTGATCGTCTCACCAAGTCAGTACACTTCCTGCCAATAAGAGAAGATGACAAGATGGAGAAGTTAGCACGACTGTATTTGAAGGAAGTCGTCTCCAGACATGGAATACCAATCTCTATTATCTCTGATAAGGATGGCAGATTTATTTCAAGATTCTGGCAGACATTACAGCAAGCATTGGGAACTCGTCTAGACATGTGTACTGCCTATCATCCACAAACTGATGGGCAGAGCGAAAGGACGATACAAACGCTTGAAGACATGCTACGAGCTTGTGTTATTGATTTCGGAAACAGTTGGGATCGACATCTACCGTTAGCAGAATTTTCCTACAACAACAGCTACCATTCAAGCATTGAGATGGCGCCGTTTGAAGCACTTTATGGTAGAAAGTGCAGGTCTCCGATTTTTTGGAGTGAAGTGGGGGATAGACAGATTACGGGTCCGGAGATAATACAAGAAACTACCGAGAAAATCATCCAAATTCAACAAAGATTGAAAACCGCCCAGAGTCGACAAAAGAGCTACGCGGACAGTAAAAGAAAAGTTATATAGTTTGAAATTGGATAAATGGTCATGCTTAAGGTTTCACCTTGGAAAGGCGTTGTTCGATTTGGTAAACGGGGGAAACTAAATCCAAGGTACATTGGACCATTCAAGATTATAGATCGTGTCGGACTAGTAGCTTACCAACTGGAGCTACCTCAACAACTCGCGGCTGTACATAACACTTTCCACGTCTCAAATTTGAAGAAATGTTTTGCTAAAGAAGATATCACTATTCCGTTGGACGAAATCCAAATCAATGAAAAACTTCAATTCATTGAAGAACCCGTCGAAATAATGGATCGTGAGGATAAGAGACTTAAACAAAACAAGATACCGATTGTTAAGGTTCGATGGAATGCTCGTAGAGGACCCGAGTTCACCTGGGAGCATGAAGATCATATGAAGAAGAAATACCCGCATTTATTTCCAGAAGATACGTCAACACCTCCAACTGCTTAAAATTTCGGGACGAAATTTATTTAACGGGTAGGTACTGTAGTGACCCGAACTTTTCCATGTTTATATATATATTAAATGAAATTGTTATTTACATGATTAAGTGTTTCCAACATGTTAAGCAATCAAACTTGTTAAGACTTGATTAATTGAAATAGGTTTCATATAGACAATTGACCACCCAAGTTGACCGGTGATTCACGAACGTTAAAACTTGTAAAAACTATACGATGACATATATATGGTTATATATATAGTTAACATGATTTTATTATAAGTATGTATCTCATTAGGTATTTTAACAATGAGTTATATACATAAAAATGAGACTATTAATTTAAGAAACTCGAAAACGATATATATAACGATTATCGTTATAACAACGTCTTACTAGGTACATATGAATCATATTAAGATATTGATACACTTGGTTAATTATGTTAAATGATAAGTAAATATATTATTAAGTGTATTAACAATGAAATACATATGTAAAAATAAGACTACTAACTTAATGATTTCGAAACGAGACATATATGTAACGATTATCGTTGTAATGACATTTAACTGTATATATATCATACTAAGATATATTATATATCATAATATCATGATAATATAACAATTTAACATCTCATTTTTTATAATAAACAATGGGTTAACAACATTCAACAAGATCGTTAACCTAAAGGTTTCAAAACAACATTTACATGTAACGACTAACGATGACTTAACGACTCAGTTAAAATGTATATACATGTAGTGTTTTAATATGTATTCATACACTTTTGAAAGACTTCAAGACACTTATCAAAATACTTCTACTTAACAAAAATGCTTACAATTACATCCTCGTTCAGTTTCATCAACAATTCTACTCGTATGCACCCGTATTCGTACTCGTACAATACACAGCTTTTAGATGTATGTACTATTGGTATATACACTCCAATGATCAGCTCTTAGCAGCCTATGTGAGTCACCAAACACATGTGGGAACCATCATTTGGCAACTAGCATGAAATATCTCATAAAATTACAAAAATATGAGTAATCATTCATGACTTATTTACATGAAAACAAAATTACATATCCTTTATATCTAATCCATACACCAACGACCAAAAACACCTACAAACACTTTAATTCTTCAATTTTCTTCATCTAATTGATCTCTCTCAAGTTCTATCTTCAAGTTCTAAGTGTTCTTCATAAATTCCAAAAGTTCTAGTTTCATAAAATCAAGAATACTTCCAAGATTGCAAGTTTACTTCCAAGTTTTCTAAATCCATTCCAAGTAATCATACAAGATCAAGAAACCTTTGTTACTTACAGTAGGTTATCTTTCTAATACAAGGTAATAATCATATTCAAACTTTAATTCAATTTCTATAACTATAACAATCTTATTTCGAGTGGAAATCTTACTTGAAATTGTTTTCGTGTCATGATTCTGCTTCAAGAACTTTCAAGCCATCCAAGGATCCTTTGAAGCTAGATCTATTTTTCTCATTTCCAGTAGATTTATCCAAGGAACTTGAGGTAGTAATGATGTTCATAACATCATTCTATTCATACATATAAAGCTATCTTATTCGAAGGTTTAAACTTGTAATCACTAGAACATAGTTTAGTTAATTCTAAACTTGTTCGCAAATAAAAGTTAATCCTTCTAACTTGACTTTTAAAATCAACTAAACACATGTTCTATATCTATATGATATGCTAACTTAATGATTTAAAACCTGGAAACACGAAAAACACCGTAAAACCGGATTTACGCCGTCGTAGCAACACCGCGGGCTGTTTTGGGTTAGTTAATTAAAAACTATGATAAACTTTGATTTAAAAGTTGTTATTCTGGGAAAATGATTTTTATTATGAACATGAAACTATATCCAAAAATTATGGTTAAACTCAAAGTGGAAGTATTTTTCTAAAATGGTCATCTAGATGTCGTTCTTTCGACTGAAATGACTACCTTTACAAAAATGACTTGTAACTTATTTTTCCGACTATAAACCTATACTTTTTCTGTTTAGATTCATAAAATAGAGTTCAATATGAAACCATAGCAATTTGATTCACTCAAAACGGATTTAAAATGAAGAAGTTATGGGTAAAACAAGATTGGATAATTTTTCTCATTTTAGCTACGTGAAAATTGGTAACAAATCTATTCCAACCATAACTTAATCAACTTGTATTGTATATTATGTAATCTTGAGATACCATAGACACGTATACAATGTTTCGACCTATCATGTCGACACATCTATATATATTTCGGAACAACCATAGACACTCTATATGTGAATGTTGGAGTTAGCTATACAGGGTTGAGGTTGATTCCAAAATATATATAGTTTGAGTTGTGATCAATACTGAGATACGTATACACTGGGTCATGGATTGATTCAAGATAATATTTATCGATTTATTTCTGTACATCTAACTGTGGACAACTAGTTGTACGTTACTAACGAGGACAGCTGACTTAATAAACTTAAAACATCAAAATATATTAAAAGTGTTGTAAATATATTTTGAACATACTTTGATATATATGTATATATTGTTATAGGTTCGTGAATCAACCAGTGGCCAAGTCTTACTTCCCGACGAAGTAAAAATCTGTGAAAGTGAGTTATAGTCCCACTTTTAAAATCTAATATTTTTGGGATGAGAATACATGCAGGTTTTATAAATGATTTACAAAATAGACACAAGTACGTGAAACTACATTCTATGGTTGAATTATCGAAATCGAATATGCACCTTTTTATTAAGTCTGGTAATCTAAGAATTAGGGAACGGACACCCTAATTGACGCGAATCCTAAAGATAGATCTATTGGGCCTAACAAACCCCATCCAAAGTACCGAATGCTTTAGTACTTCAAAATTTATATCATATCCGAAGGGTGTCCCGGAATGATGGGGATATTCTTATATATGCATCTTGTTAATGTCGGTTACCAGGTGTTCACCATATGAATGATTTTTATCTCTATGTATGGGATGTGTATTGAAATATGAAATCTTGTGGTCTATTGTTACGATTTGATATATATAGGTTAAACCTATAACTCACCAACATTTTTGTTGACGTTTAAAGCATGTTTATTCTCAGGTGAATACTAAGAGCTTCCGCTGTTGCATACTAAAATAAGGACAAGATTTGGAGTCCATGTTTGTATGATATTGTGTAAAAACTGCATTCAAGAAACTGATTTCGATGTAACATATTTGTATTGTAAACCATTATGTAATGGTCATGTGTAAACAGGATATTTTAGATTATCATTATTTGATAATCTACGTAAAGCTTTTTAAACCTTTATTTATGAAATAAAGGTTATGGTTTGTTTTAAAAATGAATGCAGTCTTTGAAAAACGTCTCATATAGAGGTCAAAACCTCGCAACGAAATCAATTAATATGGAACGTTTTTAATCAATAAGAACGGGACATTTCACTTTTGATGGTCAACCATGCGGTTGAGGAATCACTCGTACGTGTGATGTCTCAGTCACACGTGTGAGCACTAGTCAGCTTTGTGGAAAACTTGTTTTGGTCATAACTTTCAAACCGTAACTCCGTTTTTGATGAATCAAATATCATTGGAATCGTAATGAAAAATCTTTTACAATGGTAAACTTTTAATAATCTGGATCAAACTTTATTTTGGTCAGAAAAAGGAGTTTTAGGGTGTATGCCTTGTTTTACACGCTTTAGAGTGTCGTTATGGGTTGAAATTATGATGTAGACTTATCATACAGTGATTACATGTTTTTAGGTGTTGATTTAGTGTATGTATTGATGTTTAATGTTGTGTTTTTGGGTTGAAACCCATATATTTAGTTGTTGCTACTGTTCTTCATCACTCGCACGAGTGAGCCTTCACTCGTACGGTTGAGGTAGTCAACCGTGTGGTGAACCGTGCGAGTGAGTGGTGATGGGAACTTATGTTTTGATTGTGATGATACGTACGATTGAGATGTGACTCGTACGAGTCACTGGTCACTCGTGTAGTGAACCTTACGGATCAGGTGAGTCATTGTTGGATGTTTGGTCATAGACCAAACGTGCGAGTGAGTTATCAACCGCACGGTTGAGTGTTCTCAATTGTGTGTGTGATGGTGTTACTCGTATGGTTAAATGGGCATGTATGATTGTTTTGTTTCTATCTCATTTTTGTGTTTGTCTTGTTGATAGAATACTATCTGGATACAATTACTGACTTTATTTGTATCTTTTCTAGGTGATCAGGAGAAGTGAAGACTCAGAAATATAAGACCTCTGAGTTCTTCTCGTGCTGGTATTCGGTGAGTGGGTTAATCTAGCCGTTAAGGCATGTAGTAACATGACCTAGGCTGTTGACCTAGTTACTATGATTTGAATTTCTGTTGTTAAGAGTTGTGGACTGTGGCCTCGCGCGTTTGTTGGACCGACCTTGCTTCGGATCAGGTCGAGAGAGATCAACCTTGCTTCTGATCAGGTTGGGCTCATTGATGTTGTATGATTAATATAAGTCGAAATCACGCGTCCGTCGCGTGTGGAAGACTTATACTAGTAATACAGAGTTATGAGTTTTCGGTAGACTCTAGATTGATCAACTGAGGTCGTTGGCCGGGCCAGGCCACCGAGTCTCTCAATGGGTTACTTCGGATTACCCAGATAGTTGCTTCTAATTGACCATTGCTTGTAGTCATCACGGTTGCTTTGGATAGACCGTTGCTGTAGATATTGTACTTGTATTGCTTTTATGTGATATGCTAATGGTAGATTACTCCGTTTCTATATGTTCTAGTGGTTATTTGATTAACTGTCTGCCTAATTTGATGATGCGTGTTCTAGTGATTGTACCTATGTGTTTTAGCTATTAGATTAGTCCATTCACTTAGGTTCATGCTAACCCCTCCACTTTCCCCCTTGCAGGTTGTAGGTCTTTTACTTTTGTGGACATGGGAGAAGATGGGCGTGTTGGGTTGTGTTCGACAAGTTTAGAACTATGATGTTTTCTATATAAAATCGGATATTAAAGTAACACCGGTTGTTTGTTAAATATGTATTTATAAATGAATTTGTAGTAATTATGTTTATGTGTGTACATAAGGGTATGTATTGTAAGTATGACCTGTGCTGTTTTATAAAAAAAAATATGATGTTACAACTTGGTATCAGAGCCTAGGTTTGGCCGCATTGACATTGTTTATGAATGTCATGTTCCCAAACCTAAAGAGAATCTTGTCGAACATAACATAAAGGGGACAGGATAAGTGAATGTAGGAACTTTTAAGTGTTAGTTGATAGGCACTAACCGGTTATCTACTAAGAGTTTGTGTGAGATGTTGTGGTAGTGTAGATATGTCAGGTAATCAAGACGCTGCCCCCAATGCCACCAGAACCTTTAGAGCTCCTGATGAAGACGGTCATGTATCAGAGGAAGAAGTATCAGAAGAAGTGTTAGAGCTTCAGGGTAAGTTGAAAGATGCTCAAGATAAGATCAAAGAGCTTGAACAACAAGCGATGTCGCATTCTAACACCACAGCAATAAATCAAAGCTTTCCTCCAAGTATTTACCCACAGTTTGGAAATATTTCTCAACAACAGTATGTGCCACCTCAGTACCAGATACCATCTCAGTTCAATCCACTACTTCCGAATCAAGTGATGTACCCGTTTCAGACACCATTCTTCCAACTACCGATGTTTGAAAAGAAGAAGTGCTCGTATAAGGACTTTCTTAATTGTCAACTTCAGAGTATACTGGTAAAACCGACCCGACTGAGACTCTAAATTGGCTTAGGGAAGTGGAAAGAGCATTAGATGCTTGTCAGTGTGAGCCGGAGTTGAGAGTGTTATATGCTTGTCGATTGTTCAAGGGGCGAGCTATGGAGTGGTGGGACTCCATCACGGGTCATTTATCAAAGGAACAACTAAGTCAAGTGTCATAGGAGCAGTTTCATGCTAAGGTTCGTGAGCAGTATTGTTCAGAATATGATTTGGAGAAATTAAAAACCGAGTTCTTGGGGATGAGAATGACTGATGATATGTTGATTGATGATGTTATTTTGGACTTTACCTCTAAGTTAAGGTTTTGCCAACAGTGGGTACCGCATGAGAAAGATAAAATTCAGCATTTTATTAGAGTTATCAAGCCGGAGTATCGGTCAATGGTTAGATTTGCTTCTTCTTTATCGTAAGCTTTTGAGATGGCAAAAGCGATAGAGGGTGATGTTAAAGCCGCAAGGAGTGCGGGAGTGGGGAGTGGTTCTTATGGGAAGAGGACAGAAGGTCAATCCAGTTATCAGTCCAGTCCGAAATCAAGAAAGTCAACCGGGTCCAGTATGAAGGAAGTTTCGAGTACGAGTAGGTCAGGTTCCGTACAGAAAGAGTGGTGTAACTCGTGCAGACCTTACCATAGTGGACAGTGTTCTCCGGGTACGAAAAGGTGTCTAAGGTGTGGTATAGTGGGACATGATGTTCAACAATGTTCTTTCGAAAGCAATGTATGTTGGAATTGTCATAAAGAAGGTCATAGGTCAACACAGTGTCCGGCAGCGGGTAGAGGTGGTTCCGGGGCAGGGTCCGGGGTGCAGTCGGCATCTGTTGGTGGATCTACCGCATCAGTAGGACAGAAAAGAAAAGGTCCTCCCACGGCTATAGCTAGAGCTTATCAGATGGTAGCAGATACTGATGTTGTAGCAGAAGACCTAAATACTGGTATGTTCAGACTAACCTTGTTATTGCATTTGATTTTAGGATTACGAGTTTAGTATGTTATGTAGATGATGTATCCTATTTATTAATAGGTACTTTGAGGTAGCGTTGGCTGTAGTGATAGAGATGACTTGTATTTAGGTTTCTTGGATTTTCTTAACTGAAATGGAGACGTGATCTATGATAATGTATTACGTCCAGCCAACGTAAGCACATTTTGGTAGATCATGCAGAAGTTTCAGTAAGTTAAGAAGAGAAATAGGATAGTTGGCTGCTTAAATTGTTGTTAATATGTGTTGCTTGATGAATAGTTGATGAGATTTTGTTACCGTGACTTTTGACTTTGACCAGATTCCGAGGATGGAATCTCTTTAAGGAGGGTAGATTTGTAACACCCGCATTTTGGGCCTAGTTGAAATGACCATTGTACCCTTAGATATGGCGTAATTAGTGATTTTAATAATTATATGGTTATAATTATTCGGTTGTTTAGTTGAGACCAGTTTGTGACAAGGGTCACAGAATAGGTTTGTTTATTTAATTTAGACTTCGTTTGGGTTGCCAAATGATGTACGAAAGATATCAGATAACTGGTAAATACCTGTGTGTTATGGGGTATGGGTTTTTAACCCATTTATAAGCCTGTTTCCAGACCTTTCTTCCATTTTCCCAAATTAAATCAAGAACACCGTACCTAACTTCATCTCCTACCTCTAACCATAATCTAATTCAAGTGTGTAATTGAACCAAGAAGCTTTAGAGATTGAATTCTTGCATCCTTGTAATCAATAATCCTGGTTAGCTTGCTTGAATTGTTGCTTGAATTCTTGATTAAATGAGTTTTTGTGTTCTTGAATAAAAGTGTGCTTTCTTAGCTTGAATCTTGATGAATTGTGTTTGTTAGTGTTAATTGTTGTTAGGTATATGTTCTATAGTTGTTATATGATGTTTTTGAAGTGGTTTCATGATCAGATTGAGCAAAAATCATGATTTTGGGTCAAAAAACGCGAAAACAGCGTGCTGAAACTGATTTTCAGCACCCATACTTTTGACAGATCAACCGTACGTGTGACCACACTTTTGATTTTAAACCACGCGGTTGAGGAATCACTCGTACGTGTGATGTCTCAGTCACACGTGTGAGCACTAGTCAGCTTTGTGAAAAACTTGTTTTGGTCATAACTTTCAAACCGTAACTCCGTTTTTGATGAATCAAGTATCGTTGGAATCATAATGAAAAATCCTTTCCAATGGTAAACTTTTAAGAATCTGAATCAAAGTTTATTTTGGTCAGAAAAAGGGTTTTAGGGTGTATGCCTTGTTTTACACGCTTTAGAGTGTCGTTATGGGTTGAAATTATGATGTAGACTTATCATATAGTGATTAAATGTTTTTAGGTGTTGATTTAGTGTATGTATTGATGTTTGATGTTGTGTTTTTGGGTTGAAACCCATATATTTAGCTGTTGCTACTGTTCTTCATCACTCGCACGAGGGATCCTTCACTCGTACGGTTGAGGTAGTCAATCGTGTGGTGAAACGTGCGAGTGAGTGGTGATGGGAACTTATGTTTTGATTGTAATGATACGTACGGTTGAGATGTGACTCGTACGAGTCACTGGTCACTCGTGTAGTGAACCGTACAGATCAGGTGAGTCATTGTTGGATGTTTGGTCATAGACCAAACGTGCGAGTGAGTTATCAACCGCACGGTTGAGTGTTCTCAAATGTGCATGTGATGGTGTTACTCATACGGTTAAATGGGCATGTATGATTGTTTTGTTTCTATCTCGTTTTTGTGTCTGTCTTGTTGATAGAATACTATCAGGATACAATTACTGACTTTATTTGTATCTTTTCCAGGTGATCAGGAGAAGTGAAGACTCAGAAATATAAGACCTCTGAGTTCTTCTCGTGCTGGTATTCGGTGAGTGGGTTAATCTAGCTGTTAAGGCATATAGTGACATGACCTAGGCCATTGACCTAGTTACTATGATTTGAATTTCTGTTGTTAAGAGTTGTGGACTGTGGCCTCGCGCTTTGTTGGACCGACCTTGCTTCTGATCAGGTCGGGAGAGATCAACCTTGCTTCTGATCAGGTTGGGCTCATTGATGTTGTATGATTAATATAAGTCGAAATCACGCATCCGTCGCGTGTGGAAGACTTATACTAGTAATACAGAGTTATGAGTTTTTGGTAGACTCTAGATTGATCAACTGGGGTCGTTGGCCCGGCCAGGCCGCCGAGTCTCTCAATGGGTTGCTTTGGATTACCCAGATGGTTGCTTCTGATTGACCATTGCTTGTAGTCATCACGGTTGCTTTGGATAGACCGTTGCTGTAGATATTGTACTTGTATTGCTTTTATGTGATATGCTAATGGTAGATTACTCTGTTTCTGTATGTTCTAGTGGTTATTTGATTAACTGTCTGCCTAATTTGATGATCCGTATTCTAGTGATTGTACCTATGTGTTTTAGCTGTTAGATTAGTCCATTCACTTAGCTTCGTGCTAACCCTTCCACCTTCCCCCTTGCAGGTTGTAGGTCTTTTAATTTTGTGGACATGAGAGAAGATGGGCGTGTTGGGTTGTGTTCGACAAGTCTAGAACTATGATGTTTTCTATATAAAATCGGATATTAAAGTAACACCAGTTGTTTGTTAAATATGTATTTATAAATGAATTTGTAGTAATTATGTTTATGTGTGTACATAAGGGTACGTATTGTAAGTATGACCTGCGCTGTTTTATAAAAAAACAAAAAATAAATAAATATGGTGTTACAATATTGCTAAATATGTAGGAGAATGTTTGACGTGTTCAAAGGTCAAAGCTGAACATCAGAAACCATCAGGTTTACTCCAACAACCTGAAATTCCAGAATGGAAATGGGAAAACATTACCATGGATTTCATTACTAAATTGCCAAGGACTACAAGTGGTTATGATACTATTTGGGTAATAGTCGATCGCCTCACTAAGTCAGCACACTTCCTGCCAATGAGAGAAGATGACAAAATGGAGAAGTTAGCACGTCTATACTTGAAGGAAGTTGTCTCTAGACATGGAATACCAGTCTCTATAATCTCTGATAGGGATGGCAGATTTGTTTCAAGGTTTTGGCAGACACTGCAACAAGCATTGGGGACTCGTCTAGACATGAGTACTACTTATCATCCACAAACTGATGGGCAGAGTGAAAGGAAGATACAGACCCTTGAAGACATGCTACGAGCATGTGTTATCGATTTCGGAAACAGTTGGGATCGACACCTACCGTTAGCAGAATTTTCCTACAACAACAGTTATCATTCGAGTATTGAGATGGCGCCGTTTGAGGCACTTTATGGTAGAAAGTGCAGGTCTCTAATTTGTTGGAGTTAAATGAGGGATAGACAGATTACGGGTCCGGAGATAATACAAGAAACTACCGAAAAAATCATCCAAATTCAACAACGATTGAAAACCACCCAGAGTCGACAAAAGAGCTATGCGGACAGTAAAAGAAAAGATATAGAATTTGAGATTGGAGAGATGGTCATGCTTAAGGTTTCACCTTGGAAAGGCGTTGTTCGATTTGGTAAACGGGGGAAACTAAATCCAAGATACATTGGACCATTCAAGATTATAGATCGTGTCGGACCAGTAGCTTACCAACTGGAGTTACCTCAACAACTTGCGGCTGTACATAACACTTTTCATGTCTCGAATCTGAAGAAGTGTTTTGCTAAACAAGATCTCACTATTCCGTTAGTCGAAATCCAAATCAACGAAAAACTTCAATTTATTGAAGAACCCGTCGAAATAATGGATCGTGAGGTTAAAAGACTTAAGCAAAATAAGATACCAATTGTTAAGATTTGATGGAATGCCCGTAGAGGACCCGAGTTTACCTGGGAGCATGAAGATCAGATGAAGAAGAAATACCCGCACTTATTTCCAGAAGATACGTCAACACCTCCAACTGCTTAAAATTTCGGGACGAAATTTATTTAACGGGTAGGTACTGTAGTGACCCGAACTTTTCCATGTTTATATATATTAAATGAAATTGTTATTTACATGATTAAATATTTTCAACATGTTAAGCAATCAAACTTATTAAGACTTGATTATTTGAAATGAGTTTCATATAGACAATTGACCACCCAAGTTGACTGGTGATTCACGAACGTTAAAAATTTTTAAAAACTACATGATGATATATATATATATATATATATATATATATATATATATATATATATATATATATATATATATATATATATATATATATATATATATATATATGGATATACATATAGTTAACACGAGATTATGATAAGTAAGTATCTCCATATGTATATTAACAATGAGTTATATACATAAAAATGAGACTACTAAGTTAAGAAACTCGAAACGATATATATAACGATTATCGTTATTACAACGTCTTACTAAATACATATGTATCATATTAAGATATTGTTACACTATATTTAACATGATAAAATGATAATTATATATATCATTAAGTATGTTAACAATGAACTACATATGTAAAACAAGACTACTAACTTAAGAATTTTGAATCGAGGCATATATGTAACGATTATCGTTGTAACGGAATTTTAATGTATATATATCATATTAAGATATATTAATACATCATGATATCATGATAATGTAATAATTTAACATCTCATTTGATTTAATAAACAATAGGTTAACAACATTTAACAAGATCGTTAACCTAAAGGTTTCAAAACAACACTTACAAGTAACGACTAACGATGACTTAACGACTCAGTTAAAATGTATATACATGTAGTGTTTTAATATGTATTCATACACTTTTGAAAGACTTCAAGACACTTATCAAAATACTTCTACTTAACAAAAATGCTTACAATTACATCCTCGTTCAGTTTCATCAACAATTCTACTCGTATGCACCCGTATTCGTACTCGTACAATACACAGCTTTTAGATGTATGTACTATTGGTATATATACTCCAATGATCAGCTCTTAGTAGCCCATTTGAGTCACCTAACATATGTGGGAACCATCATTTGGCATGAAATATCTCATAAAATTACAAAAATATGAGTAATCATTCATGACTTATTTACATGAAAACAAAATTACATATCCTTTATATCTAATCCATATATCAACGACCAAAAACACCTACAAACACTTTCATTCTTCAATTTTCTTCATCTAATTGATCTCTCTCAAGTTCCATCTTCAAGTTCTAAGTGTTCTTCATAAATTCTACAAGTTCTAGTTTCATAAAATCAAGAATACTTCCAAGTTTACTAGCTCACTTCCAATCTTGTAAAGTGATCATCCAACCTCAAGAAATCCTTATTGTTTACAGTAAGATATCATTCTAAATCAAGGTAATACTCATATACAAACTTTGATTCAATTCCTATAACTATAATAATCTTAATTCGAGTGATAATCTTACTTGAACTTGTTTTCGTGTCATGATTCTACTTCAAGAACTTTCAAGCCATCCAAGATCCTTTGAAGCTAGATCATTTCTTGTCACTTCCATTAGGTTTACCTACTAAACTTGAGGTAGTAATGATGTTCATAACATCATTCGATTCATACATATAAAACTATCTTATTCGAAGATTTGAACATGTAATCACTAGAACATAGTTTAGTTAATTCTAAACTTGTTCGCAAACAAAAGTTAATCCTTCTAACTTGACTTTTAAAATCAACTAAACACATGTTCTATATCTATATGATATGCTAACTTAATGATTTAAAACCTGAAAACACGAAAAACACCGTAAAACCGGATTTACACCGTCATAGTAACACCGCGGGCTGTTTTGGGTTAGTTAATTAAAAACTATGATAAACTTTGATTTAAAAGTTGTTCTTCTGGGAAAATGATTTTTCTTATGAACATGAAACTATATCCAAAAATCATGGTTAAACTCAAAGTGGAAGTATGTTTTTCAAAATGGTCATCAAGGCGTCATTCTTTCGACTGAAATGACTACCTCTTACAAAAAAGACTTGTAACTTATATTTTTGACTATAAACCTATAATTTTTCTGTTTAGATTCATAAAATAGAGTTCAATATGAAACCATAGCAATTTAATTCACTTAAAACGGATTTAAAACGAAGAAGTTATGGGTAAAACAAGATTGGATAATTTTCCTTGTTGTAGCTACGTAAAAATTGGTAACAAATCTATATTAATCATATCCTAGCTAACTTATATTGTATTATACATGTATTCTAATATATTATGTAATCTTGGGATACCATAGACACGTATGAAAATGTTTTGACATATCATATCGACCCATGTATATATATTATTTGGAACAACCATAGACACTCTATATGCAGTAATGTTGGAGTTAGCTATACAGGGTTGAGGTTGATTCCAAAAATATATATACTTTGAGTTGTGATCTAGCCTGAGATGTGTATACACTGGGCCGTGGATTGATTCAAGATAATATATATCAATTTATTTCTGTACATCTAACTTTGGACAACTAGTTGTAGGTTACTAACGAGGACAGCTGACTTAATAAACTTAAAACATCATAATGTATTAAAAATGTTGTAATTATATTTTGAACATACTTTGATATAAATGTACATATTTGTTATAGGTTCGTGAATCGACCAGTGGCCAAGTCTTACTTCCCGACGAAGTAAAAATCTGTGAAAGTGAGTTATAGTCCTATTTTTAAAATCTAATATTTTTGGGATGAGAATACATACAGTTTTATAAATGTTTTACAAAATAGACACAAGTATGCGAAACTACATTCTATGGTTGGATTATTAAACCGAATATCGCCCTTCAAGTCTGGTAGCCTAAGAATTAGGGAAATGGCCCCTAATTGACGCGAATCCTAAAGATAGATCTATTGAGCTTAACAACCCCCATTCAGGTTATGGATGGTTTAGTACTTCGAGATTATTATACAGACGAGAGGTTCTGTTTTGGGGATATTCTATGCATTAAGTTAACGTCGGTTACCAGATGTTCAACATATGAATGATTTTTATGCACTTGCGAGTGTAATGATATTTATGAAAAATGAGAAATCTTGTGGTCTATTATTATGATATGATAATATGTAGGTTAAACCTATAACTCACCAACAATTTTGTTGACGTTTTAAGCATGTTTATTCTCAGGTAATTATTAAGAGTTTCCGCTGTTGCATACTAAATTAAGGACAAGATTTGGAGTCCATGCTTGTATAATATTGTTTAAAAACTGCATTCGAAGACTTATGTTGATGTGTAATATTATTGTAAACCATTATGTAATGCTCGTGTGAAAAACGCTATATTTTAGATTATCATTATTTGATAATCGTCGTAATATTTTAAAGGTTATGGTTTGTTCTAAACTCGAATGCAGTCTTTGAAAAACGTCTCATATAGAGGTCAAAACCTCGCAACGAAATCAATTAATATGGAACGTTTATAATCAATATGAACGGGACATTTCAGACAAAGCTTTAATTGATGAAAACAATTATTTGAAAAGGTCTTTAAATGACAAAAATTGTTTTAAGGAAAAAATTGTTTCGAAATCTCGTCACAACTCTAGTAGGCACAAACAAGGTACTTTAAGTCCAATGTCAAACATTAGGAAAGTTGAAAACTTAAGAAGGCTAAACAAATCTAGCAATTCAATGGGAGGGGATAAGTCAAGGGTTGAGTAACCTAAGGATTATTGAGAGTCAATGATAAGACAAGAAGGAATGAGGATTGTGCATATAAAACTTAATGTGTCTTAAGTACATTAATGAATGTGTCACAAATTTGAAATGCACATCCTCAAGGTGATTATAAAGGTTGCTCAATGGATTAGCTTAGAAATGAATGCTTACTTGAAAAGATTGCATGCTAGATGTAGGTCAAGTGCCTTATGTGTATAGTATGTTATATATGTATGTATGTATGTATGTGTATATATATATATATACTCAAGTGCCTTATGTGTATAGTATGTTATATATGTATATGTATATATATATATATATATATATATATATATATAGATAAACGTGCCTACATATGTGTCATTGATGATGAAACATCGGTCGGATGTGATCATACAATGTTTAGGGAAAGAAAACTTGTCCTCAAGTATTCTATAGAACGAGAAAATTGGCAAAACGCGCTCGACTTGAAGAAACCTCCATCAGAAGCAGCACGGTCAACCGTATGCTCAACTGCAGAGCAGTCCTCCTCCACGGTCGAACCCACGGTCAACCGCAGATCGACCGCACGGGTCCAGATGGCTTTTTATTTTAATTTTAAGCCTTCATTTCTCATTCTATTCAAAATCAATTTCACTCATTCTCTTCCATGGCTCAAGACCTCAAATCGCACGCTGAAGATTTTGCTTTCACTCATCCTTAATCTTCACTCTCGGTAAGATTAATCTATGAATTCCCTTCATCCAATTTCTGTCGGGATGATGAAATCTTCAAACATTGTTTGAAGAAACCCTAACTATAAAATTCAACTCTAAATTGGTGCTAATAATCAAACGTGCTCATGAAAACTTCTAAAACCTTTGAAATCATGATTAACAATGCATCAATGAATTATAGGGTTCGTCATACCACTAGATTGGGTTTTCATAAGTTCATTGTTCACGTGGTTCAACACATTGTCACTAATGAAGAGTAATAACGTAGAAAATGATAGCATCAAAACACTCGTGTATTGATGATAATCAAGCTTGCAAAACACTAACACATGTGAACATTATGAAAACCACTATTAATCTAAAGTGCAAACGCATTATCACCAAAAGAGTGTGAGAATGTGAAGAATGTTAACATCAAAACACTATGTATTGATGATAACCAAGTTTGCAAATCATTGTCATGTATAAACTTTATGAGAATAAGCATTCATACAGTTGCAAACACGTTTCCACCATAAGAGGGTGAGAATGTGAAGAAAGTTAACATCAAAACAGTCTTGTGTTTATGTTAACTAGATTTTCAAAACATTGATTACATAATTTAGTCATTTGTACGTACACTTTGAATTAAGTTGAAGTGTTATTGTATAGAAAATGGCAAGGACCAAGGATGCAGAATCAAGAGACTAAGGGATTTACAAGCCACCAAAAAGCGTGAAAGCACGAATTGCTTACAACAAGAAATGGACCAGTCCCAAAAAAATCATAGAAGGAAGAATGGTAAATTGCAAAGCTTTTCTTAAAGCCGTTGAAAATTTTCACAGCTGGGACTAACTGCATTCCTTATCCCAGGTTCAATCCCCACCAACCTCACTTTGGGGCCTTGCCTTTAAAAAAAGAGGTTTCATCTCTGTAATCGATGGAATGAACTCACCCTAGAGCAATTCGCACAATCTTGGGTGTTCCTGCTATTGGGTTGTGCTTCTACAGTAGGAGACACAAGCTGGAAAATCTGTCCGAGTACATAAAGGAAGCCGACGTTCTAAATGACTTCTGCAAACCAGATGTTGATGTCGCACCCCCAAATAGGGCCAGAGGTATTTGTGACTTTTCAATATCATAACATAAGTGTACAAACGATAACGACTCTATATGAGACGTTTTATAAAGCATTAATTGTATTGCAGCGGAAAATTTATAAGGTTTTACATCTTTAATCCAATGAAAAATGTCTAGATATTAAATGATAAATAAAAATGATGGACTCCAATGCAGCAAGCAAAGCAGGAAATCATCAACAGCACAGTAGCTATCATCACAAAGCTAATTATAACCTGAGACAAAAGATGATAAAAACGTCAACACAAAGGTTGAGTGAAATTCATAGGTTTATATCAATAATCAAGATTTTTAGACCACAAGATTTAGTTATAAAAATCCGAGATAAATCATATATCAAAAATTAAAGTATATGCCATGAGTATAATATCGAACTAAACAATTAATACCCCATGGTACTGTCGTATCACGCTTTCATTATTATGTACCCCCTTGACATCTGTCAATGGATAGGGACGTTGCTCCCATAGCGCTACCATCAATAATTAAGTTTTCCAACTCAAATTCATGCAATTAAAGATATTATCTAGTGGGGATTTAGCATGTAAAAATACAAGCATAAATACATGTATAAATACAAGTTTAACAAAAAGTCTCATCCAATTGCATATAAAGTTTTTCAAGTTACTTATGTCTAAATCGTAAAACATTTAAAAGCAAGCATGTGTCTCATCCCAAAATATAAAAACAGTAAAAATGGGACTATAAAAATCACCTTAAATAGCACAGCAAAAGATGAAGATAATTCCACGAATGAAATGAACGAGAGTATATGATCAGGTCTTCAACATAGAGATATATTGACTTAATCAGATATTTGTCGATATGACAAATGAAAATCCTAAGTGAACTTAAGAGTTGTTTTACAAGTGTTTGCGTGTCCACCATAATCAAGTTTAGACCTTGTACAACTTACGCAAACCTCGGTGCTATCAAATAAGTTCGGAATGACCAGATGTAATCGGGGGTTAGGACTCTTGATCAGAAACTATGTCATAACATTCGAGATCCACAACCTTATCCCATAATGACAACCTAGACATCATTCACTTACGACCGTAAGTAGCAGTGATGTTTGCATAAGTCATACTTTCATCGGTATGATTATAGTATTCACTAGTCGGGTGTGTATATAAATACAACACCTAATAAGTTACTTGTACATACAATTAGTCCATGTTATATATATAATATAAGTATTTAATTATTATTGTTTTATTATATATTATATATATATATATATATAAATATTAATTTAATTAATTATATTAGTATTACATACTAATAGTTATTTTATATTTAAGTGTTTAAATATTATTGCATATACAAATACCTTTTCTTTTATGTTATGATATTACTATATAATCATTATTGTTATACATATATAATATATATTATATTTAATTCATATATATTGTATTTACATATTTATCGTATATACATTATACATCACAAATTCATAATTAATTAAATAAATATCAATTAAATATGGTAATAATTTTTAGAGACCTTTTATAGTTAATATAACTTCATAAAATTTTATTAAAATTTTCTATCTAAATCTTATATTTATTTTGTATTTATCTTGTTATCTATTTATGACATGTATAATATAGTATCTAAATTACCAAATAAATACTAATTCGCCCCAATAAATTAGGTTTATAATTTTTACAGACTTCTTAAAGTTTATTAAACTTGAAAAAATTATATGTATATTTTTATTATTATTTTATATATTTATTACAAATTTTACCCCTTTTAGCAATATAATTCGAAATTTTATAAATAATATTCCAAAAATTATTTTTACATGTTCCTTAACAATTATAATTAGTTTCCACATGATTCCTACTGACCATAATATTTTATACCAATTAA
This sequence comes from Rutidosis leptorrhynchoides, assembly GCF_046630445.1. NCBI lineage: Eukaryota > Viridiplantae > Streptophyta > Magnoliopsida > Asterales > Asteraceae > Rutidosis > Rutidosis leptorrhynchoides. The sequence continues at coordinate 103,414,782 of NC_092333.1, read as the reverse complement.
ATCTATTTTATACACACATATATATATGTTTCAGTTTTAAATACATAATAAATATATAAAATAGTAAAAAAATTAGGGTTTCGACTCTAAAATTCTTTTTACATCAGTAGGATGCTACAAAAAGTTTTGTTCCAATTTTTATTATCATTTACTATTTTTCATTGATTTTTGTTTATATAAACCCCAGCCGAAAGATACAATTAAAATAAATATATAGCTAATCGTAAAAATAAATTTTTCGATTTAGATAACTTTGATAACATTAATAGAACCTGGGAAATTTTTTTTTACGAATTTTAATAATTTATAGGTATTTTATTTAATTTTTGTACATATATGCATATACCGATCAATATACACATATATATATTCTTTATAAATTTTAATATATATAATACATATACATATATACTTCGACACATATACAATATCAGTTATATTTATTATTATTAGTATTATTATTATTTATTATTACCGAAAAAATAATACGAATATAAATAAAAAAATGCCGAAGGAAATAGAAAAGAAAAAAAAATACTTACAAAGCTTTTTGGGAGAAAAAGGAGCTCTCAAAATTTATGAATGAAATTTGTGGAGGGGTTGAGCTCTTTTTATAGGGTGATTAAACTTGGTGACCAAGAAAATACAAATTTGAGTTATATAACAATTCCTTTTATAAAACAAATTAAAATCTTTTTTTTTATTCGGCCGAAATATTTAAAAAAATGAAAAGATATTTACCTTAGCAACAAGTAAATGTATCTAGTCATATAAAATAGAAGGAATAGTATTTAAAATAATAATAGTTGATTAGATAAATTTTATCCATAAATAAATTGATTTTATCCCTTAAATTTGTATTTATCTTGTATTTAAATTAATTAATTAATTTAGGAGGTAAAATAGAAGGTTCTAGAATTTTTCAAAATTGGTATTATTTTAATATTTAATAATAAATCTGAAAATTAATAAAATAATATTATTATTTCGGTTAATAATAATTAATTAATTATATAATTTTTATTATTTAATTAGTTTAATTACATTATAGTTTTATATTTTACAAATGTGCCACAAATATTTTATACAATTTGCTATTACATATTTTAAATTAATAACCTGTATTAGTTAATATTACATAAGTATATTATAATTATATTATACTATATTAAAAAAGATGTTGACCTAATAATAATAAATATTAGGTCAGGGTTAATTAAATTCGTATATTAATTATGTTGCATTATATAAACCCTAGATATTAAATACGCAGACAAGCAAGAAAAACCCTAGGGGCATTTTAGTCATTTTAAGAAGGTAAAATGTAACAACCCAACCCGTTATCCAACCGAAAACGCTTAAATTTTTTTTTTTTATCAAACAGCCCAGTTTCAGGCATATGCAGCGCCGCTCCATATAGGGGCGCGCCGCTCCAAAGTGGCCTGTCCACTTCCCTTTTATGCTCGTTCGTAAAACACGTTTCTCAACACTTTTAAATGAAACAAATTAACATAACACGTCAATATAAGTAAAACTAAGAATTTCCCACAATAAATCGAGTTTTACCAATCCGGGCCCACATCGGCCGTTTTACGACTTTCGTACAAAATACAAGTTTCAATCCCAATTTACATTTAGACGAATTAGGACTCTATAACCCAACCCGATACCAAGAGTATAATCCCGGGGACTACCAAATCCCCAATCCACGTCCGCATATCCAAAAGCTACCCCATCGAGCCCAAGCGTTCCTACGCAGCTAGTCTAACAACTAGCTAGTTTCATAACAGAATACCAGTAAAAAGGTAAACAACGAGAGGGTAAGCTAACGCTTAGTGAATGCAATAATTATACATATACATATACATATATAATCTACTTACTTGCAACACTTACACAAATACCGCATACGAGCTAGCAACTCAACAAACATGCAATCACAATGCATACTAAATATCCGCAATTCACAATAAACTAGCATCGCCAAAAGCATATAGTTCACAATTTAATATGCTAAAACTACAACACATAACCATGGTTAACCAATCGTACAAGGGAATGGCGCTCGCGAAAGGCCATCGGTGTTCATAACATCCGTTAGTGTACTTAACACCTCGTCTCACTAAACCCTCGGGTGGCATCTTAACACCTCGATACTTCACCCCGAGTGGCATCTTAACACCTCGATGCTTCACTCTTTATTTTACGGAGTGGTGCCTTAACACCTCGACACTTCACTCCTAGGTGGCATCTTAACACCTCGATGCTTCACCCGTATGTGGCATCTTAACACCTCGATGCTTCACCCCGAGTGGCATCTTAACACCTCGATGCTTCACTCGTCAAACATTCCGGAGTGGTGTCTTAACACTTCGACACTTCACTCGTCACGTGAAATGTGGCGTCTTAACACTTCGACACTTCACATCTCATGCTACACAAATAAATACATCAAATACATACACGTACAATTATTCCACTCACCTTGGAATGCCCGCACAAGTCATGTACAACATGATCTTCGTCCTCAAATCCGAGCAAGTAACCACCTATATCACACATAGGTACAATATACACATAAGTAGCCATTCTCTAAAAGAGAACTCGACACAAACATCCCTTCGCCGAGGGATCACACCTTGCTCGCCAAAACCCGTCCATCTAATCACCTAATGGACACAACCCAATTTCCACTTCGGGTGATAATTCAAACCAACACAACAAAGTACAATTTAACCTAAATCATACTTTACACCAATTAGACCAAACCTAGGTCTTAAAACTAAATTACTACTTAGGTAGTAATCATTTCAAACGTCATTTACACCAAAACCCCAACACGTGCAATATTGACCCATATTGCATTTGACCACGTTTGACTTATTGTTAAAATACCATTTTAACCCAAAATCACTTCTCGAGAGTAATTACATCCGAAAACATCATTTAACACTTAACACAAGCGTTTATCATCCATTTAATCCAAATTAGTGTCATCCTTAATTTTGACCCAATTTAAATTACCCATTTTTGACCAAAGTCATAAAACGCCCCAAAATCACAAACGGCTAGTGATTATTTTTCCAAGACAACCACTAACACCTCAATCAAGTACTTACCTACTTGATTTACCAAAACTTGACTTAGAACTTAATTTGACACCGAATCAAGCTTACTTGACCCAAAATACCCATTTGACCCAAATTAGGGTTTACACCCAAAATCAAGTCAACACATACCAAAATCACCAGTACACAAGTGTTCTAAGTTTACTCAACACATGCAAGGTCTAAACTTACAATTTCATCAATCAAAACCCTAAGTCACCCATTTAGGCTTACATACTTGAATCTTACCCAAAACCCCCAAATTTCACAATAAAATGGGTTTATAACACTAACTAACACAAACCCTAACTCAAACAATAATCTTAACAATGAAATTCGGATTTAGAATTTACCATAACAATCAAAACGTAGCCGGGAACGAAAGGAACAACTTTAACACTCGAGCTTTCGATCGATTCAAGCTTCTTCTTCTTCAAAACCCCAAATCTCTCCCTAGCAATCTCTCCCTCTCTCTAAGATAAGATGAGAGAGATGTGTGGATGCCAAAATGATCCAAAAGTGGATCTAAAACTGATCTAAATGCCACAAATCCGTCCACAAGTGAAAGGACCAAAGTACCCCTCATTTAACCCCTTTAAAATGCTGAAAATTGCATCAGACGTGATCGGAGCGCCGCTCCATAAGGTGGAGCACCGCTCCAACCTTCAGGTCAGTTTTCAGTAACTTGTTTTGGCCATAACTTTTCGACCGTAGCTCCGTTTTCGATGAATCAACTATCGTTGGAAACGTAATAAGATTTCCTTTCTAATGGTAAGGTTTTGAAATATCAACTCAAACTTTATTTGGGGTCGAAAAGGTACGTACACTCCTTGTAACTCCAAACAATGTCCAGTTTTCCTTCGACGTTCGAGCAAGCAACACGTACATGCTTCGTACACTTCATACATGCATCGTACACCATAAATCCATTATGTACAATAAATATTTGGGTCTTACATAAAAGTGACGGTTGTTATAGTTGATCACACAGAAATTCTTGCCCATGGACTGATGGGAATGGATCTATTACCCAGGTTCAACATTCGGAACAAGATAATAGATCACAACATCTACTGCAAATGAGGAAATCATGCAAACATTCATGCCACACAAATATTTGTCATGTGGGCATTGAGTTTGATCAAACCATCAATATAGCTTTCCTTATAGCCTCTAGAATGAACAAAGTGCTCACAGAATCGACCAGAGGACTTCCCTACGGTCTACATCTCAGCTTGTTGTTTGCTTATCTCAAGGCCACCCATCATATCTCGCATGCTCCGTCTCTTGAACCTATCAACAAGTTCACTATTTTCAGAAGTAGTCATCAACCCGGAGCATCTCGCAAGAGACACGCAAGCTCAGATAGCGACTCAAAATATATTGATAAATATGACCCTGGTGAGGCATCCGGAGAAAAGGAAATTGCTTCTGAAAGCGAGGAGGAAAACATGGAGGAAAACTATCAAGAATTCTTGAACATGAACCGAAGTGCAAGGGTGAACAACATTCTTGAGAAAGAAGTGAAGCTTAGAAAGAACAATTCCAAGCTCATGAAGGCCATGAAAGATATGGAAAAGGCGCTTTTCGTGCAAGAGAGTGTAGGAAACATGATTAAGATATGTGTTTTTTGAAACTTATGCTTGTGAAACTTGTGTTTAAATTTGATGCTTGAACAAATGTTTGTTTGATTATTATGTGATCTAAATAATCCATGATAACTATGTGTTTATGGTAAACCATAACAATTGAAAAGGATCAAACAAATCAAAACTGACTATGCACGGCTAACCCTGCGGTCGACCACAAACTGAACTGTGGTCAGTCTGTCGAGTTTTATCTCATTCCTTAAAGTTGATTTGAATAAAGTCTCAAATGAAAATTGAAGAACTGAGATGTAATCAATTCAACTACACCAAACTTGAGAAAAATCATTAAAGTTTGGTACTATCCACAACTTTCTATAAGACTCACTCACTCAAGCAAACTAACTCATCACCATTCAAACATATCTCAAAAGATGAGATCCATAGCTGAGGGTAGAGAAGTGCTTACCCATCACTTATCAACGTACTCTCTTGATAACTTCTCTAAAATAAAGTGGGATGCTTTCCTCAATCTAAGAGCACAACTATACCCTCTCCACATCAAAGAATTTTATGCAAATTTCCTATTCTCTCACAATGATAAGAAGATATCATTTTCTTTACATGAAAAAACCTATTCTTTGACACTTCAAGATTTTGGAAAGATCATGAAAGTTCCAAATGAAGGGTGATCAAACCAAAATTTTGCGACGGATGAATTGAACCGGAGCGAGGCTGATGCTCGTCGTATTCACGAGCATTGTGTTATGTTTGAGAATGACAACCGTTGCATGGAAAAATTGTCGGGGACGATTACTCGTATTGAGAGGGAGCTAGCGTCGGCAAAGGAGGCCTTGGAGCCCACTCGGGATGAGTTGCGTGTTTCCCGGGAAGCCCATGAGGTGTTGAAGGCGGCACTTTCCCAGGAAAAGGAGAAGGTCGCACTGCTCTCCGATGACAATAAGAAGTTATCGGAGAAGGTGTCGGCAACGTTAGGTGAACTTACCCGTCTTCAACATGGTATACATGTGCTTTTTGCCCGTCTTTTGAAATCATCCGTTGTTCATCAGCCGTTCAATGCCTTTATTGAGGCTATTAAGAAGTTGACTACATTTGAGGTGTTGAAGGCTGTGCAGTGCTTTCTACCACCTGGCAGCGCGACCCAAAAGATGAAGACTGATTTGAGAGCTACTTGTCTCCAGGACTGCCAGCGAGCACATGAGGCTCTCGGCCAGATTAGTTTTGAAGAGTTGGGTAAAATCTGTAGGGACGAGAACTCATCCGTAGAGGATATTGTAAACTCCCAACCGTAGAGATATGCACTCGGTTGTGTTTTTAATGTGATGTGTTCATATTTTGTTACTTGTTGTGTATAAACTAGTTTGTTTTTCTTTGAGTTGCGTATGTTGTCATGACAAAAACGTAGATATCTAGACTATGCGTGAGTATGGTCGAGTTGTTTATACAGTAGAACCGGACCATCAATGATAGGCCGGACACCTTTGTTATCCGAGAAGGTTCTTCAAGAGGTGTCCTCCTACCAACGAAAGCTAGAAGGCATTTCTTCTGGCAGTAGGTCTGAAATATGCCAAAAGACGTTTGATTTGATTTGCGTCATATTCAGAGTCATTACAGTGCATAAGTATATAAAATGAAATTTTATTGATGACTTATACATAAAAATGATTTGAGTACATAAGTGTTTTGCCTTTCTGTCATCCGAGTGGGTGATCAGTCCTCCCGATTACAGATAAGTTACACATGATATTTTTTCAAATGAAAGGCGTGCCAAGGGCGTTATATCGGAACTCCGTCTGGTGTCTGCAGGTGGTACGCACCATACTCAGTTATGCCGACAACCCTGTGAGGTCCTTCCCATCTTGGTCCTAATTTCCCGACATCTTACTGCCGGCTGGCCTCGTTGCTGCTTAACACCAAGTCGTTTAACTGAAAGTTCAGTGGCTTGACTTTTTTGTCATAGTGGTTTGCAATTTTTTGCTTCTTTTTGGCTTGCCTGATATGTGCTATCGTTCGCCGTTCTTCCAGAGCGTCCAAGTTTTCTCGTAGTGCTTTGTCATTTTGTTGTTCATCGAATGTTGTTATTCGGTTGGTTGGGACAAGCACCTCAGCCGGGATGACCGCTTCAGTTTCGTACACCAGACTAAAAGGTGTCTCGTTTGTACTGTCTTTCGGTGTTGTCTGGTGTGCCCATAGTACGTGTTGGAGTTCATCCACCCATCCCTGTCGGTGTTTGCCTAGCCTTGCTTTTATGCTGGTAACGATGTCTCTGTTAGTGACCTCGACTTGCCCGTTGGCCTGTGGGTAGGCCACAGAAGTAAATGACTGTTGAATGTCCATGTCTGCACTCCAGTCCTTAAATGGATTGTGTGCAAACTGTGTGCCGTTGTCGCTGACTATCTCTCGTGGTAAGCCAAAACGACAAACAATATCCTCCCATACGAAGGTTAAGATTTTTCTTTCTGTGATCGTGCTTAACGGTTTTGCCTCGACCCATTTTGTATAGTAGTCGATTGCAACTACCAGAAATTTGATGTTTCCGACACCTCTTGGGAGTGGGCCGACAATGTCGATCCCCCATTTGCAGAACGGCCAAGCGGCGTGTATAGGAATCATGTTATGATGGGGGGATCTGTTGACGGGAGCGTGTATTTGACATGCCTCACAGTTTACGATTAGGTCATATGTGTCCCGGTACATGTGTGGCCAAAAATAACCCATTCTTTTGATCCTGCTGACTATCGTTCGATAGTCGGAATGTATGGAGCAGTCTCCTTCATGCATTTCTTGGATGATCTTTTTGGCCTGTGCTGGCCCAACGCATCTTAATTAGGGCTCTGTGAATGATTTCCGATACAAGATGCCATTTTTAAAGTTATACATTGGTGCCCGCATGCGTATCCTACGGGCTTGCAGTTTATCCTCCAGGAGGGTACCATCGAAAAGGTATTTTATGAAAGGTGTCATCCAACACTCTTCTTCTGTTGTGATTGTTGCCATGAGGGTATCCTCTTCAGTTGACTTTCTTTCGAGTACTTCAACCATAACCTTTTTGGTGAAGTGGTCGTAGAGCAAAGAGGCAAGCTTGCTCAAAGCATCTGCTTTCTTGTTACGGTTACGGGGTATTTGTTTTATTTCAAATGCTGCGAACGTCTCGGTTAGTGCTTTTGTAAGCTCTAGGTATTTTTGCATCGATGCATCTCTTGCTTCGAAGCTGCCGTTTAACTGGCTTGCAACCAGTTGTGAGTCGACGTAGGCTGTAAGTTGTCGGACATCAATACTCTTTGCCAAGCGTAATCCGGCTATTAGTGCTTCGTACTCGGCCTCGTTGCTTGAGGCGGCAAATTTTAACCGGATAGCGTAGGTTATTTCTTCTCCGCTTGGGGAAACGAGGAGTAAGCCTATGCCATCCCCCTCCTCACTTGACGCTCTGTCCGTATATAGTTCCCAGAATTCGTTCGTTCCCCGTCTTGTAACGGTGGTTTCGCCTTGTTTGATCATGTCGGAGGGGAGCTCTACCAAGAAGTCGGCTATGACCTGGCCCTTGACTGAATGTCTCGGGAGGAAGGTGATTTCGTGCTCGCCGAGTTCTGTCGCCCATTTCACCATTCTTCCGAAAATTTCTGGTCTAGTCAGGACGTGCTTGATCGGTTGGTCCGTGAGAACTTGTATCGGATGTGCTTGAAAATATCGCCGTAACCGTCTGGCTGTGTGCACTAGGTCATAAATTAACTTTTCCATGGCCGGGTAGTTTACTTCTCTGTTTTGTAGTACTTTGCTTACGAAGTACACCGACATTTGGATTTTGCCTCTGTCGGCAATTAAAAACGAGCTGATTGCCTCAGAGGAGGCGGCAAGGTATACCGTGAGGGTTTCACCCGGTATCGGTGCCGTTAACATTGGCAGTTCTTTTAAAAATGCCTTTACATCCTGGAAGGCCGTTTCGGCCTCATCCGTCCAAATGAAATCTTTTTTGCTTAGGCAGCCTTTTAACGTTTGGAAGAAGGGAAGGGCCATGTCGGCGGCTCGTGACAGAAACCTTGTGAGTGCCGCTAGCTTCCCATTTAGACTTTTCACGTCTTTTTTACTCCTAGGTGACTGCATATTTTCGATTGCTTGGATTTTCTTCGGTTTTGCCTTGATTCCTCTCGGAGTTATCGTGAAGCCTAAGAAACGGCCTTCTTCCATTCCGAAAGAACATTTTGAAGGATTTAGCTTCATATTGATTTTGCGTAATGAATCGAACGTCTCAATTATGTCTAAAATCATTTGTTCTTCTGTTTTGCTTTTGATGACGATATCGTCTACATATGCTTCGATATTTCGTCCGATTTGGTCCTGGAATGCTTTGTCGATTACCTGCTGATATGTTGCTCCACCATTCTTCAACCCAAATGGCATTTTTGTAAAATGCCTTTGTTTGTGAAGAATGCAGTCTTTTCGTCGACTTCTGCCATTGGGATTTGTTGGTAACCCCCTGTACGCATCTAGGAAGCTTAGAAATTGGAAACCCGAGAGGGATTCCACCTTCCAGTCTATTTCCGGTAGAGGGTAATTGTCTTTTGGGCATGCTTTGTTGATGTCCTTGTAGTCTACGCACATGCGCCAAGACCCGTCTGCCTTTTTTACCATCATTGGGTTCGCCACCCATGTTTGGTATTTTACTTGTTTCATTATACCGGCATCGACCAGCCGTTGTACTTCGTTGTCCAGGAATTCGCTCCGTTCTAACGCCATTGCTCTTTTCTTCTGAACGACCGGTGTGATGTTCGGGTTTACGTTTAGCCGGTGTTGTGCTATCTCGCGAGGGACTCCTGTCATGTCGGATGACTCCCAGGTGAAGACATCAATGTTTGCCGCTAGGAGTTTGCAAAGTGTATCCTTTGCGCTACCACTCAAAGCTGTCCCGATTTGAATCCTTTGTTCCGGGTATATGGGGTTTGGTGACACATAGCCGTCATCATGTATTGTGATGTGATATGTACCTTTAAATATTTGTAAGCATTCAACCGGCTCCATCTCTTGTGTTCGGATGGTTGCTATGCCGGCTGGGGTTGGAAATTTTAGCATGCTGTGCACTGTCGATGTGATTGCCCCAAATTTTTGCATGGGGTTACGCCCAAGGATGACGTTGTACCGGGAGTCTGTTTTGACGATAGAGAATTCTATGTCAGCAGTGCTTTGGAAAGGTAATGCTCCTAAGACGACCTCCAACGTGATGGAGCCCACCGGCCAGGTTGCAGCGCTGTTGAATCCTGCTAATGGCGAAGTTGCAGCTTTCTTCTGTCGTCTGATGCTTTCCGGTAACTGCAGAAAGCAATGTTCAAACATGACTTCTGCCCCCGCACCGGTGTCTGTGTATATTCGCCCAATTTGGCAATTGAAGATGTGTGCCCGTATGATAACAGGGTCTGAAGATGGGTTAATATTGAATAACGAGGGGAAGACGATTGGTTCGTGCTTCCATTCACCTAATACCCCTGATTTTCGTCGTTGTCTCACGACCCATGAGTGAATCATATGCACATCAGCGTCGTTGGTGTTGTTCATGCTTGTTTCTTCGTCTTCCAGCTCGTTGTGGTGAGTAGTGATTAATTTCGTACCTTTAGATAACTCCATTTGATCAAACCAAAATCGACTGGTGTGAATAGATTTCGGGTTTGAGTGCTTGATTTGGGAAAAAGAGTGAGTCGAATGTTTTAACTCCAATAATTGTGCAAACCCCGATTTGGAATCTGGATTCCAAGGGCGTAAAACAATCGATCGGATTAACCTATTCGATTGGAATCAAATAAGTTAATATCTAAGAGTGAGGATTAATTCCGACGATGATCGGAGCATCGATCGGAATTGAGTTAACGACTGGAGTAATGCTACCGTAATCAATTTGGGCAGAGTAACAGTAATGCATCCAGTGTTGTTTGAATGAATGATCTTGTCAGCGTATTTATAGATGTTGTGAGGGAATGATGACGTGGCACATGTCCCTTTCATGGTTGTAACGAACTTTGCCAATCCCGAGGGGTGACGTGGCACCTGTCCTTTTCATGGGAATAATCGAGAAGATCCTAACAAACTTTCCTAGATTTGTGGGCTGACGTGGCATGCAACTTGCTTGCATGTTCGTTCCGGGATGAAGTGTCTATTCCGGGACAGTGCACTTCATCCGGGATGGCATGTTTGACCCGGGAAGGTGTCCCTATGTCGGGTTGGAATACCGAACCGGGAAGTGGTGACGGTGCCGGTGGCATGTTGGTCCCGGCTAAGGCATCACGGTGCTTTCAGTCTAGCCGGGAAGGTTTTGCTTTCTATTTATTCCAAGTGTTTCTTCACGGTTACAATCATCATGACTGGCTACATGATGTCGGTTATGTGTATGTCATCCGGGCTGGGTTTTTATATAACGTTCCCGAATAGCCGTTCGCCCGACGTGGTAAAGTTGCTGAGATGATGCCGGATGACTGTTAGGAAGGGATCCTTCTTCCTGGATGGACCGTGTCGGGTAAGATCCTAGCCGGTTGCTACTTGTTAGTGTCGTTTTGAGACGGATCGTTATGCGTATCATTAAAGGGCGAACATTATTTCTAAATTCAAACTCTTTTGATGAATTCCCTGATGGGATGGATAGAGATAGTGTTCTTGAAACACTATGTAAAAGTCCACTCAAATCTAATTCCATCAAGAAGGATGGATTTCTCTGTAATCATCTCTCTTCAACATATGATCTTTGGCAACAAATCATTACCTTGAATGTTTACGGAAAGGGAGAACAACTTTGGCGATTGGATGCAAATGAGATTACTCTCCTATGGTGTCTCTTGAACTCGATTGAAGTCAATGTTGCATATCTTATGGCGTCAAGAATGCAACATGCAGGTCAAAACCTTCATCTGTCTCATCCTTATGGTCTTCATCTGACCAAACTATTCGCACATGTTGGAATGACATCCGCCTTCCATCGTGCTACCCAAGTCTCTTCATACCTCAGGGACAAAACAGTGTAATTTATGGAAACATTTTGAAAATTGGTCAAAAATTAACCAATCTTGAAGACATCATCAGGACAACCGACACTCCTCTCATCATAACACTTAAATCTCTGCTATATTCACGAAAATCTCGTATGAGATATTACTTGCATATTAAGTGTACTATATTGTGTTGCCTCGTTTTCTTAGGAATGAATAAAATTGTGTGTTTGGTGTTTTAATTGTTGTGATTGTTAATTTCCACCGTGTACGATTCAAAGGGGGGCATTTGTCTTAAGGCGAGCTTAGTTTTAGAGTGAGCTAACATTTTTGCTCCTCTCACCACTCACCGCCCCCATAGTCTCCACTTCTAGGTCAAGAAATTGGTTCTTTTACGATGATGATGACGATGTAAGCTTTTATTCCAAGACCGAAGTAGTGGAGATTGCACAAGTACCCGCGTCCTCACCCTTCCGTCAGATTATCAATTGACGCCCCTGCGCGTCATTTTTTGACGCCGCGTTCTCGACGTCAGGGGCGTCAAACTTGGCCAACTCAGTTGGCACCACGGGCCCTTCTGACGCCGCATTAAAACCAGTCTAGCCTACAAATAAAATTTACAAATAATAATTACTCATCATATAATACACCACTAATAAACTACTACTCAAACTTTTGCGATGACCACAATCCTCCCAAGTTGTTTGACAAATTACTCCATAATAAATTTAAAGTTTTAAGATGGGTAAATTGAAAATAATAACGACTAATTATTAGACGAGATTACCTGTAAAGCTTAGCTACAAATATAAACTAAGTAATAATATGTATATGTTGTTTACCTTCTACAAAAGGTGATGATATTTCCACTCGAATTTTTGATAAATCCACTCACTCCTATGTATTTCAACTTGTATTGTACAATAAGAGCTAGCATAAATAAATTGGATTTATAAAAAAATTGAGTGGAAATATTACCACCAATCACCCCCAAAAAAAAAAAACACAAGATACAAAAAGCCCCAAATAGCTTGCAAAATCACTGAGAGTTTTTACAGCCATTTCTTTACAGCACACCACTGTTCATCTTCAATCCACTCCCAGCAATCTTCAATCCGCAATCTTCTTCACCATTGTTCATTTTCTTCAAAGGTATTAATTCCATTTTTTTACTTTCTGCATCCCAATTGCATTTCAATCTATAGGTACAATATACTTATATCTATATTTATGTATCACATTTCTAGTTTACAAACTCGTTACTTCAATTTTCTGGCTACTGTCAAATATAAATTGTATGTTGGATTATATAAAAGATAGGATATGAGTGCTCACGTATCAATATTGTGATTCAATATTGCAGGAAAGTACGTAGACGCGATGGAGATGGTAAACACTAGATTGATTTCACGAGTATACCCCCTAATTTTACTTTACCAAGTTTCACAGGGCTTCTAATTCAGTTACTTGGTAAAGTAAAATTAGGGTTTATATGTAACAAAGGCCTGTACAGTAAGAAATATGATTATTACTGATTATTGTTGCAATTTGAGACTTAAAATGTTGATAATATGTGTTACTAAACCGAATTATTGTCTTGATATTATGAATCTTATATTAAGCACTCATGATGACTTGCTGGTACCTATTTATGTGCTGAATCGTGTTTAAGATTCGTATTTTGATTGAATTTGAATTCATCTGTTATTGATAAACTGTTCGAAACCATGTGAAAACACTTTAGTTTAGTTGAGTCCAATTGTTGAGAGCTTGAAATTAAGTATGGTTAAACACTTAACAACATATACCTAATCTCTGTAAGAAACCTATGATACTTGGGATGGTTGTTACGGTTTAATTTTATTACGTGTTATTAATTTATTATTACATATATATCTTAACAATATAAGTGAGGTTTATTATGTAGAGAATTAAAGAATGTATTCTAGAGAAACGCAGGATCTAGATCAGCATTACTCTAGTATATAGTTTGAGTCAATTTTGCTGAGTATTTTGGTACATCTCTGTATTGTCTAGTTGAACACCCTTTGGAACTTTCACCCGAACTGAAAAAAAGTGATGACCATTAGAAGATGATTCTGGAAATGATCTAAAGCAATCAAGAAGCTGATTTAAAAAAAAGTAGACGATAACAAGACAAATTTAGAGCTAATCATTTATTAGCTAAAAGAAGAGAAATCTGATGGCTCGTGTTATTTGGGATGAAGAGGGAATATAGTTTAATGAATAGCAAGGGCAACCTGCCTTTGTGTGGGACCTGATATGGATGTTGGATATTGTAGCTGTAAAATTATTAGGGTTGAAATTTGTGTCTGGAAAAGGTTGGATTTGGAGATATATGTATCATTTTAATGTTATTGTGTAACATACAAATCTTGTTGGTATAAATGTCTCGGTTTCAAGTTTTACACTTTGTAAGTGGCCAATATTATGCTTTTAGTTGTTGCTTGACACTTGGTTTGGACCGAGGAAAACTGTTGGAATGTCTCTCAATCAAAATAATAAGATTACAATGATTTTGGATATCTGGTATATCAGGTAGGTTTCAGCTACGATTAATTACTAACAAAGCAGCCTTTAACAGATGATGATTTGGTACACATTCATTTCAGTGATTATGGTATAGAGAAAGTCACTGGCATCATGAGAGCAGATAACTATTATTTGATAGGATACATAAAGAATAACATAACCTACGAAGCGAGAAGAGCGAACGACCCGATTCTATTGCCTGGTTCCGTCATGTTGGGGTTTACAGTTAGTTATGTCCATATGCCAAATATGAGACTATCAACAGAGAATTTCAGAGACTGCGTTTTAAACTTGGACATAGGAGAAGGATGTAAAGAACGATTTTTAGGCCTCGCACTCTATGTGCCTGAACCCTCGCGAATCTACTGGATCGAAAAAAGGCTCAATCGATTGTTCACTACTCCTGGTGACACCTTTGATACACTTGGCGAAGGAAATAAATGGTTCATGGATGTGATCAGGGACTGGCAGGATAATTCAGAACTAGCTGCTAAGTATGTGAGAGAAATATGGGAACAAGGGAATGAAGTTGACTACAGACTACTAGAGGTTCTAGATCGCGAAGCCACCCCCAATGATATTTTTAATTCTAATACATGTAACTCTGACGCGCTTGGTGATTCAGAAGAAGGGAGAAGAACGGCCGTATATTGTGTGGCCCTCAGGTGCCACCAATACCATTGGATCGAGGGAATGCCTCGACGTGACTGAAGTTTATCGATGATGATGATGATGATGTGCAACACAGTTAAGAGTTGACACGACTAAAAGCGCAGACTACATTTGTGTATCGACTTAGATTACCTTTAGTTAGTATGTTTTATGTTATTGACTTAAAAATTACTTTGGTTATTAGTTATGCTTATTTTGAAAATTACTTTAATTACATGTTATTAATTTACTTTTAAAGCTTATGTGTGTTTTCAAACCCTTATAATAGGCAATGTTGTAAAAAAACCCACCCGATTACTCTTAAGAACACTCCGTTCCGATTTTTCAAAATCCGTCAACGTCGGTTAAAGGGTCAAAATCGGATTTGTTGATCAAAGTTAGTGTGTTTTCAAACCCTTATAATAGGCAAGGTTGTATTTTCATTTTTTAGAAAAATGTATTAGGATATATTTTTTTTTTGTAAAAATGAAGATGCAAGATGAAGACAAGGAAGATGCAAGATTAAGTGGGAGATTTGAAATCTCCTACTTTGTGTTATAACCCTTTACCGGTGGCATTTGTTTTCGGCTAAACAAATGTTCACCAAATTGGCTTGATTGTGAACATATTTGTTTTGCATGCATGGTTGTTTATTGTATGATTGTGGATTGTATGTTTGTATGCTACAAGTTAATCACACAAGTTAACAACAAGCAAAATGGCAATTTAATTGGTTACATTTAAACATTATTAACATGCAAAACGTCAATTTAAATGGTTAAATTAAAAAATGGCTAAAAGGACATTAATAAACGGTTATTAAGAACATGATAAGGATCATATATATAAAATGGTTTATATCAAGTAATTGGCTAAAATTACAAGACTTGAAAATGGATTTCAAATGAACCATACACTAAATGCATGTTGGTGTATGGCATAAAAGTTTTCTTAAACTAGAAATAATGAAAACTTAAAATCCTTATTAACAAGGTAAACAAGTTAAACGCCATCCTTTTGTGCAACACTTAAAAATATTAGGGAACTCATAATGGGATAAAGGTCACCTAACCGTTATGAGCGAACTAATATGATTAAGGTAAATTTCGCACGCTTGTGGGATAAAGGTCACCTAACCACTTGTATGTTAAATTTACACGTTTACACAAGTAGGACGACTTGATTGGGAATCATGAACTTAGGGTCACCGAAGCATGAGGAACAAATAGGCGTTGATGGGATAAATATGCCATGCAAAAGGATTGCATGATCCCATAACTTAGAAGTTGCAAAAGGATTGCAATTGTCATATAATGACTAACTAGCTAAATCAAATGACGGGATAAAGGTCACCTAACCGAAATTTGGTTTACCGTTGGATTCTAAAATTTAATAAATATCAATTGGATTTAAAGGGTATTGATTGTTAAATTAAAATTAATACTTAAACGACTTTGTTAAATTTTGTAGATGGCCGCCAATAACAACAACATTCCAAACGCACCAATAAACTTTAACAACATATCGTTGAGGTCAACCCTCGAAAAGGAAAAACTCAACCATACGAACTTCATGGATTGGTTTCGCAATCTAAGAATTGTCCTCAAACTAGAGGATAGGGCGTATGTGTTGGAAGACCCCATTCCCGATCAACCGGACGAGGATGATACAGAAGGCATGGCTTATTGGGAGAAATATTGCACCGATTCGTTGCAAGTTTCTTGCCTCATGCTTGGGACTATGATACCCGAACTCCAAAAGGATTTTGAGCATCATAGTGCATATGACATGATCACACAGTTGAAGGAGATGTTCCTTCAACAAGCTCGTGTCGAGCGCTTTGAAACGGTCCGAGCGCTTCATGCATGTCGGATGGACGACTCCCAATCCGTTTCATCTTATGTCCTTAAGATGAAAAACCTAATTGATCGAGCAAACCGTCTAAATTGCAACGTGTCTAATGAATTAGCCACGTACCTTATTCTCAACTCATTGTCAAAAAGGTTTGACACATTTGTAATGAATTACAACATGAATGGTTGGGATAAAAGCATTGGCGAATTACATGTCATGCTTAAGACGGCAGAAGCAAGCATGGGTAAAAGGGCTTCACCCGTGTTTACGATCAATGAAGGCGGGTCCAAAAACAATAACACTTCTAAGCCGAAGGAGGCTAAGAGGAAAGGACCCGCCTTCCAAGGCAAGGGAAAAGGAAAAGGGAAGATGGTTACCCCAACCAACAACAACAAGAAGCAAAAGGTTGCCGGAAAGGCTAACCCCAAGGAAGATTCGTACTTTGGTTGCGGTGAAATGGGTCACTGGAAACGCAACTGCCCGGTCTACCTTAAGGAGTTGAAGGAAAAGAGGGATGCAGGGAAAACCTCAGGTAATGTATATATGGTATACATTGAGCTTAGTATTACTTCTTCTAATACATGGGTATTAGACACAGGATGTGGAACTCATATTTGCAATTCTTTGCAGGGGTTCAAAAGAAGTAATCAAGATGCGGGAACAACAAGTCTCTTCATGGGAAATGGAGCAAGGGTGCAAGTGAAAGCTCATGGAGACTTTGTTTTAAAGCTTCCAAGTGGTTTGGAGCTTATTTTGAAAAATGTTTTGTATGCACCTGATTTATCTCGAAACATTATTTATGTATCCCGTTTGAAACAATATGGTTTTAATCTTAATGATAGTGACTTTGTACCTAATGAGCATGAGAAAGTATATGATGCTGAGATTAATATGAAAGAATTTTATTTTAGTATTGATAAGGATGCTGAATATATTGGGAATGGAACACTATCTGAAATTGTGGTGGCTAAAAATACTGAGGTTGTACTTGTTGACGAGTTGAACAATGAAGGGTTTGATAGTGGAGATGAGTTTGCTGATGATATCGAGGGTGCAAAAAGGCAGATTAAAGAGTTGAAACAACAAGAAATAACTTAAAGTGTGGTTAGCACATATTTTTATCTTGGTCAATAATTTGGTACTAAACAAGAAGCACTAACTTATATAAGGTTGCATGCTACAGAGTCCAGAAGACAACTTTGGTTTAAAAATAATGACAACATAAGGACAAGAGCTTTATGTAAAGAGTTAAAACAAGAATTTAAAGCTGGTCAATCTAAGGTAAAAGAGAAGCAGGGTAACAAGCTGGAAATGCCCATGGGTACTTTGTATCTCTAAAAAGCCAAACAATGAAACATGGGTTGTGAAAACATATAAAAATGAGCACGAATGTCTAACTTCTAGAAATATCAAAATGTGCACTTATGACTTTATTGCATCAAAGTTGACTGACAAAATTCCCTCAAATCCTAACATTTCTATTAAAGTAGTGAAATCTGCATATTTGGGTCATGACCAGGGGCGGTTTTATTTAGGGGCAAGCGGGGGCAGCCGCCCCCAGTGGATTTGCAATTTTCAGTGTAAAAATTTTGGATTTTTCGACTTTGCCCCGGTGGATTTTTTTTTTTCGCCCTAAAACCTTCAGATTTTGCCCCAAAATCTTCAGATTTTGCCCAAAAATTTTACCTCAAAACCTTCAAATTTTGCGTACAAACCTTCAAATTTTGCCCCAAAACTTCCATAATTTGCCTAAAAACCTCCATTTTTTGCCCCAAAACCTCCATATTTTTCCCAAAAAACTTGCTACGGTTTTAAATTTTTTTTTTGCCCCCAGTGAAAAAAAATCCTGGTACCGCCACTGGTCATGACTGGGTCAATATTGCAGATTTGGGTCAAGATTGCTATTTTGGGTGAAGATTGCTAATTTTGGAGAAGATTGCTACTTTGGGTCAAAAATCTCATGTCTTTTGGTGATGTTATGTTACTTTAGGTCAAGATTGCTATTTTCATGTTTTTTGAGTACTTATGCTATTTTGGTGATGTTATGCTACTTTTGTGATGTTATGTTACTTTAGTTTTTAAGTGATGTTATTGATGTTACTTTGGATTTATATTGATGTTATGTTATGTTATGTTACTAATGCTATTTTTATTGGATTGTATAATGCACAATAAAGTGTAGGAATGTAAACTGCACATTATTGTGCAGGAATGTAAACTGCACAATAAAGTGCATACATACTGCACGAATGTAAACTGCACAATAAAGTGCATACATACTGCACGATGCACCATAAAGTGCATACTTAATGTACAATACAGTGAAATATAAACTGCACAGTAAAGTGCATACTTAACGTACAATACAGTGAAATATAAACTACACAATAAAGTGCATACATATTGCACGATTGGTAAACTGCACGAACGTAAAATGTCACAATAAAGTGCACAAAATATACTGCACTATAAAGTGCATACCGCAAGATTGGTAAACTGCACAATAAAGTGCATATTGCACGATTGGTAAACTGCACAAAATATACTGCTTTTAACAATTCAATGATAAATAAAAGGATCAGGGTACATGGATCAGAGTACGACTAGTCTCACAGTACAATCACTAAATAAAGGGAATTGATATTTCCAACATGGAAATTACTTGCTCCACCTAAAATTCATATAATACCCTTAATGAAAGGCTTACATAATATTTTTAAAACTTTTTGTTCTAATTTATTAAGGGATAATTTGGGGAAAAAAACTTCAAATTGTGGTGGAACAAGTAATAACCAAAAAACTAAAACAATGAGACCTACAGTCTAACTACTGCTAAAAAATTAACCAATACATAATCACTAAACACAACAATATTACAACAAACTAAAGGCTTCTTCTTTTTCGTTCTTCAATCTTAAGTTTCAATTTAAGCATGTTTTTCATGTCCAATAATGCTTCTATATCCATCACGGGTGGATCATACCATTATACAAACCTGCAATTGAACCACTTTACAAACAAACTTACATTAATTAAATCACCAGCTGATATTGTAATGAAATCGTAAAACGAATTTAAAAAAGTTACTATTTACCAAAATTGGGCAGCTATAAATCTCCTTCCAGGGTTTTTCGCGGTCTTGAATGTGCGAAGAACAACTTCTCTACCACACCAACAATTAACCATTATCGTAATTTAGCCAAGGGTTTATGAAGGGACGATTGAAATTTGGGAACTAGGGATTTAAATAATGGACGATCGATACAGTATGTAAGTGTGCAATTGATACAATTATATGATATATATATATAATATATATATATAATATAATATAATATAAATGCAAAGGGACAATAATACCCTCAGGTTGAAAGCACGTGGATATATCTTAACAGACTAGAATACTAGATGCAACGGCAGAAAACGGCAGGGATTAATTTGAAACCATATTCAAACATTAAGGGTCACCATGGTATAAATAAACTTTAGGTCCCAACTTGAAAAAAAGTGAAAACATTAAGGACCATTGGAGGAATTAAGTCTTTTTTAAACGTATAAATGTAAATGGACGAGTCCCACATTGATTAAAAATTCAAGTCATGTATTAGCTCATATAAATTGTTGCATTTATTCTATAAACTTTTAATTTCAAAGTGAGAGGAGTCCCACATCGATGAGAGTACTAATTCAAAACTTTGATTAGCTCTTATAATTTGTATACACTTGTGAGTTCTGATCATGTAGAAATAAGTAAATACGGAGTAAATAAATGAAAATTACAAAAAAAAAAAAAAAAAAAAAAAAAAAAGTGGATCAGTATGACAGTTGCTTTGTCGTCCTTTTTTTTTTCTTTTTTTTTTAATACAATAACATATAATAAGCCTTTTCATCAAATCGAATAAAAAATCGAAAAAAATACAATTGATTCAAACACAGAACAAGGCTCCGAACTAGTAAATTTTCATAAAAACTAAACAAAGAGCCTAAACTAACTAAGCTCAAGTCTTGAGCTACTGTAACACTAACTAAGCTCAAGTCTTGAGCTACTGTAACACTAATACACGTCATGATCAAAACACCACAACCAATACAAAATTTAAATGTAATCAAAATGTACTATCATAGAAATGAACTAAAATCGCTTTATCTTTTCGAGTCTTTATGATCAACACATACAAATTGTTTTGTTTTTAGTATATTATAGGATAATAGTAATGGTAATAGTAATGTACTAGTTTAATTGAATTTGCAGGCATAGTTCAATGGTTCCCCCGTGTACTTTGTGTCATTAGATAGGGATGGGTTCGATCCTTTAGGGATGGCATTGTAGCGACCCCGACAAATCGTCAAGTGACGGCGTCGGCTACGTGGGTCCCATTACCTGATTATAAGTCTTTAAGATAACGTTTGACCAAAATATGTCGCCTTCATTTCAAAATAAAGATTGTTTCAAAGTTTACAAGGATTGTTCAACCAAAAGTTAAGTTACAACGTTATAAGTACGATTGAAATCTAGGCGACACGGTTTAAAGTAAAGTCAAAAGACGCTCCATGAAATGCATGTATACTCGACATCGGATGCAAGTATCAAATAGTAAGCGGAAGCATGTTTCACATATCGTGCATGACCTGAGAAAAACATAGAAATCTGTCAACGAAAACGTTGGTGAAATCATAGGTTTAAGTAAGTAAGTACAAGTGAACCACAAGATTTGCATCAATGAAATAATAGTAATACATTCCGAAAGTTTGTTTCACGAGCACCCAATTATCAAAGCTTAACATTCCTTCCATTGTATACCCCATCACTTAGTGCTAGAACAAACACTGATTCTCGAAAATATATTTCATCCGTAGACGGTAGCGAACCGTCAAGGATGAGGGTTGTCAACCCATATGGCCATATAACATAAGTTCTCGCTTACACCCGGCAAGTGTAACTAATGATAATCGAATTGAGGATTTTGTTCTAAACTCGTATGTAGAATGTTTGTTTTCCCGTTCTTGTGTTCACTTAGTTCAAAAGAATCGTTTATGTTTTCTCATCCCAAATGTAAGTTCAAAAAGAGTAAAAGTGGGACTATGATCTCACCTCGAGTGCACGAGTATAAAAGTACTTCAACAAGTAAACGTGTGCATGAAAGTTGCTTAGCCTTGACCTAAACAAGTAAGTTATATCAATTAACCGGTTACGACACAAGGTCGGGTGAAATGTGTTCAATTAGTCCTATGGCTCGACACGACTCGATTATGTAGCATGTGAAGCAAATTGTCAAGTTTCATGCAAGATACAAGTATAAAAGCATGTTAGGAAGATTGCATTAAAAGTTTGGTTAAGTTTGACTAAAAGTCAAACTTGGTCAAAGTCAACGAAAAAGTCAACACGTTCGGGTCGGGTCTCGGACAAATTTTCTATGCTAGTTATTCATATATAAGCATGTTAAAACAAGTTGCATGTGAATTGGAGGTCTAGAACATGGCAAACATTTTTGATAAAATGGAAAAGTTGGACAGAATCTGGACAAGGCAAATGTCGCGCCGCGGCAAGGGGTGTCGCGCCGCGACATAACACATGGTCTGGTGTCAGGTCGTTTTCAAGGTTCAAGTCTTGGTCAAAACTTCAAACAAACGCAAAACGCAAACCGCAAACAATTAGAAGACGTATCTTATACCGTTGGAAAGCTCTTTTGACAAGGAACACAACTAAACACAAATCCTCAAACAAAAACATCATTTACAACAATCGAATTCTCGTCATGTGATCAATAAACGCTCATTTCAAAGCCTCAAGTTCATCAATATGCATTTTAAGTTCCGGGAATCCAATTTACACATATGATATGCCGTTTTGAAGGTAATGAAGCATACATTACAACTAATCACTAACAATTAACATTCCATGGCATTCAAGCATCCAAAAATTCATTTCAAGAACTAGCAAACCCTAGTCAAGCAACACCAAAATCAATAATCACGTTTTTGAAGTTTCTTTGATCAATCTATATATCAACATGAAGCTAATGATGCTAGTAACACTTTTAAAACATGAACTTTAACAATCTAACAACCTTTAATCATCCAAATCAAAGATTAAGCATACAATTTTCATTTTCAAGCTAGTTACACCAAAATCAACAAATCAAGCAAACAAATCATATATTCATGTTATACACGAGCCATAGTCACTAACTAACAACATTTCAAGTAATTAAAACGAATTTAGAGAAATCTAGTGTTTTAGAAATGTTACCCAAAATCAATGAGGTTGGTATCAAATCGAAGAGGATGAAACGAGGATTCCAAAAGTACAATTTGTTTTGATGTTTGATTCCTTGCTTGAATTTGGATGATGATTGAAGATGATGAAGAATTTAAGGTTTGAGTTTTTGGTTGAGAGAAAAGAAGAAAGAAAAGAAATTAAAAATGTGGGGAATGGTGGAGAAGTAGTTGACTTAGTCAACTACTAGTGATTAGTTTGGCCATATGGCAAAAATGGTCCCTCGAGTTTGTAGTCGGGTGCGGGAATTAACCAAACGAATATTTTAAAAACGCTCGAGTAAACGGGTGACGTTATATTTAAATAACGAGGATATTATGAACGTTAGTTAATGAAGATACAAATTTAAATCGCGAAAGATATTATTTAAAAAAAAGACGGTGTTAAAATAAATTTAACGGAAAAACGCGGGATGTTACATTATCCACACCTCAAAAGAAATTTCGTCCCGAAATTTAGTTGGAAGTAGTATTTGTTGAATCTTCCTCCAGATCTCGTGTTGCCAATTCTACGAATAAGTGAAGGTACATCCTTGGACATTTCAGCGAACTTGACGGTCGGGATCATACGATGTTTTAAGGTTTGGCTTCACGATTTATGGTTTCAACCGGTCCTCCTAGGAAGTGAGGGTTATCGTCGATAGTGAGTTCATCAAAGGAGATAACAAGTTCTCGTTTCGCAAAACACGTCTTTGAGTTGATACATTGAATGTAGGATAAACGGAGACCCAAAATGAGTCGGAAAAGTCTAAACGGCTAGTGACGGGTCCAAAACACCCCAAGAATTTAAAGGATCAAAATATCGCGGATTTAGCTTCCTACGTTTCCCGAAATGGATTGCACCTTTCCAAGGTGCGACTCTTAACGTGACGCGGTTTCCCACGTGGAATTTGAAATGTTTACGTCTAACATCGGCGTAGCTCTTGGTGATTACGAGTCGCGTAGGGTTTTACCTGAATATGAATAAATTTTCTCGGTTGCTCATGAACAACCTCGGCCCCGGTGAATTGATCATCGTTTACTTGGTTCGACAAGGGAGAATGACGTTTCCGGTCACATGTGGTTTCAAAAGGAGTGACGTTAAAACTGGAATGAAAATCATTGTAGTACGAGGATTCGGTTAAAGGAAAATACTTTTCTCAAGTAAATTTGAAGTTGGTAATACAAACTTGTATTATGGTTTCCAAGGTTTAAATCACATGTTTGTTCGGTCCGTCGGGTTGTGGATGGTACGCGGTACTCATGTCTAAACGCGGTCCCGAGGCTTCTTGTAAAACTAGAAGTGAAACGAGTATTTCGATACGGGATAATTAACAAAGATACACCGTGTTGGAATAGAATCTCTTAAGATATGTTTGAACGAGTCAGTTAGGGTTCGAAAAAAAATGTTCGTTAGGACTATTCACCCTCGTGGCGAATACTTATGTAATATGAGGAGTTTCTCTATCCATGGAGAAATGTTACAAGGAGTTTCTTTAAACGGAAATGCGAACGGTAAAGATAGTAGTGAAATGAGGACTTAGAATAGGATGAGTTTACATCTCGAGGTTGCCATAACGTGCCTCTAGTTGTCAAAAGTTGAAGTCTGAAAGAGAAACGAGATCGTACACGTAGTTGTTTAGTTCGGGGTTGAATAATAGTTGGCCGATTATTAGAAACACAATGACATTAAGTCAAAGAAGAGTGAAGTATCATTGGATCGTGTGTTATCTTAAGCTCCAGTAATATCAGACGGTAACGGTGAAATAACAGAGATATGTAGCGTGGTATGTGATGACGAGAAAATTGATCGGATCCACAATTTAGTATTAGAATTCTTCGCGCAAAATAACGAATTTCAGTTACACTGATTTTGAGTCGAGAGAGCATGCCTTCCGGCGTTCATGTAGAAATATTTTCATAATTGAGTTCCATCTGGTGCTATACGATTTTTAACTAGAAATGTTGGTGTGAAGTATCACGCTCAAGGTTCGGACATGGGGGGGGTTTAAATTTTTCCCTCAGTGAGTTAACGAGGTTAAAAGTCGTGTAACACGAGAAAAGGCAGAAATGAATCTTCGGTAATAACCGGCGAGATCTAAGATTTTACGAATACAAGTCTGAGTCGGGGGAGTTTCCTGATTACATGTGGCTTGATTTCGAGATTGATTGAAATGCCTAGACCATTCACATCATGGTTTAGAAAATTGTACTTCGTTCAACAGAAATTCTCACTCGGAGAATTTGGTATAGAGTTGCTCTTTTTTCAAAAGTTCGAGCGTAAGATGGTGATGTTGTTCGTTTTCCTTCTTTACTTGAATAACTCAAGATGTCATCTATAAATACGATAACCGATTTGTCTAGATAAGTTCGCATACGTGGTTTAGGAGGTTCATGAATACGGACAGAGTCCTAAATAAATCGAATGGTACTAAGAAAGATTTACAACTAACGTTGCGAGTTCGGAAAGTGGCTTAGGAGACATCGTCTCACTTAACCCCCAATTGATGATAACCGGAACGGGGGTCGATTTGGAACATACGGGATTCGTGCAAATAATCATGAGGTCATGGATGCGAGGGAGAGGGTATCGGTTTCCAACCGAAAATTACTCAGTTCACAATAATCTATACAAGATGATGGGGAAACATTTTTTTTTTTTTTTTTTTTTTTTTTTTTTTCGAATAGGTTCCGAGCTCCCTAGTTCTATAGGTGTCAAATCGAAGTTCAAATTACCTACCCAATAAGTTTAACGTACTCCCTCCGATAAAATTTATCGATACGCAATGGTTTTCCGTTGGTCACTTGAATGGCGTAAGTAATATCTAGGGGGGAGGGGTGGAGTGCAAAGAGTAGGCTCCAAAGCCTTGGATACAAAACATTTATCGATACCCGAATCGGATAAACATGAAACATAAGAGTCGTTGAGAAGAAACGTACCCGTAACTAATTGTCGTTCCGGGAATCCTATGTGTTAAGGTTGAAAGCTCATTCGCGTACATTAGGGTGGGCGTTCTTCTTGGGACATGCATTCTTAAAATGACCCAGTTGTCCACATTCAAAACAAGCACCCCTTCTGCGTGCACTGGGCACCTTTTTAGCGACGGGGGCGGCACCCTTACAACTATGGGCCACATGGCCACTTCTTTGACACTTGATGCAAAATGGTCCGCCACATTTTCCATAATGATGTTTGTGGCACGTGTTGCAAAAAGGTCGTGTTCCAGCATAATTTTTCCTGCCGCCGGGGGTGAAAGGCTTCTTGGTGGAGTCGTTGTGGTTGTGGTTGCTTGATGGAGAGGCTTCCTGTTTTCTTTTGTTGTTAACTGGTTGGGCCTCGGCCGTTGGTGCCAGCGCTTCAATTTCATCCACCGTTTTTATAAATCGGCGGGCTATCATCACAGCCTCTTGTAGGTCGGCGGGTCTTAATGGCATTACCCCGTGTGGAATGCTCTTAGGGAGGCCATCCATGTAAAACTCAACTCCTTGGGGCCCGGGAGCCCGGAGGTTTGGACAAATTGAGGTTAGTTCGGCAAACCGTTGATTATAAGCTTCGAGGTCATCTCGGGCTATTTTTAAATTTCTTGGCCCCTGTTCGAGCCTTCGAGTCTCTTCGCGCGGGAAGTATTCGGTGGTCATTCTTTCTCTTAATTCGGTCCAAGAGAGTGTAAGGGCTTCATCGATACCCACCGATTGTACATACGTGTTCCACCATGAGAGAGCAATACCGGTGAGAGTGAGGGTGGAAAACTTGACCTTATCTTGATCCCGACAACCGCTTATGCTAAAAACGGCTTCTGTTTGTTCGAACCATCGGGTGAGAGCAACCGGTCCTTCGGTTCCATTGAAAGTGGGAGGATTGTACTTCATGAAGTTCTTGTAGGAGCAACCCTCGATTGAATTACCGGCCCCATGATTGTTGTTGTTAGAAAAGTGATCGGCCACGGCCGTACCCACGGCGGTGGTTATCATTCGTTGAAGAGCTTGTTCCAGAGTTTCGAGAGGAGTATTGTGTTGACCTTGGTGAGCCATTGTTCCTTCATGAGACAAGAATATCGTTGGTTAGTATTTTCAACAATACTAACCGGAGTATGGAAATAGGATAGAGAGGAAATTTTTCCTTGACTCGCCTTAAATTCTTTACGTCATAATGTCGGAACGTCCATGTGAATCACCGTAATATAATCCCGGAAATTATATTACCCTGATTCTCATGTGCATTTAACATTACTTCATAAAGTCAAGGTGGCGCATCAACAAAATTTATCAACGTAAGATCAAGATCGAATACGAGTTAGATATGATAGAAGAGTTCGAGTATAAATGCACAATTTGTCAAATAATTCCTACTTCAGTCTATATGCCGGTTGTAGTCTAGATTCACCTATGTACCCTATGACTCGGGGTGGACACAAATGAACTCTAAATCCCTACAACCAAGGCTCTGATACCAACTGTAGCGACCCCGACAAATCGTCAAGTGACGGCGTCAGCTACGTGGGTCCCATTACCTGATTATAAGTCTTTAAGATAACGTTTGACCAAAATATGTCGCCTTCATTTCAAAATAAAGATTGTTTCAAAGTTTACAAGGATTGTTCAACCAAAAGTTAAGTTACAACGTTATAAGTACGATTGAAATCTAGGCGACACGGTTTAAAGTAAAGTCAAAAGACGCTCCATGAAATGCATGTATACTCGACATCGGATGCAAGTATCAAATAGTAAGCGGAAGCATGTTTCACATATCGTGCATGACCTGAGAAAAACATAGAAATCTGTCAACGAAAACGTTGGTGAAATCATAGGTTTAAGTAAGTAAGTACAAGTGAACCACAAGATTTGCATCAATGAAATAATAGTAATACATTCCAAAAGTTTGTTTCACGAGCACCCAATTATCAAAGCTTAACATTCCTTCCATTGTATACCCCATCACTTAGTGCTAGAACAAACACTGATTCTCGAAAATATATTTCATCCGTAGACGGTAGCGAACCGTCAAGGATGAGGGTTGTCAACCCATATGGCCATATAACATAAGTTCTCGCTTACACCCGGCAAGTGTAACTAATGATAATCGAATTGAGGATTTTGTTCTAAACTCGTATGTAGAATGTTTGTTTTCCCGTTCTTGTGTTCACTTAGTTCAAAAGAATCGTTTATGTTTTCTCATCCCAAATGTAAGTTCAAAAAGAGTAAAAGTGGGACTATGATCTCACCTCGAGTGCACGAGTATAAAAGTACTTCAACAAGTAAACGTGTGCATGAAAGTTGCTTAGCCTTGACCTAAACAAGTAAGTTATATCAATTAACCGGTTACGACACAAGGTCGGGTGAAATGTGTTCAATTAGTCCTATGGCTCGACACGACTCGATTATGTAGCATGTGAAGCAAATTGTCAAGTTTCATGCAAGATACAAGTATAAAAGCATGTTAGGAAGATTGCATTAAAAGTTTGGTTAAGTTTGACTAAAAGTCAAACTTGGTCAAAGTCAACGAAAAAGTCAACACGTTCGGGTCGGGTCTCGGACAAATTTTCTATGCTAGTTATTCATATATAAGCATGTTAAAACAAGTTGCATGTGAATTGGAGGTCTAGAACATGGCAAACATTTTTGATAAAATGGAAAAGTTGGACAGAATCTGGACAAGGCAAATGTCGCGCCGCGGCAAGGGGTGTCGCGCCGCGACATAACACATGGTCTGGTGTCAGGTCGTTTTCAAGGTTCAAGTCTTGGTCAAAACTTCAAACAAACGCAAAACGCAAACCGCAAACAATTAGAAGACGTATCTTATACCGTTGGAAAGCTCTTTTGACAAGGAACACAACTAAACACAAATCCTCAAACAAAAACATCATTTACAACAATCGAATTCTCGTCATGTGATCAATAAACGCTCATTTCAAAGCCTCAAGTTCATCAATATGCATTTTAAGTTCCGGGAATCCAATTTACACATATGATATGCCGTTTTGAAGGTAATGAAGCATACATTACAACTAATCACTAACAATTAACATTCCATGGCATTCAAGCATCCAAAAATTCATTTCAAGAACTAGCAAACCCTAGTCAAGCAACACCAAAATCAATAATCACGTTTTTGAAGTTTCTTTGATCAATCTATATATCAACATGAAGCTAATGATGCTAGTAACACTTTTAAAACATGAACTTTAACAATCTAACAACCTTTAATCATCCAAATCAAAGATTAAGCATACAATTTTCATTTTCAAGCTAGTTACACCAAAATCAACAAATCAAGCAAACAAATCATATATTCATGTTATACACGAGCCATAGTCACTAACTAACAACATTTCAAGTAATTAAAACGAATTTAGAGAAATCTAGTGTTTTAGAAATGTTACCCAAAATCAATGAGGTTGGTATCAAATCGAAGAGGATGAAACGAGGATTCCAAAAGTACAATTTGTTTTGATGTTTGATTCCTTGCTTGAATTTGGATGATGATTGAAGATGATGAAGAATTTAAGGTTTGAGTTTTTGGTTGAGAGAAAAGAAGAAAGAAAAGAAATTAAAAATGTGGGGAATGGTGGAGAAGTAGTTGACTTAGTCAACTACTAGTGATTAGTTTGGCCATATGGCAAAAATGGTCCCTCGAGTTTGTAGTCGGGTGCGGGAATTAACCAAACGAATATTTTAAAAACGCTCGAGTAAACGGGTGACGTTATATTTAAATAACGAGGATATTATGAACGTTAGTTAATGAAGATACAAATTTAAATCGCGAAAGATATTATTTAAAAAAAAGACGGTGTTAAAATAAATTTAACGGAAAAACGCGGGATGTTACAGGCATGATTTTCTTTAAACCAATTGAACTCTAAAAATTGTGGTATATATTGACCATATAGGGAGGTTTTATCGGATTTGTTCACGGACCTCTACCCGGACCACTGCCCGAATGGATGTGTTCCCGTGTACCGTCGATTGGGTTCGAGTTTTCGCCCAAACGTGTGTGTTACGTGTAAATGATGAGGGTCGTTGAAATAAATGATCTACTGATATCAAAAAATCTCCATTAAAAAATGTACTATTTTAATAGTAAAAATCATAATTAGTAATTAATTGTGATAATTGAAAGCAAAAAATGCATTTTATCTTGTTCATACAATTCGTATAATACGTATTATTATACTATTATACATTGCTTGTTCACTCGTTAGAGAACTTACTGTTGATCAATAAAAGGAAGACTAATGAGAATTCAATATCATTGGAGACTTTATTTAATTGTTTTTTTAATTTTTATTTTTTTGGTAAGAGAGGAAACTCTTCTATGAACGAGCACATTGACTCCTTATAGAAGATAAAATATCGGGTAATTAAGTCTCCCGAGCGCGGGACCTGGTACCGGGTGAATTGCGCATTATGTGCACCATCTGGTCACACTCTCTTTTTGAACAATTTGACCAGCCAGGAATTAAGCCCGAGTGGTGTGCTTCATTGGCCAAATTGCTAACTTTATTTAATTGTTAAAACCTCAACAAACATGCCTATTTTATCTAACTGTATTTGCCCCAATAGTCTGTCATTCACTGCTCGTATTCTGGTAACTCGCAAGTATATGTAAGATTTATAACCATCTATATCTATGTAACTTATATACAATATTGTTTCACTTCATTGTACTCCGTAATTCCGTATAAGTCTATTTAGCAACTTTCATATACAAACTCAAATAAAAAACTTCCAATCATTACAATCTTCGACCACGGATGGAAACGTTATTAAATTAACGGAGTACAAGAATACATTAACATAATTTCAAAAGCTTCCAATGCTAAATCTTTAAAAGAGACTCATAATAATCGTCAAAACCAGCTTCAAATGAATTAGATTGCGGCGAACTATTGATGCTTATTTTGTTATTGGTTGGTTCTTGAGGAGACATTGAGATTAAACCTGGAAGCTGATCATGATTGTCAATAAAGAAGCTATCACTTATATTCTTATTGTCACTAAAAGTCTCAAGAAACTCATAATTTCCATCTGCATAGCTCCCCATCAAACTCGAACCAACCGGATTATGTTCATTTTGTGGTTCCATAACAACATTATTTACATACTTTGACCAATCTTCAGAAGGATTCGTCATATAGTGGTTAATCATGTCATCAATTTGTAACTGATGATTATGTTGTGGATTTAGCATGGTTGATAATTTGGTAATATTGGTTAAGGGTAAGGGGTTCATGTTTATAATTTGCAATATATTTTGCAACAATTGATCATTACTGGTAGTCAATGGACTTGTAAGGGTTGGAACCCTGAATGGGAAGTTAGACGACGAAGTGGTTAACTTGGAAATGGCGTCAATGAAGGTGCTAAGATTTGGAATCGGTTTATGTGTTTTTGGATCAACGCCTGCCTTGATAAACTTCTTTCGAACATGAGTGTTCCAGTAATTCTTAATTTCATTATCGGTCCTGCCAGGAAGTTGTGAAGCAATTTTTGACCACCTACACAAGTTGTTACAAATTTCAATATGTACGAATTTAAAGTCTGCTCACTTAAATTGAGACAGATTTGCATAGCATATGTACTTCCCATCAGGATGATCATTTTAAAATAAATGCTTAATTAATGAAGGTAATGGACAGGATGATATGTTAATTATTGTACCGTACAATTTTCTCCAAATATTACAACTTGTTGTACCGTAAGTATAACGGTGCAATATTAAAATTTGTTACACATTTTATAGTGTTTTTATCGGAAATAATTGTGAATTTATCATTGACCATATGTTACACGTTTAGGATTATGGAGGCTATTATTCACATCCAACTTTTGAGGATGTGGTTGACATATGTTGTAGTTAGTTATTTTCCATTATTAAACTATAACCACCTTATTGCTTGATTTTTTTGTCAATTAATACTAAAAAAAATTATAACGAAAACTTTAGAACTATTATTAACGTGTATAGAAAAGGCTGTATATACTGATGAATACTGTATGTACATTTATTTATGCGTGTAGTACAACTATTTATTGTATAATTGACAAAATGTGTAAATCATCGGGACACTCAAACTTTCCGTTTCTTTTGAAACCCACATGTAAGAATCGGATGCTAATAAAATGTTCCACTAAATACCATCATATGTCAGAAAAAAGTATAATCTCACTTTATCAAAGGTTATAAATCTCAACCAAAATATAACTCGAACCTACATCTATTTTGGCAAATTAAGTCTCATGGTGACCACAACTTCTAAGGCAACGGTCGAGTACCACTCAGCAATAGCTCATTACGGAGTAGTTATTTATTCTACACGTGATGAACTATCAAATATTATGGTGGCAACGGCCGGGTATACTCAGCAATTAGCTCAATGGTTATTTATTCTACAATTATGATGAACTATCAAAGGCATCCCCTTCACCTTGTGTGTTAGGGCTGGGAGTTAGGTCATGGGTTCGAGTCTCGCTCTGTCCATCCTATTAATTAATCTGCCTGAAATATGGATATCCAGATTGACCCCAGGGGGTTTTCTCCCGGATCCATTCAGGATTCAAACTCGGTCCGTCTGTCCCTCAGCATGGTAAAAGGATCTGGTTCCTGTAATGCGATTCGGGTTTCCTCCCGAACGTGTGTGTGTGCAAATGATGAGTGTCGTTGAAATAAATGATACACTGATGCGAGCTTGCCGTTAAAAAAACTATATATATTATTACTCGTATTATTATAGTGGAAATATATGAGATATCATTGGATATTCTTTTGGAAGCTTCATAATAAGTATCTCAAAATTATAGACCCGTATTTATCATAGTATATATCTATTTCGTTATAAACTTAAATAAAATATGTATGTAGACTTTCGTATTTTTATTCATTTTTTTTCTTAAATAAAGATATATGGAGTATATATATCAACAGAAATTATAAAAGATACGTTAGGCGTTATACCTTTACATGCAATATAATAAACTAAAATCCGGTAAAGGGTGAAGAAAGAAAGAAACTATACTTATTTCCAAGAGTCGAATGAAGGTTAATGATGAGATTTTCTTCTTCTTCAGTAAATTTTCCTCTTTTAATATCAGGATTAAGGTAATTAATCCATCGCAATCTACAACTCTTACCGCACCTATTTAAACCAGCGCGTTTAGGTAAAGCTCTCCAACTATCATGCCCGTTTTTCTGAATGAAATTTATAAGAATCTCATCTTCTTCCGGAGTCCATGGTCCTTTCTTCAAATGATCACTACTCTCACTACAACAAGGAGGCCTACCCATTTTGATTCAAATTTTTATAAATTTATAGATGATGTAGTAGTGATATATAAAGAGTGAACTTGAGTAAACTAATTGAGACAATTGTGTTTCTTATATGCAAAATGTGTGACGTGTTATAAACAATATTTTCAACGAAAAGGTACTAGTTATTTAAATTATTATTTTATAACTATAACGCTGAATTTATGCACGAAACGACGGAACAGAAGTTGCTTAGCAACCATCTTGGAGATTTCAGTTATTATTTTTTTAAAATTATTATTTTCTAATCATATGATATTATAATATAATTATAATGATATTATATTAGTTATAGTTTATAATTTATAATAATAATGAACTAAAAAGGGTTCAGCAGCCATGCAATTTTGGAAGTCCTTAATTAATGTGCTTAAAAACAATTTAATTAAGTGAAAATATTTTTCATTCCATAACATATATTCGCCTTAATTATTTTAATTTTTTTTTTCGAAAAGCAAAATTCATTAAACACTAAAAAGGGCCTTAACCCAAATATACGAGAGGCTTGGAAACCAGCCCAATCATGAAAACAGAACCAAAAACACTAATACAATCTAAAGCACGGAAAAAGAATTTGGCTGCACATAAGCCCTATTAGGGAACACGAATACAGGAAAAGAAAACAGAATAACCACGCAGAATAGAAGTTGCTGAGTAGGCAACTAGTAGACATGTTTAAACACAATCAAGCAAGACAATCCCACGGATTCTGTGATGACCCGGGAATTTCCGATCAAATTTAAACTTTAAACTTTATATGTTTCTGACACGATAAGCAAAGTCTGTAATATTGAGTCTCAAAAGTTTTGAAATCTATATTCATGTAATCAATTACCCTTTGACCATTGCCGACGATTCACGAACAGTAGTTTACGATTAGATAAGCATACATACATATAACAATTTGCAAAGCAATTACAAAGTATTAATTGATATACTATGAGATGATTGTATCAATACATGAATAATATATTTAGCTACTTGATATTTAAAAATCTATATTAGTTTAATTATATAAATATGTGTATATAATTGCTGAAAAAGATTACGGACTATTTTATATTAAATTAAAATGTAAAAATATTAATATACAAGATATCTTATTATGTGATATATAAGTAGCAATATGTAATGTTAATACATTACATTAAATTCAAGTATGAATTAAAATATAGTTGTCTTATTAACACTAATACCACCATATGTATATTATTATCAATATTAGTATTATTGATATAATTATTATAAATATAGATATTAAAAAAAATTCTAATAAAAGTTATGATAATAAAAATAATAATTTTAGACATAAATATTATTAGGAGAATAATTAAAACTATAATTTACATTTAAAATAAATTATCTACCATTAGTAAAACTTATCATATTATTTTTTTTCATTATCATTAGAATAATAAATGTTATCATTTTTATTATTAATAATATTATTATTATCAAATTCACCAAAATTATTATTATTGTAACTTATTATTATTACTCTTATTATTATTATTATTATTATTATTATTATTATTATTATTATTATTATTATTATTATTATTATTATTATTATTATTATTATTATTATTATTATTATTATTATTATTATTATTATTATTATTATTATTATTATTAGTATTTTAATATAATTGTAACTAATTATTAAAAATCTATGATATAAATCGTAAATTAGGATTGGGAATCATTCAGGTTGCTTTCAAGCCATAACTGCTTTACAAAATTCGTACGATTTTGTTATACATCACAATCAATTTCTATATCTTCTGTCACTTATTTGGATTACATAAAAATTCGATTCCTTACAAACAAATTCTGTTAGCCATCAATTCTTCCTTTTATTTTTTTAAATATATTTCTGTACCAAGCGAATAATCTGTATCGACATCAGTTTTTATTTTTTTCTGTTTGTCTGGGATTCTTTGCCGACACTCAGCAACTCCACAAAACCCAATCGATCATCTCAAGTCTCTGCGTACACACAGATACTTAATCACCACTCTTATCGCTACTATTTCTTTTCCACGAGATAACCACCATGATCTCGACACCTTCATCATCAACCAACCTTGAAACCCTCGGTCACCCTTGAATCCATCACCACCACTTGTTTCATGATTACCACTAAACCACCAATTATCTTTTTCTATTTTGATCACGTTCAAGAACAACCGTCACCACCTTTCTTTACAAAATTGATCACCATTCATGCTGCTGCTATCAAGTTCGAATTTTTCTAGTTTTGATGATCAACAACCTCACTCAAACACGATATATAAATCAGGTGAGTTGTTAATTATTTTTGCAACAGACAATACCATCATCTATTACTTCTACTGCTGCAACGTGTTTTCTATCTAGTTCTTCCTTCGAACCATGGCTACTATTGCTTGTTTCGATTACTATACTCGCCTGTTCCTAAACTTTCTTCTTCTCTAATCAACCGTCGCAAAACACCTGCACAAAAACCATAACGTACACCACCACCACCAGTTTAAACACAACCATGTACTATCTTGAATCACCTATGATCACCATCTCTCTACCATCGGCTAAATCCACTTCCACCATCATGGAACAACCCTCACCGATATATCTCCCTCTCTTCTTTCTGATCCCACAACTGCAATCTACAACCTTCTTATATTTCTTTTTCTGTTTCTTGACAAGTGACTGCTGTAACTACGGTTGATGCAGCCCCTGCTGCTCCTTTTGGGTTACGAATGAAAGAGAAATTTGGAGAAGAATGATGATACAGGTCGTATAGAACTACAATTTAAAAGTTGTCAACATGGTCATATTCCCACTTATTATATATATACATTATAAAAAGGTAGACAAGTGGTACATAATGGAAGATGTTATGGCAGACAAGTGTTGATTGGGTTTCACACGTTTTTTTTTTTTTTTTTTTTTTTTTTGAAATGAGTGGGACAAGATAGGGGAATCCAATGTGCATGCTTGATTCTAATTCACAAATTTCATATTGGCCGATCCAAGTATCTAATGTATCATAGGGAATCGGATAACTTGATTTGAGTTATTTCGGGCCGCGCATATATTTAAACATGATTGGGCCATGATCCTAATTGAACTGTGATCTACCTGCTATTATAATCAAAGCCCGTTGCTAGTCATTTAGCCTTCGTTGCAGCTGCTATTGCAGCTTCATATTTCTGTTTCTACAATCTATTCCTAAGTATATTACACAATGTGGGATGATGACGATGACTGTGTTTATTGATAATAAAAGTGATGATTAATAAATAGGTGATGATGATCATAGATGATTATGATTGTAAAGGTGATAATGAAGATGATGAGTAATAGAAGAAGAAACGAAAACATGAAGTAACGGGTTAATTAAATTCGAATACAAAATATTTCAGAAAAACAATAACAGTGCAATGGTTTAGGGGTGTTGGGTTTAACCAAGAGGTCTCGGGTTCGAGCCCTGGCGTAGGCATTTTTTTTTGAAACATTTTCTTGAGGTAGTTTTACTTATTATTATTATTATTATTGTTGTTGTTGTTGTTGTTGTTATTATAATTAAAATTACTTAATATTATTAATAAGACTAGTAACATGATTTTTATTAGTAACATTAAAATAAATTATAAGTATTATCATTACTAGTACTAGAAAAATCATTAAGTATTATTATTAGCATTATCATTAAGGATATTATTAGTAGTATCATTATGATTGAGACTATCATTATTATCATTATTATCATTATTTTCATAACAAATAAATATTATGTATATGAAAGTATACACATATTAATACTACATATAATTATATATTGAACATATTTTATAATAAATTATTTATTTTTGATAAAATACTAATTTTATATAAATACATATATATAATCATATGTATAAATATTAATTACTTTGAATATATATATACAAAATAAATATAGATAACATATAATTTAAGATATAAATTATACATAAAATATATGTATTAATTAGGTTTTATAATAAATTTCATATAACTACAACACTTAATATATAAATATTATAAGATTAATAAATGAAATTATTTGATTGCTATTATACGTGTTAATATACATAATTGATATAGGTTCGTGAATCCGAGGCCAACCCTGCATTGTTCAGTTGTTAAATGTCATCATATGTATTTTTACTACAAAATACATTAGGTGAGTTTCATTTGATTCCCTTTTTACTCTTTACATTTTTGGGACTGAGAATACATGCGCTTTTATAAATGCTTGACGCAATAGACACAAGTACCTTAACTTCATTCTATGATAGAATTATCTGGGATTGGGGTTGATTATTATGACACGCATTAACCCCCAATTTCCGTTAGAGCGTATGAACTCCCGAGCCGGGTGGATGGTTTATTATTTATGACATTTTGGCACCGGTTGTCCTATATTTTATAAACATGTGTTCAGCCGTGGGGTGTAAAGACCGGCATAGAGGTTCTATATTTTGAAGGCACATGTATTCAGCCGTGGGGTGAAAGACCGGCACAGATGGTTACTATTATATTTTGAATCCTCACCAGGTGTTCTTCATATGAAAGATATTTTTTTGTGCAGTTGGAATGGGACTTCTGCACGTTTTATTATATTTAAAAATCTTGTGGTCTATTAAAATGATGAAAATGAAATGTTTACTATAAACTAATGAACTCACCAACCTTTTGGTTGACACTTGAAAGCATGTTTATTCTCAGATTTGAAAGAAATCTTCCACTGTGCATTAGCTCATTTTAAAGAAATTACTTGAAGTCATTCATGACATATTTCAAAAGACGTTGCATTCGAGTCGTTGAAGTTCATTAGAGATTATTATTAAGTAAATGACGGATTAGGTCATTTAAAGTTTGGATATTATGAAATGGTATGCATACCTGTCAACTTTCGATGAAATAAAAGTTTGTCTTTTAAAAACGAATGCAATGTTTGTAAAATGTATCATTTAGAGGTCAAGTACCCCACGATGTAATCAACTATTATGAATCATTTATAATCGATATGGACTTCGTCCGGATGGATTAGGACGGGGCGTTTCAGTTGGTATCAGAGCGGTGGTCTTAGCGAACTAGGTCAACATTAGTGTGTCTAACCGGTAGTTGTTAGGATGCATTAGTGAAGTCTGGACTTCGACCTAGTAGTTGTTAGGTTATATTAATGAGTCTGGACTTGAACCTGGTCCGCATGTCAAAAGTTTTGCTTATCATTCTTGTCAAAAATTATCTGCTTATCATTCTTAGTCTAGACACATCTTACTGCATTGACTGCATGAATAGTGTGTAGACGAAATTCATATCTTAGCGTATCTGTCAATCCATATCTTAGCGTATCTGTTATTGTAGACCTTATCTGACATGTTTCCCTAATTTCCTCCGTAACCTACGGGATCTTCTGTACTATACATAGATATTCTACGTAATTAAAATATCATCCGATATCCGAAAATCATTTCATACCGAAAATCCTTTATCTAACTATACAAGATGGAACTCGCAACTAGATCAAGTTCTTCAGAATCCGACAGCTATTCCGATATGGAGTCCCACTCCAGCTCCGAAAGCAGCGTCACCAGAATGAATCAATCAATCAGCCATCCCCAATTCATCTGATGGGTTCGTAGTCAACTTAATCAATGGAGACAAGAAGAAGGCGATCCTTTCCACCTACCGAATTTCCCTCTTGGCGAAGAACCTGAAGCACTCACCGGCGAACCAATCCGAAACACCATTTTCACCCTCATTACCCGAATATCTCGCCATGACTATATACTATCTCAAATTCAAAATCTTATTCATCCACTCGTTCCGACCGACAATCATCCTGGAATAATAGAAGAAGTCAACGAAATTCGCGCTCGAGTAATCAACTTGAAAAATATGGTGCAAAATGTACCAGCTTCAGCAACATCACCGGCAACAACAGTACTACCAACAGCAACATCCGCATCTCAAGCCTTAATTTCACAATCTGTCCCATGAACATCAACATCATACGCACCATGGATACCAAGGAGTACCAACAGCAATGAACAATGAAGTATTGATCCATAACTTCATCAATATTCTGTGAAGAATATGTGGATCCTAATAGTTTTAGAGATTACTTATTCTAGCTCAAATCAAAAATCAAATGAGTCTAATATTATATTGACTCATTAAATCCATAATTACATCTGAAGAAAATATATATGTATATATGTTTTCATAAAGATTGTAATTAAAAAAAAAATTCTTTCGTACAAACTGTTAATGGTGAAAATATTTTAACGGGTAGGTAATACCCAAGTAATATTTAGATTCCACATTAATAAGATACACGGTACATGCTTCAAATCTGATTCAACAGTCATTTCCTATCCTACTTATATCCACAGATATACGTATTCATTCACCACGGAATAACCATTTCCATTCAAATTTCATATTTGGATTTTTACCTATCAGAATCCAACAAGTGGCATAATGAAGAAAACATTTGACGGAATAAAAATTGTTAGAAACAAACAAATTAACTATGAGAAATTTTGTTAAGAATCCACGCTAACAAAATCTTAGCTAACTGTGGACTAATTAACTGAGGACTACCAAAAATGAATTAAAATATCGATTATAACATATGAAACTAAACAATACTTCAAGTTGCCACTTGATTTGCATCTTAAACCTCATTTGTATTTTGACGATTACAATCTGCGTTCAAACCTTTCGTGATTCTTGAAAACACCTCAATCGGGAGGATGAACCAACCGCACTTCATCTACGGAAGAAAAGATTGATGCATATAGTTATGAACCTGAAAACACTCAGAACCTGAGTAAACGTTTAACACGTATCTGTGATAACTCCTTTGGCGTTGTTATTACCGAAAATAATATTGCAATCCTTTTTCAAATTAGCCAATTTTGTCACAGCTTCAACAAGTCAATCTCGACTTTTCGTTCGAAACAACCTTATTATAACCTTGATATATACGTTGTATTTTCATCATCGTTACTGAAGAACCATTTATATCTCACCTAATTAGCAGTAAACTTACCAACAGCTTCATTGATCTTTGACTTTCCGAAAATCATTATAACTATCAAAACCCTATCATATATCCATCTACATCTTGTAACAATAATTTCCATACCAACAATCGGGAATCATCAATCATTAATCTCAAATCTCGCAAGCGTTTTCACTTCAACAGTTATATATACATATAACGTGTAATTCCTGGAACTTTTGATCTTCAATTCTAATATTTTGAACAGCACTCAGTCTACAAATCAATACATTGAACTTTGAAAAAGCTGAATGAAGCAGCAGAAACTGTAGGCAACCGTAAACGACCTTAATTGTTGGAAGTTGATGATAAAGAATTGTATGTTGGCAAAGCTCAGAAAAAGTTTGAAACTGAAAAACTGATTGAGTAAACTATGAAGGAAGCCGTGGATAAATCACAAAGAATAAGTTTGACTTCAAAGAATCTAAATGATTCAGTACCTGCTGAAGTCATTAACGAATACCTTTCTTTTGACTCCAAACTCTTGCGGACAAATTTTCTTCATCATCCTTCGATATTAGAAATTCCAAGATATCATCGTATCTTTCATTATAAATATCCTCCATATTTCTGAAGATATTTTCATAACTATTCTTATCTGAAATCATTAATCTCTTCGTGCTATCAGTGTTACATCACATAGGAACTGTTAGTTTCTATATTCTGTAAACTTTCAAGCTTAAAATATGAATGTTATTGAAGTAATGTTGGGAACTGATGCATGAGTTAGTATAATATAATGACACTTGATCAACGTGATTATATTACAGTAAGTCATGCTGAGTTTCTAATGAAACGTGACGATTCTCAAGACCATCATCATGTGCCATTTACACGACTCTTACATTCTACCCAATCTCTAAACATATTAAGAACATATCTCATTGATAGTTCTATCTTTTCGGATATTCTGGTAATTTGTCAAATCAAGATCGTGCCATTAAGATTTCTTCCTTAAGAACATTAATTATGTTCATTTCAAAATCCATA
Organism: Rutidosis leptorrhynchoides; assembly: GCF_046630445.1. NCBI lineage: Eukaryota > Viridiplantae > Streptophyta > Magnoliopsida > Asterales > Asteraceae > Rutidosis > Rutidosis leptorrhynchoides. Next base: position 103,373,416 of record NC_092333.1, on the reverse strand, counting down.
CCCACGAATTCCGGACCATTATTCGCTTGACTTGAAGTCGGGAAGAGGAAACAAAAGTATGGAACCCTTGAAAATAAAAGAAAATATAAAGCTCGACAACAACACATAAATTACAAACCGTGCATATCAATACGTATTGCCACGTAAAGGCACGGGAAAATTAATAACAATATAACCCCAAGATAATAGTAAAAGTAAATAAAATCCTTCGGTGGTAGAAAAAAAAAAGAAGAATGACAGATATAAAAGTTAAGAGGATATTAAGGATCAGAACGGGATGGAGCATATTGACGAATGTTTTAAAGTATGAGTTAAGGGAGGAAGAATAGAAGGTGTGAGTTTTAAGGAAATGATGGGGGTGGATTTATAGTAAGATATTCGACAGAGCAATCAAAACAGATGATCGCATTTAAAGCGGATCCTAATTTCCTTGATTACCGAAGAATCAAATCTTAGTACGAAGATTTTCTCCAAATCTCTTGAACTTGGAAAATCAACCCTATCTACGTCAAAAGATTTGACGAATCTCTATTTTCTCATTTCGATCTTTTACGATAGCTTCACTCATACGCTTCGAAAATCGAATTATTTTATTTGTATTTCTTAATCATGATAAAACTCAATGTATCAGTTTATATTCGTCATAATAATATTCTTACTGTTAGCCATGACGCCCTCTACCAAATTTTGGGACGAAATTTCTTTTAACGGGTAGGTACTGTGATGACCCGGGAATTTTCGATCAAATTTAAACTTTAAACTTTATATGTTTCCGACACGATAAGCAAAGTCTGTAATATTGAGTCTCAAAAGTTTTGAAATCTATATTCATGTAATCAATTATCCTTTGACCATTGCCGACGATTCACGAACAGTAGTTTACGATTAGATAAGCATACATACATATAACAATTTTCAAAGCAATTACAAAGTATTAATTGATATACTATGAGATGATTGTATCAATACATGAATAATATATTTAGCTACTTGATATTTAAAACATAATTATAAATCTATATTAGTTTAATTATATAAATATGTGTATATAATTACTGAAAAAGATTACTGACTATTTTATATTAAATTAAAATGTATAAATATTAATATACAAGATATCTTATTATGTGATAGATAAGTAGCAATATGTAATGTTAATACATTACATTAAATTCAAGTATGAATTAAAATATAGTTGTCTTATTAACACTAATACCACCATACGTATATTATTATCAATATTAGTATTATTGATATAATTATTATAAATATAGATATTAAAAAAAAATTTAATAAAAGTTATGATAATAAAAATAATAATTTTAGACATAAATATTATTAGGAGAATAATTAAAACTATAATTTACATTTAAAATAAATTATCTACCATTAATAAAACTTATCATATTATTTTTTTTCATTATCATTAGAATAATAAATGTTATCATTTTTATTATTAATAATATTATTATTATTATCAAATTCACCAAAATTATTATTATTGTAACTTATTATTATTACTCTTATTATTATTATTATTATTATTATTATTATTATTATTATTATTATTATTATTATTATTATTATTATTATTATTATTATTATTATTAGTATTTTAATATAATTGTAACTAATTATTAAAAATCTATGATATAAATCATAAATTAGGATTGGGAATCATTCAGGTTGCTTTCAAGCCATAACTGCTTTACAAAATTCATACGATTTTGTTATACATCACAATCAATTTCTATATCTTCTGTCACTTATTTGGATTACATAAAAATTTGATTCCTTACAAACAAATTCTGTTAGCCATCAATTCTTCCTTTTATTTTTTTTAATATATTTCTGTACCAAGCGAATAATTTGTATCGACATCAGTTTTTATTTTTTTCTGTTTGTATGGGATTCTTTGCCGACACTCAGCAACTCCACAAAACCCAATCGATCATCTCAAGTCTCTGCGTACACACAGATACTTAATCACCACTCTTATCGCTACTATTTCTTTTCCACGAGATAACCACCATGATCTCGACACCTTCATCATCAACCAACCTTGAAACCCTCGGTCACCCTTGAATCCATTACCACCACTTGTTTCATGATTACCACTAAACCACCAATTATCTTTTTCTGTTTTGATCACGTTCAAGAACAACCGTCACCACCTTTCTTTACAAAATTGATAACCATTCATGCTGCTGCTATCAAGTTCGAATTTTTCTAGTTTTGATGATCAACAACCTCACTCAAACACGATATATAAATCAGGTGAGTTGTTAATTATTTTTGCAACAGACAATACCATCATCTATTACTTCTACTGCTGCAACATGTTTTCTGTCTAGTTCTTCCTTCGAACCATGGCTACTATTGCTTGTTTCTATTACTATACTCGCCTGTTCCTAAACTTTCTTCTTCTCTAATCAACCGTCGCAAAACACCTGCACAAAAACCATAACGTACACCACCACCACCAGTTTAAACACAACCATATACTATCTTGAATCACCTATGATCACCATCTCTCGACCATTGGCTAAACCCGCTTCCACCATCATGGAACAACCCTCACCGATATATCTCCCTCTCTTCTTTCTGAACCCACGACTGCAATCTACAACCTTCTTATATTTCTTTTTCTGTTTATTGACAAGTGACTGCTGTAACTACGGTTGATGCAGCCCCTGCTGCTCCTTTTGGGTTACGAACGAAAGAGAAAATTTGGAGAAGAATGATGATACAGGTCGTATAGAACTACAATTTAAAAGTTGTCAACATGGTCATATTCCCACTTATTATATATACACATTATAAAAAGGTGGACAAGTGGTACATAATGGAAGATGTTATGGCAGACAAGTGTTGATTGGGTTTCACACGTTTTTTTTTTTTTTTTTTTGAAATGAGTGGGACAAGATAGGGGAATCCAATGTGCATGCTTGATTCTAATTCACAAATTTCATATTGGCCGATCCAAGTATCTAATGTATCATAGGGAATCGGATAACTTGATTTGAGTTATTTCGGGCCACACATATATTTAAACATGATTGGGCCATGATCCTAATTGAACCGTGATCTACCTGCTATTATAATCAAAGCCCGTTGCTAGTCATTTAGCCTTCGTTGCAGCTGCTATTGCAGCTTCATATTTCTGTTTCTACAATCTATTCCTAAGTATATTACACAATGAGGGATGATGACGATGACTGTGTTTATTGATAATAAAAGTGACGATTAATAAATATGTGATGATGATCATAGATGATTATGATTGTAAAGGTGATAATGAAGATGATGAGTAATAGAAGAAGAAACGAAAACATGAAGTAACGGGTTAATTAAATTCGAATACAAAATATTTCAGAAAAACAATAACAGTGCAATGGTTTAGGGGTGTTGGGTTTAACCAAGAGGTCTCGGGTTCGAGCCCTGGCGTAGGCATTATTTTTTGGAACATTTTCTTGAGGTAGTTTTACTTATTATTGTTGTTGTTGTTGTTGTTGTTGTTGTTGTTGTTGTTGTTGTTGTTGTTATTATAATTAAAATTACTTAATATTATTAATAAGACTAGTAACAAGATTTTTATTAGTAACATTAAAATAAATTATAAGTATTATCGTTACTAGTACTAGAAAAATCATTAAGTATTATTATTAGCATTATCATTAAGGATATTATTAGTACTATCATTATGATTGAGACTATCATTATTATTATTATTATCATTATTTTCATAACAATAAATATTATGTATCTGAAAGTATACACATATTAATACTACATATAATTATATATTGAACATATTTTATAATAAATTATTGATTTTTGATAAAATACTAATTTTATATAAATACATATATATAATCATATGTATAAATATTAATTACTTTGAATATATATATACAAAATAAATATAGATAACATATAATTTAAGATATAAATTATACATAAAATATATTTATTAATTAGGTTTTAATAAATTTCATATAACTACAATACTTAATATATAAATATTATAAGATTAATAAATGAAATTATTTGATTGCTATTATACGTGTTAATATACATAATTGATATAGGTTCGTGAATCTGAGGCCAACCCTGCATTGTTCAGTTGTTAAATGTCATCATATGTATTTTTACTACAAAATACATTAGGTGAGTTTCATTTGATTCCCTTTTTACTCTTTACATTTTTGGGACTGAGAATACATGCGCTTTTATAAATGCTTGACGCAATAGACACAAGTACCTTAACTGCATTCTATGATAGAATTATCTGGAATTGGGGTTGATTATTATGACACGCATTAACCCCCGGTTTCCGTTAGAGCGTATGAACTCCCGAGCTGGGTGGATGGTTTATTATTTATGACATTTTGGCACCGGTTGTCCTATATTTTATAAACATGTGTTCAGCCGTGGGGTGTAAAGACCGGCACAGAGGTTCTATATTTTAAAGGCACATGTATTCAGCCGTGGGGTGAAAGACCGGCACAGATGGTTACTATTATATTTTGAATCCTCACCAGGTGTTCTTCATATGAAAGATATTTTTTTGTGCAGTTGGAATGGGACTTCTGCACGTTTTATTATATTTAAAAATCTTGTGGTCTATTAAAATGATGAAAATGAAATGATTTCTATAAACTAATGAACTCACCAACCTTTTGGTTGACACTTGAAAGCATGTTTATTCTCAGGTTTGAAAGAAATCTTCCGCTGTGCATTAGCTCATTTTAAAGAAATTACTTGGAGTCATTCATGACATATTTCAAAAGATGTTGCATTCGAGTCGTTGAAGTTCATTAGAGATTATTATTAAGTAAATGACGGATTAGGTCATTTAAAGTTTGGATATTATGAAAAGGTATGCATACCTGTCAACTTTCGATGAAATAAAAGTTTGTCTTTTAAAAATGAATGCAATGTTTGTAAAATGTATCATTTAGAGGTCAAGTACCTCGTGATGTAATCAACTATTATGAATCGTTTATAATCGATATGGACTTCGTCCGGATGGATTAGGACGGGGCGTTTCAGATTCGACAACTACTTCAACCAGTCCAACTTTTTCTTTTTGATGCGGCATGAAATCTACTCGAAAGACTTTAATTAGATCTCCATGAGCGCCGTTGATGAACTCCAACAAGAATTAGCGAAAACCTTTTGATTACGATTCCACCATATGAAATACGCAAATAACCATTTGAGAGCTTGCCAAACCAGAGAACCCAAGGGAGATGTAGATCGATTACAATGGCCTCTAAAGGCTTCATTGAGGCTTAGATTTGTAATCGAGCTAAAACCCCACCACTTGTAAATTTTAACCCATAAATCCATCGAGTGACGACAAAAGAATAACGCATGATCGATTGTTTCAACATCATCATCACATAGAGGGCATCTAACGGATTCGAGATCAATACCACGCTTATCAAGCTCGATATGAACCGGGACCCGTCGTTTTAGAACCCTCCACATGAAAATCTCGACTTTCTTCATAACCAAATAATTTTTGAGAGTTTCGTTATGTGATCTATTATTTGCACCAATTGTAACCTCGTCTAGCAAACTTGATAATCTCTTTGTAGAAAATATCCCGGACGAATCCAAATTCCGGATCCAAGAATTCGCGTTTTTGTCCTGCTTAATATATGAATTCAACATATCGAGTAGAGCATTAAATTCTGTTTGTGCGCGTGATGTAATATTCCTGTTCCAGTACCAACTCGAAGCATATCAGCCTTCTGACCACAAGATTCTGTCACGAGCAGTACAGTCTTGAACCCCTTATGAAACAATCTGTTGAACCTTTCTTTTAGCGACTTCTCGATTAACCACGGCTCATTCCAAAAGCTTGTGCTTGCTGTAACAACCTCTAATTGGGCATAGTGGTAATTGTCCTAATTACCCTTGTGTGTTATTATATGTTATTTTAATAATTATATATTTATGATTATTTAATTATATAGTTGAGACCAGTTTGTGACAAGGGTCACAGAACAGGTTTGTTTATTTATTTTAGACCTCATTTGGACCACTTAATGTGGTGTTTCGTATTTTAGATAACTGGTAAATATCCGTGTGTATCACGGAAGAGATTTCCTCCCAATGAAGGAAACCCCTTTGTGTTAAAAACCCCGGCTTCCTCTTATTTCCTCTTTTGGAAATATCAAACACCGAACCTATTACTCTTAAATCCTCACAAACCCTAACCCTTGATTCTCGTTTTTGTGTTAAATTGAAGTTGGAAAATCATTCCTTGTGATTTCAGTAGCTTAAACAAGGTATTTACAAACGATTTCATGTCCAAATCGAATTGAATTTGATAATTTTGTTCAAGTTTTATAGAAAATGGGTTTTTGAATCAAAATGGTATTTTGAGGTGTTATAAACACCCATAGATGTTAGAAAACGTTTACTTATGATCTCTATATGTTTCCTAGGTGATTTGTAGTGTCAAAATATTGCAAAAGCGAGATTTGGGGCTCAAAATGACGAAAACAACGACCTGATGCTGATGAACAGCTCCCGTACGGTTGCAGGATGCATCCGTACGGTTACGGGGTGTATCCGGGCCATTTTGGGTGCAACCAGGCGGTTGCAGGTGCTCCCGCGCTGTTGCAGGTGCTCCCGCGCGGTTGCAGTCTGGCAGCTTTTTGGAAAACTTGTTTTGACCGTAACTTTCAAACCGTAACTCCGTTTTTGATGAATAAATTACCATTGGAAACATAATGAGATTTAATTTCTAATGGCGAAGTTTTTAAACATTGAATCAAACTTTAATTTGGGTCAAAATGATGGGATAGCGCGTATGCCTCGTTCTACACGCGTGAGATAGTTGCAATTGGATGGAGAACCATGTAAACTTGTCATATATGGATATATTAGGCTATATGATGTTGTTTAAAGTATGAATTGATGATATTATGGTTAGATATATACTAACTTGAGATATGGTATTCTCAGGTAATAAGGAAACAGAGAAGGCTCAGTAATATAAGACTTCTGAGTTCTTGTTGTTTATCAGGTGAGTGAGACTATCTTAACTGTTATATGTATGTAGTAGCAGGTTATGCTACTGTTGTCCTTCCATGTTATACATGACTAGTTAGAATATGATGTTTATGCTTCTGTGATGATTATGTGCACTTGGGTATTATCGGCTATGATGTCTAGTCGGTAATCAGCTTTAGGTATAAAGCTGAGCATAAGGTCAACCTTGCTGTCAGGTTGGGTTCAAGAGTTACTATTTGTGTAGTATAGTTTGAATAACGCATCTCCTGCATCCGGATTACTATACGAGGGAGACAGTAACAGGAACTTTCGGTAAACTCTAGTCCGATCAGCTAATAGTTAATGGCCCGTACAAGCCGCCGAGCCTAGTGTTACCATTATGGTTTACGTTGCTGATGCTATCCATGATGCTAGATACCTATGACTGTTAGAATAATTCCATTCACTTAGCTTTATGCTAATCCCCCACAGTTCCCCCCTTGCAGGTTAATCTTTGCATGCTATGATTTTGGGAGTGGTTGATTTTGGGAAGTGTTTGACAGGCCTCACTCTGATGTCTGTATTTTGATACACTAATATATTATGCTTTTAGTAATAACGTAACACCTGGATTACTGTAATAGCTGTATCTTGTTGTAAAGACCCGTCCCAATCCATCCGAACAAAGTCCATATCGATTATAAACGATTCACAACAGTTGATTACATTGCGAGGTACTTGACCTCTATATGATACATTTTACAAACATTGCATTCGTTTTTGAAAAGACAATCTTTCATTACATCGAAAGTTGACGGCATGTATACCATTTCATAATATATCTATCTATAATTGACTTAATAATAATCTTGATGAACTCAACGACTCGAATGCAACGTATTTTGAAATATGTCATGAATAACTCCAAGTAATATCTCTAAGATGAGCAAATGCACAGCGGAAGATTTCTTTAATACCTGAGAATAAACATGCTTTAAAGTGTCAACCAAAAGGTTGGTGAGTTCATAGGTTTATCATAACAATCATTTCAATATATTAATAGACCACAAGATTTCCGTTTATAAATATATGTACACTCACAAGTGTATAAAACCGTTCTGCTTATGTTGAGGCCTCAGTAACCAACCTTAACAATAATATAATAAGTCATCTTTGCAAAGATGGATACGTACACTCGCAAGTGTATAAATAATCCTCGAAGTACTAAACATCCGCCCACTAGCTCTTATGTCTAGTGCAGCCTACAGGATGGGGGTGTTAAGCCCGATAGATCTATCTTTAGGATTCACGCTTACTTGCTCTTATAACATGTAACTAAATTACCTAGTACATCAATCTGCAGAATATCATTTTTAATCACTTGTCTCTATTTCGTAAAGCATTTATAAAATATTGCATGTATTCTCAGCCCAAAATATATATTGCAAAAGCAATTAAAAAGGGAGCAAATAAAACTCACCATACAATATTTTGTAGTAAAAATATTAACACGACGATACTGAACAATGCAGGGTTGGCCTTAGATTCACGAACCTATATCATTTATATATGTATCAAAACATATTCTTGTATGCGAATAAATCTATATATTATTATTAGTGATATATTTGTTATATTTATTAATTTATAAGTTTCATTATTTATTTATATAATTTCTATTGTACATAATAATATAAATAATAGTTAAGTTTGTATATTAAGTATATATATATATATATATATATATATATATATATATATATATATATATATATATATATATATATATATATATATATTTATATATATCATTTGTTTGTTGAGACTAGTAATTATAATAATTCTAAAATAATATTTGTAATGGTAAATATGATAATAATGATGATGCTTAATGTTAATAATAATGGTAATAATTTTTATGATTCCATTGATCATAATAATGATAATAATACTTATAACAATAATATTAAAAATAGTTTTTAGTAACAATGAAAAGTTAGATAATAAAAATAATCTTTTTTTTTTGGGTAGTATTAACTATAAATATATTAATAATACTAATATTTATATTAATGCTATAATAATATCTTTTATTATCTTTGTAATATTAATAATAATAATAGTCTTAATCATAATAATAATAATAATAATAATAATAATAATAATAATAATAATAATAATAATAATAATATATTAGTAATAATAATAATAATAATAATAATAATAATAATAATAATAATAATAATAATAATAATAATAATAATAATAATTATAATACTTGTTGTAATAACAATTAATAATGATAATAATAACAATAATAATAATAATAATAATAATAATAATAATAATAATAATAATAATAATAATAATAATAATAATAATAATAATAATAATAATGACATAAATAAAATAAAAGAGTATACCCTTATAAAAGTTTCTCTAAAAAGACATGCCCCAAACAAGGCTCGAACCCGAGACCTCTCGGTCACTCGTAAACACACTTAACCATGGCTCCAAACTTGTTTTTCTGGAATTAACTCCACCCATTTAGTTATAACCCTTACTTTCTTGTTCTTATTTCATCTTCTTCCTCAAACAACAAATCGACTAATGGATCTCGAAACTGATTAACAACGTAATACTAATTTGTTTTAGGATTAAAAATAGATACACAAACATTTAATTAGAGTTTAAATGAATCGAGAAAAAAAAAAGGTTGCTGTGCTCGTGAAGTGTAAACAAAAAAATAATTTTGATTTTTGATCTTGACAACGTTTTAGATAAAGATGATAACACGAAATAGTTTGCTAATCATATATTGAAACTGTTAGAATCGTCAATTGATCCTGAAACATCAAAACAAACTCAAATTTTACCAAGAACAAAACAATTGACTTTTGTAAAATTTAACTTTGACTCTTAAATTTGAACTCGATATAACGAATTGAATCCTGAGATTTTGCAGAAAGATTGAGTAAAATATTCCTAACACTTCTGCATTTCTAGTTTTTAAAAATTCAATCGAATTCGAATTATGGTGTTTTGAGTTCATAACAGAGACTATCGATTTTTTTTGTTTTTTTTTATCTGTTTTCGTTTATTCACAACAGCTCAATTGATTATATAATGAATGAATTTTTGTTTGAATCCGTGAATGAAATAGACTGCAAACTGATTACCGTGATAATGCTAAAAACGAACATATATTTCATAGCATTATTCCTCAAGAAAGACAAGCTTTTAGTTGCAATTGTTCTATTTAAAAGTGATATTCGTTTAAATAATAAAAGGTGAAGACAAAAGACAGATTCGACGAATTGAAGACGCAAACGACCAAAAAGCTCAAAAGTACAAAATACAATCAAAGTGGTTCCAATTATTGATAAGAAACGTCTCGAAATTACAAGAGTACAAGATTCAAAACGCAAAGTACAAGATATTAAATTGTACGCAAGGACGTTCGAAAATCCGGAACCGGGACCAGAGTCAACTCTCAACGCTCGACGCAACGGACTAAAAATTACAAGTCAACTATGCACATAAATATAATATAATATTTAAATAATTCTTATAATTATTTATATATTATATAAATAATAAAAATCCGTCGGCAAGAAAGACTCCAAAATGAGTGAGTTGTATTTACAAACTCCGCGACTCGCGGAGTTTGAAGGCAAAAAGGGCCGCGAGTCACGGAGCCCCAAGTTCTGAAACTCCCTATAAAAGCAAACGAATTCTGATCGCAAAAAAATAAAATATATCCATCTCTCTATCTATAACGTAATATTTATATTTATAATTTATATTTTAATTTTAATTTTAATTCTAATAATAAGGGTATGTTAGCGAATATTGTAAGGGTGTAAGTCGAAATTCTGTCCGTGTAACGCTACGCTATTTTTAATCATTGTAAGTTATGTTCAACCTTTTTAATTTAATGTCTCGTAGCTAAGTTATTATTATGCTTATTTAATCCGAAGTAATCATGATGTTGGGCTAATTACTAAAATTCGGTAATTGGATTTTGTACCATAATTGGGGTTTGGACAAAAGAATGACACTTGTGGAAATTAGACTATGGGCTATTAATGGGCTTTATATTTGTTTAACTAAATGATAGTTTGTTAATGTTAATATAAAGATTTACAATTGGGCGTCCCTATAAATTACCATATACACTCGATCGGACACGATGGGCGGGGTATTTATATGTACGAATAATCTTTCATTTAACCGGACACGAGAATGGATTAATAGCCACTAGAATAATTAAAACAGTGGTGAAATTATGTACAAGGACACTTGGTATAATTGATAGCAAAATATTAAAACCTTGGGTTACACTCAGTCGACATCCTGGTGTAATTATTAAACAAAGTATTAAAATCTTGTTACAGTTTAAGTCCCCAATTAGTTGGAATATTTAACTTCGGGTATAAGGATAATTTGACGAGGACACTCGCACTTTATATTTATGACTGATGGACTGTTATGGACAAAACCAGACGGACATATTAAATAATCCAGGACAAAGGACAATTAACCCATGAGCATAAAACTAAAATCAACACGTCAAACATCATGATTACGGAAGTTTAAATAAGCATAATTCTTTTATTTCATATTTAATTTCCTTTATTTTATATTTAATTGCACTTCTAATTATCGCATTTTTATTTATTGTTATTGTATTTAATTGCACTTTTAATTATCGTACTTTTTAATTATCGCAAGTTTATTTTATCGCACTTTTATTATTCGCAATTTCATTATCGTTATTTACTTTACGCTTTAAATTAAGTCTTTTTAATATTTTACATTTGGTTTTAACTGCGACTAAAGTTTTAAAATCGACAAACCGGTCATTAAACGGTAAAAACCCCCCTTTATAATAATAATATTACTTATATATATATTTGTATTTTTATAAAAGTAAACTAATATAGCGTTAAGCTTTGTTTAAAGATTTTCCCTGTGGAACGAACCGGACTTACTAAAAACTACACTACTGTACGATTAGGTACACTGCCTATAAGTGTTGTAGCAAGGTTTAAGTATATCCATTCTATAAATAAATAAATATCTTGTGTAAAATTGTATCGTATTTAATAGTATTTTCTGCTAAAATATAATAGCTATTTTATATACACCTCGCATAAACATCAAAGTATTTTTGGCGCCAGTGCCGGGGAATCGCTTAAAAGCCAGAAGCGCAACGCTAATATAAAAAAAAAAGATTTTAGTTTACTTTTATTAAAATTCGTTTTTATAAAAATACGTTTTAAATATTCGAAAATATAAAAAGAAAAACAAAAATATAAGTATTTTTAAGATTTTGTTAAATATTTAAGTTTTATAAAGTTTCTTTATTTTTATATAAGTTTTATTTAAGTATTTTGTTTTTATTTAAAACATACAAAAAAAAAACCGATTTTTTTTTTAATATATATATAAATCTATTTTTAAGATATTTATTAAATTATAAAGTAGTTCTATTTTTATTTTAGTTTTTAAATATAAGTTTTTATTATATAAATATTTTAGATTTTAAAACAAAAAAAATATAAAACAGAAAATAAATAAAATAAAATAAAAAAAAACGCGTCAAATTTTGAACTGTACCAGAGTTGAATTTTGGAACCCCGCGACTCGCGGGGTTTGCTGCTTGGAATACCGCGACTCGCGGAGACACTATGACACACGTGACAGAACCCTAATTTCACATTAATTACGGATTTTATTATTATTAATATTATTAATAAACCCTAATTAGTTTAATTATTATAATTAGTTTAAGTTTTTTTAAATTAAATTGTATTTTAAATTTTAATTAGTTTTATTATATGTAAAATTAATAGTTTTAATAAATAAATAATATAAAAATAATATTTTAATAAAAATTTGTAACTTTTTACAACTTTTTGTATATTTTTATATTTTGTCCCTTTTTAATCGTTTTAGCGTAATATTTGTATTTTTAGCTCATATTTAGTTTTAAACTTAGTTTTTGCCATAGTTATTTTTATTTATAGATTTTTAGGCTTTGCCGTAAAATCCCTTAAATGCTTTTTCTTTAGACTAGGATTTAGGTACTTTAGAATTTTGCGACGCCTTTTTAAGTTTTAGTTTCTTTTTAAGTTATTTCCATTTGGGATTTAGTTTTTCCTGTAAGCTTTAATATTTTTAGATGACTTTTACCTATGTATCAATTATCATTCCAATTAGTAATCTCAATTTGCGATTATAATTTTAAGTTAGTTGTAGTAATAAGGTTAGGTTAGTCAAGTGTTTTTAAGTTTAATAAGTTTCTTTTATTTTTCCGTCACCTTTTATTTTTCAACCATTTTTCTTTTTCGACCTTTTTCGACGAACTCTTTTTCTTTCTTATTTCTCGCTATTCTAGTTTTAGGATATAGATTTTTTATTCTACTTCTTATCTAAATTTCTTAAAATTACGAAAATTTATTTTAAGTGGTTAAATTAATAGACATCAAAATTTTCTGGTTCGTAGTAATAGTTGGATTTGTACGTGGACCGGGTTATTGGAGCCAAACAGTCCTCAATTATATTGAGACCAAACGAATCCTGCCCCTCTGCTGCATCTTTTGGCTATTCGAAACGTGGGCAAAATCAGAAAAGTCTATTGATTGGATAACTTATTATAATTTTTCTTTCCTTTTAAAAACTAATAGGATATTCAGTGAATGCACCGAGCAAGACGTTCACCACCTTTTGTACGTTCACCACCTGTAACTAGATCAAGACATTTAGCAAATATTACCACCGTTGATTTTTCTTTAGAATCGTCATCCAGTCGACCAAGTACTCCAGTTCAAATTTTCGATAATCCATTTTTTGAACCCGACCTCACAATTGAGAATCCGGAGAATATTCAGGGACGATTCGTAGATCCTGAACCACTAAATTTTCCTCCGGAACCACCAATCATTCAAACAGAGATTGTTGAGGAACGAACCATTAAATCAGAATCCTCTAGTGATTCCGATTCAACAAATTCAATTATGGAGAATCTGGAACCTTTAAGTATGGAAGACCGAATGAGAGCTAAACGCACTGGCCAAGGTCACGCAATTACTCATCCAGACATTAATGCGCCAAATTATGAAATCAAAGGACAAATTCTACACATGGTGACTAATCAATGCCAATTTAGTGGTGCGCCGAAGAAAGATCCAAATGAACATCTACGTACCTTTAATAGGATCTGCACACTATTTAAAATCCGAGAAGTGGAGGATGAACAGATATATCTCATGTTATTTCCCTGGACTTTAAAGGAAGAAGCCAAATATTGGTTGGAATCGTTACCTGAAGGGGCGATTGATACATGGGATGTTTTAGTTGAAAATTTTCTTAAACAATTCTTTCCGGCATCTAAAGCCGTAAGACTTCAAGGAGAAATTGTTACGTTCACACAGAAGCCAAATGAAACTCTATACGAGGCGTGGACAAGATTTGGAAAGTTGTTAAGAGGATGTCCGCAACATGGTTTAGACACCTGTCAAATAGTACAAATATTCTACCAAGGATGCGACATCACTACAAGGAAAGACATAGATATAGCAGCTGGTGGTTCTATTATGAAGAAAACCAAAACTGATGCTTACAAAATTATTGATAACACTGCTTCCCACTCACATGAGTGGCACCAAGAAAAAGATATCGTTAGATCATCTAAAGCAGCTAGAGCCGATTCTAGCCATGACTTAGATTCCATTTCCGCAAAGATAGATGCTGTCGAGAGACGAATGGAAAAGATGACTAAAGATATTCACTCAATACCAATTAGTTGTGAGCAGTGTGGAGGACCACATTTGACAAAAGATTGTCTCAGTATTGAATTAACAATGGAACAAAGAGAGAATATTTCATACATAAACCAAAGGCCTGGAAATAATTATCAGAATAATTATCAACCGCCAAGACCTATTTACAATCAAAACCAGAATTATAACAGAAATATTCCATACAACAACCAACAAGGTCCTAGCAATCAACAAGTATCCAATAATACTTACAATCAGCAAAGACCTAATTTTCAAAACAAACCACCACAACAAACCGATGATAAAAAGCTGAATTTAGAAGATATGATGACGAAGCTAGTTGAAACTCAAACGCAGTTTTTCACATCTCAAAAACAAACCAATGAACAAAATGCTCAAGCATTTAGAAATCAACAAGCTTCTATTCAAAATCTGGAACAAGAAGTAAGTAATCTAGCAAGGTTAATAGGTGAAAGAAAACCGGGAAGTCTACCTAGTGATACAAATGCTAACCCCCGAAATGAAACAGCTAAAGCCATTACCACAAGAAGTGGTATAACACTTAAACCACCTGAAATACCTGTAACTTCTGATGAAGCTATTCCTACTCCACAAGAACCACAACCTGATCAAGATAAGGAAAAAGAACCGGTAGTTGAAAAGGTTAATGAAGATAACACAGTTAAGGCTAAACCTTATGTTAAACCATACCAACCACCACTTCCTTACCCGAGTAAAATGAAGAAAGAGAAACTTGAAGCCGAGCAATCCAAATTCTTGGATATGTTTAAACAGATAAATGTAAATCTTCCTTTCATTGATGTGATTTCAGGAATGCCTAGATATGCTAAATTCTTGAAAGATCTAATCTCAAATAGAAAGAAAATGGAAGAACTCTCGGCTGTTACTATGAATGCTAATTGTTCAGCAGTGCTGTTGAATAAGATACCAGAAAAATTATCTGATCCAGGAAGTTTCACAATTCCATGTTTTCTGGGTAGTCTTAGTTCAATAGAAGCATTGGCAGACTTAGGTGCTAGTATAAATCTAATGCCGTATTCACTATACGCTAAACTAGACCTTGGAGAATTGAAACCAACCAGAATAAGCATACAACTAGCCGATAGATCAATAAAATATCCTAGAGGGATAATGGAGAACATGCTAGTTAAAGTTGGTACTTTAGTATTTCCAGTAGATTTTGTTGTTCTGGACATGGAAGAAGATTCTCAAGTTCCTCTCATATTAGGAAGACCATTCTTAAACACGGCTAAAGCAATGATAGACGTGTTCGGTAAGAAATTGACCCTAAGTATAGAGGACGAGAGTGTTACCTTTTCAGTTGATAGAGCAATGCAACAATCACAATCTGCAGATGATACATGTTATTATATTCAAACTATAGATGCACATGCAGAATTATTAGAAGAATTTCCAGAATTACAAGGAACAGGAGAATGTTCTTTAGGAGAAGGTAATGAACCAATTGATGAAGCTGAAATGTTACCTACACTTATAGCTAATGGATATGAACCAACAACAGAAGAAATTCAAATGCTAAAAGAAGAAGACAGATATCGATACAAATCATCGATAGAAGAACCTCCAAAATTAGAGTTAAAGCCACTTCCAAACCATTTGGAATACGCTTATTTACATGGTGAATCTGAATTACCTGTAATAATATCGTCTTCTCTTACTGAAAATGAGAAATCACAACTCATTTCTGTGTTGAAAGCTCATAAACCAGCCATTGCATGGAAGATTCATGATATTAAAGGAATAAGTCCTTCGTATTGCACACATAAAATCCTTATGGAAGAAGGTCATAAAACGTATGTGCAACGCCAATGAAGACTAAATCCTAATATGCAAGATGTAGTTAAGAAAGAGATTATTAAACTGCTAGATGCAGGTTTAATTTATCCAATTTCTGATAGTCCATGGGTAAGCCCAGTTCAATGCGTGCCTAAGAAGGGTGGCATGACTGTCATTACAAATGAGAAAAATGAGCTTATTCCTACTAGGACTGTAACAGGATGGCGTGTGTGTATTGATTATAGAAAATTAAATGACGCCACCAGAAAAGATCACTTTCCCTTACCTTTCATAGATCAAATGTTGGAAAGATTAGCCAGAAATAGTTACTATTGTTTCCTAGATGGATTTTCCGGATATTTTCAAATTCTAATAGCACTCGAAGATCAAGAGAAAACCACATTCACGTGCCCTTATGGTACTTTTGCTTACAAACGCATGCCATTTGGACTTTGCAACGCCCCTGCAACCTTTCAAAGGTGTATGATGGCGATTTTTCATGACATGATAGAAGAATGCATGGAAGTTTTCATGGATGACTTTTCAGTCTTCGGTGATACATTTAAAACATGTCTAGCTAATCTGGAACGAATGCTCATTAGATGCGAACAATCAAATCTAGTTCTTAATTGGGAGAAATGCCATTTTATGGTTAAAGAAGGCATCGTTCTTGGACATAAAATTTCAAAAGAAGGAATTGAAGTGGATAGAGCTAAAGTAGATGTAATTGCTAAACTTCCACATCCCACCAATGTTAGAGGAATTAGGAGTTTTCTAGGGCATGCCGGTTTTTACCGACGTTTCATAAAAGATTTTTCTAAAATTGCCACTCCTATGAATAAACTCCTAGAAAAAGATGCTCCATTCATCTTTTCAGATGAGTGTATCAAATCTTTTAATATTCTTAAAGAGAAACTCACTAATGCGCCGATCATGATAACACCAAATTGGAATCTACCATTTGAACTAATGTGCGATGCAAGTGATTTTGCAATGGGAGCCGTTTTAGGACAAAGGATTGAAAAACGATTTCAACCTATATATTATGCTAGTAATACGTTACAAGGAGCACAAACGAACTATACAACTACTGAAAAAGAACTCCTTGCTATTGTCTTTGCTTTTGACAAATTTCGATCATATCTCGTTCTAGCAAAAACGGTGGTCTATACCGACCATTCTGCTCTTAGATACCTATTTTCAAAACAAGATGCTAAACCAAGATTAATCCGTTGGATCTTACTCTTACAAGAGTTTGATATTGAAATCCGAGATAAAAGAGGAGCAGAAAATCTCGCCGCTGATCATCTTTCTCGTCTTGAAAATCCCGAATTAGAAGTTCTAAATGAATCGGCCATACAAGACAATTTTCCTGATGAATATCTATTGAAGATAGATTATAATGAAATCTCATGGTTTGCAGACTATGCAAACTACTTAGTTTGTGGATTCCTTGAAAAAGGATTATCGTACCAAAAACGAAAGAAATTCTTCAGTGATATAAAACACTATTTTTGGGAAGATCCACACCTGTTTAAAAGTTGTCCCGATGGAATAATACGCCGATGTGTATTTGGAGATGAAGCTAGTAAAATATTAAACCATTGTCACACAGGACCAACAGGAGGGCATTATGGGCCTCAACTAACAGCAAGAAAAGTTTATGATGCTGGATTCTATTGGCCTACAATTTACAAAGACTCACACCTTCTTTGCAAATCCTGTGATGCTTGTCAAAGGGCCGGAAAAATAAGTCAACGTGATGAAATACAAAATGTCATACAAGTATGTGAAGTATTTGACATTTGGGGTATTGACTTTATGGGTCCATTTCCAAAATCTCATAATAATCTATATATACTCGTAGCCATTGATTATGTATCTAAATGGGCGGAAGCACAAGCTCTCCCAACTAACGATGCACGAGTTGTAGTCAACTTTTTAAAACGTCTTTTTGCAAGGTTTGGAACACCGAAAGCTTTAATAAGTGATCGGGGTACTCATTTTTGTAATAATCAACTTGAGAAAGTTCTTAAAAGATATGGAGTAACTCAAAAAATCTCCACCGCATATCATCCACAAACAAGTGGACAAGTTGAAAATACCAACCGAGCTTTAAAACGTATTCTAGAGAAAACCGTAGGATCAAATCCGAAGGAATGGTCCATTAAATTGGAGGGTGCACTCTGGGCTTTTAGAACAGCCTACAAAACTCCAATTGAAACCACACCTTTTAGACTTGTTTATGGAAACGCATGTCATCTTCCAGTAGAAATTGAACACAAAGCATTTTGGGCTTTGAAGATATGTAATCTTGATTTACATGAAGCCGGACGTCTACGATTAAGTCAACTAAACGAATTATAAGAATTAAGACATGAAGCATACGATAATTCGTTAATCTATAAGGAAAGAACGAAGAAATGGCATGATAAAAGAATCAGAAGTTCAAAAGAATTTAAAGAAGGAGACAGAGTTCTTCTTTTCAATTCACGATTTAAGCTATTTCCTGGAAAATTGAAATCAAGATGGTCTGGACCATTCATAGTCAAAAGAGTTTTCCCATACGGAACGATAGAATTAATAAATTCAAATGGGATTGAATTTAAAGTTAATGGTCACAGAGTTAAACACTACATAGATAGTCCGATGGAAGTCGACAACAAAGTTAATCAGAATTTCGACACCCCAGCTAACTAAGTGTGGGGAGAATCAAGTCTTTAAAGGATAATATGTATTTCTGTTAGAGTTAGATTGTCTGTTTTCGTGTAGTTCTCGAAAATGGAACCCGAATGGTCTTTCCCTAGCAGACCCTAAAGAACTAGTCTTCTCCCCCATTCTGAATTTTTATTTTTTTTTAGGTTTTTACAAAATGAAGACTGCCTGTGAACTAAACCATAGTCTAATGCTACACGCTTTGATCACTAAACGTAATAATGACACACTACCGAGTGAAATAGTATCAGTAATCAGAGAAAGATTGGACGGAGTTAGAAAAGAATTCAGATGCGAAGATAATAAGTTACAATTTGGTAAAGGAAAATCAAAATCCGCAGCGAAAAGAAGAGCACGACACCTAGAAAGATGTCACAAATGCGAAAAATGGTCACATGGAGGTAAATGTTCAAATAATCAAACCTATTCAAACACCGAATTTGTTACTTTATGCAGAGACAGACCGTTCATATGTTTAGAAAAAAGACACTGAATGCTCGAGGTTACGCCTATGTAGCCATGGAAAACCAATTAAACCGACTATCTTATGAATGGGATAGATCATATAACTAAGAAATCTATTTCACAGGTATGTTTGTACAGTTTTTATTTTTTTATTTTTATTTTTAACCTTTTGATAATAAACGCTAATTTGTTCGCTATAAAGTATTAAATTGGTATTGAATAAAATTAGGTTTGGCGACCGAAATTATTGATATCATTCAAAAATGTATTACATCACTGCAAAATTTAACGTTTATTCTTAAGGTATAAATATCTTTAATCAATCAACCCAAAATATTTCAAAAATTCGTCATGAGTTAAATTAGGTCTTGGAACCGAAATTACTTTACCGAAAAGAGGGGCGCATATTTTTGATAATATTTTATTGATTAAAGTGGGATAAAAAGCCAAAAAGATTTTTAATTTTATTTTTACCATGTTTTTAAAATTAATATTTAAATCTTAAATTAATATTTTAAACTTTGTAAAAACAATATTTTTAAAATTGTAAATATTTGAAAAATTATTATAAGTTTGGTGTGAATTTATAATATGAATTTTTAAATTAAGTTTGGTGTGAATTTTTAATTTTTAAAATATGAATTTTTAATTTTATGCATTTCAAATTTTAAGTTTGGTGTGAATTTTTAATATTAATTTTAAATTTTATATTTAAATTGTGTGAATTTAAAAACAAAAATTTACTTTATCTCATTAAGTTAAAAATATGATTTTTAAATTTCGTCGTAAGTTGAAGACTAGGTCTTTAAACCGAAATTGCTTTACCCAAGGGAGGGATGAGAACTTTTATTATCATTATTTTTAATCTTATTGAATTAAAGTATGCCAAAAACATTAAAAAAACCCAAAAATCTTAGCTTTTAAAACAATCGCTACAAAAAGACAAATTTTAAAAATTTTGTCGAAGGACGGACTAGGACATCGATCCGAAACGATCTCGTCCTAAATAACAAGGGAAACAAATTTTAAAATTAATTACTTAATTGTTTTAATTAATATAAGATGTTATTAAAAAAAAACAAAAAAAACAAACTCCGCGACTCGCGGAGTTTGAAGCTTTAAACCCCGCGACTCGCGGAGGGACCAAATTACAGAAAAAAAATAAAGCTGAACGAACAGCTCAAACCACACACCACAAAAACATACAGCGAAAATACTCCGAAAAAACACGCAAAAACACCCCCAAAATCACAATTTTTAACCGTTAATCATCAAATCTTTTACTAAAATCATGTTGAGAAGGATGCTATCAAGGAATTACTCAAGAAAAACGGTAAATTTCTACACCTAAACACCATTTAATCCGAAAATTAGTGTTCTTGAGCAATTTTTTCCCCAATTCGATTTTGATGCTTTTTAGTGTAATTATGCTTAAATTGTTTATGTATTATGCTTGTATAACCTAGATTGATGCTATTTAACATGATTAGAAGCCTTAAACTTCAAATTTTGAGTAATCTAGGATTTGTGTTCTTGAGCAAATTTGGGGCTTTTTGATATAAACAGGTTATGGCCGATTTTTGTCATGAATTGTTGCTAAATTAAGTAGTGTAACATGTTTAGGTAGTTAAATGATCTAAACTTTGAGCCTAAACATGATTTTGAGAATTAAAGTGGACTTTTTCAAGTCTAAAATTCATGAACTTGATTTTTGAAAGATAATGCCATTTGAAACTTGTTTAATTGATAGTAATGATTATTTTGACATGTTATTTGAGTTGAATGCTTATGAACTTAGCGAACATTTTCGTATATGCTTATTTGAAAAAGTGTAGATTTGATGAAAATATGAAAATGAGCTTAAGTTTGATATAAATTGATCATGTCATTGTAATTATTTTGATTGATGATTTTGTTGACACTAATGCATATTTGCATGCACAAAAATTGTGTTTGATGTGTTTTGCAGACTGAAAGGGGTGAATCTTCATCCCAAGCTCGCAATGCTCCTGCTGAGAATGCGGAACAACAGGAGGTGAATAACTACTACAAGCAAGATATACCTCATCCAGTCATGACATTTTCTGATATGCACTTGGAAGATTTGCACCCGAACCTGAGATTTGACAGACTTTGGATAGATTATCCAAAATACCAAAGGGGTTTGCATACTCTTCATTCTAAAGTTGTTGAGGTACCTAGGGTCATAGAATGGGGACCATTAGAAGCTGTAGAATTGGCCGGGCCAATTAGGGAATTACTTGCACAGAGGTATGGTAATTCTACTTTTAATGACTGGGTACGTTTATTCACCATGCGTAGACCTGTATATAAAGTACGGTGTGAAGAATTGTTGTGTAGTATAGAATTAAATGATCGGGTAGCTAGTTTAACCGATCGATCTTTTATTAGATTTTTGTTAGGAGGTTCGATGCGCCACATGTCTTTACTAGACATGGCTCAGGCTTTACGTATATATACGCCTGAGGAGTTAGCATCTGCCGATTGTAGAGGGTTGATACTAAATGGTAGAAAGATAGATGAGAATTTTGATACACATGGTGTATGGAGTCAAATGACCAGCCATCACCGATTCAAAGGGGGAAATTACTCTTATTTAGATATAGATAGAGCTGAATTAAGAGTGATTCATAGGTTTTTAGCTAATTCGATTACACAAAGAGGTAAGAACAAGGAAAAGGTAAATGAACAGGATTTGTTTTACCATATGTGTATTCGAGACCCACAAAGCGCTGTAAGTATACCTTATTGTGTGGGTTATTATTTATCAGCTATGGTTAGGGGGATGAGACCGCATAGCATAATAGGAGGTGGTATTTTTATTACTTTGATTGCTGAATATCTCGGTGTGGGTATAAGTCGGGGGGATTATTAGTCGAAGAACCAGAACCCCGCGATACAATAGGTTTAAATGTATACCATGGTGCGAAAGTTTTGAAGAGGCGAAATAACGCTGCAGTACAATACCATGGTTGTGATGACCCGGAAAATTCTGACCAAATTTAAACTTAATCTTGTATGATTAACTTTTCCGACACGTTAAACAAAGTCTATGAAGTTAAATTTCAAAATTTTGAACTGTTCAATTAATCTTCGATTGTTCTCGACGAAACGCGAACAATTATATATAGATACATATACTATAACTTGAAAACGTAACAAAGTGTTGAGAATATGATACTGTGCATTAAACTTATTGGTTTAATTATCTGATTGATATATTTAACTACAGAGTTAAAAGATTATGCCAAACGATTCAAGTAAAAGATATTTACTGAGTCTCTTAAGAATTATGATATTATTACGAGTCTCTGTTGAGAGGTCCACTTGATTTGAGAAATCATTCATTTTAACGGTATTCGGAATAAATGGTGAATTATTTGTTTAAATAACGTAATTTGGACACATACAATAATAAGGAATATTAACTGTTAAGAATTAATTATATGAATAACTTGTGATACGCATTTTAAAACGTGTTTATAAATATTGAGAATAGATATTAACTTTGTTATGAAACGTTTGATAAATACTATTATATTAATAAATAACGAGACAATGATTTATAGAAGTAAATGACCAAAATACTCTAAAGTTTAAGATATACTCTGGGTGGTATAATTTAGGGATAATTTAAGGCTATATTTTGACAAAGGTACGTGTCCCAGAATGAAAATTACAAGTTTTCTCAGCGTACGAAGGGACACTCGAAAAACCAGAACCGGGACATAAGTCGCGTAACAACGTACGACTTATCGGAACAAAAATTACAAGTTAACTATGCATGTGAATTTAATATAATATATAATTAATTATATAAATTAAATATATTATATATATTATTAATTATTATGTCGACAAACAAAAAAACAAAAATATGTGAGCTGGATCTGACGGCCATGCGATCGCATGAGAAATAGGCATAAAACCCATGCGATCGCATGGGCATCAGAATCAGGAATTATGCCTATAAATACTAGGTTTCTGCGCGAGTTATTTTACACATATATTACTATGTGTAAATTTATTTATTTAAATTATTATTATTATTATTATTATTATTATTATTATTATTATTATTATTAAGATTATTATTATTTATTTTATTATTATTAATAGTATTATTATTATTATTATTATTAATTAGTATTATACATAAAATACTACGACGAGGTTATGAGTGTGTCACTTTCAAAATGGTTTTAAGAGCGGGATAGAGCTAAGGAAATTATGGGTTATTGCCAAAGAGGTTATGGGTAATGTTCGAGGGTATATTTATGAATCAAATCTAGTGTTTATCATCTCTGTTACGTCTATGTACTTTTCTACAATATTGAATCTCAATATTAATACGTAAGCATTTATATTTTATATTTTATAAATTAATAGTGTATACATACTAGTGCTCGAGTGTATATATTTATACATTATTGTACGCTAAATTTTGTCGTTAAACAGTTATGATGAATCACGAAGTAAATACATATATTACTAATAAAAGGTATATGATATGCATGTTTTTGGAAAGCTGGCGAAAAATCAATAACTTTTCATTTAGAAATCGCGTAATTTCGGTGAACGAATTAAAAGATATGATCAACTGAATTATGATTGACATTGATTGAAATTGCTTTTGAAACTTGTTTGTAAGAATGATAAATTGGATTTTTGAATATTACCAGGCAAGTAAATGAATCCATATATAAGGCACGTCTCGTTTTGTTGAATTATTGTCAAAATTGACTTTTTGAAATGACTTTGGATAACTTTTGTATGTCGATCTCGAGCATTAGGATTGTTATACACTATGACCTGACCTAGCTTGATAGACATTTATTGACCAACATATGTTCTCTAGGTTGAGATCTACGGTTATTTGGTAATCCGAGTTTCGATCACATTTTGGTGAACGACTTTATATGCTGCTAAGGTGAGTTTCATATGCTCCCTTTTTAATTGCTTTTGCAATCTATATTTTTGGGCTGAGAATACATGCACTTTATTTTAAACGCGATGGATACAAGTACATACTAAATTCTACACTGAGTTTAAACCAAAAATCCCTTAGCTTTGGTAACTAGTAACTGCCAGTTATAAGAACTGGTGGGCGCGAGTAGTAGTATATGGATCCATAGGGCTTGACATCCCCGTCTGTTCCAGGTATAGAAACCCTAGCCTGAACTATAAAACAGACGTATGCTATTTGAGTTTAGTACACGTTGATTTGCGTGTATTGTACATGTTGGTTGCATGTATGTTAAAACAGGGGTACTTATTATATAGACGTTAAAGTTTAGTTACCATGGTGCTCAATCTTGTAGAATATTTTGATAAACGTTTCTGGATGAAACAACTGAAATCTTGTTATCCACTTTTATATGCAGATTATGCGAAACACTAAAACTATGAACTCACCAACCTTTGTGTTGACACTTGTTAGCATGTTTATTCTCAGGTTCCCTAGAAGTCTTCCGCTGTTTGCTTATATGATAGACAAGCTATGTGCATGGAATCTTACATGGTATATTTTTCAAGAAAACGTTGCATTCACCAATTCATCACCATGTACCTTATTTAGACTGCATTGTCAACGGAAGTACTGTTGTAAACTATTATATAAGGTGATTGTTTATATGTAGAAATCATCAGATGTCGAAAACCTTTGATTTAATATTCATTTATGGTGTGCCTTTTCAAAAGAATGCAATGTTTATAAAATGTATCATATAGAGGTCAAATACCTCGCAATGAAATCAATGAATGACGTATTCGGCCAAATGGATTTGGAGCGATCGTCACAGTTGGTATCAGAGCGTTGGTCCTAGCGAACCAGGTCTTGCATGAATGTGTCTAACTGATAGTTGTTAAGATGCATTAGTAAGTCTGGACTTCGACCGTGTCTGCATGTTAAAAGTTTTGCTTATCATATTTTTGTCGAAAATTACATGCTTATCATTCTTAAGTCTAGACACGTTTTCCTGCATTTATTGCATAAATAGTGTATAGACAAAAATTCATATCTTAGCGTATCTGTTACTGTAAACTTTTCCTGATATCTTCCGAAAATTTCTCCGTGATTTATGGAATTTGGTATTATATATACATATGTAAATTATGTATTGAAGAATACCAAACTAAATTCTATAATCTAATTCATATCAAAAATCATCTCCCTATTTATACAAGATGGATCCCATATCTAGTTCAAACACTGACAGCTATTCCGATATGGATATTCACCTGAATTCCGAAGACAGTGTAACCGGAATGGATCAACCAATTAGCCATCATCTATTCTGGATGAATTGGGGATGGGTTCGTAGCCTACTTAATTATTGGAGACAAGAAGAAGGCGATCCCTTTCACCCACCACATTGCCCTCTTGGCGAAGAACCTGAAGCACTTACCGGCGAACCTGTTCGAGACACCATTTTCTCTCTCATTTCCAGAGTATCTCGTTACGATAATATACTATCTCAAATTCTGGATCTTATTCATCCGCTCGTCCGAACCGCCAATCATCCCGGTGTAGTAGAAGAAGTCAACGAGCTTCGTGCTCGGGTAGTGGCTTTGGAGAATATGGTGCAAAGGTTACAAACACCAGCAGCATCACCGACATCAACAGTACCACCGACAACAACACCAACAGTACCATTACCACCACCAACAACATCTGCATCGCAAACCTCAACTTCACAATCTGTTCCACGAGCATCAACGTCATACGCACCGTAGTTACCAAGAAATACCAGCAACAATAACCGATGAAGTATTAACTCATTTCCCCTGAAGAAATTTTATGTATATTTAATATATATGAATTTTGAAATCAAAATAAATATTTTCGTACTAAGCTATTACGTGTGAATCTTAACTGGTAGGTACTACTCGGTTAGTTCATATTACTAATATGCAATGATGTACATCCTTCATTTACGGCTTAATCATCGATAACTACAATCTCTGTTTCAATTCAATGAATTTCATTTCATAATAAATCAAGTGTATTATTCAATAACATGGTTGATTTTACACTTTCATCTTCGATGCACTCGAAACTTTCTAGAAAACATCATTTGCACCTTGCGAAGTTTGCAAGAATTCCACGAATATCAACACCCTTCACCAAGAAAATATCAATAAGAATAAATAATGAAGTATTGATTTCATTAGTGAAATACTCCGCGAAGATTATGTAATCTCTAATGTTTTAGAGATTATTCATTTCTAATTCAAGTTAAAAATCAAATGAGCTTAATATGATATTAACTCATTAAATCTGTATTACATCTGAAGAAATATACATACATATATTTTCATAAAGACTGTAATGAAAATTCTTTTGTACAAAATATTAATTGTGAAATCTTTAACGGGTAGGTAATACTCGGGAATATATAAGTTCACAATTAATATGTTACAATGTACATTCTTCAACTTTGATTCAAAAATTATTAACTATGCTCACAGCGATATACAATTGTTTCCATACAAATTCAATTACATATTCTGATATTGACGGATCAGAATCCAAGTCAAGATTTAATGGGTGACATCATTCTTAGATCTCTACATCTTTCAAAGCTATACTTTGACTTCAAAAATGTGAAAGATCCTTTAGCATTGTTATTACTGAAAATAATCTTGCCATCCTTTTCAAAGTATCCAGTTTTATCACACTTTCAACCAGTCAACTTCGACTTTTCAGATTAACCTTATTGTAACCTTGACATATACGTTTTTGTTACCGGGGAACCTTTTATGTTCCACCACATTAGCAGTAAATTTACTAACAACTTCATTAATCCTTGACCTTCTGAAAAATCATTATACTCATTAAAACCCTATCATGTACTCATCCACATCTTGTAACAATAATTGCCATACCAACTACCGGGAATTAGCAACCAGTATTTTGAATTTCACAGCAATTCTACGCCAACAGTTATATATATACATATAATGTCTATCTTCTAGACTTACATACTTCGAATGTGAAGTTTCTGAAAAACACCCCAAACTACGAAACTAGTTCTACGAATTTTGGAAAAATGCTGATGAATCAGAAAAAAACTATAAACGACTTTAACGGTCGAAAGTTGGATGATAAAGAGTAGTGTGTTGGAAAAGCACAGAAAAAGAGAAGGTTTGAAACTGGAAAACGGGTTGAGCAAAGTATGAAGGAAGCTGTAGACAAATCACAAGGACGAAATCTACCTTCAAAGAATCCAAATGATTCAGTGTCTGCTGAAACCATTAGTAAGAATCTTACTTCTTATTCTAAACCTTCACAGACAGATTTTCCGCATCATCCTCCGATATTAAAAATTCTAAGATATCATCGTATCTTCCATTATAAATATCCTTCATATTTCTGAAGATATTTTCATAACTATTCTTATCTAAAATCATTTATCTCTTCACGCTATCTGTGTTACATCATAAAAGAAACTATTTTAGTTTCTAATTTCTGAAAATTTCGAAAAATGGATGTTTTTGAAGTAGTGTTGGGAATTGAAGCATGAGTTAGTATAATATAATGACACTTGATCAACGTGATTATATTACAGTAAGTCATGCTGAGTTTCTAATGGAACGTGATAAAGGTTCACAGATCATACCCTCATCATGAACTATGTTACATAACTCTTTCATTCTATATAATCTCTAAAAATATCAAGAAAATATTTTCTTAACGATTCGGTCTTTTTCAAGGTATTCTGGTAATTTGACAAGTCAGATTGTGCTATTACCGTTTCTTTCTTAGAACATTAATTATGTTCATTCCGAAATGTATAGCTACGAATTTAGGACCATTATTCGCTTGACTTAAAGTCGGGAAGAGAAAACGAAAGCATGAAGCTCCGAAATATAATGGAAAATATAAAGCCCGAAAACAACCCCGAAATTTACAAACCGTGTATATCAATACGTATTGCAACGTAAAGACACGGGAAAATTAATAACACTATAACCCCAAGATAAAAGTAAAAGTAAATAAAATCCTCCGGTGGTAAATGAAAGAGAAGAATAACAGATATGAAGGTTAGGAGTATATCAAGAATCAGAACTGGATGAAGCATTTCACAATCTTTTGGAAGTATGAAATGAGGAAGAAGATGTGGGAGTTGTGAAAATAATGAAACGGAAGTAGGCAATTTATAGCAAAATATCAGACATAACAATCGAGGCAGATTACGCAATTAATCAAAGGAAATCTTAATTTTCTTAATTTCCGAAGAATCAAATCTTATTTAGATTATGAAGATTTTCTATTCCTTAAATTCCGAAAATCAATCGTTACTACGTCAAGAGATAAGACGCGTCTCTATTCTCCATTTCACTTTATTACGACGGCTTCTCTCATACGCTTCAAGTAATTGGATTGTTTTATCCATATTATTCAACGGTGATAAAACTCTATTTATCGACTCATATTCGTCATAAAAACTTTTTTTTATTGTTAGCCATGACAACCTCAATCAAATTTCGGGACGAAATTTCTTTAACGGGTAGGTACTGTGATGACCCGGAAAATTCTGACCAAATTTAAACTTAATCTTGTATGATTAACGTTTTCGACACGTTAAACAAAGTCTATGAAGTTAAATTTCAAAATTTTGAACTGTTCAATTAATCTTCGATTGTTCTCAACGAAACGCGAACAATTATATATAGATACATATACTATAACTTGAAAACATAACAAAGTGTTGAGGATATGATACTGTGCATTAAACTTATTGGTTTAATTATCTGATTGATATATTTAACTACATAGTTAAAAGATTATGCCAAACGATTCAAGTAAAAGATATTTACTGAGTCTCTTAAGAATTATGATATTATTACGAGTCTCTGTTGAGAGGTCCACTTGATTTGAGAAATCATTCATTTTAACGGTATTCGGAATAAATGGTGAATTATTTGTTTAAATAACGTAATTTGGACACATACAATAATAAGGAATATTAACTGTTAAGAATTAATTATATGAATAACTTGTGATACGCATTTTAAAACGTGTTTATAAATATTGAGAATAGATATTAACTTAGTTATGAAACGTTTGATAAATACTATTATATTAATAAATAACGAGACAATGATTTATAGAAGTAAATGACCAAAATACTCTAAAGTTTAAGATATACTCTGGGTGGTATAATTTAGGGATAATTTGAGGCTATATTTTGACAAAGGTACGTGTCCCAGAATGAAAATTACAAGTTTTCTCAGCGTAGGAAGGGACACTCGAAAAACCAGAACCGGGACATAAGTCGCGTAACAACGTACGACTTATCGGAACAAAAATTACAAGTTAACTATGCATGTGAATTTAATATAATATATAATTAATTATATAAATTAAATATATTATTAATTATTATGTCGACAAACAAAAAAACAAAAATATGTGAGCTGGATCTGACGGCCATGCGATCGCATGAGAAATAGGCATAAAACCCATGCGATCGCATGGGCATCAGAATCAGGAATTATGCCTATAAATACTAGGTTTCTGCGCGAGTTATTTTACACATATATTACTATGTGTAAATTTATTTATTTAAATTATTATTATTATTATTATTATTATTATTATTATTATTATTATTATTAAGATTATTATTATTTATTTTATTATTATTAATAGTATTATTATTATTATTATTAATTAGTATTATACATAAAATACTACGACGAGGTTATGAGTATGTCACTTTCAAAATGGTTTTAAGAGCGGGATAGAGCTAAGGAAATTATGGGTTATTGCCAAAGAGGTTATGGGTAATGTTCGAGGGTATATTTATGAATCAAATCTAGTGTTTATCATCTCTGTTACGTCTATGTACTTTTCTACAATATTGAATCTCAATATTAATACGTAAGCATTTATATTTTATAAATTAATAGTGTATACATACTAGTGCTCGAGTGTATATATTTATACATTATTGTACGCTAAATTTTGTCGTTAAACAGTTATGATGAATCACGAAGTAAATACATATATTACTAATAAAAGGTATATGATATGCATGTTTTTGGAAAGCTGGCGAAAAATCAATAACTTTTCATTTAGAAATCGCGTAATTTCGGTGAACGAACTAAAAGATATGATCAACTGAATTATGATTGACATTGATTGAAATTGCTTTTGAAACTTGTTTGTAAGAATAATAAATTGGATTTTTGAATATTACCAGGCAAGTAAATGAATCCATATATAAGGCACGTCTCGTTTTGTTGAATTATTGTCAAAATTGACTTTTTGAAACGACTTTGGATAACTTTTGTATGTCGATCTCGAGCATTAGGATTGTTATACACTATGACCTGACCTATCTTGATAGACATTTATTGACCAACATATGTTCTCTAGGTTGAGATCTACGGTTATTTGGTAATCTTAGTTTCGATCACATTTTGGTGAACGACTTTATATGCTGCTAAGGTGAGTTTCATATGCTCCCTTTTTAATTGCTTTTGCAATCTATATTTTTGGGCTGAGAATACATGCACTTTATTTTAAACGCGATGGATACAAGTACATACTAAATTCTACACTGAGTTTAAACCAAAAATCCCTTAGCTTTGGTAACTAGTAACTGCCAGTTATAAGAACTGGTGGGCGCGAGTAGTAGTATATGGATCCATAGGGCTTGACATCCCCGTCTGTTCCAGGTATAGAAACCCTAGCCTGAACTATAAAACAGACGTATGCTATTTGAGTTTAGTACACGTTGATTTGCGTGTATTGTACATGTTGGTTGCATGTATGTTAAAACAGGGGTACTTATTATATAGACGTTAAAGTTTAGTTACCATGGTGCTCAATCTTGTAGAATATTTTGATAAACGTTTCTGGATGAAACAACTGAAATCTTGTTATCCACTTTTATATGCAGATTATGCGAAACACTAAAACTATGAACTCACCAACCTTTGTGTTGACACTTGTTAGCATGTTTATTCTCAGGTTCCCTAGAAGTCTTCCGCTGTTTGCTTATATGATAGACAAGCTATGTGCATGGAATCTTACATGGCATATTTTTCAAGAAAACGTTGCATTCACTAATTCATCACCATGTACCTTATTTAGACTGCATTGTCAACGGAAGTACTGTTGTAAACTATTATATAAGGTGATTGTTTATATGTAGAAATCATCAGATGTCGAAAACCTTTGATTTAATATTCATTTATGGTGTGCCTTTTCAAAAGAATGCAATGTTTATAAAACGTATCATATAGAGGTCAAATACCTCGCAATGAAATCAATGAATGACGTATTCGGCCAAATGGATTTGGAGCGATCGTCACAATGGTAGACATCCACAGGTTGAGAGAAACCAACAGCAAGGTAATGTAGGAGGGGGAAATGAAATGCAAGAAATGCAAAGTTTTATAGCTTCACAGGAGTACGAAAATGCTAGACAGAGAGCATTTGAAGATTGGCAAGTTCATCAAAACCAAATCATAGCTCATTGCCAACATATAGGTAGAAACTATATTCCTACTCCAAAACCCATATTCCCTCCCTGGTCTAAAGAGATGCAACCACCGTATCCTACATATAACCCAGCCGAAGCATTCTATAGCACCTATGGTTATGCATGGAACCCCTATTGGTATCAATATCATCCCTAGTCTACTTAGTTTTATTTATTTTGTAATTTGTAATGTTGATACGTTTAATACTTATGTTAATATTGTAATAGTTTTTATAATTTTCTAACTTTTATTCTTAGATTTTAATAATTTTTGAATGTGGGGTAATATACCAAACTTCAAAAATATGTATATATGTTTGCATTTTATCTTATGTACACAACAGGGTAAAACAACGCATTTTCAAAGACTGGCATTAAGTTCAGCAAAAGCAACTAATTTTGACGACAAGATGCAAAATATATGTGAAATAACAACAAGACGGAATGAACAAATGATGTGCACCATTTATCATTCAGCAAACAAACGCCAATATATTTGGAAACTTTGGTAAAATTTAATCATTTTTACACAAATCACCCTCAATAATTTAAATTGTTACTGATTTCTTGTAAATGAGGGCATTGCAAGATCTTAAGTGTGGGAAGGGGTTAAATTCTTTCGGATTTTATAATTTTTATCTTAAACACTTGGTTACCATTAAAAATACTAGTAAAGCAGTAGTTGTATTAGAATCTAGTGCTCTCTGATAATAAAGAACAGCCCTAGTCTTATATACTGACTACCCAATTCTAGTAAAATTTTTCAAAATTTTCAATTAAATGAACTCAAAATCATGTTTATACATATTTATGAACGATAAAACTAGGTTTTAACACCGAAATTATTGTAACCTCGGAAAGGACATAAATTGAGAAACAAACCAAAATGTTAAAATTCATTTAAAATGGAATAGAGGACGATAAAAAGGAAAATAAAAGCCAAGTGTGGGAAAATTCTCCAAGTTATTCAAAACATATATCACATATTTTTGTACAAAAAACTGAAAATACTTTTGCTTTGGACTAAACTAAAAAGTTTTACCTGATTTACTGTAAGAAAGATGGATCTACACGATGAATCAATTCCATCATTAAAAGGAAGTAAAGCCTTCCGAAAAAGACACGCACTTCTTGATTTAGGTCAAGAAGTTGTCGTCCAGACCAGCTGTTGGTTGACGAAAAATCTAGAAAAGTCATCACTAAAATCAGCAGGAAATCCACGGACCTCAGCATTAAACAGGGTCGCCAAGTGGTCAGATTTATCCTAACCATGAAAATGATTTATCTCGTAAAATGGGGGGGGGGGCACCGTGCAAATTAGCTGGATAAGACTAATGAATCAGATCCCCAGAAAGGATAATCTTCTTAAAGATTAAAAATCAGCTTTTAAGGCTGATATTACTCAATCCTAGAGATTGACCTTAAAAATTGAGAATTCAAACTCATGGAATTCAATGATATCTAAACTCGAGCTTGAACGAGAAAATATTTTGATCAAAATTACAAACCGATTTGTTTTCTGAGAACCCTATTTTCAATGCGTTCATTACCATTAAACGTAAAATCCTAGGAATTCACCTGGAATTCATTAGGTCACCTAAACCAAATCGGGTGTCAACCGTAAGAACGGTGGTTGCATAGCATGGTCAAAGACAGGACCTTGTGCCAGACCGAAAAATTATAAGGATGAGCTTTACTATTGCTCCTACCAAGGATAGTAATTACGTCTGACACGTTATAGACCATAATTAAAAGCATGTCAGGGGACATTGCCTTAACAGTTGCTTGTTCAACGCTTTCCTTTACAACCGGACGGTAGTTTACCGAAAGGTAATATACGGGACAAGTAAACTGGACGTGTTGCTTTCCAAATACAAGGTTAGCAATTGGGTGACACAAAACCATAAGTTTTGAGCTAAAATTTTCAAATCTGAAACCCACCAAACCCACAAAAATATTTTGCAAACACCGGTGAAGGGTTATTCCGGAAAACTTATCTAGGGTAAAAACTAGATTTAATTTTCAAAAGATCAAATGTTTTCATAAAGATCCAATTTCCTTAATGGATCTAAATTTTTATAGTCATGTGGGACTGTAAACCATATCGTTACTACCATTGTTTATACCGCCGTATAGAAATCACTGATGTACAAAGTGTGAAGAATAAAGAAGTGATTCTAGTATTTCAAGACAATATTGCTTGAGGACAAGCAACGCTCAAGTGTGGGAATATTTGATAATGCTAAAAACGAACATATATTTCATAGCATTATTCCTCAAGAAAGACAAGCTTTTAGTTGCAATTGTTCTATTTAAAAGTGATATTCGTTTAAATAATAAAAGGTGAAGACAAAAGACAGATTCGACGAATTGAAGACGTAAACGACCAAAAAGCTCAAAAGTACAAAATACAATCAAAGAGGTTCCAATTATTGATAAGAAACGTCTCGAAATTACAAGAGTACAAGATTCAAAACGCAAAGTACAAGATATTAAATTGTACGCAAGGACGTTCGAAAATCCGGAACCGGGACCAGAGTCAACTCTCAACGCTCGACGCAACGGACTAAAAATTACAAGTCAACTATGCACATAAATATAATATAATATTTAAATAATTCTTATAATTATTAATATATTATATAAATAATAAAAATCCGTCGGCAAGAAAGACTCCAAAATGAGTGAGCTGTATTTACAAACTCCGCGACTCGCGGAGTTTGAAGGCAAAAAGGGCCGCGAGTCGCGGAGCCCCAAGTTCTGAAACTCCCTATAAAAGCAAACGAATTCTGATCGCAAAAAAAATAAAATATATCCATCTCTCTATCTATAACGTAATATTTATATTTATAATTTATATTTTAATTTTAATTATAATTATAATTCTAATAATAAGGGTATGTTAGCGAATATTGTAAGGGTGTAAGTCGAAATTCTGTCCGTGTAATGCTACGCTATTTTTAATCATTGTAAGTTATGTTCAACCTTTTTAATTTAATGTCTCGTAGCTAAGTTATTATTATGCTTATTTAATCCGAAGTAATCATGATGTTGGGCTAATTACTAAAATTGGGTAATTGGGCTTTGTACCATAATTGGGGTTTGGACAA
Organism: Rutidosis leptorrhynchoides; assembly: GCF_046630445.1. Taxonomy (NCBI): domain Eukaryota; kingdom Viridiplantae; phylum Streptophyta; class Magnoliopsida; order Asterales; family Asteraceae; genus Rutidosis; species Rutidosis leptorrhynchoides. The sequence continues at coordinate 103,337,992 of NC_092333.1, read as the reverse complement.
AAGAACGACACTTGTGGAAATTAGACTATGGGCTATTAATGGGCTTTATATTTGTTTAACTAAATGATAGTTTGTTAATGTTAATATAAAGATTTACAATTGGGCGTCCCTATAAATTACCATATACACTCGATCGGACACGATGGGCGGGGTATTTATATGTACGAATAATCGTTCATTTAACCGGACACGGGAATGGATTAATAGCCACTAGAATAATTAAAACAGGGGTGAAATTATGTACAAGGACACTTGGTATAATTGATAACAAAATATTAAAACCTTGGGTTACACTCAGTCGACATCCTGGTGTAATTATTAAACAAAGTATTAAAATCTTGTTACAGTTTAAGTCCCCAATTAGTTGGAATATTTAACTTCGGGTATAAGAATAATTTGACGAGGACACTCGCACTTTATATTTATGACTGATGGACTGTTATGGACAAAAATCAGACGGACATATTAAATAATCCAGGACAAAGGACAATTAACCCATGTGCATAAAACTAAAATCAACACGTCAAACATCATGATTACGGAAGTTTAAATAAGCATAATTCTTTTATTTCATATTTAATTTCCTTTATTTTATATTTAATTGCACTTCTAATTATCGCATTTTTATTTATTGTTATTGTATTTAATTGCACTTTTAATTATCGTACTTTTTAATTATCGCAAGTTTATTTTATCGCACTTTTATTATTCGCAATTTCATTATCGTTATTTACTTTACGCTTTAAATTAAGTCTTTTTAATATTTTACATTTGGTTTTAACTGCGACTAAAGTTTTAAAATCAACAAACCGGTCATTAAACGGTAAAAACCCCCCTTTATAATAATAATATTACTTATATATATATTTGTATTTTTATAAAAGTAAACTAATATAGCGTTAAGCTTTGTTTAAAGATTTTCTCTGTGGAACGAACCGGACTTACTAAAAACTACACTACTGTACGATTAGGTACACTGCCTATAAGTGTTGTAGCAAGGTTTAAGTATATCCATTCTATAAATAAATAAATATCTTGTGTAAAATTGTATCGTATTTAATAGTATTTTCTGCTAAAATATAATAGCTATTTTATATACACCTCGCATAAACATCATACCGACAAAGACAAATTTTTACAACAGTTTGATTGAAATTGAGGAAGAACCGTACTAATTTTTCTTGATTTTTATAGTTTTCTATAATTAAAATATTAATAATTTATAAATATATATAATTAATAATAATAATAATAATAATAATAATGATATTAATAATAATGATATTAATAATAATAATAATAATATTGATAATAATAATATGTTAACATTATTAATAATCAATAATGATAATAATAATAATAATAAAAATATTAATAATAATATAATAAATTACATATAATAGATTTTATATTATACTTTTAATGATACTAATAATACTAATAATAATGTATTAACTATATTTTAACTTATAATTTAAATTTAATATTTTAACATTACGATTTATTAATTATATCTTATTTATATTATATATTGAATATTTAATCTTTATAACTTTTATAAATGTTACAATATAATAGTTATTAATAGAAATCTTTTACATATATATATCTATATAGATTCAATACAATATTATATATCTATTTATATATAATCATTTTAATAATAACTTACTTATTTTATTTGTTATTTTACAATTTTAATTTTAAATGGTTAAAGTATTTTTTTAAAAATATTATATATACACTTATATATATATATATATATATATATATATATATATTTATATTTACATATTTATTTACACATAATTGTTCATGAATTATTGGAAATAGTCAAAGGTTAAATGATAACATGAAAACACTTCAAAAATTTTGAGACTCAACATTACAAACTTTTCTTATCGTGTCGAAATCATACAAAGATTAAGTTTAAATTTGGTCAGAAATTTCTGGGTCGTCACAGTACCTACCCGTTAAAGAAATTTCGTCCCCGAAATTTGATTGAGATCGTCATGGCTAACAGTAAGAATGTTTTCCTGACGAATATGAGCTGATAGATAGAGTTTTATTACTGTTGAGTAGTATGGATATTATAATTCTATTACTCGAAGAGTACGAGTGATGTTATCACAGAAGAGTGAAATAAAGAAGTAAAGATTTGTATTAGCTTTTGACGTAGTCAAGTTGAAATCCAGAATTCAAGGGATTTGGAGAAAATCTTCGTAATAAGATTTGGTTCTTCGATTATTAAGGAAATTAGATTCCTCTTTGATTAAATGCGATAATCTGTTTCGATTGCCCTGCCAGATATTTCACTATAAATTCATCCCCTTCGTTTCCTTTATATTTTGGAGTTCCATACTTTTGTTTTCTCTTCTCGACTTTAAGTCAAGAAAATAATGGTCTAGAATTCGTAGGTATAAAGTTTCGAATGAACATGACTATGTTCTAAGAGAGATATTGTAATAACACGATCTTGATTGGTTATGTTATCAGAATCCATGAGAACAAATAGAACTGTCAAGAAAATATGTTCTTGATATGTTTAGAGATTAGATAGAATGTAAGAGTCATGTAACATGGCACATGATGACGTTAAGGTCTGTGAATCATCATGTTTCATTAGAACTCAACATGACTTACTGTAATATAATCACGTTGATCAAGTGTCATTATATTATACTAACTCATGTTTCAGTCCCCAACACTACTTCAAAAACATTCAATTTTTAAATTCTAATTTTTCAGAATTTAGAAACTAAAACAGTTTCCGTTCTGATGTAATACTGAAATCGTGAAGAGATAAATGATTTCAGATAAGAATAGTTATGAAAATATCTTCGAATATTTATAATGAAAGATACGATGATATCTTGGAATTTCTAATATCGATGGATGATGAAGAAGATTTGTCTGTAAAGGTTTAGAGTCAGGATCAAGGTATTCGTTAATGACTTCAGCAGATATTGAATCATTTGGATTTTTTTTTTGAAGAAAAGTTTTAGTCTTTGTGATTTGTCCACAGTCTCCTTCTTGGTTTGCTCAATCCGTTTTCCAGTTTCAACTTTTCTGAGCTTTGCCAACCTACTATTCTTTATCATCAAACTCCCGACTGTTAAAGTCGTGTACAGTTTTTGCTGCTGTATTCAGCTTTTTCAGAATTTGAAGTATTGATTTGTAGACTGGGTGCTTTTCAGAAGTTCAGAATGAAAGATCATAATTCTAAGAGATAAATGTTATATGTATACATATAACTGTTGATGTAGACATGCTGCGAGATTTCAAGATACTGATTGCTAAATTCTGATGATTCATATGGCAATTCTCGTTACAAGATGCGAATGAGTAAATGATGGGATTTTGATAAATATGATGATTTTTCGGAAAGTCAAAGATAAGTGAAGTTGTCAGTAAGTTTATTGTTAATGTGGCGAGATATGAAAGGTTCCTCAGTAACGATGGTGAAAGGGTAACGTATATATCAAGGTTATAATAAGACTGTTTTGACTGGAGAATCGAAGTTGACTTGCTGGAGCTGCGACAAAACTCGCTACCTTGAAAAGGGATTGTAAAGTTATTTTGGGTAATAACAATGACAAAGGAGCTAGCACAGATACGTGTTAAACGTTTACTCAGATTTCGAGAGTTTTTCAGGTGCATAACTATATACATAAATCTTTTCTTCCGTAGATGAAGTGCGGTTGGTTCATCCTCTCGATTAAGGTGTTTTCAAGAATCATGAAAGGTTTGAACGCAGATTGTAATCGTCAAGGTACAATTGAGGTTTAAGATGAAATCAAGTGGCAAACTTAAAGAATTGTTTAGTTTCATATGTTATAATTAATATTTTAATTCATTTTTAATTGTTCAATGTTGATAGTCCAATAATCGGTTTATATATATATATATATATATATATATATATATAATCTTAGAATTACCCCCACGACGTATTGTATACGTATTGTCTTTGCATCAACCCAGAGACGTATTGTATACATATTGTCTTAGAATTAACTAAGACGTATTGTGTACGTATTGTCTTAGGATTTATCAAAACGTATTGTATACTTATTGTATTAGGATGTACCAAGAATATTATTATACATATATACAATTACAGAATTCGTGTACATGTCTCAGACTCGATCACAACTCAAAGTATATATATTATTGTAGAATCAACCTCAACCCTGTATAGCAAACTTGAGCATTACAACATATAGAGTTTCTATGGTTATTCCAAATAATATATATACATGCGTCGATATGATATGTCAAAACTTTGTATACGTGTCCCAATATTTAAAGTGCTTAAAATAAATAACAGAATTTAAATGACGATAAATAAAATTGCGAGAATATAAATTGCGATAAATAAATTGCGATAAATAAAATGTAACCAGTTAGCTAGGAACAGTTAGCGTGGATTCTTAACAAAATTCTTCTCGTAGTTAATTTGTTTGTTTCTAACAAATTTTATTTTGTCCAATGTTTTCTTCATTATGCCACTTGTTGGATTCTGATAGATCAAAACTCAAATATGAAATTGAATGAAAATGGTTATTTTGCGATGAACGGATTCGTATATCTGTGGATGTAAGTAGGATAGTGAATGTCTGTTGAATCAGATTCAAAGAATGTACAATGTAACTTATTAATGTGAAATCTAAATATTCCTTGGGTATTACCTACCCGTTAAAATATTTTCATCATTAACAGTTTTGTACGAAAGAATTTTTAATTACAATCTTTATGAAAACATATATACATATATATTTCCTTCAGATGTAATCATGGATTTAATGAGTCAATATGATATTAAAATCATTTGATTTACCATTAGAACAAGAATATATAATCTCTAAAACATTAGAGATTTCATAATCGCCATGTCGAACGAAGATAAAATAGATAGAACGATACGTAGTACGATGATTATACTCGAGGTACAGAATGAGATGTTGAGGCATGTGATGTTGAAACTTGAGTTGTTGGTGGTACTATTGGTGCCGGGGATGTTGGTGAAGCTGGTAAGTTTTGCACCATATTCTCCAAATTAATTACTCGAGCGCGAAGTTCGTTGATTTCTTCTATTATTCTGGGATGATTGGCGGTTGGAACGAGCGAATAGATAAGGTTTAGAATTTGAAATAGTATATAATCATGGCTAGATATTCAAGAAATGAGGGTGAAAATGGTGTTTCAGACTGGTTTACCGGTAAGTGCTTTAGGTTCATTGTCAAGAGGTAAATTCAGTTGGTGAAAAGGATCGCCTTCGTCGCGTTTCCATTGATTAAGTCAACTATGAATCCATCAGATGAATTGGGGATGGCTGATTAGTTGCTCCATTCCGGTTACACTGCTTTCGGAGCTTAGGTGAAACTCCATGTCGGAATCCGATGAATTCGAACTGGTTGAGGGATTCATCTCGTACGATCAGATGAAGGATTTTCGATAAGAAATAGATTATAGGATGTAGATTAGTACCCTGCAATACATAATTTACATATGCATATATAATACTAAAATCCCATAAGTTACGGAGGAATCTATGGAAGCTGTCAGGCAAAGTCTACAATAACAGATACGCTAAGATATGAATTTATCTATACACTGTCTATGCAATAGAGGCAGTAAGACGTGTCTAGACTAAGAGTGATAAGCAAGTGATTCCCTAATAATGATAAGCAGGTAATTTTCGACACAAAATGATAAGCAAAACTTTTGACATGCAGACACGGTCGAAGTCCAGACACACTAATGCATCTAAACAACTATTAGTTAGACACACTAATGCAAGACCTGGTTCGCTAAGACCACCGCTCAGATACCAACTGTAAAGACCCGTCCCAATCCATCCGGACGAAGTCCATATCGATTATAAACGATTCACAACAGTTGATTACATTGCGAGGTACTTGACCTCTATATGATACATTTTACAAACATTGCATTCGTTTTTGAAAAGACAATCTTTCATTACATCGAAAGTTGACGACATGCATACCATTTCATAATATATCTATCTATAATTGACTTAATAATAATCTTGATGAACTCAACGACTCGAATGCAACGTCTTTTGAAATATGTCATGAATGACTCCAAGTAATATCTCTAAGATGAGCAAATGCACAGCGGAAGATTTCTTTAATACCTGAGAATAAACATGCTTTAAAGTGTCAACCAAAAGGTTGGTGAGTTCATAGGTTTATCATAACAATCATTTCAATATATTAATAGACCACAAGATTTCCGTTTATAAATATATGTACACTCGCAAGTGTATAAAACCGTTCTGCTTATGTTGAGGCCTCAGTAACCAACCTTAACAATAATATAATAAGTCATCTTCGCAAAGATGGATACGTACACTCGTAAGTGTATAAATAATCCTCGAAGTACTAAACATCCGCCCACTAGCTCTTATGTCTAGTGCAGCCTACAGGATGGGGGTGTTAAGCCCGATAGATCTATCTTTAGGATTCGCGCTTACATGCTCTTATAACATGTAACTAAATTACCTAGCACATCAATCCGCAGAATATCATTTTTAATCACTTGTCTCTATTTCGTAAATCATTTATAAAATATTGCATGTATTCTCAGTCCAAAATATATATTGCAAAAGCAATTAAAAAGGGAGCAAATGAAACTCACCATACAATATTTTGTAGTAAAAATATTAACACGACGATACTGAACAATGCAGGGTTAGCCTTGGATTCACGAACCTATATCATTTATATATGTATCAAAGCATATTCTTGTATTCGAATAAATCTATATATTATTATTAGTGATATATTTGTTATATTTATTAATTTATAAGTTTCATTATTTATTTATATAATTTCAGTTTGTACATAATAATATAAATAATAGTTAAGTTTGTATATTAAATATATTTATATATATATCATTTGTTTGTTGAGACTAGTAATTATAATAATTCTAAAATAATATTTTTAATGGTAAATATGATAATAATGATGATGCTTAATGTTAATAATAATGGTAATAATTTTTATGATTCCATTGATCATAATAATGATAATAATACTTATAACAATAATATTAATAATAGTTTTTAGTAACAATGAAAAGTTAGATAATAAAAATAATCTTTTTTTTTTGGTAGTATTAAATATAAATATATTAATAATACTAATATTTATATTAATGCTATAATAATAACTTTTATTATCTTTATAATATTAATAATAATAATAATAGTCTTAATCATAATAATAATAATATATATTAATAATAATAATAATAATAATAATAATAATAATAATAATAATAATAATAATAATAATACTTGTTGTAATAACAATTAATAATGATAATAATAATAATAATAATAATAATAATAATAATAATAATAATAATAATAATAATAATAATAATAATAATAATAATAATAATAATAATAATAATGATAGAAATAAAATAAAAGAGTATACCTTTATAAAAGTTTCTCTAAAAAGACATGCCCCAAACAAGGCTCGAACCCGAGACCTCTCGATCACTCGTAAACACACTTAACCATGGCTCCAAACTTGTTTTTCTGGAATTAACTCCACCCATTTAGTTATAACCCTTACTTTCTTGTTCTTATTTCATCTTCTTCCTCAAACAACAAATCGATTAATGGATCGAAACTGATTAACAATGTAATACTAATTTATTTTAGGATTAAAAATAGATACACAAACATTTAATTAGAGTTTAAATGAATCGAGAAAAAAGAAAGAAAGAAAAAAGGCTGCTGTGTTCGTGAAGTGTAAACAAAAAAATAATTTTGATTTTTGATCTTGACAACGTTTTAGATAAAGATGATAACACGAAATAGTTTGCTAATCATATATTGAAACTGTTAGAATCGTCAATTGATCCTGAAACATCAAAATAAACTCAAATTTTACCAAGAACAAAACAGTTAACTTTTGTAAAATTTAACTTTGACTCTTAAATTTGAACTCGATATAACGAATTGAAACCTGAGATTTTGCAGAAAGATTGAGTAAAATATTCCTAACACTTCTGCATTTCTAGTTTTTAAAAATTCAATCGAATTCGAATTATGGTGTTTTGAGTTCATAACAGAGACTATAGGTTTTTTTTTTGTTTTTTTATCTGTTTTCGTTTATTCACAATAGCTCAATTGATTATATAATGAATGAATTTTTTTTTGAATCAGTGAATGAAATAGACTGGTAACTGATTACCGACAAAGACAAATTTTTACAACAGTTTGATTGAAATTGAGGAAGAACCGTACTAATTTTTCTTGATTTTTATAGTTTTCTATAATTAAAATATTAATAATTTTTAAATATATATAATTAATAATAATAATAATAATTATATTAATAATAATGATATTAATAATAATAATATTGATAATAATAATATGTTAACATTATTAATAATCAATAATGATAATAATAATAATAATAAGAATATTAATAATAATATAATAAATTACATATAATAGATTTTATATTATACTTTTAATGATACTAATAATACTAATAATAATGTATTAACTATATTTTAACTTATAATTTAAATTTAATATTTTAACATTACAATTTATTAATTATATCTTATTTATATTATATATTGAATATTTAATCTTTATAACTTTTATAAATGTTACAATATAATAGCTATTAATAGAAATCTTTTACATATATATATCTATATAGATTCAATACAATATTATAGATCTATTTATATATAATCATTTTAATAATAACTTACTTATTTTATTTGTTATTTTACAATTTTAATTTTAAATGATTAAAGTATTTTTTTTATATTATATATACACTTATATATATATATATATATATATATATATATATATATATATATATATATATATATATATATATATATATATATATATATATATATATATATATATATATTTACATATTTATTTACACATAATTGTTCATGAATCATCGGGAATAGTCAAAGGTTAAATGATAACATGAAAACACTTCAAAAATTTTGAGACTCAACATTACAAACTTTGCTTATCGTGTCGAAATCATACAAAGATTAAGTTTAAATTTGGTCGGAAATTTCCGGGTCGTCACACTTGTGTTATTACTTAATATATTTGTAAATATAATATATGTTTATGTTTCCGTTGTGGTAAAATAAAAAAAATGTACGGTGTTACACTTGCACCATCCCCAATAACTTTTGAGATGGATTTCGCAAAATTCACCCCTAAAGACTCGATATTGTACCCTGCACGCAAGATATTTAGCCAAAGGCTACCCATTCCACTCGGTCCATGAGAGCCCAAGGGAGGGAGTAGCCTTTTAGAACCATGAATACTTTTAATTCCCGAGACCCAAAGTGGGTCATGTTCGGTTTTGGCCCGCCAAAATCATTTACCCAATAAAGCAAGATTTTTACCCCGAAGCGACCCGATGTTAAGACCTCCCTCACCATAAGGTAAGAGAGAATCTTCCCATTTAACCCACACCAATTTGGAATTCACGCCCGACCCACCCCAAAAGAAATTACATCTAATACACTCGAGTTTTTTGATAACACTCAGCGGGGCATGAAATAGGGAGAAGTAATATAGCGGTGGACTACTAAGGATCGATTTCACAAGTGTTAGTCTTCCACCATAAGAAATCATTTTTGTTTTCCAATCACCGAGCCTGGAATTGAATTTCTCAATCACCGAATTCCAATTCTCCACCCTATTCATATTTCGGCCGACGGGGAGGCCTAGATATGTGAACGGGAACTCTCCAATTTTACACCCCACACAGAGAGCTAAATTCTCAATTTCATCCTTAGCCACACCCAACCCGTAAATGTGGCTTTTGTGAAAATTGATTTTAAGTCGCGAAACGTTCTTAAAGCATTTAAGTAGCTTCATTAAGTTGCAAAAGTTTTGTCTATTCCATTCACCCAAGAATATGGTATTATCCGCATATTGAAGATGCGAGATTAGTACCTTATCCACCCCAACCTCCACCCCTTTATATAAACCACATCGGATTGCCTTTTTAGTAATTTTTGAGCCCTTCCGTCGTGATAATAAAAAGGAATGGTGATAGCGGATCACCTTGCCTAACCCCCATTTCGATATTAAAGTCATTTGTGGGTGAACCATTAACAAGGATGAAAATCAAGGCCGATCTAAGACAAGCGAATATCCATTTAATCGAGGTCTTAATTATTTTAATTAAGTTAAAATATTTTTCATTCCATAACGTATATTCACCTTAATTATATATTTATATGTCAATTGTAAACTAACTTGGATCTATAGCAGTGACGAACAATTGTAGATGGGTCAAACTCCTATCAAGGTGGCAAGGTGTCCAAATACCTGTTTTGTTAAATTATGGTGTTGGTTTAAGTTGTACTTCGCTCCCAGTGAACTTATGGTGTAATTATAATGGTTGTTTGCCTTGGTGATTTAATATAATTCTTAGCTTTTTAATAAGAAGCATATGTGATTAAAATGGTGAAGACTCATAAACTTTGCGAGATGTTATTGTTTTGGTCATATCTTTTTTACTAGTGAAATGACCCGTGGAACCACGAGTTTGTTTAAACGAAACAATTTAATGATATGCTTTAGGTATTAAGTGAACGTAAATGTTAAAGTCATTTAGTTTAATGAACCGTGAAACCACAGAGTTTGACTGAGAAACTCGTCAGCTGAACATTTCATCAAACACCTAAAATGCATATTAAACATGTGATGACCCGGAAATTTCCGAACAAATTTAAACTTGATCTTTATATGTTTCCGACACGATAAGCAAAGTCTGTAATGTTGAAATCTCAAAAACTTTGAGTTATGTTCATATGACCAATTACCCTTCGACTGTTCTCGACGATTCACGAACCATTAAACGAATATAATTATATGTATATATGTATATATATATTATAACTTGAAACATAAGCAAAATATTAGATTTAATACTTTACATGATTGTATCTGTTTGAAAATGTTTATGGAAGGAATTAAAGGATAATATCAAAAGATTGAAATATCAGATACATTGAATTATGATTACGAGTCTCTGTTGAGAGGTTCGCTTTGATTAGTAAACCTTTCCTTTTCAACGGTATCCGGAATATCTAGTAAAAGTGATTTACAAAAGTGTCATTAACGAGAGTTAGTCAAAAGTTAGTAATCATTTCCGTTTAAATTTCAATAAATGTACTTTACTTGATTAACTCATGTCCCTTGATAAATCAACTCTTTAGTTTTCATATTAAAAATATTATTTGGTAAAATAACTACTATTATTTAAAACGAGTTAAATTATATAAAACGAACTTTAAAATGTAATTAGTTTTGGAAAGACTAGATATTATATCATTAGATAAATATTTCAAACATATATATTACGTACAAATTTACAATTCTAAATAAAAATATATATTTTAACTTTGTCATAAAACGTCCTAATTTAAAATAATATATTTTGATAAACAATGAGTCACTGATTTATAGAAGCAAATGACCACAACGCTCAATTTTATAAGTAACATTTTTTATAAAGTAAATTATGGATGAGTAAGTCAAATTATTGATAAGGGTATACGTCGCGTAACGTAAAAAGCTAGTTTTCTAAACGTACGAAAGTGCGTTCGATAAACTGAAAGTGGTACATGAGTCGAGTGACAACGTACGTGTCATTTGAACAAAAGTTATATTTTTTACCATGAACGTAAATATAATATAATATATAAGTAATTATATAAATTAAATATAATATATATATAATAATAATAAAAAGTGTCGGCAAGAAGTTTATAATGCATATTAGCTGGAGTGAAGAGCCATGCGATCGCATGACATCCTCTCCCAATACCCATGCGATCGCATGGTGTGTTTGGTGAGGTGAAGTCCATTTATAGGTCGAACGTTCCTGGTATCTGATTCACTTCTCTTATCTATCTATCTCTAAATATTACTCCGTATTATTTATTTTATTTATTAAAATTATCATTAAAGATTATTATCAATCTTATGATATTAATACTAGTAGTATTATTATTAGTATTACACATAAAATACTACGTCGGAGTGCCGCTCGAGTGATCTAAAACGAGTTTTCAAAACTAATTTTTCGAGTAGGATAGAGCTAAGGAAATTATGGGTTATAGCTATGGAGGTGATGGGTATGGTTTATGGGTATGCTCGTGATGTCAATTTAGTGTTTATCAACTCTGTTGCGTCTACGTATCTTTCCTGCAATATTGAATCTCAATATTGATACGTAAGCACTCACAATTTAATTTTTACATACTAAGAGTGTATCCCTGACTAGTGCTCGAGTATATAGGATTATGCATGCTTGTACTTTTATTATTGGCATTAGATAGGTTATGTTGAATCCTAAGTTAGTTACATATGCGATTGAGATAAGGTATAAGATATGCATGTTGTTGGAAAGCTAGCGAAAAGTTAAGAACTTTTCATTTAGATATCGAATGGTTTCGATGAACGGATTAGAAGTTATAGTCAATTGAATTTTTGTATTATTATTAAAAATGATTTTTATTATCGTCGTTATTGTCATCGTTCTAAGTTTTATCTAATTATTATTATTATTATTATTATTATTATTATTATTATTATCATTATCATTATCTATAAAAAGTATTATCATTAAAAATTGTTATTTTTATTATTATTACTATCATTATTATCGTTTCAGTTATAATTAGTATTATCATTAATATTAACATAATATTTATTATCGTTAGTATTATTATAATTAAAAACTAATATTTGTAACACCTAATTATTATGATTACTATTATTATCATTAATATGAACGCGATATAAAAGACGATTAAAAGCTATTAAACGCATCGATTAGGAAATAATGAGTATGAGTATCACGATGAAATTGAAATATTGTAAGATATTGATTTAGATAAAATTATCCTTCTTATTATTTTATCATTACTATTATTATTAAAAGTATCGTTAGTATTAAAACTATCATTTTAACAAAAATTATCATTTTAATAGAAATGTCATTGTTATTATGAAATGTCATTATTATTATCATTTTAAATAAAATTATTATTTTAAAGTTAATATTAAAAAGTATCGTAAATATTAAAGTTATCATAATTAGAATTATCACTTTATCATAATATCATTTTTAGTAAATATAAATATTGAAATTTTTATTAATAGAATAATAATAATTATCATTACAAAATAATGCAACTTTTACTTATTTTTATCAATGTTATTTTATTAAATAAATATGTAATACAAAGATATTTTACTACGTGTAATATAATTACATTAATACTACCTATCATATTATTTTTATGATAATAAATGAACTTTATAAATTTTATTACTTAAGATATATAAAAGCATATTTTTATTATATAAATTTGAATAATAAATGAATTATATTATTTACTCTATTAAATCTTTTAAAAAAATATTTAAAAATATAAAACGACGATATTTAAACTATATATAATCATGTATAAATTTTGGAAATCATTTTGAGTCAAATTGACTTTTGTTGACTTTTGCATATTAGTCTCGAGCATTAGGATTGTGGTACACTATGACTTGACCTAATTTGTTAGACAAATATTGACCAACATATAAATATACATAATTAATTTAGGTTCGTGAATCCGAGGCCAACCTTGTACTTGTTCAATGACGTTATATGTATTTTTACTACGAAATACAGTATGGTGAGTTCATTTGATTCCCTTTTACTCTTCACATTTTTGGGACTGAGAATACATGCGCTGTTTTTATAACTGTTTCCTAAATGCTTTTCAGATATATTTTTGAACTGAGAATACATGAACTGTTTTTATAAATGATTGATGAAATAGACACAAATATTCAAAACTACATTCTATGATAGAATTATTTGGAATCGGATGTTCAATTTAGTAGTTAACGGAGAGATGATTTTTCATTGCGTACGCATTAGCTCCCGTTTTAACTACCATCGGTGGGATAATTTTGCATTGCACGCACGCACTAGCCCCCGATGTATTGTATTGTATTATAGTCGACTTTGTAGTTGGTAAGGAGGGATGATTTTGCATTGCGTACGCATTAGCCCCCGTTTCAGCTACCCTCGGAGGGATGATTTTGCATTGCGTACGCATTAGCCCCCGTTATAAGAATTATATTGTATTAACTACCACGGTGAGATGATTTTGTCATTGCACTACGCATTAGCTACCGTTGGTGAGTTGTTTGAAAGGTTCCGGTGTTCTTCATATGAATGATTTTACAGCAGGAATAGAGCTGCACAGATTATTTTTCTAATTATGAGTATCTTGTGGTCTATTATATTATTGAAAATCTTTGATTATGAAAAACTAATGAACTCACCAACCTTTTGGTTGACACTTTAAAGCATGTTTATTCTCAGGTATTAAAGAAATCTTCCACTGTGCATTTGCTCATTTTAAAGATATTACTTGGAGTCATTCATGGCATATATTTCTAAAGACGTTGCATTCGAGTCATTGAGTTCATCAAGATTATTATTAAGTCAATTATAGTTGGATAGTGGATATTATGAAATGGTATGCATGTATGTCAATTTTTGATGTAAAGAAAGTTTATCTTTTAAAAACTAATGCAATGTTTGTAAAATGTATCATATAGAGGTCAAATACCTCGCGATGTAATCAACTATTGTGAATCGTTTATAATGTATATGAACGGGTTCTTTCAGTTAGTATCAGAGCGGTGGTCTTAGCGTACCAGGTCTGCATTAGTGTGTCTAACTGATAAGTCGTTAGGATACATTAGTGAGTCTGGACTTCGACAGTGTCTGCATGTCAAAAGTTTTGCTTATCATTTTATGTCAAAAATTAACTACTTATCATCCTCAGAAAATTACCTGCTTATCATTTTTAGTCTAAGACACGTCTTGCTGCATTGATTGTATGAATAGTGTATAGACAAAATTCATATCTTAGCGTATCTGTTACTGTAAACTTTGCCTGACATATTCCGTAAATTCCTCCGTAACCTACGAAATCTTTTGCTCTATATATAGATATTCTATGTAGTTAGAATATCATCCAATATTCGAAAATTATTTCATATCAAAAATCCTTTACTCAATCGTATGAAATGGAATTCGTCATTAGTTCAAGTCCCTCGGATTCCAAAATGGAATCCCACTCAAGCTCCGAAAGCAGTGTGACCGGAATGGATCAACCAATCAGCCATCATCTATTTTGGATGAATTGGGGATGGGTTCGTAGTCTACTTAATCATTGGAAACAAGAAGAAGGCAATCCCTTCCATCCACCATATTGCCCTCTTGACGATGAACCTGAAGCACTTACCGGCGAGCCTGTCCGAAACACCATTTTCTCTCTCATTTCCAGACTATCTCGTCACGATTATATACTACATCAAATTCTAGATTTTATTTATCCACTTGTCCAACCGACAATCACCCCGGTGTAATAGAAGAAGTCAACGAGCTTCGCGCTCGGGTAGTGGCTTTGGAGAATATGGTGCAAAGGTTACAAACACCAGCAGCAGCACCAGCAGCATAACCAATACCACCATCATCAACGCCAACAGTACCATTACCACCCGCAACCACAACCGCGTCGTAAACCTCAAATTTACAATCTGTCCCACGAACATCAATATCATACGCTCTGTAGATACCAAGGAATACCAACAACATTAAACGATAAAGTGTTGATTCATAACTTCATTGGAGAAACACTCCGCGGCGATTATGTAATCTCCAAAGTCTTGGAGATTATCTATTCTAACCTTAACCATAAATCAGATGAGTGAACCAAAATGATAGAGGAAAGAGTAGAAACCCTGACCAGAATGATACGTGATTTACAAGTTAGACTTGTTTTACCAACAGCATCAAAAGTACCTTTAGCATCACCAGCATAGTCAGTGCCGTCAGCATCGTCAGAATCAGCAGCACCTATAACATCACAAACTCCGTCAATTCCAGAATCATTGTGGACATCATTACGAATCAATAACGTATATTGTATCAATGAGTTATTGTATCAACGAGTTATGAAGTATTAACTCATTTCCCCTGAAGAAATTATATGTATATTTTATATATATAAATTTTGAGATCAAAATAAATCTTTCCGTACTAAGCTATTATGTGTGAATCTTAACTATTCAGTTAATTCATATTACTAATATGCAATGATGTACATCTTTCGTCCGCAACTTAACCATCGTTAACTACAATCTCTGCCCCAATTCAATAAATTCTAACTCATAATAAACCAAGTGTATTATTCAAATATATGTTTGATTTTACATCTTCATCTTCGATATACTCAAAACTCTCTAAGAAATATCATTCGTACCTTGCGAAGCTCACAAGAATTTCACAATAACCAACATCATGCTTCAACAAATAACGAAGAATTCATTCATAATCTCTATTACATTGAAGAAATACTTCGTAGAAGTTATGTAATTTCTAAAGTTTTGGGAATTATTCAATTCTAGTTCCAACTATAAATCAAATGAGTTTAATGTAATATTAACTCATTAAATCCATGTTACATCTGAAGAAAATATACACAAATATATTTTCATAAAGACTGTAATAAAACTCTTTTAAACAAAATATTAATTGTGAATTTTTTTTAACGGGTAGGTAATACCCGAGAGATATATAAATTCACCATTAATATGTTACATTTTTCGAAGCTGATTCAACAAATCATCCCTTTTACTCCCTACTTTCACAACAACATACATTCTTTTATAGAAATCAAAATAACCATATTCATTCAAAATCAAATTACATATTCTGATTTTGAAATCTCAAATTCAACTCGAGATATAACCAAAATCATCACTCTTAGATCTTTACATCTTTCAAAGCAATACTTTGACTTCAAAACTGTGCTAGAACATTATATTGAAGGTATTTCGTATGCCCGAGAAACATATTAAATTAATGTGGCTAATGTGTTATGATCCAAGTCGGGTCATACCCAATAACAAGCTTACCGACACCTTATGTGTATTTATCTTAACAATTGGATCGTTAAATAAATGCGCGACACTTGGATTTACGAAAATGGGTTTTCTAAAATATAATCACTTGAGATAAATTATTTGGATAATTTATATTTGATATGGATTTAATTATTTATAGGTTTAAAGAATTATGTTGTGTTATATTTTATAAAATGGTTTATAAAATATGTAAGTAACTTAATAATTACATGAGTTTATATATTTAGTTTTTAAAAAATCACATTTTTTTAATACACCCTCCTTGGTGGACGGTTTTTGAAGGGACCAAGGGAGTCCACCCATGCCTTTGTTTTGTTACTTTTGATACAACACATTCTCTCAAGTGCATGGGCAACTCATATACCAAGATTTGACTAGTTAATTTCAAGTTAGTAGTTCACAAACTCTCTCCCTCTCCCAAAACTGCTGCTGGCCGAAATAATTGAAGGAAAAAAGAGAGAGTTTAGCTTGGTATTTTTGTCATTCAAGTGTCTAAAAATCCTAACTCATTAAAGGTGGTGTTGGTGCAAAAGGGCTTGTGGGTATTACACACTTGAGGCTTCAAGTTAGAGGTTGTTGTTGCTTCATTTTCACCATCATCTTGCTCATTTCAAAACAGCCCTCAATTTACTTGAGGAGGTATAATCTCTACTCTCCTTGTTAATATATGTAAGCATGTGTTCATGACTTGATATCTTCATGGGATTCAAACAAAATGGTTTAACATATACACTTGTTTTCTTAATATTATGCTCCCGCTTGCTTTAACAAAATAAATTGGTTTTGTGATTATGTAAATTCATTAGAACATGTTGTAATGTTGAATTCCATCAATGGTATCTAGAGCCGAAGTCTATGAAATATGCTTCTTATATATGGTCTTTAAAACCCACCAACTTTGCATTCTATTAACATGCATGAAAGTAGAATGTAAAATTGTTCGGGTTTGGGTGGGTTTATGGTGTTGGCCGAATTCTAAGGGGTTCCAAATGTGGTTTTGGACTTGCCATTTGGTTCATATTTGTTGATATATTGATGTTCACAATCATAGCCATGACCTTGTGTTTGAATGAATGTTTGTTTGGTTGATTTGTTAATCTTTCAATATGGGTGTAATATTCATTCAATTTAGTTTGTAATATTAATTATTCATTTGGTATGTAATATTAATTTTGGTTATGTAATTTATTTTATATTTGGCATGTAAAATAGATTAGGCTGTATTTTCATTTTTTAGAAAAATGTATTAGGATATATTTTTTTGTAAAAATGAAGATGCAAGATGAAGACAAGGAAGATGCAAGATTAAGTGGGAGATTTGAAATCTCCTACTTTGTGTAATAACCCTTAACCGGTGGCATTTGTTTTCGGCTAAACAAAAATCTACCTAAATGGCTTGATTGTGAACATATTTGTTTTGCATGCATGGTTGTTTATTGTGTTTTTATGTTTGGTTGCTACAAGTATATCACAAGTTAACCACAAGCATAATGACGATTTAATTGGTTAAATTAGACATTATTAATGACATGCAAAATGACAATTTAATTGGTTAAATTCAAAGTGGCAAAAGGACATTAATAAATGGTTATTAAGAACACTAAAAGGATCACATATATAAAGTGGTTTATATCAAGTAATTGGCTTAATTACAAGACATGAAAATAGTTTTTCATTAGTACCATACACTAAATGCATGTTGGTGTATGGCATAAAAGTTTTCTTAAACTAGAAATAATGAAAACTTATAATTCCTTATTAACAAGGCAAACAAGTTAAACGCCATCCTTTTATGTGACACTTAAATATATTAGGGAACTCATAATGGGATAAAGGTCACCTAACCGTTATGAGCAAACTAATATGATTAAGGTGAATTTCGCACACTTGCGGGATAAAGGTCACCTAACCACTTGTATGTTAAATTTACACGTTTACACAAGTAGGACGACTTGATTTGGGAATCGTGAACTTAGGGTCACCGAAGCATGAGGAACAAATAGGCGTTGATGGGATAAATATGCCATGCAAAAGGTTTGCATAATCCCATAACTTAGAAGTTGCAAAAGGATTGCAATTGTCATATAATGACTACCTAGCTAAATCAAATGACGGGATAAAGGTCACCTAACCGAAATTTGGTTTACCGTTGGATTATAAAATTTAATAAATATCAATTGGATTTAAAGGGTATTGATTGTTAAATTAAAATTAATACTTAAACTACTTTGTTAAATTTTGTAGATGGCCGCTAATAACAACAACATTCTAAACGCACCAATCAACTTTAACAACCTATCGTTGAGGTCAATCCTCAAAAAGGAAAAACTCAACCATACAAATTTTATGGATTGGTTTCGTAATCTAAGAATTGTCCTCAAACTTGAGGATAGGGCGTATGTATTGGAAGACCCCATTCCCGATCAACCCGACGAAGATGATACGGAAGGCATGGCTTATTGGGATAAGTATTGCACCGATTCGGTGCAAATCTCTTGCCTTATGCTTGGGACTATGATACCCGAACTCCAAAAGGACTTCGAGCATCATAGTGCATATGACATGATCACATAATTGAAGGAGATGTTCCTTCAACAAGCTCGTGTCGAGCGCTTAGAAATGGTTAGAGCGCTTCATGCATGTCGAATGGACGACTCCCAATCCGTTTCATCTTATGTCCTTAAGATGAAAATCCTAATTGATCGAGCGAACCGTCTGAACTGCAATGTGTCTAATGAATTAGCCACAGACCTTATCCTTAATTCCTTGTCAAAGAGGTTTGACACATTTGTAATGAATTACAATATGATTGGTTGGGATAAGAGCATTGGCGAATTACATGCCATGCTTAAGACGGCCGAAGCAAGCATGGGTAAAAGGGCTTCACCCATGTTTATGATCAATGAAGGCGGGTCCAAAAACAATAACACTTCTAAGCCAAAGGTGGCTAAGAGGAAAGGACCCGCCTACCAAGGCAAGGTCAAGGGAAAGGGGAAGATGGTTACCCCAACCAACAAGAACAAAAAGCAAAAGGTTGTCGGTCAAGCTAACCCCAAGGAAGATCCGTGCTTTGGTTGCAGTGAAATGGGTCACTAGAAACGCAACTGCCCGATCTACCTGAAGGAGTTGAAAGAAAAGAGGGATGCAGGGCAAACCTCAGGTAATGTATATGTGGTATACATTGAGCTTAGTATTACTTCTTCTAATACATGGGTATTAGACACAGGATGTGAAACTCACATTTGCAATTCTTTGCAGGGGTTCAAAAGAAGTAATCAAGATACGGAAACAACAAGTCTCTTCATGGGAAATAGAGCAAGGGTGCAAGTGAAAGCTCAAGGAGACTTTGTTTTGAAGCTACCAAGTGGTTTGGAGCTTATTTTAAAAAATGTTTTGTATGCACCCGATTTATCTCGAAACATTATTTCTGTATCCCGTTTGAAACAATATGGTTTTAATCTTAATTTCATTAATGATGATATCCATGTTTATTTAGATGATGTGTTCTATTTTAAGGCTTCGCCTTTGAATGGTATTTATGAATTGGTTCATGACGACGCATCATACAATAGCTCAATATACCATACAAACACCAAGAAACTCAAAAGGGATTTGAGTGATTCCTACTTATGGCATTGTCGCCTTGGTCACATAAACAAGAATCGAATGCATACACTTCAAAAGAATGGCCTTTTGAAATCAAATGAACTGTACTCGTTTGATGTATGCGAATCTTGTTTACAAGGCAAAATGACAAAAGCACCTTTCAAAGGGACCTATGAAAGGGCTAAAGACTTATTGGGATTAATACATTCGGATGTATGTGGACCTTTTAAGCCCATGACTAGGAAAGGTGAAAGATACTTCGTCACTTTCATTGATGACTTTAGTCGTTGCAGATATGTCTACTTGTTAAGACACAAGGATGAAACTTTTGAAACATTCAAGGAATATCAAAACGAAGTACAAAATCAACTCAATAAGACAATCAAGGTACTTCGTACCGATAGAGGAGGTGAATACCTAAGCGATGCTTTCCAAGATCATCTTAGAAGTTGTGGGATTATCTCGCAACTTACTCCACCTGGAACACCCCAACTAAATGGAGTTTCTGAAAGGAGGAACCGAACCCTAATGGATATGGTTCGATCTATGATGGCAAGAAGCTCGTTACCTCTATCATTTTGGGGTTATTGTCTATGCTTCGCGGCTCTTATTTTAAATATGGCCCCAACCAAGAAAGTGGAATGAACTCCTCATGAGATGTGGTTTGGAAAACCTCCATCTCTATCATACTTAAAGTTATGGGGATGTGAAGCTTATCCTAAGCGTTACGTCCCTAATAAGTTGAATGCTCGATCCACGAAGTGTATCTTCATAGGATATCCCAAGGATGATATGGGATACTATTTCTATGATCCAACCGAGCAAAATGTATTTGTTGCTCGAAAGGCTGAATTCCTTGAAACTAAGTTCCTAATGGAAGGAAATAGTGAGAGGAAGATAGATCTTGAAAAGGTTCAAAATCAAGTAGATGATACACAATTGGTTGACACTAGCACTTAACATGAAAATGTTGAGAGTGATCAAATGGATGATCAAAATACACAAGACGTTCACAGATCTGGTAGGATTAGTAATCCTCCTGAGAGATATGGGTTTCTCATAGATGGTTGCTATGTGGTTGATTTGGATGAACCAACAAACTACCAAGATGCTTTATCAAGGATTGATAAGGATAAATGGCAGGAAGCCATGAACGCTGAGATGCAATCCATGTATGACAACCAAGTTTAGGAACTTGTTGCACAACCTACTGGCTCAAGGCTAGTTGATTGTAAATGGCTTTTCAAAATGAAAACCGACATACATGGAAACTTGGATACTTATAAAGCTAGACTTGTAGCAAAAGGTTTCACTCAAACTCAAGGGGTTGACTATGATGAAACTTTTTCGCCTGTGGCAATGCTAAAGTCTATTAGGATATTACTTGCCATTGCTGCTCATTATGATTATGAAATATGGCAAATGGATGTCAAGATCGCTTTCCTAAATGGACATCTTGAGGAAGATGTAAATATAGTTCAGCCTGAAGGTTTTGTTGATCCGAAATATCCTAAAAAGGTATGCAAGTTAAAGAAGTCAATCTACGGATTGAAACAAGCATCTAGAATATGGAATCATCATTTTAATGAGGAGGCTAAGAAATTCGGCTTCATTAAAAATGGTGATGAAGCTTGTGTATACAAGAAAGCTAGTGGGAGCACAATCATGTTCCTTGTACTATATGTGGATGATATATTGTTATTTGGAAATGATATTCCGGTAATGCAAGGTGTTAAAACTAGGCTAAGTAAATGCTTATCCATTAAGGATCTTGGAGAAGCACAATACGTTTTGGAGATTGGGATCTATAGGGATAGATCCAAGAAACTGATAGGTTTGAATCAAAGTGCATACATTGAAAAGATCTTGAAAAGGTTCAAGATGGAGAACTCTAAGAAAGGTTTGGTACCTATTCAAAGAGGAACGCTTCTCAGTTCATCTCAGTGCCCTACCACGAAAGATGAACAAGAGAGAATGAAGAAAGTCTCGTATGCATCTGCTATTGGGTCAATCATGTATGCAATGATATGCACTAGATCGGATGTGTCATGCGCTCTTAGCTTGACAAGTAGATACCAGAATAACCCAGAAAATAGTCATTGGATTGCTGTCAAAAGTATATTGAAATACCTTAGGAGGACTAAGGATATGTTTCTAATATATGGGTCTGGTGAGGAGGAACTCGCTGTAAAAGGTTACGTGGATGCGAGTTTCCAAACTGATCGAGATGATTCTCGATCACCATTCGGTTATGTCTTCAAATTAAATGGAGGTGCGGTCTCTTAGAAGAGTTCAAAACAGGATGTTGTTGCTTTATCCACTACAGAGTCAGAGTACATTGCCGCCTCATTAGCAGCTCAGGAAGCTGCATGGATGAAGAAATTCATCGACGACTTAGGAGTAGTCCCTTCCATTCAGGACCCTCTTGAGATCTTTTGTGACAACGAGGATGCGATTGCATAAATCAAAGAACCTCGTGCTCACCAAAAGACCCGTCACATTGAGCGGAGATTCAACTACATAAGGGATGAAGTTGAAAAGGGAAAGATATGTATTCGCAAAGTTCATACAGATCTTAATATAGCGGATCCACTCACGAAGCTCTTACATGGTGCAAAACATCAAGGGCATGTTAGTGCATTAGGGCTTCGATATTCTAGTGATTGGTTGTGATCTGTTTTATGTATTGTAACGGAACGAAGTGGTTCAAACTCATTAATATAATTATGGTGTTAATTTATTAATCATGAGTCATGTTCCTATTTTGCATATTTTATCCATGAATAAGTAATTATTCTAAATTCCGTAGTCGATCACATTTGTGGGAACAAGTGTGAGGTTTAGACTATTATGAACTTAGATTGGTATACATTCATGGGATGAATGTGGGGCAAGGTTGCAACCAAGGTTCATAGATATTTGTGGGATACAAATATTGGAAGACCCGCCCTCAAGATTTACTAAATGGAGCCTTTGTGGTTGATCACATGTAATCTTGAGTAAAGGCGAATATCATTGTATCCTCTGACCTGAGATACATATTGAGTTCGGATATTCACCAAGTATTGTGCCTTGATTCTTTCCTTCACTATTCTGAAATATGGTAGTTCATAAGGAAGAGCTCAGGTATAATGCAAGGTATATATTTAGGACGTATGTAGTCAAGATGGAATTTGTCCCTCTTATTCGTTGAGAGTCAGATGTTTAAGGCCTGATAAAGTTAAATCTAGAAGAGAGTGATCACTCTGTGTCTCTTGAATTTAACATGACATCTAGGACAAAAGGATGTGATGAAAGATTCACCTATTCATATTCGAGATGGGAACTCGAAAGGGATGATGTTATTGAATGGCACAAAGTCATAACATATTGGGGGTGATGGACGGTCGTTAGGTGGTATCCATCACTTGCATTAACTTCTTATGTTTCTCGTGCAAGTGGGAGATTGAAGGTATTTCGTATGCCCGAGAGACATATTAAATTAATGTGGCTAATGTGTTATGATCCAAGTCGGGTCATACCCAATAACAAGCTTACCGACACCTTATGTGTATTTATCTTAAAAATTGGATCGTTAAATAAATACGCGACACTTGGAGTTTAGAAAATGGGTTTTCTAAAATATAATCACTTGAGATAAATTATCTGGATAATTTATATATGATATGGATTTAATTATTTATAGGTTTAAATAATTATGTTGTGTTATATTTTATAAAATGGTTTATAAAATATGTAAGTAACTTAATAAATACATGGGTTTATGTATTTAGTTTTAAAAAAATCACATTTATTTTAATACACCCTCCTTGGTGGATGGTTTTTGAAGGGACCAAGGGAGTCCACCCATGCCTTTGTTTTGTTACTTTTGATACAACACATTCTCTCAAGTGCATGGGCAACTCATATACCAAGATTTGACTAGCTAATTTCAAGTTAGTAGTTCACAAACTCTCTCCCTCTCCCAAAACTGCTGCTGGCCGAAATAATTGAAGGAAAAAAGAGAGAGTTTAGCTTGGTATTTTTGTCATTCAAGTGTCTAAAAATCCTAACTCATCAAAGGTGGTGTTGGTGCAAAAGGGCTAGTGGGTATTACACACTTGAGGCTTCAAGTTAGAGGTTGTTGTTGCTTCATTTTCACCATCATCTTGCTCATTTCAAAACAGCCCTCAATTTACTTGAGGAGGTATAATCTCTACTCTCCTTGTTAATATATGTAAGCATGTGTTCATGACTTGATATCTTCATGGGATTCAAACAAAATGGTTTAACATATACACTTGGTTTCTTAATATTATGCTTCCGCTTGCTTTAACAAAATAAATTGGTTTTGTGATTATGTAAATTCATAAGAACATGTTGTAATGTTGAATTCCATCACATATGTATATTAACTATTACATTCGGTGTTCAAACCCTCCAAAATTCCTGAAGACACTTCAAATAATGAGTGATGTTGCGAAACGTAACCTTTATTTATGAACGGATTTGAGTTGTTTTGTTACACGAATTGATTTATTGTATATGTGGTATTTTATTGAATTCAGGTTGATTTCACACATATATAGGCAACTAGTCCTATCCGTGTAGTTTAGTTTGTAGGTAAATCCGATTCGTTCCACAGGGAGATGGAGTATTTAATGGTTTTTAATAGTCTTTGATGTCAAACTTAATTAAAGGGGGTTTTGGATTAGGAATTTATAATATAACAGTAATAGAAAAATAACTTAAACTAATTTACTTCATAAATAGAATTACAAGATTACAAGAATTAACTTAAAAAGGAACTAAATGAAATTAAACTAATTATGATGCGAATATTTTATTACTAAAGGGTAATTAGTAAAATAGTAATTTTTAATAAAACTATGTGTTTAGAATTTTGTTTTGAGTAATTATAATATAAATTTATTTAAATTAACTAAATGATATGTTTTAATTATATTAATATAAATTGTTAAGAATAGTAATTTAACTAATTATAAACTAATTACAAACTATAAACTTTTAATTAACACTAATTAGTAGGATTAAAACAATTATTAAGGATTTTATAATAACTAATACAAATTATATACTAATTACTTAATTATAATAATAAAATAACTAAAACCCTATTTTTACCCTAACTGGTACTGTAGCCGGGTTTTAGACCTACGCGTTTCGCGTATTTATACGTGTATCGCGTATATATTTAAACTTACGCGTATTGTGTAATTAAAATCGTACAGTAATATGTTTACACTTACGTGTTTCGTGTAGATAGTACACGATTCGTGTATGTTATATACGATGTGACAAAACAGTCTGATACAGATTCGAGTGTTTTTATGTATTTTTTTATATTTTATAATAATAATTCGTAAATAATAATAATAATAATTTTACAATAAATATAAATGATATAAATGGGAGTATTTACTTAAATGTGTCACCTCTAGGTCCATGGATTGTTTTGAGTTTAAGCCCTATTAAAATGTTTTAGTAATAAACTTTACATTTTTCTTTCGAATAAATATAAGGTTACGACTAACTAAATCAAATCTAATTTTCATCGGATTTTATTTAGAAAGCTACTATTCCCCAAGTATTTAAATTGAGACCTAGCCTAGTTTTGACTTTCGCCAATACCCAAATCGTAACGGTTTCCCTTTTTACAATTTCACTGTCATATAATTATTGATATTACCCAAACCACCGAAGTTTATTTCTAAATTGGTGTTAATAATTTATCCATAAATTCGTCTATATCATTTTAATGTTGAAGCTTAATTTATGTAAATAAAAACAACTTTCGTTATTTAAATTTAATAAATTAAGTGTTAAGGGTTAAATACCTAATTACACAATAATGGTTCTTTTAACTAGGCTCAATATTAAAAATACTAAAGTTACATTTTAACTTTTACAAATGATAACAATCCATTTTACTAGGGGCTCTACATTTAAATAAATACTGTGAAAATTTAGCTACTCATGTTACTAGGATGAACATAAAAATATAAATATGCAAACATAATAACAACGATAATTTTAACAAGATATACTTACTAAAAATTCTTCACTTTCATTAACTTCAAACGGTAGAAAATTACAAATAACAACACCCTTCACGCGAACAATACACCCTTAATATTTAAAACTACCTAAATATTGAACCTTGAAACTAATTATACAGAGTACTTGAAAACAAAATAACAGTAACTAAATTAATTTGTATGTGTATAGTAATGTTGTATGATATGTCTCCTCTTGCTTTCAACATGTACTCCGTATTTATCATTGAGAAATAGTAGTAGGTAGAGTTTAATTGAATCCTTGCTGTATCTCAATTGATCAAAAGAATTGTTTTAAAACACAAAAAGCAGCCGCCCCTTATCTGATTCATGATTATCTTCGGCCTAATATTACGCGTTTCGTGTAGAGGTCACACGATTCGCGTAAGGCTAAATTACTACGCGTTTCGTGTAGATCTACACGATTCGCGTAAGAGATAATGGCAGTTTTCTTTATTTTTCTTTTTTCGTTTGTTCTATGTTGACCTCGTATCGACGTGTAACATTTTGGATGACTTGTTGTAACCTTTTTCTTTAGTTTTCTTCGTTCTTGAATTCGGATGAACGTTTCCTCGATATATTTGATTTAAACTCATCGTTTATCGTCTTTTCTTCCAACTTCACTTCTATGTTTACTTTAATCATTTTTCTCGTGAAATGCGCATTGAATGTCTTTGTAGATGGTAAAAACCTATGAAATATAAGTGATATTGTGTCGAATAATATGTATGTTTAGAGCAATATCAAAATACCCCACACTTGAACGTTGCTTGTCCTCAAGCAATTACATCTTTGAACAGAATCGGAACATTACATATTTTTCCTTATTGAACATTAAGATCACACAACACACACTACACGAAATGAAACACACGCTATATGGAATAGTTTGGAAACACAATTTTTATTGAATCACACGCACACCACACGAAATGAAATTCTGACAACAGAAACGAACATGAAACTCGTGATTAGGGTTTAAAAATTTGGATCCTTAAGGAAAATTGGACCTTGTGAAAACGTTTTATGATTTTATAAAATGTCATGCTAGTTTTTACACTAGACACGTTTTCCGGTTTTAACCTCAAATTCCGGTTGAGGGTAACTGAAAACCGAAGTCTCAGTCGGCGATTAGCAAGCTATTCGCCCCCATGATTGTAGTATCATGGAACTTGAAGCCGAATGTCCAAAAAATGGTTTTACACAAATATAATTCATAAAATAGCATAAGTTTTAGAACAAAATTATATCGTGTCCAAATATCATCGGTGAACCATGAGTTTGCACACCTCAATTTGTTATGGCATATGTATGTTGACCGCGGTCAAACATAGATGCGGTTGATCTTTACGGAGATCATCCATCTGGGGAATAGATTCATTAGTCTTAAAAGCTAATTTGCATTGTGCCCCCCCATTGTACGAAACATATCCTTCTCATGGTTAGGATAAGTCTGACCACCAAAAACCCTATTTGATGCTGAGGTTAGGTGGATTTCCAGCCGATGATAGGGATGACTTTTCAAGATTTTTCGTCAACCTACAGCTGTTCTGTACTACATCTTCTAACATAAGTTAGCAAGTGTGTCAATTTGGAAGACTTTACTTCCTTAAGGGATGGACTTGATTCATCCTCTATTACTCGTAATAATGGAATATTCAGGTTTATACGTTCCAAAGCAATGATATCTGCAATAACTTCATAGAAACATGTGATATATGGTTCTCAACATAAGGTTTTATAAATTCTTGTTATAATTGGTTTTCTTTTATAGGTTTTAAACAAATAAACTTATGCATTTTTAATGTA
Source organism: Rutidosis leptorrhynchoides (assembly GCF_046630445.1). NCBI lineage: Eukaryota > Viridiplantae > Streptophyta > Magnoliopsida > Asterales > Asteraceae > Rutidosis > Rutidosis leptorrhynchoides. Next base: position 103,309,456 of record NC_092333.1, on the reverse strand, counting down.
TTGAGACGATAATTTCGGTTTTTGACACCTATCTCGTAGTTACCTTAAAAATGTATTTGATACCGAAGTTTAAAAATTTTATAAACTTTGATAAAAATTACCAAATTATAAGTTTTCGAGAATTTATATATTCCCACCCCACACTTAAGATTATGTAATGCCCTCATTACATAAAATCAGATAATAATGTATAAATTTGAGAGGACAAAAAGTGTGAAGTATTTGGAACTTCCTTTGTTAACAGATTTGGATTTTCAAATTGTTTTACCTATGATTATATCCAACGTTTGTATCACAATGTAATTCGATGTTTCGTTTCGTCTAATTGCATTTTCTTCTGTACCTGTCAAAACCATGTTAAAAACATACAAAACATGGGGTTGTACTTCAATCGTACAAAACAATTTTTACCCCACACTACTTTCTTGCTAATATATAATAAAACATAAGAAACATAAAAAGTATCAATACACACCATACAATTATGTTATTACAAACCATAAAAATAAAAATGTTTTAAAGAATAGAACTAGTTAAATGGATTCCAAAACGGGCCTCCCTGTTCGCCCTCTTCCTGTTGCTGTCGCTGCAGTTGTTCGTTTAGGCGTTGTTCCTCGTAGAAACGCCTATATGCATCCTGACTCGCGGCTATGGCGGCGTTGTGGTCATATGGTGGAGGTAGAGGGTCATTGGGTGTCTGCCATTGGGGGTATGATGGAAAGGCTGAGGGTGCGTAAGCTTGCGGGTTAGACGCGTATAGATATGCCTGTTGGTGCGCCCACTCTAATTGATTTCCCATTCCCCTCTGATCATATCGGATGTTGGACAGCATATTATATTGATCTAGCTGGGTATGCCTAATGTCCCCTAATTGCCGAGATAAAGCAGTGTACTGATCTTCTGATCTCGCTCCCCAGTTTTGATATGAATTACGTACATCTAAACTCAATGCGTTAAACGAGTTTTGGAGCATATCGAAATCAGAAGTACCTGTATGAGACGAGCTAGCCTGATCTGTCTCTCTGCGTCTCCTCCTAGCTTCCCTCGCGGGTTCATCATCCTCCTCCATAGGTGCGTGAGCAGCAACTTCCTGTTGCCTTAAACTACGTACCCCACCCCTCACACGTATAGCCTTAGCTGTCTTATACACCTCCAATCCTAAAGTACGAACCCGTTGATCTATCGGCTGGATTGGAGGATCTAATTCGTTCGGGTCGAGACCGAACCAGGCTGCCAAACACGTGACATAGTGTCCTCCCGACATGTCACTGGATCCTCGAGCACCCTTACCTATATGGGCCAAAAAGTAGGCCACTCCATAGGGTATACTAATAAATGTATCCCTATCTCTGATTGCATCCAAATACCAAAGGTCAACATAATTAATCTTATCTGTATTAAGGAATGCCCTTTGGTTAATTGTGTTTGCTATAAATTTATGAATTATTCGATAGCGAACATCAGTGATCTTAAGGTATGATTCTTGGCCTGCTACATATGTATTCTTTTGGGAAAAAGAACGCCAGACGCTCAAAGAATCATAATCTCCTGTATATTTAGCTCCTGTAAAAATATATTCCCAAAAACCTGGAGCATTTATCTGATTACCGTCGTAAATTCCTAAAGCCAAATTCATGTCACCTAGGGACATTTCTCTATCTACCCCACCCAGTCGAAATTGTAGAAATCTAGTATCTTCGATATTTTCCGGGTTTACATTCATCCTAACGGTAGAATAAAATTCTAAACACAATTCTCTATATACAGGAGAATTCAACCTAAACAATCTCTCAAAGTCATTATAATACGTGATTTACCCAAATTCATTCGTGAAACTTTGGGTTAAAATTTCCCTTATCGGTGTATCTAGGTTGACTGGGTCTCCTAGGGGATCCCAATCAACAACGTAAACTGGAGAGATGGTTCGATTTACCAGAATGAGTAAATCCTTAACTTTTTGCACCCTTTGATGTAATTCGTTAGGAAATTGCAGGATCGGGTGTAGGTTCAAGAGTTGTTGTTCCATTTCGGGGGTAACTTGATCTTGTGCTTGTTGTTGGTTAAATGCCCTCATTCTAAATGGTCCCTGCATAACATTTTAAAATAATAAAATCATCCCAATAGGATGTGTTAATGTTAGCAAAGAGTCTAAATTCAACATACAAGCTTGTTTTCAATCAACACAGGAATCAACTTGTTTCAGCAACATTGGAATTTTTAGTTCTATGATTCAAAACAAAACTGAAACAAACCAAAAATCATAAATCAAAAATCAAGTTTCATATGCAAAGTTTAATTCACAAGTGAAAACACGCAATTTATCTAAGTGTATCTAATTCAATTCAATCACATTGCGTGTATTTCAGCTTCTAAATAATCCTTAATAGCATTAAAGTTCATACTTGATACATGAAAATGGCAAAAACTATCAAAATCATACTAAAATTAAAAATTACAAAATCAAACAAACAAAATCATGTTCAAGAGTTATAACTACTGACAAAACACTTAAAAACATTTAATTACAACCAAAATAACACACCTCAGTAGCAATTTCTCAATTATCCCCAATTTGTATAAACCCTAATTTTTCAATAACCAATTAAACATCAATTTTTCATGCTAATCGGGTTTATTATCTTACTAACAACATAGATATAGCAATAATCAAGCAAAAATCAACAAGAACATGCATATAATTCGAATTAAAGCCATAAAGAAATATAATGAAAAATTTGAAGAACATGAGGTAAAATGGGTTTAGGACCCTTACCAATATAGGCATGTTGAAAGATTGAAGAATTGGAGAAGATTGGAATTGTTAATTTAAGTTTTTGGGTGTGATTTTCGGGTTTTTGTGTTTTCTTCTCGTTCACAGCATAAAAAAATTGAAAGAGAGTGTGTGAAGAACAGCCCTCTGCCCGATCTGATATGTCCAGTTTTTTGACCCTACGCGTTTCGCGTAGGTCTACGCGTTTCGCGTATGCTTTGAATTCCACGCGTTTCGTGTACCACTACACGTTACGCGTATGCTTTTTTTTTTTTTTTTTAACTTATAATCAATTAAATTTTAAAATATCTTTTATAAATTTATATTTGTAACGGAAATTCGGTTGTTACACCTGATCTTAATCCGTTTATAAATTTTTTTAATTTCAATTTATAGAATTCAATTCATTAAAAGTTAAAGTTTTAAATCTTTTTCGAAAACAAATTTAAAATAAAAACACTCTATTTTTTTTGTGTTAAAAATATTAACATTTTTAATTTTTAGAACAAGTACATGAAAAATAAAAATTACACAAATTAAAATACACTCTATTTTTTTTTTTTTTTTGTATACCCCTAAATCAACTAATTTTCAAACTTAAAACTTTGTTTCCTATCGATTAGGTAGAGATAAATTCGATCGTCAAACCTATCATTATCCACGACAAAGATTTACAAGTTATATATTTTTACGGTTATTGATAAAAAGGTATATTTTGCAATCTACTGTAGACTTTTAGAATTTAACAAAAAATTTTGTGCAATTTGAAGAATGAAAATTCAGTTGTGACACCTAAACATTTTCATTTTCAAAGAAACAAGTTAAACTCAAGTCGTTTCACCTTCAATTTAGTAGAAAGGATTTTTTTTTAAATTTTTATTTTGTTTTCGTAGTTTACTATTTAACAGATATCTTATGAATCCAACAAGAAATTTTGTGCAATTTGAAAAACGATAATTCAGTTGTAACACTTAACATTTATCGTTTTTAATGAAAACATATTGAACTCAAGGTTCATCACTTTTAAATGGTAGACCGTTTTAATAGAACATACAACAAACAAAAACAAACCAAACACACCAAAACATTACACACAAAAATGCACAAACACACAATTGGCGAGAAAAAGATTTAAAGAGTGAAGCCTCGTTGGCTCGCCTCGTAGTGGAGTCGCATTATTTCGCTCCCCATTGCTTCGTAGGCGTAACCTCGCTGGTTTAAGAGGTTTTCTTCTGCACATTTTAAAGGCCCTTCTCGGCATAAGGTTACGTACTCGTAATTAGAGTCCGTTTGGTTCTTTGGGCAATTTCCAGAGTGAGTCGGTTTTCCACATTTCACACATTTACCCAAATGACGTGCTCGACGCCTTTTAGCTGATTTAGATTTTCCTCTTGCATAGTTTGTCTCATTTAGTTTCTGTCTTTCTTCTTTCCTCGCCTTATCGCATCTTTTCTTAATATCTAACACCACATCCCTCGGTAAAATCTTATCGCACTTTAAAATGAAATGGTTGTAGATATACTGACTGCGCATCTTGAAATTACACAATAAAAACAAAAAGAAATTAAAAAGGTAGAATGGAGGGAGAAGACTAGTTCTTTAGGGTCTGCTAGGGAAAGACCAATCTAACCCCACTCTTAAAGATAAGAATAAAAATCGAGAATGGAGTTTAAAACCTTAGAGTTACCCTGAATTTATTTGTCCTTAGGGTAGAAGGTGATTTCGTCTCTTTCCGTAGTATTGATTTCTTCAAAGTATAACTTGAGTCTGTGTCCATTCACTTTGAAAGTTCCACCGTCTTTACCATACAACTCTGCATATCCAGATGGAAAAACCTGTTTTATTATATATGGCCCAGTCCATCGGGATCTAAGTTTACCAGGTGAAAACTTGAAACGTGATTGGAATACCAATACTTTATCCCCTTGTTCAAATTCTTTCTTTTTTAATCGTGCATCGTGCCATACTTTAGTTTTTTCTTTATATGTTTTAGAATTTTCGTAGGCTTGTAATCTTAATTCATCTAGTTCGTTAAGTTGTGATAACCTATTTTCTCCGGCTTGCACAAGGTCAGTATTACATTCTCTCATAGCCCAGTATGCCTTGTGTTCAACTTCAACAGGTAGATGACACGCTTTACCGTATATAAGTCTAAATGGTGTGGTACCTATTGGTGTTTTATACGCAGTCCTAAAAGCCCACAACGCGTCATCTAACTTGCGTTGCCAGATTTTAGGGTTGTTATTAACCGTCTTCTCAAGTATGTGTTTTAAGGCACGATTCGTGTTCTCCACTTGACCACTTGTTTGCGGGTGGTACGGAGTAGAGAAACGATGAGTTACGCCATACTTCTTCAACACCTTTTCAAGAAGGTTGTTGGTAAAATGTGTTCCTCGGTCGGATATGAGTGCTTTTGGGATTCCAAAGCGTGAGAAGAGATTTTTCAAGAAGTTTACCACCACCCTAGCATCATTTGTAGGCAAAGCTTTTGTTTCAGCCCACTTGGATACATAGTCAACGGCTACTAGTATGTACTTGCACTTATGTGAACTTGGAAAGGGTCCCATGAAATCGATTCCCCAAATGTCAAAGATTTCACAAACTTGGATGCCGGTTTGAGGCATCTCATCCTTTTTAGTGATGTTACCCGTTCGTTGGCATGCGTTACAAGTCCGAACGAAATCATGGGCATCTTTAAAGATCATGGGCCAATAAAAGCCCGATTCAAGGATTTTTCTTGCAGTGTGGTTTGGTCCGAAATGACCGCCGGTTGGCCCTTGATGGCAATGCTCAAGAATTTGTTGAGCTTCTTGTCCGTACATACAACGGCGAATTATTTGATCCGCACCAACACGAAATAGGTCTGGGTATTCCCAGAAATATGACTTCAAATCTGCAAAGAATTTCTTCTTTTGCTGATAAGTAAGTCCTTTTTGTAGAATGTCTGAAGCAAGATAGTTTGCAAAATGGGCAAACCATGGGATTTCAGATTCTTTTTCAACCCTCATTAGAGATTCGTCAGGAAATGTATCTTTGATGATTGTATCATCAAGTTTATCTAATTCGGGGTTTTCAAGTCGGGATAAATGATCGGCAGCTAGATTCTCAGCTCCTTTCTTGTCACGTATCTCAATGTCAAATTCTTGAAGTAAAAGAACCCAACGTATGAGACGATGTTTTGCATCTAGTTTCGAGAATAGGTATCTAAGTGCCGAATGATCCGTGTAAACAATGGTCTTGGACAACACCAAATATGACCGAAATTTATCGAATGCATAAACAACCGCTAGGAGTTCTTTTTCCGTGGTGGTATAATTAATTTGGGCTCCTGTTAGAGTTTTACTTGCATAATAAATCAGTAGAAAATGATTATCTTGACGTTGTCCTAAAACAGCACCTAAAGCATAGTCGCTTGCGTCACACATTAGCTCAAATGGCATACTCCAATCCGGAGATACCATAATTGGAGCTTGTGTGAGTTTTGACTTTAGAATCGAGAATGCATTCTCGTAATTAGAATCGAAGTCAAATGGAGCATCCTTTTCAAGAAGTTTGGTCAATGGGCGGGCGATTTTAGAAAAATCTTTGATAAATCGCCTATAGAATCCTGCGTGACCAAGAAAGCTTCTAATTGCTTTAACATTTGATGGTTTAGGTAGCTTAGAGATAACTTCAATTTTAGCTTTATCTACCTCTATTCCCGCACGAGATATTTTGTGACCAAGTACAATGCCCTCTTTCACCATGAAGTGGCATTTTTCCCAATTTAGGACCAAGTTTGCTTTCTCACATCGGATAAGCATACGTTCAAGGTTGAAAAGACACGATTCAAAGGAGTCTCTAAATACGGAAAAGTCATCCATGAAGACTTCCATACAATCCTCTACCATATCATCAAAGATTGCCATCATGCACCTTTGAAAGGTTCCGAGTGCATTGCATAAACCAAACGGCATGCGGCGATAGGCAAAGGTACCGAAAGGACAAGTGAATCTGGTCTTTTCTTGGTCGTTGGGATCAATTGGAATTTGGAAGTAACCGGATAAACCGTCTAGAAAGTAATAATATTCTTTTCCCGCTAATCGTTCAAGCATTTGATCAATAAAAGGTAACGGGAAATGATCCTTTCTAGTGGCATCATTTAGACGTCTGTAATCAATACAGACTCTCCAGCCGGTAACTATTCTAGTTGGGACGAGTTCGTCCTTTTCATTTAATATAACGGTTGTACCCCCTTTTTTGGGTACTACTTGTACTGGACTAACCCATGGACTATCGGAGATGGGGTAGATTAACCCGGCGTCAAGAAGCTTAACGACCTCCTTTTTAAAAACCTCTTTCATGTTGGGATTTAGCCTGCGTTGTCTTTGTACTACGGGTTTGTAGTTATTCTCAAGGAGAATTTTATGTGTACAATAAGACGGGTTTATTCCCAGAATGTCGGTTGTTTTCCAGGCTATAGCCTTTTTATGGGTTTTTAATACAGAAATTAGCTTATCCTTCTCATTATTTGAAAGATGTGAAGCAATAATTACTGGTAATTGAGATGTACCTTCGAGATAAGCATACTCCAAGTGTTTGGGTAGCTCTTTAAGCTCTAGTACGGGTGGTTCTTCTAAGGAATTTTTTATACGAAATCTATCTTCATTTTTGATTTCCTCAAACGATTCCTCTTCCATGGGAATTTCTTCTATTATGGTCTCGTCATCCGTGACCACCTTCATCAACTCATCAAAATCTTTATCAATATTGAAGTATTCATTCTCACTTACCGGGGCTAACCCCGGGATATCAATTTCAAGTAGCTCCTTCAATTCATTCTCGACACAAAGATCTATAACATCAATTTGAAAACAAGAGTCATCGGTAGAAGTGGGTCTTTTCATGGCTTTGTCAATGTGACAAATTATTCTCTCGTTTCCCACACCTAGACTCAATTGTTCTTTTTGGACATTAATGATAGCATCTGCAGTGTTTAGGAAAGGACGTCCTAAAATGATAGGAACTTTTGTGTCCTCTTGCATTTCTAGAATAACGAAGTCGACGGGAAAGATAAGTGAGCCAACTTTTACAAGTATATCCTCGGCTATACCTATGGAAGTATCAAATGATTGGTTTGCTAATCGAATACCCATTCGGGTTGGTTTTAAGTCTCCTAAGTCAAGTTTTAAATATAACGATTAAGGCATTAAGTTAATACTTGCACCTAGGTCGGCTAGTGCATCGTACACTACCGAATCACCCATCATACATGGTATGATAAAACTACCAGGGTCTCCTAATTTTGGAGGTACATTTTGTTTCTTTAAGATGGCCGAACATTCCTCATGGAGGAATGTGGCAGAAACATCGTGGTATTTACCCTTCGAGGATATGAGATCTTTTAAAAACTTCCCATAATTGGGCATATCCCTAAGAACCTCTGCGAGTGGCATGTTAATGCTTATTTGCTTAATCATGTCCACAAATTTCTCATATCGCCTCGCGAGTCTGTCTTTCTTTAATGCTTTTGGGTATGGAATGGGTTCCTTATGCACCTTTACTGTTGGTTCTTCACTTTTCTTTGGTATGACCTCAGGTGGATCATCTTTCTCTTGTTCTTTGTCAACTTGCTCATTTTCATCAACCGGTATTTGTAAAACAGAAGGACATAAAGGAACTTCCGGGGACTTAAGAGTCTCCGGTTTAGTAGTTAAACCACTTCTAGTAGTTATAGCATTTACATGCTCGTTCCTTGTTTGGGGGTTGTTGGGATTCACTTGAGTATTTGAGGGGAGAGTACCTGGTGGTCTCTCTGATAGTAACTGTGATATCCTTCCAACATCCCTTTCTAAGTTTTGTATTGTGGCTTGTTGATTTCAGATTTACTGAGTTTGGAGCTCTGCATTTTGCTCGTGCTTAACCATAAAATCTCTTAAGAGATCTTCTAAACCAGATTTCCTCTTAGGTTGAGGTTGCATAATTGCTAGTGGTTGTGGTTGATTGTGTTGGAAATTATTTTGATAATTTCGTTGAGGTTGATTTCAGTTATTATAACCTGGTGGCGGATTTCTTTGATTTTGATTTGGGAAATTCTGGTTATTTTGGTAACCTGGATTTCCTCCTTGATAGTTATTATTATTTTGATAGTTATTATTATTTGATCCTGAAGGTCCTCCTACTTGATAGCTGTTTATAGGAGGATATTTTCGGTTGTTTGCTTCTATAGCTGGAAAATCACTGAAGTTCATTTCACCTTTTCGTAAGTAACCTAAGAAATTTGCTTGCTCTTCCATTGTACTTTGATCACAATCTCTAGTAAGATGGGGACCTTGGCATAGTTCACATCCTACTTTGATAGCATGCATTTCCTTGGTTACTTTCTCGATTTGCCTTGCTTGATTTGCTATTTGAACTTTTAAAGAAGCAATTTCATCATTGCTTTCAATACTAGCAACATTTGATGATCTAGAGAATTCTATTTCTTGATGCCAATTATGGGAATGGGAAGCTAAATCAGCAATGATTGTGTGAGCGTCTTCAGGTGTTTTCTTCATGATCGAACCTCCGGCTGCAACATCTATATCTTTTCTAGTTGCCACATTGACTCCTTTATAGAATATTTGGACCTTTTGGAATGTATTCAACCCGTGTTGAGGACATATTCGAAGCATTTTATTGAATCGGGTCCAAGCTTCATAAAGAGTTTCATTAGGCTTTTGTTTAAAGTGATTTATGTCACTTTGTAATTTTGCTGCTTTTGAAGCAGGAAAGAATTCTGACAAAAATTTATCCATCATATCATTCCAGTTTTCAATATAACCTTCTAGTAATGAGTCTAGCCAATCTCTTGCATCATCTTTTAAGGACCATGGAAAGATTTTTAAACATGCAACTTCATCGGTGACATCTTTGATTTTGAAAAGCTTGCAAATGCTTACAAACTTACGAAGATGCTCGTTAGCATCCTCATTTGGGGCTCCACCGAATTGACATGTATTAGTCACCATGTGTAAAAATTGACCTTTTATTTCAAAGCCATCACTCATTGTGGGTTGGATGATTGCGTGGCCTTGACCTTTTCTTGTGGCCTTCATTAATGCTTCCATCGTTTGATTTGTATTAGCCATTTCTTCTTCTTCTTTAATAATCGGCTCTATGATTGGTTGAATTATTGGTTCAGAGTCCGATTCTAAGGAAAGTGACTCTAAATTTTTAGCAAGAGATTCTACTTCTTGAGCTCTTAAGCGTTCGTGGAATTTTCTTTCGGGCTCAGGATGTGAAGGAGTTAATTCAGCGTTGGAGGAACGTAAGCTCATGCATTAATTTCTATTATGAGATCATAACACCAAAAGCTTTTCTAGTGTTACTTACTTGTTTCTTTTTTTTAGTGTTTTTCGGTGTTTTAAAATTACTAGTACTTCTTTTTGTTGTTTTTGACTTTTATAAATTCTTTGAGGTTCCGGATTAAGTTTAACGAGTTTAGGATTGAACGGATCATACAATTTGGGAAATTGTACAAAGAACTAAAGGATTTATTCGAAAACTTTGAACTTTCTTGGAAATGAATTTCCTCGAGAGGATCGAATAACATAAAAACAATGATAAAAACCCTTAAACAAACAGATTTTCCTTCTGATTTTGCCCACGTTTCGAATAGCCAAAAGATGCAGCAGAGGGGCAGGATCCTTCTATTGACCAATAAAATTGGTGATCCAACAACCCGGTCCACGTACAAATCCAACTACTACTACGAATCAGAAAAATTATCTATTTATTTAACTGCCAACTCCCCGGCAGCGGCGCCAAAAAGTTGATGTTGCGAAACGTAACCTTTATTTATGAACGGATTTGAGTTGTTTTGTTACACGAATTGATTTATTGTATATGTGGTATTTTATTGAATTCAGGTTGATTTCACACATATATAGGCAACTAGTCCTATCCGTGTAGTTTAGTTTGTAGGTAAATCCGATTCGTTCCACAGGGAGATGGAGTATTTAATGGTTTTTAATAGTCTTTGATGTCAAACTTAATTAAAGGGGGTTTTGGATTAGGAATTTATAATATAACAGTAATAGAAAAATAACTTAAACTAATTTACTTCATAAATAGAATTACAAGATTACAAGAATTAACTTAAAAAGGAACTAAATGAAACTAAACTAATTATGATGCGAATATTTTATTACTAAAGGGTAATTAGTAAAATAGTAATTTTTAATAAAACTATGTGTTTAGAATTTTGTTTTGAGTAATTATAATATAAATTTATTTAAATTAACTAAATGATATGTTTTAATTATATTAATATAAATTGTTAAGAATAGTAATTTAACTAATTATAAACTAATTACAAACTATAAACTTTTAATTAACACTAATTAGTAGGATTAAAACAATTATTAAGGATTTTATAATAACTAATACAAATTATATATTAATTACTTAATTATAATAATAAAATAACTAAAACCCTAATTTTACCCTAACTGGTACTGTAGCCGGGTTTTAGACCTACGCGTTTCGCGTATTTATACGCGTATCGCGTATATATTTAAACTTACGCGTATTGTGTAATTAAAATCGTACAGTAATATGTTTACACTTACGCGTTTCGTGTAGATAGTACATGATTCGCGTATGTTATATACGATGTGACAAAACAGTCTGATACAGATTCGAGTGTTTTTATGTATTTTTTTATATTTTATAATAATAATTCGTAAATAATAATAATAATAATTTTACAATAAATATAAATGATATAAATGGGAGTATTTACTTAAATGTGTCACCTCTAGGTCCATGGATTGTTTTGAGTTTAAGCCCTATTAAAATGTTTTAGTAATAAACTTTACATTTTTCTTTCGAATAAATATAAGGTTACGACTAACTAAATCAAATCTAATTTTCATCGGATTTTATTTAGAAAGCTACTATTCCCCAAGTATTTAAATTGAGACCTAGCCTAGTTTTGACTTTCGCCAATACCCAAATCGTAACGGTTTCCCTTTTTACAATTTCACTGTCATATAATTATTGATATTACCCAAACCACCGAAGTTTATTTCTAAATTGGTGTTAATAATTTATCCATAAATTCGTCTAGATCATTTTAATGTTGAAGCTTAATTTATGTAAATAAAAACAACTTTCGTTATTTAAATTTAATAAATTAAGTGGTAAGGGTTAAATACCTAATTACACAATAATGGTTCTTTTAACTAGGCTCAATATTAAAAATACTAAAGTTACATTTTAACTTTTACAAATGATAACAATCCATTTTATTAGGGGCTCTACATTTAAATAAATACTGTGAAAATTTAGCTACTCATGTTACTAGGATGAACATAAAAATATAAATATGCAAACATAATAACAACGATAATTTTAACAAGATATACTTACTAAAAATTCTTCACTTTCATTAACTTCAAACGGTAGAAAATTACAAATAACAACACCCTTCACGCGAACAATACACCCATAATATTTAAAACTACCTAAATATTGAACCTTGAAACTAATTATACAGAGTACTTGAAAACAAAATAACAGTAACTAAATTAATTTGTATGTGTATAGTAATGTTGTATGATATGTCTCCTCTTGCTTTCAACATGTACTCCGTATTTATCATTGAGAAATAGTAGTAGGTAGAGTTTAATTGAATCCTTGTTGTATCTCAATTGATCAAAAGAATTGTTTTAAAACACAAAAAGCAGCCGCCCCTTATCTGATTCATGATTATCTTCGGCCTAATATTACGCGTTTCGTGTAGAGGTCACACGATTCGCGTAAGGCTAAATTACTACGCGTTTCGTGTAGATCTACACGATTCGCGTAAGAGATAATGGCAGTTTTCTTTATTTTTCTTTTTTCGTTTGTTCTATGTTGACCTCGTATCGACGTGTAACATTTTGGATGACTTGTTGTAACCTTTTTCTTTATTTTTCTTCGTTCTTGAATTCGGATGAACGTTTCCTCGATATATTTGATTTAAACTCATCGTTTATCGTGTTTTCTTCCAACTTCTCTTCTATGTTTACTTTAATCGTTTTTCTCGTGAAATGCGCATTGAATGTCTTTGTAGATGGTAAAAACCTATGAAATATAAGTGATATTGCGTCGAATAATATGTATGTTTAGAGCAATATCAATGAGCAATTGAGATAATCATCCAACCACATATTACCCACAGTTATGTACCTGAAAAGCTCTCAAAATCAAAGTCATAGTTTAACATGTACCCATGACATATCCTTTGGCATTTATTAGCAAAAATAACCTTGCGATTTCTTTTCAAAATAGCAAATTCTGTCACAACTCCAGCAAGTCAGCTTTGAGTTTTCATCCGGAGTAGCCTTATTATAATCCTCATATATATGATTATCCTTTTGTTACCAGGGAACCTTTTATATTTCACCACATTATCAGCAGATGTACCAGCAACTTCATTACCCTTTGACTTTAGCCTCTCCGAAAAATCATTATACTTATCGAAACCCGATCATTTACTCATCCGCATCTTGTAACAAGAATTGCCATACCAATTACCGGGAATCAACAATCAGTATTTTGAAATCTCGCAGCGTTTTTCCTTCAACAGTTATATATATTCATATAACGTCTATCTCCTAAACTTACATATTTCAAATGTGAAATTTCTGAAAAACACCCCAGCCTACGAATCAGTACTATGAAGTTTTGAAAAAGGCCGATGAAGTGGCAAAGACTGTAGACAGCAATTACGGTCAGAAGTTTGATAATAAAGAATAGAAGAATGGAAAAGCTCAAACGAAAAAAATTTGGTACTGGAAAACGGATTGGGCAAAGTATGAAGGAAGCTGTGGACAAATCACAAAGACTAAATCTGCCTTCAAAGTATCCAAATGATTCAGTGTCTGCTGAAGTCTTTAGTGAATATCTTACACCTTACTTTAAAACTCTTGTGGACAATATTCTTCATCATCCTCTGATCTTAGATATTTTAACATATCATCATATCTTTCATTATAAATATCCTCCATATTTCTGAAGATATTTCCATACCTATTCTTATCTGAAATCATTTGGCTCCTCGCGTTATCTGAATCATATCATAAAGGAAATAGTTTTAGTTTCTAAATTTTGAAAACTTCGAGTTTAAAATAAGAATGTTTTGAGTAGTGTTGGGAACTGAAGCATGAATTAGTATAATATAATGACACTTGATCAACGTGATTATATTACAGTAAGTCATGCTGAGTTTCTAAATGGAACGTGATGACTCACAGATCAAAACGTCATCATGTGCCATGTTACACGACTCTTGTATTCTATTTAACCTCTAAAATATCAAGAAAATATTTTCTTGATGATTCGGTCTTTTTCAGGGTATTCTGGTAATTTGACAAATCAAGACCGTACTATTATAATTTCTTTCTTGGAACATTAACTATATTCATTTCGAAATCCATACCTACGAATTCTGGACCGTTATTAGCTTGACTTGAAGTCGGGAAGAGGAGACAAAAGTATGGAACTCTTGAATATAAAAGAAAATATAAAGTTCGACAACAACACGTAAATTACAAATCATGCATATTAATACGTACTGCAACGTAAAGGCACGGGAGAATTAAAAATATTATAACCCCAAGGTAATAGTAAAAGTAAATAAAATCCTCCGGTGGTAGATGAAAAAGAAGAATGACAGATATGAAAGATAGGAGTATAGCAAGGATTAGAACTGGATGAAGCATATTGACGAATACTTTAAAATATGAGTTGAGGAAGAAAGAATAGAAGGAGTGAGTCGTAAAGAAATGAAAGGAGGTGGATTTATTGTAAAAGATCCGACAGAGCAATCAAAATAGATGATCGCATTTAAAGCGGATTCTAATTTCCTTGATTATCGAAGAATCAAATCTCATTATGAAGATTTTCCCCAAATCTCTTGAACTTGGAAATCAATCCTATCTACGTCAAAAGATATGACGAATCTATACCTACTCATTTCACCATTTGGTGATAGCTTCACTCGTACTCTTCATATAATCAAATTGTTTTATCCATATCACTCAATGATGATAAAACTCTATTTATCAACTCATAATTGTCATAATAACATTCTCATTGTTAGCCGTGACGACCTCTATCAAATTTCGGGGACGAAATTTCTTTAACGGGTAGGTACTGTGACGACCCGAAAATTTTCGAACAAATTTAAACTTGATCTTTATATGTTTCCGACACGATAAGCAAAGTATGTAATGTTGAAATCTCAAAAACTTTGAATTATGTTCATATGACCAATTACCCTTCGACTGTTCTCGACGATTCACGAACCATTAAACGAATATAATTATATGTATATGTGTATATATATTATAACTTGAAACGTAAGTAAAATATTAGATTTAATACTTTACATGATTGTATCTGTTTGAAAATATTTATCGAAGGAATTAAAGGATAATATCAAAAGATTGAAATATCAGATACATTGAATTATGATTACGAGTCTCTACTGAGAGGTCCACTTTGATTAGTAAACCTTTCCTTTTCAACGGTATCCGGAATATCTAGTTTAAGTGATTTACAAAAGTGTCATTAACGAGAGTTAGTCAAAAGTTAGTAATCATTTCCGTTTAAATTTCAAAAAATGTACTTTACTTGATTAACTCATGTCCCTTGATAAATCAACTCTTTAGTTTTCATATTAAAAACATTATTTGGTAAAATAACTACTATTATTTAAAACGAGTTAAATTATATAAAACGAACTTTGTAATTAGTTTTGGAAAGACTATATATTATATCAATAGATAAATATTTCAAACATATATATTACGTACAAATTTACAATTCTAAATAAAAATATATATTTTAACTTAGTCATAAAATGTCCTAATTTAAAATAATATATTTTGATAAATAATGAGTCACTGATTTATAGAAGCAAATGATCACAACGCTCAATTTTATTAGTTACATTTTTTATAAAGTAAATTATTGATGAGTAAGTCAAATTATTAATAAGGGTACACGTCGCGTAACGTAAAAAGCTAGTTTTCTAAATGTACGAAAGTGCGTTCGATAAACCGAAAGTGGTACATGAGTCTAGTGACAACGTACGTGTCATTTGAACAAAAATTATATTTTTACCATGAACGTAAATATAATATAATATATAAGTAATTATATAAATTAAATATAATATATATATAATAATAATAAAAAGTGTCGACAAGAAGTTTGCAATGCATATTAGCTGGAGTGAAGAGCCATGCGATCGCATGGCATCCTCTCCCAATACCCATGCGATCGCATGGTGTGTTTGGTGAGGTGAAGTCCATTTATAGGTCGAACGTTCCTGGTATCTGATTCACTTCTCTTATCTATCTATCTCTAAATATTACTCCGTATTATTTATTTTATTTATTAAAATTATCATTAAAGATTATTATCAATCTTATGATATTAATACTAGTAGTATTATTATTAGTATTACACATAAAATACTACGTCGGAGTGCTGCTCGAGTGATCTAAAACGAGTTTTCAAAACTAATTTTTCGAGTAGGATAGAGCTAAGGAAATTATGGGTTATAGCTATGGAGGTGATGGGTATGGTTCATGGGTATGCTCGTGAGGTCAATTTAGTTTTTATCAACTCTGTTGCGTCTACGTACCTTTCCTGCAATATTGAATCTCAATATTGATACGTAAGCACTCACAATTTAATTTTTACATACTAATAGTGTATCCGTGACTAGTGCTCGAGTATATAGGATTATGCATGCTTGTACTTTTGTTATTGCCATTAGATAGGTTATGTTGAATCATAAGTTAGTTACATATGCGATTGAAATAAGGTATAAGATATGCATGTCGTTGGAAAGCTAGCAAAAAATTAAGAACTTTTCATTTAGATATCGAATGGTTTTGATGAACGGATTAGAAGTTATAGTCAAATGAATTTTTGTATTATTATTAAAAATGATTTTTATTATCGTCGTTATTGTCATCGTTCTAAGTTTTTATCTAATTATTATTATTATTATTATTATTATTATTATTATTATTATTATTATTATTATTATTATTATTATTATTATTATCATTATCTATAAAAAGTATTATCATTAAAAATTGTTATTTTTATTATTATTACTATCATTATTATCGTTAAAGTTATAATTAGTATTATCATTAATATTAACATAATATTTATTATCGTTAGTATTATTATAATTAAAAACTAATATTAGTAACACCTAATTATTATGATTACTATTATTATCATTAATATGAACGCGATATAAAAGACGATTAAAAGCTATTAAACGAATCGATTAGGAAATAATGAGTATGAGTATCATGATAAAATTAAAATATTGTAAGATATTGATTTAGATAAAATTATCCTTCTTATTATTTTATCATTACTATTATTATTAAAAGTATCGTTAGTATTAAAACTATCATTTTAACAAAAATTATCATTTTAATAGAAATGTCATTGTTATTATGAAATGTCATTATTATTATCATTTTAAATAAAATTATTATTTTAAAGTTAATATTAAAAAGTATCATAAATATTAAAGTTATCATAATTAGAATTATCACTTTATCATAATATCATTTTTAGTAAATATAAATATTGAAATTTTTATTAATAGAATAATAATAATTATTATTACAAAATAATACAGCTTTTACTTATTATTATCAATGTTATTTTATCAAATAAATATGTAATACAAAGATATTTTACTACGTGTAATATAATTACATTAATACTACCTATCATTTTATTTTTATGATAATAAATGAACTTTATAAATTTTATTACTTAAGATATATAAAAGCATATTTTTATTATATAAATTTGAATAATAAATGAATTATATTATTTACTCTATTAAATCTTTTAAAAAAATATTTAAAAATATAAAACGACGATATTTAAACTATATATAATCATGTATAAATTTTGGAAATCATTTTGAGTCAAATTGACTTTTGTTGACTTTTGCATATTAGTCTCGAGCATTAGGATTGTGGTACACTATGACTTGACCTAATTTGTTAGACAAATATTGACCAACATATAAATATACATAATTAATTTAGGTTTGTGAATCCGAGGCCAACCTTGCACTTGTTCAATGACGTTATATGTATTTTTACTACGAAATACAGTATGGTGAGTTCATTTGATTCCCTTTTACTCTTCACGTTTTTGGGACTGAGAAAACATGCGCTGTTTTTATAACTGTTTCCTAAATGCTTTTGAGATATATTTTTGAACTGAGAATACATGAACTGCTTTTATAAATGATTGACGAAATAGACACAAATATTCAAAACTACATTCTATGATAGAATTATTTGGATTCAGAGGTTCGATTTAGTAGTTAACGGAGAGATGATTTTGCATTGCGTACGCATTAGCTCCCGTTTTACCTACCATCGGCGGGATGATTTTGAATTGCACGCATGCACTAGCCCCCGATGTATTGTATTGTATTATAGTCGACTTTGTAGTTGGTAACGGATGGATGATTTTGCATTGCGTACGCATTAGCCCCTGTTTCAGCTACCCTCGGAGGGATGATTTTGCATTGTGTACACATTAGCCCCCGTTGTAAGAATTATATTGTATTAACTACTACAGTGAGATGATTTTGTCATTGCACTACGCATTAGCTAACGTTGGTGAGTTGTTTGAAAGGTTCCGGTATTCTTCATATGAATGATTTTACAGCAGGAATAGACCTGCACAGATTGTTTTTCTAATTATGAGTATCTTGTGGTCTATTATATTATTGAAAATGTTTGATTATGAAAAACTAATGAACTCACCAACCTTTTGGTTGACACTTTAAAGCATGTTTATTCTCAGGTATTAAAGAAATCTTCCGCTGTGCATTTGCTCATTTTAAAGATATTACTTGGAGTCATTCATGGCATATATTTCTAAAGACGTTGCATTCGAGTCATTGAGTTCATCAAGATTATTATTAAGTCAATTATAGTTGGATAGTGTATATTATGAAATGGTATGCATGCATGTCAATTTTCGATGTAAAGAAAGTTTATCTTTTAAAAACTAATGCAATGTTTGTAAAATGTATTATATAGAGGTCAAATACCTCGCGATGTAATCAACTATTGTGAATCATTTATAATGTATATGAACGGGTTCTTTCAAAACAATCCACATTCAATCATAAGAGATAATATTGATTGTCATTTTATTTTAAAAATGTAAATTAAAATATAAATTTAGAATTGATTTCCTTCTACCTAGCTTTTATACCTTCTCGTACTCAATTCAAAATAATTAATTAAAATTATTCAAAATTATTTAATTTTAATAACTAAAATAATTATTAATAAGATTTAATAATAATAATAATAATTAACAAGATTTAATTTTAATTTAAAGTTATTTAGATTAATGACATCACCCACCATGCTTAGATTTTTTTTCTTTTATTTTTTGATTTTTTATTAACAAATGAATTAGCCTAATAATGACATCATCATTATAGAATTTTAATAGAAACTATAGATAGATACAAGTACAATTCAAAAGTCCATACACTCGTAAATCAAATGGCTATAAAATTTCACTTTTACGATTACCTGAAATTCAGAGCCTCGTGTACTATAACGACCCTCATTTTTCCATTCTATACTTTTCCTTATTAAATGCCCAACTAAATAATTAAACTTAACAATTAAGACTTTATTTAACGATTGTTAAGAATAATAATAATTAAATTTGTAAACGACAAGTAAATACAAGATAAAAAATAATAAGCTTATTAATTTTTGTGACTAAATAAATAACTTTAAAACTTGTGTAATTAAACTAGGATAATTAAGGAGTCATTTAAGCAAATTAAAGTACAAGGACTAAAGTGAAAAATCACAAACCCTAACCCTAATAACCCTAGCCGATTTTTAGAGGGTAAAATTACCTTATTACACCTAAAAATTTCGGCCAAATCAACCTCCCATAACCCCTTTTCCAAGCCAACTTGTTCTCTAAGTAAATCCTTATTAAACCCTAATTCTAGAATCCTCCTATCCTCCCTATAAATAGACACCTAACCTAACCCATTCCATGTACCAAATCATAATTACATCTCTCTCAAAATCTCTCCTATCTCTCTCTAATTTTCGGCCAAAGCCGAAAATATCATCACCACCCCCCATCGAAATCCGCCACCAATCTTCAAGGTGATCTTCGAGTTGTTCTTTGCGTTCTTCGTGTTCTTCAAGGATCTTCAAGAAGTTCTTCAAGTTTCTCAAGGCTTTAATCTTCAATTTTCGTCGTGTTCTTCTTTTCTTCGTTAGTTATCTTCGAATCTTCAAAGGTATAACATAAACCCTAAACTATTTACATAAACTTTGATTTTTGTTAATTCATGTTCATATTATAAACTTGTTATACATAAGTAAATACATAAACACCTAGATCTATACATGTAAAAAAATAAATAATATAAACATATATATGTATGTATGCATGTCGACTAGGAAAAAAAAGGGAAAGGAAACTTTGATCTTAAAACCCTAGGTTATTACATGGAAGATTTGTTATGGTTAATTAAGGAAACAAAATAAACCTACATATATACATATACAAATCGACACATATACATATATACATGTAAAAATTATATTTTTTTATATACATATATATATATATATATACGAAAATATACATATATATGTACTAAACCCTAATTACTTAAACCCTAAACTTAATTAATTATTAAACCCTAATTCATTAAACCTAACCCTAATTATTTAATACCACTTTAATTATTAAAACCCTAATCATTACCTAATCATTACTATATTAAATAAAACCCTAATTTACTAAACCCTAATTTATGAAACCCTAGGACATTAATTACTAAACCCTAGTTATTAATTACTACTTTAATTAACTAACCCTAATTAATGAAACCCTAATACAACTTATACTATTAATTAACATGTATACACTGTTACTATTACTAACACCTATAACCTACTACTTATATTATAACACATAAAAACATTTTGGGATATGTATTAGAGATGTATAGATCTTCGAACTTTCTTGACGAATGGTTTCTACGAAACTCTAGGCGGAAGGGTTTGGATTTCCGATTTAAAGAGTCCTATAGCTCAAGCCCCTAGACCTGAAATGACCATTCAAAGAGAGAGGGGTGATTGGAAGCTTATCTAATACGGCAAGTATCCTAAAATGGAAAACACTCTTAAAATAGAAACTTTCTAGTTATAGAAACTTACTAAGATAAGAAACCTACTAAAAGTGGAAACTTTCTAGTTATAGAAACTTAGTAAAAAGAGCTGTACTTAAAACACTATCATACTTAAACATTTATTTAAACATGGGCAAAAACACTTACTACTCTTAAATATCATAGGTTGACTTTTCTGCTCACTCGTCCAACTTTCTATTCCGAGGAATAACTAGCTCTCTCTCTCTACTAAGGTGAATTCATAGCCCCACTTACTATTGCGCAACTTATTTACTTTTACTTTTCTTGGGATGAGACACATGCTGTTTTTACATTTTACAATTTAGACACAAGTACCAACTGTTAAAACTATGCTATACCCGGCTATGTCCGACTAAGTTCCTACAGTGATATTTTTAATTGCTGCTTGCATGCTTAATTATTGGAGGTAGGCCTATCGGGAGTAACGTCCCCGATACATTTGACTAAGTCTTTGTATTACTTAATAATGAAATTAAACCGACAAGTATAAACGATAACTTGTCTTGGGGCAAACTTGAACGTTTAGTCTAAATATCACGCATTGGCATAACTTTTTGATCCCGTGGGAGATCAACTTTACAACTAAATCTTGTGGTCTAAAACAACGGTCAAACTTTTGTTAAACCTATGAACTTCACTCAACCTTTTTGGTTGACACTTTAGCATGTTTTGTCTCAGGTGCTGTTTGATTCAAGCTCTTATACTTACTGCTTATGTGATGCTACTTGGACATAGGATCAAGAGATATCACATTTATTACTATTGCATTTAAACATTTACTTATTCCTTTGTAACGACATTTCATTTTCCGCTGCGTACTCATTAAAGTTTGATTTTATCATTTAGTATTGTTCTCGTTATTATAATATGTTGGTATATTTTGATATTAAGTCACATTTCACCCAGGCCCTAACTGGGGGTGTGATAGATTGGTATCAGAGCATAACCAGGCTGTTATAGAGAACCAGGATTGCATTTTTATGTGTGCCTTATTTGCTAGCTAGGGTGCCGTAGCAATCTAGGTAACTATAACCTTTCCTGCCTTAGAATTTAAAGCACTTAGGATTGCCCTATAATCTTAACATTTATGCTTTCCTAAACTTGACTAAAAGATTCTAATCAAAGTCTCTTTCCTAACGTTAGAATGTCAAGCTCAAGCATTAATAAACCAACTCTCATCAGGCCAACCAAAGAAGATACTAAAGGGTCTTCTACTGAAAAATCAGTCCAAAGTCCACCTTATGGCTTTGGTGGTCCTTGCTCACCAAACTATAGTCTGGATACTCTGCCTGCTTCTCCTAAATTTCACCCAACTCAAGGATCTGAAAGCGAAGGAGAAAGCCCTGTTGATTCTGCTGACTCTGGCTCTTTTCACTCATTGGTACATAAACCGATGACTACTCCTGAATGGGATGCTCTTCAAAACCTCCCTAACTACGACAGTGACTTCTCAAATTACGAACCTGAAGAAGAGCCTATTGAAGAATCGTCTGAAAACTCAACTCTAAAGAGAAAGCAACCCGAACCCGCTACCAGTCCATTATTCTGTAATAACGAGGAGCACGTAAGGGTGAAGTCTGATATCATCAACCTTCAGAGTAGTTGTGAGAAGAATAGGGAGTTTAGTAGATGTCATGTTGCTCGAATAGAAGTGCGTCTAAACAACCTAGAAAAAGAAAACAAAATCTTGAAGGAAATTATCAAAGAGTCCCTCGAATCTCAAACTGAAAGGCTAGAGAAACTTGTGAAGGATAACATGGAAAAAGTGATGAAGCAGTTTGAGGACGAGAAGAAGAAATATGAAGACTATTTCAATCTTAATATTCTTTAGTTATCGTTCCTATTTTTCTATCTATGTAAAGGCTATGCCTTAAACTATTTCTATTTCCGAATCGTGTATTAAAAAGGCTTATTTAATGCCTCGTTCCTTAATAATATAAAGTGTTTTATATATATCATGTGATATCAATACTATATCTTATTCATACTTGTAATTGCTCAACCCTATAATTTGTTAACTTATCTGACTTATGTTCACTTATGTAGCGACGTCATGGTTCGTCCAGCTGCACCTACTATTTACAATATCGTTTAACTATCGAGCAATTCCAACAGTTACTCATTGCCGCACAAGGCAATGCCCAAGCTAATAATGTTAATCCTTAACTGAAACCTTGTTCCTACAAGGATTTTTCAAACTGTCACCCTCCTACGTTCAAAGGAAATGAAGAAGCTGTCGAACTTGTTCGCTGGTTCGAGAAGATGGAATCTATTTTCCGTATTTGCAACTGTGGTGATGACGATCGAGTAAAGTATGCCACTAGCTCACTGGGTGTTAATGCTTTAACTTGGTGGTCTGCTCATGCCAAGTCCGTAGGAATTGACAATGCTAATGCAATTCCATGGGACGAACTCAAAAGCATGATGGTCAACAAATTTTGCCCAAGGAATCAAGTTCAGAAACTTGAAGCGGAGTTCTGGGAACTCAAGGTCAAGGGTACTGATATTAAGAACTACACCAATCGTTATCTGGAACTTTCTACTCTATGTCCTGAAATGTTTCCTACCGAAGCTAGAAGAATTGAGCGGTATATTGAAGGTCTTCCCGAGGATGTTCAAGGGAATGTTATAGCTGCCGAGAAGGTTTACTCTGGATGCTGTGATTCTCATGGCATAAAATCTGATGTTAGCCAAGAGAAGAAGAGCGTCGTCTAATAAGCAGGTTGAAACTAAGGGTAATGATGGTAAGAGGAAGTTTGAGCCATCTCAAGGTTTAACTCAGAATGTTAGTAAGAAGCCTGCGGATGGTACAAAGTCGAATTATAAGGGTTCCTATCCTTTCTGTATTCGTTGTGAGAGGCATCACCCGGGGCAGCGTACTGCTGTTTGTTCATTGTGTAAGAAAGTGGGACACGTTGCTAAGACGTGTAAGACTCCTCCAAAGGACAAGGTTATCGTTCCAGCTAAAGCTCCTCCTACATGTTATACTTGTGGAGAGAAGGGACACATTAGTCCAAATTGTCCTAAGAAGAAGGATAATCCTGCTACTGGAGCTAATACTACTGCTGTGAAGGGTCGTGCGTTTGTTATTACTGCTGCTGAAGCTCGAGATGAGGATGAGGTCATCACGGGTACGTATCTTGTCAATAATTGTTATGCAACTATTTTATTTGATACTGGTGATGATCGAAGTTACGTGTCTAGTGATTTTTGTACCCTAATTACTGAAAAGCCTCAACCCTTAGAAACTAAAAGATTAGTAGAGGTAGCCAATGGAAAAGTCATGCAAGTCGATAAAATCTATAAAAACTGCAACTTAATCTTAGCCGATAAGGAATTTAAGATAGACCTTTTGCCGGTCGAACTCGGAAGTTTTGACGTCGTAGTTGGAATGGATTGGTTACGTTCATTACATGCTGCTATCATATGTTACGATAAAACTGTTAATGTTCCATTGGGAAATGGAGAGACTCTCATCATCCAAGGTGAAAAGAGTGGTTCCAATCTCAATATCATCTCCTGTATTAAAACCCGCAAATACCTTATGAAAGGTTATCCAGCTATTCTAGTTCACGTTAAGATGATTGAATAGAAAGAGAAGCGTATTGAAGATGTACCAGTGGTTAAAGACTTTTCCGATGTGTTTCCCGAAGATCTTCCTAGTCTTCCACCTCCTCGACAAGTTGAATTTCAAATTGATTTAACTCCCGGTGCCGCTCCTATTGCTAAAGCTCCGTATCGTTTAGCACCCTTCGAGATGAAGGAATTATCCAACCATCTCCAAGAACTATTGGATAAAGGTTTCATTCGTCCTAGCTCGTCCCCATGGGGAGCTCCTATTCTGTTTGTTAAGAAGAAGGATGGTACGTTAAGGATGTGTATTAATTATCGCGAACTTAACAAGCTTACTATCAAGAACCGTTATCCGTTGCCGCGTATTGATGATTTATTCGACCAACTCCAAGGGTCAAGCATCTATTCAAAGATTGATTTAAGATCTGGTTATCACCAACTCCAAGTCAAGGAATCCGATATTCCTAAGACTGCTTTTCGTACTCGATATGGACATTATGAATTCTGTGTCATGCCTTTTGGTTTGACCAATGCTCCTGCTCTATTCATGGATCTTATGAATCGTTTCTGCAAGCCTTACCTCGATAAATTCGTTATTGTGTTCATTGACGATATCTTGATCTATTCCAAGAGTGAGAAAGAACATGAGCAACATTTGCGTATGATTCTTGAACTCTTAAGAAAGGAACAACTCTATGCTAAAATTTTTAAGTGCGAGTTTTGGCTCAAAACCGTACAATTCCTTGGACATGTTGTTGATAGAGACGGAATACATGTCGATCCAGCTAAGATTACTGCTATTCAGAACTGGAAGATACCAAAGACTGCGAAGCATATTCGCCAATTTTTGGGACTTGCCAGTTACTATCGAAGGTTCATAAAAGATTTTTCTCTCATTGCTAAACCTCTTACTAAGCTAACTCAAAAAGGGAAGAAATTTGAGTGGTCCGAAGAACAGGAATCTGCTTTCAAGATTCTGAAGGAGAAATTGACCACAGCCCCGATTCTATCCTTACCTGAAGGTACTGACGACTTTGTTGTTTACTGCGATGCTTCAAAGCAAGGCTTTGGATGTGTTTAAATGCAACGAGAAAAAGTTATTGCCTACACATCTAGGCAGTTGAAGAAACATGAAGAGAACTATACCACACATGACCTTGAGTTAGGTGTCGTGGTATTTGCATTAAAGATATGGAGACATTATTTGTATGGTACCCATTTTACGGTGTACACTGATCATAAAAGTCTTCGACATATCTTTGATCAAAAATAGCTGAACATGAGGCAAAGCCGATGGTTCGAGTTATTGAACGATTATCACTGTGAGCTGAAATATCATCCTGGCAAGGCGAATGTAGTTGTCGATGCCCTTAGTCGGAAAGACGATGTTAAACGTGTTCGTGCTCTAAACCTGAAAATCAAATCAAATCTTATCTCACGAATCTGTGAAGCTCAATTGGAAGCTATTAAACCGACACTTATCAAAGGTGAAGGACCCATTGGTTTTGAGAACCAACTTCAAGTGAAAGCTAATGGTACACGGTACTTTGGTAATAGAATTTGGGTTCCTCATTTCGGTAATCTCCGTGAACTAGTCTTGGATGAAGCACATAAGACTGGATATTCTATTCATCCCGGTTCCAGTAAAATGTATCACGATGTGAAGCAATTCTACTGGTGGCCTAACATGAAAGCCGACATTGCTACTTATGTTAGTAAGTGTCTTACTTGTTTAAAGGTCAAGGCCGAACATCAAAAGCCTTCTGGTTTGTTGACACAACCTGATATTCCGCAGTGGAAATGGGAATGTATCACTATGGACTTTGTTACTAAGTTACCTAAGACTTCGAACGGTAACGATACTATTTGGGTCGTAGTTGATCGTCTTACTAAATCTGCACATTTCATACCGATCAAGGAAACCGATAAGATGGAGAGATTAGCACAACTTTATATTAAAGAAATCGTCTCACGTCATGGTGTTCCTATCACGATTATTTCTGATCGCGACAGTCGATTTGTTTCTAGATTATGGAAAACTTTACAATCTGCTCTTGGAACTCAACTCGACATGAGTACAGCCTATCATCCTTAAACTGATGGTCAAAGTGAACGAACTATTCAAACCATGGAAGATATGCTACGTGCTTGTGCAATCGATTTCGGCAAAGGTTGGGATAGACACCTACCTTTGGTTGAATTTTCTTACAACAACAGTTATCACTCCAGTATTAAAGCTGCACCTTTTGAAGCTTTATATGGACGGAAGTGTAGATCCCCTTTATGTTGGGATGAACTTGAGGACAGACATTTAACTGGTCCTGAAATCATTCACGAAACTACCAAACAGATCGTTCAAATTAAACAACGTTTAGAAACTGCCCGTAGCCGACAAAAGAGCTATGCCGATAGGAAACGAAAAGACATCGAATACCAAGTTGGAGATAAAGTCATGTTGAAAGTATCCCCTTGGAAAGGTGTTGTCCGCTTCGGTAAACGAAGTAAACTCAGTCCACGATATGTCAGACCGTTCACAATCACTGAAAGAGTCGGTCCCGTGGCATACTGATTAGAACTACCAACCGAAATTCATCAAGTACATGATATGTTTCATGTCTCAAATCTTAAACGGTGTCTAGCAGATGACGCACTCGTTATTCCTCTGGATGATGTCCGCATTGATGAGCAAATGCACTTCGTTGAAGAACCTATAGAAATCATGGAAGGAAAGGTCAAACAAAAGCGTAAAAGCAACATACCTATCGTTAAAGTCCGTTAGAATTCGCGTAGAGGCCCCGAATATACCTGGGAGCGCAAAGACCATATGAAACGGAAATATCCCCATCTCTTCTCAGCTGCTGATGCAAACGAGAAATCTACCTAAAAACTTCGGGACGAAGTTTTCAATAACGGGGAGGTACTATAACGACCCTCATTTTTCCATTCTATACTTTTCCTTATTAAATGCCCAACTAAATAATTAAACTTAACAATTAAGACTTTATTTAACGATTGTTAAGAATAATAATAATTAACTTTGTAAACGACAAGTAAATACAAGATAAAAAATAATAAGCTTATTAACTTTTGTGACTAAATAAATAACTTTAAAACTTGTGTAATTAAACTAGGATAATTAAGGAGTCATTTAAGCAAATTAAAGTACAAGGACTAAAGTGAAAAATCACAAACCCTAACCCTAATAACCCTAGCCGATTTTTAGAGGGTAAAATTACCCTATTACCCCTAAAAATTTCGGCCAAATCCACCTCCCATAACCCCTTTTCCAAGCCAACTTGTTCTCTAAGTAATTCCTTATTAAACCCTAATTCTAGAATCCTCCTATGCACCCTATAAATAGAGACCTAACCTAACCCATTCCATGTACCAAATCATAATTACATCTCTCTCAAAATCTCTCCCATCTCTCTCTAATTTTCGGCCAAAGCCGAAAATATCATCACCACCACCCATCGAAATCCACCACCAATCTTCAAGGTGATCTTCGAGTTGTTCTTCGTGTTCTTCGTGTTCTTCAAGGATCTTCAATAAGTTCTTCAAGTTTCTCAAGGCTTTAATCTTCAATCTTCGTCGTGTTCTTCTTTTCTTCGTTAGTTATCTTCGAATCTTCAAAGGTATAACATAAACCCTAAACTATTTACATAAACTTGGATTTTTGTTAATTCATGTTCATATTATAAACTTGTTATACATAAGTAAATACATAAACACCTAGATCTATACATGTAAAAAATAATAATATAAACATATATATGTATGTATGCATGTCGACTAGGAAAAAAAAGGGAAAGGAAACTTTGATCTTAAAACCCTAGGTTATTACATGGAAGATTTGTTATGGTTAATTAAGGAAACAAAATAAACCTACATATATACATATACAAATCGACACATATACATATATACATGTAAAAATTATATTTTTTTTATATACATATATATATACACACGAAAATATACATATATATATGTACTAAACCCTAATTACTTAAACCCTAAACTTAATTAATTATTAAACCCTAATTCATTAAACCTAACCCTAATTATTTAATACTACTTTAATTATTAAAACCCTAATCATTACCTAATCATTACTACATTAAATAAAACCCTAATTTACTAAACCCTAATTTATGAAACCCTAGGACATTAATTACTAAACCCTAGTTATTAATTACTACTTTAATTAACTAACTCTAATTAATGAAACTCTAATACAACTTATACTATTAATTAACATGTATACACTATTACTAATACTAACACCTATAACCTACTACTTATATTATAACACATAAAAACATTTTGGGATATGTATTAGAGATGTATAGATCTTCGAACTTTCTTGACGAATGGTTTCTACGAAACTCTAGGCGGAAGGGTTTGGATTTCTGATTTAAAGGGTCCTATAGCTCAAGCCCCTAGACCTGAAATGGCCATTCGAAGAGAGAGGGGTGATTGGAAGCTTATCCAATACGGCAAGTATCCTAAAATGGAAAACACTCTTAAAATAGAAACTTTCTAGTTATAGAAACTTACTAAGATAAGAAACCTACTAAAAGTGGAAACTTTCTAGTTATAGAAACTTAGTAAAACGAGCTGTACTTAAAACACTATCATACTTAAACATTTATTTAAACATGGGCAAAAACACTTACTACTCTTAAATATCATAGGTTGACTTTTCTGCTCACTCGTCCAACTTTCTATTCCGAGGAATAACTAGCTCTCTCTCTACTAAGGTGAATTCATAGCCCCACTTACTATTGCGCAACTTATTTACTTTTATTTTTCTTGGGGTGAGACACATGCTGTTTTTACATTTTACAATTTAGACACAAGTACCAACTGTTAAAACTATGCTATACCCGGCTATGTCCGACTAAGTCCCTACAGTGATATTTTTAATTGTTGCTTGCATGCTTAATTATTGGGGGTAGGCCTATCGGGAGTAACGTCCCCGATACATTTGACTAAGTCTTTGTATTACTTAATAATGAAATTAAACCGACAAGTATAAACGATAACTTGTCTTGGGGCAAACTTGAACGTTTAGTCTAAATATCACGCATTGGCATAACTTTTTGATCCTGCGGGAGATCAACTTTACAACTAAATCTTGTGGTCTAAAACAAAGGTCAAACTTTTGTTAAACCTATGAACTTCACTCAACCTTTTTGGTTGACACTATAGCATATTTTGTCTCAGGTGTTGTTTGATTCAAGCTCTTATACTTACTGCTTATGTGATGCTACTTGGACATAGGATCAAGAGATATCACATTTATTACTATTGCATTTAAACATTTACTTATTTCTTTGTAACGACATTTCATTTTTCAAAGTGTACTCATTAAAATTTGATTTTATCATTTAGTATTGTTCTCGTTATTATAATATGTTGGTATATTTTGATATTAAGTCACATTTCGCCCAGGCCATAACTGGGGGTGTGATATGTACGGAATTTAAAATTTTTGTATTATATACGAGTAGTTTTTTTTTTTTTTTTGTTATTTGTTTGATACTTCAACAAATTTTAGAATTTTGTATGAATATATTAAGTTGTTAAACTAAATTTTGTCAAACTAATTACTCCGTATTAGGTTTGATATTATTATATAATTTTAGATTACCTAGTATTTATAATAGATAAATATATATGTGCGTTCCTTCTTTTTTTTTTTTTTTTTTTTTTTTTTTTTTTTTTTTAAGGACAAGTTGTCGGAATCACCTAGAGAGGACCTAATCACCTTCGCGATTATATGCCACACACCACGGGTTTTCGTGAGAATACCCAAATCGCATTGCATGCAAGAACCCGATCCTTAAACCATCCGGGGGCAGGCGGACCGAGTTTGAATACTGAATGAATCCGAGAGAAAACTCCTCCAGGGTCAATGAGCTCCATATTTCAGGCATATTATTTAATAAATTGGCAGGGCAAGACTTGAATCCCTGACCTAAACTTAAGCCCTACACACAAGATATGAGGATACTACTGAGGCAAGCCTTCAATGGTTAATATATATGTATGTGTTTTCTAACACACTATAAATTATATTCACGCAAACATCATTAGAACTCATCGATAAAACATGTCATGTTCGCCTCCAACAAAATTAGTATTAGGGATGGCACCCGTGAGTCGTGGGCGCGGATCCACTACATCCATCACCCGCGTATTTTTTGATGATCCTTTAGCCCCGAATCTTGGTTAACGGATTTATTTTTAGATCAATGCCCGTATTCACGGATATTCGCGGGTCACTCGTTTACCCGTGGATCTTATTCTTGAAGTATATATAAATTAAAGTACTTAAAATTAAATATCATTACAGAATTCAAAATGACATGATAAATGTCATTGAATCATATATCATTACATAATTCAAAATGACATGATAAATGTCATTGAATCATATACATATGTTTATGATATAATAAAATGTGCAAACATATATTAGTTACACTTTTTTTTTTTTTGCTAATATATGTGAAACTGCAATGTTTAAAATTGACAATCAAAATTTAGTCACTAAAACTAATCAGTAGTTTGACGAATTACTAAAGTGATAGGTAAAAATTAGATTTATTAAGATAGTCTAATAAACGAAACAAACAACAACATGCTTTGATTATATAATACATGTAATGCGTAGTTGTGTGATGCTCTAGTTACTAAAATGTTCGATACCAAAATGATATGAGAAATGTAGAAACTTATACGGAGTAAATTATTACCTATTGGTCATTTAATCAAGGTGACGATATTCACCCATTTAGAACGGGTATATTTGTGAATTATTCAAACGGGTATTACAGATTTTGGATCGGATTTTACCCGCAACAGATCTATTACATCCATCACCCACTCGCGACCCGTTAACGGGTACAAGATTACATTCATCGCTCACACGCGGGTAAAGATTTTTAATTTTATCCGTCTATCACGAGCACGGGTGCCCGCGAATCTAAGATGTTTTGAAATCCATTGTCATCCTTAATTGGTATACCTCCGCAGTTGTAATTACAAGTGCAGTTTCTTATTATTATAACAAGATGATAAATCGATACTATTACACTTGTTTTTTCTTTTAAATAATTTTTTATAAAATTCATTGTATATAGAAAATAGAAGTAAAATACGTCGTGTTTATGTCATCGAAAAAACTTATAAAAAAACAAAAAAGTTATGCATGATGTCATGCTGGCATCATTGATTAATACGGAGTAATGTATAGTGTTCGCATCCTAAACACAATCGATTAAAACTATCTTTTCAAACTCAATTCGTTCCAAATCTATTGTTCTCAGAAAAAAAAATACATATTTTAAGAAAAAATGACGGTCGCACGTACATTTTTATTAACTTTCCCGTATTACCTCTTACTTTTTACCTATTTTTTTGTTTTACATTTATAAAATATGAGCACAAATATACTTTATCTCATTATTCTTTTTTCTATTTATTAAAGCGAATAATTAATTTGAGACATCTAGAACAATAGTGGAAAATATAGTTGAGACAGAGAGAATATATTTTAGTATATATGTAGTAATAATATGCATTTACAATGTCAATCAATATATTATATTATATATTATGATTTTTATTATTAAAACTACCAATAAATAATAATCAACAAATAAAATGTAGTTACTCCGTATTTACCATTTTTTTTTAAACCGTATTACTTAATAGGTACATTTTCTAAACCGTTAACGATACATATTATTGCAGAACTTAATTACCTTAATTGGATTACCCTAGGTATCATTAGATATGCTTAGTAACAACTTATGATAAAAACATCAACAAAAAATAAATACTTTAATTGACATTAGTGGTTATGATAATAAACATATATGTTATTGTTATATTATTATTAATAAATTAATATTACTCCAGTAATTAGTATTAGTATCATTAAGTATTATTAGGGGGACATGGTGGTTTGTAGTATGGTAAACTACGCTACCTCCATTAAAGAAGACAAGTGTCAACCAAACTTTTACCAAATCTTAGATCATGACCTCATTTTGATATCCTTTTTACAAATTGTATCTAGTGGATCTTTTATTTTATTTTATTTTTTTTTCTTTCAAAAAGATACTTCTGTTTTTAATTCAGTGTATATTATATTATTTGGCCTAAACTGCCTATCAATGTACCCCGAAACCCTAATATTTGGCGAAAGCATATTCATTATAACTAAATTATTAAAATGAGGGCAACAAGTGGAATAATAGAACTTACTGGATGGATTTTTCCATCACTTCAGTCCCAATTGACGACTAAATTCTAGTAACCCTTCATTGTTAACGGAATATGAATTATTACTCAAATCAGATACTTTCCTGGATGCGTATGATTTAGTCGTTATGTCTTTTGGACCATTAGCACATGAGGTACTCGTAGATTTTAAAGGACCCTTAATCGATTGATCTCTCCTTGCAACATACTTCACGTTCATAATCCTTGAAGATGCTTTCTCACTTGCAAAGTTTGGTCAAACAGCAGTCATTTTTTATCACAGTTTAATTTTGCTTCCTAGTATTATCACGATTCACCTTCTTCTTCTTTAGAGAACAATTACTATTATTATTATTTGAAGCCTTTTTCTTAAGTCCGGAATTAGAATAGTCATCGATATTGTGATTCACTTGATTCGAGCCAACAGGCTCATTACTCATATTACCCATGAGTCTTCTTAATGGGCTTTAATGGACTGCCATAAAGGGTTGTTAGGATTATCTAAATTAACCCCACCTGTCCTAAGTGGGCTATTACAATTATCAATAACTTGGATAGGTACAACAATTTGACCAGACACCTCGTCATTAACCCATGGGTTTTGGAGAATCGAATGATCAATGCTTTTACTTCCATTATTATATTATATATTATATATATATATATATATATATATATATATATATATATATATATATATATATATATATATATATATATATATATATATATATTCAAATACAAAACACAACAAGACAAAAAAATGAAACTATTCATTTGAAACTTTTTCGCAATTTTGTCACCTTCCCCCCCCCTCCGGTCTTTACATTATATTAAATTTCACCCCCTTTTGATTGCCTTTTTAATTTTGCCCAACCCTCTAATTTTTTTTTTTTTTGAACGGCAAACTTGCATTAGTCCGGACCGAAGCCTAGTCATCATTCGCAATTTTAAGGGATATATATTAAACACTGTAAAATAATAACACAAACACATAAGTGGCTGGGTGGTTTTTTTTTTCCCCTTCCAGACTAGCGATTTTGGGCCCAGCGAAGTGGGCCGACCCGAATACTTATTAGTATCATTTAAATTTGATCATATATAACATCAAGGGTGCTATTTGTACAACATCATATATTATCCATATATGTCATTAAGGTGTTTTATGGTATTCTACGATAGAGTTAATCACCTGTATACGAAAAAACTTGCATACGGTAGTGGAGACAGTAGAGTGGCTTTGGGGTTCTCTATCACTCTCAACTTGGTCATTCGAAACAAATATTTAGTATCTTAATTGGAGAAAATTATCTTAACCAATCAATCTAATAGTCAATGAGTAATCTTACTTTTTTTTTTTTTTTTTTTATAACAAGCCTAGTTACTCTATATTTTATTATATCTAAATGAAATTCCATTCAGAGATTCGGCTACCGTATTATAAGATCTAATTTCACAATATACGAAATAAAATATGATGTCATTCCGGACTTTCTCTATAAAAGATTTTTAATTATTTTTTCTTTAATAATTTACGTCAAAGTTCAAATATATATATTTTTATTATTTAATACATACTACTAGATTATTATGAACGGAAATTTATTAAATATTAAGGGAAGATAAATTAGAAAAGGATTACATTTATGAATCTTTTTTATGAAGGAAATGAAAGGAAACATATGGACATGAAATTAAAAAAAGAAAATGAATGGAAACAAAAGAAAATATTAGGGAAATGAAAGGAAATATTAGGGAAACAAAATGAAATTAACAATTCTTTTTTATTTGATATACTTTACGTTTAAAAATAAACCGTTTAGAAAGGAAAACTATGTTTCTATATATATATATATATATATATATATATATATATATATATATATATATATATATATATATATATATATATATATATGGTTCATCTACAAAAAAAAAAAAACCTTAAAATACATAAAATAGGTTACCACTATTTTGTTGACACATGTCCAACTAAAATGAAGAAAGATTTTTAAATAAAAGGGCATTTTAGTAAAATTATTAAATCAAAAATTATTTTATTGATTATATATGTATTTGAATGAATGTAACCGTTTTATCTGTAGTGTGCTTATAACCTTTCATGAATATTGGCATGGTAGTTTACAATTCCAAAGTACCGTCGCATAATAATTTACTGTGAAAAAAATATTGATTCAATTTTATCCTCACAATTAAAAAGTGACGAACACATGTGCAAAATTGTATCAACTTGGCATTGTATCAAAATTGCAGCGCATGTAGTGTATCAATTGGTTATATTGTACATCATTAAAGTGTATATAAATATCGTTGTATGATAAATTTCTAAGATCCATGCATCAATTTAGTTCTAATCATCGGTGTGGGCGTTGTCTATCAATTTAGTTATAAGATTCATGTATCAATTAATTTAGTGTCATTCATATATCAAGTTTGTTGTAAGTATTAGTAATCTCCGTCTAACGATTTGTGTCTAATTACTGAACAAAAATGTATCATTTTTTGTGCATCATTTTTTCTAAATATCATGAACAAAAAATTATTATGTATTAACATTTCAAGGTTTGTGTACAATGCTAAAAAATTAAAATGTATTAACATTTCAAGGTTAGTGTACAATGCTAATAATGTGTAGTGAATGTGCATCAAACGACGTCATTTGTGTACTCCATGAGCATCAAAATATGTTTGTTTGTGTGCAAGCTAGTCTTTATACGTGAAAAAAATGTAATTACTTATTTGGCAATTTGTGTCACATGCATATGGTGGTTATTTCTGTTTTTAATGGCTGTTAAGAAGCAACAAACAAAACGTGATACTAGGGAAAAATTGGAAAAGATGCTGCTACCCTTAAATGATGATTAATAACAAAGTAAAATATTTTCAGTTATGCGGGATTGCGGGGATCATTTTAATCCAATGGCTAATTTCACATCCTACCTATTTTATTTTAAGCATTGTTGTACCATAACCAAACCATATATATATATATATATATATATATATATATATATATATATATATATATATATATATATATATATATATATATATATATATATATATATATATATATATATACAAGAGGGAAGTAACCATTCGGGGGGAAGCGGGGGAAGCAAAAATTTTTTTTTTCTTTTCGTTTTTTGAAAAAACTTTGTTCACGAACATTATAGATGAGATGAAAATATGAAAATTTAGTAGAGACACTTTGTGATAAATGTTTTTATTTTGGCGGGAAAACGCTCGAAGAAGTAATATATAACAATTATCGTGTTTTTCGAGCGTATTTTGAGGTTTTAGCTATTGGGGTTTATAGGGTTTGATCCTGCCCATATATATATATATATATATATATATATATATATATATATATATATATATATATATATATATATATATATATATGTTCTCTATTACTTTTGGTTCTCCATGTATCCTCACCCTATATATATATATATATATATATATATATATATATATATATAGGGTGAGGATACATGGAGAACCAAAAGTAATAGAGAACCCATGGAACTCGTGCAGATTGACATTTTTTTTTTGCAGATTGATTTTTTTTTTCTGTGCAGATTTGACTTTATTTGTGCAGATTGACTTTTTTTGTAGTTTATTTTTTTTGCAGATTGACTTTTTTTCTGTGCAGATTGAGTCAATCTGTGTGCAGATTGTCTTTTTTTGCAGATTGACTTTTTTTTTGTGCAGATTGATTTTTTTTTTTTGCAGTTTTTTTTTTCAGTTTTTTTTTTGTTGCGATTGACTTTTTTTAGTGTGCAGATTGACTGTTTTTTTTTTAACCTCAATCTCTACATAGATTGAAGTTCAATCTATGAGTTCTATGAGCTCTACATACTCTAGTTCTCTATGAATCCTTTCACTATATATATATATATATATATATATATATATATATATATATATATATATATATATATATATATATATATATATATATATATATATATATAAGTCGAGCATCCATTAACTTAAAATTTTAGTTCCACTTCTATGAATATATAAATAATTTCAATTTTGTAAGAATTATCACCCACAACGCGAGTCAATAACATAATATATATATTTACTACGTACATTTTAGCATTAGTTATACCTTATAAAGCTCTTTTATTTGAATTGTTGAATAACATTTGATAAAGTTGTAATCTCTCTATAGTTATATAGTGAAAAAGCGTTAAAATCGTGGAAATAATTATACGTGATATGGTTGTATACGCTCATTCTTAATATTAGATAAGATCATTTTTAACGCGACGACATAGGGTTTTTTGCCACAATGTGACGTGATGGATACAAAATTTGGCTGGCGAGATCATTCCACCACACGAAGAAGATGAGCGTAAAGGTAGACCGTAGAAGTGACCAATTCTTATTCGTTTAAAATGTTTTCAACAGTTGTAAAAATAAATGAAAAATATTAAAAATAATATTCCAACGACTAGCTTAATATTAAATATAAAATATAAACTTTTTACCTACAAACAGGGCCGGTTCTATCGTTTTTGATGCCCAATGCAAGATAGTCTTAAAAATGCCCCCCATAATTTATGTTTAATGGGTGCTTAATCATATTGCAATTTTGTTCTCAATGAAATATCCGCTAAACAATTATACACGGTTTTATGATTAAATTCATAAGGAAATAAATTTTTTTATTACTCATTTAAATTATTTTTATCGATAAAAATTGAAAATGATCAAGTATTTGAAACATAAAAAAAAAACTTGGATTTATACTGAAGATGAAAGAAGTATTCCGTATTATCTTTAGTAGTCATGTTACAAATACAACCACTTCACATATATATACATATCAAATTTACATATACATAATATTTGATTGTCTATAACCTTATTTTTAACTTTAAAAAAAAAAAAAATTACCCTTTATGATAATGGTATACTAATCGGGTTGTCTAAATATACTAATCGGGTAGTCTAAAGTTGCTTTTTGCGTATGCTATGTTCTGCCTATGTAAAACTTTAGAAATGTAAATTCGGGTTAAAAAAGGAGCTATTATCTAAAGGTTTATATAGATAAGGGATGTTAATATAAATTCATGAATTTAAAAGGGGTTAGTATATGTTTTTCTACCTCAAGTGAGTTTGTTTGACAAAATAACAGAAGTAAAGGGACTACTATGAAAAATGCATCTTCTCTTTCGTCCATTCCTTACTTCCATCTGCCATTAACGAAACATACAGCCAAGTTCTTATATTAAAAAAAAAATTGATTATTTTTACTTGTAAAATTACCGGTAAATATGTATGGCGATTCTTGTTTGATGCCCCTAGTTAGTTGCTGCCCAGTGCGGCCGCACGGGCTGCCCTATATCAAATCCGGCCCTGCCTACAAATAACTCATTTCAACACACAATTTATACATTTTAACCACTCTCTCTACATTTTATTAACCATCTCATAACCATTTAATAATTTTCTCACTCTCTCTATCACCATGGATCCGATTTATATTTCGACCGACGTACATTACATGGGTAAACCAACAACTGACTGGAAGTCATACGCTGCATGTGAAAAAAAATATTTAATGATTTCAACGTTACTGACTTTGATATATCAAAGTTGACAAACTTCCTCCTAGAAAAAGAAATATCGATCGCATTTTTGGATATTGTGTATTTCAGCGACGACAAAAAAGAATTGCTGTTCTTGTATGCGGATATCGTAAGAGACGCTCAAAAAGAACGAGACAAGACACCCACTAGTCTAATTCAGCTGTATCTTTTACAATTAGGCCAATTGAATTATAATCGAGTCCCTTCCGATTCGCGTATTCTCGAGTCAGGCTACGTGAGTCATGACTCGTTTGAAGAAAAATATTAATTTTGTTTATGTAATCGTCGTATTTTTACTATTTTTAATTATTGTAATTTTCTATTTTTAGGACGTTTTACTTTTTTATTTTTAGGGTTTTTAATAAATTGTTATCGTTTCATTATGTGTTTAGTATTATAAACATGAAACTAATACTCATATAAATGACTTAAAAAAAAAAAAAAACTGGTGACACATACTATCTATCACACTTCATCACCTCATACCGTTACAAACTTTATCACGTCATCATACCATCACATTTGTCATTTTAGCACTATACCTCACAGAAACACCCTATCACACCTCAACACGACATTAACCTAACTAGTATTAAGTGTCAATCAGATTTTTTTTAAAATGATATATAGTACTCTCTTTGTCACCAAAAAATTGTTCACCTTATTATTTTTGTTTGTCCTATAAATATTGTCTCTTACTTTAAGTAATCACAAACAACAATTAAAGTTTCAATTACATCATTTTTATTATTGTAGATGTAACATTAAATATGACAACTATTTCAATAATTACTTTCTAAAACAACTTGCTTTTATAAAAATATCTCAGTT
Organism: Rutidosis leptorrhynchoides; assembly: GCF_046630445.1. Lineage (NCBI taxonomy): Eukaryota > Viridiplantae > Streptophyta > Magnoliopsida > Asterales > Asteraceae > Rutidosis > Rutidosis leptorrhynchoides. The sequence goes on along the minus strand of NC_092333.1, from coordinate 103,270,089 downwards.
AATAAAGGGCAAATTAAACAATTTGATAATACAGTAAAACCTTTGTAATTTAATACTCCTTCCGTCCCAAAAAAACTGTCTATCATTCTATTTTTGTTTGTCCCAAAATTATGTCTCTTTCTCTAAATAACCATTAAATATCATCAAAGTTACAATTATGTCCTTTTTAGTTTTGAAAATTCAACTTTAAATATATCAAGTACATAATAAGTTACTCTTTATAATTACATTAAATTAAGGGCAAATTAGACAATTCACTATTATATCTTAAATCCAACAAAAAGTCAAATGGAACTGTTATTTTGGGACTGAGGGAGTACTCGATAAATTAATAACCTCTATAAAATTAATAATTTGTCCGGTCCCAACTTGGGACCAGTACAAATTTGGACTCCAATCGATAAAATAATAAGATAATAATTTTTTTGAAATCCCAATGTAAATATATTGGTCCTAGCGAAACTATAAATTAATAATTACTACTCCCTCGTCCCAAATCTATTGTTCACAGACAAAAAACATACGGTTTAAAAAAAAAAGTATCTGACACATGTACTTTTCTATTAACTTTCCAGTTTTACCCTTTAATTTTTATCAATCTTTTTCTCTTACATATATAAAGTAGGGACAAAAAATAAATTTATCACATTATTCTTTTCCATTTATGGAAATGGACAATTAATTTGAGACATCTAAAAAAGGAATAGTAGACAATAGATATGGAACGGAGGGAATATTTTTTTTTTGTTGAAATCACAACATACATTGAACTTGACAAGTTCATTAATGTGTGAATGTACATACATGGGAATTTTGAAAGTCCTTGTTTATGTTTTATTCAAATAGGTAAAGTGAACGGACATAATAATTTCGAATGCCGATGCATTAATTTCAGACTTGCTCACAAAGATAAGCCAATTTTTTAAATTGATAATTTATTAATTTATCGATATAATAATATCTCGGTCCCAAAATTATTAATTTATAGAGGTTTCACTGTATATCTTAAATTCAACAAAAAGTCTAACAATACAGTTTTTCCTGACGAATGAAGTACTACCTGGTTGATAACTTACAGCGTAGACCATTCCCATCGATTAAGCCCTCAAGCCGCCCTCACATGTGCCCTCGAGGGCCCTGATGTCATTCGTCGCTTCATGGCTCGCCCTCGATCATTCCCTTTCTATGCATAATTGAGCATGGAGAAATTAGTTCAAACGGCTATATAGCCGTTGAAACGGTTATTAATTTTTGTTTTTAACTTAGTTTTCACTATATATGTTCTCATACCATTTCATTTCATTTATACATCAAATATATATCTCAACTATTTATAGTCACACCATTTAATTTGCATCAACTATATTAAATTATGCCTAGAAATGTTATTGAAAATCTTAATCAAGATGCAATAGCAATTGTGAGTTTCGATTTTAACATTGTCACCCTCGATATGTGAAATGTCCCGTTCATATTGATTATAAACGTTCCATATTAATTGATTTTGTTGCGAGGTTTTGACCTCTATATGAAACGTTTTTCAAAGACTGCATTCGTTTTTAAAAACAAACCATAACCTTTATTTTATCGACAAGGTTAAAAGGATACCACCTAGATTATCCAGAAATGATAATCTAAAAATATCACACTTACACACTACCAATACATATTGGTTTACAATATTAATATGTTACAACAAAATAAATCTTGAATGCAGTTTTAAACAATATTATACAAGCATGCTGACACCAAATCTTGTCCATATTTTAGCATGCAACAGCGGAAACTCTTAATAATCACCTGAGAATAAACATGCTTTAAACGTCAACAAAAATGTTGGTGAGTTATAGGTTTAACCTATATATTTATCAAATCGTAATAATAGACCACAAGATTTCATATTTCAATATAAATCCCATACATAGAGATAAAAATCATTCATATGGTGAACACCTGATAACCGACCTTAATAAAATGCATATAGAATATCCCCTATCATTCCGGGACTCCCTTCGGACATGATAAATTCGAAGTACTAAAGTATCCGGTACTTTGGATGGGGTTTGTTGAACCCAATAGATCTATCTTTAGGATTCGCGTCAATTAGGGTGCCTGTTTCCTAATTCTTAGATTACCAGACTAAAAAAGGGCATATTCGGTTTAATAATTCAACCATAGAATGTAGTTTCACGTACTTGTGTCTATTTTGTAAAACATTTATAAAACTGCATGTATTCTCATCCCAAAAATGTTAGATTTAAAAAGTGGGACTATAACTCACTTTCACAGTTTTTTACTTCGTCGGGAAGTAAGACTTGACCACTGGTCGATTCACGAACCTATAACAAATATGTAAATATATATCAAAGTATGTTCAAAATATATTTATAACACTTTTTATTACGTTATAATGATTTGAGTTTATTAAGACAGCTGTCCTCGTTAGTAACCTACAACTAGTTGTCCACAGTTAGATGTACAGAAATAAATTGATATATATTATCTTGAATCAATCCACGACTCAGTGTATACACGTCTCAGGCTAGATCACAACTCAAAGTATATATATTTTTGGAATCAACCTCAACCCTGTATAGCTAACTCAAACATTACTGCATATAGAGTGTCTATGGTTGTTCCAAATAATATATATACATGGGTCGATATGATATGTCAAAAAATTTGCATACGTGTTTTTATATCCCAAGATTACATAATATATTAGAATACATGTATAATACAATATGATTTAGCTAGGATATGATTAATATAGATTTGTTACCAATTTTCACGTAGCTACAACAAGCAAAATTATCCAATCTTGTTTTACCCATAACTTCTTCGTTTTAAATCCGTTTTGAGTGATTCAAGTTGCTATGGTTTCATATTGAACTTAAGTTTATGAATGTAAACAGAAAAAGTATAAGTTTATAGTCAGAAATACAGATTACAAGTCGTTTTTGTAAAGGTAGTCATTTCAGTCGAAAGAACGACGTCTAGATAACCATTTTAGAAAACATACTTCTACTTTGAGTTTAACCATGATTTTTGGATATAGTTTCATGTTCATAAGAAAAATCATTTTCCCAGAAGAACAACTGTTAAATCAAAGTTTATCATAGTTTTTAATTAACTAACCCAAAACAGCCCGCGGTGTAACTACGACGGCGTATATCCGGTTTTACGGTATTTTTCGTGTTTTCAGGTTTTAAATCATTAAGTTAGCATATCATATAGATATAGAACATGTGTTTAGTTGATTTTAAAAGTCAAGTTAGAAGGATTAACTTTTGTTTGCGAACAAGTTTAGAATTAACTAAACTATGTTCTAGTGATTACAAGTTTAAACCTTCGAATAAGGTAGTTATATATATATGAATCGAATGATGTTATGAACATCATTACTACCTCAGGTTTTGTGGATAAACCTACTGGAAATGAGAAAAATAGATCTAGCTTCAAAGGATCCTTGGATGGCTTGAAAGTTCTTGAAGTAGAATCATGACACGAAAACAAGTTCAAGTAAGATTTTCACTCGAAATAAGATTGTTAAAGTTATAGAAATTGAATCAAAGTTTGAATATGAGTATCACCTTGTATTAGAAATATATCTTACTGTAAATAAGAAAGATTTCTTGAGGTTGTATGATCACTCAAAGTGGATTTGCAAGATTGGAAGTAAGCTAGCAAACTTGAAAGTGTTGTTGGTGTGTTCTTAAGTAGTTGTTTTATAACTTGGTTTATGTATGGATTTATGAACAAGATTGAGCTAGATTTTGATAAAGATGATGAAGAACACTTAGAACAATGGAATAACACTTTAGAGAGAGTAGTTTGATGCATGTAAGTTGCAAAATGAAAGTGTGTATGTGTGTGTTCATTCATGTAAACTATGGTGTCACCATATAGGCTCCATTAGTTTGTTATTTTGTGAGATATTTCATGCTACATGTTAAATGATGGTTCCCACATGGTTAGGTGACTCACATAGGCTGCTAAGAGATGATCATTGGAGTGTATATATCAATAGTAAATACATTTAGAAGCTGTGTATTGTACGAGTACAAATACGAGTGCATACGAGTAGAATTGTTGATGAAAATGAATGAGGATGTAATTGTAAGCATTTTTGTTAAGTAGGAGTACTTTGATAAGTGTCTTGAAGTCTTTCAAAAGTGTATGAATACATATTAAAACACTACATGTATATACATTTTAACTGAGTCGTTAAGTCATCGTTAGTCATTACATGTAAGTGTTGTTTTGAAATCTTTAGGTCAACGATCTTGTTAAATGTTGTTAACCCATTGTTTATTATATCTAAAGAGATGTTAAATTATTATATTATCATGATATTATGATATATTAATATATCATAGTATGATATATATATATATATATATATATATATATATATATATATATATATATATATATATATATATATATATATATATATATATATATATATATATATAGTTAAATGTTGTTACAACGATAATCGTTACATATATGTCTCTTTTCAAAATCATTAAGTTAGTAGTCTTGTTTTTACATATGTAGTTCATTGTTAATATACTTAATGATATGTTTACTTATCATTTATCATGTTTATATATAGTGTATTGATAATGCTAAAAACGAACATATATTTCATAGCATTATTCCTCAAGAAAGACAAGCTTTTAGTTGCAATTGTTCTATTTACAAGTGATATTCGTTTAAATAATAAAAGGTGAAGACAAAAGATAGATTCGACGAATTGAAGACGCAAACGACCAAAAAGCTCAAAAGTACAAAAGACAATCAAAGAGGTTCCAATTATTGATAAGAAACATCTCGAAATTACAAGAGTACAAGATTCAAAACGCAAAATACAAAATATAAAATTGTACGCAAGGACGTTCGAAAATCCGGAACCGGGACCAGAGTCAACTCTCAACGCTCGATGCAACGGACTAAAAATTACAAGTCTACTATGCACAAGAATATAATATAATATATAAATAATTATATTAATTATTTATATTTTATATTTATATATAAAATCCGTCGGCAAGAAAGACTCCAAAAGATGTGAGCTGTGATTTCAATCTCCGCGACTCGCGGAGTTTGAGGGCCAAAAAGGCCGCGAGTCGCGGAGCCCCAATTTCAGAAACTTCCTATAAAAGCAAACGAATTCTGATCGAAAAAAACACAAAATATATCCATCTCTCTATCTATATCGTATATATTTATATTTATATTTTAATTTTAATTTTAATTTTAATTATAATTCTAATAATAAGGGTATGTTAGCGAATGTTGTAAGGGTGTAAGTCGAAATTCTGTCCGTGTAACGCTACGCTATTTTTAATCATTGTAAGTTATGTTCAACCTTTTTACATTAATGTCTCGTAGCTAAGTTATTATTATGCTTATTTAAAACGAAGTAATCATGATGTTGGGCTAATTACTAAAATTGGGTAATTGGGCTTTGTACCATAATTGGGGTTTGGACAAAAGAACGACACTTGTGAAAATTAGACTATGGGCTATTAATGGGCTTTATATTTGTTTAACTAAATGAAAGTTTGTTAATGTTAATATAAAGATTTACAATTGGGCGTCCCTATAAATTACCATATACACTCGATCGGACACGATGGGCGGGGTATTTATATGTACGAATAATCGTTCATTTAACCGGACACGGGAATGGATTAATAGCCACTAGAATAATTAAAACAGGGGTGAAATTACATTCAAGGGTAATTGGTGTAATTGTTAACAAAGTAGTAAAACCTTGGTTTACACGCAGTCGATAACCTGGTGTATTCATTAAACAAAGTATTAAAACCTTGTTACAATTCGAATCCCCAATTAGTTGGAATATTTAACTTCGGGTATAAGAATAATTTGACGAGGACACTCGCACTTTATATTTATGACTGATGGACTGTTATGGACAAAAACCAGACGGACATATTAAATAATCCAGGACAAAGGACAATTAACCCATTGGCATAAAACTAAAATCAACACGTCAAACATCATGATTACGGAAGTTTAAATAAGCATAATTCTTTTATTTCATATTTAATTTCCTTTATTTTATATTTAATTGCACTTCTAATTATCGCACTTTTATTTATTGTTATTTAATCGCACTTTTAATTATCGTACTTTTTAATTATCGCAATTTTATTTTATCGCACTTTTATTATTCGCAATTTCATTATCGTTATTTACTTTACGCTTTAATTTAAGTCTTGTATTTATTTTATATTTTACATTAGGTTTTAACTGCGACTAAAGTCTTAAAATCGACAAACCGGTCATTAAACGGTAAAAACCCCCCTTTATAATAATAATATTACTTATATATATATTTGTATTTTTATAAAAGTAAACTAATATAGCGTTGAGCTTTGTTTAAAGATTTCCCTGTGGAACGAACCGGACTTACTAAAAACTACACTACTGTACGATTAGGTACACTGCCTATAAGTGTTGTAGCAAGGTTTAAGTATATCCATTCTATAAATAAATAAATATCTTGTGTAAAATTGTATCGTATTTAATAGTTTTTCCTAGTAAAATATAAACTATTTTATATACACCTCGCATAACATCAAGTATTTTTGGCGCCGCTGCCGGGGAACACTCTTAAACGCCGGAAGCGCAACGCTAATATAAAAAAAAAAAAAGATTTTTAGTTTACTTTTATTAAAAATTCGTTTTTGTAAAATTACGTTTTAATTATTCAAAAATATAAAAAGAAAAACAAAAATATAAGTATTTTTAAGATTTTGTTAAATATTTAAGTTTTATAAGTTTCTTTATTTCTATTTTAGTTTATAATAATATAAATTTTATTAAATATCTTTTATTTATAGAAAAAAAAAACAGAAAATAAAAAAAAATAAATAAAGAAAAAACGCGTCGAATTATAAGCTGTCATCTAAATTTTTGAACCCCGCGACTCGCGGGGTTTGATACAATAATTACCGCGACTCGCGGAGGGTACCTGACACACGGACAGAAGCCCTAATTCAGCATTAATTACGGGTTTTAATTAATTATTATTATTATTTAACCCTAATTATTATTATTATTATTATTATTAGTTTTATTTTAAGATTTACTTTTTATTTAATTTGTTTTATTTAGTTAAATTAGTTTAATTAAATTGTAAAATTAATAGTTTTATTAAATAAATAATATAAAAATAATATTTTTATAAAAATTGTACTTTTTACAACTTTTTATATATTTTTATATTTTGTCCCTTTTTAATCATTGTAGCGTAATATTTGTATTTTTTAGCTCATATTTAATTTTAAACTTAGTTTTTGCCATAGTCATTTTTACTCCTATATTTTTAGGCTTTGCCGTAGAATTCCTTAAGTGCTTTTTCTTTAGACTAAGATTTAGGTGCTTTAGAATTTTGCGACGCCTTTTTAAGTTTTAGTTTCTTTTTAAGTTATTTCCATTTGGGATTTAGTTTTTCCTGTAAGCTTTAATATTTTTAGACTTTTACTATGTATCAATTATCATTCCAATTAGTAATTTCAATTTGCGATTATAATTTTAAGTTAGTTGTAGTAATAAGGTTAGGTTAGTCAAGTATTTTTAAGTTTTTATAAGTTTCTTTTATTTTTCCGTCACCTTTTATTATTTTTTTTTCAACCATTTTTTTCTTTTTCGACCTTTTGCGACGAACTCTTTTTCTCTCTTATTTCTCGCCATTCTAGTTTTTAGGACTTAGAATTTTTTCTACTTCTTATCTAAATTTCTTAAAATTACGAAAATTTATTTTAAGTGGTTAAATTAATAGACATCAAAATTTTCTGGTTCGTAGTAATAGTTGGATTTGTACGTGGACCGGGTTATTGGAGCCAAACAGTCCTCAATTATATTGAGACCAAACGAATCCTGCCCCTCTGCTGCATCTTTTGGCTATTCGAAACGTGGGCAAAATCAGAAAAGTCTATTAATTGGATAACTTATTATAATTTTTCTTTCCTTTTAAAAACTAATAGGATATTCAGTGAATGCACTGAGCAAGACGTTCATCACCTTTTGTACGTTCACCACCTGTAACTAGATCAAGACATTTAGCAAATACAACCGCCGTTGATTTTTCTTTAGAATCGTCATCCAGTCAACCAAGTACTTCAGTTCAAATTTCCGATAATCCATTTTTTGAACCCGACCTCACAATTGAGAATCCGGAGAATATTCAGGAACGGTTCGTAGATCCTGAACCATTAAACTTTCCTCCGGAGCCACCAATCATTCAAACAGAGATTGTTGAGGAACGAACCATTAAATCAGAATCATCTAGTGATACCGATTCAATAAATTCAATTATGGAGAATCTGGAACCTTTAAGTATGGAAGACCGAATGAGAGCTAAACGCACTGGCCAAGGTCACGCAATTACTCATCCAAACATTAATGCGCCAGATTATGAAATCAAAGGACAAATTCTACACATGGTGACTAACCAATGCCAATTTAGTGGTGCGCCGAAGGAAGATCCAAATGAACATCTACGTACCTTTAATAGGATCTGCACACTATTTAAAATCCGAGAAGTAGAGGATGAACAGATATATCTCATGTTATTTCCCTGGACTTTAAAGGGAGAAGCCAAAGATTGGTTGGAATCGTTACCTGAAGGGGCGATCGATACATGGGACGTTTTAGTTGACAAATTTCTTAAACAATTCTTTCCTGCATCTAAAGCCGTAAGACTTTAAGCAGAAATTGTTACGTTCACACAGAAACTAAATGAAACTCTATATGAGGCATGGACAAGATATGGAAAGTTGTTAAGAGGATGTCCGCAACATGGTTTAGACACCTGTCAAATAGTACAAATATTCTACCAAGGATGCGACATCACTACAAGGAAAGACATAGATATAGCAGCTGGTGGTTCTATTATGAAGAAAACCGAAACTGATGCTTACAAAATTATTGATAATACTGCTTCCCACTCACATGAGTGGCACCAAGAAAAAGATATCGTTAGATCATCTAAAGCAGCTAGAGCCGATTCTAGCCATGACTTAGATTCCATTTCCGCAAAGATAGATGCTGTGGAGAGACGAATGGAAAAGATGACTAAGGATATTCACTCAATACGAATTAGTTGTGAGCAGTGTGAGGACCACATTTGACAAAAGATTGTCTCAGTATTGAATTAACAATGGAACAAAGAGAGAATATTTCATACATAAACCAAAGGCCTGGAAATAATTATCAGAATAATTATCAACCGCCAAGACCAATTTACAATCAAAACCAGAATTATAACCGAAATATTCCATACAACAACCAACAAGGTCCTAGCAATCAACAAGTATCCAATAATACTTATAATCAGCAAAGACCTAATTTTCAAAACAAACCACCACAACAAACCGATGATAAAAAGCCGAATTTAGAAGATATGATGACGAAGCTAGTTGAAACTCAAACACAGTTTTTCACATCTCAAAAACAAACCAATGAACAAAATGCTCAAGCATTTAGAAATCAACAAGCTTCTATTCAAAATCTGGAACAAGAAGTGAGTAACCTAGCAAGGTTAATAGGTGAAAGAAAACCGGGAAGTCTACCTAGTGATACAAATGCTAACCCCAGGAATGAAACAGCTAAAGCTATTACCACAAGAAGTGGTACAACACTTAAACCACCTGAAATACCTGTAACTTCTGATGAAACTATTCCTACTCCACAAGAACCACAACCTGATCAAGATAAGGAAAAAGAACCGGTAGTTGAAAAGGTTAATGAAGATAACAAAGTTAAGGATAAACCTTATGTTAAACCATACCAACCACCACTTCCTTACCCGAGTAAAATGAAGAAAGAGAAACTTGAAGCCGAGCAATCCAAATTCTTGGATATGTTTAAACAGATAAATGTAAATCTTCCTTTCATTAATGTGATTTCAGGAATGCCAAGATATGCTAAATTCTTGAAAGATCTAATCTCAAATAGAAAGAAAATGGAAGAACTCTCGGCTGTTACTATGAATGCTAATTATTCAGCAGTGCTGTTGAATAAGATACCAGAAAAATTATCTGATCCAGGAAGTTTCACAATTCCATGTTTTCTGGGTAGTCTTAGTTCAATAGAAGCATTGGCAGACTTAGGTGCTAGTATAAATCTAATGCCGTATTCACTATACGCTAAACTAGACCTTGGAGAATTGAAACCAACCAGAATAAGCATACAACTAGCTGATAGATCAATAAAATATCCTAGAGGGATAATGGAGAACATGCTAGTTAAAGTTGGTACTTTAGTATTTCCAGTAGATTTTGTTGTCTTGGACATGGAAGAAGATTCTCAAGTTCCTCTCATATTAGGAAGACCATTCTTAAACACGGCTAAAGCAATGATAGACGTGTTCGGTAAGAAACTGACCCTAAGTATAGAGGATGAGAGTGTTACCTTTTCAGTTGATAGAGCAATGCAACAACCACAATCTGCAGATGATACATGTTATTATATTCAAACTATAGATGCACATGCAGAATTATTAGAAGAATTTCCAGAATTACAAGGAACAGGAGAATGTTCTTTAGGAGAAGGTAATGAACCAATTGATGAAGCTGAAATGTTAGCTATACTTATAGCTAATGGATATGAACCAACAACAGAAGAAATTCAAATGCTAAAAGAAGAAGACAGATATCGATATAAATCATCGATAGAAGAACCTCCGAAATTAGAGTTAAAGCCACTTCCAAACCATTTGGAATACGCTTATTTACATGGTGAATCTGAATTACCTGTAATAATATCGTCTTCTCTTACTGAAAATGAGAAATCACAACTCATTTCTGTGTTGAAAGCTCATAAACCAGCCATTGCATGGAAAATTCATGATATTAAAGGAATAAGTCCTTCGTATTGCACACATAAAATCCTTATGGAAGAAGGTCATAAAACGTATGTGCAACGCCAACGAAGACTAAATCCTAATATGCAAGATGTAGTTAAGAAAGAGATTATTAAACTGCTAGATGCAGGTTTGATATATCCAATTTCTGATAGTCCATGGGTAAGCCCAGTTCAATGCGTGCCTAAGAAGGGTGGCATGACTGTCATTACAAATGAGAAAAATGAGCTTATTCCTACTAGGACTGTAACAGGATGGCGTGTATGTATTGATTATAGAAAATTAAATGACGCCACCAGAAAAGATCACTTTCCCTTACCTTTCATAGATCAAATGTTGGAAAGATTAGCCGGAAATAGTTACTATTGTTTTCTAGATGGATTTTCCGGATATTTTCAAATTCCAATAGCACCCGAGGACCAAGAGAAAACCACATTCACGTGCCCTTATGGTACTTTTGCTTACAAACGCATGCCATTTGGACTTTGTAACGCCCCTGCAACCTTTCAAAGGTGTATGATGGCGATTTTTCACGACATGATAGAAGAATGCATGGAAGTTTTCATGGATGACTTTTCAGTCTTCGGTGATACATTTAAATCATGTCTAGTTAATCTGGAACGAATGCTAATTAGATGCGAAAAATCAAATCTAGTACTTAATTGGGAGAAATGCCATTTCATGGTTAAAGAAGGCATCGTTCTTGGACATAAAATTTCAAAAGAAGGAATTGAAGTGGATAGAGCTAAAGTAGATGTAATTGCTAAACTTCCACATCCCACCAATGTTAGAGGAGTTAGGAGTTTTCTAGGGCATGCCGGTTTTTACCGACGTTTCATAAAAGATTTTTCTAAAATTGCCACTCCTATGAATAAATTCCTAGAAAAGGATGCTCCATTCATCTTTTCGGATGAATGCATAAAATCTTTTAATATTCTTAAAGAAAAACTCACTAATGCGCCGATCATGATAACACCAAATTGGAATCTACCATTTGAACTAATGTGCGATGCAAGTGATTTTGCAATGGGAGCCGTTTTAGGACAAAGGATTGAAAAACGATTTCAACCTATATATTATGCTAGTAAGACGTTACAAGGAGCACAAACAAACTATACAACTACTGAAAAAGAACTCCTTGCTATTGTCTTTGCTTTTGACAAATTTCGATCATATCTCGTTCTAGCAAAAACGGTGGTCTATACCGACCATTCTGCTCTTAGATACCTATTTTCAAAACAAGATGCTAAACCAAGATTAATCCGTTGGATCTTACTCTTACAAGAGTTTGATATTGAAATCCGAGATAAAAGAGGAGCAGAAAATCTCGCCGCTGATCATCTTTCTCGTCTTGAAAATCCCGAATTAGAAGTTCTAAATGAATCGGCCATACAAGACAACTTTCCTGATGAATATCTATTGAAGATAGATTATAAAGAAATCCCATGGTTTGCAGACTATGCAAACTACTTAGTTTGTGGATTCCTTGAAAAAGGATTATCGTACCAAAAACGAAAGAAATTCTTCAGTGATATAAAACACTATTTCTGGGAAGATCCACATTTGTTTAAAAGTTGTCCCGATGGAATAATACGCCGATGTGTATTTGGAGATGAAGCTAGTAAAATATTAAACCATTGTCACACAGGACCAACAGGAGGGCATTATGGGCCTCAACTAACAGCAAGAAAAGTTTATGAAGCTGGATTCTATTGGCCTACAATTTACAAAGACGCACACCTTCTTTGCAAATCCTGTGATGCATGTCAAAGGGCCGGAAAAATAAGTCAACGTGATGAAATGCCACAAAATGTCATCCAAGTATGTGAAGTATTTGACATTTGGGGTATTGACTTTATGGGTCCATTTCCAAAATCTAATAATAATCTATATATACTCGTAGCCATTGATTATGTATCTAAATGGGCGAAAGCACAAGCTCTCCCAACTAACGATGCACGAGTTGTAGTCAACTTTTTAAAACGTCTTTTTGCAAGGTTTGGAACACCGAAAGCTTTAATAAGTGATCGGGGTACTCATTTCTGTAATAATCAACTTGAGAAAGTTCTTAAAAGATATGGAGTAACTCATAAAATCTCCACCGCATATCATCCACAAACAAGTGGACAAGTTGAAAATACCAACCGAGCTTTAAAACGTATTCTAGAGAAAACCGTAGGATCAAATCCGAAGGAATGGTCCATTAAATTGGAGGATGCACTCTGGGCTTTTAGAACAGCCTACAAAACTCCAATTGGAACCACACCTTTTAGACTTGTTTATGGAAAAGCATGTCATCTTCCAGTAGAAATTGAACACAAAGCATTTTGGGCTTTGAAAACATGTAATCTTGATTTACATGAAGCCGGACGTCTACGATTAAGTCAACTAAACGAATTAGAAGAATTAAGACATGAAGCATACGAAAATTCGTTAATCTATAAAGAAAGAACGAAGAAATGGCATGATAAAAGAATCAGAAGTTCAAAAGAATTTAAAGAAGGAGACAGAGTTCTTCTTTTCAATTCACGATTCAAGCTATTTCCTGGAAAATTGAAATCAAGATGGTCTGGACCATTCATAGTCAAAAGAGTTTTCCCATTCGGAACGATAGAATTAATAAATTCAAATGGGATTGAATTTAAAGTTAATGGTCACAGAGTTAAACATTACATACATGGTCCGATGGAAGTCGACAACGAAGTTAATCACAATTTCGACACCACAGCTAACTAAGTGTGGGGAGAATCAAGTCTTTAAAGGATAATATGTATTTCTGTTAGAGTTAGATTGTCTGTTTTCGTGTAGTTCTCGAAAATGGAACACGTATGGTCTTTCCCTAGCAGACCCTAAAGAACTAGTCTTCTCCCCCCATTCTGAATTTTTATTTTTTTTAGGTTTTTACGAAATGAAGACTGCCTGTGAACTAAACCATGGTCTAATGCTACACGCTTTGATCACTAAACGTAATAATGACATACTACCGAGTGAAATAGTATCAGTAATAAGAGAAAGAATGGACGGAGTTAGAAAAGAATCCAGATGCGAAGATAATAAGTTACAATTTGGTAAAGGAAAATCAAAATTCGCAGCAAAAAGAAGAGCACGACACCTAGAACGATGTCACAAATGCGGAAAATGGTCACATGGAGGTAAATGTTCAAATAATCAAACCTATTCAAATACCGAATTTGTTACTTTATGCAGAGACGGACCGTTCATATGTTTAGAAGAAAAGACACTGAATGCTCGAGGTTACGCCTATGTAGAAATGGAAAATCAATTAAACCGACTATCTTATGAATGGGATAGATCATATAACTAAGAAATCTATTTCACAGATATGTCTGTACAGTTTTTATTTTTATTTTTATTTTTAACCATTTGATAATAAACGCTAATTTGTTCGCTAAAAAGTATTAAATTGGTATTGAATAAAATTAGGTTTGGCGACCGAAATTATTGATATCATTCAAAAATTTATTACATCACTGCGAAATTTAACGTTTATTCTTAAGGTATAAATATCTTTAAACAATCAACCCAAAATATTTCAAAAATTCGTCATGAGTTAAATTAGGTCTTGGAACCGAAATTACTTTACCGAAAAGAGGGGCGCATATTTTTGATAATATTTGATTGATTAAAGTGGGATAAAAAGACAAAAAGATTTTTAATTTTATTTTTACCATATTTTTAAAATTAATATTTAAATCTTAAATTAATATTGTAAACTTTGTAAAAACAATATTTTTAAAATTATAATTATTTGTTTTTTTTTTAAATTAAGTTTGGTGTGAACTTTTAATTTTTAAAATATACATTTTTAATTTTATGCATTTCAAATTTTAAGTTTGGTGTGAATTTTTAATATTAATTTTGAATTTTATATTTAAGTTGTGTGAATTTAAAAACAAAAATTTACTTTATCTCATTAAGTTAAGAATATGATTTTTAAAATTCGTCGTAAGTTGAAGACTAGGTCTTTGAACCGAAATTGCTTTACCCGAGGGAGGGACGAGAACTTTTATTATCATTATTTTTAATCTTATTGAATTAGAGTATGCCAAAAACATTGAAAAAAACCCAAAAATCTTAGCTTTTAAAACAATCGCTACAAAAAGACAAATTTTAAAATTTTGTCGAAGGACGGACTAGGACATCGATCCGAAACGACCTCGTCCTAAATAACAAGGGAAACAAAATTTTAAAATTAATTACTTAATTGTTTTAATAAGTTAATGTTCAAAAAATATAAAAAAAAAAAAAAAAAAACACCAAACTCCGCGACTCGCGGAGTTTGGAGCCTAAATCTCCGCGACTCGCGGAGGAGCCGGATTACAGAAAAAAAATAAAAAGAGCTGCACGATCAGTTTCAGTCCCCAACCCAAAAACTCAAAAACTGCTGCGAAAATAGCTCCGAAAAACCACCCAAAAACACCCCAAAATCACAATTTTTAACCGTTAATCACCAAATCTTTTGCTAAAATCATGTTGAGAAGGATGCTATCTAAGAATTACTCAAGAAAAACGGTAAATTTCTACACCTAAACACCATTTAATTCGAAATTTGATGTTCTTGAGCTATTTTTTCCCAATTTGATTTTGATGCTTTTTAGTGTAATTAGGCTTAAATTGTTTATGTATTATGCTTGTATAACCTAGATTGATGCTGTTTAACATGATTAGAAGCCTTAAACTTCAAATTTTGAATAATCTAGGGTTTGTGTTCTTGAGCAATTTGGGGCTTTTTGATATAAACAGGTTATGGCTGATTTTTGTCATGAATTGTTGCTAAAATAAGTAGTGTAACATGTCTAGGTAGTTAAATGATCCAAACTTTGAGCCTAAACATGATTTTGAGAATTAAAGTGGACTTTTTCAAGTCTAAAATTCATGAACTTGATTTTTGAAAGATAATGCCATTTGAGACTTGTTTAATTACTAGTAATGATTATTTTGACATGTTATTTGAGTTGAATGCTTATGAACTTGGCGAACATTTTCGTATATGCTTATTTGAAAAAGTGTAGATTTGATAAAAATGTGAAAATGAGCTTAAGTTTGATATAAATTGATAATGTCATTGTAATTATTTTGATTGATGATTTTGCTGACACTAATGCATATTTGGATGCACAAAAATTGTGTTTGATGTGTTTTGCAGAATGAAAGGGGTGAATCTTCATCCCAAGCCCGCAATGCTCCTGCTGAGAATTTGGAACAACAGGAGGTGGATAACTACTACAAGCAGGATATACCTCATCCAGTCATGACCTTTTCTGATATGCACTTTGAAGAGTTGCACCCGAACCTGAGATTTGACAGACTTTGGATAGATTATCCAAAATATCAACGGGGTTTGCATACTCTTCATTCCAAGGTTGTTGAGGTACCGAGGGTCATAGAATGGGGACCCTTAGAAGCTGTAGAATTGGCCGGGCCAATTAGGGAATTACTTGTACATAGGTATGGTAATTCTTCTTTTAATGACTGGATATGTTTATTCACCATACGTAGACCTGTATATAAAGTATGGTGTGAAGAATTGTTATGTAGTATAGAGTTGAATGATCGGGTAGCTAGTTTAACCGATCTTTCTTTTATTAGATTTTTGTTAGGCGGTTCGATGCGCCACATGTCTTTACTGGACATGGCTCAGGCTTTACGTATATATACGCCTGAGGAGTTAGCGTCTGCCGATTGTAGAGGATTGATACTAAACGGTAGAAAGATAGATGAAAATTTTGATACACACGGTGTGTGGAGTCAAATGACAAGCCATCACCGTTTCAAAGGGGGAAATTACTCTTATTTGGATATAGATAGAGCCGAATTAAGAGTGATACATAGGTTTTTAGCTAATTCGATTACACAAAGGGGTAAGAACAAGGAAAAAGTAAATGAACAGGATTTGTTTTACCATATGTGTATTCGAGACCCACAAAGCGCTGTAAGTATACCATATTGTGTGGGTTATTATTTATCAGCTATGGTTCGGGGGATGCGACCACATAGCATAATAGGAGGTGGTATTTTTATTACTTTGATTGGTGAATATCTCGGTGTGGATATAAGTCGGGGGAGATTATTACTAGAAGAGCCGGAACCCCGTGATACTATAGGTTTAAATGTATACCATGGTGCGAAAGTTTTGAAGAGGCGAAATAACGCCGCAGTACGATACCATGGTAGACATCCACAGGTGGAGAGAAACCAGCAACAAGGTAATGTAGGAGGGGAGAATGAGATGCAAGAAATGCATAGGTTTATAGCTTCTCAGGAATACGAAAATGCTAGACAGAGAGCATTTGAAGATTGGCAAGTTCATCAGAACCAGATCATAGCTCATTGCCAACATATAGGTAGAAACTATATTCCTACACCGAAACCCATCTTCCCTCCTTGGTCTATAGAGATGCAGCCACCATATCCTACGTATGACCCTGCCGAAGCATTCTATAGCACCTATGGTTATGCCTGGAACCCCTATTGGTACCAATATCATCCTTAGTATACTTATTATTTTATTTTATTTTGTAATTTGTAATTATTGATACGTTTAATACTTTTGTTAATATTGTAATCATTTTTATAATTGTCTAACTTTTATTCTTAGATTTTAATAATTTTTGAATGTGGGGAAATATACCAAACTTCAAAAATATGTATATATGTTTGCAGTTTATCTTATGTACACAACAGGGTAAAACAACGCATTTTCAAAGACTGGCATTAAGTTCAGCAAAAGCAACTAATTTTGACGACAAGATGCAAAATATATGTGAAATAACAACAAGACGGAATGAACAAATGATGTGCACCATTTATCATTCAGCAAACAAACGCCAATATATTTGGAAACTTTGGTAAAATTTAATCATTTTCACACTAATCACCCTCAATAATTTAAATTGTTACTGATTTCTTGCAAATGAGGGCATTGCAAGATCTTAAGTGTGGGAAGGGGTTAAATTCTTTCGGATTTTAAAATTTTTATCTTAAACACTTGGTTACCATTAAAAATACTAGTAAAGCAGTAGTTGTATTAGAATCTAGTGCTCTCTGATAATAAAGAACAGCCCTAGTCTTATATACTAACTACCCAATTCTAGTAAAATTTTTCAAAATTTTCAATTAAATGAATTCAAAATCATGTTTATACATATTTATGAACGATAAAACTAGGTTTTAACACCGAAATTATTGTTACCTCGGAAAGGACATAAATTAGGAAACAAACTAAAATGTCAAAATTCATTTAAAATGGAATAGAGGACGATAAAAAGGAAAATAAAAGCCAAGTGTGGGAAAATTTACCAAGTTATCTTAAACATATGTCACATATATCTGTAACAAATAACTGAAAATACTTTTGCTTTGGACTAAACTAAACTGTTTTACCCGATGAAAGAAAAGAAGAGATGGATCTACACGATGAATCAATTCCATCATTAAAAGGAAGTAAAGTCTTCCGAAAAAGACACGCGCTTCTTGATTTAGGTCATGAAGTTGTCATCCAGACCAGCTGTAGGTTGACGAAAAATCTAGAAAAGTCATCACTAAAATCAGCAGGAAATCCACGGACCTCAGCATTAAACAGGGTCGCCAAGTGGTCAGATTTATAATAACCATGAGAAGGATTTATCTCGTACAATGGGGGGGGCACCATGCAAATTAGCTGGATAAGACTAATGAATCAGATCCCCAGAAAGGATAATCTCCTTAAAGATTAAAAATCAGCTTTTAAGACTGATATTACTCAATCCTAGAGATTGACCTTAAAGATTGAGAATTACAAACTCATGGAATTCGATGATATCTAAACTCGAGCTTAAACGAGAAAATATTTTGATCAAAATTACAAACCGATTTGTTTTCTGAAAACCCTATTTTCAATGCGTTCATTACCATTGAACGTAAAATCCTAGGAATTCACCTGGAATTCATTAGGTCACCTGAACTAAATCGGGTGTCAACCGTAAGAACGGTGGTTGCATAGTGGTCAAAGACAGGACCTTGTGCCAGACCGAAAAATTATAAGGGTGAGCTTTACTATTGCTCCTACCAAGGATAGTAATTGCGTCCGACACGTTATAGACCATAATTAAAAGCATGTCAGGGGACATTGCCTTAACAGTTGCTTGATTCAACGCTTTCCTTTACAACCGGACGGTAGTTTGCCGAAAGGTAATATACGGAACAAGTAAACTGGACGTGTTGCTTTCCTAATACAAGGTTAGCAAGTGGGTGACACAAAACCATAAGTTTTGAGCTAAAATTTTCAAATCTGAAACCCACCAAACCCACAAAAATATTTTGCAAACACCGGTAAAGGGTTATCCCGGAAAACTTATCTAGGGTAAAAACTAGATTTAATTTTCAAAAGATCAAATGTTTTCATAAAGATCCAATTTCCTTAATGGATCTAAATTTTTATAGTCATGTGGGACTGTAAACCATATCGTTACTACCATTGTTTATACCGCCGTATAGAAATCACTGATGTACAAAGTGTGAAGAATAAAGAAGTGATTCTAGTATTTCAAGACGATATTGCTTGAGGACAAGCAACGCTCAAGTGTGGGAATATTTGATAATGCTAAAAACGAACATATATTTCATAGCATTATTCCTCAAGAAAGACAAGCTTTTAGTTGCAATTGTTCTATTTACAAGTGATATTCGTTTAAATAATAAAAGGTGAAGACAAAAGACAGATTCGACGAATTGAAGACGCAAACGACCAAAAAGCTCAAAAGTACAAAAGACAATCAAAGAGGTTCCAATTATTGATAAGAAACGTCTCGAAATTACAAGAGTACAAGATTCAAAACGCAAAATACAAAATATAAAATTGTACGCAAGGACGTTCGAAAATCCGGAACCGGGACCAGAGTCAACTCTCAACGCTCGACGCAACGGACTAAAAATTACAAGTCTACTATGCACAAGAATATAATATAATATATAAATAATTATATTAATTATTTATATTTTATATTTATATATAAAATCCGTCGGCAAGAAAGACTCCAAAAGATGTGAGCTGTGATTTCAATCTCCGCGACTCGCGGAGTTTGAGGGCCAAAAAGGCCGCGAGTCGCGGAGCCCCAATTTCAGAAACTTCCTATAAAAGCAAACGAATTCTGATCGAAAAAAACACAAAATATATCCATCTCTCTATCTATATCGTATATATTTATATTTATATTTTAATTTTAATTTTAATTTTAATTATAATTCTAATAATAAGGGTATGTTAGCGAATGTTGTAAGGGTGTAAGTCGAAATTCTGTCCGTGTAACGCTACGCTATTTTTAATCATTGTAAGTTATGTTCAACCTTTTTACATTAATGTCTCGTAGCTAAGTTATTATTATGCTTATTTAAAACGAAGTAATCATGATGTTGGGCTAATTACTAAAATTGGGTAATTGGGCTTTGTACCATAATTGGGGTTTGGACAAAAGAACGACACTTGTGAAAATTAGACTATGGGCTATTAATGGGCTTTATATTTGTTTAACTAAATGAAAGTTTGTTAATGTTAATATAAAGATTTACAATTGGGCGTCCCTATAAATTACCATATACACTCGATCGGACACGATGGGCGGGGTATTTATATGTACGAATAATCGTTCATTTAACCGGACACGAGAATGGATTAATAGCCACTAGAATAATTAAAACAGGGGTGAAATTACATTCAAGGGTAATTGGTGTAATTGTTAACAAAGTAGTAAAACCTTGGTTTACACGCAGTCGATAACCTGGTGTATTCATTAAACAAAGTATTAAAACCTTGTTACAATTCGAATCCCCAATTAGTTGGAATATTTAACTTCGGGTATAAGAATAATTTGATGAGGACACTCGCACTTTATATTTATGACTGATGGACTGTTATGGACAAAAACCAGACGGACATATTAAATAATCCAGGACAAAGGACAATTAACCCATGGGCATAAAACTAAAATCAACACGTCAAACATCATGATTACGGAAGTTTAAATAAGCATAATTCTTTTATTTCATATTTAATTTCCTTTATTTTATATTTAATTGCACTTCTAATTATCGCACTTCTAATTATCGCACTTTTATTTATTGTTATTTAATCGCACTTTTAATTATCGTACTTTTTAATTATCGCAATTTTATTTTATCGCACTTTTATTATTCGCAATTTCATTATCGTTATTTACTTTACGCTTTAATTTAAGTCTTGTATTTATTTTATATTTTACATTAGGTTTTAACTGCGACTAAAGTCTTAAAATCGACAAACCGGTCATTAAACGGTAAAAACCCCCCTTTATAATAATAATATTACTTATATATATATTTGTATTTTTATAAAAGTAAACTAATATAGCGTTGAGCTTTGTTTAAAGATTTCCCTGTGGAACGAACCGGACTTACTAAAAACTACACTACTGTACAATTAGGTACACTGCCTATAAGTGTTGTAGCAAGGTTTAAGTATATCCATTCTATAAATAAATAAATATCTTGTGTAAAATTGTATCGTATTTAATAGTTTTTCCTAGTAAAATATAAACTATTTTATATACACCTCGCATAACATCATGTATCAATATCTTAAAATGATTCATATGTAATTAGTAAGACGTTGTTATAACGATAATCATTATATATATCGTTTTCTAGTTTCTTAATTCAATAGTCTCATTTTTATGTATATAACTCATTGTTAAAATACCTAATGAGATAATAATATCATGTTAACTATATATATATATATATATATATATATATATATATATATATATATATATATATATATATATATATATATATATATATATATATATATATAACCATATATATTTCATCATATAGTTTTTACAAGTTTTAACGTTCGTGAATCACCGGTCAACTTGGGTGGTCAATTGTCTATATAAAACCTATTTCAATTAATCAAGTCTTAACAAGTTTGATTGCTTAACATGTTGGAAACACTTAATCATGTAAATATCAATTTCATTTAATATATATAAACATAGAAAAGTTCGGGTCACTACAGTACATACCCGTTAAATAAATTTCGTCCCGAAATTTTAAGCAGTTGGAGGTGTTGACGTATCTTCTGGAAATAAGTGCGGGTATTTCTTCTTCATCTGATCTCCTCGTTCCCAGGTGAACTCAGGTCTTCTACGAGCATTCCATCGAACCTTAACAATTGGTATCTTGTTTTGCTCAAGTCTTTTAACCTCACGATCCATTATTTCGACGGGTTCTTCGATGAATTGAAGTTTTTCGTTGATTTGGATTTCGTCTAACGGAATAGTGAGATCTTCTTTAGCAAAACATTTCTTCAAATTCGAGACGTGGAAAGTGTTATGTACAGCCACGAGTTTTTGAGTTAACTCAAGTCGGTAAGCTACTGATCCGACACGATCAATAATCTTGAATGGTCTAATATACCTTGGATTTAATTTCCATTGTTTACCAAATTGAACAACGCCTTTCCAAGGTGCAACTTTAAGCATGACCATCTCTCCAATTTCAAATTCTATATCTTTTCTTTTAATGTCAGCGTAGCTCTTTTGTCGACTTTGGGCGGTTTTCAACCGTTGTTGAATTTGAATGATCTTCTCGGTAGTTTCTTGTATTATCTCCGGGCCCGTAATCTGTCTATCCCCCACTTCACTCCAACAAATCGGAGACCTGCACTTTCTACCATAAAGTGCTTCAAACGGCGCCATCTCAATGCTTGAATGGTAGCTGTTGTTGTAGAAAAATTCTGCTAACGGAAGGTGTCGATCCCAACTGTTTCCGAAATCAATAACACATGCTCGTAGCATGTCTTCAAGCGTTTGTATCGTCCTTTCGCTCTGCCCATCAGTTTGTGGATGATAAGCAGTACTCATGTCTAGATGAGCTCCTAATGCCTGATGTAATGTCTGCCAGAATCTTGAAATAAATCTGCCATCCCTATCAGAGATAATAGAGATTGGTATTCCATGTCTGGAGATGACTTCCTTCAAATACAGTCGTGCTAACTTCTCCATCTTGTCATCTTCTCTTATTGGCAGAAAGTGTGCTGATTTGGTGAGACGATCAACTATTACCCAAATAGTATCAAAACCACTTGCAGTCCTTGGCAATTTAGTGATGAAATTCATGGTAATGTTTTCCCATTTCCATTCCGGGATTTCGGGTTGTTGAAGTAGACCTAATGGTTTCTGATGCTCCGCTTTGACCTTAGAACACGTTAAACATTCTCCTACGTATTTAGCAACATCGGCTTTCATACCCGGCCACCAAAAATGTTTCTTGAGATCCTTGTACATCTTCCCCGTTCCAGGATGTATTGAGTATCTGGTTTTATGAGCTTCTCTAAGTACCATTTCTCTCATATCTCCAAATTTTGGTACCCAAATCCTTTCAGCCCTATATCGGGTTCCATCTTCCCGAATATTAAGATGCTTCTCCGATCCTTTGGGTATTTCATCCTTTAAATTTTCCTCTTTTAAAACTCCTTGTTGCGCCTCCTTTATTTGAGTAGTAAGGTTAGTTCGAATCATTATATTCATAGCTTTTACTCGAATGGGTTCTCTGTCCTTTCTGCTCAAGGCGTCGGCTACCACATTTGCCTTCCCCGGGTGGTAACGAATCTCAAAGTCATAATCATTCAACAATTCAATCCACCTGCGCTGCCTTATGTTCAGTTGTTTCTGATTAAATATGTGTTGAAGACTTTTGTGGTCGGTATATATAATACTTTTGACCCCATATAAGTAGTGCCTCCAAGTCTCTGATGCAAAAACAACCGCTCCTAATTCCAAATCATGCGTCGTATAATTCTGCTCGTGAATCTTCAATTGTATAGACGCATAAGCAATTACCTTCGTTCGTTGCATTAATACACAACCAAGACCTTGCTTTGAGGCGTCACAATATATTACAAAATCATCATTCCCATCAGGTAATGACAATATAGGTGTCGTAGTTAACTTTTTCTTTAACAATTGAAACTCTTTCTCTTGTTCATCTTTCCATTCAAATTTTCTCCCTTTATGCGTTAAGGCAGTCAAGGGTTTTGCTACTCTGGAAAAGTCTTGGATGAACCTCCTGTAGTAACCAGCTAGTCCTAAAAATTGGCGTATATGCTTTGGAGTTTTTGGGGTTTCCTACTTTTTAACGGTTTCAATCTTTGCTGGATCCACCTCAATACCTTCTTTGTTCACTATGTGACCGAGGAATTAAACTTCTTCCAACCAAAATGCACACTTTGAAAACTTAGCGTACAGTTTTTCTTTCCTTAACAACTCTAGCACTTTTATCAAATGTTCTTCGTGCTCTTGGTCATTCTTTGAGTAAATAAGTATATCATCTATGAAAACAATGACAAACTTATTAAGGTATGGTCCACACACTAGGTTCATGAGGTCCATGAACACAGCTGGTGCGTTAGTCAACCCAAACGGCATAACCATAAACTCGTAATGACCGTAATGCGTCCTAAAAGCAGTCTTTGAAATATCATCCTCCTTCACCCGCATTTGATGATACACAGAACGTAAATCAATCTTTGAATAAACCGACGAGCCTTGTTGTTAATCAAATAATTCGTCGATTCTCAGTAGTGGGTAGCGGTTCTTGATGGTAAGTTTGTTCAACTCTCGGTAGTCGATACATAACCTAAATGTACCATCCTTCTTCTTGACAAACAAAACAGGAGCTCCCCATGGTGATGTGCTTGGTCGAATGAAACCACGCTCTAAAAGTTCTTGTAATTGGCTTTGGAGTTCCTTCATTTCACTGGGTGCAAGTCAGTATGGAGCACGAGCTATTGGTGCAGCTCCTGGTACAAGATCTATTTGAAATTCAACGGATCGGTGTGGAGGTAGTCCCGGTAATTCTTTCGGAAATACATCGGGAAATTCTTTTGTGACGGGAACATCATTGATGTTCTTTTCTTCGATTCGTACTTTCTCGACATGTGTTAAAACAGTATAGCAACCTTTTCTTATTAGCTTTTACGCCTTCAAATTACTAATAAGATTTAGCTTCGCGTTGCTCTTTTCTCCGTACACCATTAAGGGTTTTCCTTTTTCCCGTACAATGCGAATTGCATTTTTGTAACATACGATCTCTGCTCTCTCTCCTTTTTCAACCAGTCCATGCCAATTATCACATCAAAACTTCCTAACTCTACTGGTATCAAATCAATCTTAAATGTTTCACTAACCAGCTTAATTTCTCGATTCCGACATATATTATCTGCTGTAATTAATTTACCGTTTGCTAATTCGAGTAAAAATTTATTATCCAAAGGTGTCAGTGGACAACTTAATTTAGCACAAAAATCTCTACTCATATAGCTTTTATCCGCACCTGAATCAAATAAAACATAAGCAGATGTATTGTCAATAAGAAACGTACCCGTAACAAGCTCCGGGTCTTCCTGCGCTTCTGCCGCATTAATATTGAAAACTCTTCCGCGGCCTTGCCCATTAGTATTCCCTTGGTTTGGGCAATTTCTAATAACGTGGCCCAGTTTTCCACATTTATAACAAACTATGTCGGCATTATTTGTTTCGACATTATTTGTTTCTTTATTTTTGTTGTTCTTTGGTCGATAAACCTCACATTTTGCCGCGCCATGACCACTTATCTTACACTTAGTGAAAAATGTTGTGCAAAACGCATTCGGATGGTACTCTGCACACCTGAAGCATGGTTGTTTCTGTTGTTTGTTGTTATTGAGGTTGTTGTTGGGATTGTTATTGTTGTTGAAATGGTTGTTGTAGTTATTGCTGTTGTTGGGACGTTTGTTGTAGTTATTGTTAGGATTGCGGTTATTGTTGCGATTGTTGTTGAGGTTGTGGTTGTAATTGTTATTGTTGTTGTACTGGTGACTCTTGTCACCGTTTTCCTCCCACTTCCTCTTGAGTTGTTTCGTGTTAGCTTCTTCGGCCGCCTGCTCTTTAATTCTCCCTCAATTTGATTTATGAGTTTATGATCCATTCGACTTACCTTCTGTATGTAAGCGGGCTCGTGTGAACTCACATCTTCTTGAATCCTTACTGGTAACCCTTTTACAAACGCGTCGATCTTCTCTTCTTCATTTTCGAACGCTCCCGGACACAATAGGCACAACTCTGTGAATCGTCGTTCATATGTGATAATGTCGAACCCTTGTGTTCGTAACTCTCTAAGTTCTACCTTGAGCTTATTGACTTCGTTTCTAGGACGGTACTGCTCGTTCATCAATTGCTTGAATGCCGACCACGGTAGTGCATAAACAGCATTTTGTCCTACCTGTTCAAGATAGGTGTTTCACCACGTTAACGCAGTACCTGTGAAGGTATGTGTAGCGTACTTAACTTTGTCCTCTTCAGTACACTTACTTATGGAAAACACTGATTCGACCTTCTCGGTCCATCGTTTTAATCCAATTGGTCCTTCGGTTCCATCAAATTTCAAAGGTTTGCAGGCAGTGAATTCTTTGTGGGAGCATCCTACACGATTTCTTGTGAAATTAGTTCCACTGCTAGATCCAGAGTTATTGTTATTTTGCATCGCAGCCTGTACTGCGGCTATGTTTGCTGCAAGGAAAACACGGAAGTCTTCCTCACTCATGTTCAAATTCTGACGAGTCGTCGATGCCATTTCCTTCAAAAATAACCCAAAAGAATTTAGTTAATCATATAGAATTTTAAGAGTAGTCAATAGTATTTCGTAGCATAGTATGAACTCATTTATAAAAGCTTTTTCTTCATATTAGCGTTTTATAGTTTTAATTCGGGTAGTACCTACCCGTTAAGTTCATACTTAGTAGCTAATATACAATTCAACTGCTATAATTCTATATGAAAAAACTGATTACAATAAAATTTCGCGTTCAAATTTTATACAATATTTTACAAACTTACAGTACCGCTATTTATACATATAGGATGAAATATAGCACATAATAACTTTGCTACTCGGCAGCTATAAAGGCAATTCTAGTTAATACGCAAGTTGTTCAGCAAAAGAAATAAAGACACATAATTCATAAGTCCAGAAACAAGTCATGCATTCTGGTTTTACTAAGACGACTTCCCATCCTTGGTCTTGTAAAAAGTAACCGTTATGACCATTGGCTAGGCAGCATGTTGTAATGTCGTCAAAAGGATGAGGGTTTCGTAATGTCCAACAGCCGGGGGTAATAATCTAAAAATCTTGTTTCTCACCCCAACTACTGAATCCGTTACTTGTGGGAAGGTTTTATTTAAAAGTTGTAATCCGATGTTCTTTTTCTCACTTTGGTAAGAAGCGAACATCACTAACCCGTAAGTATAATATGCTTCTTTATGCTGCATGTTAGAAGCTCTTTCTAACTCGCGATATCCTATGTTGGGATATGTTGAGTCAAAATAGGTTCTTAACCCGTAGCGTAAAATTGCATTTGGGTTCCCCGCATTTAACGCTTTAAGGAAAACACGGCGTAACTTACGGTCTCCCCAATGTGATATACCCCACCTATCAAAGAAAAGCCTTTTATAAACTAAGGCATTTCTGGAAAGTCTTTCAAATATTTGATAAGTTAATTTCGCCATAACTAAATGTGCTGATGAATTCTGACCAACTCTAGACAAGATTTCCTCAATCATATCCTCTGGTAGGTCTTCTAAAATATTCGGTTGTCTACCCTTAACGTCCATTTTGTTTTTATACTGTAAAATAGACAAGGATTAGATTCGTAAAAGATAATTAACAAACAATACAAGCAATTTTTACATAGAACATAAAGTACAAGCATACTACAATACATATAATACACAACATGATTACAACCCTCTAATCTGAATCACTGGTTTCTTCTTCTTCGGACTTGGTTCGTTTTCCTAATTTTCTAGGGATATATGGTGTTCCTCTAATACGAGCCGTCGTTTTCCATAATGGTTTAGAAAAAACTAGTGGTTTAGAGGTTCCCGGGTTATTGTTACAATTTAGGAAATACGGATGTTGCCGATACATATAAAGTTCATCGGGGTTGGAAACAGGTTTCTCTATTTTCATACCTTTTCCCTTATTATTTTCTTTTACTTTATTAAATTGGGTCGAGGTAATTTCTATAACATCATCGGAATCCTCATCGGGATCCGATTCATCGAAAAATTGGTAATCTTCCCAATAATTTGCTTCCTCGGCGGAAACACCATTGACCATTTTTAACTTTGGTCCCTTGGTTGAGGATTTTCTTTTATTTAATCGATTTACTGTAGGTATCAATATTTCTTCCTCCGGAACCTCTTCTTCTTCCGGTTCCTCCTCTTCTGGTCCCTCTTCTGCCGGTTCCTCCTCTTCCGGTTCCTCCTCTTCCGGTTCCTCTTCGGGAATTTGTGAATCTTCCCAAAGTATATTCGACTCTTCATTATTATTAGGTGAGTCGATGGGATTTATACTAGTGGTAGACATCTATCACACAATATCAAACACATTAAGAGGTTAATATATCACATAATAATTACATGTTAATAATATATAGTTTCCAACAAAAGTGTTAAGCAATCGTTTTTAAAGAAAACACGGTCGAAGTCCAGACTCACTAATGTATCCTAACAAACTCGATAAGACACACTAATGCAAATTTCTGGTTCTCTAAGACCAACGCTCTGATACCAACTGAAATGTCCCGTTCATATTGATTATAAATGTGAGGACCCGGAAAATTTTGACTAATTTAAGCCAATTCTCTATATGATTTAATATTATGTAAACCGGTATAATATATATATATATATATATATATATATATATATATATATATATATATATATATATATATATATATATATATATATATATATATTATAAGATGTACAAGTAAAAATGACTTTGCTACAGTAAAACACTATTTACTACAGTAAACACTATTTACTACAGTGAAAACGACTTTGCTACATTGAAACACTATTTGCTACAGTAAACACTATTTGCTACAGTAAACACTATTTGATACAGTGAACGCTATTTGCTACAGTGACTATTTGATGTCGAGAACTAGTAAACAAAAGCGGATCAGGCGGCCATCGAGCGCATGGCAAAAACACTGAAAATCCATGCGATTGCATGAGCTACAGTAAATGGAAAAGTACTATAAGTACGCCAGTTTTCTCAACGAGTTCTTTACACCTTCTTTCTTTATTTTCTTCTGAATCTATATTTATAATTTATAATTTATAATTTATAATTTATAATTTATAATTTATAATTTAAGTTTAATAATAATAAAGTATATTCGAGGGTGTTTTAATTCGGGTTTCAAACCGTTTTAAGCTAAAAAAATATTGGGTATTGTTCGGGGTATTGTTCTTGAATCCAAGGCCAACCATACAGTCATCTACCATCATTACATCTACGCAATTTTCCTACAATATTGAGTCTCAATATTGAACAGTGAGTTTATAGTCTCCCTTTTTAAATACTTTAAATATTTTTAGGCTGAGAATACATGCAATTTATTTTAAACGCAATAAGACACAAGTACATACTAAATTCTACACTGAGTTAAACCGAAAATCCTTTAGCTTTGGTAACTAGTAGCTGCCTGTACATAGGATATGGACTGGTGGGCACGAATAATTGTATATAGATCCATAGGGCTTGACATCCCCGTCCGAGCTAGAGCGCTAGCCTTTTAACGGACGTATGTTATTTGAGTTTATGACACGTTGGTTTGCGTGTATTAAAACGAATGGGGTAATTTTCATTATAGCGTTAAGTTTAGTTACCAGGGTGCTCTGTTACGTAGAATCTATTGATAAACTTTTGATGAAATCTTGTGGTCTATCTTTATATACTTATGACTCGAGCAATTAAACCTATAACTCACCAACATTCGTGTTGACCTTTTTATCATGTTTTATTCTCAGGTCCTTAGACTGCTTCCGCTGTGATGTGCTTGTTACCTGCATGGAGTCTCTCATGCTTTGTACAAAGTTTATTGCATTCAAAATAAAACTGCGTTGTGTAATAAATAATTGGACTGTGATGTCAACCTGTAAATTAAAGACTTATGTATTTTGAGGTTTTGCTTATACCTAAGCACTCGCCCACATGTTTATAACTTTCTATGTTTAGAAAGTCACTTATTTTAATGAATGCAATATTTTATCAAAACGTATCATATAGAGGTCAAAAACCTCACTGTGGAATCAATGATTAACGTGCCGCATCAATAGCGATTTTGACAGGTCGTTACAGTTGGTATAAGAGCCTGAGGTTATAGGGAACCATAATTTACATTAATGTGTTTAACTGGTAATTGTTAGGATACATTAGTGAGTCTGGACTATGACCATATCTGTTTATACCAATTTTTTCTTATCATTTTGTCAAAAACATTATATGTGATATATTTATATACTAACGTAACTGTTGTTTCAATTATGTGATTGATGACTTCTTCTAATCCTATCATTTTGTATGACTCGGAATCGGACACTGAATCTATTCTATCCACAATTGAAAAGGGCGTTCCAATACCTATTAAAGAAGAAATTGTGTTAGCCGGGGAATCTCAACTCCCAGTAAACCCAGAGGAGGTTCCAGCTCCACCCAACTCTAGTTTTCCGGAGCCACAGTATCGTTGGTATGGACCCATGATCCCTGGAATAAACGAGGATCATCCATTTCTAAACGAACATGGACATTGGGCCAGATACACCGCTGACGGGCGGGTTGTGAAAATTATGCCTGGCAGATTTCGGTTCATGACCACCGGTACATATTCTCGTACACATGATTCAGACAGTTCGTCATCATATTCTCCTATACATGACTCAGACAGTTCGTCATCAGACGAGATCAGTGAGGAAGAGGATTTCGCTAATGAAATAAAAGAAGTCACTAAGGAGAAATTCCAACTTGTTATAGATAATAAAAACAACCACAATAATAAAAAGTCCTTAATTATTAAAAAGGAACAGGACCATTCGATTCGTCACCACCCTTACCATAGTAAACCCACTGAGGCACCGGGCACCTCAAAACCCCAACCAAAAATTAAATACACTGCTAGAATGTCTGTCGAACCATGCACACACAAATAATTGGCAGAGAGAACGAAATGGGAAGAAGTTTCTGATAGTTCTGAATAAACGACCTCGCAACCATAAATCTTACATGCGCTATTCTATTGCTTATGTGTGCTACTCTATCTTGTTATGTAGAATAAGCATATGTAAAATATCGGTATTGTATTATTTTGGTTTATTAATAATAAATGCATGGAATGATTATTTGTATTATTACTACTTTTTATTATTATTATTATTACATAATAATGTAGTAACTCGCTATAATTTTTCATAATGGAATGTTATTAGAATTTTAGTAGTTAATTCCTTGTACTAGCTATTATGTATGAACTTAACGGGTAGGTAATACCCTGGAAATAATTATAAAATGCTAATAAGAAGAAAAGTATTTTATAATAATTGGTTCATATTATTAATATGCTACGATTAACTATTGACAACTCATTTTACCTATAATTTTCTATATGATTAAATTATCTCTGTTGTGTTTATTAAAGAAACATGTCTCAAATTTCGGATGCTGAGTTTGAGGAACTAGTCGAGAAACGTGTGAATGAAAGAATTGTTGCAGCCGAGGCAGCAAAAGTAGCAGCCGAAGCAGCAGCCAAAGCAGCAGCCGTAAACACAAATTCACGAAACGGATGCTCATACAAAACTTTTGAAGGATGCAAACCACGGACGTTTAGTGGGACCGAGGGACCAGTCGGTCTAACCCGATGGTTCGAAAAGATGGAGTCCGTTTTCAAAATCAGTAATTGTGCGGACGGAGACAAGTCAAAGTATGCTTCGTACACGTTGCAAGATGGTGCACTTACTTGGTGGAACAATTATGCTAAAGCAGAAGGAATAGATACGGCATATGATATCTCTTGGGAAGAACTGAAAAGGATGCTAATCGAGGAGTACTGTCCTCGAAACGAGATCAGAAAAATGGAATCTGAGTTACGTAATCTGAAGGTTTTCGGCGCGAATCTCAATAACTATGAAAAGCATTTCATGGAACTAGCCTTGTTGTGTCCCGAATTGGTGCCAAACGAGAAACGAAAGATAGAAATGTATATTGACGGTTTATCGATCAATATCAAAGGAAATGTTACATCGTCCAAACCAAATATGATGCAGGAAGCCATGACAATGGCATACCAACTCATGGACCAGATCACAGAGAGTTCGATTAAAGCACCAATTACCGAAGTCAAGACAACTGAAGGAAAGAGGAAATGGGAAGACTATAAGGGAAAAAGTACTCAACTGAAGAAACAAGAAACTTTTAAATGTAAACAAGATGGGGCAACTGCTAGTCCAAACTATAAGGGACCCCATCCGTTCTGTAAAATATGTTACACACATCATGCAGGTTATTGCCAAGTGGTCTGTGATAAGTGCAACAAGAAAGGACATGTGGCGAAAGATTGTTATGCCACCGTTTCTGAAGTAAAGACAAAACAAACCGATGTCAAGAAATGTTTTCGATGCGGGAAGCCTGGTCACTTTATAAATCAATGCCCTGATAAGGAGAAGAACAAAGAACCCACACATGGGAGGGCATTTAATGTTAGTGCCAGTGAAGCACGTGAGAATCCTAATCTTGTCACCGGTACGTTTACCATTAATAATCAACTAGCTTCTATTATGTTTGATACGGGTGCTGATAGAAGTTATATGTGAAGACTTTAGTTCTAAACTAAAATGTGCATCATTGCCTCTAGACGATAAATATACTATTGAATTAGCTAATGGTAAACTGATGAAAGCCGATAAAATTTGCCATGGTTGCGAAATAAATCTCGCTGGTGAAACCTTCAAAATCGATTTGATACCCATAGAATTAGGAAGTTTTGAAATAATCGTAGGTATGGATTGGATGTCCAAAACAAGAGCGGAAGTTGTTTGCACTGAGAAAGCGATCTGCATCCCTCGAAAGGATGAAACGTCATTAATGATTTATGGGGAGAAGAGCAACTCGAAGCTGAACCTTATCAGCTGTATGAAGGCCCAGAAACTTATAAGAAAAGGTCGTTATGCTATTCTGGCACACGTAAAGAAGATCAATACTGAAGAAAGAAGCATTGATGACATGCCGGTTGTAAGAGAATATCCCGGAGTATTTCTAGAAGAATTACCGGGGCTACCTCCACACAGATGTGTAGAATTCTAGATTGATCTCCTACCAGGAGCCGCACCTGTAGCCCGATCCCCATATAGACTTGCACCTTCAGAAATGCAAGAATTACAAAATCAGTTGCAAGAATTATCGGACCGTGGATTTATTCGTCCCAGCTTTTCACCTTGGGGTGCTCCTATTGTGTTCGTCAAGAAGAAGGATGGATCTATGAGAATGTGCATAGATTATCGAGAATTAAACAAATTAACGATCAAGAATCGGTACCCATTACCGAGGATTGATGATTTGTTTGATCAATTGCAAGGATCAAGTATTTATTCTAAGATTGATCTACGCTCCGGATATCATCAGCTGAGAGTGAAGGAAGAAGATGTTCCTAAAACCGCGTTCAGAACCCGTTACAGTCACTATGAATTTTTAGTCATGCCTTTTGGATTGACTAATGCTCCAGCAGTATTCATGGATCTAATGAATTGCATCTGTAGACCGTATTTAGACAAATTTGTCATTGTTTTTATCGACGACATATTGATTTACTCGAAGAACAAGGAAGAACATGAGCAACACTTAAGACTGGTACTAGAGATACTCAAGAAAGAAGAATTGTACGCAAAATTTTCGAAGTGCGATTTC
The DNA here is from genome assembly GCF_046630445.1 of Rutidosis leptorrhynchoides. NCBI lineage: Eukaryota > Viridiplantae > Streptophyta > Magnoliopsida > Asterales > Asteraceae > Rutidosis > Rutidosis leptorrhynchoides. The sequence goes on along the minus strand of NC_092333.1, from coordinate 103,236,359 downwards.
TGGTTACAAGAAGTAAAATTTTTGGGCCATGTTGTCAGTAAACATGGAATTAAAGTTGACCCTGCCAAGATCGAAGCCATTAGTAAATGGGAAACACCGAAGACTCCAACACAAATCCGCCAATTCTTAGGTCTTGCTGGTTACTACCGAAGATTCATTCAAGATTTCTCTAGAATCGCCAAACCCTTAACTACATTGACTCAAAAGGGAAAGAAGTATGATTGGTCCACGGAACAGGAATCCTCATTCCAGTTATTAAAGAAGAAGTTAACGTCTGCACCCATTTTGTCATTACCAGAAGGAAATGATGATTTCGTGATCTATTGTTACGCTTCGCGCCAAGGTTTAGGATGTGTATTAATGTAATGCACAAAAGTTATTGCATATGTCTCACAACAACTACAAATTCATGAAAAGAACTATACGACGCATGATTTGGAACTTGGAGCAGTAGTTTTTGCACTCAAAATATGGAGACACTATCTATATGGCACCAAGTATACAGTGTACACCGACCATAAGAGTCTTCAGCATATTTTTGATCAAAAACAACTCAATATGAGACAACGTCACTCGGTAGAGTTGTTAAGCGATTGCGATTGTGAAATCAGTTACCACCCCGGAAAGGCTAATGTTGTAGCTGATGCCCTAAGTCGGAAAGAAAGAGTAAAACCTCTTAGGGTCCGAGCTTTGAACATTACAATTCGTACCCATCTCACAAATCAAATTCAAGCAGCACAGTTAGAAGCTTTAAAAGAAGAAAATGAAAAAGGCGAAATGAGCAAAGGATTAGAAAAACAGCTTGAAGTAAAAGCCGATGGAACCCTGTATTTTGCTGATAGGATATGGGTACCAAAACATGGTAATCTAAGGCAACTAGTACTGGATGAAGCACACAAAACGAGGTACTCAATTCACCCAGGAAATGGGAAAATGTACCATGATCTCAAGAAGTTCTATTGGTGGCCTAATATGAAGATAGAAATTGCTACTTATGTAAGCAAATGTTTGACGTGTGCAAAGGTCAAAGCTGAGCACCAAAAGCCGTCAGGATTACTACAACAACCAGAAATTCCGCAGTGGAAATGGGAAAGAATAACCATGGATTTCATTACGAAATTGCCAAGGACTGCAAGTAGTCATGATACTATTTGGGTGATAGTTGATCGTCTAACTAAATCAACTCACTTTCTACCAATAAAGGAGACAGACAGTATGGAGAAATTAGCATGCCTATATTTGAAGGAAGTAGTTTCCAGGCATGATGTACCCATCTCCATCATATCTGATCGCGACACCCGATTCACATCACGTTTTTGGCAGTCATTACAAAAAGCATTGGGAACTTGATTAGATATGAGCACCGCTTATCACCCACAGACAGATGGTCAAAGTGAAATAACAATACAAACATTGAAAGACATGTTACGGGCATGCGTGATTGACTTTGAAACCAGCTGGGATCGACACTTACCGTTGGCAGAATTTTCATACAATAACAGCTATCATACGAGCATCAACGCAGTGCCATTTGAAGCACTTTACGGTAGAAAGTGCAGATCTCCTATTTGTTGGAGTGAAGTAGGAGAAAGACAACTTACCGGACCAGAAATTATTCACAAAACCACCGAAAAGATCATTCAAATACAACAGCGATTGAAAACGGCCATGAGTCGCCAAAAGAGTTATGCTGATGTAAGAAGAAAACCGCTAGAATTTCAAGTGAGCGACAAAGTCATGTTGAAAGTGTCACCCTAGAAAGGTGTTGTACGATTCAGTAAACGAGGAAAGCTAAGTCCTAGGTACGTAGGACCTTTTAAATTCACCGAAAGAATTGGAGCAGTTGCTTATCGATTAAAGCTACCGTAAGAACTTAGTAGTGTTAATGACACATTTCACGTGTCAAATTTAAAGAAATGTTTAGCTGAAGAGGATGTCGTAATTCCTCTTGACGAAATATGAATCAATGATAAACTCCATTTTATCGAAGAACCGGTTGAAATCATGGACCGTAAGGTCAAACAATTAAAACAAAGCAAAATAACGATAGTTAGGGTTCGTTGGAACGCTAGACGAGGACCCGAGTTTACTTGGGAATGTGAGGATCAAATGAAGCAAAAGTATCCACATTTGTTCACTGATATCGCTCATAAAACAGGTACTACTCAAAATTTTGGGACGAAATTTTCTTTAACGGGGAGGTACTGTGATGACCCGGAAAATTTCGACTAATTTAAACCAATTCTCTATATGATTTAATATTATGTAAACCGGTATATATATATATATATATATATATATATATATACATACATATATATATAATATAATATGTACAAGTAAAAACGACTTTGCTACAGTAAAACACTATTTGCTACAGTAAACACTATTTGCTACAGTAAACACTATTGCTACAGTAAACACTATTGCTACAGTAAACACTGTTTGCTGCAGTGAACACTATTTGCTACAGTAAAATACTATTTGATGTCAACGAACTAGCAAACAAAAGCGAACCAGGCGGCCATGCGAGCGCATGGCCAAAACACTGAAAACTCATGCGATCGCATGAGCTACAGTAAATGGAAAAGTACTATAAATACGCCAGTTTGCTCAACGAGTTCTTTACACCTTCTTTCTTTATTTTCTTCTGAATCTATATTTATAATTTATAATTTATAATTTATAATTTGAGTTTAATAATAATAAAGTATATTCGAGGGTGTTTTAATTCGGGTTTCAAACTGTTTTAAGCTAAGAAAATATTGGGTATTGTTCGGGGTATTGTTCTTGAATCCAAGGCCAACCATACAGTCATCTACCATCATTACATCTACGCAATTTGCCTACAATAGTGAGTCTCAATATTGAACAGTGAGTTTATAGTCTCCCTTTTTAAATACTTTAAATATTTTTAGGCTGAGAATACATGCAATTTATTTTAAACGCAATAAGACACAAGTACATACTAAATTCTACACTGAGTTAAACTGAAAATCCCTTAGCTTTGGTAACTAGTAGCTGCCAGTACATAGGATATGGACTGGTGGGCGCGAATAATTGTATATGGATCCATAGGGCTTGACATCCCCGTCCGAGCTAGAGCGCTAGCCTTTTAACGGACGTATGTTATTTGAGTTTATGACACGTTGGTTTGCGTGTATTAAAACGAATGGGATACTTTTCATTATAGCGTTAAGTTTAGTTACCAGGGTGCTCTGTTACGTAGAATCTATTGATAAACTTTTGATGAAATCTTGTGGTCTATCTTTATATACTTATGACTCGAGCAATTAAACCTATAACTCACCAACATTCGTGTTGACCTTTTTATCATGTTTTATTCTCAGGTCCTTAGACTGCTTCCGCTGTGATGTGCTTGTTGTCTGCATGGAGTCTCTCATGCTTTGTACAAAGTTTATTGCATTCAAAATAAAACTGCGTTGTGTAATAAATAATTGGACTGTGATGTCAACCTGTAAATTAAAGACTTATGTATTTTGGGGTTTTGCTTATACCTAAGCACTCGCCCACATGTTTATAACTTTCTATGTTTAGAAAGTCACTTATTTTAATGAATGCAATATTTTATCAAAACGTATCATATAGAGGTCAAAAACCTCACTGTGGAATCAATGATTAACGTGCCGCGTCAATAGAGATTTTGACGGGTCGTTACAATAAACGTTCCATATTAATTAATTTCGTTGCGAGGTTTTGACCTCTATATGAGACGTTTTTCAAAGACTGCATTCGTTTTTAAAAACAAACCATAACCTTTATTTTATCGACAAGGTTAAAAGGATACCACCTAGATTATCCAGAAATGATAATCTAAAAATATCACACTTACACACTACCAATACATATTGGTTTACAATATTAATATGTTACAACAAAATAAATCTAGAATGCAGTTTTAAACAATATTATACAAGCATGCTGACATTAAATCTTGTCTATATTTTAGCATGCAACAGCGGAAGCTCTTAATAATCACCTGAGAATAAACATGCTTTAAACGTCAACAAAAATGTTGGTGAGTTATAGGTTTAACCTATATATTTATCAAATCGTAATAATAGACCACAAGATTTCATATTTCAATATACATCTCATACATAGAGATAAAAATCATTCATATGGTGAACACCTGGTAACCGACCTTAACAAAATGCATATAGAATATCCCCTATCATTCCGGGACTCCCTTCGGACATGATAAATTCGAAGTACTAAAGCATCCGGTACTTTGGATGGGGTTTGTTGAACCCAATAGATCTATCTTTAGGATTCGCGTCAATTAGGGTGCCTGTTCCCTAATTCTTAGATTACCAGACTAAAAAGGGGCATATTCGGTTTAATAATTCAATCATAGAATGTAGTTTCACGTACTTGTGTTTATTTTGTAAAACATTTATAAAACTGCATGTATTCTCATCCCAAAAATGTTAGATTTAAAAAGTGGGACTATAACTCACTTTCACAGATTTTTACTTCGTCGAGAAGTAAGTGTTGGCCACTCGTCGATTCACGAACCTATAACAAATATGTACATATATATCAAAGTATGTTCAAAATATATTTACAACATTTTTTATTACATTATAATGATTTGAGTTTATTAAGTCAGCTGTCCTCGTTAGTAACCTACAACTAGTTGTCCACAGTTAGATGTACAGAAATAAATTGATATATATTATTTTGAATCAATCCACGACCTAGTGTATACACGTCTCAGGCTAGATAACAACTCAAAGTATATATATTTTTGGAATCAACCTCAACCCTGTATAGCTAACTCAAACAGTACTACATATAGAGTGTCTATGGTTGTTCCAAATAATATATATACATGGGTCGATATGATATGTCAAAACATTTGCATACGTGTCTATGGTATCCAAAGATTACATAATATACAATACAAGTTGATTAAGTTATGGTTGGAATAGATTTGTTACCAATTTTCACGTAGCTAAAATGAGAAAAATTATCCAACTATAAACCTATACTTTTCTGTTTAGATTCATAAAATAGAGTTCAATATGAAATCATAGCAATTTGATTCACTCAAAACGGATTTAAAATGAAGAAGTTATGGGTAAAACAAGATTGGATAATTTTTCTCATTTTAGCTACGTGAAAATTGGTAACAAATCTATTCCAACCATAACTTAATCAACTTGTATTGTATATTATGTAATCTTGAGATACCATAGACACGTATACAATGTTTCAACCTATCATGTCGACACATCTATATATATTTCGGAACAACCATAGACACTCTATATGTGAATGTTGGAGTTAGCTATACAGGGTTGAGGTTGATTCCAAAATATATATAGTTTGAGTTGTGATCAATACTGAGATACGTATACACTGGGTCGTGGATTGATTCAAGATAATATTTATCGATTTATTTCTGTACATCTAACTGTGGACAACTAGTTGTAGGTTACTAACGAGGACAGCTGACTTAATAAACTTAAAACATCAAAATATATTAAAAGTGTTGTAAATATATTTTAAACATACTTTGATATATATGTATATATTGTTATAGGTTCGTGAATCAACCAGTGGCCAAGTCTTACTTCCCGACGAAGTAAAAATCTGTGAAAGTGAGTTATAGTCCCACTTTTAAAATCTAATATTTTTGGGATGAGAATACATGCAGGTTTTATAAATGATTTACAAAATAGACACAAGTACGTGAAACTACATTCTATGGTTGAATTATCGAAATCGAATATGCCCCTTTTTATTAAGTCTGGTAATCTAAGAATTAGGGAACAGACACCCTAATTGACGCGAATCCTAAAGATAGATCTATTGGGCCTAACAAACCCCATCCAAAGTACCGGATGCTTTAGTACTTCGAAATTTATATCATATCCGAAGGGTGTCCCGGAATGATGGAGATATTCTTATATATATGCATCTTGTTAATGTCGGTTACCAGGTGTTCACCATATGAATGATTTTTATCTCTATGTATGGGATGTGTATTGAAATATGAAATCTTGTGGTCTATTGTTACGATTTGATATATATAGGTTAAACCAATAACTCACCAACATTTTTGTTGACGTTAAAAGCATGTTTATTCTCAGGTGAATACTAAGAGCTTCCGCTATTGCATACTAAAATAAGGACAAGATTTGGAGTCCATGTTTGTATGATATTGTGTAAAAACTGCATTCAAGAAACTGATTTCGATGTAACATATTTGTATTGTAAACCATTATGTAATGGTCGTGTGTAAACAGGATATTTTAGATTATCATTATTTGATAATCTACGTAAAGCTTTTTAAATATTTATTTATGAAATAAAGGTTATGGTTTGTTTTAAAAATGAATGCATTTTTTGAAAAACGTCTCATATAGAGGTCAAAACCTCGCAACGAAATCAATTAATATGGAACGTTTTTAATCAATAAGAACGGGACATTTCAGTTGGTATCCGAGCGTTGGTCTTAGAGAACCAGAAAATTTGCATTAGTGTGTCTTATCGAGTTTGTTAGGATGCATTAGTGAGTCTGGACTTCGACCGTGTTTTCTTTAAAAAATGATTACTTAACATTTTTGTTGGAAACTATATATTTTTAACATATGAATATTATGTGATATATTAATCTCTTAACGTGTTTGATATTATGTGATAGATGTCTACCTCTAGAACAAGTCCCATTGACTCACCTAATAATAATGAAGAGTCAAATGTAAATTGGAATGATTCGTGGACTGATTCACAAGTTCCCGAAGAGGAACCGGAAGAAGAGTCGGAACCGGAAGAAGAATCGGAACCGGAAGAAGAATCGGAACCGGAAGAAGAAATAGAACCGGTGGGGGAAATAATAAAACGGTTAAGTAAAAGATAATCCTCAACCAACCGACCAAGGTTAATTATGGTCAATGGTGTTTCCACCAAGGAAGCAAAATATTGGGAGGATTACCAATTCTCCGATGAATCGGATTCCGACGAGAATTCCGATGATGTTATAGAAATTACCCCAACTGAATTTAAAAAGGCAAAAGAAAATAATAAGGGAAAGGGCATAAAAATAGAGAAATCTAATTCCAACCCCGATGAACTTTATATGTATCGTCAACCCCCGAAGTCCTTAAGTTGTAACAATGACCCAGGAACCTCTAAACCACCAGGTTTTTCTAAACCAATGTGGACAACGACGGCTCGTATTAGGGGAACATCATATATCCCTAGAAACTTGGCAAAACGAACCAAAACCGAAGAAGAAGAAACAAGCGAGTCGGAATAAGATAGTTGTATTCGTGTGGTGTAATATATGTAATATAGTGTGCTTATGCTTTATGATATATGTAAAAATTGCTTGTATTAATAAGTATTTTTTTTATGAATCTAACTCTTGTCTATTTTACAGTATAAAAACACAAAATGGATAGACAACCCAATATTTTAAGAGACCTACCCGGAGACATGATTGATGAAATCTTGTCTAGAGTCGGTCATAATTCTTCGGCACAACTATTTAAGGCGAGATCAGTTTGTAAGACATTCGAAGAACGTTCCAAGAATGCCTTGGTTTATAAAAGGCTTTCGTTCAAAAGATGGGGGATATCACATTGGGAAATCCATAAGTTATGATGTGTTTACTTTGACGCATATATTGCGGGGAACCCAAATGCTATTTTACGCAATGGGTTAAGAAATTATTTTGACTCAATATATCCGAATATTGGACTTCATGATTTAGAAAAAGCGGCTAACATGCAACATAAAGAAGCATGTTATGCTTACGGATTAGTAATGTTCGCTTCTCACCAAAGTGAGAACAAGAACATCGGCCTACAACTATTAAACAAAACGTTCCCACAAGTGACGGAGTCGGTAATTGGGGTAAGAAATGAGGTTTTTAGATTGTTACGGGACTGTTGGTGAAATGTCCCGTTCTTATTGATTAAAAACGTTCCATATTAATTGATTTCGTTGCGAGGTTTTGACCTCTATATGAGACGTTTTTCAAAGACTGCATTCATTTTTAAAACAAACCATAACCTTTATTTCATAAATAAAGGTTTAAAAAGCTTTACGTAGATTATCAAATAATGATAATCTAAAATATCCTGTTTACACACGACCATTACATAATGGTTTACAATACAAATATGTTACATCGAAATCAGTTTCTTGAATGCAGTTTTTACACAATATCATACAAACATGGACTCCAAATCTTGTCCTTATTTTAGTATGCAACAGCGGAAGCTCTTAGTATTCACCTGAGAATAAACATGCTTTAAACGTCAACAAAAATGTTGGTGAGTTATAGGTTTAACCTATATATATCAAATCGTAACAATAGACCACAAGATTTCATATTTCAATACACATCCCATACATAGAGATAAAAATCATTCATATGGTGAACACCTGGTAACCGACAATAACAAGATGCATATATAAGAAAATCCCCATCATTCCGGGACACCCTTCGGATATGATATAAATTTCGAAGTACTAAAGCATCCGGTACTTTGGATGGGGTTTGTTAGGCCCAATAGATCTATCTTTAGGATTCGCGTCAATTAGGGTGTCTGTTCCCTAATTCTTAGATTACCAGACTTAATAAAAAGGGACATATTCGATTTCGATAATTCAACCATAGAATGTAGTTTCACGTACTTGTGTCTATTTTGTAAATCATTTATAAAACCTGCATGTATTCTCATCCCAAAAATATTAGATTTTAAAAGTGGGACTATAACTCACTTTCACAGATTTTTACTTCGTCGGGAAGTAAGGCTTGGCCACTGGTTGATTCACGAACCTATAACAATATATACATATACATATATATCAAAGTATGTTCAAAATATATTTACAACACTTTTAATATATTTTGATGTTTTAAGTTTATTAAGTCAGCTGTCCTCGTTAGTAACCTACAACTAGTTGTCCACAGTTAGATGTACAGAAATAAATCGATAAATATTATCTTGAATCAATCCACGACCCAGTGTATACGTATCTCAGTATTGATCACAACTCAAACTATATATATTTTGGAATCAACCTCAACCCTGTATAGCTAACTCCAACATTCACATATAGAGTGTCTATGGTTGTTCCGAAATATATATAGATGTGTCGACATGATAGGTCGAAACATTGTATACGTGTCTATGGTATCTCAAGATTACATAATATACAATACAAGTTGATTAAGTTATGGTTGGAATAGATTTGTTACCAATTTTCACGTAGCTAAAATGAGAAAAATTATCCAATCTTGTTTTACCCATAACTTCTTCATTTTAAATCCATTTTGAGTGAATCAAATTGCTATGGTTTCATATTGAACTCTATTTTATGAATCTAAACAGAAAAAGTATAGGTTTATAGTCAGAAAGATAAGTTACAAGTCGTTTTTGTAAAGGTAGTTATTTCAGTCGAAAGAACGACGTCTAGATGACCATTTTAGAAAACATACTTCCACTTTGAGTTTAACCATAATTTTTGGATATAGTTTCATGTTCATAATAAAAATCATTTTATCAGAATAACAACTTTTAAATCAAAGTTTATCATAGTTTTTAATTAACTAACCCAAAACAGCCCGCGGTGTTACTACGACGGCGTAAATCCGGTTTTACGGTGTTTTTTGTGTTTCCAGGTTTTAAATCATTAAGTTAGCATATCATATAGATAAAGAACATGTGTTTAGTTTATTTTAAAAGTCAAGTTAGAAGGATTAACTTTTGTTTGCGAACAAGTTTAGAATTAACTAAACTATGTTCTAGTGATTACAAGTTTAAACCTTCGAATAAGATAGCTTTATATGTATGAATCGAATGATGTTATGAACATCATTACTACCTTAATTTCCTTGGATAAACCTACTGGAAAAGATAAAAATGGATCTAGCTTCAATGGATCCTTGGATGGCTCGAAGTTCTTGAAGCAGAATCATGACACGAAAACAAGTTCAAGTAAGATCATCACTTGAAATAAGATTGTTATAGTTATAGAAATTGAACCAAAGTTTGAATATGATTATTACCTTGTATTAGAATGATAACCTACTGTAAGAAACAAAGATTTCTTGAGGTTGGATGATCACCTTACAAGATTGGAAGTGAGCTAGCAAACTTGAAAGTATTCTTGATTTTATGAAACTAGAACTTTTGGAATTTATGAAGAACACTTAGAACTTGAAGATAGAACTTGAGAGAGATCAATTAGATGAAGAAAATTGAAGAATGAAAGTGTTTGTAGGTGTTTTTGGTCGTTGGTGTATGGATTAGATATAAAGGATATGTAATTTTGTTTTCATGTAAATAAGTCATGAATGATTACTCATATTTTTGTAATTTTATGAGATATTTCATGCTAGTTGCCAAATGATGGTTCCCACATGTGTTAGATGACTCACATGGGTTGCTAAGAACTGATCATTGGAGTGTATATACCAATAGTACATACATCTAAAAGCTGTGTATTGTACGAGTACGAATACGGGTGCATACGAGTAGAATTGTTGATGAAACTGAACGAGGATGTAATTGTAAGCATTTTTGTTAAGTAGAAGTATTTTAATAAGTGTATTGAAGTCTTTCAAAAGTGTATAAATACATATTAAAACACTACATGTATATACATTTTAACTGAGTCGTTAAGTCATCGTTAGTCGTTACATGTAAATGTTGTTTTGAAACCTTTAGGTTAACGATCTTGTTAAATGTTGTTAACCCAATATTTATAATATCAAAAGAGATTTTAAATTATTATATTATCATGATATTATGATGTACAAATATCTCTTAATATGATATATATACATTAAATGTCGTTACAACGATAATCGTTACATATATGTCTCGTTTCGAAATCATTAAGTTAGTAGTCTTATTTTTACATATGTATTTCATTGTTAATACACTTAATAATATAATTACTTATCATTTAACATAATTAACCAAGTGTATCAATATCTTAATATGATTCATATGTACCTAGTAAGACGTTGTTATAACGATAATCGTTATATATATCGTTTTCGAGTTTCTTAAATTAATAGTCTCATTTTTATGTATATAACTCATTGTTAAAATACCTAATGAGATACATACTTATAATAAAAACATGTTAACTATATATATAACCATATATATGTCATCGTATAGTTTTTACAAGTTTTAACGTTCGTGAATCACCGGTCAACTTGGGTGGTCAATTGTCTATATGAAACGTATTTCAATTAATCAAGTCTTAACAAGTTTGATTGATTAACATGTTGGAAACATTTAATCATGTAAATATCAATCTCAATTAATATATATAAACATGGAAAAGTTCGGGTCACTACAGTACCTACCCGTTAAATAAATTTCGTCCCGAAATTTTAAGCTGTTGAAGGTGTTGAAGAATCTTCTGGAAATAGATGCGAGTATTTCTTCTTCATCTGATCTTCACGCTCCCAGGTGAACTCAGGTCCTCTACAAGCATTCCATCGAACCTTAACAATTGGTATCTTGTTTTGCTTAAGTCTTTTAACCTCACGATCCATTATTTCGACGGGTTCTTCGATGAATTGAAGTTTTTCGTTGATTTGGATCTCATCTAATGGAATAGTGAGATCTTCTTTAGCAAAACATTTCTTCAAATTCGAGACGTGGAAAGTGTTATGTACAGCCGCGAGTTGTTGAGGTAAATCAAGTCGGTAAGCTACTGGTCCGACACGATCAATAATCTTGAATGGTCCAATATACCTTGGATTTAATTTCCCTCGTTTACCAAATCGAACAACGCCTTTCCAAGGTGCAACTTTAAGCATGACCATCTCTCCAATTTCAAATTCTATATCTTTTCTTTTAATGTCAGCGTAGCTCTTTTGTCGACTTTGGGCGGTTTTCAACCGTTGTTGAATTTGGATGATCTTCTCGGTAGTTTCTTGTATAATCTCCGGACCCGTAATCTGTCTATCCCCCACTTCACTCCAACAAATCGGAGACTTGCACTTTCTACCATAAAGTGCTTCAAACGGCGCCATCTCAATGCTTGAATGGTAGCTGTTGTTGTAGGAAAATTCTGCTAACGGTAGATGTCGATCCCAACTGTTTCCGAAATCAATAACACATGCTCGTAGCATGTCTTCAAGCGTTTGTATCGTCCTTTCGCTCTGCCCATCAGTTTGTGGATGATAGGCAGTACTCATGTCTAGACGAGTTCCTAATGCTTGCTGTAATGTCTGCCAGAATCTTGAAATAAATCTGCCATCCCTATCAGAGATAATAGAGATTGGTATTCCATGTCTGGAGACGACTTCCTTCAAATACAGTCGTGCTAACTTCTCCATCTTGTCATCTTCTCTTATTGGCAGGAAGTGTGCTGATTTGGTGAGACGATCAACTATTACCCAAATAGTATCAAAACCACTTGCAGTCCTTGGCAATTTAGTGATGAAATCCATGGTAATGTTTTCCCATTTCCATTTCGGGATTTCGGGTTGTTGAAGTAGACCTGATGGTTTCTGATGCTCAGCTTTGACCTTAGAACACGTCAAACATTCTCCTATGTATTTAGCAACATCGGCTTTCATACCCGGCCACCAAAAATATTTCCTGAGATCCTTGTACATCTTCCCCGTTCCAGGATGTATTGAGTATCTGGTTTTATGAGCTTCTCTAAGTACCATTTCTCTCATATCTCCAAATTTTGGTACCCAAATCCTTTCAGCCCTATACCGGGTTCCGTCTTCCCGAATATTAAGATGCTTCTCCGATCCTTTGGGTATTTCATCCTTTAAATTTCCCTCTTTTAAAACTCCTTGTTGCGCCTCCTTTATTTGAGTAGTAAGGTTATTATGAATCATTATATTCATAGTTTTTACTCGAATGGGTTCTCTGTCCTTCCTGCTCAAGGCATCGGCTACCACATTTGCCTTCCCCGGGTGGTAACGAATCTCAAAGTCGTAATCATTCAACAATTCAATCCACCTACGCTGCCTCATATTCAGTTGTTTCTGATTAAATATGTGTTGAAGACTTTTGTGGTCGGTATATATAATACTTTTGACCCCATATAAGTAGTGCCTCCAAGTCTTTAATGCAAAAACAACCGCGCCTAATTCCAAATCATGCGTCGTATAATTTTGTTCGTGAATCTTCAATTGTCTAGACGCATAAGCAATCACCTTCGTTCGTTTCATTAATACACAACCGAGACCTTGCTTTGATGCGTCACAATAAATCACAAAATCATCATTCCCTTCAGGCAATGACAATATAGGTGCCGTAGTTAGCTTTTTCTTCAATAACTGAAACGCTTTCTCTTGTTCATCATTCCATTCAAATTTCTTCCCTTTATGCGTTAATGCAGTCAAGGGTTTTGCTATTCTGGAAAAGTCTTGGATGAATCTTCTGTAGTAACCAGCTAGTCCTAAAAACTGGCGTATGTGTTTCGGAGTTTTCGGCGTTTCCCACTTTTCAACAGTTTCTATCTTTGCCGAATCCACCTTAATACCTTCTTTATTCACTATGTGACCGAGGAATTGAACTTCTTTCAACCAAAATGCACACTTTGAAAACTTAGCGTACAATTCTTCCTTCCTCAATACTTCTAACACCTTTCTCAAATGTTCACCGTGTTCTTGGTCATTCTTTGAGTAAATAAGTATGTCATCAATGAAAACAATGACAAACTTGTCAAGGTATGGTCCACACACTCGGTTCATAAGGTCCCTGAACACAGCTGGTGCATTAGTTAAACCAAACGGCATGACCATAAACTCGTAATGACCGTAACGTGTTCTAAAAGCAGTCTTTGGAATATCATCTTCTTTCACCCGCATTTGATGATACCCGGAACGTAAGTCAATCTTTGAATAAACAGACGAGCCTTGTAGTTGATCAAATAAGTCGTCGATTCTCGGTAGTGGGTAGCGGTTCTTGATGGTAAGTTTGTTCAACTCTCGGTAGTCGATACACAACCTGAATGTACCATCTTTCTTCTTGAAAAACAAAACAGGAGCTCCCCACGGTGATGTGCTTGGTCGAATGAAACCACGCTCTAAAAGTTCTTGTAATTGGCTTTGCAGTTCTTTCATCTCACTGGGTGCGAGTCTGTAAGGAGCACGAGCTATTGGTGCAGCTCCTGGTACAAGATCTATTTGAAATTCAACGGATCGATGTGGGGGTAATCCCGGTAATTCTTTCGGAAATACATCGGGAAATTCTTTTGCAATGGGAACATCATTGATGCTCTTTTCTTCAGTTTGTACTTTCTCGACGTGTGCTAGAACAGCATAGCAACCTTTTCTTATTAGTTTTTGTGCCTTCAAATTACTAATAAGATGTAGCTTCGTGTTGCCCTTTTCTCCGTACACCATTAAGGGTTTTCCTTTTTCTCGTATAATGCAAATTGCATTTTTGTAACAGACGATCTCTGCTTTCACTTCTTTCAACCAGTCCATACCGATTATCACATCAAAACTCCCTAACTCTACTGGTATCAAATCAATCTTAAATGTTTCGCTAACCAGTTTAATTTCTCGATTCCGACATATATTATCTGCTGAAATTAATTTACCATTTGCTAATTCGAGTAAAAATTTACTATCCAAAGGCGTCAATGGACAACTTAATTTAGCACAAAAATCTCTACTCATATAGCTTCTATCCGCACCCGAATCAAATAAAACGTAAGCAGATTTATTGTCAATAAGAAACGTACCCGTAACAAGCTCCGGGTCTTCCTGTGCCTCTGCCGCATTAATATTGAAAACTCTTCCGCGGCCTTGTCCATTCGTGTTCTCCTGGTTCGGGCAATTTCTAATAATGTGGCCCGGTTTTCCACATTTATAACAAACTACATTGGCATAACTTGCTCCGACACTACTTGTTTCGCCATTACTCGTTCCGACACCATTTGTTCCTTTCGTTCTATTAACCCCTGGTCCGTAGACCTCACACTTCGCCGCGCTATGACCATTTCTTTTACACTTGTTGCAAAATTTGGTGCAGAATCCCGAGTGATACTTTTCACACCTTTGGCATAGCTGCTTCTGATTGTTGTTGTTGTTGCGGTTATTATTGTTGTTGGGATGATTGTTGTAGTTGCTGTTGCTGTTGTTGTTGTTGTTGTTGTTGTTGTTGTTGGGCCGTTTGTTGTAGTTGCGATTGATGTTGCGATTGTTGGGATAATTGTTGCGATTATTGTTGTAATTGCTGTTGTTGTATTGGTGATTCTTATCACCGTTTTCCTCCCACTTTCTTTTGACTTGCTTCACATTGGCCTCTTCTGCAGTCTGTTCTTTAATTCTTTCTTCAATCTGGTTCACTAGTTTATGAGCCATTCTACATGCCTGTTGTATAGAGGCGGGCTCGTGTGAACTTATATCTTCTTGGATTCTTTCCGGTAATCCTTTCACAAATGCGTCGATCTTCTCTTCCTCATCTTCGAATGCTCCCGGACACAATAGGCACAATTCTGTGAATCGTCTTTCGTACGTGGTAATATCAAATCCTTGGGTTCGTAACCCTCTAAGTTCTGTCTTGAGCTTATTGACCTCGGTTCTGGGACGGTACTTCTCGTTCATCAAGTGCTTGAATGCTGACCACGGTAGTGCGTACGCATCGTCTTGTCCCACTTGCTCTAGATAGGTATTCCACTATGTTAACGCAGAACCTGTGAAGGTATGCGTAGCGTACTTCACTTTGTCCTCTTCAGTACACTTACTTATGGTAAACACCGATTCGACCTTCTCGGTCCACCGTTTCAATCCGGTCGGTCCTTCGGTTCCATCAAATTCCAAAGGTTTGCAGGCAGTGAATTCTTTGTAGGTGCATCCTACACGATTTCCTGTACTGCTAGATCCAAGGTTATTGTTGGTATGTAGCGCAGCCTGTACTGCGGCTATGTTTGAAGCTAGAAAAGTACGGAATTCCTCTTCATTCATATTCACGGTGTGTCGAGTAGTCGGTGCCATTTCCTTCAAAATAGTCAAATGGAACAAGTTAATCATACAGAATATTAAGAGTAGTTAATAGTATTTCGCAGCATAATATGAACTCATTTATAAAAGCTTTTTCTTCATATTAGCGTTTTATAAGTTTAAATTCGGGTAGTACCTACCCGTTAAGTTCATACTTAGTAGCTAATATACAATTCAACTACTACAATTCTATATGAAAAACTGATTATAATAATATTTCGCGTTCAAACTTTTACACAATATTTTACAAACTTACAATACCGCTTATTTTACATATAGCATGAAATATAGCACACAATAAATTTGATACAAGATGGTTGTGAAGATAATTCTAGCTAGTACACAAGTCGTTCAGCAAAGGCAATAAAGACACGTAATTCATACGTCCAGAAACAAGTCATGCATTCTGGTTTTACTAGGATTACTTCCCATCCTTGGTCTTGTGGAACTTAACCGTTATGGCCGTTGATAAGACAGCGTGTTGTAACGTCGTCAAAGGGACGAGGGTTACGTAATGTCCAACAGTCCCGTAACAATCTAAAAACCTCATTTCTTACCCCAATTACCGACTCCGTCACTTGTGGAAATGTTTTGTTTAATAGTTGTAGCCCGATGTTCTTGTTCTCACTTTGGTGAGAAGCGAACATTACTAATCTGTAAGCATAACATGCTTCTTTATGTTGCATGTTAGCCGCTTTTTCTAAATCACGAAGTCCAATATTCGGATATATTGAGTCAAAATAATTTCTTAACCCGTTGCGTAAAATAGCATTTGGGTTCCCCGCAATATATGCGTCAAAGTAAACACATTATAACTTATGGGTTTCCCAATGTGATATCCCCCATCTTTCAAACGAAAGTCTCTTATAAACCAAGACATTCTTGGAACGTTCTTCGAATGTCTTACAAACTGATCTCGCCTTGAATAGTTGTGCCGAGGAATTCTGGCCGACTCTAGACAAGATTTCATCAATCATGTCTCCGGGTAGGTCTCTTAAAATATTGGGTTGTCTATCCATTTTGTGTTTTTAAACTGTAAAATAGACAAGAGTTAGATTCATAAAAAAAATACTTATTAATACAAGCAATTTTTACATATATCATAAAGCATAAGAACACTATATTACTTATATTACACCACACGAATACAACTATCTTATTCCGACTCGCTCATTTCTTCTTCTTCAGTTTTGGTTCGTTTTGCCAAGTTTCTAGGGATATATGATGTTCCCCTAATACGAGCCGTCGTTGTCCACATTGGTTTAGAAAAACCTGGTGGTTTAGAGGTTCCCGGGTCATTGTTACAACTTAAGGACTTCGGGGGTTGACGATACATATAAAGTTCATCGGGGTTGGAATTAGATTTCTCTATTTTTATGCCCTTTCCCTTATTATTTTCTTTTGCCTTTTTAAATTCAGTTGGGGTAATTTCTATAACATCATTGGAATTCTCGTCGGAATCCGATTCATCGGAGAATTGGTAATCCTCCCAATATTTTGCTTCCTTGGCGGAAACACCATTGACCATAATTAACCTTGGTCGGTTGGTTGAGGATTCTCTTTTACTTAACCGTTTTATTATTTCCCCCGCCGGTTTCGATTCTTCTTCCGGTTCCGATTCTTCTTCCGGTTCCGACTCTTCTTCCGGTTCCTCTTCGGGAACTTGTGAATCAGTCCACAAATCATTCCAATTTACATTTGACTCTTCATTATTATTAGGTGAGTCAATGGGACTTGTTCTAGAGGTAGACATCTATCACATAATATCAAACACGTTAAGAGATTAATATATCACATAATATTCATATGTTAAAAATATATAGTTTCCAACAAAAATGTTAAGCAATTATTTTTAAAGAAAACACGGTCGAAGTCCAGACTCACTAATGCATCCTAACAAACTCGATAAGACACACTAATGCAAATTTTCTGGTTCTCTAAGACCAACGCTCGGATACCAACTGAAATGTCCCGTTCTTATTGATTAAAAACGTTCCATATTAATTGATTTCGTTGCGAGGTTTTGACCTCTATATGAGACGTTTTTCAAAGACTGCATTCATTTTTAAAACAAACCATAACCTTTATTTCATAAATAAAGGTTTAAAAAGCTTTACGTAGATTATCAAATAATGATAATCTAAAATATCCTGTTTACACACGACCATTACATAATGGTTTACAATACAAATATGTTACATCGAAATCAGTTTCTTGAATGCAGTTTTTACACAATATCATACAAACATGGACTCCAAATCTTGTCCTTATTTTAGTATGCAACAGCGGAAGCTCTTAGTATTCACCTGAGAATAAACATGCTTTAAACGTCAACAAAAATGTTGGTGAGTTATAGGTTTAACCTATATATATCAAATCGTAACAATAGACCACAAGATTTCATATTTCAATACACATCCCATACATAGAGATAAAAATCATTCATATGGTGAACACCTGGTAACCGACAATAACAAGATGCATATATAAGAAAATCCCCATCATTCCGGGACACCCTTCGGATATGATATAAATTTCGAAGTACTAAAGCATCCGGTACTTTGGATGGGGTTTGTTAGGCCCAATAGATCTATCTTTAGGATTCGCGTCAATTAGGGTGTCTGTTCCCTAATTCTTAGATTACCAGACTTAATAAAAAGGGACATATTCGATTTCGATAATTCAACCATAGAATGTAGTTTCACGTACTTGTGTCTATTTTGTAAATCATTTATAAAACCTGCATGTATTCTCATCCCAAAAATATTAGATTTTAAAAGTGGGACTATAACTCACTTTCACAGATTTTTACTTCGTCGGGAAGTAAGGCTTGGCCACTGGTTGATTCACGAACCTATAACAATATATACATATACATATATATCAAAGTATGTTCAAAATATATTTACAACACTTTTAATATATTTTGATGTTTTAAGTTTATTAAGTCAGCTGTCCTCGTTAGTAACCTACAACTAGTTGTCCACAGTTAGATGTACAGAAATAAATCGATAAATATTATCTTGAATCAATCCACGACCCAGTGTATACGTATCTCAGTATTGATCACAACTCAAACTATATATATTTTGGAATCAACCTCAACCCTGTATAGCTAACTCCAACATTCACATATAGAGTGTTTATGGTTGTTCCGAAATATATATAGATGTGTCGACATGATAGGTCGAAACATTGTATACGTGTCTATGGTATCTCAAGATTACATAATATACAATACAAGTTGATTAAGTTATGGTTGGAATAGATTTGTTACCAATTTTCACGTAGCTAAAATGAGAAAAATTATCCAATCTTGTTTTACCCATAACTTCTTCATTTTAAATCCGTTTTGAGTGAATCAAATTGCTATGGTTTCATATTGAACTCTATTTTATGAATCTAAACAGAAAAAGTATAGGTTTATAGTCAGAAAGATAAGTTACAAGTCGTTTTTGTAAAGGTAGTCATTTCAGTCGAAAGAACGACGTCTAGATGACCATTTTAGAAAACATACTTCCACTTTGAGTTTAACCATAATTTTTGGATATAGTTTCATGTTCATAATAAAAATCATTTTATCAGAATAACAACTTTTAAATCAAAGTTTATCATAGTTTTTAATTAACTAACCCAAAACAGCCCGCGGTGTTACTACGACGGCGTAAATCCGGTTTTACGGTGTTTTTTGTGTTTCCAGGTTTTAAATCATTAAGTTAGCATATCATATAGATATAGAACATGTGTTTAGTTGATTTTAAAAGTCAATTTAGAAGGATTAACTTTTGTTTGCGAACAAGTTTAGAATTAACTAAACTATGTTCTAGTGATTACAAGTTTAAACCTTCGAATAAGATAGCTTTATATGTATGAATCGAATGATGTTATGAACATCATTACTACCTTAATTTCCTTGGATAAACCTACTGGAAAAGAGAAAAATGGATCTAGCTTCAATGGATCCTTGGATGGCTCGAAGTTCTTGAAGCAGAATCATGACACGAAAACAAGTTCAAGTAAGATCATCATTTGAAATAAGATTGTTATAGTTATAGAAATTGAACCAAAGTTTGAATATGATTATTACCTTGTATTAGAATGATAACCTACTGTAAGAAACAAAGATTTCTTGAAGTTGGATGATCACCTTACAAGATTGGAAGTGAGCTAGCAAACTTGAAAGTATTCTTGATTTTATGAAACTAGAACTTTTGGAATTTATGAAGAACACTTAGAACTTGAAGATAGAACTTGAGAGAGATCAATTAGATGAAGAAAATTGAAGAATGAAAGTGTTTGTAGGTGTTTTTGGTCGTTGGTGTATGGATTAGATATAAAGGATATGTAATTTTGTTTTCATGTAAATAAGTCATGAATGATTACTCATATTTTTGTAATTTTATGAGATATTTCATGCTAGTTTCCAAATGATGGTTCCCACATGTGTTAGGTGACTCACATGGGCTGCTAAGAGCTGATCATTGGAGTGTATATACCAATAGTACATACATCTAAAAGCTGTGTATTGTACGAGTACGAATACGGGTGCATACGAGTAGAATTGTTGATGAAACTGAACGAGGATGTAATTGTAAGCATTTTTGTTAAGTAGAAGTATTTTGATAAGTGTATTGAAGTCTTTAAAAAGTGTATAAATACATATTAAAACACTACATGTATATACATTTTAACTGAGTCGTTAAGTCATCGTTAGTCGTTACATGTAAATGTTGTTTTGAAACCTTTAGGTTAACGATCTTGTTAAATGTTGTTAACCCAATGTTTATAATATCAAAAGAGATTTTAAATTATTATATTATCATGATATTATGATGTACGAATATCTCTTAATATGATATATATACATTAAATGTCGTTACAACGATAATCGTTACATATATGTCTCGTTTCGAAATCATTAAGTTAGTAGTCTTATTTTTACATATGTATTTCATTGTTAATACACTTAATAATATATTTACTTATCATTTAACATAATTAACCAAGTGTATCAATATCTTAATATGATTCATATGTACCTAGTAAGACGTTGTTATAACGATAATCGTTATATATATCGTTTTCGAGTTTCTTAAATTAATAGTCTCATTTTTATGTATATAACTCATTGTTAAAATACCTAATGAGATACATACTTATAATAAAAACATGTTAACTATATATATAACCATATATATGTCATCGTATAGTTTTTACAAGTTTTAACGTTCGTGAATCACCGGTCAACTTGGGTGGTCAATTGTCTATATGAAACGTATTTCAATTAATCAAGTCTTAACAAGTTTGATTGCTTAACATGTTGGAAACATTTAATCATGTAAATATCAATCTCAATTAATATATATAAACATGGAAAAGTTCGGGTCACTACAGTTGGACATTACGTAACCCTCGTCCCTTTGACGACGTTACAACACGATGTCTTATCAACGGCCATAACGGTTATGTTCCACAAGACCAAGGATGGGAAGTAGTCCTAGTAAAACCAGAATGCATGACTTGTTTCTGGACGTATGAATTACGTGTCTTTATTGCCTTTGCTGAACGACTTGTGTACTAGCTAGAATTATCTTCACAACTATCTTGTATCAAAGTTATTGTGTGCTATATTTCATGTTTTATGTAAAATAAGCGGTATTGTAAGTTTGTAAAATATTGTATAAAAGTTTGAACGCGAAATATTATTATAATCAGTTTTTCAT
The DNA here is from genome assembly GCF_046630445.1 of Rutidosis leptorrhynchoides. Lineage (NCBI taxonomy): Eukaryota > Viridiplantae > Streptophyta > Magnoliopsida > Asterales > Asteraceae > Rutidosis > Rutidosis leptorrhynchoides. The sequence goes on along the minus strand of NC_092333.1, from coordinate 103,214,654 downwards.
ATAGAATTGTAGTAGTTGAATTGTATATTAGCTACTAAGTATGAACTTAACGGGTAGGTACTACCCGAATTTAAACTTATAAAACGCTAATATGAAGAAAAAGCTTTTATAAATGAGTTCATATTATGCTACGAAATACTATTAACTACTCTTAATATTCTGTATGATTAACTTGTTGCATTTGACTATTTTGAAGGAAATGGCACCGACTACTCGACACACCGTGAATATGAATGAAGAGGAATTCCGTACTTTTCTAGCTTCAAACATAGCCGCAGTACAGGCTGCGCTACATACCAACAATAACCTTGGATCTAGCAGTACAGGAAATCGTGTAGGATGCACCTACAAAGAATTCACTGCCTGCAAACCTTTGGAATTTGATGGAACCGAAGGACCGATCGGATTGAAACGGTGGACCGAGAAGGTCGAATCGGTGTTTGCCATAAGTAAGTGTACTGAAGAGGACAAAGTAAAGTACGCTACGCATACTTTCACAGGTTCTGCGTTAACATGGTGGAATACCTATCTAGAGCAAGTGGGACAAGACGATGCGTACGCACTACCGTGGTCAGCATTCAAGCACTTGATGAACGAGAAGTACCGTCCCAGAACCGAGGTCAATAAGCTCAAGACAGAACTTAGAGGGTTACGAACCCAAGGATTTGATATTACCACGTACGAAAGACAATTCACAGAATTGTGCCTATTGTGTCCGGGAGCATTCGAAGATGAGGAAGAGAAGATCGACGCGTTTGTGAAAGGATTACCGGAAAGAATCCAAGAAGATATAAGTTCACACGAGCCCGCCTCCATACAACAGGCATGTAGAATGGCTCACAAACTAGTGAACCAGATTGAAGAAAGAATTAAAGAACAGACTGCTGAAGAGGCCAATGTAAAGCAAGTCAAAAGAAAGTGGGAGGAAAACGGTGATAAGAATCACCAATACAACAACAACAGCAATTACAACAATAATCGTAACAATTATCCCAACAATCGCAACATCAATCACAACTACAACAAACGGCCCAACAACAACAACAACAACAACAGCAACTACAACAATCATCCCAACAACAATAATAACCGCAACAACAACAACAACAATCAGAAGCAGCTATGCCAAAGGTGTGAAAAGTATCACTCGGGGTTATGCACCAAATTTTGCAACAAGTGTAAAAGAAATGGTCATAGCGCGGCGAAGTGTGAGGTCTACGGACCAGGGGTTAATAGAACGAAAGGAACAAATGGTGTCGGAACGAGTAATGGCGGAGCAAGTAGTGTCGGAGCAAGTTATGCCAATGTAGTTTGTTATAAATGTGGAAAACCGGGCCACATTATTAGAAATTGCCCGAACCAGGAGAACACGAATGGACAAGGCCGCGGAAGAGTTTTCAATATTAATGCGGCAGAGGCACAGGAAGACCCGGAGCTTGTTACGGGTACGTTTCTTATTGACAATAAATCTGCTTACGTTTTATTTGATTCGGGTGCGGATAGAAGCTATATGAGTAGAGATTTTTGTGCTAAATTAAGTTGTCCATTGACGCCTTTGGATAGTAAATTTTTACTCGAATTAGCAAATGGTAAATTAATTTCAGCAGATAATATATGTCGGAATCGAGAAATTAAACTGGTTAGCGAAACATTTAAGATTGATTTGATACCAGTAGAGTTAGGGAGTTTTGATGTGATAATAGGTATGGACTGGTTGAAAGAAGTGAAAGCAGAGATCGTTTGTTACAAAAATGCAATTCGCATTATACGAGAAAAAGGAAAACCCTTAATGGTGTACGGAGAAAAGGGCAACACGAAGCTACATCTTATTAGTAATTTGAAGGCACAAAAACTAATAAGAAAAGGTTGCTATGCTGTTCTAGCACACGTCGAGAAAGTACAAACTGAAGAAAAGAGCATCAATGATGTTCCCATTGCAAAAGAATTTCCCGATGTATTTCTGAAAGAATTACCGGGATTACCCCCACATCGATCCGTTGAATTTCAAATAGATCTTGTACCAGGAGCTGCACCAATAGCTCGTGCTCCTTACAGACTCGCACCCAGCGAGATGAAAGAACTACAAAGCCAATTACAAGAACTTTTAGAGCGTAGTTTCATTCGATCAAGCACATCACCGTGGGGAGCTACTGTTTTGTTTGTCAAGAAGAAAGATGGTACATTCAGGTTGTGTATCGACTACCGAGAGTTGAACAAACTTACCATCAAGAACCGCTACCCACTACCGAGAATCGATGACTTATTTGATCAACTACAAGGCTCGTCTGTTTATTCAAAGATTGACTTACATTCCGGGTATCATCAAATGCGGGTGAAAGAAGATGATATTCCAAAGACTGCTTTCAGAACACGTTACGGTCATTACGAGTTTATGGTCATGCCGTTTGGTTTAACTAATGCACCAGCTGTGTTCATGGACCTTATGAACCGAGTGTGTGGACCATACCTTGACAAGTTTGTCATTGTTTTCATTGATGACATACTTATTTACTCAAAGAATGACCAAGAACACGGTGAACATTTGAGAAAGGTGTTAGAAGTATTGAGGAAGGAAGAATTGTACGCTAAGTTTTCAAAGTGTGCATTTTGGTTGGAAGAAGTTCAATTCCTCGGTCACATAGTGAACAAAGAAGGTATTAAGGTGGATCCGGCAAAGATAGAAACTGTTGAAAAGTGGGAAACCCCGAAAACTCTGAAACACATACGCCAGTTTTTAGGACTAGCTGGTTACTACAGAAGGTTCATCCAAGACTTTTCCAGAATAGCCAAACCCTTGACTGCATTAACGCATAAAGGGAAGAAATTTGAATGGAATGATGAACAAGAGAAAGCGTTTCAGTTATTGAAGAAAAAGCTAACTACGGCACCTATATTGTCATTGCCTGAAGGGAATGATGATTTTGTGATTTATTGTGACGCATCAAAGCAAGGTCGCGGTTGTGTATTAATGCAACGAACGAAGGTGATTGCTTATGCGTCTAGACAATTGAAGATTCACGAACAAAATTATACGACGCATGATTTGGAATTAGGCGCGGTTGTTTTTGCATTAAAGACTTGGAGGCACTACTTATATGGGGTCAAAAGTATTATATATACCGACCACAAAAGTCTTCAACACATATTTAATCAGAAACAACTGAATATGAGGCAGCGTAGGTGGATTGAATTATTGAATGATTACGACTTTGAGATTCGTTACCACCCGGGGAAGGCAAATGTGGTAGCCAATGCCTTGAGCAGGAAGGACAGAGAACCCATTCGAGTAAAATCTATGAATATAATGATTCATAATAACCTTACTACTCAAATAAAGGAGGCGCAACAAGGAGTTTTAAAAGAGGGAAATTTAAAGGATGAAATACCCAAAGGATCGGAGAAATATCTTAATATTCGGGAAGACGGAACCCGGTATAGGGCTGAAAGGATTTGGGTACCAAAATTTGGAGATATGAGAGAAATGGTACTTAGAGAAGCTCATAAAACCAGATACTCAATACATCCTGGAACGGGGAAGATGTACAAGGATCTCAGGAAATATTTTTGGTGGCCGGGTATGAAAGCCGATGTTGCTAAATACGTAGGAGAATGTTTGACGTGTTCTAAGGTCAAAGCTGAGCATCAGAAACCATCAGGTCTACTTCAACAACCCGAAACCCCGGAATGGAAATGGGAAAACATTACCATGGATTTCATCACTAAATTGCCAAGGACTGCAAGTGGTTTTGATACTATTTGGGTAATAGTTGATCGTCTCACCAAATCAGCACATTTCCTGCCAATAAGAGAAGATGACAAGATGGAGAAGTTAGCACGACTGTATTTGAAGGAAGTCGTCTCCAGACATGGAATACCAATCTCTATTATCTCTGATAGGGATGGTAGATTTATTTCAAGATTCTGGCAGACATTACAGCAAGCATTAGGAACTCGTCTAGACATGAGTACTGCCTATCATCCACAAACTGATGGGCAGAGCGAAAGGACGATACAAACGCTTGAAGACATGCTACGAGCATGTGTTATTGATTTCGGAAACAGTTGGGATCGACATCTACCGTTAGCAGAATTTTCCTACAACAACAGCTACCATTCAAGCATTGAGATGGCACCGTTTGAAGCACTTTATGGTAGAAAGTGCAGGTCTCCGATTTGTTGGAGTGAAGTGGGGGATAGACAAATTACGGGTCCGGAGATTATACAAGAAACTACCGAGAAGATCATCCAAATTCAACAACGGTTGAAAACCGCCCAAAGTCGACAAAAGAGCTACGCTGGCATTAAAAGAAAAGATATAGAATTTGAAATTGGAGAGATGGTCATGCTTAAAGTTGCACCTTGGAAAGGCGTTGTTCGATTTGGTAAACGAGGGAAATTAAATCCAAGGTATATTGGACCTTTCAAGATTATTGATCGTGTCGGACCAGTAGCTTACCGACTTGAGTTACCTCAACAACTCGCGGCTGTACATAACACTTTACACGTCTCGAATTTGAAGAAATGTTTTGCTAAAGAAGATCTCACTATTCCGTTAGATGAAATCCAAATCAACGAAAAACTCCAATTCATCGAAGAACCCGTCGAAATAATGGATCGTGAGGTTAAAAGACTTAAGCAAAACAAGATACCAATTGTTAAGGTTCGATGGAATGCTCGTAGAGGACCCGAGTTCACCTGGGAGCGTGAAGATCAGATGAAGAAGAAATACCCGCATCTATTTCCAGAAGATTCGTCAACACCTTCAACAGCTTAAAATTTCGGGACGAAATTTATTTAACGGGTAGGTACTGTAGTGACCCGAACTTTTCCATGTTTATATATATTAATTGAGATTGATATTTACATGATTAAATGTTTCCAACATGTTAAGCAATCAAACTTGTTAAGACTTGATTAATTGAAATATGTTTCATATAGACAATTGACCACCCAAGTTGACCGGCGATTCACGAATGTTAAAACTTGTAAAAACGACATGACGATATATATATGGATATACATATGGTTAACATGAGATTATGATAAGTAAGTATCTCCATAAGTATATTAACAATGAGTTATATATATATAAACAAGACTACTAACTTAAGGATTTCGAAACGAGACATATATGTAACGATTATCGTTGTAACGACATTTAAATGTATATATATCATATTAAGATATATTAATATATCATAATATCATGATAATATAATAATTTAACATCTCATTAGATATAATAAATAATGGTTTAACAACATTAATTGAGATCGTTAACTTAAAGGTTTCAAAACAACACTTACATGTAACGACTAACGATGACTTAACGACTCAGTTAAAATGTATATACATGTAGTGTATTTAGATGTATTAAAATACTTTTGGAAGACTTTAAGACATATATCAAAACACTCATACTTAACGAAAATGGTTACAGTTACTTTTCCATTCTTTTCTTTCATCAAGAATTCTAGTCGTATTCTTACCCGTATTATACACAGCTTCAAAACGTACTTACTATGAGTATATACCAATAGGAACTAGCATGGGATTCCACTCTTGATTATGTCATGTATGACTAATCAATTTTAACTTCTACCATGAGCTAGTCAACTAACTAGAACTCCTTTTAACCCCACTCACCACTCACCAATTACCACTCATCATTCACTCCATTTCACTTCCAATTCTCTTTCTAATTCTCTCTCAACACACACACACTATTATGAACGTATTTTTCCAGTATTTAATCATCATCTTCATCAAAAATCACTTCAAGAATCAAGCTATAATCATCATAGGAAGAACACTTCAAGAACACTTCAAAAATCCCTTCAAGTTTACTAATTTACTTCCAAGCTTTCTAATCCATTCCAAGTAATCATCTAAGATCAAGAAACCTTTGTTATATACAGTAGGTTATCTTTCTTATTCAAGGTAATATTCATATTCAAACTTTGATTCAATTTCTATAACTATAAACTATCTTAATTCGAGTAAAAATCTTACTTGAACTTGTTTTTGTGTCATGATCCTACTTCAAGAACTTTCAAGCCATCCAAGATCCTTTGAAGCTAGATCATTTCTTGTCACTTCCAGTAGGTTTATCTACTAAACTTGAGGTAGTAATGATGTTCATAACATCATTCGATTCATATATATAAAACTATCTTATTCGAAGGTTTAAACTCGTAATCACTAGAACATAGTTTAGTTAATTCTAAACTTGTTCGCAAACGAAAGTTAATCCTTCTAACTTGACTTTTAAAATTAACTACACACATGTTCTATATCTATATGATATGCTAACTTAATGATTTAAAACCCGAAAACACGAAAAACACCGTAAAACCGGATTTACGCCGTCGTAGTAACACCTCGGGCTGTTTTGGGTTAGTTAATTAAAAACTATGATAAACTTTGATTTAAAAGTTGTTATTCTGAGAAAATGATTTTTATTATGAACATGAAACTATATCCAAAAATTATGGTTAAACTCAAAGTGGAAGTATGTTTTCTAAAATGGTCATCTAGACGTCGTTCTTTCGACTGAAATGACTACCTTTACAAAAACGACTTGTAACTTATTTTTCCGACTATAAACCTATACTTTTCTGTTTAGATTCATAAAATAGAGTTCAATATGAAACCATAGCAATTTGATTCACTCAAAACGGATTTAAAATGAAGAAGTTATGGGTAAAACAAGATTGGATAATTTTTCTCATTTTAGCTACGTGAAAATTGGTAACAAATCTATTCCAACCATAACTTAATCAACTTGTATTGTATATTATGTAATCTTGAGATACCATAGACACGTATACAATGTTTCGACCTATCATGTCGACACATCTATATATATTTCGGAACAACCATAGACACTCTATATGTGAATGTTGGAGTTAGCTATACAGGGTTGAGGTTGATACCAAAATATATATAGTTTGAGTTATGATCAATACTGAGATACGTATACACTGGGTCGTGGATTGATTCAAGATAATATTTATCGATTTATTTCTGTACATCTAACTGTGGACAACTAGTTGTAGGTTACTAACGAGGACAGCTGACTTAATAAACTTAAAACATCAAAATATATTAAAAGTGTTGTAAATATATTTTAAACATACTTTGATATATATGTATATATTGTTATAGGTTCGTGAATCAACCAGTGGCCAAGTCTTACTTCCCGACGAAGTAAAAATCTGTGAAAGTGAGTTATAGTCCCACTTTTAAAATCTAATATTTTTGGGATGAGAATACATGCAGGTTTTATAAATGATTTACAAAATAGACACAAGTACGTGAAACTACATTCTATGGTTGAATTATCGAAATCGAATATGCCCCTTTTTATTAAGTCTGGTAATCTAAGAATTAGGGAACAGACACCCTAATTGACGCGAATCCTAAAGATAGATCTATTGGCCCTAACAAACCCCATCCAAAGTACCGGATGCTTTAGTACTTCGAAATTTATATCATATCCGAAGGGTGTCCCGGAATGATGGGGATATTCTTATATATATGCATCTTGTTAATGTCGGTTACCAGGTGTTCACCATATGAATGATTTTTATCTCTATGTATGGGATGTGTATTGAAATATGAAATCTTGTGGTCTATTGTTACGATTTGATATATATAGGTTAAACCTATAACTCACCAACATTTTTGTTGACGTTTAAAGCATGTTTATTCTCAGGTGAATACTAAGAGCTTCCGCTGTTGCATACTAAAATAAGGACAAGATTTGGAGTCCATGTTTGTATGATATTGTGTAAAAACTGCATTCAAGAAACTGATTTCGATGTAACATATTTGTATTGTAAACCATTATGTAATGGTCGTGTGTAAACAGGATATTTTAGATTATCATTATTTGATAATCTACGTAAAGCTTTTTAAACCTTTATTTATGAAATAAAGGTTATGGTTTGTTTTAAAAATGAATGCAGTCTTTGAAAAACGTCTCATATAGAGGTCAAAACCTCGTAACGAAATCAATTAATATGGAACGTTTTTAATCAATAAGAACGGGACATTTCACCTACAAGTTTTATACCAAGAGACCGAGAGGGAATCGCTATGCGTTTGTGGAATGCTTATTTTTTCGATGAGCCGACTTTTCTCGGAGATTATTTTTGAAGACGTTGTAGGAGGAGTTGGCCATTTTTATATGCTTATGCCAAGGAATAATGTCGTACTCTCAAGAACCAATTCCGAATTATTTTTTATATTTTCATCAAAGACGGGATGCTACTGTGTTGTTAGGTTTTAATGTTTTTCAAAAATGCGCATTGGCGATACGACAATTAGCATACGGTACTGACCCCGATGCTTTTGATGAGTATTTACATATGAGTCAGAAACATCTTACATGTGTTTAAATAATATTTGTAAAAGTGCGTTCCACTTGTTTGCATTTAAGTATTTGAGAAAACTGATTCAAACCGACGTACAACGTTTAATAGTCAAGCATGCAGAAACACATGATTTTTCGAGAATGTTAGGTAGTCTAGATTGTATGCATTCGACATGTAAACATTCTCCGTACAACTACAAAACGGTATTATACACGAGGCGATTATGGATACCCAACAATCATGTTAGAAGCAGTGGCCTTGTATGATTTATGGATTTGGCACGCTTACTTTGGAGCCCCTGGTTCAAACTATGACATCAACATGCTTAATCAATCCGATTTATTTAACGAGTTACTTCAAGGCACCGCTCCACCGTGTAATTTTTTGTTAGTGGGTGTAACTTCACTAAGGGTTACTACCCAACCAATGGTATATATCTAGATTGGGCGACGTTAGTTAAATCGTTTAAAAGTCCGCCTGACCTAAAAGCAGCAAAATTAAAAAAGTTTGAAGAATCTTCTTGGAAAGATATCGAACGGGCATTAGGTGTGCTTCAAGGTCGTTGACAACACATTTAAACCCCGATACGACGAATCTATGTGGAAAGAATCCGAAGAATTATGTTCACTTGTGTTATATTGTACAATATGATCACTAAAGATAATGGACGTGCAATGTGTGATCTAGAGGAGAATTTTAGATCGGATTGTCGTCCAAGACGATCAGTCGAGAAAAGTGTTGAAGCGCACGTTCGCATGAATAAAGAATTTTAAAACTTACGGAGTTGTAACTAAAAGTCAAGCTAAAAATCGAGCCATTTCAAAAACCAATAGATTTTTGGTTTTCTCGTAATGAAGATTGAGTCTTGGTTTTTGTGGGTGATAATGCTAAAAACGAACATATATTTCATAGCATTATCCCTCAAGAAAGACAAGCTTTTAGTTGCAATTGTCCTATTTACAAGTGATATTCGTTTAAATAATAAAAGGTGAAGACAAAAGGCAGATTCGACGAATTGAAGACGCAAACGACCAAAAAGTTAAAAAGTACAAAGTACAATCAAAGAGGTTCAAAATATTGATAAGAAACGCCTAAAAATGACAAGAGTAAAAGCCGTGAAATGCAAAGTACAAGATATTAAATTGTACAAAAGGACGTTCGAAAATCCGGAACCGGGACCAAAGTCAACTTTCAACGTACGACGCAACGGACCAAAAATTACAAGTCAACTATACTCAAGAATATAATATAATATATAATTAATTATATATATTATTATATATTAAATATTTATGCAGCCCACGTTTTGGATCAATATGTGAGCTGTAATCCAGACCTCCGCACTCGCGGAGTTCTGATGTATAAAAAAACCGCACTCGCGGAGATCTACATGAAAACGTGGGCCTATAAAAGGCAACGAATTCTGCACAATGAAAAAGACATATTTTTCTCTTCCTATCTCTCACTCGTATTATATATATAATATATTATAATTTTAATTTTAATTTTAATTTTAATAATAAGGGTATGTTAGCGAATGTTGTAAGGGTGTAAGTCAAAATTCTGTCCGTGTAACGCTACGCTATTATTAATTATTGTAAGTTATGTTCAACCTTTTTAAATTAATGTCTCGTAGCTAAGTTATTATTATGCTTATTTAAACCGAAGTAATCGTGATGTTGGGCTAAATATTAAAATTGGGTAATTGGACTTTGTACAATAATTGGGGTTTGGACAAAAGAACGACACTTGTGGAAATTAGATTATGGGCTATTAATGGGCTTTATATTTGTTTAATTAAATGATTGTTTGTTAATTTAATATAAAGATTTACAATTGGACGTACCTATAAATAACCATATACACTCGATCGGACACGATGGACGGGATATTTATAAGTACTAATAATCGTTCATTTAACCGGACACGGGAATGGATTAATAGTTAATGGGCTTATTAAAACAGGGGTGAATTATATACAAGGACACTTGGTGTAATTATAGTTTAAGTCCCCAATTAGTTGGAATATTTGACTTCGGATATAAGGATAATTTGTCGAGGACACTCGCACTTTATATTTATGACTGATGGACTGTTATGGACAAAAACCAGACGGACATATTGAATAATCCAGGACAAAGGACAATTAACCCATGTGAATAAACTAAAATCAACACATCAAACATCATGATTACGGAAGTTTAAATAAGCATAATTCCTTTATTTCATATTTAATTGCACTTTTAATTATCGCTCTTTAATTTATTGTCATTTTAATTATCGTACTTTTTAATTATCGCACTTTAATTTATTGTCATTTACTTTACGCTTTAAATTAAGTTGTATTTATTTTTAATATTTTACATTAGGTTTTAACTGCGACTAAAGTTTTAAAATGGACAAACCGGTCATTAAACTATAAAAACCACCTTTTATAATAATAATACTACTTATATATATATTTATATTTTTACAAATATAGGTTTTAAAAATATAGCGTTAAACTTGGCAAGTTCCCTGTGGATGAACCGGACTTACTAAAAACTACACTACTGTACGATTAGGTACACTGCCTATAAGTGTTGTAGTAAGGTTTAGGTATATCCACTCTATAAATAAATAAATAACTTGTGTAAAATTGTATCGTATTTAATAGTATTTCCTAGCAAAAATTAATACTATTTCGTATACACCTCTACGCACATCAAGTATTTTTGGCGCCGCTGCCGGGGACTCCTAAACGCCGAAAGCGCAATGCTATAACAAAAAAAAAAATTATTAAGTCGTAATCTATTTTTGTAAAAATATACGTTTTAAATATTAAAAATACAAGAAAAATAAAAATATATCTATATTTTTAAGTTTAGTTAAATTAAAAAGTTTTTATATATTTTTTTTATTGTGAAAAAGTTATAAAAAAGTAATAAGTTATACTTATATTTTTCATAATTAAAAAAATAATAATATAGAAACTGAACCTGCAAAATTCGACCTGCATCTCATCTGAATCTGTGGTATCCGCACTCGCGGTACTTTTTTCCAGTTGGCATCCGCCCTCGCGGAGGTCTCTGACAGGTCAAACATTGCAGCATTAATTACGAAATTAGGGTTATTTATTTATTTATTATTATTAATTAGGGTTTAATTAAAATATTAATTAGTTTTAGTTAATTAAATTTGTATTTTTAGGTATTAATTAGTTTTATTACTTATAAAATTAATACTTTTATAAAATATTAGTTTAAAAATAATATTTTTATAAAAATTGTATTTTTACAACTTTAAGTTTTATTTTTAAAATTTCGTACCTTTTTAATCGTTTATTCGTAATATTTATATTTTTCGCTCGTAACTAGTTTTAAGATATAGTATTTGCCGTAGTTATTTTTATTTCTAGATTTTTAGGTTTTTTCGTAAAATCCCTTAAGTGCTTTTTCTTTAGACTAAGATTTAAGTGCTTTAGAATTTTGCGACGCCATTTTAAGATTTTAGTACTTACTAAGTTATTGCCGTTTTAGATATAGAATTCCTTTTAAGCTTTAATATCTTTAGACGTAACTTTTAATTTTTAGTTTTTATACTTTTAAGTTTCGACGCGCTACGTTCTTTTTATTATTTTTCGACGTTTTTTGACGCACTCTTTTTCTTTCTTATTTTTCGCCGCTCTAGTTTTTAGGACATAGAATTTTCTATTTCTTCTCTAAAATTTCTTTAAATTTCAACGAAAAATTATTTTAAGTGGTTAAATTGATAGACATCCAAAATTTTCTGCTTCGTAGTAATAGTTGGATTTGTTAGTGGCTGAGTTGTGAGCTTCCGATTTAAAGGTTTCTGGCTCCCTGCTACATCTTTTGGCTATTCGAAACGTGGGCAAAAGCAGAAAAGTCTATTAATTTGATAACTTATATAATTTTTATCTTTTATAACTAATAGGATATTCAGTGAATGCATCGAGCAAAACGTTCACCACCTTTTATACGGTCACCACCTGTAACTCGATCAAGACATCTAGCCAATATTGTCGCCGTTGATTTTTCTTTAGAATCATCATCCAGTCGACCAAGTACTCCAATTCAAATTTCTGATAATCCATTTTTTGAACCCGACTTCACAATTGAGAACCCGGAGGATATTCAGGGACAATTCCGAGATCCTGAACCACTAATCTTTCCTCCGGAACCACCAATCATTCAAACAGAGATTGTAGAGGAACAACCCATTAAATCAGAATCCTCTAGTGATTCAGATTCAACAAATTCAATAATGGAAAATTTAGAACCTCTAAGTATGGAAGACCGAATGAGAGCTAAACGCACTGGCCAAGGTCACGCAATTACTCAACCTGACATTAATGCGCCAGATTATGAAATCAAAGGACAAATCCTACACATGGTGACTAATCAATGCCAATTTAGTGGTGCGCCGAAGGAAGATCTAAATGAACATCTTCGTACCTTTAATAGGATCTGTACTCTATTTAAAATAAGAGAAGTGGAGGATGAACAGATATATCTCATGTTATTTCCCTGGACTTTAAAGGGAGAAGCCAAAGATTGGTTGGAATCGTTACCTGAAGGGGCAATTGATACATGGGATGTTTTAGTTGAAAAATTTCTTAAACAATTCTTTCCGGCATCTAAAGCCGTAAGACTTCAAGGAGAAATTGTTACGTTCACACAGAAGCCAAATAAAACTCTATATGAGGCGTGGACAAGATTTGGAAAGTTATTAAGAGGATGTCCGCAACATGGTTTAGACACCTGTCAAATAGTACAAATATTCTACCAAGGATGCGACATCACTACAAGGAAAGACATAGATATAGCAGCTGGTGGTTCTATTATGAAGAAAACCGAAACTGATGCTTATAAAATTATTGATAACACTGCTTCCCACTCACATGAGTGGCATCAAGAAAAAGATATCGTTAGATCATCTAAAGCAGCTAGAGCCGATTCTAGCCATGACTTAGATTCCATTTCTGCAAAGATAGATGCTGTCGAGAGACGAATGGAAAAGATGACTAAAGATATCCACTCAATACGAATTAGTTGTGAGCATTGTGGAGGACCACATTTGACAAAAGATTGTCTCAGTATTGAATTAACAATGGAACAAAGAGAGAATATTTCATACATAAACCAAAGGCCTGGAAATAATTATCAACCGCCAAGACCGATTTACAATCAAAACCAGAATTATAACCGAAATATTCCATACAACAACCAATAAGGTCCTAGCAATCAACAAGTATCCAATAATACTTACAACCAGCAAAGACCTAATTTTCAAAACAAACCACCACAAACCAATGATAAAAAGCCGAATTTAGAAGATATGATGACGAAGCTAGTTGAAACTCAAACGCAGTTTTTCACATCTCAGAAACAAACTAATGAACAAAATGCTCAAGCATTTAGAAATCAACAAGCTTCTATTCAAAATTTGGAACAAGAAGTAAGTAACCTAGCAAGGTTAATAGGTGAAAGAAAACCGGGAAGTTTACCTAGTGATACAAATGCTAACCCCCGGAATGAAACAGCTAAAGCCATTACCACAAGAAGTGGTACAACACTTAAACCACCTGAAATACCTGTAACTTCTGATGAAGCTATTCCTACTCCACAAGAACCACAACCTGATCAAGATAAGGAAAAAAAACCGGTAATTGAAAAGGTTAATGAAGATAACACAGTTAAGGCTAAACCTTATGTTAAACCATACCAACCACCACTTCCTTATCCGAGTAAAATGAAAAAAGAGAGACTTGAAGCCGAGCAATCCAAATTCTTGGATATGTTTAAACAGATAAATGTAAATCTTCCTTTCATTGATGTGATTTCAGGAATGCCTAGATATGCTAAATTTCTGAAAGATCTAATCTCAAATAGAAAGAAAATGGAAGAACTCTCGGCTGTTACTATGAATGCTAATTGTTCAGCAGTGCTGTTGAATAAGATACCAGAAAAACTATCTGATCCAGGAAGTTTCACAATTCCATGTTTTCTGGGTAGTCTTAGTTCAATAGAAGCATTGGCAGACTTAGGTGCTAGTATAAATTTAATGCCGTATTCACTATACACTAAACTAGACCTTGGAGAATTGAAACCAACCAGAATAAGTATACAACTAGCCGATAGATCAATAAAATATCCTAGAGGGATAATGGAGAACATGCTAGTTAAAGTTGGTACTTTAGTATTTCCAGTAGATTTTGTTGTTCTGGACATGGAAGAAGATTCTCAAGTTCCTCTCATATTAGGAAGACCATTCTTAAACACAGCTAAAGCAATGATAGACGTGTTCGGTAAGAAATTGACCCTAAGTATAGAGGACGAGAGTGTTACCTTTTCAGTTGATAGAGCAATGCAACAACCGCAATCTGCAGATGATACATGTTATTATATTCAAACTATAGATTCACATGCAGAATTGTTAGAAGAATTTCCAGAATTACAAGGAACAGGAGAATGTTCTTTAGGAGAAGGTAATGAACCAATTGATGAAGCTGAAATGTTAGCTACACTTATAGCTAATGGATATGAACCAACAACAGAAGAAATTCAAATGCTAAAAGAAGAAGACAGATATCGATATAAATCATCGATAGAAGAACCACCGAAATTAGAGTTAAAGCCACTTCCAAACCATTTGGAATACGCTTATTTACATGGTGAATCTGAATTACCTGTAATAATATCGTCTTCTCTTACTGAAAATGAAAAATCTCAACTCATTTCTGTGTTGAAAGCTCATAAACCAGCCATTGCATGGAAGATTCATGATATTAAAGGAATAAGTCCTTCATATTGCACACATAAAATTCTTATGGAAGAAGGTCATAAAATGTATGTGCAACGCCAACGAAGACTAAATCTTAATATGCAAGATGTTGTTAAAAAAGAAATTATTAAACTGCTTGATGCAGGTTTAATTTATCCAATTTCTGATAGTCCATGGGTAAGCCCAGTTCAATGCGTGCCTAAGAAGGGTGGCATGACTGTCATCACAAATGAGAAAAATGAGCTTATTCCTACTAGGACTGTAACAGGATGGCGTGTATGTATTGATTATAGAAAATTAAATGACGTCACCAGAAAAGATCACTTTCCCTTACCTTTTATTGATCAAATGTTGGAAAGATTAGCCGGAAACAGTTACTATTGTTTTCTAGATGGGTTTTTCGGATATTTTCAAATTCCAATAGCACCCGAAGATCAAGAGAAAACCACATTCACGTGCCCTTATGGTACTTTTGCTTACAAACGCATGCCATTTGGACTTTGTAACGCCCCTGCAACCTTTCAAAGGTGTATGATGGCGATTTTTCACGACATGATAGAAGAATGCATGGAAGTTTTCATGGATGACTTTTCAGTCTTCGGTGATACTTTTGAATCATGTCTAGCTAATCTTGAACGAATGCTGATTAGATGCGAACAATCAAATCTAGTTCTTAATTGGGAGAAATGCCATTTCATGGTTAAAGAAGGCATCGTTCTTGGACATAAAATTTCAAAAGAAGGAATTGAAGTGGATAGAGCTAAAGTAGATGTAATTGCTAAACTTCCACATCCCACCAATGTTAGAGGAGTTAGGAGTTTTCTAGGGCATGCCGGTTTTTACCGACGTTTCATAAAAGATTTTTCTAAAATTGCCACTCCTATGAATAAACTCCTAGAAAAAGATGCTCCATTCATCTTTTCAGATGAATGCATCAAATCTTTTAATATTCTTAAAGAGAAACTCACTAATGCGCCGATCATGATAACACCAAATTGGAATCTACCGTTTGAACTAATGTGCGATGCAAGTGATTTTGCAATGGGAGCCGTTTTAGGACAAAGGATTGAAAAACTATTTCAACCTATATATTATGCTAGTAAGATGTTACAAGGAGCACAAACAAATTACACAACTACTGAAAAAGAACTCCTTGCTATTGTCTTTGCTTTTGACAAATTTCGTTCATATCTCGTTCTAGCAAAAACGGTGGTCTATACCGACCATTCTGCTCTTAGATACCTATTTTCGAAACAAGATGCCAAACCAAGATTAATCCGTTGGATCTTACTCTTACAAGAGTTCGATATTAAAATCCGAGATAAAAGAGGAGCAGAAAATCTCGCCGCTGATCATCTTTCTCGTCTTGAAAATCCTGAATTAGAAGTTCTAAATGAATCGGCCATACAAGACAACTTTCTTGATGAATATCTATTGAAGATAGATTATAATGAAATTCCATGGTTTGCAGACTATGTAAACTATTTAGTATGTGGATTCCTTGAAAAAGGATTATCGTACCAAAAATGAAAGAAATTCTTCAGTGATATAAAACACTATTTCTGGGAAGATCCACATTTGTTTAAAAGTTGTCCCGATGGAATAATACGCCGATGTGTATTTGGAGATGAAGCTAGTAAAATTTTAAACCATTGTCACATAGGACCAACAGGAGGGCACTATGGGCCTCAACTAACAGCAAGAAAAGTTTATGATGCTGGATTCTATTGGCTTACAATTTACAAAGACGCACACCTTCTTTGCAAATCCTGTGACGCATGTCAAAGAGCCGAAAAAATAAGTCAACGTGATGAAATGCCACAAAATGTCATTCAAGTATGCGAAGTATTTGACATTTGGGGTATTGACTTTATGGGTCCATTTCCAAAATCTCATAATAATCTCTACATTCTCGTAGCCATTGATTATGTATCTAAATGGGCGGAAGCACAAGCTCTCCCAACTAACGATGCACGAGTTGTAGTCAACTTTTTAAAACGTCTTTTTGCAAGGTTTGGAACACCGAAAGCTTTAATAAGTGATCGGGGAACTCATTTCTGTAATAATCAACTTGAGAAAGTTCTTAAAAGATATGGAGTCACTCATAAAATCTCCACCGCATATCATCCACAAACAAGTGGACAAGTTGAAAATACCAACCGAGCTTTAAAACGCATTCTAGAAAAAAACGTAGGATCAAATCCGAAGGAATGGTCCATTAAATTGGAGGATGCACTCTGGGCTTTTAGAACAGCCTACAAAACTCCAATTGGAACCACACCTTTTAAACACGTCTACGGAAAAGCATGTCATCTTCCAGTAGAAATTGAACACAAAGCATTTTGGGCTTTGAAGACATGTAATCTTGATTTACATGAAGCTGGACGTCTACGATTAAGTCAATTAAACGAATTAGAAGAATTATGACATGAAGCATACGAAAATTCGTTAATCTATAAGAAAAGAACGAAGAAATGGCATGATAAAAGAATCAGAAGTTCAAAAGAATTCAAAGAAGGAGACAGAGTTCTTTTTTTCAATTCACGATTCAAGCAATTTCCTGGAAAATTGAAATCAAGATGGTCTGGACCATTCATAGTCAAAAGAGTTTTCCCATACGGAACAGTAGAATTAATAAATTCAAATGGGATTGAATTTAAAGTTAATGGTCACAGAGTTAAACATTACATAAATAGTCCAATGGAAATCAACAATGAAGTTAATCACAATTTCAATACCACAGCTAACTAAGTGTGTGGAGAATCAAGTCTTTAAAGGATAATATGTATTTCTGTTAGAGTTAGATTTTCTGTTTTCGTGTAGTTCTCGAAAATTGAACCCGAATGGTCTTTCCCTAGCAGACCCTAAAGAACTAGTCTTCTCCCCCCATTCTGAATTTTTATTTTTTTTTAGGTTTTTACGAAATGAAGACTTCCTGTGAACTAAACCATGGTCTAATGCTACACGCTTTGATTACTAAATGTAATAATGACACAATTTCGAGTGAAATAGTATCAGTAATCAGAGAAAGATTGGACGGAGTAAGAAAAGAATCCAGATACGAAGATAATAAGTTACAATTTGGTAAAGGAAAATCAAAATCCGCAGCGAAAAGAAGAGCACGACACCTAGAAAGATGTCACAAATGCAGAAAATGGTCACATGGAGGTAAATGTTCAAATAATCAAACCTATTCAAACACCGAATTTGTTACTTTATGCAGAGACGGACCGTTCATATGTTTAGAAGAAAAAACACTGAATGCTCGAGGTTACGCCTATGTAGCTATGAAAAACCAATTAAACCGACTATCTTATGAGTGGGATAGATCGTATCACTAAGAATACTATCTCACAGGTAAGTCTGTACAGTTTTTATTTTTTTATTTTTATTTTTAACCTTTTGATAATAAACGCTAATTTGTTCGCTATAAAGTATTAAATTGGTATTCGATGAAATTAGGTTTGGCGACCGAAATTATTGATATCATTCAAAAATTTATTACATCACTGCGAAATTTAACGTTTATTCTTAAGGTATAAATATCTTTAATCAATCAACCCAAAATATTTCAAAAATTCGTCATGAGTTAAATTAGGTCATGGAACCGAAATTACTTTACCGAAAAGAGGGGCGCATATTTTTGATAATATTTGATTGATTAAAGTGGGATAAAAGCCAAAAAGATTTTTAATTTTATTTTTACTTTGTTTTTAAAATTAGTATTAAAAAAAAATTTTGTAAACTTTTTAAATCAATATATTTAAAATTGTAAATATTTGAAAAATTAATCTTTTTAATATAAGTTTGTATGTATAAAAACAAAAATATAATATAAGTTGAAATGTCCCGTTCTTATTGATTAAAAACGTTCCATATTAATTGATTTCGTTGCGAGGTTTTGACCTCTATATGAGACATTTTTCAAAGACTACATTCATTTTTAAAACAAACCATAACCTTTATTTCATAAATAAAGGTT
This sequence comes from Rutidosis leptorrhynchoides, assembly GCF_046630445.1. NCBI lineage: Eukaryota > Viridiplantae > Streptophyta > Magnoliopsida > Asterales > Asteraceae > Rutidosis > Rutidosis leptorrhynchoides. The sequence continues at coordinate 103,195,511 of NC_092333.1, read as the reverse complement.
TAAAAAGCTTTACGTAGATTATCAAATAATGATAATCTAAAATATCCTGTTTACACACGACCATTACATAATGGTTTACAATACAAATATGTTACATCGAAATCATTTTCTTGAATGCAGTTTTTACACAGTATCATACAAACATGGACTCCAAATCTTGTCCTTATTTTAGTATGCAACAGCGGAAGCTCTTAGTATTCACCTGAGAATATACATGCTTTAAACGTCAACAAAAATGTTGGTGAGTTATAGGTTTAACCTATATATATCAAATCGTAACAATAGACCACAAGATTTCATATTTCAATATACATCCCATACATAGAGAAAAAAATCATTCATATGGTGAACACCTGGTAACCGACATTAACAAGATGCATATATAAGAATTTCCCCATCATTCTGGGACACCCTTCGGATATGATATAAATTTCGAAGTACTAAAGCATCCGGTACTTTGGATGGGGTTTGTTAGGCCCAATAGATCTATCTTTAGGATTCGCGTCAATTAGGGTGTCTGTTCCCTAATTCTTAGATTACCAGACTTAATAAAAAGGGGCATATTCGATTTCGATAATTCAACCATAGAATGTAGTTTCACGTACTTGTGTCTATTTTGTAAATCATTTATAAAACCTGCATGTATTCTCATCCCAAAAATATTAGATTTTAAAAGTGGGACTATAACTCACTTTCACAGATTTTTACTTCGTCGGGAAGTAAGACTTGGCCACTGGTTGATTCACGAACCTATAACAATATATACATATATATCAAAGTATGTTCAAAATATATTTACAACACTTTTAATATATTTTGATGTTTTAAGTTTATTAAGTCAGCTGTCCTCGTTAGTAACCTACAACTAGTTGTCCACAGTTAGATGTACAGAAATAAATCGATAAATATTATCTTGAATCAATCCACGACCCAGTGTATACGTATCTCAGTATTGATCACAACTCAAACTATATATATTTTGGAATCAACCTCAACCCTGTATAGCTAACTCCAACATTCACATATAGAGTGTCTATGGTTGTTCCGAAATATATATAGATGTGTCGACATGATAGGTCGAAACATTGTATACGTGTCTATGGTATCTCAAGATTACATAATATACAATACAAGTTGATTAAGTTATGGTTGGAATAGATTTGTTACCAATTTTCACGTAGCTAAAATGAGAAAAATTATCCAATCTTGTTTTACCCATAACTTCTTCATTTTAAATCCGTTTTGCGTGAATCAAATTGTTATGGTTTCATATTGAACTCTATTTTATGAATCTAAACATAAAAGTATAGGTTTATAATCGGAAAAATAAGTTACAAGTCGTTTTTGTAAAGGTAGTCATTTCAGTCGAAAGAACGACGTCTAGATGACCATTTTAGAAAACATACTTCCACTTTGAGTTTAACCATAATTTTTGGATATAGTTTCATGTTCATAATAAAAATCATTTTCTCAGAATAACAACTTTTAAATCAAAGTTTATCATAGTTTTTAATTAACTAACCCAAAACAGCCCGCGGTGTTACTACGACGTCGTAAATCCGATTTTACGGTGTTTTTCGTGTTTCCAGGTTTTAAATCATTAAGTTAGCATATCATATAGATATAGAACATATGTTTAGTTGATTTTAAAAGTCAAGTTAGAAGGATTAACTTTTGTTTGCGAACAAGTTTAGAATTAACTAAACTATGTTCTAGTGATTACAAGTTTAAACCTTCGAATAAGATAGCTTTATATGTATGAATCGAATGATGTTATGAACATCATTACTACCTTAAGTTCCTTGGATAAACCTACTGGAAAAGAGAAAAATGGATCTAGCTTCAACGGATCCTTGGATGGCTCGAAGTTCTTGAAGCAGAATCATGACACGAAAACAAGTTCAAGTAAGATCATCACTTGAAATAAGATTGTTATAGTTATAGAAATTGAACCAAAGTTTGAATATGATTATTACCTTGTATTAGAATGATAACCTACTGTAAGAAACAAAGATTTCTTGAGGTTGGATGATCACCTTACAAGATTGGAAGTGAGCTAGCAAACTTGAAAGTATTCTTGATTTTATGTAACTAGAACTTGTAGAATTTATGAAGAACACTTAGAACTTGAAGATAGAACTTGAGAGAGATCAATTAGATGAAGAAAATTGAAGAATGAAAGTGTTTGTAGGTGTTTTTGGTCGTTGGTGTATGGATTAGATATAAAGGATATGTAATTTTGTTTTCATGTAAATAAGTCATGAATGATTACTCATATTTTTGTAATTTTATGAGATATTTCATGCTAGTTGCCAAATGATGGTTCCCACATGTGTTAGGTGACTCACATGAGCTGCTAAGAGCTGATCATTGGAGTGTATATACCAATAGTACATACATCTAAAAGCTGTGTATTGTACGAGTACGAATACGGGTGCATACGAGTAGAATTGTTGATGAAACTGAACGAGGATGTAATTGTAAGCATTTTTGTTAAGTAGAAGTATTTTGATAAGTGTCTTGAAGTCTTTCAAAAGTGTATGAATACATATTAAAACACTACATGTATATACATTTTAACTGAGTCGTTAAGTCATCGTTAGTCGTTACATGTAAATGTTGTTTTGAAACCTTTAGGTTAACGATCTTGTTGAATGTTGTTAACCCATTGTTTATTATAACAAATGAGATGTTAAATTGTTATATTATCATGATATTATGATATATAATATATCTCAGTATGATGTATATACAGTTAAATGTCGTTACAACGATAATCGTTACATATATGTCTCGTTTCGAAATCATTAAGTTAGTAGTCTTATTTTTACATATGTATTTCATTGTTAATACACTTAATAATATATTTACTTATCATTTAACATAATTAACCAAGTGTATCAATATCTTAATATGATTCATATGTACCTAGTAAGACGTTGTTATAACGATAATCGTTATATATATCGTTTTCGAGTTTCTTAAATTAATAGTCTCATTTTTATGTATATAACTCATTGTTAAAATACCTAATGAGATACATACTTATAATAAAAACATGTTAACTATATATATAAGCATATATATGTCATCGTATAGTTTTTACAAGTTTTAACGTTCGTGAATCACCGGTCAACTTGGGTGGTCAATTGTCTATATGAAACATATTTCAATTAATCAAGTCTTAACAAGTTTGATTGCTTAACATGTTGGAAACATTTAATCATGTAAATATCAATCTCAATTAATATATATAAACATGGAAAAGTTCGGGTCACTACAGTACCTACCCGTTAAATAAATTTCGTCCCGAAATTTTAAGCTGTTGAAGGTGTTGACGAATCTTCTGGAAATAGATGCGGGTATTTCTTCTTCATCTGATCTTCACGCTCCCAGGTGAACTCAGGTCCTCTACGAGTATTCCATCGAACCTTAACAATTGGTATCTTGTTTTGCTTAAGTCTTTTAACCTCACGATCCATTATTTCGACGCGTTCTTCGATGAATTGAAGTTTTTCGTTGATTTGGATTTCATCTAACGGAATAGTGAGATCTTCTTTAGCAAAACATTTCTTCAAATTAGAGACGTGGAAAGTGTTATGTAAAGCCGCGAGTTGTTGAGGTAACTCAAGTCGGTAAGCTACTGGTCCGACACGATCAATAATCTTGAATGGTCCAATATACCTTGGATTTAATTTCCCTCGTTTACCAAATCGAACAACGCCTTTCCAAGGTGCAACTTTAAGCATGACCATCTCTCCAATTTCAAATTCTATATCTTTTCTTTTAATGTCAGCGTAGCTCTTTTGTCGACTTTGGGCGGTTTTCAACCGTTGTTGAATTTGGATGATCTTCTCGGTAGTTTCTTGTATAATCTCCGGACCCGTAATCTGTCTAACCCCCACTTCACTCCAACAAATCGGAGACCTGCACTTTCTACCATAAAGTGCTTCAAACGGCGCCATCTCAATGCTTGAATGGTAGCTGTTGTTGTAGGAAAATTCTGCTAACGGTAGATGTCGATCCCAACTGTTTCCGAAATCAATAACACATGCTCGTAGCATGTTTTCAAGCGTTTGTATCATCCTTTCGCTCTGCCCATCAGTTTGTGGATGATAGGCAGTACTCATGTCTAGACGAGTTCCTAATGCTTGCTGTAATGTCTGCCAGAATCTTGAAATAAATCTGCCATCCCTATCAGAGATAATAGAGATTGGTATTCCATGTCTGGAGACGACTTCCTTCAAATACAGTCGTGCTAACTTCTCCATCTTGTCATCTTCTCTAATTGGCAGGAAGTGTCCTGATTTGGTGAGACGATCAACTATTACCCAAATAGTATCAAAACCACTTGCAGTTCTTGGCAATTTAGTGATGAAATCCATGGTAATGTTTTCCCATTTCCATTCTGGGATTTCGGGTTGTTGAAGTAGACCTGATGGTTTTTGATGCTCAGCTTTGACCTTAGAACACGTCAAACATTCTCCTACGTATTTAGCAACATCGGCTTTCATACCCGGCCACTAAAAATGTTTCTTGAGATCCTTGTACATCTTCCCCGTTCCAGGATGTATTGATTATCTGGTTTTATGAGCTTCTCTAAGTACCATTTCTCTCGTATCTCCAAATTTTGGTACCCAAATCCTTTCAGCCCTATACCGGGTTCCGTCTTCCCGAATATTAAGATGCTTCTCCGATCCTTTGGGTATTTCATCCTTTAAATTTTCCTCTTTTAAAACTCCTTGTTGCGCCTCCTTTATTTGAGTAGTAAGGTTATTATGAATCATTATATTCATAGATTTTACTCGAATGGGTTCTCTGTCCTTCCTGCTCAAGGCATCGGCTACCACATTTGCCTTCCCCGGGTGGTAACGAATCTCAAAGTCGTAATCATTCAATAATTCAATCCACCTACGCTGCCTCATATTCAGTTGTTTCTGATTAAATATGTGTTGAAGACTTTTGTGGTCGGTATATATAATACTTTTGACCCCATATAAGTAGTGCCTCCAAGTCTTTAATGAAAAAACAACCGCGCCTAATTCCAAATCATGCGTCGTATAATTTTGCTCGTGAATCTTCAATTGTCTAGAGGCATAAGCAATCACCTTCGTTCGTTGCATTAATACACAACCAAGACCTTGCTTTGATGCGTCACAATAAATCACAAAATCATCATTCCCTTCAGGCAATGACAATATAGGTGTCGTAGTTAGCTTTTTCTTCAATAACTGAAACGCTTTCTCTTGTTCATCCTTCCATTCAAATTTCTTCCCTTTATGCGTTAATGCAGTCAAGGGTTTTGCTATTCTGGAAAAGTCTTGGATGAACCTTCTGTAGTAACCAGCTAGTCCTAAAAACTGGCGTATGTGTTTCGGAGTTTTCGGGGTTTCCCACTTTTCAACAGTTTCTATCTTTGCCGGATCCACCTTAATACCTTCTTTGTTCACTATGTGACCGAGGAATTGAACTTCTTCCAACCAAAATGCACACTTTGAAAACTTAGCGTACAATTCTTCCTTCCTCAATACTTCTAACACCTTTCTCAAATGTTCACCGTGTTCTTGGTCATTCTTTGAGTAAATAAGTATGTCATCAATGAAAACAATGACAAACTTGTCAAGGTATGGTCCACACACTCGGTTCATAAGGTCCATGAACACAGCTGGTGCATTAGTTAAACCAAACGGCATGACCATAAACTCGTAATGACCGTAACGTGTTCTGAAAGCAGTCTTTGGAATATCATCTTCTTTCACCCGCATTTGATGATACCCGGAACGTAAGTCAATCTTTGAATAAACAGACGAGCCTTGTAGTTGATCAAACGTCGATTCTCAGTAGTGGGTAGCGGTTCTTGATGGTAAGTTTGTTCAACTCTCGGTAGTCGATACACAACCTGAATGTACCATCTTTCTTCTTGACAAACAAAACAGGAGCTCCCCACGGTGATGTACTTGGTCGAATGAAACCACGCTCTAAAAGTTCTTGTAATTGGCTTTGCAGTTCTTTCATCTCGCTGGGTGCGAGTCTGTAAGGAGCACGAGCTATTGGTGCAGCTCCTGGTACAAGATCTATTTGAAATTCAACGGATCGATGTGGGGGTAATCCCGGTAATTCTTTCGGAAATACATTGGGAAATTCTTTTACAATGGGAACATCATTGATGCTCTTTTCTTCAGTTTGTACTTTCTCGACGTGTGCTAGAACAGCATAGCAACCTTTTCTTATTAGTTTTTGTGCCTTCAAATTACTAATAAGATGTAGCTTCGTGTTGCCCTTTTCTCCGTACACCATTAAGGGTTTTCCTTTTTCTCGTATAATGCGAATTGCATTTTTGTAACAAACGATCTCTGCTTTCACTTCTTTCAACCAGTCCATACCGATTATCACATCAAAACTCCCTAACTCTACTGGTATCAAGTCAATCTTAAATGTTTCGCTAACCAGTTTAATTTCTCGATTCCGACATATATTATCTGCTGAAATTAATTTACCATTTGCTAATTCGAGTAAAAATTTACTATCCAAAGGCGTCAATGGACAACTTAATTTAGCACAAAAATCTCTACTCATATAGCTTCTATCCGCACCCGAATCAAATAAAACGTAAGCAGATTTATTGTCAATAAGAAACGTACCCGTAACAAGCTTCGGGTCTTCCTGTGCCTCTGCCGCATTAATATTGAAAACTCTTCCGCGGCCTTATCCATTCGTGTTCTCCTGGTTTGGGCAATTTCTAATAATGTGGCCCGGTTTTCTACATTTATAACAAACTACGTTGGCATAACTTGCTCCGACACTACTTGCTCCACCATTACTCGTTCCGACACCATTTGTTCCTTTAGTTCTATTAACCCCTGGTCCGTAGACCTCACACTTCGCCGCGCTATGACCATTTCTTTTACACTTGTTGCAAAATTTGGTGCAGAACCCCGAGTGATACTTTTCACACCTTTGGCATAGCTGCTTCTGATTGTTGTTGTTGTTGTTGTTGCAGTTATTATTGTTGTTGGGATGATTGTTGTAGTTGTTGTTGTTGTTGTTGTTGTTGTTGTTGGGCCGTTTGTTGTAGTTGCGATTGATGTTGCGATTGTTGGAATAATTGTTGCGATTATTGTTGTAATTGCTGTTGTTGTTGTGTTGGTGATTCTTATCACCGTTTTCCTCCCACTTTCTTTTGACTTGCTTCACATTGGCCTCTTCAGCAGTCTGTTCTTTAATTCTTTCTTCAATCTGGTTCACTAGTTTGTGAGCCATTCTACATGCCTGTTGTATAGAGGCGGGCTCGTGTGAACTTATATCTTCTTGGATTCTTTCCGGTAATCCTTTCACAAATGCGTCGATCTTCTCTTCCTCATATTCGAATGCTCCCGGACACAATAGGCACAATTCTGTGAATCGTCTTTCGTACGTGGTAATATCAAATCCTTGGGTTCGTAACCCTCTAAGTTCTGTCTTGAGCTTATTGACCTCGGTTCTGGGACGGTACTTCTCGTTCATCAAGTGCTTGAATGCTGACCACGGTAGTGCGTACGCATCGTCTTGTCTCACTTGCTCTAGATAGGTATTCCACCATGTTAACGCAAAACCTGTGAAGGTATGCGTAGCGTACTTCACTTTGTCCTCTTCAGTACACTTACTTATGGCAAATACCGATTCGACCTTCTCGGTCCACCGTTTCAATCCGATCGGTCCATCGGTTCCATCAAATTCCAAAGGTTTGCAGGCAGTGAATTCTTTGTAGGTGCATCCTACATGATTTCCTGTACTGCTAGATCCAAGGTTATTGTTGGTATGTAGCGCAGCCTGTACTGCGGCTATGTTTGAAGCTAGAAAAGTACAGAATTCCTCTTCATTCATATTCACGGTGTGTCGAGTATTCGGTGCCATTTCCTTCAAAATAGTCAAATGGAACAAGTTAATCATACAGAATATTAAGAGTAGTTAATAGTATTTCGTAGCATAATATGAACTCATTTATAAAAGCTTTTTCTTCATATTAGCGTTTTATAAGTTTAAATTCGGGTAGTACCTACCCGTTAAGTTCATACTTAGTAGCTAATATACAATTCAACTACTACAATTCTATATGAAAAACTGATTATAATAATATTTCGCGTTCAAACTTTTATACAATATTTTACAAACTTACAATACCGCTTATTTTACATAAAGCATGAAATATAGCACACAATAACTTTGATACAAGATAGTTGTGAAGATAATTCTAGCTAGTACATGTAGTGACCCGAACTTTTCCATGTTTATATATATTAATTGAGATTGATATTTACATGATTAAATGTTTCCAACATGTTAAGTAATCAAACTTGTTAAGACTTGATTAATTGAAATATGTTTCATATAGACAATTGACCACCCAAGTTGATCGGTGATTCACGAACGTTAAAACTTGTAAAAACTATATGATGACATATATATGGATATATATATATATAGTTAACATGATACTATGATAAGAAAACATATCATAAAGTATATTAACAATGAACTACATATGTAAAAACAAGACTACTAACTTAATGATTTTTAAACGAGACATATATGTAACGATTATCGTTGTAAAGACATTTAATGTATATATATCATATTAAGAGATATTCATACATGATAATATCATGATAATATAATAATTTAAAATCTCATTTGATATTATAAACATTGGGTTAACAATATTTAACAAGATCGTTAACCTAAAGGTTTCAAAACAACACTTACATGTAACGACTAACGATGACTTAACGACTCAGTTAAAATGTATATACATGTAGTGTTTTAATATGTATTTATACACTTTTGAAAGACTTCAATACACTTATCAAAATACTTCTACTTAACAAAAATGCTTACAATTACATCCTCGTTCAGTTTCATCAACAATTCTACTCGTATGCACCCGTATTCGTACTCGTACAATACACAGCTTTTAGATGTATGTACTATTGGTATATACACTCCAATGATCAGCTCTTAGCAGCCCATGTGAGTCACCTAACACATGTGGGAACCATCATTTGGCAACTAGCATGAAATATCTCATAAAATTACAAAAATATGAGTAATCATTCATGACTTATTTACATGAAAACAAAATTACATATCCTTTATATCTAATCCATACACCAACGACCAAAAATACCTACAAACACTTTCATTCTTCAATTTTCTTCATCTAATTGATCTCTCTCAAGTTCTATCTTCAAGTTCTAAGTGTTCTTCATAAATTCCAAAAGTTCTAGTTTCATAAAATCAAGAATACTTTCAAGTTTGCTAGCTCACTTCCAATCTTGTAAGGTGATCATCCAACCTCAAGAAATCTTTGTTTCTTATAGTAGGTTATCATTCTAATACAAGGTAATAATCATATTCAAACTTTGGTTCAATTTCTATAACTATAACAATCTTATTTCAAGTGATGATCTTACTTGAACTTGTTTTCGTGTCATGATTCTGCTTCAAGAACTTCGAGCCATCCAAGGATCCATTGAAGCTAGATCCATTTTTCTCTTTTTCAGTAGGTTTATCCAAGGAACTTAAGGTAGTAATGATGTTCATAACATCATTCGATTCATACATATAAAGCTATCTTATTCGAAGGTTTAAACTTGTAATCACTAGAACATAGTTTAGTTAATTCTAAACTTGTTCGCAAACAAAAGTTAATCCTTCTAACTTGACTTTTAAAATAAACTAAACACATGTTCTATATCTATATGATATGCTAACTTAATGATTTAAAACCTGGAAACACGAAAAACACCGTAAAACCGGATTTACGCCGTCGTAGTAACACCGCGGGCTGTTTTGGGTTAGTTAATTAAAAACTATGATAAACTTTGATTTAAAAGTTGTTATTCTGAGAAAATGATTTTTATTATGAACATGAAACTATATCCAAAAATTATGGTTAAACTCAAAGTGGAAGTATGTTTTCTAAAATGGTCATCTAGACGTCGTTCTTTCGACTAAAATGACTACCTTTACAAAAATGACTTGTAACTTATTTTTCTGACTATAAACTTATACTTTTTCTGTTTAGATTCATAAAATAGAGTTCAATATGAAACCATAGCAATTTGATTCACTCAAAACGGATTTAAAATGAAGAAGTTATGGGTAAAACAAGATTGGATAATTTTTCTCATTTTAGCTACGTGAAAATTGGTAACAAATATATTCCAACCATAACTTAATCAACTTGTATTGTATATTATGTAATCTTGAGATACCATAGACACGTATACAATGTTTCGACCTATCATGTCGACACATCTATATATATATATTTCGGAACAACCATAGACACTCTATATGTGAATGTTGGAGTTAGCTATACAGGGTTGAGGTTGATTCCAAAATATGTATAGTTTGAGTTGTGATCAATACTGAGATACGTATACACTGGGTCGTGGATTGATTCAAGATAATATTTATCGATTTATTTCTGTATATCTAACTGTGGACAACTAGTTATAGGTTACTAACGAGGACAGCTGACTTAATAAACTTAAAACATCAAAATATATTAAAAGTGTTGTAAATATATTTTGAACATACTTTGATATATATGTATATATTGTTATAGGTTCGTGAATCAACCAGTGGCCAAGTCTTACTTCCCGACGAAGTAAAAATCTGTGAAAGTGAGTTATAGTCCCACTTTTAAAATCTAATATTTTTGGGATGAGAATACATGCAGGTTTTATAAATGATTTACAAAATAGACACAAGAACGTGAAACTACATTCTATGGTTGAATTATCGAAATCGAATATGCCCCTTTTTATTAAGTCTGGTAATCTAAGAATTAGGGAACAGACACCCTAATTGACGCGAATCCTAAAGATAGATCTATTGGGCCTAACAAACCCCATCCAAAGTACCGGATGCTTTAGTACTTCGAAATTTATATCATATCCGAAGGGTGTCCCGGAATGATGGGGATATTCTTATATATGCATCTTGTTATTGTCGGTTACCAGGTGTTCACCATATGAATGATTTTTATCTCTATGTATGGGATGTGTATTGAAATATGAAATCTTGTGGTCTATTGTTACGATTTGATATATATAGGTTAAACCTATAACTCACCAACATTTTTGTTGACGTTTAAAGCATGTTTATTCTCAGGTGAATATTAAGAGCTTCCGCTGTTGCATACTAAAATAAGGACAAGATTTGGAGTCCATGTTTGTATGATATTGTGTAAAAACTGCATTCAAGAAACTGAATTCGATGTAACATATTTGTATTGTAAACCATTATGTAATGGTCGTGTGTAAACAGGATATTTTAGATTATCATTATTTGATAATCTACGTAAAGCTTTTTAAACCTTTATTTATGAAATAAAGGTTATGGTTTGTTTTAAAAATGAATGCAGTCTTTGAAAAACGTCTCATATAGAGGTCAAAACCTCGCAACGAAATCAATTAATATGGAACGTTTTTAATCAATAAGAACGGGACATTTCAGTTGGTATCCGAGCGTTGGTCTTAGAGAACCAGAAAATTTGCATTAGTGTGTCTTATCGAGTTTGTTAGGATGCATTAGTGAGTCTGGACTTCGACCGTGTTTTCTTTAAAAATGATTGCTTAACATTTTTGTTGGAAACTGTATATTTTTAACATATGAATATTATGTGATATATTAATCTCTTAACGCGTTTGATATTATGTGATAGATGTCTACCTCTAGAACAAGTCCCATTGACTCACCTAATAATAATGAAGAGTCAAATGTAAATTGGAATGATTCGTGGACTGATTCACAAGTTCCCGAAGAGGAACCGGAAGAAGAGTCGGAACCAGAAGAAGAGTCGGAACCGGAAGAAGAATCGGAACCGGAAGAAGAATCGGAACCGGATGAAGAAATAGAACCGGAGGGAAATAATAAAACGGTTAAGTAAAAGAAAATCCTCAACCAACCGACCAAGGTTAATTATGGTCAATGGTGTTTCCGCCAAGGAAGCAAAATATTGGGAGGATTACCAATTCTCCGATGAATCGGATTCCGACGAGAATTCCGATGATGTTATAGAAATTACCCCAACTGAATTTAAAAAGGCAAAAGAAAATAATAAGGGAAAGGGCATAAAAATAGAGAAATCTAATTCCAACCCCGATGAACTTTATATGTATCGTCAACCCCCGAAGTCCTTAAGTTGTAACAATGACCCGGGAACCTCTAAACCACCAGGTTTTTCTAAACCAATGTGGAAAATTACGGCTCGTATTAGGGGAACATCATATATCCCTAGAAACTTGGCAAAACGAACCAAAACCGAAGAAGAAGAAACGAGCGAGTCGGAATAAGATAGTTGTATTCGTGTGGTGTAATATATGTAATATAGTGTGCTTATGCTTTATGACATATGTAAAAATTGCTTGTATTAATAAGTATTTTTTTATGAATCTAACTCTTGTCTATTTTACAGTTTAAAAACACAAAATGGATAGACAACCCAATATTTTAAGAGACCTACCCGGAGACATGATTGATGAAATCTTGTCTAGAGTCGGACAGAATTCTTCGGCACAACTATTTAAGGCGAGATCAGTTTGTAAGACATTCGAAGAACGTTCCAAGAATGTCTTGGTTTATAAGAGACTTTCGTTTGAAAGATGGGGGATATCACATTGGGAAACCCATAAGTTACGATGTGTTTACTTTGACGCATATATTGCGGGGAACCCAAATGCTATTTTACGCAACGGGTTAAGAAATTATTTTGACTCAATATATCCGAATATTGGACATCGTGATTTAGAAAAAGCGGCTAACATGCAACATAAAGAAGCATGTTATGCTTACGGATTAGTAATGTTCGCTTCTCACCAAAGTGAGAACAAGAACATCGGGCTACAACTATTAAACAAAACGTTCCCACAAGTGACGGAGTCGGTAATTGGGGTAAGAAATGAGGTTTTTAGATTATTACGGGACTGTTGGACATTACGTAACCCTCGTCCCTTTGATGACGTTACAACACGCTGTCTTATCAACGGCCATAACGGTTATGTTGCACAAGACCAAGGATGGGAAGTAGTCCTAGTAAAACCAGAATGCATGACTTGTTTCTGGACGTATGAATTACGTGTCTTTATTGTCTTTGCTGAACGACTTGTGTACTAGCTAGAATTGTCTTCACAACTATCTTGTATCAAAGTTATTGTGTGCTATATTTCATGCTTTATGTAAAATAAGCGGTATTGTAAGTTTGTAAAATATTGTATAAAAGTTTGAACGCGAAATATTATTACAATCAGTTTTTCATATAGAATTGTAGTAGTTGAATTGTATATTAGCTACTAAATATGAACTTAACGGGTAGGTACTACCCGAATTTAAACTTATAAAACGCTAATATGAAGAAAAAGCTTTTATAAATGAGTTCATATTATGCTACGAAATACTATTAACTACTCTTAATATTCTGTATGATTAACTTGTTCCATTTAACTATTTTGAAGGAAATGGCACCGACTACTCGACACACCGTGAATATGAATGAAGAGGAATTCCGTACTTTTCTAGCTTCAAACATAGCCGCAGTACAGGCTGCGCTACATACCAACAATAACCTTGGATCTAGCAGTACAGGAAATCGTGTAGGATGCACCTACAAAGAATTCACTGCCTGCAAACCTTTGGAATTTGATGGAACCGAAGGACCGATCGGATTGAAACGGTGGACCGAGAAGGTTGAATCGGTGTTTGCCATAAGTAAGTGTACTGAAGAGGACAAAGTGAAGTACGCTACGCATACCTTCACAGGTTCTGCGTTAACATGGTGGAATACCTATCTAGAGCAAGTGGGACAAGATGATGCGTACGCACTACCGTGGTCAGCATTCAAGCACTTGATGAACGAGAAGTACCGTCCCAGAACCGAGGTCAATAAGCTCAAGACAGAACTTAGAGGGTTACAAACCCAAGGATTTGATATTACCACGTACGAAAGACGATTCACAGAATTGTGCCTATTGTGTCCGGGAGCATTCGAAGATGAGGAAGAGAAGATCGACGCGTTTGTGAAAGGATTACCGGAAAGAATCCAAGAAGATATAAGTTCACACAAGCCCGCCTCCATACAACAGGCATGTAGAATGGCTCACAAACTAGTGAACCAGATTGAAGAAAGAATTAAAGAACAGACTGCTGAAGAGGCCAATGTGAAGCAAGTCAAAAGAAAGTGGGAGGAAAACGGTGATAAGAATCACCAATACAACAACAACAGCAATTACAACAATAATCGCAACAATTATCCCAACAATCGCAACATCAATCGCAACTACAACAAACGGCCCAACAACAACAACAACAACAACAGCAACTACAACAATCATCCCAACAACAATAATAACCGCAACAACAACAACAATCAGAAGCAGCTATGCCAAAGGTGTGAAAAGAATCACTCGGGGTTCTGCACCAAATTTTGCAACAAGTGTAAAAGAAATGGTCATAGCGCGGCGAAGTGTAAGGTCTACGGACCAGGGGTTAATAGAACGAAAGGAACAAATGGTGTCGGAACGAGTAATGGCGGAGCAAGTAGTGTCGGAGCAAGTTATGCCAATGTAGTTTGTTATAAATGTGGAAAACCAGGCCACATTATTAGAAATTGCCCGAACCAGGAGAACACGAATGGACAAGGCCGTGGAAGAGTTTTCAATATTAATGCGGTAGAGGCACAGGAAGACCCGGAGCTTGTTACGGGTACGTTTCTTATTGACAATAAATCTGCTTACGTTTTATTTGATTCGGGTGCGGATAGAAGCTATATGAGTAGAGATTTTTGTGCTAAATTAAGTTGTCCATTGACGCCTTTGGATAGTAAATTTTTACTCGAATTAGCAAATGGTAAATTAATTTCAGCAGATAATATATGTCGGAATCGAGAAATTAAACTGGTTAGCGAAACATTTAAGATTGATTTGATACCAGTAGAGTTAGGGAGTTTTGATGTGATAATCGGTATGGACTGGTTGAAAGAAGTGAAATCGGAGATCGTTTGTTACAAAAATGCAATTCGCATTATACGAGAAAAAGGAAAACCCTTAATGGTGTACGGAGAAAGGGGCAACACAAAGCTACATCTTATTAGTAATTTGAAGGCACAAAAACTAATAAGAAAAGGTTGCTATGCTGTTCTAGCACACGTCGAGAAAGTACAAACTGAAGAAAAGAGCATCAATGATGTTCCCATTGCAAAAGAATTTCCCGATGTATTTCCGAAAGAATTACCGGGATTACCCCCACGTCGATCCGTTGAATTTCAAATAGATCTTGTACCAGGAGCTGCACCAATAGCTCGTGCTCCTTACAGACTCGCACCCATCGAGATGAAAGAACTGCAAAGCCAATTACAAGAACTTTTAGAGCGTGGTTTCATTCGACCAAGCACATCACCGTGGGGAGCTCCTGTTTTGTTTGTCAAGAAGAAAGATGGTACATTCAGGTTGTGTATCGACTACCGAGAGTTGAACAAACTTACCATCAAGAACCGCTACCCACTACCGAGAATCGACGACTTATTTGATCAACTACAAGGCTCGTCTGTTTATTCAAAGATTGACTTACGTTCCGGGTATCATCAAATGCGGGTGAAAGAAGATGATATTCCAAAGACTGCTTTCAGAACACGTTACGGTCGTTACGAGTTTATGGTCATGCCGTTTGGTTTAACTAATGCACCAGCTGTGTTCATGGACCTTATGAACCGAGTGTGTGGACCATACCTTGACAAGTTTGTCATTGTTTTCATTGATGACATACTTATTTACTCAAAGAATGACCAAGAACACGGTGAACATTTGAGAAAGGTGTTAGAAGTATTGAGGAAGGAAGAATTGTAAGCTAAGTTTTCAAAGTGTGCATTTTGGTTGGAAGAAGTTCAATTCCTCGGTCACATAGTGAACAAAGAAGGTATTAAGGTGGATCCGGCAAAGATAGAAACTGTTGAAAAGTGGAAAACCCCGAAAACTCCGAAACACATACGCCAGTTTTTAGGACTAGCTGGTTACTACAGAAGGTTCATCCAAGACTTTTCCAGAATAGCAAAACCCTTGACTGCATTAACGCATAAAGGGAAGAAATTTGAATGGAATGATGAACAAGAGAAAGCGTTTCAGTTATTGAAGAAAAAGCTAACTACGGCACCTATATTGTCATTGCCTGAAGGGAATGATGATTTTGTGATTTATTGTGATGCATCAAAGCAAGGTCTCGGTTGTGTATTAATGCAACGAACGAAGGTGATTGCTTATGCGTCTAGACAATTGAAGATTCACGAACAAAATTATACGACGCATGATTTGGAATTAGGCGCGGTTGTCTTTGCATTAAAGACTTGGAGGCACTACTTATATGGGGTCAAAAGTATTATATATACCGACCACAAAAGTCTTCAACACATATTTAATCAGAAACAACTGAATATGAGGCAGCGTAGGTGGATTGAATTATTGAATGATTACGACTTTGAGATTCGTTACCACCCGGGGAAGGCAAATGTGGTAGCCGATGCCTTGAGCAGGAAGGACAGAGAACCCATTCGAGTAAAATCTATGAATATAATGATTCATAATAACATTACTACTCAAATAAAGGAGGCGCAACAAGGAGTTTTAAAAGAGGGAAATTTAAAGGATGAAATACCCAAAGGATCGGAGAAGCATCTTAATATTCGGGAAGACGGAACCCGGTATAGGGCTGAAAGGATTTGGGTACCAAAATTTGGAGATATGAGAGAAATGGTACTTAGAGAAGCTCATAAAACCAGATACTCAATACATCCTGGAACGGGGAAGATGTACAAGGATCTCAAGAAACATTTTTGGTGGCCGGGTATGAAAGCCGATGTTGCTAAATACGTAGGAGAATGTTTGACGTGTTCTAAGGTCAAAGCTGAGCATCAGAAACCATCAGGTCTACTTCAACAACCCGAAATCCCGGAATGGAAATGGGAAAACATTACCATGGATTTCATCACTAAATTGCCAAGGACTGCAAGTGGTTTTGATACTATTTGGGTAATAGTTGATCGTCTCACCAAATCAGCACACTTCCTACCAATAAGAGAAGATGACAAGATGGAGAAGTTAGCAAGACTGTATTTGAAGGAAGTCGTCTCCAGACATGGAATACCAATCTCTATTATCTCTGATAGGGATGGCAGATTTATTTCAAGATTCTGGCAGACATTACAGCAAGCATTAGGAACTCGTCTAGACATGAGTACTGCCTATCATCCACAAACTGATGGGCAGAGCGAAAGGACGATACAAATGCTTGAAGACATGCTACGAGCATGTGTTATTGATTTCGGAAACAGTTGGGATCGACATCTACCATTAGCAGAATTTTCCTACAACAACAGCTACCATTCAAGCATTGAGATGGCGCCGTTTGAAGCACTTTATGGTAGAAAGTGCAGGTCTCCGATTTGTTGGAGTGAAGTGGGGGATAGACAGATTACGGGTCCGGAGATTATACAAGAAACTACCGAGAAGATCATCCAAATTCAACAACGGTTGAAAACCGCCCAAAGTCGACAAAAGAGCTACGCTGACATTAAAAAAAAAAGATATAGAATTTGAAATTGGAGAGATGGTCATGCTTAAAGTTGCACCTTGGAAAGGCGTTGTTCGATTTGGTAAACGAGGGAAATTAAATCCAAGGTATATTGGACCATTCAAGATTATTGATCGTGTCGGACCAGTAGCTTACCGACTAGAGTTACCTCAACAACTCGCGGCTGTACATAACACTTTCCACGTTTTGAATTTAAAGAAATGTTTTGCTAAAGAAGATCTCACTATTCCGTTAGATGAAATCCAAATCAACGAAAAACTTCAATTCATCAAAGAACCCGTCGAAATAATGGATCGTGAGGTTAAAAGACTTAAGCAAAACAAGATACCAATTGTTAAGGTTTGATGGAATGCTCGTAGAGGACCCGAGTTCACCTGGGAGTGTGAAGATCAGATGAAGAAGAAATACCCGCATCTATTTCCAGAAGATTCATCAACACCTTCAACAGCTTAAAATTTCGGGACGAAATTTATTTAACGGGTAGGTACTGTAGTGACCCGAACTTTTCCATGTTTATATATATTAATTGAGATTGATATTTACATGATTAAATGTTTCCAACATGTTAAGTAATCAAACTTGTTAAGACTTGATTAATTGAAATATGTTTCATATAGACAATTGACCACCCAAGTTGATCGGTGATTCACGAACGTTAAAACTTGTAAAAACTATATGATGACATATATATGGATATATATATATAGTTAACATGATACTATGATAAGAAAACATATCATAAAGTATATTAACAATGAACTACATATGTAAAAACAAGACTACTAACTTAATGATTTTTAAACGAGACATATATGTAACGATTATCGTTGTAAAGACATTTAATGTATATATATCATATTAAGAGATATTCATACATGATAATATCATGATAATATAATAATTTAAAATCTCATTTTATATTATAAACATTGGGTTAACAACATTTAACAAGATCGTTAACCTAAAGGTTTCAAAACAACACTTACATGTAACGACTAACGATGACTTAACGACTCAGTTAAAATGTATATACATGTAGTGTTTTAATATGTATTTATACACTTTTGAAAGACTTCAATACACTTATCAAAATACTTCTACTTAACAAAAATGCTTACAATTACATCCTCGTTCAGTTTCATCAACAATTCTACTCGTATGCACCCGTATTCGTACTCGTACAATACACAGCTTTTAGATGTATGTACTATTGGTATATACACTCCAATGATCAGCTCTTAGCAGCCCATGTGAGTCACCTAACACATGTGGGAACCATCATTTGGCAACTAGCATGAAATATCTCATAAAATTACAAAAATATGAGTAATCATTCATGACTTATTTACATGAAAACAAAATTACATATCCTTTATATCTAATCCATACACCAACGACCAAAAACACCTACAAACACTTTCATTCTTCAATTTTCTTCATCTAATTGATCTCTCTCAAGTTCTATCTTCAAGTTCTAAGTGTTCTTCATAAATTCCAAAAGTTCTAGTTTCATAAAATCAAGAATACTTTCAAGTTTGCTAGCTCACTTCCAATCTTGTAAGGTGATCATACAACCTCAAGAAATCTTTGTTTCTTACAGTAGGTTATCATTCTAATACAAGGTAATAATCATATTCAAACTTTGGTTCAATTTCTATAACTATAACAATCTTATTTCAAGTGATGATCTTACTTGAACTTGTTTTCGTGTCATGATTCTGCTTCAAGAACTTCGAGCCATCCAAGGATCCATTGAAGCTAGATCCATTTTTCTCTTTTTCAGTAGGTTTATCCAAGGAACTTAAGGTAGTAATGATGTTCATAACATCATTCGATTCATACATATAAAGCTATCTTATTCGAAGGTTTAAACTTGTAATCACTAGAACATAGTTTAGTTAATTCTAAACTTGTTCGCAAACAAAAGTTAATCCTTCTAACTTGACTTTTAAAATAAACTAAACACATGTTCTATATCTATATGATATGCTAACTTAATGATTTAAAACCTGGAAACAAGAAAAACACCGTAAAACCGGATTTACGCCGTCGTAGTAACACCGCGGGCTGTTTTGGGTTAGTTAATTAAAAACTATGATAAACTTTGATTTAAAAGTTGTTATTCTGAGAAAATGATTTTTATTATGAACATGAAACTATATCCAAAAATTATGGTTAAACTCAAAGTGGAAGTATGTTTTCTAAAATGGTCATCTAGACGTCGTTCTTTCGACTGAAATGACTACCTTTACAAAAATGACTTGTAACTTATTTTTCCGACTATAAACTTATACTTTTTCTGTTTAGATTCATAAAATAGAGTTCAATATGAAACCATAGCAATTTGATTCACTCAAAACGGATTTAAAATGAAGAAGTTATGGGTAAAACAAGATTGGATAATTTTTCTCATTTTAGCTACGTGAAAATTGGTAACAAATATATTCCAACCATAACTTAATCAACTTGTATTGTATATTATGTAATCTTGAGATACCATAGACACGTATACAATGTTTCGACCTATCATGTCGACACATCTATATATATTTCGGAACAACCATAGACACTCTATATGTGAATGTTGGAGTTAGCTATACAGGGTTGAGGTTGATTCCAAAATATGTATAGTTTGAGTTGTGATCAATACTGAGATACGTATACACTGGGTCGTGGATTGATTCAAGATAATATTTATCGATTTATTTCTGTATATCTAACTGTGGACAACTAGTTATAGGTTACTAACGAGGACAGCTGACTTAATAAACTTAAAACATCAAAATATATTAAAAGTGTTGTAAATATATTTTGAACATACTTTGATATATATGTATATATTGTTATAGGTTCGTGAATCAACCAGTGGCCAAGTCTTACTTCCCGACGAAGTAAAAATCTGTGAAAGTGAGTTATAGTCCCACTTTTAAAATCTAATATTTTTGGGATGAGAATACATGCAGGTTTTATAAATGATTTACAAAATAGACACAAGTACGTGAAACTACATTCTATGGTTGAATTATCGAAATCGAATATGCCCCTTTTTATTAAGTCTGGTAATCTAAGAATTAGGGAACAGACACCCTAATTGACGCGAATCCTAAAGATAGATCTATTGGGCCTAACAAACCCCATCCAAAGTACCGGATGCTTTAGTACTTCGAAATTTATATCATATCCGAAGGGTGTCCCGGAATGATGGGGATATTCTTATATATGCATCTTGTTATTGTCGGTTACCAGGTGTTCACCATATGAATGATTTTTATCTCTATGTATGGGATGTGTATTGAAATATGAAATCTTGTGGTCTATTGTTACGATTTGATATATATAGGTTAAACCTATAACTCACCAACATTTTTGTTGACGTTTAAAGCATGTTTATTCTCAGGTGAATATTAAGAGCTTCCGCTGTTGCATACTAAAATAAGGACAAGATTTGGAGTCCATGTTTGTATGATATTGTGTAAAAACTGCATTCAAGAAACTGAATTCGATGTAACATATTTGTATTGTAAACCATTATGTAATGGTCGTGTGTAAACAGGATATTTTAGATTATCATTATTTGATAATCTACGTAAAGCTTTTTAAACCTTTATTTATGAAATAAAGGTTATGGTTTGTTTTAAAAATGAATGCAGTCTTTGAAAAACGTCTCATATAGAGGTCAAAACCTCGCAACGAAATCAATTAATATGGAACGTTTTTAATCAATAAGAACGGGACATTTCAGTACACAAGTCGTTCAGCAAAGGCAATAAAGACACGTAATTCATACGTCCAGAAACAAGTCATGCATTCTGGTTTTACTAGGACTACTTCCCATCCTTGGTCTTATGGAACATAACCGTTATGGCCGTTGATAAGACAGCGTGTTGTAACGTCATCAAAAGGACGAGGGTTACGTAATGTCCAACAGTCCCGTAACAATCTAAAAACCTCATTTCTTACCCCAATTACCGACTCCGTCACTTGTGGGAATGTTTTGTTTAATAGTTGTAGGCCGATGTTCTTGTTCTCACTTTGGTGAGAAGTGAACATTACTAATCCGTAAGCATAACATGCTTCTTTATGTTGCATGTTAGCCGTTTTTTTCTAAATCACGAAGTCCAATATTCGAATATATTGAGTCAAAATAATTTCTTAACCCGTTGCGTAAAATAGCATTTGGGTTCCCCGCAATATATGCGTCAAAGTAAACACATCGTAACTTATTGGTTTCCCAATGTGATATCCCCCATCTTTCAAACGAAAGTCTCTTATAAACCAAGACATTCTTGGAACGTTCTTCGAATGTCTTACAAACTGATCTCGCCTTAAATAGTTGTGCCGAGGAATTCTGACCGACTCTAGACAAGATTTCATCAATCATGTCTCCGGGTAGGTCTCTTAAAATATTGGGTTGTCTATCCATTTTGTGTTTTTAAACTGTAAAATAGATAAGAGTTAAATTCATAAAAAAATACTTATTAATACAAGCAATTTTTACATATATCATAAAGCATAAGCACACTATATTACATATATTACACCACACGAATACAACTATCTTATTCCGACTCGCTCGTTTCTTCTTCTTCGGTTTTGGTTCGTTTTGCCAAGTTTCTAGGGATATATGATGTTCCCCTAATACGAGCCGTCGTTATCCACATTGGTTTAGAAAAACCGGGTGGTTTAGAGGTTCCCGGGTCATTGTTACAACTTAAGGACTTCGGGGGTTGACGATACATATAAAGTTCATCGGGGTTGGAATTAGATTTCTCTATTTTTATGCCCTTTCCCTTATTATTTTCTTTTGCCTTTTTAAATTCAGTTGGGGTAATTTCTATAGCATCATCGGAATTCTCGTCGGAATCCGATTCATCGGAGAATTGGTAATCCTCCCAATATTTTGCTTCCTTGGTGGAAACACCATTGACCATAATTAACCTTGGTCGGTTGGTTGAGTATTTTCTTTTACTTAACCGTTTTATTATTTCCCCCACCGGTTCTATTTCTTCATCCGGTTCCTCCTCTTCCGGTTCTGATTCTTCTTCCGGTTCCGACTCTTCTTCCGGTTCCTCTTCGGGAATTTGTGAATCAGTCCACGAATCATTCCAATTTACATTTGACTCTTCATTATTATTAGGTGAGTCAATGGGACTTGTTCAAGAGATAGACATCTATCACATAATATCAAACGCGTTAAGAGATTAATATATCACATAATATTCACATGTTAAAAATATATAGTTTCCAACAAAATTTGTTAAGCAATCATTTTTCAAGTAAACACGGTCGAAGTC
The DNA here is from genome assembly GCF_046630445.1 of Rutidosis leptorrhynchoides. NCBI lineage: Eukaryota > Viridiplantae > Streptophyta > Magnoliopsida > Asterales > Asteraceae > Rutidosis > Rutidosis leptorrhynchoides. The sequence continues at coordinate 103,172,595 of NC_092333.1, read as the reverse complement.
CAGACTCACTAATGCATCCTACCAAACTCGATAAGACACACTAATGCAAAATTCTGGTTCTCTAAGACCAACGCTCGGATACCAACTGAAATGTCCCGTTCTTATTGATTAAAAACGTTCCATATTAATTGATTTCGTTGCGAGGTTTTGACCTCTATATGAGACGTTTTTCAAAGACTGCATTCATTTTTAAAACAAACCATAACCTTTATTTCATAAATAAAGGTTTAAAAAGCTTTACGTAGATTATCAAATAATGATAATCTAAAATATCCTGTTTACACACGACCATTACATAATGGTTTACAATACAAATATGTTACATCGAAATCATTTTCTTGAATGCAGTTTTTACACAGTATCCTACAAACATGGACTCCAAATCTTGTCCTTATTTTAGTATGCAACAGCGGAAGCTCTTAGTATTCACCTGAGAATATACATGCTTTAAACGTCAACAAAAATGTTGGTGAGTTATAGGTTTAACCTATATATATCAAATCGTAACAATAGACCACAAGATTTCATATTTCAATATACATCCCATACATAGAGAAAAAAATCATTCATATGGTGAACACCTGGTAACCGACATTAACAAGATGCATATATAAGAATTTCCCCATCATTCTGGGACACCCTTCGGATATGATATAAATTTCGAAGTACTAAAGCATCCGGTACTTTGGATGGGGTTTGTTAGGCCCAATAGATCTATCTTTAGGATTCGCGTCAATTAGGGTGTCTGTTCCCTAATTCTTAGATTACCAGACTTAATAAAAAGGGGCATATTCGATTTCGATAATTCAACCATAGAATGTAGTTTCACGTACTTGTGTCTATTTTGTAAATCATTTATAAAACCTGCATGTATTCTCATCCCAAAAATATTAGATTTTAAAAGTGGGACTATAACTCACTTTCACAGATTTTTACTTCGTCGGGAAGTAAGACTTGGCCACTGGTTGATTCACGAACCTATAACAATATATACATATATATCAAAGTATGTTCAAAATATATTTACAACACTTTTAATATATTTTGATGTTTTAAGTTTATTAAGTCAGCTGTCCTCGTTAGTAACCTACAACTAGTTGTCCACAATTAGATGTACAGAAATAAATCGATAAATATTATCTTGAATCAATCCACGACCCAGTGTATACGTATCTCAGTATTGATCACAACTCAAACTATATATATTTTGGAATCAACCTCAACCCTGTATAGCTAACTCCAACATTCACATATAGAGTGTCTATGGTTGTTCCGAAATATATATAGATGTGTCGACATGATAGGTCGAAACATTGTATACGTGTCTATGGTATCTCAAGATTACATAATATACAATACAAGTTGATTAAGTTATGGTTGGAATAGATTTGTTACCAATTTTCACGTAGCTAAAATGAGAAAAATTATCCAATCTTGTTTTACCCATAACTTCTTCATTTTAAATCCGTTTTGCGTGAATCAAATTGTTATGGTTTCATATTGAACTCTATTTTATGAATCTAAACAGAAAAGTATAGGTTTATAGTCGGAAAAATAAGTTACAAGTCGTTTTTGTAAAGGTAGTCATTTCAGTCGAAAGAACGACGTCTAGATGACCATTTTAGAAAACATACTTCCACTTTGAGTTTAACCATAATTTTTGGATATAGTTTCATGTTCATAATAAAAATCATTTTCTCAGAATAACAACTTTTAAATCAAAGTTTATCATAGTTTTTAATTAACTAACCCAAAACAGCCCGCGGTGTTACTACGACGGCGTAAATCCGATTTTACGGTGTTTTTCGTGTTTCCAGGTTTTAAATCATTAAGTTAGCATATCATATAGATATAGAACATGTGTTTAGTTGATTTTAAAAGTCAAGTTAGAAGGATTAACTTTTATTTGCGAACAAGTTTAGAATTAACTAAACTATGTTCTAGTGATTACAAGTTTAAACCTTCGAATAAGATAGCTTTATATGTATGAATCGAATGATGTTATGAACATCATTACTACCTTAAGTTCCTTGGATAAACCTACTGGAAAAGAGAAAAATGGATCTAGCTTCAACGGATCCTTGGATGGCTCGAAGTTCTTGAAGCAGAATCATGACACGAAAACAAGTTCAAGTAAGATCATCACTTGAAATAAGATTGTTATAGTTATAGAAATTGAACCAAAGTTTGAATATGATTATTACCTTGTATTAGAATGATAACCTACTGTAAGAAACAAAGATTTCTTGAGGTTGGATGATCACCTTACAAGATTGGAAGTGAGCTAGCAAACTTGAAAGTATTCTTGATTTTATGTAACTAGAACTTGTAGAATTTATGAAGAACACTTAGAACTTGAAGATAGAACTTGAGAGAGATCAATTAGATGAAGAAAATTGAAGAATGAAAGTGTTTGTAGGTGTTTTTGGTCGTTGGTGTATGGATTAGATATAAAGGATATGTAATTTTATTTTCATGTAAATAAGTCATGAATGATTACTCATATTTTTGTAATTTTATGAGATATTTCATGCTAGTTGCCAAATGATGGTTCCCACATGTGTTAGGTGACTCACATGAGCTGCTAAGAGCTGATCATTGGAGTGTATATACCAATAGTACATACATCTAAAAGCTGTGTATTGTACGAGTACGAATACGGGTGCATACGAGTAGAATTGTTGATGAAACTGAACGAGGATGTAATTGTAAGCATTTTTGTTAAGTAGAAGTATTTTGATAAGTGTCTTGAATTCTTTCAAAAGTGTATGAATACATATTAAAACACTACATGTATATACATTTTAACTGAGTCGTTAAGTCATCGTTAGTCGTTACATGTAAATGTTGTTTTGAAACCTTTAGGTTAACGATCTTGTTGAATGTTGTTAACCCATTGTTTATTATAACAAATGAGATGTTAAATTGTTATATTATCATGATATTATGATATATAATATATCTCAGTGTGATGTATATACAGTTAAATGTCGTTACAACGATAATCGTTACATATATGTCTCGTTTCGAAATCATTAAGTTAGTAGTCTTATTTTTACATATGTATTTCATCGTTAATACACTTAATAATATATTTTCTTATCATTTAACATAATTAACCAAGTGTATCAATATCTTAATATGATTCATATGTACCTAGTAAGACGTTGTTATAACGATAATCGTTATATATATCGTTTTCGAGTTTCTTAAATTAATAGTCTCATTTTTATGTATATAACTCATTGTTAAAATACCTAATGAGATACATACTTATAATAAAAACATGTTAACTATATATATAACCATATATATGTCATCGTATAGTTTTTACAAGTTTTAACGTTCGTGAATCACCGGTCAACTTGGGTGTTCAATTGTCTATATGAAACATATTTCAATTAATCAAGTCTTAACAAGTTTGATTGCTTAACATGTTGGAAACATTTAATCATGTAAATATCAATCTCAATTAATATATATAAACATGGAAAAGTTCGGGTCACTACATAAGTTTGGTGTGAATTTATAATTTTTTAATTAAGTTTGGTGTGAATTTATAATTTTATGCATTTTAAATTTAAGTTTGGTGTGAATTTAAAAACAAAAATTTACTTTATTTCGCTAAGTTAAAAATATGTTTTTTAAAATTCGTCGTGAGTTGAAGACTAGGTCGTTGAACCGAAATTGCTTTACCCGAGGGAGGGACGAGAACTTTTATTATCATTATTTTTAATCTTATTGAATTAAAGTATGCCAAAAACATTAAAAAAAAACCCAAAAATCTTTACTTTTAAAACCGCGCTTTGATTTGACAAATTTTAAAAATTTTGTCAAGGGACAGACTAGAACATCAATCCGAAACACCCTCGCTCCTAAAGGAAAACAAAATTTTAAAATTAAATTAATTATAAGTTTTATAAAGTATAAGGTTTTATTTAAAAAAAAAAAGGGGGCAAAACACTGTAGCCGGGTACCCATGCGATCGCATGGGAATCACCCTATACCTCCATGCGATCGCATGGAGGCAAATTTCTGGCCAGATCAAAATAGACAGCGAGTCTGTTCTTCAACACAAACACACACATTTACACGAACCAACTCCAAAATCCTCTCTAAAATTCGCAATTTTCCACCGTAATTCGTCATTTTTCTTACTCTAATCATGCCTAGATTATCATTCTTCAGCAAAATGGTAAAAATTACACCCCTAAACTCATAAATTTGCTAGTTTTTGTGATAAATTCCAATTTTTTACCTAATGCAATTTTGTTAATTTCTAGTGTAATTAGTGTTAAATTGTTAGTATTTTATGCATGTATAACCTAGATTGATGTTATTTAACATGATTTGAAGCCAAAAACTTCAAATTTTTTAGAAATCTAGGGTTTGTGTTTTTGAGCAATTTGGGGATTTCTGATATAAACAGGTTATGGCTGATTTTTGTCATGAATTATTGCTAAATTGAGTAGTGTAACATGTTTAGATAGTTAAATGATCCAAACATTAATCCTAAACATGATTTTTAGAGATTAAAGTGGACTTTTTAAGTCCAAAATTCATGAACTTGATTAATTTGATATATTTGCCATTTGAGACTTGTTTAATTATTAGTAATGACTATTTTGACATGTTATTTGAGTTAAATGCTTATAAATTTTGTATACATTTTCATATGTGCTTATTTGAAAAGTGTAGAATTGTGAAAAATTGTGAAAATGTGTATAAGTTTAATTTTGATTTAACATGTTATAGTGATTGTTTTAAGTTGTTATTTTGCTAACACTAATGCATATTTGGATGCACAAATTTTGTGTTTAATGTGTTTTGCAGAAAGCCGATACTGGAGGTTCAGGAGCATCATCATCTAGACGACCAGCACTAGCACCAGAACCAGAACCAGAAATGAAACACGAACAACAACCACAACAGGAACAACAACAACAGCCTGATCAGCACGTACCATATTATGATCCGGTACAGTTTGTTGATGAATTCATAGTATTCCCAATGAGGCCGCCAGTAGAATTCCCAACGATTCCTGAGCACACTCTGCATCCTAATCTGAGATTTGATAGGAGATGGAGAGATTACGAGACATATCAAAGGAACAAATTCAAATTGGTAACAAAAAATGTAGAGTTGCCAAGGGTAATCGATTGGGCCCCTTTGGAAACGGTCCATCTAGATGACCGTGTTAGACAGCTTTTGGTACAAAGGTATGGCAGTTCTTCTTTTACAGATTGGGAACGTCTTTTCACCATTCGTAGACCTGTATATAAGGAATGGTGTGTTGAGTTGATGAGTACTGTATCACTTGATACAAATATAGTTAGAATAGATGATAGAAGATTTCTTAGGTTTATCCTTGGCGGTAGGATGTACAGAATGTCCATGCTGGACATGGCCAGGGCCTTACAGATATATACTCCTAGTGAGTTGCTATTACCCGATTGTACAAATTTGATTCATTATGGTGAAAGGGTAGATAGTAACTTTGACGCTGACGCCATTTGGAGGCGTATGTCACATTTTTATGTTTTTACACGAGCAGGAGGACACTCCTATACACATATTGACAGAGCCGAGCTTCGTATTATTCATAGATTTTTGGCTAACTCAATTACACAGAGAGGTCACAATAAAGAAAAAATTACCTTACATGATTTATTCTACCTAAAGTGTATTCGGGATCCTAGAAGCTTTGTCAATATCCCTTACTGTGTTGCTTTTTATTTATCTAAAATGGTAGAGGGAATGCAGGACGGGAGTATAATAGGAGGAGGTATTTTTGTTACTCTCATTGGAGAGTATTTAGGTGTTGATAGGAACCAAGGGGGTCCATTACAGCTTTGTAGAGAACAGGTTGAGCCCTTAGGATTGAAAGTTTATGTGGGTGCTAAGGTATTGAAAAGTAGACGTAACCAGGCAGTACCCTATGAGGGATCTCATCCTCAGGTAGAGAGAGGCTCAGACGAGGAAATGAAGGAGGCGGAAGACATTAGGGATGTCTTTCGAGATGCTATTCTTGACATCCACGTTCGTATAGATGAGGAAGCAATGACGAACGCGGCCAGACATAGTATGTATGAGCCGTAGAACTCCGAGCAAGTATACGAGGATTATAGGCGATGCCAACACGATAGCTGGTTAGTTCATCAGCACCAAATCATGAGCCAGCTATCATATCAGGTACCAAATAACTATGTACCTACTCGACCTGCTCATTTTCCGCCACACAGCCCCGATATACGACCACCCTTTAACCGATATGATTATAACCAAGCCTATCAGAACACCTATAACCAACAATGGAACCCACCTGATGAGATGAACTGGAATCCCTATCCAGACTGATTTGGTTCCATTTGGTTATTTATATGATTTTTATGTTTTTATCTTTTTACTTATTCATGTTTAAACTTATGTTATTGAATATACTTATGTAATCTTTATCATTTTTATTATTATTGTGTACTAATATTTCACATTTAGGATTTGAAAGTGGGATATTAAGTCCCATTTCAAATTGCCATGCATGTTTATATTTGTATGTATGTATATTGTCGATTGTACAAAACAGGGTAAAACAGCACATTTTCAAAGACTGGCATTAAGTTCAGCAAAAGCTAGTTTTGACGACAAAACGAAAAACAAATGTGATGTAACAACAAGAAGGAATGAACAAATGATATGCACCATTTATCATTCAGCAAACAAACGCCAATATGTTTGGAAACTTTAATAAAATTTAATCATTTTTACGCTAATCACCCTTAATAATTTAAATTGTTACTGATTTCTTACAAATGAGGGCATTGCAAGATCTTAAGTGTGGGAAGGGGTTAAATTCTTTCGGATTTTAAAATTTTTACTTTATACACTTGGTTACCATTAGAAATACTAGTAAAGTAGTAGTTGTATTAGAATCTAGTGCTCTCTGATAATAAAGAACAGCCCTAGTCTTATATACTGACTACCCAATTCTAGTAAATTTTTTCAAAATTTTCAACTAAATGAACTCAAAATCATGTTTATACATATTTTTGAACGATAAAACTAGGTGTTAACACCGAAATTATTGTTACCTCGGAAAGGACATAAATTGAGAAACAAACCAAAATGTTAAAATTCATTTAAAATGGAATAGAGGACAATAAAAAAGGAAAATAAAAGCCAAGTGTGGGAAAAATTACCAAGTTATCTTAAACATATGTCACATATTTCTGTAACAAATAATTGAAGATACTTTTGCTTTGGACTAAACTAAACTGTTTTATCCGATGAAAGAAAAGAAGAGATGGATCTACACGATGAATCAATTCCATCGTTAAAAGGAAGTAAAGTCTTTCGAAAAAGAAACGCGCTTCTTGATTTAGGTCATGAAGTTGTCGTCCAGACCAGCTGTAGGTTGATGAAAAATCTAGAAAAGTCATCTCTAAAATCAGCAGGAAATCCACGGACCTCAACATAAAATAGGATCGCCAAGTGGTCATATTTATCCTAACCATGAGAAGGATTTATCTCGTACAATGGGGGGGCACCGTGCAAATTAGCTTGATAAGACTAATGAATCAGACCCCCAGAAAGGATAATCTCCTTAAAAGATTAAAAATCAGCTTTTAAGCCTGATATTACTCAATCCTAGAGATTGACCTTAAAGATTGAGAATTACAAACTCATGGAATTCAATGATATCTAAACTCGAGCTTGAACGAGAAAATATTTTGATAAAATTACAAACCGATTTGTTTTCTGAAAACCCACTTTCAATGCGTTCATTACCATTGAACGTAAAATCCTAGGAATTCATCTGGAATTCATTAGGTCATCTGAACCAAATCGGGTGTCAACCGTAAGAACGGTGGTTGCATAGCATGGTCAAAGACAGGACCTTGTGCCAGACCGAAAAATCATAAGGGTGATCTTTACTATTGCTCCTACAAAGGATAGTAATTGCATCCAACACGTTATAAGACCATAATTAAAAGCATGTCAAGGGACATTGCCTTAACAGTTGCTTGTTCAACGCTTTCCTTTACAACCGGACGGTAGTTTACCGAAAGGTAATATTCGGAGCAAGTATACTGGACGTGTTGCTTTCCTAATACAAAGTTAGCAAGTGGGTGACACAAAATCGCAAGTTTTGAGCTAAAATTTTCAAATCTGAAACCCACCAAACCCACAAAAATATTTTGCAAACACCGGTGAAGGGTTATTCCGGAAAACTTATCTAGGGTAAAAGCTAGATTTAATTTTCAAAAAAAAATGAAATGTTTTCATAAAGATCCAATTTCCTAAAGGATCTAAATTTTCATAAGTCATGTGAGACTGTAAACCACATCGTTACTACCATTGTTTATACCGCCGTATTGAAATCACTGATGTACAAAGTGTGAAGAATAAAGAAGTGATTCTAGTATTTCAAGACGATATTGCTTGAGGACAAGCAACGCTCAAGTGTGGGAATATTTGATAATGCTAAAAACGAACATATATTTTATAGCATTATTCCTCAAGAAAGACAAGCTTTTAGTTGCAATTGTTCTATTTACAAGTGATATTCGTTTAAATAATAAAAGGTGAAGACAAAAGACAGATTCGACGAATTGAAGACGCAAATGACCAAAAAGCTCAAAAGTACAAAGTACAATCAAAGATGTTCAAATTATTGATGAGAAACGTCTCAAAATTACAAGAGTACAAGACGCGAAACGCAAAGTACAAGATATTAAATTATACGCAAGGACGTTCGAAAATCCGGAACCGGGACCAGAGTCAACTCTCAACGCTCGACGCAACGGACTAAAAATTACAAGTCAACTATGCACATAAATATAATATAATATTTAAATAATTCTTATAATTATTTATATATTATATATTATATTATTAAAAACCGTCGGCAGAAAAAACAAAGGCATGTGAGCCTCTCCAGCTGGCCATGCGATCGCATGGCCTTGAAGGGTAAAGCTCATGCGATCGCATGAGCCACTTTTCCAGCCCACATGCCTATAAAATTCGCAGCTTGGTGAACATCAAAACACATCTTTTTCTTCTCCTCATTCAACGTATAATATTTATATTTATATTATAATTTTAATTTTAATTTATAATAATAAGGGTGTGTTAGCGAATGTTGTAAGGGTGTAAGTCGAAATTCTGTCCGTGTAACGCTACGCTATTTTTAATCATTGTAAGTTATGTTCAACCTTTTTAATTTAATGTCTCGTAGCTAAGTTATTATTATGCTTATTTAAAACGAAGTAATCATGATGTTGGGCTAATTACTAAAATTGGGTAATTGGGTTTTGTACCATAATTGGGGTTTGGACAAAAGAACGACACTTGTGGAAATTAGACTATGGGCTATTAATGGGCTTTATATTTGTTTAACTAAATGATAGTTTGTTAATTTTAATATAAAGATTTACAATTGGACGTCCCTATAAATAACCATATACACTCAATCGGACACGATGGGCGGGATATTTATATGTACGAATAATCGTTCATTTAACCGGACACGGGAATGGATTAATAGTCACTAGAATTATTAAAACAGGGGTGAAATTATGTACAAGGACACTTGGAATAATTGATAACAAAGTATTAAAACCTTGAGTTACACTCAGTCAACATCCTGGTGTAATTATTAAACAAAGTATTAAAATCTTGTTACAGTTTAAGTCCCCAATTAGTTGGAATATTTAACTTCGGGTATAAGGATAATTTGACGAGGACACTCGCACTTTATATTTATGACTGATGGACTGTTATGGACAAAAACCAGACGGACATATTAAATAATCCAGGACAAAGGACAATTAATCCATGGGCATAAAACTAAAATCAACACGTCAAACATCATGATTACGGAAGTTTAAATAAGCATAATTCTTTTATTTCATATTTAATTTCCTTTATTTTATATTTAATTGCACTTCTAATTATTGCACTTTTATTTATTGTTATTGTATTTAATTGCACTTTTAATTAACGTACTTTTTAATTATCGCACTTTTATTTTATCGCACTTTCATTTATCGCAATTTCATTATCATTATTTACTTTACGCTTTAAATTAAGTCTTTTATTTATTTAATATTTTACATTAGGTTTTAACTGCGACTAAAGTTTTAAAATCGACAAACCGGTCATTAAACGGTAAAAACCCCCCTTTTATAATAATAATATTACTTTTATATATGTTTGTATTTTTATAAATTAAACTAATATAGCGTTAAGCTTTGTTTAAAGATTTTTTTTCCCTGTGGAAATAACCGGACTTACTAAAAACTACACTACTGTACGATTGGGTACACTACCTATAATTGTTGTAGCAAGGTTTAAGTATATCCATTCTCTAAATAAATAAATATCTTGTGTAAAATTGTATCGTATTTAATAGTATTTCCTAGTAAAATTTAAGCTATTTTATATACACCTCGCATAACACCATTAATCTTGAACGAATGCTTATTAGATGCGAACAATCAAATCTAGTACTTAATTGGGAGAAATGTCATTTCATGGTTAAAGAAGGCATCGTTCTTGGTCATAAAATTTCAAAGGAAGGAATTGAAGTGGATAGAGCTAAAGTAGATGTAATTGCTAAACTTCCACATTCCACCAATTTTAGAGGAGTTAGGAGTTTTCTAGGACATGCCGGTTTTTACCGACGTTTCATAAAAGATTTTTCTAAAATTGCCACTCCTATGAATAAACTCCTAGAAAAGGATGCTCCATTCATATTTTCATATGAATGCATCAAATCTTTTAATATCCTTAAAGAAAAACTTACTAATGCGCCGATTATGATAACTCCAAATTGGAATCTACCATTTGAACTCATGTGCGATGCAAGTGATTTTGCAATGGGAGCCGTTTTAGGACAAAGGATTAAAAAACGATTTCAACCTATATATTATGCTAGTAAGACATTACAAGGAGCACAAACAAATTACACAACTACTGAAAAAAAACTCCTTGCCATTGTCTTTGCTTTTGACAAATTTCGTTCATATCTCGTTCTAGCTAAAACGGTGGTCTATACCGACCATTCTGCTCTTAGATACCTATTTTCAAAACAAGATGCCAAACCACGATTAATCCGTTGGATCTTACCCTTACAAGAGTTCGATATTGAAATCCGAGACAAAAAGGGAGCAGAAAATCTCGCCACTTATCATCTTTCTCGTCTTGAAAATCCCGAATTAGAAGTTCTAAATGAATCGGCCATACAAGACAACTTTCCTGATGAATATCTAATGAAGATAGATTATAATGAAATTCCATGGCTTGCAGACTATGTAAACTACTTAGTATGTGGATTCCTGGAAAAAGGGTTGTCGTACCAAAAATGAAATAAATTCTTTAGTGATATAAAACACTATTTCTGGGAAGATCCACATTTGTTTAAAAGTTGTCCCGATGGAATAATACGCCGATGTGTATTTGGGGATGAAGCCAGTCAAATATTAAACCATTGTCACACAGGACCAACAGGAGGGCATTATGGGCCTCAACTCACAGCAAAAAAAGTTTACGATGCTGGATTCTATTGGCCTACAATTTTCAAAGACGCACACCTTCTTTGCAAATCCTGTGATGCTTGTCAAAGGGCCGGAAAAATAAGTCAACGTGATGAAATGCCACAAAATGTCATTTAAGTATGTGAAGTATTTGACATTTGGGGTATTGACTTTATGGGTCCATTTCCAAAATCTCATAATAATCTCTACATTCTCGTTGCTATTGATTATGTATCTAAATGGGCGGAAGCACAAGCTCTCCCAACTAACGATGCACGAGTTGTAGTCAACTTCTTAAAACGTCTTTTTGCTAGGTTCGGAACACCGAAAGCTTTAATAAGTGATCGGGGCACTCATTTTTGTAATAATCAACTTGGGAAAGTTCTCAAAAGATATGGAGTAACTCATAAAATCTCAACCGCTTATCATCCACAAACAAGTGGACAAGTTGAAAATACCAACCGAGCTTTAAAACGTATTCTAGAGAAATCTATTGGATCAAATCCGAAGGAATGGTCCATGAAATTAGAGGATGCACTCTGTGCTTTTAGAACAGCCTACAAAACTCCAATTGGAACCACACCTTTTAGACTCGTTTACGGAAAAGCATGTCATCTTCCAGTAGAAATTGAGCACAAAGCATTTTGGGCTTTGAAGATGTGTAATCTTGATTTACATGAAGCCGGACGACTACGGTTAAGTCAATTAAACGAATTAGAAGAATTAAGACATGAAGCATATGAAAATTCGTTAATCTATAAGGAAAGAACGAAGAAATGGCATGACAAAAGAATCAGAAGTTCAAAAGAATTCAAAGAAGGAGACAGAGTTCTTCTTTTCAATTCACGATTCAAGCTATTTCCTGGAAAATTGAAATCAAGATGGTCTGGACCATTCATAGTCAAAAGAATTTTCCCGTACAGAACAATAGAATTAATAAATTCAAATGGGATTGAATTTAAGGTTAATGGTCACAGAGTTAAATATTACATAGATAATCCAATGGAAGTTGAAGATGAAGTTAATCACAATTTCGACACCACAGCTAACTAAGTGTGGAGAAGTTCGAATCTTTTTAGGGTAATATGTATTTCTATTAGAGTTAGATATTCTGTTTTCGTGTAGTTCTCGAGAATGGAATCCGAATGGTCTTTCCCTAGCAGACCCTAAAGAACTAGTCTTCTCCCCCCATTCTGAATTTTTATTTTTTTTAGGTTTTACGAGATGAAGAATTCCTTTGATCTGAACCATGGTCTAATGCTACACGCTTTGATTACTAAACGTAATAATGACACACTTCCGAGTGACCTGGTGTCAGTAAATAGAAGCATATGTGACGAAGTAAGAAAAGAACTCAGAAAAGATCATAATAAGATACATTTTGGTAAAGGAAAATCAAAATCCGCAACGAAAAGAAGAGCACGATACCTTGAAAGATGTTATAAATGTGGAAAATGGTCACACGAAGGTAAATGTTCAAATAATCAAACATACTCAAATACCGAATTTGTTACTCTATGCAAAGAAGGACCGTTTATATGTTTAGAAGAAAAGATATTGAAGATTCGAGGCTATGCTTACGTAGCTATGGAGAACCAAATCACACGACTCTCCTATGAGTCAGCTAAAGCAGGTCTCTGAGAATTCTTTCTCACAGGTAAGTATGTACAGTTTTTATTTTTTATTTTTATTGCTTTTAACCTTTTGATAATAAACGCTGAATCGTTTGCTATAAAGTATTAAATTGGTATTCAATAAAATTAGGTATGTGTAACCGAAATTATTGATATCATACAAAAATTTATTACATCACTGCGAAATTTACCGTTTATTCTTAAGGTATAAATATCTTTAATCAATCAACCCAAAATATTTCAAAAATTTGTCAGGAGTAAAACTAGGTTATGGAACCGAAATTACTTTACCGAAAAAAGGGGCGTATATTTATGATAATATTTAATTGATTAAAGTGGGATAAAAGACCAAAAAGATTTTTAATTTTAATTTTTACCATGTTTTTAAAATTAATATATAAATATTAAATTATTATTGTAAACTTTTTAAAATCAATATAATAAATTTTGTAAATATTTGAAAAATTAATATTTTTAATATAAGTTTGTATGTATAAAAATGATATTTATATGAATTTTTAATTTTATGCATTTTAAATTTAAATTTGGTGTGAATTTTTAATTTTAATAATATGAATTTTTAATTTTATGCATTAAAATTTAAGTTTGGTGTGAATTTAAAAACAAAAATTTACTTTATTTCACTAAGTTAAAAATATGATTTTTAAAATTCATCGTGAGTTGAAAACTAGGTCGTTGAACCAAAATTGCTTTACCCGAGGGCGGGACGAGAAAATTTATTATCATTATTTTTAATCTTATTGATTTAAAGTATGCCAAAAACATTTAAAAAAACCAAAAATCTTTGCTTTTAAAACAACGCTTTAAAATGACGAATTTTTAAAAAAAAAATTTGTCGAGGGACGGACTAGGTCAACGTACCGAAACAACCTCGTCCTAAATAAAAAGGAAAACAAAATTTTAAATTAATCAAGTAATTGTTTTATTAATAAAGGTTTTATATAAAAAAAATAAGAGAAAAACCGCACTCGCGGTACTTTGTGGGTACCCACATCCGCACTCGCAGAGGTAGCAAAACCCAGCTGGGTTAACTGGTCGAACAGACCAGTCCCCAACACACACACACTTATTTTTCTGCGAAAAAACCCCAAAAAACCCTCTAAAAATCGAAATTTTCACCGTTAAACATCAAATTTTTTGCTAAAATCATGTTGAGAAGGATCCTACCACGAAGTTACTCAAGGAAATCGGTAATTTCTACACCTAAACACTCTTTAATTCGAATTATTAGTGTTCTTGAACAAAAATATACCTAATTTGATTTTGATGATTTCTAGTGTAATTGTGCTTAAATTGATTGTATATTATGCTTGTATAACCTAGATTGATGCTATTTAACATGATTAGAAGCCTTAAACTTTTTTAATTGCTAGTAATGTTTATTTTGACATGTTATTTGAGATAAAAGCTAAAGAACATTGTATACATTCTCATATATGTTCATTTGTAAAAGTGTTGAATTGTTAATATTATGAAAATGCGTATAAAGTTTAATATGGATTAAACATGTCATTATGATTGTTTTGGTTTATGATTTTGCTAACACTAATGCATATTTGGATGCACAAAAATTGTGTTTAATGTGTTTTGCAGACTGAAAGGGGTGAATCTTCATCCTCATCTCAGGCTCACAATGCTCCTCCTGAGAATGCAGAACAACAGGAAATCAACGACCAATATAGACAAGATCTACCGCATCAATTCATTTCATATTCAAATATAAAATTGGCAGATTTACATCCTAATTTAAGGTTTGATCGACATTGGATAGATTATCCAAAATACCAGAGGAACTTGCACACACTTCAGTCTAATGTTGTTGAAGTACCTAGAGTAATAGATTAGGAACCGTTAGAAACAGTTGGATTGGCCGGTCCAATCAGAGAATTACTTACACAAAGGTATGGTAATTCTACTTTTACTGATTGGGAACGTTTGTTTAATATACGTAGGCGTGTATATCGAGAATGGTGTGTGAAATTATTATGTAGTGTTGAAATAAATGATCGGGTATCTACCTTAACCGATCGTAGTTTTATTAGATTTTTATTAGGAGGTGTGATGCGCCATATGTCCCTACTAGACATGGCTCAGGCTTTGTGTATATATACGCCTGAGGAACTAGCATCTACTTATTGTCAAGGGTTGATACTTAATGGTAGGAGGATTGATGAAAATTTTGATATGAATGAAATATGGAGTAGAATGACTAGGCAAAACCAATTTCGTAGGGGGAATAACTATTATACTGATATTGATAGAGCTGAGCTAAGAGTAATCCATAGGATCTTAGCAAATTCGATTACACAGTGAGGTAAGAACAAAGAGAAAGTAAATGAGAATGATTTATTTTATCTCATGTGTATTCGAGACCCACAGAGCACTGTGATACCTTATTATGTGGGTTATTATTTATCAGCTATAGTTAAGAGTATAAGGCCTAATGGTATAATCGGAGGTGGTATCTTTGTTACTTTAATTGCTGAGTATCTCAGTGTCGAAAGAAGTCGGGGGGGGGGGGGGGGGGGGGGGGGGGAAGGGGGATTAATAATTGCAGCACCAGAACCCCGTGATCCAATTGGTTTGAAAGTATATATCATGGTGCTAAGGTTTTAAAGAAACGACATAACACTGCAGCACCATATGATGGCCCGCACCCACAGGTCGAAAGAGAACTGCAGCAAGGTAATGCGGGAGGGGGGAATCAGATGACAGAAATGCAACTTTTTATGGCTCATCATGAGTATGAAATGGCTAGACAACGAGCATTTCAAGATTGGCAGTATCATCAAAACCAAATCATAAGTCATCGTGCACACATAAATGCAAACTACATTGCTACTCCAATGCCCATATTTCCTCCCTGGACTATACAGACCCGACCACCGTACCCTACATATGACCCAGCTCAAGCATTCTACAACACATACGGCTATGAATGGGATCCCTATTGGCACCATCCTTATCAACCTTAATTTTCTTTATGCTTATTTTTATTTATTTGGTAACTTGTAATTTTATACTTTTAATATTTCTTTTGATACTTTAATAGTTTTTATAATTTTCTAACTTTTCTTATTAGATTTTTAATAATTTTTGAATGTGGGGTGATATACCCAACTTCAAAAATATGTGTATATATGTTTGTAGTTTATCTCATGTACAAGACAGGGTAAAACAGCGCATTTTCAAAGACTGGCATTAAATTTAGCAAAAGCTACTAATTTTGACGACAAAACGAAAAACAAATGTGATGTAACAACAAGACGGAATGAACAAATGATGTGCATCATTTATCATTCAACAAACAAACGCCAATATGTTTGGAAACTTTGATAAAATTTAATCATTTTTCTACGCTAATCATCCTCAATAATTTAAATTGTTACTGATTTCTTGCAAATGAGGGCACTGCAAGATCTTAAGTGTGGGAAAGGGTTAAATTCTTTCAGATTCTTAAAATTTTTTTACTTAAACACTTGGTTACCATTAAAAATACTAGTAATGCAGTAGTTGTATTAGAATCTAGTGCTCTCTGATAATAAAGAACAGCCTTAGTCTTATATACTGACTACCCAATTCTAGTAAAAGATTTTCAAAATTTTCAAATAAATGAATTCAAAATCATGTTTATACATATTTATGAACGATAAAACTAGGTGTTAACACCGAAATTATTGTTACCTCGGAAAGGACGTAAATTGAGAAACAACTCAAAATGTTAGAATTCATTTAAAATGGAATAAAGGACAATAAAAAGGCAAAGAAAGGAAAATAAAAGCCAAGTGTGAGAAAAATTTACCAAGTTCTTTAAAACATATATCACATATTTTGTACAAAGATACTTTTGTTTTGGACAAAATTAACCATTTTACCCGGAAAATTTTAATATATTTGAAAGAAAGATGGATCTACACGATGAATCAATTCCATCATTAAAAGGAAGTAAAGTCTTCCAAAAAAGAAACGCACTTCTTGATTTAGGTCAGGAAGTTGTCGACCAGACCAGTTGTAGAGTCTACGAAAAACCTTGAAAAGTTTTTTCGAAAATCAGCTGGAAATCCACGGACCTCAGCATCAAACAGGGTCGCCAAGTGATCAGACTTATCCTAACCATGAGAGGATCTGTCTCGTAAAATGGGGAGGGCGCCGTGCAAATTAGCTTGATAAGACTAATGAATCAGATCCCCAGAAGGGATAATCTCCTTAAAGTTCAAAAATCAGCTTTTACGACTGATATTACTCAATCCTAGAGATTGAGCTTAAAGATTGAGAATTCAAACTCATGGAATTCGATGATATCTAAACTCGAGCTTGAACGAGAAAATATTTTGATCAAAATTACAAACCTATTTGTTATCTGAAAACCCATTTTTAATGCGTTCATTACCATTGAACGTAAAATCCTAGGAATTCACCTGGAATTCATTAGGTCACCTGAACCAAATCGGGTGTCAACCGTAAGAACGGTGGTTGCATAGCATGGTCGAAGACAGGACCTTGTGCCAGACCAAAAAACTATAGGGTGAGCTTTACTATTGCTCCTACAAAGGATAGTAATTGCATCCGACATGATTTTGACCATGATCATCTGCATGTCACGGGACATTGCCTTAACAGTTGCTTGTTCAACGCTTTCCTTTACAACCGGACGGTAGTTTACCGAAAGATAATATACGAAGCAAGTATACTGGACGTGTTGCTTTCCCAATACAAGGTTAGCAAGTGGGTGACACAAAACCATAAGTTTTGAGCTAAAATTTTCAAATCTGAAACCCACCAAACCCACAAAAACATTTTACAAACACCAGTGAAGGGTTATTCCGGAAAACTTATCTAGGGTAAAAACTAGATTGAATTTTCAAAAGATCAAATGTTTTCATAAAGATCCAATTTCCTAAAGGATCTAAATTTTCATAGTCATGTGGGACTGTAAACCACATCGTTACTATCATTGTTCATACGCCGTATTGAAATCACTGATGTACAAAGTATGAAGAATAAAGAAGTGATTCAAGTATGTTTTTTTGCTTGAGGACAAGCAACGCTCAAGTGTGGGAATATTTGATAATGCTAAAAACGAACATATATTTCATAGCATTATCCCTCAAGAAAGACAAGCTTTTAGTTGCAATTGTCCTATTTACAAGTGATATTCGTTTAAATAATAAAAGGTGAAGACAAAAGGCAGATTCGATGAATTGAAGACGCAAACGACCAAAAAGTTAAAAAGTACAAAGTACAATCAAAGAGGTTTAAAATATTGATAAGAAACGCCTAAAAATGACAAGAGTACAAGCCGTGAAATGCAAAGTACAAGATATTAAATTGTACAAAAGGACGTTCGAAAATTCGGAACCGGGACCAAAGTCAACTTTTAACGTACGACGCAACGGACCAAAAATTACAAGTCAACTATGCTCAAGAATATAATATAATATATAATTAATTATATATATTATTATATATTAAATATTTACGCAGCCCACGTTTTGGATCAATATGTGAGCTGTAATCCAGACCTCCGCACTCGCGGAGTTCTGATGTATAAAAAACCGCACTCGCGGAGATTTACAGGAAAATGTGGGCATATAAAAGGCAACGAATTCTGCACAACGAAAAAGACATATTTTTCTCTTCCTATCTCTCACTCGTATTATATATATAATATATTATAATTTTAATTTTAATTTTAATTTTAATAATAAGGGTATGTTAGCGAATGCTGTAAGGGTGTAAGTCGAAATTCTGTCCGTGTAACGCTACACTATTATTAATCATTGTAAGTTATGTTCAACCTTTTTAAATTAATGTCTCGTAGCTAAGTTATTATTATGCTTATTTAAACCGAAGTAATCGTGATGTTGGGCTAAATATTAAAATTGGGTAATTGGGCTTTGTACCATTATTGGGGTTTGGACAAAAGAACGACACTTGTGGAAATTAGATTATGGGCTATTAATGGGCTTTATATTTGTTTAATTAAATGATAGTTTGTTAATTTAATATAAAGATTTACAATTGGACGTACCTATAAATAACCATATACACTCGATCGGACACGATGGGCGGGATATTTATAAGTACTAATAATCGTTCATTTAACCGGACACGGGAACGGATTAATGGTTAATGGACTTATTAAAACAGGGGTGAATTATATACAAGGACACTTGGTGTAATTATAGTTTAAGTCCCCAATTAGTTAGAATATTTGACTTCAGATATAAGGATAATTTGTCGAGGACACTCGCACTTTATATTTATGACTGATGGACTGTTATGGACAAAAACCAGACGGACATATTGAATAATCCAGGACAAATGACAATTAACCCATGGGAATAAACTAAAATCAACACGTCAATCATCATGATTACGAAAGTTTAAATAAGCATAATTCCTTTATTTCATATTTAATTGCACTTTTAATTATCGCACTTTAATTTATTGTCATTTTAATTATCGTACTTTTTAATTATCGCACTTTAATTTATTGTCATTTACTTTACGCTTTAAATTAAGTTATATTTATTTTTAATATTTTACATTAGGTTTTAACTGCGACTAAAGTTTTAAAATCGACAAACCGGTCATTAAACGGTAAAAACCCCCTTTTATAATAATAATACTACTTATATATATATATATATATATATATATATATATATATATATATATATATATATATATATATATATATATATATATATATATATATATATATATATTTATATTTTTACAAATATAGTTTTTAAAAATATAGCGTTAAACTTGGCAAGTTCCCTGTGGACGAACCGGACTTACTAAAAACTACACTATTGTACGATTAGGTACACTGCCTATAAGTGTTGTAATAAGGTTTAGGTATATCCACTCTATAAATAAATAAATAAATAACTTGTGTAAAATTGTATCGTATTTAATAGTATTTCCTAGCAAATATTAATACTATTTCGTATACACCTCTACGCACATCAGTGGGCTTCTTATAGAACCGCCCAAATATTTGGACCTTATGGTTTAAAGTAGGGGATTATTACCAAAATGCCCAAATATTTTTCACCCCTTGCACCAGAGCCCAAAAAAAAAAAATTTGACAAAATGCCTCGCAAGGCGCAAGCTACCTTGCGTACAAACCGGCGCAAGTACGCAAGCACCCTTGCGTCCTTGCGCCTTTATCTTATCAGGATAGGATTTTCAGGATAAGATTTCATTAGATTTTTTAAATTTTCATGGATAGAATTTCGATCCTATATAAAGAATGTCCCTGGAACTTGTAATTTATCATTTCCTAATAACTAATTCCAAAAGAATTTCAGTGATTATTGGCTACACAAGGTACATTTTCAAGCATTTTTTTGCGCTACTTAAGTATTTATGAATTAAGATAAATTTGTTGTTCATATATGTTGTGGGGGTTCTTTTGAGTATATTAACAACATTCCCATGTATTTACCCCTAGATTGTTTTAGAATTCGGCTAAAACTACCTGTTGCACCTATAAAACCAATGAATCAGAGAATATTATTAAAAAATGTTCTTCAAAAAATACAAATGCCACCCAATTCACCTGTTTCATTGAGATACATTTATAATAACCATGTTTTTGATATTACGGATGATTATGAAGACTTTCAAGAGTTTTTACAATATGCAATTGTAAATGCTCCGATTGATATTTATGTTGTTGAGAAAGTACGAATGAATCTACCACAACGAAACCCAGAAACACACGTACCACAACGAAACCAAGAAACACACCAACCACAACGAAACTCAGAAACACTCCAACCACAACCAAACCCAGAAACACACTCAACACAAGTCACTGAACCAAACCTTCATAATTTAGAAGCAGAAGAGCCTGAAATGCCACCTCCAAACACTGAAGAGTTTGATATGTTTAACTATGGTGTTGAAAACGTATGTAAAATTAAAGAAGGAGACCACCCGTTTGAGATATCTGTTGTCGTATCTAGTGGTTCAGATGGAGAAAAAGACGGAGACGAAGACGACGAAGATCAATATGAAGAAGAAAAGCAAGATTTATTCTAGAATATGCCACCTCTATTGAGTCAGCAAGAGCAAGAGCCTGAAATTACGACACAAACACCAACCACGTATAGGGTATCAGATTTAATTAAAGTTCGTCAAACTTTTTTGAACAAGGCCGAGTTCATAAACACTCTATTTACAAAATGTCTTGAAGAAAACTTCCAAATTAAGCCTGTAAAGACAGACAAATCTAGATACACCGCTAATTGTGTGTTGCCAAACTGTGAATGGAAAATTAGTGCTTACAAAATACGGAACACTGAAACTTTATGGTAAAGAAATTGCATGACGTACACACATGCTCACGCACACTAATTATGGGAAACAATAAACAACAACAACAACAACAATGAAATGTCCCGTTCTTATTGATTAAAAATGTTCCATATTAATTGATTTCGTTGCGAGGTTTTAACCTCTATATGAGACGTTTTTCAAAGACTGCATTCATTTTAAAACAAACCATAACCTTTATTTCATCAATAAAGGTTTAAAAAGCTTTACGTAGATTATCAAATAATGATAATCTAAAATATCCTGTTTACACACGACCATTACATAATGGTTTACAATACAAATATGTTACAACAAAATAAGTTTCTTGAATGCAGTTTTTACACAATATTATACAAGCATGGACTCCAAATCTCGTCCTCATTTAAGTATGCGACAGCGGAAGCTCTTAATAATTACCTGAGAATAAACATGCTTAAAACGTCAACAAAAAATGTTGGTGAGTTATAGGTTTAACCTATATATATCAAATCGTAACAATAGACCACAAGATTTCATATTTCAATATACATCCCATACATAGAGATAAAAATTATTCATATGGTGAACACCTGGTAATCGACATTAACAAGATGCATATATAAGAATATCCCCATCATTCCGGGACACCCTTCGGATATGATATAAATTTCGAAGTACTAAAGCATCCGGTACTTTGGATGGGGTTTGTTAGGCCCAATAGATCTATCTTTAGGATTCGCGTCAATTAGGGTGTCTGTTCCCTAATTCTTAGATTACCAGATTTAATAAAAAGGGGCATATTCGATTTTGATAATTCAAGCATAGAATGTAGTTTCACGTACTTGTGTCTATTTTGTAAATCATTTATAAAACCTGCATGTATTCTCATCCCAAAAATATTAGATTTTAAAAGTGGGACTATAACTCACTTTCACAGATTTTTACTTCGTCGGGAAGTAAGACTTGGCCACTGGTCGATTCACGAACCTATAACAAATATGTACATATATATCAAAGTATGTTCAAAATATATGAAATGACCCGTTCTTATTGATTAAAAACGTTCCATATTAATTGATTTTGTTGCGAGGTTTTGACCTCTATATGAGACGTTTTTCAAAGACTGCATTCATTTTAAAACAAACCATAACCTTTATTTCATCAATAAAGGTTTAAAAAGCTTTACGTAGATTATCAAATAATGATAATCTAAAATATCCTGTTTACACACGACCATTCATAATGGTTTACAATATAAATATGTTATAACAAAATAAGTTTCTTGAAATGCAGTTTTTACACAATATGATACAAACATGGACTCCAAATCTCGTCCTTATTTAAGTATGCGACAGCGGAAGCTCTTAATAATCACCTGAGAATAAACATGCTTAAAACGTCAACAAAAATGTTGGTGAGTTATAGGTTTAACCTATATATATCAAATCATAATAATAGACCACAAGATTTCATATTTCAATACACATCCCATACATAGAGATAAAAGTCATTCATATGGTGAACACCTGGTAACCGACATTAACAAGATGCATATATAAGAATATCCCCATCATTCCGGGACACCCTTCGGATATGATATAAATTTCGAAGTACTAAAGCATCCGGTACTTTGGATGGGGCTTGTTGGGCCCGATAGATCTATCTTTAGGATTCGCGTCAATTAGGGTGTCTGTTCCCTAATTCTTAGATTACCAGACTTAATAAAAAGGGGCATATTCGATTTCGATAATTCAACCATAGAATGTAGTTTCACGTACTTGTGTCTATTTTGTAAATCATTTATAAAACCTGCATGTATTCTCATCCCAAAAATATTAGATTTTAAAAGTGGGACTATAACTCACTTTCACAGATTTTTACTTCGTCGGGAAGTAAGACTTGGCCACTGGTTGATTCACGAACCTATAACAATATATACATATATATCAAAGTATGTTCAAAATATATTTACAACACTTTTAATATATTTTGATGTTTTAAGTTTATTAAGTCAGCTGTCCTCGTTAGTAACCTACAACTAGTTGTCCACAATTAGATGTACAGAAATAAATCGATAAATATTATCTTGAATCAATCCACGACCCAGTGTATACGTATCTCAGTATTGATCACAACTCAAACTATATATATTTTGGAATCAACCTCAACCCTGTATAGCTAACTCCAACATTCACATATAGAGTGTCTATGGTTGTTCCAAAATATATATAGATGTGTCGACATGATAGGTCGAAACATTGTATACGTGTCTATGGTATCTCAAGATTACATAATATACAATACAAGTTGATTAAGTTATGGTTGGAATAGTTTTGTTACCAATTTTCACGTAGCTAAAATGAGAAAAATTATCCAATCTTGTTTTACCCATAACTTCTTCATTTTAAATCCGTTTTGAGTGAATCAAATTGCTATGGTTTCATATTGAACTCTATTTTATGAATCTAAACAGAAAAAGTATAGGTTTATAGTCGGAAAAATAAGTTACAAGTCGTTTTTGTAAAGGTAGTCATTTCAGTCGAAAGAACGACGTCTAGATGACCATTTTAGAAAACATACTTCCACTTTGAGTTTAACCATAATTTTTGGATATAGTTTCATGTTCATAATAAAAATCATTTTCTCAGAATAACAACTTTTAAATCAAAGTTTATCATAGTTTTTAATTAACTAACCCAAAACAGCCCGCGGTGTTACTACGACGGCGTAAATCCGGTTTTACGGTGTTTTTCGTGTTTCCAGGTTTTAAATCATTAAGTTAGCATATCATATAGATATAGAACATGTGTTTAGTTGATTTTAAAAGTCAAGTTAGAAGGATTAACTTTTGTTTGCGAACAAGTTTAGAATTAACTAAACTATGTTCTAGTGATTACAAGTTTAAACCTTCGAATAAGATAGCTTTATATGTATGAATCGAATGATGTTATGAACATCATTACTACCTTAAGTTCCTTGGATAAACCTACTGGAAAAGAGAAAAATGGATCTAGCTTCAACGGATCCTTGGATGGCTCGAAGTTCTTGAAGCAGAATCATGACACGAAAACAAGTTCAAGTAAGATCATCACTTGAAATAAGATTGTTATAGTTATAGAAATTGAACCAAAGTTTGAATATGATTATTACCTTGTATTAGAATGATAACCTACTGTAAGAAACAAAGATTTCTTGAGGTTGGATGATCACCTTACAAGATTGGAAGTGAGCTAGTAAACTTGAAAGTATTCTTGATTTTATGTAACTAGAACTTGTAAAATATATGAAGAACACTTAGAACTTGAAGATAGAACTTGAGAGAGATCAATTAGATGAAGAAAATTGAAGAATGAAAGTGTTTGTAGGTGTTTTTGGTCGTTGGTGTATGGATTAGATATAAAGGATATGTAATTTTGTTTTCATGTAAATAAGTCATGAATGATTACTCATATTTTTGTAATTTTATGAGATATTTCATGCTAGTTGCCAAATGATGGTTCCCACATGTGTTAAATGACTCACATGGGCTGCTAAGAGCTGATCATTGGAGTGTATATACCAATAGTACATACATCTAAAAGTTGTGTATTGTACGAGTACGAATACGGGTGCATACGAGTAGAATTGTTGATGAAACTGAACGAGGATGTAATTGTAAGCATTTTTGTTAAGTAGAAGTATTTTGATAAGTGTATTTAAGTCTTTCAAAAGTGTATAAATACATATTAAAACACTACATGTATATACATTTTAACTGAGTCGTTAAGTCATCGTTAGTCGTTACATGTAAGTGTTGTTTTGAAACCTTTAGGTTAACGATCTTGTTAAATGTTGTTAACCCAATGTTTATAATATCAAATGAGATTTTAAATTATTATATTATCATGATATTATCATGTATGAATATCTCTTAATAGGATATATATACATTAAATGTCTTTACAACGATAATCGTTACATATATGTCTCGTTTAAAAATCATTAAGTTAGTAGTCTTGTTTTTACATATGTAGTTCATTGTTAATATACTTAATGATATGTTTACTTATCATAGTATCATGTTAACTATATATATATCCATATATATATCATCATATAGTTTTTACAAGTTTTAACGTTCGTGAATTACCGGTCAACTTGGGTGGTCAATTGTCTATATGAAACATATTTCAATTAATCAAGTCTTAACAAGTTTGATTGATTAACATGTTGGAAACATTTAATCATGTAAATATCAATCTCAATTAATATATATAAACATGGAAAAGTTCGGGTCACTACAGTACCTACCCGTTAAATAAATTTCGTCCCGAAATTTTAAGCTGTTGAAGGTGTTGACGAATCTTCTGGAAATAGATGCGGGTATTTCTTCTTCATCTGATCTTCACGCTCCCAGGTGAACTCGGGTCCTCTACGAGCATTCCATCGAACCTTAACAATTGGTATCTTGTTTTGCTTAAGTCTTTTAACCTCACGATCCATTATTTCGACGGGTTCTTCGATGAATTGAAGTTTTTCGTTGATTTGGATTTCATCTAATGGAATAGTGAGATCTTCTTTAGCAAAACATTTCTTCAAATTCGAGACGTGGAAAGTGTTATGTACAGCCGCGAGTTGTTGAGGTAAATCAAGTCGGTAAGCTACTGGTCCGACACGATCAATAATCTTGAATGGTCCAATATACCTTGGATTTAATTTCCCTCGTTTACCAAATCGAACAACGCCTTTCCAAGGTGCAACTTTAAGCATGACCATCTCTCCAATTTCAAATTCTATATCTTTTCTTTTAATGTCAGCGTAGCTCTTTTGTCGACTTTGGGCGGTTTTCAACCGTTGTTGAATTTGGATGATCTTCTCGGTAGTTTCTTGTATAATCTCCGGACCCGTAATCTGTCTATCCCCCACTTCACTCCAACAAATCGGAGACCTGCACTTTCTACCATAAAGTGCTTCAAACAGCGCCATCTCAATGCTTGAATGGTAGCTGTTGTTGTAGGAAAATTCTGCTAACGGTAGATGTCGATCCCAACTGTTTCCGAAATCAATAACACATGCTCGTAGCATGTCTTCAAGCGTTTGTATCGTCCTTTTGCTCTACCCATCAGTTTGTGGATGATAGGCAGTACTCATGTCTAGACGAGTTCCTAATGCTTGCTGTAATGTCTGCCAGAATCTTGAAATAAATCTACCATCCCTATCAGAGATAATAGAGATTGGTATTCCATGTCTGGAGACGACTTCCTTCAAATACAGTCGTGCTAATTTCTCCATCTTGTCATCTTCTCTTATTGGCAGGAAGTGTGCTGATTTGGTGAGACGATCAACTATTACCCAAATAGTATCAAAACCACTTGCAGTCCTTGGCAATTTAGTGATGAAATCCATGGTAATGTTTTCCCATTTCCATTCCGGGATTTCGGGTTGTTGAAGTAGACCTGATGGTTTCTAATGCTCAGCTTTGACCTTAGAACACGTCAAACATTCTCCTACGTATTTAGCAACATCGGCTTTCATACCCGGCCACCAAAAATGTTTCTTGAGATCCTTGTACATCTTCCCCGTTCCAGGATGTATTGAGTATCTGGTTTTATGAGCTTCTCTAAGTACCATTTCTCTCATATCTCCAAATTTTGGTACCCAAATCCTTTCAGCCCTATACCGGGTTCCGTCTTCCCGAATATTAAGATGCTTCTCCGATCCTTTGGGTATTTCATCCTTTAAATTTTCCTCTTTTAAAACTCCTTGTTGCGCCTCCTTTATTTGAGTAGTAAGGTTATTATGAATCATTATATTCATAGATTTTACTCGAATGGGTTCTCTGTCCTTCCTGCTCAAGGCATCGGCTACCACATTTGCCTTCCCCGGGTGGTAACGAATCTCAAAGTCGTAATCATTCAACAATTCAATCCACCTACGCTGCCTCATATTCAGTTGTTTCTGATTAAATATGTGTTGAAGACTTTTGTGGTTGGTATATATAATACTCTTGACCCCATATAAGTAGTGCCTCCAAGTCTTTAATGCAAAAACAACCGCTCCTAATTCCAAATCATGCGTCGTATAATTTTGTTCGTGAATCTTCAATTGTCTAGACGCATAAGCAATCACCTTCGTTCGTTGCATTAATACACAACTGAGACCTTGCTTTGATGCGTCACAATAAATCACAAAATCATCATTCCCTTCAGGCAATGACAATATAGGTGCCGTAGTTAGCTTTTTCTTCAATAACTGAAACGCTTTCTCTTGTTCATCATTCCATTCAAATTTCTTCCCTTTATGCGTTAATGCAGTCAAGGGTTTTGCTATTCTGGAAAAGTCTTGGATGAACCTTCTGTAGTAACCAGCTAGTCCTAAAAACTGGCGTATGTGTTTCGGAGTTTTCGGGGTTTCCCACTTTTCAACAGTTTCTATCTTTGCCGGATCCACCTTAATACCTTCTTTGTTCACTATGTGACCGAGGAATTGAACTTCTTCCAACCAAAATGCACAATTTGAAAACTTAGCGTACAATTCTTCCTTCCTCAATACTTCTAACACCTTTCTCAAATGTTCACCGTGTTCTTGGTCATTCTTTGAGTAAATAAGTATGTCATCAATGAAAATAATGACAAACTTGTCAAGGTATGGTCCACACACTCGGTTTATAAGGTCCATGAACACAGCTGGTGCATTAGTTAAACCAAATGGCATGACCATAAACTCGTAATGACCGTAACGTGTTCTGAAAGCAGTCTTTGGAATATCATCTTCTTTCACCCGCATTTGATGATACCCGGAACGTAAGTCAATCTTTGAATAAACAGACGAGCCTTGTAGTTGATCAAATAAGTCGTCGATTCTCGGTAGTGGGTAGCGGTTCTTGATGGTAAGTTTGTTCAACTCTCGGTAGTCGATACACAACCTGAATGTACCATCTTTCTTCTTGACAAATAAAACAGGAGCTCCCCACGGTGATGTGCTTGGTTGAATGAAACCACGCTCTAAAAGTTCTTGTAATTTGCTTTGTAGTTCTTTCATCTCGCTGGGTGCGAGTCTGTAAGGAGCACGAGCTATTGGTGCAGCTCCTGGTACAAGATCTATTTGAAATTCAACAGATCGATGTGGGGGTAATCCCGGTAATTCTTTCATAAATACATCGGGAAATTCTTTTGCAATGGGAACATCATTGATGCTCTTTTCTTCAGTTTGTACTTTCTCGACGTGTGCTAGAACAGCATAGCAACCTTTTCTTATTAGTTTTTGTGCCTTCAAATTACTAATAAGATGTAGCTTCGTGTTGCCCTTTTCTCCGTACACTATTAAGGGTTTTCCTTTTTCTCGTATAATGCGAATTGCATTTTTGTAACAAACGATCTCTGCTTTCACTTCTTTCAACCAGTCCATACCGATTATTACATCAAAACTCCCTAACTCTACTGGTATCAAATCAATCTTAAATGTTTCGCTAACCAGTTTAATTTCTCGATTCCGACATATATTATCTGCTGAAATTAATTTACCATTTGCTAATTCGAGTAAAAATTTACTATCCAAAGGCGTCAATGGACAACTTAATTTAGCACAAAAATCTCTACTCATATAGCTTCTATCCGCACCCGAATCAAATAAAACATAAGCAGATTTATTGTCAATAAG
This sequence comes from Rutidosis leptorrhynchoides, assembly GCF_046630445.1. Taxonomy (NCBI): domain Eukaryota; kingdom Viridiplantae; phylum Streptophyta; class Magnoliopsida; order Asterales; family Asteraceae; genus Rutidosis; species Rutidosis leptorrhynchoides. Next base: position 103,143,455 of record NC_092333.1, on the reverse strand, counting down.
AAACGTACCCGTAACAAGCTCCGGGTCTTCCTGTGCCTCTGCCACATTAATATTGAAAACTCTTCCGCGGCCTTGTCCATTCGTGTTCTCCTGGTTCGGGCAATTTCTAATAATGTGGCCCGGTTTTCCATATTTATAACAAACTACATTGGCATAACTTGCTCCGACACTACTTGCTCTGCCATTACTCGTTCCGACACCATTTGTTCCTTTCGTTCTATTAACCCCTGGTCCGTAGACCTCACACTTCACCGCGCTATGACCATTTCTTTTACACTTGTTGCAAAATTTGGTGCAGAACCTCGAGTGATACTTTTCACACCTTTGGCATAGCTGCTTCTGATTGTTGTTGTTGTTGCGGTTATTATTGTTGTTGGGATGATTGTTGTAGTTGCTGTTGTTGTTGTTGTTGTTGTTGTTGTTGTTGTTGTTGTTGTTGTTGTTGTTGTTGTTGTTGTTGTTGTTGGGCCGTTTGTTGTAGTTGCGATTGATGTTGCGATTGTTGGGATAATTGTTGCGATTATTGTTGTAATTGCTGTTGTTGTTGTATTGGTGATTCTTATCACCGTTTTCCTCCCACTTTCTTTTGACTTGCTTCATATTGGCCTCTTCAGCAGTCTGTTCTTTAATTCTTTCTTCAATTTGGTTCACTAGTTTGTGAGCCATTCTACATGCCTGTTGTATGGAGGCGGGCTTGTGTGAACTTATATCTTCTTGGATTCTTTCCGGTAATCCTTTCACGAACGCGTCGATCTTCTATTCCTCATCTTTGAATGCTCCCGGACACAATAGGCACAATTCTGTGAATCGTCTTTCGTACGTGGTAATATCAAATCCTTGGGTTCGTAACCCTCTAAGTTCTGTCTTGAGCTTATTGACCTCGGTTCTGGGACGGTACTTCTCGTTCATCAAGTGCTTGAATGCTGACCACGGTAGTGCGTACGCATCGTCTTGTCCCACTTGCTCTAGATAGGTATTCCACCATGTTAACGCAGAACCTGTGAAGGTATGCGTAGCGTACTTCACTTTGTCCTCTTCAGTACACTTAATTATGGCAAACACCGATTCGACCTTCTCGGTCCACCGTTTCAATCCGATCGGTCCTTCGGTTCCATCAAATTCCAAAGGTTTGCAGGCAGTGAATTCTTTGTAGGTGCATCCTACACGATTTCCTGTACTGCTAGATCCAAGGTTATTGCTGGTATGTAGCGCAGCCTGTACTGCGGCTATGTTTGAAGCTAGAAAAGTACGGAATTCCTCTTCATTCATATTCACGGTGTGTCGAGTAGTCGGTGCCATTTCCTTCAAAATAGTTAAATGGAACAAGTTAATCATACAGAATATTAAGAGTAGTTAATAGTATGTCGTAGCATAATATGAACTCATTTATAAAAGCTTTTTCTTCATATTAGCGTTTTATAAGTTTAAATTCGGGTAGTACCTACCCGTTAAGTTCATACTTAGTAGCTAATATACAATTCAACTACTACAATTCTATATGAAAAACTGATTATAATAATATTTCGCGTTCAAACTTTTATACAATATTTTACAAACTTACAATACCGCTTATTTTACATAAAGCATGAAATATAGCACACAATAACTTTGATACAAGATAGTTGTGAAGATAATTCTAGCTAGTACACAAGTCGTTCAGCAAAGGCAATAAAGACACGTAATTCATACGTCCAGAAACAAGTCATGCATTCTGGTTTTACTATGATTACTTCCCATCCTTGGTCTTGTGGAACATAACCGTTATGGCCGTTGATAAGACAACTGTGACAACCCGGAAATTTCCAACCAAATTTAAACTTTAATCTTTATATGTTTCCGACACGATAAGCAATATTTGTTAAGTTAAATTGCAAGAATTTTAAACTATGTTCATACATTCATTCAACCTCGACCATGTTTCAACGATTCACGGACCATTAAACGAATATGATTATATATGTATATGTGTATATATATTATAACTTGAAATGTAAACAAAATATTAGATTAAATACTTTATATGATTGTATCTGTTTCAAAATATTTATCAATGGAATTAGAAGATAAGATCAAATGATTGAATTATCAGATATATTGAATTATGATTACAAGTCTCTGTTGAAAGGCCCACGTTGATTTGAGAAATCTTTCTGTTTTAACAATATTTGGAAAATGGTAAAGTGATTTATAAATAAGAACAAATTGTCAATCATTGAGAACTAGACAAAAGATAGTGGAAGATTGAATCTCATAAAGACTCGATTAATCTATTTAGTTTCAAACGTACAAAAACGTTTTCAGTTTAAAAAGAACTTTATTATTAAAACGTATATAACTTTTATAAATATCTAGAACCACTTTTGACAACTCATTACTTAACTAGTATGATAAAGATAATGATATTTATATTTTATTTTATTAAATATATATAACAATTTAAATTAATATTATATATATTTATACGCGTATTATACGTACATAGTTTTATACTTTTACTATACTTAAACTTTACCTTTACTTTATTTTTACTTTACTTTAACTTTAATAATTCACTTTAATAATTCATACTTTAATAATTCACTTTAATAATTCATACTTTAATAATTCACTTTAATAATTCATACTTTAATAATTCACTTTAATAATTCATACTTTAATAATTCACTTTAATAATTCATACTTTAATAATTCACTTTAATAATTCAAAAATCTATTATAAATAGAATTCAATAGGTTTCATTATTTCATAGAAACTTGAAAATATTTTTCTCTAAACTCTCTCAATCGATTTACATATATATATTTACTCCATATTATTTCAAGATATTATTAGTATACATAAAATATTACGACGGAGTGCTGTCCGAGTGATTTCAAAATTGTTTTTCGAGTAGGATAGGATTAAGGAAATTATGGGCTATAGCTATGGAGGTGATTGAGTATGGTTCATGGGTATGCTCGTGAGGTCAATATAGTGTTTATCATTTCCGTTGCGTCTACGTACCTTTTCTGCAATATTGAATCTCAATATTGATACGTTCGTGAATCCGAGGCCAACCTTGCACTTGTTCAATGACGTTATATGTATTTTTACTACGAAATACAGTATGGTGAGTTTCATTTGCTCCCTTTTTAAATGCTTTTGCAATATATATTTTTGGGACTGAGAATACATGCGCTGTTTTTATAAATGTTTGACAAAATAGACACAAGTAATTGAAACTACATTCTATGGTTGAATTATCGAAATCGAATATGCCCCTTTTTATTAAAGTCTGGTAATCTAAGAATTAGGGAACAGACACCCTAATTGACGCGAATCCTAAAGATAGATCTATTGGGCCTAACAAACCCCATCCAAAGTACCGGATGCTTTAGTACTTCGAAATTTATATCATGTCCGAAGGAGGATCCCGGAATGATAGGGGATATTCTTATATGTATCTAGTTAATGTCGGTTACCAGGTGTTCACCATATGAATGATTATTTTTGTCTCTATGCATGGGACGTATATTTATGAGAACTGAAAATGAAATTCTTGTGGTCTATTAAAATGATGGAAATAAATGATTATGATAAACTAATGAACTCACCAACCTGTTGGTTGACACTTTAAAGCATGTTTATTCTCAGGTGTTAAAGAAATCTTCCGCTGTGCATTTGCTCATTTTAAAGATATTACTTGGAGTCTTTCATAGCATATTTCGAAGAACGTTGCATTCGAGTCATTGAGTTCATCAAAGATCATTATTAAATCAATTTATAGTTGGATAGTGGATATTATGAAATGGTATGCATGCCTGTCAATTTTCGATGTAAAGAAATTTTGTCTTTTAAAAACGAATGCAATGTTTGTAAAATGTATCATATAGAGGTCAAATACCTCGCAATGTAATCAACTATTGTGAATCGTTTATAATGTATATGAACGGGTCATTTCAGTTGGTATCAGAGCGGTGGTCTTAGCGAACCAGGTCTGCATTAGTGTGTCTAACTGATAGTCGTTAGGATGCATTAGTAAGTCTGGACTTCGACCGTGTCTGCATTTCAAAAGTTTTGCTCATCATTTTTGTCGGAAATTACCTGCTTATCATTCTTAGTCTAGACACATCTTATTGCATTGATTGCATGAATAGTGTATAGAAAAAATTCATATCTTAGCGTATCTGCTAATTCATATCTTAGCGTATCTGTTACAGTAAACTTTGCCTGACATATTCCGTAAATTCCTCCGTAATCTACGAAACCTTTTGCTCTATATAATTAGAATACCACCCGATAGCCGGAAAATCATTTCATATCGAAAAATTCTTTATTCAATCGTACGAAATGGAATTCGTCATTAGTTCAAGTCCCTCGGATTCCGAAATGGAATCCCACTCAAGTTCCGAAAGCAGTGTGACCGGAATGGATCAACCAATTAGTCATCATCTATTCTGGATGAATTGGGGATGGGTTCGTAGCCTCCTTAATCATTGGAGACAAGAAGAAGGTGATCCCTTCCATCCACCACATTGCCCTCTTGGCGAAGAACCTGAAGCACTTACCGGCGAACCTATCCGAAACACCATTTTCTCTCTTATTTCTAGAGTATCTCGTCACGATTACATACTACACCAAATTCTAGATTTTATTTATCCGCTCGTCCGAACCGACAATCACCCCGGTGTAATAGAAGAAGTCAACGAGCTTCGCGCTCGGGTAGTGGCTTTGGAGAATATGGTGCAAAGGTTACAAACACCAGCAGCAGCACCAACAGCATAAACAGTACCACCATCGGCAACACCAACAGTACCATCACCACCACCAACAACAACATCCACATCCCACACCGCAACATCATAATATGTATCTCAAACATCAACGTCATACGCCCTGTAAATATTCAGGAATATCAACAACAACAAACGATGAAGTATTAATTCATAAACTTCATTGAAGAGATATCTCTGCGGCAGTTATGTAATCTCCAAAATCTTAGAGATTATTTAATTCTGACCGTAAATCGGATGAGTGAACGAAGATGGTAGAGTAGAAACTTTGATCGAAAATGGTGTACGATTTACAAGCTAGAATTGTTTTACCAACAGCATCAACAGGACCGTAGCATCATCAACACAGTCAGTTCCGTCAGTATCGTCAGAATCAACATCACCTGTAACATCACAAACTCTGTCAGTTCAAGAATCATTGTGGACATCATTACGAATCAACAACAAATATATTGTATCAACGAGTTATGAAGTATTAACTCATTTCCAATCGAAAGATTTATATGTATAAATTTTTAAACCATAATAAATCTTCCCGTACTAAGCTATTATGTGTGAATCTTAACTACTCAGTTAATTCATATTACAAATATGCAATGATGTACGTCCTTCGTCCGCAACTTAACCATCGTTAATTACAATCTCTGTCTCAATTCAATAAAAAAATCCAATTTATAATAAATCAAGTGTATTATTCGAATATATGTTTGATTTTACGCTTTCATCATCGATGTACTCGAAACTTTTCAAATAACATCATTCGTACCTTGCGAAGTTCACAAGAATTTCACGAAAACCAACAAATAACAAAGTAATGATTCATAATTTCAATATTATTGAAGAAATACTTATGCAATTTATAAAGTTTTAGGGATTACTCAATTCTAGTTCCAACCATAAAACAAATGAGTTTAATTTAATATTAACTCATTAAATCTATATTACATCTAAAGAAAATATACACATATATTTTCATAAAGACTGTAATAAACTTCTTTTGTACAAAATATTAATTGTGAAATTTTTTTTAACGGGTAGGTAATACCCGAGAGATATATAAATTCACAATTAATATATTACATTTTTCGAAACTGATTCAGCAATCATCAACTATACTCCCTACTTTCACAACAATATCCATTCTTTCATATAAATCAAAACAACCATACTCATTCAAAATTTAATTACATATTCTGATTTTGAAATCTCAAAAATCAACTTGAGATATGACCAAAATCATCACTCTTAGATCCTTACATCTTTCACAAGCTATATTTTGACTTCAAAACTGTGTTAGAACATCAAATGTATGTTAACGATTACAATCTGTGTTCAAACCCTTCGAAATTCCTGAAGACACTTCAACTAAGGAACAATCGAGATGATGATCCAACCACATGTTACCCACATTTATACACCTGAAAAACTCTCAAAACCCAAGTCATAGTTCGACACGTATCCGTGTTAGACCCTTTGGCATTTACTAGCTAAAATAACTTTTCAATTCCGTTTCAAAATAGACAGTTTTGTCACAGCTCCAGCAAGTCACCTTCGACTTCTCAATCAAAACAGTCTTATTATAACCTCGATAGATACGTTTCCCTTTCGCCAACGTTATCGAGGAATCGTTTATATTCACCACATTAGCAATAAACTTACCAACAACTTCATTGATCTTTGACTTTCCAAAAAAAAAAAAAAAATCATTATAATTATCGAAACCCTATCATATACTCATTCGTACCTTATAACAAGAATTGCCATACCAATTATTGAGAATCAGTAATCAGTATTTTGAAACCTCGCAGCATGTCTACATCAACAATTACATATACACACAATGTCTACCTCCAAGGCTTACATTCTTTGAATGAGAAATTTCTGAAAAACACCCTAAACTGCGAACCAGTTCTCGAAATTTTGAAAAATGCTGATGAAGCAGCAAAAACTGTAAACGACCTTAACAGTAAAAAGTTGGATGATAAAGGATAGTATATTGGCAAACCTCAGAAAAAGAGAAGCTTTGGAACTGGAAAACGGATTGAGCAAAGTATGAATGAGGCTGTGGACAAATCACAAAGGCTGAACCTGCCTTCAAAGAATCCAAATGATTCAGTACTTGCTGAAGTCATTAACGAATACCTTGCTCCTGACTCTAAACCCTTGCGAACAATATCCTTCATCATCCTCTGATATTAGACATTCTAAGATATCATCGTATCTTTCATTATAAATATCATCCATACTTCTGAAGATATTTTTATAATTATTCTTATCTGAAATCATTTACTTCTTCGCGCTATCTGTATTATATCATAAAAGAAACTATTTTAGTTTCTAAATTCTGAAACATTCGAGTTTAAAATAGGAATATTCTTGAAGAAGTGTTGGGAGCTGAAGCATGAGTTAGTATAATATAATGACACTTGATCAACGTGATTATATTACAGTAATTCATGCTGAGTTTCTAAATGAAACATGATGATTCACAGATCATAACGTCATCATGTGCTATGTTACACGACTCTTGTATTCTCTTTGATCTCTAAATATCAAGAAAATATTTCTTGATGGTTCGGCCTTTTCCGAGGTATTCTGGTAATTTGACAAGTGAAGATCGTTTCATTACAATTTCCTTCCTAGAACATTAACAATGTTCATTCCGAAATTTATATCTGCGAATTCTGGACCATTACAAGCGGTGCTTAATCGCAAGAAGAAGAAACGGAAGGACAAAGCTCCGAACTAGAAATGGGAGTATAAATCATAGCAAATAGAAGAGAGCATTAATTGTGGATGACAATGATTATAGAAGAAGCAAGGACTTTGAAATATAAGGGAAGATATAAAACCCAACAACAACCCAGAAATCACAAACCGTATATATCAATGCATATAGCAATATAAAGACACGGGAGAACTAAAAACACTATAAAACCAAGAGTATAGTAGAAGTAAATAGATTCTTCCGGCGGTAGATGAAAAAGAAGAATGACCGATATGAAAGTTAGAAGTATATCGAGAATCAGAACTGGATGGAGCATATTGATGAATACTTTAAAATATGAGTTGAGGGGGAAAGAATAGAAGGTGATGAAACATGACTAGGAACTTAGAAATCAACAGATTTAACTCACACAATGGCGGAATAAGTGAATCAAACCCTCTAGTGAATAGGTTAAGTTTTTTTTTGATTAATTTAGTCAAACCATAACTAAATCAAGTGTGATTAGATCAACACCTAGAGCTATTATTCACCACCTGGGTGATTTGGACTGAGAGAGAATCGGAGGAGCTCACTAGATCTGAGTGTGTGTAACAAATGAGAGGCTTAACCTAAAATGAAGAACATAAGACTTTATATACCCCTGCCGTTGACTCACCTATACGATTCATTCATCATACGTACGAGTTGGCTTCATCAATCGTACGGGTGATCACTCACTCGTGTCTTCTCATTTAGGTTGTAATTGTGACTTAGCTCAGCATCAACCGTGCGTATGAGCCTGTCAGCTGTACTAGTGAGGCTTCACTCGTACGTCTGACTAAGTCTAACATAGTTAAACATCTAAATCTCGTTCCTGCAGTTCCTGTAACCACATACAAACACGGATAGGATAATAATGAGCAATCATGGTGGCCTGTAAACTGTTGTACCTGCAATGGACGCGGGTAGATGTCTAGAAACTTGCATAAAATGCATCAACAGAAGGTGTGAGTTGTAAGGAAACGAAGGAGGTGAATTTAAAAGAAAATCTCCTACAGAACAATTAAAATGGACAATCGCATTTAAAGCGGATCCTAATTCCCTTGATTACCGGAGAGTCAAATCTTATTAAGAAGATTTTCTTCAAATCCCTTGAAATCTGGGAATCAATCATATCTACGTCAAATGATAAGATGAATCTACACTTACTCATTTCACTCTTCTATGTTAGCTTCATTCGTACTCTTCATATAAATGGATTGTTTATCCAAATTATTCGCGGATGAATAACTCTAATTTTCAGCCCGTATGCATCATGAAAACATACTTATTATCATTCACGACCTTTCCACTCAAATTTCGGGACGAAATTTCTTTAACGGGTAGGTACTGTGACAACCCGGAAATTTCCAACCAAATTTAAACTTTAATCTTTATATGTTTCCGACACGATAAGCAATATTTGTTAAGTTAAATTGCAAGAATTTTAAACTATGTTCATACATTCATTCAACCTCGACCATGTTTCAACGATTCACGGACCATTAAACGAATATGATTATATATGTATATGTGTATATATATTATAACTTGAAATGTAAACAAAATATTAGATTAAATACTTTATATGATTGTATCTGTTTCAAAATATTTATCAATGGAATTAGAAGATAAGATCAAATGATTGAATTATCAGATATATTGAATTATGATTACAAGTCTCTGTTGAAAGGCCCACGTTGATTTGAGAAATCTTTCCGTTTTAACAATATTTGGAAAATGGTAAAGTGATTTATAAATAAGAACAAATTGTCAATCATTGAGAACTAGACAAAAGATAGTGGAAGATTGAATCTCATAAAGACTCGATTAATCTATTTAGTTTCAAACGTACAAAAACGTTTTCAGTTTAAAAAGAACTTTATTATTAAAACGTATATAACTTTTATAAATATCTAGAACCACTTTTGACAACTCATTACTTAACTAGTATGATAAAGATAATGATATTTATATTTTATTTTATTAAATATATATAACAATTTAAATTAATATTATATATATTTATACGCGTATTATACGTACATAGTTTTATACTTTTACTATACTTAAACTTTACCTTTACTTTATTTTTACTAAACTTTAACTTTAATAATTCACTTTAATAATTCATACTTTAATAATTCACTTTAATAATTCATACTTTAATAATTCACTTTAATAATTCATACTTTAATAATTCACTTTAATAATTCATACTTTAATAATTCACTTTAATAATTCATACTTTAATAATTCACTTTAATAATTCAAAAATCTATTATAAATAGAATTCAATAGGTTTCATTATTTCATAGAAACTTGAAAATATTTTTCTCTAAACTCTCTCAATCGATTTACATATATATATTTACTCCATATTATTTCAAGATATTATTAGTATACATAAAATATTACGACGGAGTGCTGTCCGAGTGATTTCAAAATTGTTTTTCGAGTAGGATAGGATTAAGGAAATTATGGGCTATAGCTATGGAGGTGATTGAGTATGGTTCATGGGTATGCTCGTGAGGTCAATATAGTGTTTATCATTTCCGTTGCGTCTACGTACCTTTTCTGCAATATTGAATCTCAATATTGATACGTTCGTGAATCCGAGGCCAACCTTGCACTTGTTCAATGACGTTATATGTATTTTTACTACGAAATACAGTATGGTGAGTTTCATTTGCTCCCTTTTTAAATGCTTTTGCAATATATATTTTTGGGACTGAGAATACATGCGCTGTTTTTATAAATGTTTGACAAAATAGACACAAGTAATTGAAACTACATTCTATGGTTGAATTATCGAAATCGAATATGCCCCTTTTTATTAAAGTCTGGTAATCTAAGAATTAGGGAACAGACACCCTAATTGACGCGAATCCTAAAGATAGATCTATTGGGCCTAACAAACCCCATCCAAAGTACCGGATGCTTTAGTACTTCGAAATTTATATCATGTCCGAAGGAGGATCCCGGAATGATAGGGGATATTCTTATATGTATCTAGTTAATGTCGGTTACCAGGTGTTCACCATATGAATGATTATTTTTGTCTCTATGCATGGGACGTATATTTATGAGAACTGAAAATGAAATTCTTGTGGTCTATTAAAATGATGGAAATAAATGATTATGATAAACTAATGAACTCACCAACCTGTTGGTTGACACTTTAAAGCATGTTTATTCTCAGGTGTTAAAGAAATCTTCCGCTGTGCATTTGCTCATTTTAAAGATATTACTTGGAGTCTTTCATAGCATATTTCGAAGAACGTTGCATTCGAGTCATTGAGTTCATCAAAGATCATTATTAAATCAATTTATAGTTGGATAGTGGATATTATGAAATGGTATGCATGCCTGTCAATTTTCGATGTAAAGAAATTTTGTCTTTTAAAAACGAATGCAATGTTTGTAAAATGTATCATATAGAGGTCAAATACCTCGCAATGTAATCAACTATTGTGAATCGTTTATAATGTATATGAACGGGTCATTTCAACAACGTGTTGTAACGTCGTCAAAGGGACGAGGGTTACGTAATGTCCAACAGTCCCGTAACAATCTAAAAACCTCATTTCTTACCCCAATTACCGACTCCGTCACTTGCGGAAACGTTTTGTTTAATAGTTGTAGCCCGATGTTCTTGTTCTCACTTTGGTGAGAAGCGAACATTACTAATCCGTAAGCATAACATGCTTCTTTATGTTGCATGTTAGCCGCTTTTTCTAAATCACGAAGTCCAATATTCGGATATATTGAGTCAAAATAATTTCTTAACCCGTTGCGTAAAATAGCATTTGGGTTCCCCGCAATATATGCGTCAAAGTAAACACATCGTAACTTATGGGTTTCCCAATGTGATATCCCCCATCTTTCAAACGAAAGTCTCTTATAAACCAAGACATTCTTGGAACGTTCTTCGAATGTCTTACAAACTGATCTCGCCTTAAATAGTTGTGCCGAGGAATTCTGATCGACTCTAGACAAGATTTCATCAATCATGTCTCCGGGTAGGTCTCTTAAAATATTGGGTTGTCTATCCATTTTGTGTTTTTATACTGTAAAATAGACAAGAGTTAGATTCATAAAAAAAAATACTTATTAATACAAGCAATTTTTACATATATCATAAAGCATAAGCACACTATATTACATATATTACACCACACGAATACAACTATCTTATTCCGACTCGCTCGTTTCTTCTTGTTCGGTTTTGGTTCGTTTTGCCAAGTTTCTAGGGATATATGATGTTCCCCTAATACGAGCCGTCGTTGTCCACATTGGTTTAGAAAAACCTGGTGGTTTAGAGGTTCCCGGGTCATTGTTACAACTTAAGGACTTCGGGGTTTGACGATACATATAAAGTTCATCGGGGTTGGAATTAGATTTCTCTATTTTTATGCCCTTTCCCTTATTATTTTCTTTTGCCTTTTTAAATTCAGTTGGGGTAATTTCTATAACATCATCGGAATTCTCGTCGGAATCCGATTCATCGGAGAATTGGTAATCCTCCCAATATTTTGCTTCCTTGGCGGAAACACCATTGACCATATTTAACCTTAGTCGGTTAGTTGAGGATTCTCTTTTATTTAACCGTTTTATTATTTCCCCCACCGGTTCTATTTCTTCTTCCGGTTCCGATTCTTCTTCCGGTTCCGATTCTTCTTCCGGTTCCGACTCTTCTTCCGGTTCCTCTTCGGGAACTTGTGAATCAGTCCACGAATCATTCCAATTTACATTTGACTCTTCATTATTATTAGGTGAGTCAATGAAACTTGTTCTAGAGGTAGACATCTATCACATAATATCAAACACGATAAGAGATTAATATATCACATAATATTCATATGTTAAAAATATATAGTTTCCAACAAAAATGTTAAGCAATCATTTTTAAAGAAAACACGGTCGAAGTCCAGACTCACTAATGCATCCTAACAAACTCGATAAGACACACTAATGCAAATTTTCTGGTTCTCTAAGACCAACGCTCGGATACCAACTGAAATGTCCCGTTCTTATTGATTAAAAACGTTCCATATTAATTGATTTCGTTGCGAGGTTTTGACCTCTATATGAGACGTTTTTCAAAGACTGCATTCATTTTAAAACAAACCATAACCTTTATTTCATCAATAAAGGTTTAAAAAGCTTTACGTAGATTATCAAATAATGATAATCTAAAATATCCTGTTTACACACGACCATTCATAATGGTTTACAATACAAATATGTTACAACAAAATAAGTTTCTTGAAATGCAGTTTTTACACAATATGATACAAACATGGACTCCAAATCTCGTCCTTATTTAAGTATGCGACAGCGGAAGCTCTTAATAATCACCTGAGAATAAACATGCTTAAAACGTCAACAAAAATGTTGGTGAGTTATAGGTTTAACCTATATATATCAAATCATAATAATAGACCACAAGATTTCATATTTCAATACACATCCCATACATAGAGATAAAAGTCATTCATATGGTGAACACCTGGTAACCGACATTAACAAGATGCATATATAAGAATATCCCCATCATTCCGGGACACCCTTCAGATATGATATAAATTTCGAAGTACTAAAGCATCCGGTACTTTGGATGGGGCTTGTTGGGCCCGATAGATCTATCTTTAGGATTCGCGTTGTAACGACCCGTCAAAATCGCTATTGACGCGGCACGTTAATCATTGATTCCACAGTGAGGTTTTGACCTCTATATGATACGTTTTGATAAAATATTGCATTCATTAAAATAAGTAACTTTCTAAACATAGAAAGTTATAAACATGTGGGCAAGTGCTTAGGTATAAGCAAAATCCCGAAATACATAAGTCTTTAATTTACAGGTTGACATCACAGTCCAATTATTTATTACACAACGCAGTTTTATTTTGAATGCAATAAACTTTGTACAAAGCATGAGAGACTCCATGCAGGCAACAAGCACATCACAGCGGAAGCATTCTAAGAACCTGAGAATAAAACATGCTAAAAAGTCAACACGAATGTTGGTGAGTTATAGGTTTAATTGCTCGAGTCATAAACATATATAAAGATAGACCACAAGATTTCATCAAAAGTTAATAGATTCTACGTAACAGAGCACCCTGGCAACTAAACTTAACGCTATAGTGATAATTACCCCATTCGTTTTAATACACGCAAACCAACGTGTCTTAAACTCAAATAACATACGTCCGTTAAAAGGCTAGCGCTCTAGCTCGGACGGGGATGTCAAGCCCTATGGATCCATATACAATTATTCGCGCCCACCAGTCCATATCCTATGTACTGGCAGCTACTAGTTACCAAAGCTAAGGGATTTTCGGTTTAACTCAGTGTAGAATTTAGTATGTACTTGTGTCTTATCGCATTTAAAATAAATTGCATGTATTCTCAGCCCAAAAATATTTAAAGTATTTAAAAAGGGAGACTATAAACTCACAGTTCAATATTGCGATTCAATATTGTAGGTAAATTGCGTAGACGTAATGATGGTAGACGACTGTATGGTTGGCCTTGGATTCAAGAACAATACCCCGAACAATACCCAATATTTTCTTAGCTTAAAGCGGTTTGAAACCCGAATTAAAACACCCGCGTATATACGTTATTATTATTAAACTTAAATTATAAATTATAATTATAATTATAATTATAATTATAATATGAATGTAAGAATGAGCAAAGAGATATAGATTTTATTACTTCGTCGAGCAAACTGACCTTTTATAATACTTTTCCATTTACTGTAGCTCATGCGATCGCATGAGTTTTCAGTGTTTTTGCCATGCGATCGCATGGCCGCCCTTTCTGTTTTTGTTTGCTAGTTCGTCGACATCAAATAGCATTTTTACTGTAGCAAATAGTGTTTTACTGTAGCAAATAGTGTTTACTGTAGCAAATCACTGTAGCAATGTAGCAAAATACGGTTTCACTGTAGCACTGTAGCAAAATATGGTTTCACTGTAGCAAATAGTGTTTTACTGTAGCAAATAGTGTTTTACTGTAGCAAAGTTATTTTTACTGTACATATATATATATATACATATACATACATATAATTGTTCATGAATCGTTGAGAGTAATCAAAGGTAATTGTATATATGAACAGTTCTAAAATTTTGAAACTCAATCTAACAGACTTTGTTTAACGTGTTAAAATAATAAATCGTATAGAGAATTGGTTTAAATAAGTCAAAAATTTTCGGGTCATCACAGTACCTCCCCGTTAAAGAAAATTTCGTCCCGAAATTTTTGAGTAGTACCTGTTTCATGAGCGATATCAGTGAACAAATGTGGATACTTTTGTTTCATTTGATCTTCACGTTCCCAAGTAAACTCGGGTCCTCGTCTTGCGTTCCAACGAACTCTAACTATCGGTATTTTGCTTTGTTTTAATTGTTTGACCTCACGGTCCATGATTTCAATAGGTTCTTCGACAAAATGGTGTTTATCATTAATTCTTATTTCGTCAAGAGGAATTACGACATCCTCTTCAGCTAAACATTTCTTCAAATTTGACACGTGAAATGTGTCGTGAACACTACTAAGTTCTTGCGGTAGCTTTAATCTATAAGCAACTGCTCCAATTCTTTCGGTGATTTCAAAGGGTCCTACGTACCTAGGACTTAGCTTTCCTCGTTTACCGAATCGTACAACGCCTTTCCAGGGTGACACTTTCAACATGACTTTGTCGCCCACTTGAAATTCTAGCGATTTTCTTCTTACATCAGCATAACTCTTTTGGCGACTCATGGCCGTTTTCAATCGCTGTTGTATTTGAATGATCTTTTCGGTGGTTTCATGAATAATTTCTGGTCCAGTAAGTTGTCTTTCTCCTACTTCACTCCAACAGATAGGAGATCTGCACTTTCTACCGTAAAGTGCTTCAAATGGCGCTGCGTTGATGCTCGTATGATAGCTGTTATTGTATGAAAATTCTGCCAACGGTAAGTGTCGATCCCAACTGGTTCCAAAGTCAATCACGCATGCCCGTAACATGTCTTCCAATGTATGTATTGTTCTTTCACTTTGACCATCTGTCTGTGGGTGATAAGCGGTGCTCATATCTAATCGAGTTCCCAATGCTTTTTGTAATGATTGCCAAAAACGTGATGTGAATCGGGTGTCACGATCAGATATGATGGAGATGGGTACACCATGCCTGGAAACTACTTCCTTCAAATATAGGCGTGCTAATTTCTCCATACTGTCTGTCTCCTTTATTGGTAGAAAGTGAGCTGATTTAGTTAGACGATCAACTATCACCCAAATAGTATCATGACTACTTGCAGTCCTTGGCAATTTCGTAATGAAATCCATGGTTATTCTTTCCCATTTCCACTGCGGAATTTCTGGTTGTTGCAGTAATCCTGACGGCTTTTGGTGCTCAGCTTTGACCTTTGCACACGTTAAACATTTGCTTACATAAGTAGCAATTTCTGTTTTCATATTAGGCCACCAATAAAACTTCTTGAGATCGTGGTACATTTTCCCATTTCCTGGGTGAATTGAGTACCTCATTTTGTGTGCTTCATCTAGTACTAGTTGCCTTAGATTACCATGTTTTGGTACCCATATCCTATCAGCAAAATACAGGGTTCCATCGGCTTTTACTTCAAGCTGTTTTTCTAACCCTCTGCTCATTTCGCCTTTTTCATTTTCTTCTTTTAAAGCCTCTAACTGTGCTGCTTGAATTTGCTTTGTGAGATCAGTACGAATTGTAATATTCAAAGCTCGGACCCTAAGAGGTTTTACTCTTTCTTTTCGACTTAGGGCATCAGCTACAACATTAGCCTTTCCGGGGTGGTAACGGATTTCACAATCGTAATCGTTTAACAACTCTACCCAGCGACGTTGCCTCATATTGAGTTGTTTTTGATCAAAAATATGTTGAAGACTCTTATGGTCGGTGTACACTGTACACTTGGTTCCATATAGACAGTGTCTCCATATTTTGAGTGCAAAAACTACTGCTCCAAGTTTCAAATCGTGCGTCGTATAGTTCTTTTCATGAATTTTTAGTTGTCGTGATGCGTATGCGATGACTTTTGTGCGTTGCATTAATACACATCCTAAACCTTGGCGTGAAGCATCACAATAGATCACGAAATCATCATTTCCTTCCGGTAATGACAAAATGGGTGCAGACGTTAACTTCTTCTTTAATAACTGGAATGAGGATTCCTGTTCTGTGGACCAATCATACTTCTTTCCCTTTTGAGTCAATGCAGTTAAGGGTTTGGCGATTCTAGAGAAATCTTGAATGAATCTTCGGTAGTAACCAGCAAGACCTAAGAATTGGCGGATTTGTGTTGGAGTCTTCGGTGTTTCCCATTTACTAATGGCTTCGATCTTGGCGGGGTCAACTTTAATTCCATGTTTACTGACAACATGGCCCAAAAATTGTACTTCTTGTAACCAGAAATCACACTTCGAAAATTTTGCGTACAATTCTTCTTTCTTGAGTATCTCCAGTACCAGTCTTAAGTGTTGCTCATGTTCTTCCTTGTTCTTCGAGTAAATCAATATGTCGTCGATAAAAACAATGACAAATTTGTCTAAATACGATCTACAGATGCGATTCATTAGATCCATGAATACTGCTGGAGCATTAGTTAATCCAAAAGGCATGACTAGAAACTCATAGTGACCGTAACGGGTTCTGAACGCGGTTTTAGGAACATCTTCTTCCTTCACTCTCAGTTGATGATATCCGGAGCGTAGATCAATCTTAGAATAAACACTTGATCCTTGCAATTGATCAAACAAATCATCAATCCTCGGTAATGGGTACCGATTCTTGATCGTTAATTTGTTTAATTCTCGGTAATCTATGCACATTCTCATAGATCCATCCTTCTTCTTGACGAACAGAATAGGAGCACCCCAAGGTGAAAAACTAGGACGAATAAATCCACGGTCTGATAATTCTTGCAACTGGTCTTGTAATTCTTGCATTTCTGAAGGTGCAAGTCTATATGGAGATCGGGCTACAGGTGCAGCTCCTGGTATGAGATCAATCTGGAATTCTACACATCTGTGTGGAGGTAGCCCCGGTAATTCTTTTGGAAATACTCCGGGATATTCTCTTACAACCGGCATGTCATTAATGCTTCTTTCTTCAGTATCGATCTTCTTTACATGTGCCAGAATAGCATAACAACCTTTTCTTATAAGTTTCTGGGCCTTCATACAGCTGATAAAGTTCAGATTTGAGTTGCTCTTCTCCCCATAAATTATTAATGACGTTTCATCCTTACGAGGAATGCGGATTGCTTTCTCAGCGCAAACAACTTCCGCTCTTGTTTTGGACATCCAGTCCATGCCAACGATTACGTCAAAACTTCCTAATTCTACGGGTATCAAATCGATTTTGAAGGTTTCACCAGCGAGATTTATTTCGCAACCATGGCAAATTTTATCGGCTTTTATCAGTTTACCATTAGCTAATTCAATAGTATATTTATCGTCTAGAGGTAATGATGCACATTTTAGTTTAGAACTAAAGTCTTTACACATATAACTTCTATCAGCACCCGTATCAAACATAATAGAAGCTAGTTGATTATTAACGGTAAACGTACCCGTGACAAGATTAGGATCCTCACGTGCTTCACTGGTACTAACATTAAATGCCCTCCCACGTGCGGGTTCTTTGTTCTTCTCCTTATCAGGGCATTGATTTATAAAGTGACCAGACTTCCCGCATCCAAAACATTTCTTGACATCGGTCGGTTTTGTCTTTACTTCAGAAACGGTGGCATAACAATCTTTCGCCACATGTCCTTTCTTGTTGCACTTATCACAGACCACTTGACAATAACCTGAATGATGTGTGTAACATCTTTTGCAGAACGGATGGGGTCCCTTATAGTTTGGACTTGCAGTTGCCCCATCTTGTTTACCTTTAAAAGTTTCTTGTTTCTTCAGGTGAGTACTTTTGCCCTTATAGTCTTCCCATTTCCTCTTTCCTTCAGTTGTCTTAACTTCGGTAATTGGTGCCTTAATCGAACTCTCTGTGATCTGGTCCATGAGTTGGTGTGCCATTGTCATGGCTTCCTGCATCGTATTTGGTTTGGACGATGTAACATTTCCTTTGATATTGATCGATAAACCGTCAATATACATTTCTATCTTTCGTTTCTCGTTTGGCACCAATTCGGGACACAACAAGGCTAGTTCCATGAAACGCTTTTCATAGTTATTGAGATTCACGCCGATAACCTTCAGATTACGTAACTCAGATTCCATTTTTCTGATCTCGTTTCGAGGACAGTACTCCTCGATTAGCATCTTTTTCAGTTCTTCCCAAGAGATATCATATGCCGTATCTATTCCTTCTGCTTTAGCATAATTGTTCCACCAAGTAAGTGCACCGTCTTGCAACGTGCACGAAGCATACTTTGACTTGTCTCCGTTCGCACAATTACTGATTTTGAAAACGGACTCCATCTTTTCAAACCATCGGGTTAGACCGACTGGTCCCTCGGTTCCACTAAACGTCTGTGGTTTGCATCCTTGAAAAGTTTTGTATGAGCATCCGTTTCGTGAGTTTGTGTTTACGGCTGCTGCTTTGGCTGCTGCTTCGGCTGTTGCTTTTGCTGCCTCGGCTGCAGCAATTCTTTCATTCACACGTTTCTCGACTAGTTGCTCAAACTCAGCATCCGACATTTGAGACATGTTTCTTCAATAAACACAACAGATATAATTTAATCATATAGAATATTATAGGTAAAATGAGTTGTCAATAGTTAATCGTAGCATATTAATAATATGAACCAATTATTATAAAAGCTTTTTCTTCTCATTAGCATTTTATAATTATTTCTAGGGTATTACCTACCCGTTAAGTTCATACATAATAGCTAGTACAAGGAATTAACTACTAAAATTCTAATAATATTCCACTATGAAAAATTATAGCGAGTTACTACATTATTATGTAATAATAATAATAAGAAGTAGTAATAATACAAATAATCATTCCATGCATTTATTATTAATAAACCAAAATAATACAATACCATACAATACTGATATTTTACATATGCTTATTTTACATAACAAGATAGAGTAGCACACATAAGCAATAAAATAGCGCATGGAAGATTTATGGTTGCGAGGTCGTTTATTCAGAACTATTAGAAACTTCTTCCCATTTGGTTCTCTCTGCCAATTGTTTGTGTGCACATGGTCCGACAGACATTCTGGCAGTGTATTTTATTTTTAGTTGGGGTTTTGAGGTACCCGTTGCCTCAGTGGGTTTAATACAATAAGGGTGGTTACGGATCGAATGGTCCTGTTCTTTTTTAATAATTAAGGACATTTTATTATTGTGGTTGTTTTTATTATCTATAGCAAGTTGGAATTTCTCCTTAGTGATCTCTTTTATTTCATTAGCGAAATCCTCCTCCTTACTGATCTCGTCTGATGACGAACTGTCTGAGTCATGTGTAGGAGAATATGATGACGAACTGCAAGAATATGTACCGGTGGTCATGAACCGAAATCTGCCAGGCGTAATCGGAACAACCCGCCCGTCGGCGGTATATCTGGACCAATGTCCATATTTGTTTAGAAATGGACGATCCTCATTTACTCCAGGGATCATGGGTCTATGCCAACGATACTGTGGCTCCGGAAAACTAAAGCTGAGTGGAGCTGGAACCTCCTCTGGGTTTACCGGGAGTTGAGATTCCCCGGCTAACACAATTTCTTCTTTAATAGGTATTGGAACGCCCTTTTCAGTTGTGGATAGAATAGATTCAGTGTCCGATTCCGAGTCGTACAAAATGATAGGATTAGAGGAAGTCATCTATCACATAATTGAAACAACAATTACGTTAGCATATAAATATATCACATATAATGTTTTTGACCAAATAATAAGCAAAAATCAGTAAAAACAGATATGGTCATAGTCCAGACTCACTAATGCATCATAACAATTACCAGTTAAACACACTAATGTAATTTCTGGTTCCCTATGACCTCAAGCTCGGATACCAACTGTAACGACCCGTCAAAATCGCTATTGACGCAGCACGTTAATCATTGATTCCACAGTGAGGTTTTGACCTCTATATGATACGTTTTGATAAAATATTGCATTCATTAAAATAAGTAACTTTCTAAACATAGAAAGTTATAAACATGTGGGCAAGTGCTTAGGTATAAGCAAAATCCCGAAATACATAAGTCTTTAATTTACAGGTTGACATCACAGTCCAATTATTTATTACACAACGCAGTTTTATTTTGAATGCAATAAACTTTGTACAAAGCATGAGAGACTCCATGCAGGCAACAAGCACATCACAGCGGAAGCATTCTAAGAACCTGAGAATAAAACATGCTAAAAAGTCAACACGAATGTTGGTGAGTTATAGGTTTAATTGCTCGAGTCATAAACATATATAAAGATAGACCACAAGATTTCATCAAAAGTTAATAGATTCTACGTAACAGAGCACCCTGGCAACTAAACTTAACGCTATAGTGATAATTACCCCATTCGTTTTAATACACGCAAACCAACGTGTCTTAAACTCAAATAACATACGTCCGTTAAAAGGCTAGCGCTCTAGCTCGGACGGGGATGTCAAGCCCTATGGATCCATATACAATTATTCGCGCCCACCAGTCCATATCCTATGTACTGGCAGCTACTAGTTACCAAAGCTAAGGGATTTTCGGTTTAACTCAGTGTAGAATTTAGTATGTACTTGTGTCTTATCGCATTTAAAATAAATTGCATGTATTCTCAGCCCAAAAATATTTAAAGTATTTAAAAAGGGAGACTATAAACTCACAGTTCAATATTGCGATTCAATATTGTAGGTAAATTGCGTAGACGTAATGATGGTAGACGACTGTATGGTTGGCCTTGGATTCAAGAACAATACCCCGAACAATACCCAATATTTTCTTAGCTTAAAGCGGTTTGAAACCCGAATTAAAACACCCGCGTATATACGTTATTATTATTAAACTTAAATTATAAATTATAATTATAATTATAATTATAATATGAATGTAAGAATGAGCAAAGAGATATAGATTGTATTACTTCGTCGAGCAAACTGACCTTTTATAATACTTTTCCATTTACTGTAGCTCATGCGATCGCATGAGTTTTCAGTGTTTTTGCCATGCGATCGCATGGCCGCCCTTTCTGTTTTTGTTTGCTAGTTCGTCGACATCAAATAGCATTTTACTGTAGCAAATAGTGTTTTACTGTAGCAAATAGTGTTCTACTGTAGCAAATAGTGTTTACTGTAGAAAATCACTGTAGTAAAATACGGTTTCACTGTAGCAAATAGTGTTTACTGTAGCAAATAGTGTACTGTAGCAAATCACTGTAGCACTGTAGCAAAATACGGTTTCACTGTAGCAAATAGTGTTTTACTGTAGCAAATAGTGTTTTACTGTAGCAAAGTCATTTTTACTGTACATATATATATATATATATATACATATACATACATATAATTGTTCATGAATCGTTGAGAGTAATCAAAGGTAATTGTATATATGAACAGTTCTAAAATTTTGAAACTCAATCTAACAGACTTTGTTTAACGTGTTAAAATAATAAATCGTATAGAGAATTGGTTTAAATAAGTCAAAAATTTTCGGGTCATCACACGCGTCAATTAGGGTGTCTGTTCCCTAATTCTTAGATTACCAGACTTAATAAAAAGGGGCATATTCGATTTCGATAATTCAACCATAGAATGTAGTTTCACGTACTTGTGTCTATTTTGTAAATCATTTATAAAACCTGCATGTATTCTCATCCCAAAAATATTAGATTTTAAAAGTGGGACTATAACTCACTTTCACAGATTTTTACTTCGTCGGGAAGTAAGACTTGGCCACTGGTTGATTCACGAACCTATAACAATATATACATATATATCAAAGTATGTTCAAAATATATTTACAACACTTTTAATATATTTTGATGTTTTAAGTTTATTAAGTCAGCTGTCCTCGTTAGTAACCTACAACTAGTTGTCCACAATTAGATGTACAGAAATAAATCGATAAATATTATCTTGAATCAATCCACGACCCAGTGTATACGTATCTCAGTATTGATCACAACTCAAACTATATATATTTTGGAATCAACCTCAACCCTGTATAGCTAACTCCAACATTCACATATAGAGTGTCTATGGTTGTTCCGAAATATATATAGATGTGTCGACATGATAGGTCGAAACATTGTATACGTGTCTATGGTATCTCAAGATTACATAATATACAATACAAGTTGATTAAGTTATGGTTGGAATAGTTTTGTTACCAATTTTCACGTAGCTAAAATGAGAAAAATTATCCAATCTTGTTTTACCCATAACTTCTTCATTTTAAATCCGTTTTGAGTGAATCAAATTGCTATGGTTTTATATTGAACTCTATTTTATGAATCTAAACAGAAAAAGTATAGGTTTATAGTCGGAAAAATAAGTTACAAGTCGTTTTTGTAAAGGTAGTCATTTCAGTCGAAAGAACGACGTCTAGATGACCATTTTAGAAAACATACTTCCACTTTGAGTTTAACCATAATTTTTGGATATAGTTTCATGTTCATAATAAAAATCATTTTCTCATAATAACAACTTTTAAATCAAAGTTTATCATAGTTTTTAATTAACTAACCCAAAACAGCCCGCGGTGTTACTACGACGGCGTAAATCCGGTTTTACGGTGTTTTTCGTGTTTCCAGGTTTTAAATCATTAAGTTAGCATATCATATAGATATAGAACATGTGTTTAGTTGATTTTAAAAGTCAAGTTAGAAGGATTAACTTTTGTTTGCGAACAAGTTTAGAATTAACTAAACTATGTTCTAGTGATTACAAGTTTAAACTTTCAAATAAGATAGCTTTATATGTATGAATCGAATGATGTTATGAACATCATTACTACCTTAAGTTCCTTGGATAAACCTACTGGAAAAGAGAAAAATGGATCTAGCTTCAACGGATCCTTGGATGGCTCGAAGTTCTTGAAGCAGAATCATGACACGAAAACAAGTTCAAGTAAGATCATCACTTGAAATAAGATTGTTATAGTTATAGAAATTGAACCAAAGTTTGAATATGATTATTACCTTGTATTATAATGATAACCTACTATAAGAAACAAAGATTTCTTGAGGTTGGATGATCACCTTACAAGATTGGAAGTGAGCTAGTAAACTTGAAAGTATTCTTGATTTTATGTAACTAGAACTTGTAAAATATATGAAGAACACTTAGAACTTGAAGATAGAACTTGAAAGAGATCAATTAGATGAAGAAAATTGAAGAATGAAAGTGTTTGTAGGTGTTTTTAGTCGTTGGTGTATGGATTAGATATAAAGGATATGTAATTTTGTTTTCATGTAAATAAGTCATGAATGATTACTCATATTTTTGTAATTTTATGAGATATTTCATGCTAGTTGCCAAATGATGGTTCCCACATGTATTAGTTGACTCACATGGGCTGCTAATAGCTGATCATTGGAGTGTATATACCAATAGTACATACATCTAAAAGCTGTGTATTGTACGAGTATGAATACGGGTGCATACGAGTAGAATTGTTGATGAAACTGAACGAGGATGTAATTGTAAGCATTTTTGTTAAGTAGAAGTATTTTAATAAGTGTATTGAAGTTTTTCAAAAGTGTATAAATACATATTAAAACACTACATGTATATACATTTTAACTGAGTCGTTAAGTCATCGTTAGTCGTTACATGTAAGTGTTGTTTTGAAACCTTTAGGTTAACGATCTTGTTAAATGTTGTTAACCCAATGTTTATAATATCAAATGAGATTTTAAATTATTATATTATCATGATATTATCATGTATGAATATCTCTTAATAGGATATATATACATTAAATGTCTTTACAACGATAATCGTTACATATATGTCTCGTTTAAAAATCATTAAGTTAGTAGTCTTGTTTTTACATATGTAGTTCATTGTTAATATACTTAATGATATGTTTACTTATCATAGTATCATGTTAACTATATATATATCCATATATATATCATCATATAGTTTTTACAAGTTTTAACGTTCGTGAATTACCGGTCAACTTGGGTGGTCAATTGTCTATATGAAACATATTTCAATTAATCAAGTCTTAACAAGTTTGATTGCTTAACATGTTGGAAACATTTAATCATGTAAATATCAATCTCAATTAATATATATAAACATGGAAAAGTTCGGGTCACTACAATATATTTACAACACTTTTAATACATTTTGATGTTTTAAGTTTATTAAGTCAGCTGTCCTCGTTAGTAACCTATAACTAGTTGTCCACAGTTAGATGTACAGAAATAAATCGATATATATTATCTTGAATCAATCCACGACCCAGTGTATACATATCTCAGTATTGATCACAACTCAAACTATATATATTTTGGAATCAACCTCAACCCTGTATAGCTAACTCCAACATTCACATATAGAGTGTCTATGGTTGTTCCGAAATATATATAGATGTGTCGACATGATAGGTTGAAACATTGTACACGTGTCTATGGTATCTCAAGATTACATAATATACAATACAAGTTGATTAAGTTATGGTTGGAATAGATTTGTTACCAATTTTCACGTAGCTAAAATGAGTAGTTTTTACCAATTTTGTTTCGCTCGCCATTTCTTCGTTTCTAATCCGTTTTGAGTGATTTAAGCGGCCACAGTTTCATATTGAACTTGACTTTATGAAACTAAACAGAAAAGATATAGGTTTATAGTCAGAAATACAAGTTATATGTCGTTTTTGAAAGAGGTAGTCATTTCCGTCGAAAGAACGACATCTTGATGACTGTTTTGAAAAACATACTTTCACTTTGAGTTTAACCATGATTTTTGGATATGGTTTCATGTTCATAAGAAAAATCATTTTCCCAGAAGTATAGCTTTTAAATCATAGTTTTCCATAGTTTTTAATTATCCAAACCAAAACAGCCCCCGGTTGTAACTACGACGGCGTAAATCCGGTTTTATGGTGTTTATCGTGTTTCTGGGTTTTAAATCATTAAGTTAGCATATCATATAGATATAGATCATGTGTATAGTTGATTTTAAAAGTGTAGTTAGAAGAATTAACTTTATTTGCGAACAAGTTTAGAATTAACTAAGCTATGTTATAGTGATTACTAGTTTACCACTTCGAATATGATAGCTTTATATGTATGAATCGAATGATGTTATGAACATCATTACTACCTTAAGTTCCTTGGATAAACCTACTGGAAAAGAAAAAAATGGATCTAGCTTCAATGGATCCTTGGATGGCTCGAAGTTCTTGAAGCAAAATCATGACACGAAAACAAGTTCAAGTAAGATCATCACTTGAAATAAGATTGTTATAGTTATAGAAATTGAACCAAAGTTTGAATATGATTATTACCTTGTATTAGAATGATAACCTAATGCAAGAGACAAAGATTTCTTGAGGTTGGATGATCACCTTACAAGATTGGAAGTGAGCTAGCAAACTTGAAAGTATTCTTGATTTTATGTAACTAGAACTTGTAGAATTTATGAAGAACACTTAGAACTTGAAGATAGAACTTTAGAGAGATCAATTAGATGAAGAAAATTGAAGAATGAAAGTGTTTGTAGGTGTTTTTGATCATTGGTGTATGGATTAGATATAAAGGATATGTAATTTTGTTTTCATGTAAATAAGTCATGAATGATTACTCATATTTTTGTAATTTTATGAGATATTTCATGCTAGTTGCCAAATGATGGTTCCCACATGTGTTAAGTGACTCACATGGGCTGCTAAGAGCTGATCATTGGAGTGTATATACCAATAGTACATACATCTAAAAGCTGTGTATTGTACGAGTACGAATACGGGTGCATACTAGTAGAATTGTTGATGAAACTGAACGAGGATGTAATTGTAAGCATTTTTGTTAAGTAGAAGTATTTTGATAAGTGTCTTGAAGTCTTTCAAAAGTGTATGAATACATATTAAAACACTACATGTATATACATTTTAACTGAGTCGTTAAGTCATCGTTAGTCATTACATGTAAGTGTTGTTTTGAGACCTTTAGGTTAACGATCTTGTTAAATGTTGTTAAACCAAAGTTTATAATATCAAATGAGATTTTAAATTATTATATTATCATGATATTATGATATCTTAATATATCTTAATATGATATATACATTTAAATATCGTTACAACGATAATCGTTACATATATGTCTCGTTTCGAAATCCTTAAGTTAGTAGTCTTGTTTTTACTTATGTAGTTCATTGTTAATACACTTAATGATATATTTAATTATCATATTATCATGTTATATATAATATAACAATGTATTAATATGCTTCATATATATTTAGTAAGACGTGGTTATAACGATAATCGTTATATGTATCGTTTCGAGTTTCATACGTCAATAGTCTCCTTTTTAAGTATATAACTTATTGTTACTATTTTTAATGAGATACTTGATGATCATTATATCATGTTAAACATATATATTTATTCATTTATGTATCATCATGTCATATACAACTTATAGCGTTCGTGAATCATTGGTCAAACTGGGTAATCAGACGTTTACAAAATTTCCGTTTCAATTAACCAAGTCTTAACAAGTTTGATTGCTTAACATGTTGGAAAAATTTAATCATGTAAATATAGTTTTCATTAAACATATATCATAGAAAGGTTCGAAAAAGTTCGGGTCACTACAAACAACAACAACAACAACAACAACAATACCCAATCCCATAAGTGGGGTATGGGGGAGGTGGGATGTAGACAATCTTTCCTCTATCCTAGAATAAAGAGAAATCATTTCTCCACCCCGAGTTAAACACTCACAAGAGCGGAGAAAGTCCTCCCTCCCTCTATTCGACGGGTAAAGAGATTACTTTCAAGGGGACCTCCGGCCATAAAGAATGAGAAAAAAAATAGATATATATATATATATATATATATATATATATATATATATATATATATATATATATATATATATATATATATATATATATATATATATATATATAATAGTAATAATAAGTAAGAAAATAAAGATAAAAAATAAAATAAACAGAGACGCCATGAAAATGGTAGAATCAAATTTTCATAGGTTTTACTTCGTGCCTGGAGTTCAATTTAGGCTCTAGGCGATAGACAAGTCGCCAATAAATCGACGCTTGCTAAGCCTCGCTTAACAGAACCGTGTATAAAAAAAATAGTAGGAATATATATATATATATATATATATATATATATATATATATATATATATATATATATATATATATATATATATATACATATATGCATATATACATATATACATATATACATATATACATATATACATATATACATATATACATATATACATATATACATATATATATATATATATATATATATATATATATATATATATATATATATATATATATATATATATATAAAGGGAACTAGAAGACGTACCTTAGACAGTAGGGCGAAGCTCAGGACAAAAACGAGAGATGCTAAAAAAAAAAAAAAACATGTCCGCAAACAAGCAACCCTAAACACAACAAAACTGTGATGGCCCGTACAAAACCATCGTGTATGAATCATCAACAACAGGATCATTACAAGGTTAAGTACTACATGCTGTAATAAAAGAAGTTGCATTCACGATAAAAAGATGATGTCATAACCGACGTCAATTGTTTTACACCAACAGTATGCTTCTACGAATAGCAAGCATGAATAAATGTATGTGACCCTTAGGTCCTTACAAAACATAGTTTCAAATGTATTAAAGTTTGACTGCAAGATAAAGTAGTTCATGCAGTGATGACACTAGAGCAGCGGGTGTCTACGGCAAGACTAGCACGACAGCGGAAGCAAATAACCTTAAGCACCTGAGAAAAACATGCTTAAAAACGTCAACACAAAGGTTGGTGAGCTATAGTTTAAGTATAACAGTAAGTAAGGTAGGCCACGAGATTTCAGTGCTACAAAGAGCGTTTCAAAACAGTATGATAAAGTATATGTTAACCGTGGGCATTTGGTAACTAACTTAATGTTTATACCCCCTGAAAGTACACTTGGCAAGTGTGTATGTTTACGAAGTATTAAACACTCGTTAAATGCTAGCGCTACTAGCCCGAGTGGGGATGTCAAACCCTATGGATCCATATCTAAGATTCGCGTTCACGGTTCAAAAACCAATGACTAAACGTTACCGAGCTAAAGGGAATGTTTCTGCCGTTATATAACCCACACATATATAAGTTTAAGTACTCGTGCCTAGTATGTAAAACATAAAATCCACATGTATTCTCAGTTCCCAAAATAAGTTAAAGTAAAAGGGAATGCTATAACTCACAATGATAAAGTAGCGGTAAAGTCGAGTCGGGAAAAGTGTGCAAGTAATGAAGGTTGTCCAAACGGGTCCTCAACCTAAGTCAAATAGTACTAAGTCAGTAAATCGTACGAAAAGGTTTAAATGTATGTAAATAAGGTCTTAAGGGTCATCATCATTCATCGTCAAACAAAAGGCGTAAAGTAAGTTTCGTTTATGAAAGTAGTTTAAAACAAAGGCTGACTTCGATCAGTCACCACGGCCTCTACCCTTACTGAATTAAGGTGAGACCAGTGGCCATGGCTCTGTATATGAGTCCTTTAAGTGTGGTAAAATTTACAGAAGCCAACTCGTCTTCGTTTGACCGTGGCGACGGTCTAAGTGCGAGTAGGTCAGAAATTTCTGCACAACGTTAAAGGACATAGTGACGATCGGAGGGCCATAAATCCTAAACCGTAACTCGAATTAAGACGAGTCCTATATGAAAAGTTATCTACTCAAACAGATCTATTTGAAAATCATAATCACAACAGCCCAGGTCTTACTGATCAGACCCAGAATACAGAAAACAGACAGGTCAGTAGGTTCCGGTGGTTCTTGGTGTTCGATGCTTATCACGGTTCTCATCCTTGATGCATGTAGCTTAGCTTCAAGTGTACAACTTGTTGATGTGTTTGCATCATTTTCACCAAGGTTTGACCATCATAACCCAAGTGCAAGTCTAAGACATGAAGCACAACCCAATTAAGAGTTGTATGAAGTTTGATGAACCAAAGTTACATCAAAGTCTTAGATCTAACACATACATGAACTTTAAAACTAATAATAAGTTACAAACTTGAAAGTGAACTTATGAAATCAAGATCTTAAGTTGTAGAACATAGTTCTTAGTTAGATCTTGAAGATCCAAGACTCAAAAGTCTAGATCTAACATAAGTGTACCAAGTTATAATTATAGAAACTTACTTACATGTTCTTGAACTTTTAAAGTTAATTTTAGTTCAAGATTAATGAGATCAAAGTTATCTAGTAACATTTGACCAATAACAACCAACAAACATGAAATTAAAGTGCATAAAATGAAGACATAAACTAAGTAAACAAGTAAATGATTCATGGTGGTTCATACTTTAAAGATTCAAACCAAAGTTTGATCTTTAAGAAAGTAAACTTTAAAGTTTACTAACATGAATTACAAGTATGAGTTACAACACATGAACTTCCTTTCTTTAAACAAGTATTAAGTGGAGATCATAAACTAGAGAGTTTATGTCTTGTATGTCCTTGTTATAACAAGATAGATGAAGAATCAAACTAACAAGTTTGCTTCTTAGAAGATCACAAGTAAATAACAATAACAACAACTAGTAATTAAGTAACAAACAACAACATGAACCAAGTAACAACAAACAACAAAGAATGATGATGATAAAGGGTGTCTATATTCGGTTTTTACAAAGAAAAGAAGAGAGAAAAAGATGTTCAAAATACTTACAAGAAAGAGAGAAAAGTGAGAGAGAATGAAATGTAAGAAGTGTGTGTTTGAATGAGGGAAAATACAAGTGATGAAGTAATACAAAAATGAACCAAAAGAACTCCCTCCAAGGCCATATGGCCTACGGTTTTAGCAGGGAAAAAAAAGGGAGAAATTGTTCCTTGGTCACTTGCATGTAAAGCTTGAAAAAGTTGGTTAATAGAGGTATGTGCATGGGGATTATGGTAACTAGATTCCTTCAAGTATTAAACTAAGTAGTTTCCATCTAATTTGATACTTACAAGTGTATAAAATGGGCTAGTTAATCCAACAAGGTGTAGGGTGGGCTCTTTAAGTCCATGTACAAATATAAAGCCCAAGTTTGTAGTAATTAACAAGTAATCCAATAAAAGCCCATGCAATTAACTAATAACCTTAGTTAAATAAAATGATTAATAAAACTAATCATGAATGTAAATAATATCTGAAAATATTATTCGTGTAAGTCTCGGGTGTCACAAAGACGTTTTGGGCATTTAAAGTCAAGTACAATTAATCATGGCATCAAGTAAATGTAATAACATACATTCGTTTAATCGCAAGTATTAATAATAATTATTATTAATAAATAAACGTTGGAAAATCCAGGGTCGTTACATTACCCACCTGTTAAAGAAAATTTCGTCCCGAAATTTTAAGCTGAGGTAGATGGAGGAGTCGGGAAAATGTGAGGATACTTCCGCATCATTTGATCCTCTCGCTCCCGAGTAAACTCAGGTCCTCGTTTAGCATTCCATCGTACCCGGACGATCGGAATCTTATTGCATTTCAAAGTTTTGATCTCACGATCCATAATTTCAACAGGTTCCTCCACAAAGTGGAGTTTGTCATCAATTGTAAGTTCTTCCAGTGGTATGATAAGTTCGGGTGCAGCAAGACACTTCTTCAGGTTTGACACGTGAAAGGTAGGATGAACTGAGCTCAATTGTGCTAGTAGGTCCAAACGGTAAGCAACGGGTCCAACACGTTCCAAGATTTCAAAAGGACCAATGTATTGTGGGTTCAACTTCCCACGCTTTCCAAAACGAATCACACCCTTCCAAGGTGCAACCTTCAACATTACACGGTCACCAATGTTGAATTCAAAGTCTTTACGTTTAAGATCGGCATAACTCTTTTGGCGATCACGGGCAGTCTTAAGTCTAGCTTGATCTGAGCAATCTTCTCCGTGGTTTCATGGACTATCTCGGGTCCGGTGATTTGCTTTTCGCCTACTTCGGCCCAACAAATAGGAGATCGGCACTTGCGACCATACAACGCTTCAAAAGGTGCAGCATTGATGCTAGAGTGATAATTGTTGTTGTACGAAAATTCGGCGAGTGGCAAATGTCTTTCCCAGGCCTTTCCAAAATCAATGACACATGCACGTAACATATCCTCCAAGGTCTAAATCGTTCGTTCACTTTGCCCATCAGTCTGAGGGTGATAAGCAGTACTCATGTCAAGATGAGTTCCCATGGCTTCTTGCAAAGAACGCCAAAATCTAGAAGCAAAATGGGGATCGCGATCTGAGATGATCGATAACGGTACACCATGACGAGATACAACCTCCTTGATGTATAATTGAGCAAGTCTCTCCATCGTATCTGTTTCCTTCATCGCTAAGAAGTGTGCAAATTTAGTAAGACGGTCAACGATAACCCAGATGGTATCGTATCCGCCCACCGTGTTCGGCAGCTTAGTAATGAAATCCATTGTGATCCTTTCCCATTTCCATTGTGGGATTTCCGGTTGTTAAAGTAAACCAGAAGGTCTCTGATGCTCGGCTTTAACTTTCGAGCAAGTCAAACACTTACCAACATAAGTCGCAACGTCCTTCTTAAGATTCGGCCACCAATACTTTTCTTTAAGGTCGTGGTACATTTTGCCCGCTCCAGGATGAATCGAATATCTCAATTTGTGTGCTTCATCAAGTATAAGGTTTCGTAGATCTCCATAAAGAGGTACCCAAATTCTTCAGGCATAACATCGGAGTCCAGACTCCCTAACCTCAAATCGAGAGACAAGTATGTTCAAATGTTCGTGAGATATATTCTCCTTCTTAAGAGCCTCATCTTGGGCTACTCTGATCTGGCTGTTGAGGTTCGAATGAATGGTGATGTTCAGAGCCCTAACACGAAGAGGTGTCGTCCTCTCCTTTCGGCTTAAAGCGTCAGCTACAACATTGGCCTTGCCAGGATGATAACGAAGTTCACAATCGTAGTCATTGAGCGTCTCGATCCATCGACGCTGTCTCATATTCAGTTGCTTCTGATCGAAGATGTGCTAGAGACTCTTGTGATCGGTGAAGATAGTGCTCTTAGTTCCATACAAATAGTGTCTCCACAATTTGAGCGCAAAGACAACGGCTCCAAGTTCAAGATCGTGAGTAGTGTAGTTCTGCTCGTGAATCTTCAATTGGCGGGAGGCATAGGCAATAACTTTTGATCGTTGCATCAGTACACAACCAAAACCACTTTTCGACGCATCGCAATCAACAACAAAGTCGTCACTGCCCTCAGGAAGTGATAGGATAGGTGCGGTGGTTAACTTCTTCTTCAAGGTTTGAAATGCTGATTTGTGTGCGGGTTCCCAAATGAACTTCTTGCCCTTGTGAGTCAGTGCGGTCAAAGGACGCGCAATCAGAGAGAAACCTTCGGTAATAACCGGCGAGACCTAGGAATTGGCGAATATGAGTTGGAGTAGTGGGGGTCCCCACTTGCTGATGGCTTCAATCTTGGCGGGGTCAACTTTGATACCCTGGTCGCTCACATCATGACCCAGAAATTGAACTTTCTTCAACCAAAATTCACACTTGGAGAATTTGGCGTAAAGTTGCTCTTGTCTCAAGAGTTCAAGCACTAGTCGGAGGTGTTGCTCATGTTCTTCTTCGCTCTTAGAGTAGATGAGGATATCATCTATGAAGATGATAACAAACTTATCCAAGTACGGCTTGCAGACACGATTCATGAGGTCCATGAACACGGCAGGTGCGTTGGTTAATCCGAATGGCATCACGAGAAACTCATAATGACCATAACGGGTTCTGAATGCAGTTTTCATCACGTCACTTTCCTTCACCCTCAACTGGTGATACCCAGATCGCAAATTGATCTTAGAGTAAATGCTCGATCCTTGTAGTTGGTCAAAAAGATCGTCAATTCGTGGAAGAGGATACCGATTCTTGATAGTCAATTTGTTGAGTTCACGGTAGTCGATACACATACGGAAGGATCCATCCTTCTTCTTCACAAACAGAACAGGTGCGTCCCAAGGCGAGAAGCTTGGTTGGATAAATCCTCGATCAAGTAGTTCTTGTAGTTGACTTTGTAATTCTT
The DNA here is from genome assembly GCF_046630445.1 of Rutidosis leptorrhynchoides. Taxonomy (NCBI): domain Eukaryota; kingdom Viridiplantae; phylum Streptophyta; class Magnoliopsida; order Asterales; family Asteraceae; genus Rutidosis; species Rutidosis leptorrhynchoides. Next base: position 103,109,676 of record NC_092333.1, on the reverse strand, counting down.
GCATCTCGAAAGGTGCGAGTCTATAAGGTGCGCGAGCTACAGGTGCAGCTCCTGGCACTAAGTCAATCTGAAACTCTACTGCTCTCTGCGGCGGCAATCCAGGAAATTCTTCAGGGAAGACATCGAAAAATTCGTTCACAATTCGAACATCGTTCACGCTCTTCACCTCAGTTTCTACTGTTTTCACATGTGCTAGGACAGAAAAACGTCCCTTCTTCATAATCTTTTGCGCTTTCACGCAACTAATAAGGTTCAGCTTTGAGGTACATCTCTCTCAGTAGATGATCAGTGGCTCACCATCTCCTTGCGGTATACGAAGAGCTTTATCTCCACAGATAATATCGGCCTTTATCTTGCTCAACCAATCCATACCGACGATCACGTCAAAACTTCCCAGTTTGATATGTATCAAATCTATCTCGAAATCTGCACCAGCTATGTTGATAATAGCTCCACGACTAATATGGTCAACCTTTTCAAGTTTTCCATTGGCGACCTCGACAAGCATACTCTATTTTAACAGGACTAATGACCAATTAATCTTATCGCAAAAATGTCTACATACATAACTTCTATCCGCACCAGTATCAAACAAGACAGAAGCTAAAAGATTGTTGATTTTGAATATACCTGTCACCAAGTCGGGGTTTTCACGTGCGTCCCTTGCATTAACATTGAAAGCTCTAGCGCGCGGTGGTCCGCCATCTTTTAGCTTATTTGGACACGCATTTCTGAAATGGCCCGTCTGCCCGCATTCGTAACACTTCTTCGGTCCGTTGGTATTCGGCTTCCCATTCAAAGTGGTGACCTTGCAATCTTTCCCGATATGCCCAGCCCGTTGGCACTTTTCGCAAACAACATTACAATACCCAGTATGGTGCTTGTAGCACCGCTTGCATTGTGGTGGGGTTCCCTTGTAGTTAGGGTTGGAGTTGGTGTTGTTGTTGGGGTTGGGGTTTCCGCCGTTGTTGTTTCCTCTGAAACCCTCATGTCGTTTCGTCGGGTTCTGTTCATAGTTTCTTCCCCTGTTGTTGTTGTTGTTGTTGTTGTTGTTGTTGTGGTTATCCCATTTGCGCTTCTCGCTATTACCCACTTCAGACTTAGTTTTCTCCGGTTCATCGATGGTTATTTGATTCATCAAAGTATGCGCCATGCGCATCGCTTCGGGATCATTTGGTGGTTTGGATGAGGTGACGTTTCCCTTAATGCTCTTAGGGAGTCCCCAGAAGTATCTCTCCATTCGCTTGAATTTTGGGGTGACCATTGTCGGACACATCAGGGCTAGTTCCAAAAATCTCCTGTTGTAACCATCAAGGTCATTCCCAACGGCCTTTAACTGCATGAATTCCATTTCCATCTTTTGGATCTCGGTTCTCGGACAATACTCCTCAATCATGGCACACTTAAATTCCTCCCATGGCGTAGCATACGCCTCATCAATGCCTTGTGCCTGTGCCATTGTGTTCCACCACGTGAGTGCACCGTCAGACAGCGTGCAAGAAGCAAATTTGGTTTTGTTGTCCTCCGAACAGTTTCTAACTCGGAATACTGATTCAAGTTTCTCGAACCATCTGGTGAGACCAACCGGTCCCTCAGTGCCGCTGAAGTTATGTGGTTTATAGCTCTGGAATTCCTTGTAAGTACACCCATTTCGAACGGGTTGAATAACCAGTGGTGGTGGCGGTGGAGATTGGGGTTGCATTTCCGCAATGGCTGCTGTAGTGACCCGAACTTTTCCATGTTTATATATATTAATTGAGATTGATATTTACATGATTAAATGTTTCCAACATGTTAAGCAATCAAACTTGTTAAGACTTGATTAATTGAAATAGGTTTCATATAGACAATTGACTACCCAAGTTGACCGGTGATTCACGAACGTTAAAACTTGTAAAAACTATATGATGACATATATATGGTTATATATATAGTTAACATGATATTATGATAAGTAAACATATCATTAAGTATATTAACAATGAACTACATATGTAAAAACAAGACTACTAACTTAATGATTTTGAAACGAGACATATATGTAACGATTATCGTTGTAACGACATTTAATGTATATATATCATATTAAGAGATATTCGTACATCATAATATCATGATAATATAATAATTTAAAATCTCTTTTGATATTATAAACATTGGGTTAACAACATTTAACAAGATCGTTAACCTAAAGGTTTCAAAACAACATTTACATGTAACGACTAACGATGACTTAACGACTCAGTTAAAATGTATATACATGTAGTGTTTTAATATGTATTCATACACTTTTGAAAGACTTCAAGACACTTATCAAAATACTTCTACTTAACAAAAATGCTTACAATTACATCCTCGTTCAGTTTCATCAACAATTCTACTCGTATGCACCCGTATTCGTACTCGTACAATACACAGCTTTTAGATGTATGTACTATTGGTATATACACTCCAATGATCAGCTCTAATCAGCCCATGTGAGTCACCTAACACATGTGGGAACCATCATTTGGCAACTAGCATGAAATATCTCATAAAATTACAAAAATATGAGTAATCATTCATGACTTATTTACATGAAAACAAAATTACATATCCTTTATATCTAATCCATACACCAACGACCAAAAACACCTACAAACACTTTCATTCTTCAATTTTTTTCATCTAATTGATCTCTCTCAAGTTCTATCTTCAAGTTCTAAGTGTTCTTCATAAATTCCAAAAGTTCTAGTTTCATAAAATCAAGAATACTTTCAAGTTTGCTAGCTCACTTCCAATATTGTAAGGTGATCATCCAACCTCAAGAAATCTTTGTTTCTTACAGTAGGTTATCATTCTAATACAAGGTAATAATCATATTCAAACTTTGGTTCAATTTCTATAACTATAACAATCTTATTTCAAGTGATGATCTTACTTGAACTTGTTTTCGTGTCATGATTCTGCTTCAAGAACTTCGAGCCATCCAAGGATCCATTGAAGCTAGATCTATTTTTCTATTTTCCAGTAGGTTTATCCAAGGAACTTAAGGTAGTAATGATGTTCATAACATCATTCGATTCATACATATAAAGCTATCTTATTCGAAGGTTTAAACTTGTAATCACTAGAACATAGTTTAGTTAATTCTAAACTTGTTCGCAAACAAAAGTTAATCCTTCTAACTTGACTTTTAAAATCAACTAAACACATGTTATATATCTGTATGATATGCTAACTTAATGATTTAAAACCTGGAAACACGAAAAACACCGTAAAACCGGATTTACGCCGTCGTAGTAACACCGGGGGCTGTTTTGGGTTAGTTAATTAAAAACTATGATAAACTTTGATTTAAAAGTTGTTATTCTGAGAAAATGATTTTTATTATGAACATGAAACTATATCCAAAAATTATGGTTAAACTCAAAGTGGAAGTATGTTTTCTAAAATGGTCATCTAGACGTCGTTCTTTCGACTGAAATGACTACCTTTACAAAAACGACTTGTAACTTATTTTTCCGACTATAAACCTATACTTTTTCTGTTTAGATTCATAAAATAGAGTTCAATATGAAACTATAGCAATTTGATTCACTTAAAACGGATTTAAAATGAAGAAGTTATGGGTAAAACAAGATTGGATAATTTTTCTCATTTTAGCTACGTGAAAATTGGTAACAAATCTATTCCAACCATAACTTAATCAACTTGTATTGTATATTATGTAATCTTGAGATACCATAGACACGTATACAATGTTTCGACCTATCATGTCGACACATCTATATATATTTCGGAACAACCATAGACACTCTATATGTGAATGTTGGAGTTAGCTATACAGGGTTGAGGTTGATTCCAAAATATATATAGTTTGAGTTGTGATCAATACTGAGATACGTATACACTGGGTCGTGGATTGATTCAAGATAATATTTATCGATTTATTTCTGTACATCTAACTGTGGACAACTAGTTGTAGGTTACTAACGAGGATAGCTGACTTAATAAACTTAAAACATCAAAATATATTAAAAGTGTTGTAAATATATTTTGAACATACTTTGATATATATGTATATATTGTTATAGGTTCGTGAATCAACCAGTGGCCAAGTCTTACTTCCCGACGAAGTAAAAATCTGTGAAAGTGAGTTATAGTCCCACTTTTAAAATCTAATATTTTTGGGATGAGAATACATGCAGGTTTTATAAATGATTTACAAAATAGACACAAGTACGTGAAACTACATTCTATGGTTGAATTATCGAAATCGATTATGTCCCTTTTTATTAAGTCTGGTAATCTAAGAATTAGGGAACAGACACCCTAATTGACGCGAATCCTAAAGATAGATCTATTGGGCTTAACAAACCCCATCCAAAGTACCGGATGCTTTAGTACTTCGAAATTTATATCATATCCGAAGGGTGTCCCGGAATGATGGGGATATTCTTATATATGCATCTTGTTAATGTCGGTTACCAGGTGTTCACCATATGAATAATTTTTATCTCTATGTATGGGATGTGTATTGAAATATGAAATCTTGTGGTCTATTATTATGATTTGATATATATAGGTTAAACCTATAACTCACCAACATTTTTGTTGACGTTTTAAGCATGTTTATTCTCAGGTGATTATTAAGAGCTTCCGCTGTCGCATACTTAAATAAGGACGAGATTTGGAGTCCATGCTTGTATGATATTGTGTAAAAACTGCATTCAAGAAACTTATTTTGTTGTAACATATTTGTATTGTAAACCATTATGTAATGGTCGTGTGTAAACAGAATATTTTAGATTATCATTATTTGATAATCTACGTAAAGCTTTTTAAACCTTTATTGATGAAATAAAGGTTATGGTTTGTTTTAAAATGAATGCAGTCTTTGAAAAACGTCTCATATAGAGGTCAAAACCTCGCAACGAAATCAATTAATATGGAACGTTTTTAATCAATAAGAACGGGACATTTCAGTTGGTATCCGAGCGTTGGTCTTAGAGAACCAGAATTTTGCATTAGTGTGTCTTATCGAGTTTGTTAGGATGCATTAGTGAGTCTGGACTTCGACCGTGTTTACTTGGAAAATGATTGCTTAACAAATTTTGTTGGAAACTATATATTTTTAACATGTGAATATTATGTGATATATTAATCTCTTAACGCGTTTGATATTATGTGATAGATGTCTACCTCTAGAACAAGTCCCATTGACTCACCTAATAATAATGAAGAGTCAAATGTAAATTGGAATGATTCGTGGACTGATTCACAAGTTCCCGAAGAGGAACCGGAAGAAGAGTCGGAACCGGAAGAAGAATCGGAACCGGAAGAAGAATCGGAACCGGAAGAAGAATCGGAACCGGTGGGGGAAATAATAAAACGGTTAAGTAAAAGAGAATCCTCAACCAACCGACCAAGGTTAATTATGGTCAATGGTGTTTCCGCCAAGGAAGCAAAATATTGGGAGGATTACCAATTCTTCGATGAATCGGATTCCGACGAGAATTCCAATGATGTTATAGAAATTACCCCAACTGAATTTAAAAAGGCAAAAGAAAATAATAAGGGAAAGGGCATAAAAATAGAGAAATCTAATTCCAACCCCGATGAACTTTATATGTATCGTCAACCCCCGAAGTCCTTAAGTTGTAACAATGACCCGGGAACCTCTAAACCACCAGGTTTTTCTAAACCAATGTGGACAACGACGGCTCGTATTAGGGGAACATCATATATCCCTAGAAACTTGGCAAAACAAATGAAAACCGAAGAAGAAGAAACGAGCGAGTCGGAATAAGATAGTTGTATTCGTATGGTGTAATATATGTAATATAGTGTTCTTATGCTTTATGATATATGTAAAAATTTCTTGTATTAATAAGTATTTTTTTATGAATCTAACTCTTGTCTATTTTACAGTTTAAAAACACAAAATGGATAGACAACCTAATATTTTAAGAGACCTACCCGGAGACATGATTGATGAAATCTTGTCTAGAGTCGGCCAGAATTCCTCGGCACAACTATTTAAGGCGAGATCAGTTTGTAAGACATTCGAAGAACGTTCCAAGAATGTCTTGGTTTATAAGAGACTTTCGTTTGAAAGATGGGGGATAGCACATTGGGAAACCCATAAGTTACGATGTGTTTACTTTGACGCATATATTGCGGGGAACCCAAATGCTATTTTACGCAACGGGTTAAGAAATTATTTTGACTCAATATATCCGAATATTGGACTTCGTGATTTAGAAAAAGCGGCTAACATGCAACATAAAGAAGCATGTTATGCTTACGGATTAGTAATGTTCGCTTCTCACCAAAGTGAGAACAAGAACATCGGGCTACAACTATTAAACAAAATGTTTCCACAAGTGACGGAGTTGGTAATTGGGGTAAGAAATGAGGTTTTTAGATTGTTACGGGACTGTTGGACATTACGTAACCCTCGTCCCTTTGACGACGTTACAACACGCTGTCTTATCAACGGCCATAACGGTTATGTTCCACAAGACCAAGGATGGGAAGTAGTCCTAGTAAAACCAGAATGCATGACTTGTTTCTGGACGTATGAATTACGTGTCTTTATTGCCTTTGCTGAACGACTTGTGTACTAGCTAGAATTATCTTCACAACTATCTTGTATCAAAGTTATTGTGTGCTATATTTCATGCTTTATGTAAAATAAGCGGTATTGTAAGTTTGTAAAATATTGTATAAAAGTTTGAACGAGAAATATTATTATAATCAGTTTTTCATATAGAATTGTAGTAGTTGAATTGTATATTAGCTACTAAGTATGAACTTAACGGGTAGGTACTACCCGAATTTAAACTTATAAAACGCTAATATGAAGAAAAAGCTTTTATAAATGAGTTCATATTATGCTACGAAATACTATTAACTACTCTTAATATTCTGTATGATTAACTTGTTCCATTTGACTATTTTGAAGGAAATGGCACCGACTACTCGACACACCGTGAATATGAATGAAGAGGAATTCCGTACTTTTCTAGCTTCAAACATAGCCGTAGTACAGGCTGCGCTACATACCAACAATAACCATGGATCTAGCAGTACAGAAAATCGTGTAGGATGCACCTACAAAGAATTCACTGCCTGCAAACCTTTCGAGTTTGATGGAACCGAAGGACCGATCGGATTGAAACGGTGGACCGAGAAGGTCGAATCGGTGTTTGCCATAAGTAAGTGTACTGAAGAGGACAAAGTGAAGTACGCTATGCATACCTTCACAGGTTCTGCGTTAACATGGTCGAATACCTATCTAGAGCAAGTGGGACAAGACGATGCGTACGCACTACCGTGGTCAGCATTCAAGCACTTGATGAACGAGAAGTACCGTCCCAGAACCGAGGTCAATAAACTCAAGACAGAACTTAGAGGGTTACGAACCCAAGGATTTGATATTACCACGTACGAAAGACGATTCACAGAATTGTGCCTATTGTGTCCCGGAGCATTCGAAGATGAGGAAGAGAAGATCGACGCGTTTGTGAAAGGATTACCGGAAAGAATCCAAGAAGATATAAGTTCACACAAGCCCGCCTCCATACAACAGGCATGTAGAATGGCTCACAAACTAGTGAACCAGATTGAAGAAAGAATTAAAGAACAGACTGCTGAAGAGGCCAATGTGAAGCAAGTCAAAAGAAAGTGGGAGGAAAACGGTGATAAGAATCACCAATACAACAACAACAGCAATTACAACAATAATCGCAACAATTATCCCAACAATCGCAACATCAATCGCAACTACAACAAACGGCCCAACAACAACAACAACAACAACAACAACAACAACAACTACAACAATCATCCCAAAAACAATAATAACCGCAACAACAACAACAATCAGAAGCAGCTATGCCAAAGGTGTGAAAAGTATCACTCGGGGTTTTGCACCAAATTTTGCAACAAGTGTAAAAGAAATGGTCATAGCACGGCGAAGTGTGAGGTCTACGGACCAGGGGTTAATAGAATGAATGGAACAAATGGTGTCGGAACGAGTAATGGCGGAGCAAGTAGTGTCAGAGCAAGTTATGCCAATGTAGTTTGTTATAAATGTGGAAAACCGGGCCACATTATTAGAAATTGCCCGAACCAAGAGAACACGAATGGACAAGGCCGCGGAAGAGTTTTCAATATTAATGCGGCAGAGGCACAGGAAGACCCGGAGCTTGTTACGGGTACGTTTCTTATTGACAATAAATCTGCTTACGTTTTATTTGATTCGGGTGCAGATAGAAGCTATATGAGTAGAGATTTTTATGCTAAATTAAGTTGTCCATTGACGCCTTTGGATAGTAAATTTTTACTAGAATTAGCAAATGGTAAATTAATTTCAGCAGATAATATATGTCGGAATCGAGAAATTAAACTGGTTAGCGAAACATTTAAGATTGATTTGATACCAGTAGAGTTAGGGAGTTTTGATGTGATAATCGGTATGGACTGGTTGAAAGAAGTGAAAGCAGAGATCGTTTGTTACAAAAATGCAATTCGCATTATACGAGAAAAAGGAAAACCCTTAATGGTGTACGGAGAAAAGGGCAACACGAAGCTACATCTTATTAGTAATTTGAAGGCACAAAAACTAATAAGAAAAGGTTGCTATGCTGTTCTAGCACACGTCGAGAAAGTACAAACTGAAGAAAAGAGCATCAATGATGTTCCCATTGCAAAAGAATTTCCTGATGTATTTCCGAAAGAATTACCGGGATTACCCCCACATCGATCCGTTGAATTTCAAATAGATCTTGTACCAGGAGCTGCACCAATAGCTCGTGCTCCTTACAGACTCGCACCCAGCGAGATGAAAGAACTGCAAAGCCAATTACAAGAACTTTTAGAGCGTGGTTTCATTCGACCAAGCACATCACCGTGGGGAGCTCCTGTTTTGTTTGTCAAGAAGAAAGATGGTACATTCAGGTTGTGTATCGACTACCGAGAGTTGAACAAACTTACCATCAAGAACCGCTACCCACTACCGAGAATCGACGACTTATTTGATCAACTACAAGGCTCGTCTGTTTATTCAAAGATTGAATTACGTTCTGGGTATCATCAAATGCGGGTGAAAGAAGATGATATTCCAAAGACTGCTTTCAGAACACGTTACGGTCATTACGAGTTTATGGTCATGCCGTTTGGTTTAACTAATGCACCAGCTGTGTTCATGGACCTTATGAACCGAGTGTGTGGACCATACCTTGACAAGTTTGTCATTGTTTTCATTGATGACATACTTATTTACTCAAAGAATGACCAAGAACACGGTGAACATTTGAGAAAGGTGTTAGAAGTATTGAGGAAGGAAGAATTGTACGCTAAATTTTCAAAGTGTGCATTTTGGTTGGAAGAAGTTCAATTCCTCGGTCACATAGTGAACAAAGAAGGTATTAAGGTGGATCCGGCAAAGATAGAAACTGTTGAAAAGTGGGAAACCCCGAAAACTCCGAAACACATACGCCAGTTTTTAGGACTAGCTGGTTACTACAGAAGGTTCAGTAAAGACCCGTCCTAATCCTCCTGGACGAAGTCATTAACATTTGGTTCCATTGCGATGATCGACTCCAAGTAATGTCCTTAACATGAGCAAATGCACAGCGGAAGACTTAATTCGTACCTGAGAATAACATGCTTTAAAACGTCAACATAAAGTTGGTGAGATATATAGGTTTAATGCTAGCAGCGTTATAACAATGGACCACAAGATTTCATGTGTAAACATTTTAATAAAAATATTCTAAGTGGTTGAGCACTTGGTAACCATACTTAACATTTAATCACGTCGCATATTCCCTTTATTATGAAATCTTACTACACCGTACCAAGTGTAGTTACGAAACGAAGTACTGTGCAACCGTTGAATACTGGTCGTCCAGTCCGATTGGGGTTGTCAAGCCCGATAGATCTATCAACAGGATTCGCGTTTACAATACCGCTGTAAATATTAGTTACCAAGCTACAGGGAAGTATGCCAGTGGTACAACTCAACGTAGAACATATTTTTCAGTTACTTGTGTCCATATCGTAAAACATAAAATACATGTATTCTCATCCCGAAATATTTAGAGTTTAAAAGTGGGACTATATACTCACCATACTGTATTTTGTAGTAAAAATACATATAACATCACTGAACACGTATAAGGTTGGCCTCGGATTCACGAACCTAAATCATTTGTATATATATATTAATACACATAATCGCACTCAACACAATTTATATATTCTTATTAATTATTATTTATTATGATTTAATAGTGTTATACATATATATTTATTAATGTTTTATCTTTATCTATTATGTATTAAATTTAATACTTTCATTCATAATTATATTGATATCTATAAAAATGTTTATCTATTATGATAGTAGTAACACTAATTAATAATAATAATAGTAATAAAAATGATAACTTTAAAATAAAGATACTTTTAATAATATAATACTTTTAGTAATATTTTTAATTAAAATATAAATTTTAATTATAATGACATCCTTAATAAAAATGTTACTTTTAATAATAATAATAATAATAATAATAATAATAATAATAATAATAATAATAATAATAATAATAATAATAATAATAATAATAATAATAATAATAATAATAATAATAATAATAATAATAATAATAATAATAATAATAATAATAATAATAATAATAATAATAGTAAGAATAATAAAATCACTACCTTAAATGATGAGCTTAAAAAAATGACCAAAACCAAGCTCGAACCCATGACTTCTCGTTCAATGTACATTTACCCCAAACCATTCCTCAACTACTTCATTTGTGTTCAAATTCATAAAATGAATCTAATTAACATTTAGGAACCGATGAGGTTGCAAATCCGGTTCAACAAACAATAGCCCAACACTAGGAGTTCATGGCACCATTTCTTTTGCAAACCCATGGCCCAACTGAAAATGGGGAACTCGGCCCAACAGATAATATATCGGCCCAACAGCAATTAGAATATAGTGGCCCAATAATTTCATTTGTAAAAAAAAACATATATGACGTTCTAGCCTAGTTTCGAACCTAGGTCTCCTTGCTTAAACACAACCCGTCCAACCATCACTCCAGCTCGTCCTTTTGATATTAATAACAGATTAAATCTTTCTATATTACTCGTCTGTTTTCCCTAATTCCATCATCATCATCTCATCATCAACTTCATGGAAAAGAAAAGAAGTAGGACAGCAGCGGTCCACAAACTCTAGCAAATACCGAAATTTTGGGTACCAAATATAATAAAGTGTATACATGTAGTTGTTTGGCTCCACCACTCATTCAAAGCACTAACTAATCCTCATTTGCTATAATTTTGTCGGTAATCATATACAGGAGAACACCAAAAGCAATATAATATACCTTCAAGTTGGTAAAACATCAACAACAAAAAAAAATGGTACAAGTTCATTCTTCTTTTGTTTTGTGAGCCTCACGAATTCAAACAATACCCGCACCCTTTTTGTTCTTTATGAGTCTAAATAACAGAAAAGTATTTCAGTGGCAGTAGCTAGCTTTGTTGGTGTTGGGTTTTGTTGCTCCAACGAAATAGAAATAAGTAACAGAAGGTACGACGGGTTTTGTGGTGGGTATTGTTGAATAAGAGGGTGGCGTGTGAGGTTGTAGCAGCAAGAAGTAAACAGGAACAGCAAAAGTGATGGTCGATGGTAATTGTTAGGGTGGTTGATGATTGTTTCGTTGTTGAAAAGAAAGAAAAAAAAATTTGGGTTTCGATTGTTTTGCAGAAGGAGAGAAGAGATATTATCAAGGGTGGCGGGTATGGTGGTCCGGTGGAGGTTAAAGGTGGCGGTGATTGACGTACATGACTGAAGATTGTGGAATCCGGATATTGAGGTGGCGTGGTTTTTGAAGGTAGTGGTGATCGAAGTTTAGCGGTTAGAAGTAGGGGTGATTGATTTGTTAAAAAGGATTAAAGACAACCAATCTTCACAAGCAAAACAGAAGACAGATAAATTATATCATAGACGTTGACATAAATATAAAAAAAATATACTCGTGATAAATCTGCTTTTAAATTAAATTATTATTTTTTTTTTACAGATTTATTTATATTAATAATTATAAATATATTAATAAATATAATTCCTTTAATATTAATAATAATAATAAAATATTAGTAATACAATATTAATATTAATTAATGATATAAATAATTAACATGTTGATAATAATAATAACTTCTAAGTTTATAACAATAACAATCTTTAATATTAATGATATCAAGATAATACTATTATAAATAAAATCATGGTAAAGAAATGATAATATCTAATAATAATACAAATAATAGTTAAGGTATCTCAAGTTATATTTATTTATGTAGATATCTGTATCCGTATCGTTATATGTTGAATATATATATATTTATATTCATATACCTAATACATTAAGAAACCTAATAATATTAATTATATAAACATTAATATTTAATATTAATTTTATTAATAATCAAGGAACTACTAATGATAATAATAATAATAATAGAATTAATGATAAATATAATATTAATAACAATACTTGTACACCTCTATATTCAAATATTCTTATATATTTTAACATACACCTAATAGTGAATATATATACAAAAATTATGTGTTATATAATAACTTAATTATTATTATTATATCGTTTATTATTTTACAAATAATTGTTCGTGAATCGTCAGGCATGGTCAAAGGGTAACTAATTATCCAAATATAGATTTCAAACTTTCTAGACTCAACATTAGGGTTTTTGCTTATCGTGTCGGAAACATATAGAGTTTAAGGTTTAAATTTGGTCGGAAATTTCCAGGTCGTTACAGTATCCACCCGTTAAAATAATTTCGTCCTCGAAATTTGGTAGAGGTCGTCATGGATAACAATAAGGATGTTTTCATGATGAATATGAGGTGATAATGGAGTTTTATCATTATCGGAAGAGATGGATAAAACGATTCGATCATGTGAAGCGCACGAGTGAAGCTATCACAAAAGAATGTAATGAGTGAATATGGAATTGTTTCAACCGATGACGTGACTAGAATTGATTTCCAGAATTTAAGGAATTTAAAGAAAATCTTATGTAATAAGATTTGGTTCTTCGACGATTTAGGAAACATGATCTCCTTTGATTTAATGTGGCAAATCTGTTTTGATTTCTTTGTCGGATATTTCACTTATAAAACTACTTCTTTCGTTTCTTCTTCCCGTTCTCAAGTCAAGCGAGCAACGGTCCGGAATTCGTAGGTATGAAATTCGAAATGAGCATAGCTAATGCTCTCAAAACAAATGGTATGGCACATTTTGTCAAGTTACCAGTTTATCCTGGAACAGACCGAATCATCAAGAAATATTTTCTTGATATTTTTAGAATTTGAATAGAATGTAAGAGCCGTGTAACATGGCACATGATGATGGTACTGTGAATCATCACATTCCATTAGAAACTCAACATGACTTACTGTAATATAATGACGTTGATCAAGTGTCATTATATTATACTAATTCATGTATCAGTTTCCAACACTACTTCAAAACATTTATATTTTAAACTCGAAGGTTTCAGAATTTAGAAACTAACACAGTTTCTTTTATATTGTAACGCAGATATTTCGGAGTGATAGATGATTTCAAATAAGGATAGTTATGGAAATGTCTCCAGAAATATGGAGAATAAGTATAACGAAAAGGTTTGAAGATATCTTATAATATCTAAGATAAGATAATGATGAAGTATATCATCTGGAAAGGTTTAGAATAAGGAGTAGGGTTCTTACTAACGGCTTCAGCAGGCACTGAATCATTTGGATTCTTTGAAGGCAGGTTCAGTCCTTGTATTTGTTCTTTGTTTCCTTCATGGTTAACTCAATCCATTTTTCAGTATCAAATTTTCTATCGGGCGTTCCTAACACTCCCTTCTTTTTCATCAAACTTTTGGCTATTTAGGCTATCTATGAATTTACTGTTTCCTCTGCATTTAATGCAGCCATAACTGAATCGTCGGTTATCAATCCGAGGTGTTTTCGAGCGAATTGTGTTTTTAGATGATTAAACGCTTATGGTAGTATGGTGGAATATAAAAGGGTTTTCCGGTAGCGACTGCGCAAGAATAACGTATATATCGAGACTAACCTTTCTGAGAAGTCGAAGTTAACTTGTTGAAGCTGTGATAAAATTGGCTAATTTTGGATAGGGATTACAAAGTTATTTTGGGTAATAATAACACCAAAGGAATTATCACTGCTACGTGTTAACTGTTGACTCGGTTTTCGAGAGTTTTCAGGTGTATAACTATATGCATAAATCTTCCTTCCGTAAACGAGGTGCGGTTGGTTCAACTTTTCGATCGAAGTGTTTTCAAGAATCATGAAAAGATTTGAATGTAATTGTAACTGTCGAGATACAAATGAGGTTTAAGATGGAATCAAGTGGCAAACTTGAAGATTAGTTTAGTTTCATATGTTATAATCAATATTTTAATTCATTTTAATTGTCCAAAGTTAGCAGTCCAATAGTCCGATTGTACAATGATCCAATATATTCATATATAAATTAAATATATAATATTTGAATTAACTAATACGTATCGTGACCCGTGTACCAGTCTCAGTGTCGATCACAACTCAAAGTATATATATTATTTGAGAATCAACCTCAACCCTGTATAGCTAACTCCCGCATTACTGCATATAGAGTGTCTATGGTTATTCCAAATAATATATATAGATGCGTCGATATGATATGTCAAAACCTTGTATACGTGTCCCGATATTTAAAGTGCGTAAAATAAATAACAGAAATTAAATGACGATAAATAAAATTGCGAGAATGTAAATTGCGATAAATTAAATGTTAATCAGTTAGCTGGGAACAGTTAGCCGGAACAGTTAGCGTGAAATCCTATCACAATTTCAATTAATTAATTCGTTTGTTTCTAACACTTTTTATTTTTGTCCAATGTTTTCTTCGTTATGCCACTTGTTGGATTCTGATAGGTCAAAATCCAAATATGAAATTTGAATAAAAATGGTTATTCGGTGGTGAACAGATACGAATATCGGTAGTTGTAAGCAAGATAGCAAATGATCGTTGAATCAGATTCGAAAAATGTACAATGTAACTTATTAATGTAAATTCTAAATGTTCCTCGGGTACTACCCACCCGTTAAAATATTTTCATCATTAACAGTTTGTACGAAAGGATTTTTAATTACAATCTTTATGAAAATATACTTGCATATATATTTTCTTCGGATGTAATCATAGATTTAATGAGTCAATAAGATATTATACTCATTTGATTTATTGTTGGCACTTGATTATATGACCTCTAGAACATTAGAGACTACATAATTGCCATGTCGAACGAAAATAAATGAGATAGAACGATAAGTAAAACGAAGATAATCGATATAAAATGATATGTAAAACGAAGATCATACTCGAAGTACAGATAGTGATATTGAGGTGAGTGATGTTGATATCCGAGGTACAAATTATGATGTTGAGGTTTACGACGCGGTTGTGGTTGAGGGTAATATGGGTACTGTCGGTGTTGATGATGGTGGTACGGATTATGCTGCTGGTGCTGCTGCTGGTGTTTGTAACCTTTGCACCGTATTCTCCAAAGCCGTCACGCGAGCGCGAAGTTCGTTAACTTCTGCTAGTACACCGGGATGATTGGTGGTTGGAGTGAGCGAATGAACAAGATCTGAAATATGGGATAGTATATAATCGTGACGAGATACTCTAGAAATGAGAGAGAAAATGGTTTCTCGAACAGGTTCGCCGGTAAGTGCTTCAGGTTCATCGCCAAGAGGGCAATTTGGTGGATGAAAGGGATCACCCTCTTCATGTCTCCAGTGACTTAGTATATTACGAACCCACCCCCAATTCATCCAGAATAGATGATGGGAGATTGGTTGGTCCATTCCGGTGATGCTGCCTTCGGAGCTTGAATGAAAATCCATATCGGCATAGCTGTCATAATCTGAGGAATTCGAACTAGATGCGAAATCCATCTTGTATAATCGGAAAAATGAATTTTTGGTATGAAATAGATTATAGAAGTTAGATTTGATATTCTTCTATACATACTTTACATATGTATATATAATACCAAAATCCCGTAAATTACGGAGAATCTTTGAAAAGATGTCAACTAAAGTCCAAAGTAACAGATATGCTAAGATATGAATTTTGTCTATACACTATCGATGCACTAAATGCAGTAAGACGTGTCTAGACTTATGAATGATAAGCAGGCAATTCCCTAAGGATAATAAGCAAATAATTTACGACTAGAAATGATAAGCAAAACTTTTGACATGCAGGCACGGTCAAAGTCCAGACTCACTAATGCATCCTAACAACTACCAGTTAGACACACTAATGCAAGGCCTGGTTCGCTAAGACCAACGCTCTGATACCAACTGTAAAGACCCGTCCTAATCCTCCTGGACGAAGTCATTAACATTTGGTTCCATTGCGATGATCGACTCCAAGTAATGTCCTTAACATGAGCAAATGCACAGCGGAAGACTTAATTCGTACCTGAGAATAACATGCTTTAAAACGTCAACATAAAGTTGGTGAGATATATAGGTTTAATGCTAGCAGCGTTATAACAATGGACCACAAGATTTCATGTGTAAACATTTTAATAAAAATATTCTAAGTGGTTGAGCACTTGGTAACCATACTTAACATTTAATCACGTCGCATATTCCCTTTATTATGAAATCTTACTACACCGTACCAAGTGTAGTTACGAAACGAAGTACTGTGCAACCGTTGAATACTGGTCGTCCAGTCCGATTGGGGTTGTCAAGCCCGATAGATCTATCAACAGGATTCGCGTTTACAATACCGCTGTAAATATTAGTTACCAAGCTACAGGGAAGTATGCCAGTGGTACAACTTAACGTAGAACATATTTTTCAGTTACTTGTGTCCATATCGTAAAACATAAAATACATGTATTCTCATCCCGAAATATTTAGAGTTTAAAAGTGGGACTATATACTCACCATACTGTATTTTGTAGTAAAAATACATATAACATCACTGAACACGTATAAGGTTGGCCTCGGATTCACGAACCTAAATCATTTGTATATATATATTAATACACATAATCGCACTCAACACAATTTATATATTCTTATTAATTATTATTTATTATGATTTAATAGTGTTATACATATATATTTATTAATGTTTTATCTTTATCTATTATGTATTAAATTTAATACTTTCATTCATAATTATATTGATATCTATAAAAATGTTTATCTATTATGATAGTAGTAACACTAATTAATAATAATAATAGTAATAAAAATGATAACTTTAAAATAAAGATACTTTTAATAATATAATACTTTTAGTAATATTTTTAATTAAAATATAAATTTTAATTATAATGACATCCTTAATAAAAATGTTACTTTTAATAATAATAATAATAATAATAATAATAATAATAATAATAATAATAATAATAATAATAATAATAATAATAATAATAATAATAATAATAATAATAATAATAATAATAATAATAATAATAATAATAATAATAATAATAATAGTAAGAATAATAAAATCACTACCTTAAATGATGAGCTTAAAAAAATGACCAAAACCAAGCTCGAACCCATGACTTCTCGTTCAATGTACATTTACCCCAAACCATTCCTCAACTACTTCATTTGTGTTCAAATTCATAAAATGAATCTAATTAACATTTAGGAACCGATGAGGTTGCAAATCCGGTTCAACAAACAATAGCCCAACACTAGGAGTTCATGGCACCATTTCTTTTGCAAACCCATGGCCCAACTGAAAATGGGGAACTCGGCCCAACAGATAATATATCGGCCCAACAGCAATTAGAATATAGTGGCCCAATAATTTCATTTGTAAAAAAAACATATATGACGTTCTAGCCTAGTTTCGAACCTAGGTCTCCTTGCTTAAACACAACCCGTCCAACCATCACTCCAGCTCGTCCTTTTGATATTAATAACAGATTAAATCTTTCTATATTACTCGTCTGTTTTCCCTAATTCCATCATCATCATCTCATCATCAACTTCATGGAAAAGAAAAGAAGTAGGACAGCAGCGGTCCACAAACTCTAGCAAATACCGAAATTTTGGGTACCAAATATAATAAAGTGTATACATGTAGTTGTTTGGCTCCACCACTCATTCAAAGCACTAACTAATCCTCATTTGCTATAATTTTGTCGGTAATCATATACAGGAGAACACCAAAAGCAATATAATATACCTTCAAGTTGGTAAAACATCAACAACAACAAAAAATGGTACAAGTTCATTCTTCTTTTGTTTTGTGAGCCTCACGAATTCAAACAATACCCGCACCCTTTTTGTTCTTTATGAGTCTAAATAACAGAAAAGTATTTCAGTGGCAGTAGCTAGCTTTGTTGGTGTTGGGTTTTGTTGCTCCAACGAAATAGAAATAAGTAACAGAAGGTACGACGGGTTTTGTGGTGGGTATTGTTGAATAAGAGGGTGGCGTGTGAGGTTGTAGCAGCAAGAAGTAAACAGGAACAGCAAAAGTGATGGTCGATGGTAATTGTTAGGGTGGTTGATGATTGTTTCGTTGTTGAAAAGAAAGAAAAAAAAATTTGGGTTTCGATTGTTTTGCAGAAGGAGAGAAGAGATATTATCAAGGGTGGCGGGTATGGTGGTCCGGTGGAGGTTAAAGGTGGCGGTGATTGACGTACATGACTGAAGATTGTGGAATCCGGATATTGAGGTGGCGTGGTTTTTGAAGGTAGTGGTGATCGAAGTTTAGCGGTTAGAAGTAGGGGTGATTGATTTGTTAAAAAGGATTAAAGACAACCAATCTTCACAAGCAAAACAGAAGACAGATAAATTATATCATAGACGTTGACATAAATATAAAAAAAATATACTCGTGATAAATCTGCTTTTAAATTAAATTATTATTTTTTTTTTTACAGATTTATTTATATTAATAAATATAAATATATTAATAAATATAATTCCTTTAATATTAATAATAATAATAAAATATTAGTAATACAATATTAATATTAATTAATGATATAAATAATTAACATGTTGATAATAATAATAACTTCTAAGTTTATAACAATAACAATCTTTAATATTAATTATATCAAGATAATACTATTATAAATAAAATCATGGTAAAGAAATGATAATATCTAATAATAATACAAATAATAGTTAAGGTATCTCAAGTTATATTTATTTATGTAGATATCTGTATCCGTATCGTTATATGTTGAATATATATATATTTATATTCATATACCTAATACATTAAGAAACCTAATAATATTAATTATATAAACATTAATATTTAATATTAATTTTATTAATAATCAAGGAACTACTAATGATAATAATAATAATAATAGAATTAATGATAAATATAATATTAATAACAATACTTGTACACCTCTATATTCAAATATTCTTATATATTTTAACATACACCTAATAGTGAATATATATACAAAAATTATGTGTTATATAATAACTTAATTATTATTATTATATCGTTTATTATTTTACAAATAATTGTTCGTGAATCGTCAGGCATGGTCAAAGGGTAACTAATTATCCAAATATAGATTTCAAACTTTCTAGACTCAACATTAGGGTTTTTGCTTATCGTGTCGGAAACATATAGAGTTTAAGGTTTAAATTTGGTCGGAAATTTCCAGGTCGTTACAGGTTCATCTAAGACTTTTCCAGAATAGCAAAACCCTTGACTGCATTAACGCATAAAGGGAAGAAATTTGAATGGAATGATGAACAAGAGAAAGCTTTTCAGTTATTGAAGAAAAAGCTAACTACGGCACCTATATTGTCATTGCCTGAAGGGAATGATGATTTTGTAATTTATTGTGACGCATCAAAGCAAGGTCTCGGTTGTGTATTAATGCAACGAACGAAGGTGATTGCTTATGTGTCTAGACAATTGAAGATTCACGAACAAAATTATACGACGCATGATTTGGAATTAGGCGCGGTTGTTTTTGCATTAAAGACTTGGAGGCACTACTTATATGGGGTCAAAAGTATTATATATACCGACCACAAAAGTCTTCAACACATATTTAATCAGAAACAACTGAATATGAGGCAGCGTAGGTGGATTGAATTGTTGAATGATTACGACTTTGAGATTCGTTACCACCCGGGGAAGGCAAATGTGGTAGCCGATGCCTTGATCAGGAAAGACAGAGAACCCATTCGAGTAAAATCTATGAATATAATGATTCATAATAACCTTACTACTCAAATAAAGGAGGCGCAACAAGGAGTTTTAAAAGAGGGAAATTTAAAGGATGAAATACCCAAAGGATCGGAGAAGCATCTTAATATTCGGGAAGACGGAACCCGGTATAGGGCTGAAAGGATTTGGGTACCAAAATTTGGAGATATGAGAGAAATGGTACTTAGAGAAGCTCATAAAACCAGATACTCAATACATCCTGGAACGGGGAAGATGTACAAGGATCTCAAGAAACATTTTTGGTGGCCGGGTATGAAAGCCGATGTTGCTAAATACGTAGGAGAATGTTTGACATGTTCTAAGGTCAAAGCTGAGCATCAGAAACCATCAGGTCTACTTCAACAACCCGAAATCCCGGAATGGAAATGGGAAAACATTACCATGGATTTCATCACTAAATTGCCAAGGACTGCAAGTGGTTTTGATACTATTTGGGTAATAGTTGATCGTCTCACCAAATCAGCACACTTCCTGCCAATAAGAGAAGATGACAAGATGGAGAAGTTAGCACGACTGTATTTGAAGGAAGTCGTCTCCAGACATGGAATACCAATCTCTATTATCTCTGATAGGGATGGCAGATTTATTTCAAGATTCTGGCAGACATTACAGCAAGCATTAGGAACTCGTCTAGACATGAGTACTGCCTATCATCCACAAACTGATGGGCAGAGCGAAAGGACGATACAAACGCTTGAAGACATGCTACGAGCATGTGTTATTGATTTCGGAAACAGTTGGGATCGACATCTACCATTAGCAGAATTATCCTACAACAACAGCTACCATTCAAGCATTGAGATGGCGCCGTTTGAAGCACTTTATGGTAGAAAGTGCAGGTCTCCGATTTGTTGGAGTGAAGTGGGGGATAGACAGATTACGGGTCCGGAGATTATACAAGAAACTACCGAGAAGATCATCCAAATTCAACAACGGTTGAAAACCGCCCAAAGTCGACAAAAGAGCTACGCTGACATTAAAAGAAAAGATATAGAATTTGAAATTAGAGAGATGGTCATGCTTAAAGTTGCACCTTGGAAAGGCGTTGTTCGATTTGGTAAACGAGGGAAATTAAATCCAAGGTATATTGGACCATTCAAGATTATTGATCGTGTCGGACCAGTAGCTTACCGACTTGAGTTACCTCAACAACTCGCGGCTGTACATAACACTTTCCACGTCTCGAATTTGAAGAAATGTTTTGCTAAATAAGATCTCACTATTCTGTTAGATGAAATCCAAATCAACGAAAAACTTCAATTCATCGAAGAACCCGTCGAAATAATGGATCGTGAGGTTAAAAGACTTAAGCAAAACAAGATACCAATTGTTAAGGTTCGATGGAATGCTTATAGAGGACCCGAGTTCACCTGGGAGCGTGAAGATCAGATGAAGAAGAAATACCCGCATCTATTTCCAGAAGATTCGTCAACACCTTCAACAGCTTAAAATTTCAGGACGAAATTTATTTAACGGGTAGGTACTGTAGTGACCCGAACTTTTCCATGTTTATATATATTAATTGAGATTGATATTTACATGATTAAATGTTTCCAACATGTTAAGCAATCAAACTTGTTAAGACTTGATTAATTGAAATATGTTTCATATAGACAATTGACCACCCAAGTTGACCGGTAATTCACGAACGTTAAAACTTGTAAAAACTATATGATGATATATATATGGATATATATATAGTTAACATGATACTATGATAAGTAAACATATCATTAAGAATATTAACAATGAACTACATATGTAAAAACAAGACTACTAACTTAATGATTTTTAAACGAGACATATATGTAACGATTATCGTTGTAACGACATTTAATGTATATATATCATATTAAGAGATATTCGTACATCATAATATCATGATAATATAATAATTTAAAATCTCTTTTGATATTATAAACATTGGGTTAACAACATTTAACAAGATCGTTAACCTAAAGGTTTCAAAACAACATTTACATGTAACGACTAACGATGACTTAACGACTCAGTTAAAATGTATATACATGTAGTGTTTTAATATGTATTCATACACTTTTGAAAGACTTCAAGACACTTATCAAAATACTTCTACTTAACAAAAATGCTTACAATTACATCCTCGTTCAGTTTCATCAACAATTCTACTCGTATGCACCCGTATTCGTACTCGTACAATACACAGCTTTTAGATGTATGTACTATTGGTATATATACTCCAATGATCAGCTCTTAGCAGCCCATGTGAGTCACCTAACACATGTGGGAACCATCATTTGGCAACTAGCATGAAATATCTCATAAAATTACAAAAATATGAGTAATCATTCACGACTTATTTACATGAAAACAAAATTACATATCCTTTATATCTAATCCATACACCAACGACCAAAAACACCTACAAACACTTTCATTCTTCAATTTTCTTCATCTAATTGATCTCTCTCAAGTTCTATCTTCAAGTTCTAAGTGTTCTTCATAAATTCCAAAAGTTCTAGTTTCATAAAATCAAGAATACTTTCAAGTTTGCTAGCTCACTTCCAATATTGTAAGGTGATCATCCAACCTCAAGAAATCTTTGTTTCTTACAGTAGGTTATCATTCTAATACAAGGTAATAATCATATTCAAACTTTGGTTCAATTTCTATAACTATAACAATCTTATTTCAAGTGATGATCTTACTTGAACTTGTTTTCGTGTCATGATTCTGCTTCAAGAACTTCGAGCCATCCAAGGATCCATTGAAGCTAGATCTATTTTTCTATTTTCTAGTAGGTTTATCCAAGGAACTTAAGGTAGTAATGATGTTCATAACATCATTCTATTCATACATATAAAGCTATCTTATTCGAAGGTTTAAACTTGTAATCACTAGAACATAGTTTAGTTAATTCTAAACTTGTTCGCAAACAAAAGTTAATCCTTCTAACTTGACTTTTAAAATCAACTAAACACATGTTCTATATCTGTATGATATGCTAACTTAATGATTTAAAACCTGGAAACACGAAAAACACCGTAAAACCGGATTTACGCCGTCGTAGTAACACCGCGGGCTGTTTTGGGTTAGTTAATTAAAAACGATGATAAACTTTGATTTAAAAGTTGTTATTCTGAGAAAATGATTTTTATTATGAACATGAAACTATATCCAAAAATTATGGTTAAACTCAAAGTGGAAGTATGTTTTCTAAAATGGTCATCTAGACGTCGTTCTTTCGACTGAAATGACTACCTTTACAAAAACGACTTGTAACTTATTTTTCCAACTATAAACCTATACTTTTTCTGTTTAGATTCATAAAATAGAGTTCAATATGAAACCATAGCAATTTGATTCACTCAAAACGGATTTAAAATGAAGAAGTTATGGGTAAAACAAGATTGGATAATTTTTCTCATTTTAGCTACGTGAAAATTGGTAACAAATCTATTCCAACCATAACTTAATCAACTTGTATTGTATATTATGTAATCTTGAGATACCATAGACACGTATACAATGTTTTGACCTATCATGTCGACACATCTATATATATTTCGGAACAACCATAGACACTCTATATGTGAATGTTGGAGTTAGCTATACAGGGTTGAGGTTGATTCCAAAATATATATAGTTTGAGTTGTGATCAATACTGAGATACGTATACACTGGGTCGTGGATTGATTCAAGATAATATTTATCGATTTATTTCTGTACATCTAACTGTGGACAACTAGTTGTAGGTTACTAACGAGGACAGCTGACTTAATAAACTTAAAACATCAAAATATATTAAAAGTGTTGTAAATATATTTTGAACATACTTTGATATATATGTATATATTGTTATAGGTTCGTGAATCAACCAGTGGCCAAGTCTTACTTCCCGACGAAGTAAAAATCTGTGAAAGTGAGTTATAGTCCCACTTTTAAAATCTAATATTTTTGGGATGAGAATACATGCAGGTTTTATAAATGATTTACAAAATAGACACAAGTACGTGAAACTACATTCTATGGTTGAATTATCGAAATCGAATATGCCCCTTTTTATTAAGTCTGGTAATCTAAGAATTAGGGAACAGACACCCTAATTGACGCGAATCCTAAAGATAGATCTATTGGGCTTAACAAACCCCATCCAAAGTACCGGATGCTTTAGTACTTCGAAATTTATATCATATCCGAAGGGTGTCCCGGAATGATGGGGATATTCTTATATATGCATCTTGTTAATGTCGGTTACCAGGTGTTCACCATATGAATGATTTTTATCTCTATGTATGGGATGTGTATTGAAATATGAAATCTTGTGGTCTATTATTATGATTTGATATATATAGGTTAAACCTATAACTCACCAACATTTTTGTTGACGTTTTAAGCATGTTTATTCTCAGGTGATTATTAAGAGCTTCCGCTGTCGCATACTTAAATAAGGACGAGATTTGGAGTCCATGCTTGTATGATATTGTGTAAAAACTGCATTCAAGAAACTTATTTTGTTGTAACATATTTGTATTGTAAACCATTATGTAATGGTCGTGTGTAAACAGGATATTTTAGATTATCATTATTTGATAATCTACGTAAAGCTTTTTAAACCTTTATTGATGAAATAAAG
This sequence comes from Rutidosis leptorrhynchoides, assembly GCF_046630445.1. Lineage (NCBI taxonomy): Eukaryota > Viridiplantae > Streptophyta > Magnoliopsida > Asterales > Asteraceae > Rutidosis > Rutidosis leptorrhynchoides. The sequence goes on along the minus strand of NC_092333.1, from coordinate 103,084,693 downwards.
GTTATGGTTTGTTTTAAAATGAATGCAGTCTTTGAAAAACGTCTCATATAGAGGTCAAAACCTCGCAACAAAATCAATTAATATGGAACGTTTTTAATCAATAAGAACGGGACATTTCAGCTGCTTGTAAGGCTTTGCTTGCATACGCAAGGCTTTGCTTGCGTACGCATGATAGACAAAAATATACACACGCAAGGACGCAATATTTTGCTTATGTACAAAAGACGGCCAAAAATATACACACGCAAGGACGCAAAGCTATGCTTGCGTACGCAAGCATAACCTTGCGTCCTTGCGTGTAGTGTCAAGTAAAACTGTTGCAAATGTATTTCCGTATTTACACAATATTTACATACAGGACCAGCAACCTATTAGCTACAATGTATCAATCAACCTGAATCTCTGATGGTGGAGTTGGTGGCGACGGTTCTTGTGTATCAAAACTTGCACGGAAGAACGTCCTTGCCATTCTGTTTCTATACTGCTCTGCAGCCTTTTTAGTATCTCCAAGATTGTCAACCTCCTCCCTTCCATAAATAATCCTCTCCATATGTATGCACACCCAAACCCCACAATCACCCTGACCACCTGTCTGCATTGGCACAATGGGACCAGGCTCAATCATCAACTCCACACTCTCTTTATTTTCATAGTATCCGACAATTTGGGAGTCTTGCATCTTGTTAAAATAGTCAATCGCCTTCAAGTACACTGGCAAGTTGTCACCCAAAATCTTGAAAACTGCGTTAAGTTTTTGTGAACTGACACATCTGGGTAAACTGTCGTATACAAAAACCTTCATTTCTTCTAACTTTAACTGAAGCAGCAGGAAATGTTCTTCGTCATAAAAATGTACTGGGATCAAGACCTGTAACAGACAGACATAAAGGATAAAACAAAACAACAGACGCAAGGACGCAAGATAAACCTTGCGAACATCCAAAATATACGCAAGGTCTCAAGGTTAACCTTGCGACCAGGAGACGCAAGGACGCAAGGGGAAATATACGTCTGGTAACCAAGACGCAAGAACGCAAGATAAACCTTGCGAAAACCCAAAACATACGCAAGGTCGCAAGGTTAACCTTGCGACAAGTAGACGCAAGGACGCAAGGAGAAATTTGCGTCCGGTAACCAAGACACAAGGACGCAAAACTGTCCTTGCGTCTGTTCCAGAATAACAAATGATGTATAAATACTTGTGTTTACCTGATCACAGTCAGCCTAAGATGGATATAGGTCAACACTGCCGTCTCCAAGTCCAATTAAGTACATGTAATCTGGAGGATTATGGCCAATAATTCCCTCTCCATCTGTTGTAGATTCCTCCTGTGTGCCCACCTCCTTCTAAGTATTGTCAAAATAAGTGTTGAACCTCTCAAACATGTTCAGGAATCCCAGTGGCATAATAGTCCATCGAGAACTTGCTTTAAGCACCTCAGCTGGAAACTCAGGAGTGGCATAAACTTGACTGGCTCGGGGGAGAAATCTCTGACGATATCTTAAAAGAAATGTAGCCCAGCCGTCAATGTGCTATAAATATAACAAGTTAATATACAGTGTGACCTTAGTATAAAATAAATTGTATAAAATTATATAAAATTAACAAAAGAATAACAAACTTACAAACTTACCAAGTTATCCAAATAACCAGAATGTCTTAATCCCAGTAATTGAAGTCAAAAGTCTTGATTTATAAAATGAATTGGTCATTTTGAAAGATGAACATGCAATGCGTCTCTTGCTTGCTCTCTGATGGTGTGAAATAGTACCTTTATTTATGAACGGATTTGAGTTATTTTATTACACTAATTGATTTATTGTGTATATGGAATTTTAATGAATCCAGGTTGATTTCACACATATATAGGCAACTAGTCCTATCCGCGTAGTTTAGTTTTATAGGTAAATCCGATTCGTTCCACAGGGAGATGGAGTGTTTAATGGTTTTTAATAATCTTTGAAGTTAAACTTATTTAAAGGGGGTTTTGGATTAGGAATTATATTTAGCATAATAATAATAAAATGTAACTTAATCTTAATTTAATTTAACTACTTATTAATTAAAATTACAAGATTACATGGTTTATAATTATTAACTTAAAAGTGAACTAATTGAAACTATATTATTTGTGATAGAAATATTTTATTAAATGGTAATAAGTATAACAATAATTTTTTTATAAAACTAAATGATTAAGAATTTATTTTAAACAATAAAATAAAATACAAATTAACTTAAATTAACTAAATAATAAGTTTTAATTAAATTAAAGGTGGATTAAAGATAATTATAATAATCAAACTAATTGTAATTTAATTACTTTAAAATAATAATAAAAGATTTAATTTAAACTTTGGAATATAATTAAAATTCGTAACAGTGTTATTTCTATATTTACGCGTTTCGCGTATTTATATACGCGTTCCGCGTATATTGTTGAAGCTACGCGTTTCATGTGGAAATGTACACGATCCGCGCATGCTTTATACGATGTGACAAACTGGTACTGGTTCAACTGAAGTATTTTGATTTATATTTTTAGTTTTTGCTGTATAATAATACGTAAATAATAATAATAATTATTTTTACAATATATAAATGGGAGTGTTCACTTAAATGTTTCACCTCTAGATCCATGGATTGTTTTAAGTTTAAGCTCTATTAAAATGTTTAGTATAAAACTTTATATTTTTCTTTCGAATAAATAAAGTTTCAACTAGCTAAATTAAGTCTAATTTTCATTTGATCTTATTTAGATAATTACTATTCCTCAAGTATTTAAATTGAGACCTAATCCAGTTTTGACTTTCGCCAATACCCAAATCATAACGGTTTCCCTTTTTACAATTTCACTATTATATACCTAATGATATCACCCAAACCACCGAACTTTATTTCTAAATTAGTGTTAATAACTTATTCATAAGTTCGTCTAAATCACTTTTAATATTGAAGCTTAATTTATATAAATAAAAATAACTTTCGTTATTTGAATCTAATAAATTAAGTGACAAGGGTTAAATATCCAAATACATAATAATGGTTCTTTTAATTAGGCTCAATGTTAAAAATACTTAAGTTACATTTTAATTGTTACAAATGATAACAATCCATTTCACTAGAGGCTCTACATCTAAGCAAACACTAGGGAAATTTAGCTACTCATTATACTAGGTTAAACATAAAAATATAAATATACAAACATAATAATAACGATAAAAATTGATAACGATAATTTTAATAGGATAAACTTACGAAAATCTTCACTTTCATTTACTTCAAATGGTAGAAAATTACAATAACAACACTCTTGCACTCGAACAATAATACCCTTAATCACGAACAATACACCCTTAATATTGAAACTATCCTAAAAATTGAACTTGAAAATTAATTGGAACTGAACTTAATTTATACGGAGTACAAAGATACTAATAAAATGATGATAATATCCCTCTGCTCTCTATTTTGCTATGTATATTTGTGTTGTATGGATTTGTGTACTGACCATCCCTCCCTGTCTGTGTAATGTACTCCGTATTATATCATAGTATTAGAAGTAGTAGGTAGACTTCTCTCTGATCCCTTTTTGCTGTAAAAGACTGGAAAGTGAATTATTCCCTTAAGCATGCGTATAAATATAGTTAATATATATTAAAAAGCAACCGTCCCATGTGAACTTGGAATCTAAATCTGGATTAAACATTATGCGTTTCGCGTAGGTCTTCACACGTTTCGCGTAGGAGTTAAGTAGAATCTGGAATTTAGCCACAACATTACGCGTTTCGCGTAAGGTATTACGCGATCCGCGTAGGAGTAAACTGCAGTTTTTATTTATTTATTTTATGTTTGTTCTTTGTTGACCCCGTGTTGACGTATATTGACTTGAAACTTTCATTTGAACTCTTTTTCTTCGATCATCTTGGACTTTCATTCGGATAAACGTTATCTCGATATACATTTGGTTAAAACCCATCGTTTATTATCATTTCTTCAAACTTCAAGCTCGCGTTTACTTTTGCCATTTTTTTCGTGAATTATGCATTTGAATGTCTTCGTTTCTATAAAAGCCGATGAAATATAAATGATATTGCGTCAAAATATATGTATGTTTAAAGCAATATCAAAATACCCTACACTTGAACGTTGCTTGTCCTCAAGCAATTACATCTTCTAAATAGAATCGGAACATTACATATTTTTCCATATTGAACATTAAATCACACAAGACACTCCACACGAAATGAAAACACACGCTATATGGAATAAGTTGGAAACACTACACAATATTTATTGGATCACACGCACACCACATGAACTGAAATTATGACAACAGAAACAAAGTTGAAACTCGTGATTAAGGTTTAAAAATTTGGATCCTTAGGAAAAATTGGACCTTGTGAAAACGTTTTATGATTTTATAAAATGGCATGCTAGTTTTTACACTAGACACGTTTTCCGGTTTTAACCTCAAATTCCGGTAGAGGGTAACTGAAAACCGTAGTCTCAGTCGGCGATTAGCAAGCTATCCGCCCCCATGATTGAAGTATCATGGAACTTGAAACCGAATGTCCTAAAAATGGTTTTACACAATATAATTCATAAAATAGCATAAGTTTTAGAAGAAAATTATATCGTGTCCAAATATCATCGGTGAACCATGAGTTTGCACACCTCAATTTGTTATGGCATATGTATGTTAACCGCGGTCAAACATAGATGCGGTTAATCTTTACGGAGATCATCCATCTGGGGATTAGATTCATTAGTCTTAAAAGCTAATTTGCAATGTGCCCCCTCCATTGTACGAGACAGATCCATCTCATGGTTAGGATAAGTCTGACCACCAAAAACCCTGTTTGATGCTGAGGTGAGGTGGATTTTCAGCCGATGATAGAGATGACTTTTCAAGATTTTTCGTCAACCTACAGCTGTTCTGGACTACATCTTCTAACATAAGTTAGCAAGTGTGTCATTTTGGAAGACTTTACTTCCTTAAGGGATGGACTTGATTCATCCTTTATTACTCGCATTAATGGGATATTCAGATTTATACATTCCAAAGCAATGATATCTGCAATAAACTTCATAAAAACATGTGATAAATGGTTCCAAACATACGGGTTTATAAATTCTGTTATACTTGGTTTTCTTTTATAAGTTTTAATCAAATAAACTTACATATTTTTAATGTATGGAGACAATAATTTCGGTTTTTGACACCTAATCTTTAATTGCTCGTAATTACCTTAAAAATTGAATAGATATATTTGTTTAAAAATGTTCAAAATTTTCATAAAAAACTCCAATTATAAGTTATCGAGAATTTATATATTCCCACCCCACACTTAAGATTATGTAATGCCCTCATTACATAAAATCAGCTTAAATGTATAAATTCGAGAGGACAAAAAGTGTAAAGTATTTAGAACTTCCTTTGTTAAGTAATTGGACATTTGTAAAATGCTTATCGTATGAACATATCCAATCCTTTTTATCACAATAATACTTTCGTGTTTCGTTATGTCGAATCTCATCATCGTAAGTACCTGTCAACAAATATGTTAATCACACATGAGATGGGGTTGTACTTTAGTAGTACAAAAAATTTTACCCCACACTAAAAGTTTTTGTATATATAAAATATATAAAAGTAAAAGTAAATACTTAAAACACATCATAAAAATCATTTTTTTTACAAACAATATAAAAAATAAAAAATAAAAACTAAAAACTAGAAAAATGGCCATACAGGGCCTCCTTGATCTTCCTGTTCCTGTTGTTGTTGCTGCCGCTGTTCATTTTGGCGTTGTTCCTCATAAAAACGCCGATAGGCATCCTGACTTGCAGCTAGACCAGCGTTGGGATCATAAGGTGGAGGTATAGGATCACCGGGTGCTTGCCAAGGGTTGTATGAAGGAAAGGCTGAGGGTGCGTAATGCTGTGGGTATGCCTGATGATGTACCCACTCAATTTGTACTCCCTGGCCCCTTTTATCATATCGGATGTTTTCTAACATATTACCCTGAGCTAGTTGGGTATTCCTAATGTCCCCCAATTGCTGAGACAAACTAGTGTACTGATTTTCTGATCTCTGTCCCCAAGTTTCATATGAGTTCCTTACATCTAAACTCAATGAATTAAATGAATTTTGTAACATATCAAAATCAGAGATACCTACATTAGACGAACTAGCCTGATCTGTCTGTCTCCGTCTTCTCCTAGTATCTCGCTCAGGTTCATCATCTTCCTCCATAGGAGCTGGAGCAACAACTTCTTGTTGTCTTAAACTAATTACCCCACCCCTCACTTGTATAGCTTTTGCAGTTTTATATACATCCAATCCTAAGGTTTTAACGGCCTGATCTACCAGTATGATTGGAGGTTCTGATTCTCTCGGGTCGAGTCCGAACCAGTTTCCTAAACAAGTGATATAGTGACCCCCCGACATGTCACTTGATTCTCTAGCACCCTTACCTACATGAGCCAAGAAGCAGGCAACTCCATAGGGTACACTAACGAAAGTATCCCTATCTCTGATCACATCTAAATACCAAAGGTCAATATAGTTAATTTTATCTGTATTACCAAATGACCTTTGGTTTATTGTGTTCGCTATAAATTTTTGAATTATTCTAAACCAAACATCAGTGATCTTTAGGTATGATTCTTGGTCGGCCTCATATCTATTTCTATTAGTAAAAGATTGCCAAACTCTCCCAGAATCATAATTACCTGTATACCTAGCCCCAGTAAAAATATACTCCCTAAAATCGGGAGTCAACATCTCCTCGACCATGTAAATCCCCAACGCGTTAGTCACGTTGCTTAGGGACATTCTTCTATCTACCCCACCGAGTCTAAATTGTAGAAAATTAGTATCATCGATAGTTTCTGGGTGTATGCTCATTCTAACAGTAGAATAGAATTCTAAGCACCATTCTCTATATACAGGACTATTTAAACTAAACAACCTCTCAAAATCATTAAAAACCAAATTCATCTCAAATTCGTTTGTGAAACTTTGGTTTAAAATTTCCCTTATTTGTGTATCTAAGTTGACTGGGTGTCCTAAGGGAGCCCAGTCCACAACATATACTGGAGAGGTGTTTCTATTGATCAGAGAAAGTAAGTCCTTAACCTTTTGCACCCATTGAGGTAAATCATTAGGGAATCTCAGGTTCGGGTGTAAGGTTTGGAGTTGTTGTTCCATTTGTGGTGTTACTTGTTCCTCTTCTTACTGTTGGTTTACAGCCCTCATTCTAAATAATCCCTGCATAACATTTTAAAACAAGAAAATCGTCCCAATTGGGTATGTTAATATTAGCAAAGAATACATATTAAGCATACAAGATTGTTTTCAACACCACAGGAACCAATATATCAACAACAGTTAAAGTATTACTTCTAAAAAATAAAACAAACAAAAATAAACAAACAAAATTCATAATCATAAATCAAGTTTCATAAACAAAGTTTAATTCACAGGTGGAAACATTCAATGAACTAAGCATATCTAATTCAATTTAATCACATTGGGTGCATTCCAACCTTAGCATCATTACAATCTATACTTGATTTATGTCAACAACAAAAATTATCAAATTTAGACAAAAAATGAAATCACAAAATCAAACAATCAAATTCATGTTCAAAGGTTCTACTACTATCAAAACAGTTAAAAACATCTAATTATAACTAAAATAACACACTTCAATAGCAATTCATCAATTTTCTCCAATATGTATAAACCCTAACTTTGAAATAATCAATTAAACATCAAATTCTTATGCTAATCGGGTTTAATATCATACTAACAACATAGATATAGCAATAATCAAGCACAATTCAACAATAACATGCATTAATTCGGATTAAAGCTATAAAAATAAATAATGAAAAACTTAAAGAATAAGTGGTAAAAATGGGTTTAGACCCTTACCAATCTAGGCATGTTGAAATATGGAAGAATTGGAGGAGATTGAGAGTGTTTATTTAAATTTTGGGAGTGATTTTTGTGGTTTTTGGGTATCCTTCTCGTCCACAGCAGAAAAAAATTAAGAATGAAGTGTGGAGGAGAAGTGCAGGTCGACCAGATAAGCTTTCTAATTTTCAGAATTATGCGTTTCACGTAGACCTACACGTTTCGCGTAGTTTTCTAATATACGCGTTTCGCGTGGATTACTACACGTTCCGCGTAAGTATTAAGGCCTTTTTTTCAACTTTATAAGTAATTAAATTTTTAAAATATCTTTTTATAAATTTATATTTGTTGTAACGGAAATTACGGTTGTTATACCTAGTCTTTATCCGTTTATAAATTTTTTTAAATTCAATTTATAAAATTTAATGCTTTAAAAGTTAAAGTTTTAATATTTTTCGAAAACGATTTAGAAATAAAACAAAACACTCTATATTTTTTTTAAATTTTTAAAATTAAAAGAAAATTAATATTTTAAAATTTTAAAATAAGTACATGAAAAATAAAAATTAAATGAATTAAAAATACACTCTATTTTTTTTATATATATATACTTTCAAACCAACTAATTTTTAAACTTAAAACTTTGTCTCCTATATATATATATATATATATATATATATATATATATATATATATATATATATATATATATATATATATAATCTCGGTTGTTACACCTATCATTACCCACGACAAAGTTTACAAGTTATATATTTTTACGGTTATTGATAAAAAAGTATATTTTAAGTAGAAATAATTTTTCTTTTGTTTTTGTGGTTTACTATTTAAAAGATATCTTATGAATCCAACAATAAATTTCGTGCAATTTGAAAAACGACAATTCAGTTGTTACACTTAACATTATCGTTTTCAATGAAAACAGGTTAAACTCAAGGTTCATCAATTTTAAATGGTAGACCTTTTTAATAAAAACAAACAACAAACAAATACAAACTAAAACACACCAAAACATAAACACACAAAAATTCACAAACACACAAAAATGCACAAACACACAATTGGCGAGAAAAAAGATTTAGATGGAGAAACCGCGTTGACTCGCCTCATAGTAGAGTCGTACCATTTCGCCCCCCATGGCTTCGTAGGCGTAACTTCGTTGGTTTAAGAGGTTTTCCTTTGAATATTTAAAAGGCCCTTCTCGGCATAAGGTTACGTACTCGTAATTAGAGTCCGTCTGGTTCTTTGGGCAATTTCCGTAATGAATCGGTTTTCCACATTTTACACACTTGCCCAAATGACGTGCTCGATGCTTCTTAGCTGATTTTGATTTGCCTTTGGCATAATTTTTCTCATTAATTTCTTGCCTTATTTCTTTACTCGCCTGATCGCATCTACTCTTTATATCTAATACCACATCCCTCGGTAGAATTTTATCGCACATCAAAAGGAAGTGGTTGTAGGCATATTGATTGCGCATCTTGAAAATAAACTAAATAAAAATGAAAGAAAATAAAAAGGTAGAATGGAGGGAGAAGACTAGTTCTTTAGTGTCTGCTAGGGAAAGACCGAACAAACCCCACTCTTTAAGATAAAACTAAAGATCGAGAATGGAGTTGAAAACCTTAAAGTTACCCCAAATTTACTTGTCCTTAGGGTAGAATGTGATTTTGTCTCCTTCTGTAGTGTTGATTCCGTCAAAGTATAACTTGAGTCAATGACCGTTCACCTTGAAAGTTCCACCGTCTTTGCTATATAACTCTGCATATCCAGATGGAAAAACCTGTTTTATTATATATGGCCCAGTCCATCGGGTTCTAAGTTTCCCAGGTGAAAACTTAAAACGTGATTGAAAAACTAATACTTTATCCCCTTGTTCGAATTCTTTTCTTTCTTTTAATCGCGCATCGTGCCATCTCTTAGTTTTCTCTTTGTATGTTTTAGAGTTTTCATAAGCTTGTAGTCTTAGTTCGTCTAATTCATTAAGTTGTAAGAATCGGTTTTCTCCGGCTTCCACAAGGTCGGTGTTACATTCTCTTATAGCCTAATATGCCTTGAGTTCAACTTTGACAGGTAGATGACACGCCTTACCATAAATTAATCGGAAAGGTGTAGTACCAATGGGCGTTTTGAATGCAGTTTTAAATGCCCAAAGCGCATCATCTAACTTCCAATGCCAGATTTTAGGATTATTTTTAACCGTTCTTTCTAAAATTCGTTTAAGACCTCGATTTGTGTTTTCAACTTGGCCACTCGTTTGTGGGTGGTAAGAAGTTGAGAAATGATGATTAACTCCGTACTTTTTAAGTACTTTCTCGAGTAATTGATTTGTAAAATAAGTTCCACAATCACTGATTAATGCTTTTGGAATCCCAAAATGTGAAAATAGGTTTTTTAGGAAGTTCACAACAACACGGGCATCATTTGTGGGTAAAGCTTTTGCTTCGGCCCATTTGGAAACGTAGTCAACTGCCACAAGGATGTATTTGCATTTATTCGATGCGGGAAATGGACCCATGAAGTCAATACGCCAAATGTCAAATACTTCACATACAAGAATGCATTTTGTGGCATTTCGTCCCTTTTTGAGATGTTACCGGATCTTTGACATGCATCACATGTTTTAACCATGTGGTGTGCATCTTTAAAAATGGTTGGCCAATAAAAACCTGAGTCAAAGACCTTCTTAGCTATATAGCTAGGTCCGAAATGACCACCCGCTGGGCCTTGATGACAGTGCTTCAATATTTGTTGAGCTTCTTTACCATATACGCATCGGCGGATAACTTGATCCGCTCCTATTCAAAAAAGATTAGGGTTTTCCCAGAAGTAAAACTTTAAGTCAGCAAAGAATTTCTTCTTTTGCTGGTACGTTTGGTTTTTAATTAATACTCCTGCAGCGAGATAGTTTGCAAAATCTGCAAACCATGGAACTTCAAATTCGGTTTCTATTCTCATTAGAAACTCATCGGGAAAAGTGTCATGAATAACTGACTCATCTAGTTTTTCTAGGTCGGGATTCTCAAGACGAGACAAGTGATCAGCAGCGAGATTTTCAGCCCCCTTTTTATCCTTGATTTCTATATCAAATTCTTGTAAAAGAAGAATCTAACGTATCAATCTAGGTTTTGCATCTTGTTTCTTGAACAAGTACTTTAGGGCTGAATGATTGGTAAAAACAATCGTTTTGGATAACACAAGATATGATCTAAATTTATCAAAAGCAAATACAATTGCAAGGAGCTCTTTTTCTGTGGTCGTATAGTTGAATTGTGCTCCTGTTAGTGTTTTACTTGCATAATATATTGGTTGAAATTTGTTATCTTGGCGTTGTCCTAAAACGGCTCCTAGTGCGAAATCACTAGCATCACACATCAGTTCAAATGGTTTGTACCAATTGGGAGATACTATGATAGGCGCATTCGTAAGTTTATCTTTTAGAATGGAGAAAGCTTGTAAGCATTCGTCATTGAAGTCGAATATACTGCCTTTCTCAAGAAGTTTAGTCATGGGTCGAGCGATTTTGGAAAAGTCCTTTATGAATCGTCGATAGAATCCCGCATGACCTAAGAAACTACGAATTCCTTTAACGTTAGTTGGAGGAGGAAGCTTTGAGATTACATCGATCTTAGCTTTGTCTACTTCCATTCCATCTCAAGAAATCTTGTGTCCTAAAACAATGCCTTCCTTCACCATGAAGTGGCATTTTTCCCAATTTAAAACAAGATTTGATTCCTCACAATGAATTAACATTCGCTCGAGGTTTGAAAGGCATGAATCGAAGGAGTCTCCAAAAACAGAGAAATCGTCCATAAACACTTCCATACTTCCTTCTATCATGTCATGAAATATTGCCATCATACACCTTTGAAAGGTGTCTGGCGCTTTGCATAATCCGAACGGTATTCGTCGGTATGCAAATGTACCAAATGGACAAGTAAAAGTTGTCTTGTCTTGGTCCTTTGGATCAATGTGAATTTGAAAATAACCGGAGAATCCATCAAGGAAACAATAGTACTCTTTTCCCGCTAAACGTTCTAGCATTTGTTCAATATAAGGAAGTGGAAAATGATCTTTCCTTGTGGCGTCGTTTAAACGATGGTAGTCTATACAGACTCTCCAGTCAGTGACTGTTCTTGTAGGAACGAGTTCATTCTTATCATTAAGGATGACAGTTGTACCCCCTTTCTTGGGTACTACTTGAATAGGACTAACCCATGGGCTATCGGATATAGGGTATATTAACCCGGCATCAAGTAACTTGATAACCTCCTTTTTGACAACTTCTTTCATGTTAGGGTTTAACCTTCGTTGTCTTTGTACCACGGGTTTAAAATCTTCTTCTATTGGAATCTTATGAGTACAATAAGCGGGGTTAATCCCTGGAATATCGGTTGTTTTCCAAGCAATTGCTTTCTTGTGAGTTTTTAGAACGGACATTAACCTACTCTTTTCGTTATCGGAGAGTTTTGATGAGATTATAACAGGTAATTGTGACGTACCTTGGAGATAAGCATACTCCAAATGTTCCGGTAGTTCTTTAAGTTCCAAGGTTGGTGGTTCTTCCAAGAAAGATTTTATCCGGAACCTGTTACCATCGGTAATTTCTTCAAAGGGTTCATCTTCCTTGGGAATTTCTTCCTCACAGCAATCTTCATCAATGACTACTTTCAACAATTCGTCAAGTTCAAGCTCTACATCAAATTCATCACTTTCACTCATTGGGGTGAAGTTCGAGGTGTCTATATTTAGTAATTCTTGCAATTCTTTTTCAACACAACAATCAACAATGTCTACCTTATAACATTCGTCATCGGAAGAGATAGGTTGTTTCATAGCTTTATCTATGTTTAAGGTAACTCTATCTTCCCCTACACCTAGACTAAGCTTTTTATCTTTAATACGCACAATTGCATCGGCGGTATTTAGAAAAGGTCGCCCTAGAATTAGGGGAACCTTACTATCTTCTTCCATTTCAAGGACAACGAAATCGGCAGGAAAGATTAAGTGATTAACTTTAACCGGTAGGTTTTCGGCAATACCAATAGGATAGTTAAAAGTTCTATCGATGAGGCGTATACACATCCTAGTTGGTTTTAGATCACCTAGGTTTAGTTTTAAGTACAAGGAGTGTGGCATAAGATTGATACTTGCGCCTAAGTCAGCTAATGCATCGTACATTACTGAATCTCCCATCAGACACGGAATAATGAAACTACCAGGATCTCTAAGTTTTGGTGGCATCTTTTGCTTTTGCAAAATTGCTGAGCATTCCTCATTGAGGAATGTGGTTGAAACTTCTTCATATTTACCTTTATCGGCTATGAGATCCTTGATAAACCTTCCATAATTTGGCATACCCCTAAGAACTTCCGCGAGTGGCATGTTAATGCTAATTTACTTGATCATATCTGAAAATTTCTGATATTGGCTCGTGAGTTTGTCTTTCTTTAATGCTTTTGGGTATGGAATAGGTGCCTTGTGCACCTTTAGAAGTGGTTCTTCACTTTTCTTTGATATGATCTCTGGTGGATCATCTTTCTCTTGTTCTTTCTCAACATGCTCATCTATATTAACGGGTACTTGTAAAATAGAAGGAGACAAAGGAACTTCTGAGGACTTACTAGTTTCCGGATTAATAGTTAAACCACTTCTAGTAGTTATAGCATTTACATGCTCATTCCTTGTTTGATTGTTGTTAGGATTCACTTGAGTATTTGAGGGGAGAGCACCTGGTGGCCTCTCCAATAGTAACTGTGAGATCCTTCCAACATCTCTTTCTAAATTCTGTATTGTAGCTTGTTGATTTCGAATTTGCTGAGTTTGAAGTTCCGTAGTTTGCTCGTGCTTAACCATAAAATCTCTCAAGAGATCTTCTAAACCGGATTTCTTCTCGGGTTGTGGTTGTATAAGTGCTTGTGGTTGTAGTTGTGGTTGATTGTGTTGGAAATTATTTTAATAAATTCGTTGAGGTTGATTTCGGTTGTTTAGGTTATTGTAACCTGGTGGTGCATTTCTTTGATTTTGATTTGAGAAATTCCGGTTATTTTGGTAAACTGAATTTCCTCCTTAGTAATTATTGTTTAAACCTGAAGGTCCTCCTATTTGGTAGCTGTTGATAGGAGGATATTTTCGGTTATTTGCTTCTATCGCTGGAAAATCGTTGAAATTCATTTCACCTTTTCGCAAGTAACCTAAGAAATTCGCTTGCTCTTCCATCGTTGTTTTATCACAATCTCTATTAAGATGGGGACCTTGGCACAGTTCACATCCTACCCTGATAGCATGCATTTCCTTGGTTACTTTCTCAATTTGCCTTGCTTGATTTGCCATTTGAACTTTTAAAGAAGCAATTTCATCATTGCTTTCGATATTAGCAACGGTTGATGATCTAGAGAATTCTATCTCTGGATGCCAATTATGAGAATGTGCTGCTATATTGGCAATGATTGTGTGAGCGTCTTCTGGTGTTTTCTTCATGATTGATCCTCCTGCTGCAACATCTATATCCTTTCGAGTAGCCACATTGACTCCTTTATAGAATATTTGGACTTTTTGGAATGTATTCAACCCGTGTTGAGGACATACCCTAAGCATTTTATTGAATCGTGTCCAAGCTTCATAAAGAGTCTCGTTAGACTTTTGCTTGAAGTTATTTATATTACTTTGCAATTTTGCTGCTTTTGAAGCAGGGAAAAATTCTGACAAAAACTTGTCCATCATGGCATTCCAATCTTCAATATAACCTTCCGGTAATGAGTCTAGCCAATCTCTTACATCATCCTTTAGTGACCATGGAAAGATTTTTAAACATGCGACTTTATCGGATACATCTTTGATTTTGAATAGCTTGCAAAAGCTTACAAACTTACGAAGATGCTCGTTAGCATCCTCATTTGGAGCTCCACCGAATTGGCATGTATTAGTCACCATGTGAAGAAATTGACCCTTTATTTCAAAGCTGTCAGTCATCGTAGGTTGGATAATTGCGTGGCCTTGACCTGTTCTTATCGCTTTCATTAATGCTTCCATCGTTTGATTTGTAGCAGTCATCTCTTCTTCTTCTTCTTCTTCTTCTTCTTCTTCTTCTTCTTTAATAACTGGCTCTATGATTGGTTGAATAACTGGTTCAGAGATAGAATCCAATGAAAGTGATTCTAAATCCTCAGCAAGAGATTCTACTTCTTGAGCTCTTAAGCGTTCGTGAAATTCTCTTTCGGGTTCAGGATATGAAGGAGTTAATTCAGTGTTGGAAGAACGTAAATTCATGCATTAATTTCTATTATGAAATCACAACATTTAAAGTTTTTCTAAGAATTGAATTCCTTCAAAAGGATTGAATAACATAAAAACAATGATAAAACCTTTAAACAAACATATTTTCCTTCTGATTTTGCTCACGTTTCGAATAGCCAAAAGATGCAGCAGAGGGGCAGGATTCGTTTGGTCCCAATATAATTGAGTACTGTTTGGCTCCAATAACCCAATCCACGTACAAATCCAACTACTACTACGAATCAGAAAAATTATCTATTTATTTAACTGCCAACTCCCCGGCAGCGGCGCCAAAAAGTTGATGGTGTGAAACAGTACCTTTATTTATGAACGGATTTGAGTTATTTTATTACACGAATTGATTTATTGTATATATGGTATTTTAATGAATTCAGGTTGATTTCACACATATATAGGCAACTAGTCCTATCCGCGTAGTTTAGTTTTATAGGTAAATCCGATTCGTTCCACAGGGAGATGGAGTGTTTAATGGTTTTTAATAATCTTTGAAGTTAAACTTATTTAAAGGGGGTTTTGGATTAGGAATTTATATTTAGCATAATAATAATAAAATATAACTTAATCTTAATTTAATTTAACTACTTATTAATTAAAATTACAAGATTACATGGTTTATAATTATTAACTTAAAAGTGAACTAATTGAAACTATATTATTTGTGATAGAAATATTTTATTAAATGGTAATAAGTATAACAATAATTTTTTTATAAAACTAAATGATTAAGAATTTATTTTAAACAATAAAATAAAATACAAATTAACTTAAATTAACTAAATAATAAGTTTTAATTAAATTAAAGGTGGATTAAAGATAATTATAATAATCAAACTAATTGTAATTTAATTACTTTAAAATAATAATAAAAGATTTAATTTAAACTTTGGAATATAATTAAAATTCGTAACAGTGTTATTTCTATACTTACGCATTTCGCATATTTATATACGCGTTCCGCGTATATTGTTGAAGCTACGCGTTTCGTGTGGAAATGTACACGATCCGCGTATGCTTTATACGATGTGACAAACTGGTACTGGTTCAACTGAAGTATTTTGATTTATATTTTTAGTTTTCGCTGTATAATAATACGTAAATAATAATAATTATTATTTTTACAATATATAAATGGGAGTGTTCACTTAAATGTTTCACCTCTAGATCCATGGATTGTTTTAAGTTTAAGCTCTATTAAAATGTTTAGTATAAAACTTTATATTTTTCTTTCGAATAAATAAAGTTTCAACTAGCTAAATTAAGTCTAATTTTCATTTGATCTTATTTAGATAATTACTATTCCTCAAGTATTTAAATTGAGACCTAATCCAGTTTTGACTTTCGCCAATACCCAAATCATAATGATTTCCCTTTTTACAATTTCACTATTATATACCTAATGATATCACCCAAATCACCGAACTTTATTTCTAAATTAGTGTTAATAACTTATTCATAAGTTCGTCTAAATCACTTTTAATGTTGAAGCTTAATTTATATAAATAAAAATAACTTTCGTTATTTGAATCTAATAAATTAAGTGACAAGGGTTAAATATCCAAATACATAATAATGGTTCTTTTAATTAGGCTCAATGTTAAAAATACTTAAGTTACATTTTAATTTTTACAAATGATAACAATCCATTTCACTAGAGGCTCTACATCTAAGCAAACACTAGGGAAATTTAGCTACTCGTTATACTAGGGTAAACATAAAAATATAAATATACAAACATAATAATAACGATAAAAATTGATAACGATAATTTTAATAGGATAAACTTACGAAAATCTTCACTTTCATTTACTTCAAATGGTAGAAAATTACAATAACAACACCCTTGCACTCAAACAATAATACCCTTAATCACGAACAATACACCCTTAATATTGAAACTATCCTAAAAATTGAACTTGAAAATTAATTGGAACTGAACTTAATTTATACGGAGTACAAAGATACTAATAAAATGATGATAATATCCCTCTGCTCTCTATTTTGCTATGTATATTTGTGTTGTATGGATTTGTGTACTGACCATCCCTCCCTGTCTGTGTAATGTACTCCGTATTATATCATAGTATTAGAAGTAGTAGGTAGACTTCTCTCTGATCCCTTTTTGCTGTAAAAGACTGGAAAGTGAATTATTCCCTTAAGCATGCGTATAAATATAGTTAATATATATTAAAAAGCAACCATCCCATGTGAACTTGGAATCTGAATCTGGATCAAACATTACGCGTTTCGCGTAGGTCTTCACACGTTTCGCGTAGGAGTTAAGTAGAATCTGGAATTTAGCCACAACATTACGCTTTTCGCGTAAGGTATTACGCTATCCGCGTAGGAGTAAACTGCAGTTTTTATTTTATTTTTA
This sequence comes from Rutidosis leptorrhynchoides, assembly GCF_046630445.1. NCBI lineage: Eukaryota > Viridiplantae > Streptophyta > Magnoliopsida > Asterales > Asteraceae > Rutidosis > Rutidosis leptorrhynchoides. The sequence continues at coordinate 103,067,077 of NC_092333.1, read as the reverse complement.
ATTTTATGTTTGTTCTTTGTTGACCCCGTGTTTGTCATACCCCATCCAAATTTTCCTGAACGAATATAATAACATCTGATACCATTGCGATGAACGGACCTTTATATGCCATGAATGACTCCATGTACTATCTTTGAATTGAGCAAATTCACAGCGGAAGATTTCTTTCGTACCTGAGAATAAACATGCTTTAAAGTGTCAACCAAAAGGTTGGTGAGTTCGTAGTTTATCATAAAGCAATAAAATTCATCATTTTGATAGACCACAAGATTTAAATCCTGCATGGTACAAATGGGCCCGAATCCTATACCCACCTGTAATGTACATGCGATATCTTTTAAATACAGTACACCTTTCTCGTGTACGAAACCATTTTAACAAATCTTTGTAACCGTACACATATCTCGTGTACAAAATATCATACACCTAACCTGTGTATAAAATCATTCTCTCAATACATAACATTCATATCAATTGGTGGCAATTATCATGTCCACATAATTCAATGGTGGCAATTATCCTGTCCACATAATTCAATGGTGGCAATTATCATGTCCACATAATTCAATAATAATCCGCAGAACTTCTGTCTGCATAATAATTCATTCGAGGAATGTTTTGCTTGTGTCTATCTCGTCAAACATTTATAAAAGCATTTCATATATTCGCAGTTCAAAAAATATATTTTCAAAGCATTTAATAAAGCAATTATAAAAACAGCGCATGTATTCTCAGTCCCAAAAATGTAAAGAGTAAAAGGGAGCAAATGAAACTCACCTAATGTATTTTGTAGTAAAAATACATATGACTATATTGAACAACTGAACAATGCAGGGTTGGCCTCGGATTCACGAACCTATATTATATATATATATATATATATATATATATATATATATATATATATATATATATATATATATATATATATATATATATATATATATATATAATCATAATCGAACAAATTTATATGTTATTGATAATTTAATTTTTTTTTTTTAATTATGTGTTTCATTAATAACATACTTTAATTCTATTTATTAATATTTATTATAAAAATATTAATATAGTTATGTTATATGTAGTAAATATAGTCTTATTTAACTAATAATTATTTGATAAAAATAATTTTGATAATACTAAATAAATAGTTGTTTTATTTTATGCTAATAATAGTAATAATAATAATAATGATAATTTTTAAAAAAAAATGATACTTTTAATAATAATAATAATAATATTAATAATACTAGTTAGATAGTAATAAAAATCATAATAATAATAATCATAATTGTAATGATAAAAATAAAAATAATAATAAAATAATAATAAAAATAATAATAATAATTTTAAAATAATAATGATAATAAAAATAACAATACTTATAATAATAATAGTATTGATAATTTTGATAATTATAATAATAATAATAATAACATAAAAAAATAATGATATTAATAAAAAAAATTATATATATCTATGTGTATATTTATACTTATCTTTATAGTTCATAAACTTTGTATATACTTACATATGTACACATGCACATATATACACGAGATCGATAATTTAATTATCTTAATCAAATTTAAATACTTTCTAACCGGTTTGCTATACTTAATATATTTATATATATAACTATATATCATAAGTAATCGAAAATTGGCAAGTTTAAGATATGATTTATACCCTTGGATGAATGAACGAGGAAGGCGGGTGTTCGATGAGTTTGGAGCTCGACAATAGAACAACAGAAATTATCGAACATCGAAAGTTCTAACCAATCAAATGTGATTTAGCCCAACAAGAATTAATTCATGTGTCCATCAATTCGGCCCACTAATATTTAAAAGGAGTCCAACATCTTATTATATTAGAAGCCCAAGAAGTTAGCCCAACAATTATGCTTAAAACCCTACATCGACCTGATAAATTTAGGTTTGTTGTTGCGTTGAACCAGATAACCGGAACAGAAGATATCAGTAATAAGAACATGATGGACGGTGTTCGATTGGTGGTTTGTTCAAGTCAGAAGACAGAAGGCAGAACAGATGACGGAACAGAGAATATAAATCACAGCAAATTAAATGGTTTCGATGTTGATGGTTTATGTCGAACAAGAAGAGGAATATGCAGCAACAATCAATCGATTAAGAAATCAATCCATCAATTGATCGAGTAAGTAAGCATTTCATTTATATTCTCTTAATTCTTTAAATCCCTCCTTATTTTCTGTGTACCTATTTATTCGAATAGAGCAATAATTTAGGATGTTCTTGGTGGGTTTGATGATAGTAATTGAATAAGATGATGAGGATTGGTGGTGTTCAAGTTTCAGGTGACCTGCAAATCGGAAATGTACAGTAGCAGCAAAATAAATTGATGTTTGGTTTTGATTTAAGCTGAAACAGAACTGCAGTCATAGTAATAAGTGGTTTTTATTGTATAGTCACCATTCAGTGGTGTTGGTACAGCGGTGATGCAGACCATGTTGAGGTAGTGAATAGAAGGTATACGTATAGCAGTAGCATGAAACAACAATAGAGAAGAAGGAAGATATTAAAGGGTTTATGGTGGTGACGGTTTCTCAACCAAAACAGAAGAAAAGAAAAGCAGCAGCATAGCAACAATATTTTGTGATGATTTATGGTACGTGCAACATCAGAAGCAAGTACTGCAACTGAGTTAATCATGGTGGTGATTTCGATTATATGGGTGTTGGGTGTCATCGTCCAAAAGTGAGAAGAAAAGGTATGAGGTGATGGCATTTTGAGAAGGATGTACTCAACCCGTCAGAAATAGAAGTGTACTGAAGGTAGAAAAAGTATAGCAATTTGCAAATTAATTCGTGTAGTGATGAAAAAGATTGTTCATTAGCAGGTAAAATCGGGTAGCAGTTTGTTGTATTCTCTTGCTTGTCGATAGTAGCAGTTCAAAGGTACTAGTAGTGGTTGAGTGTAGCAGTAGTTAAGAAATTCAACATGTAAAGTAAAATAATAAAAGTTGGACAAGTGTTGCCCACCACTTATCCTGTACTCGTCGACAACAGGAAACCACAAGGCCCTACTAAATTGTTAATTAGTTGATTCTTCCTTGTCCACTGGTGTACGTCAACAACCCACTCAATAAAGTAACAAAAATTACGGATCAAACAAGAAAATAACTACCACGCAGTCTTTATTTGTATATCTCATCAACGTTCTGCATTTTTTTATATTTTTTTATTTTTTATAAAAACTGTAGTAGTTGAGGGTTTTAAATTTGGTAACATTCTTGGTGACTTCTTTAGGGTGATGGTTTCGGTTTGGGTTTAGACGAATAGCAGGTTGGTAGTGACGATTCTTGGGTGTTTGTTGAACCGAACAAGAAGTAGAAATAGGCGTGAGCAGTAGTAAGTATTGTAGGGATTCGGTTGGGTAATTCTTGAGTTTGTTGTCAACCGAATACAAAACAGTTTTTGAGATGGCCTTGTGTTTTTAAAAAAAAATATTAAAGGTGATAGTGATATTTGTTGAGGATTCGATGAATGGGGTGTATAAAAGTCTATCTTGTTGTCAAAGTCACATTTGCCTTATTATATATATATATATATATATATATATATATATATATATATATATATATATATATATATATATATATATATATATATATATGTTTAGCTGTAAAAGTCATCCAATACATGTGATATATTTTGGTTAGACACTGTGTAATATCAATGTCATAAATTTTGGGATGGTTAGCTAAGATGGTGACATATATGGTGTATATATACTAAACTATTCTAATGTGAAAGACACACAGAAATTATCATTATCATTCTATCATGGTGTTAAAACAAGAGAATAGAAACATACTTGTCTTCACAAATCAAATTTGTTATCATGCATATGCGTATCTTCAATATCGATCTTTTTCTATATCTATATTTATTTTATATTAATATTACTTATTAAAATATAATAATCGTACAAAGTGAAATTAATAATGGAACTCAAATATCACATGTTCTCTTATCACCATACAATTACCATCAACTTCTTTTATTGTTTTATTATTACCGTAGTTTGTAATTTGTAAGGGTAATTGATAATAGGCATCATATAAATTAAGTTCCTGATTTCAATCGATGTCTGAAATAATAAGTTGACCAAAGGCTAAGAAATTATATATATACGTTTTATAGTAGGTTTTATTACGTTGTAAGAATATCTTACATATATATTTTGTTTGAAAACTAATAAATGTGTAATATGAAACACGTTCATGTAGTATTTTATTAATGTGTTTCAAATTGTTTCATAATATTATAAATATACGTTGTTTGTTCGTGAATCGTCGAAAATGGTCGAGGTTAAATGAATATATGAACATAGTTCCAAAGTTTTCGAGACTCAACATTACAGACTTTGCTTATCGTATCGAAATCAAATAAGATTCAAGTTTAAATTTGGTCGGAAATTCCCGGGTCATCACAGTGTTGACGTATATTGACTTGAAACTTTCATTTGAACTCTTTTTCTTCGATCATCTTGGACTTTCATTCGGATAAATGTTATCTCGATATATATTTGGTTAAAACCCGTCGTTTATTATCATTTCTTCAAACTTCAAGCTCGCGTTTACTTTTGCCGTTTTTCTCGTGAATTATGCATTTGAATGTCTTCGTTTCGGTAAAAGCCGATGAAATATAATTGATATTGCGTCGAAATATATGTATGTTTAAAGCAATATCACTCTCAATCATTGTCTTTGGATCTTTTGCTGGGCCTGCATGCTTTCTACCATCTCTCCAGGCATTAGGTGACGGTGGTTGGAGAGTTCCTTGATCATTTATAAACCTGTCAATCATCCCCCAAATTTCTTCCTCAGTAGCCCAGTCTTGTTCCTTTCTTTTTCTTTTAGTCACTTTAACAGACTGCTTATCAACACTTACCTACAATAATTCAACAAATAAGGTTAATTTAAATTAATACAAACAGACGCAAGGGCGCAAACAATCTCTTGCGTGTGTGGAACCAACGAGACGCAAGGACGCAAGAACACACTTGCGCCTAAAAGAAAGCAGACGCAAGGACGCAAATGTTTGTTTGCGCCAGAAAAACTCACCTCTGCTGCTGCATCTGTGTCCATGGGTACCTCATCCTCATTAATTTGTTATTGACCTTGATCTTCTTCAGTCCTTAACTGTACAACATTCATGCTTTCCACTTTCTCAACCGCATCTTTTGACAACTGAGTAAAAAAACAAATGATAACTTAGTAAACAGCCATTCGCAAGGACGCAAACTCAACCTTGCAACATGCCGACGCAAGAACGCAAGAACACCCTTGCGTGCCTACACGCCAGGACGCAAGAACACCCTTGCGACACGCAAGGACGCAAGGTATGTCTTGCATCCGCAACAGTCACAGAAAACATCATTATTTAGCCATTGTTTATTGCAATAATTTAACATGCAACTTTTTTAATTTGCTGAAATGTACCTTCTCAATGGGTTTTCTGTACCCAGGTGTTGTGAATGGGGACCTTAATACACCAGTTGGCTTTCTTTCTCTGATTCCACGTCGAATGTGCATTGGAGAAGGCCTTTCAATCTCATTATCAGACAAAGATCGATTGAAACACGTATCATCATCCTAAACACAATAAATAACATAAATAATAAATAAATCAATGGGATAAATCAAAATTCAATTAATACCAAAAATAATAAATAAATCACTTCAATTCAATCTACCTGATATTGTTGTTGTTGTTGTTGCGATAAAAGTTTTTCGTGTTGCATAACAAGTTGTTTGCAATCAATTAACTCTTTCTCTTGTTTGTCCATCCGCTTTGTCAACAACTCTAACATACGATGTAAATTGTGTACATCGTGAGGGCCCTCTGTATGAACATCTTCTGTTGAATGCACACGGGGTGTCTGCTCAGACCCATCAACAACTGGATCAACTGGATCAACTTCATCATCCTGGACCTCATCCTCGATCTCATCTTCTAGTACCTTTCCTCCTCTAAAGAACACGTCACTCTAAATCCACCATTGACAACTCTTTTCTGTTTCAGTTGGCTGCAGACCACGTAAAGTTCTCTTTTTCTTGGGACACTCATCCTACAATTAATTATTTAATTATCAAATAAGAATATTAGCATAAACGAATACGCAAAGACGCAAAGAAAAGCTTGCATCAGTGTACGCAAGGTCGCAAACAACTCTTGCGACCACACGCAAGGATGCAAGCTCCACCTCTTGCGACCACACGCAAAGACGCAAGAGACACCTTGCGTCTACTTAAAAAACACACGCAAGGACACAAGACATGCCTTGCGCCCATACCAGAACCTGTCTGTAAACAGATAACAGATAAACTATGCAACAATTTAGGATAGGCTAACATTTTTAAAATGTAACTAACCTGAATATCTAGGAGTTTAAGGTATTCAGACATTCCAAATGACTCGGCTGATGAACGCTTCCAAAAAAGAGCCCTCGGTACTCCATTCTTGTCAGTCTTTTTTGCAAACGGTTTAATGGTACGATGGTAAGACTCGAGAATCCAAATCTACAACCAAAAAAACAATTAATTTAATTTATGTTACATCTTAAATATTAACATTAAATAATAAATATTCAACCATTTACCTTGAATGCCCACATAAACCCCGCCAAAGTGTACGCCTTTCCACTCTCTAATTGGCTTTCACGAATAACAAACCCTTCACTAACCGCTTCGTAAGTTGGCTCCCAAATACGAGACCCCCATGGGTACTGATTAACACGCGATAACTCTTCGACTAGCCATAAAAACTTTTTATTCACAACATGGATCCCTTGTTTACCCATAAAACCTCTCTCTACAATCAAGATAATTGCTAATCGCACCACATCATCGTCACTAATACGGCTGTGATCAGATTTTAAAAGCATCTTTTCAACATCACTAATCAAAACATTTTGAGAATCTTTAAAATCCTTAAATAAACGTCGTCTAATAGGTGCGGTCTGGACGTCATAATTCTTCGGGATGTAATGTGCCATGTCCGTCCGGCTACTAAACAAAAAACCCGTCACAAGACAAAATTCACGGCGACCAAATCTAATCGAAAAATTGTTCTGGAAATGAAACCATATATCCTCATGCTCATCGGGGTACTAAACATTATTTAGTCTTTCCGGCCGCACACTCTTCCGTTGGAGCATGCAATGTACAAGCCCGGGATCATTACCAAAGTATTCTAGATCTAACCATGGACCGAAACACGTTTCTTTAAACTTTTTAATTTGATTCTCAGTCATGACCTTCTTCACATCCCCTATAACGCTCAACTTATTCTTCATCGTTAGCTTTCCTTCCACAAATCCCTGCATAAGTAACAATAAAATCAGCAGAAAGTATCAGGACGCAAGAACGCAAGATAAAACTTGCGTCCATTTAATTGACCATCGCAAGGACGCAAAGACAAGCTTCTGGGAACATGCAAGGACTCAAAGATAACCTTGCGTCCACTAGCTTTGCGTACGCAAGCACGCAAACTAGGTCTTGCGTCTGGTCAATTTCCATAATTTTACGAGCAGTTAATGTATGTTTCACTCGAACACATAACCCAAAATACAGTTGCATGCCATAAACAACAGTTGTACTTCATTAAACACAAATACACCTCGAACAGACATTTCATCGAGCAGTTGGTGTGCACATTTATACAATTCGCATCGAAGCCAAAATAAACAGATAAAACACACATAAACAACAAAGTAATCACTAACCTGGGTGCTCGCCATCGTTGCAAGGTTGATTCCTTGATTATTTGCTTGATTACTTCGTGAAAACCCGATTTCTTTTGCGTGAAAACCCTAATACTTTGTGAAAACCCTTGTAGGCTAGTATAAGAAGCCACGGTGGTGGCAAGAGGGGTTAGGTGGTGGTGGAGATGATGAAGGAGGAGAATCTGGTAATGGAAGCGATGAAAAGGGTTTGCGTTTGTGCTTGCGTTTTTGCGGATCGCCTGTGTAAGTGTTTATTTGCGTGTTTGCGAAGTCGGATGAAAGTGTGGAGTGAGGTTTAAAAATGTCATTTAACCGTAATTTTTTTAGAAAAAGACGCAAAGACGCAAAGTCGCAAGGTACCTTGCGCCTTGCGAGGGCATTTTGTAAAAAAAAAAAAAAAAATTTGGACTCTGGTGCAAGGGGTGAAAAATATTTGAGCATTTTTGTGATAATCCATTTAAAGTAGAGTGTTTAATGGGCCGTGTTCTGTTTAAATAGTCTACATTACGGGTTTATTCAGTTTTTGATCAACTTTTGATCCGTGCAATTTTCAATTTGAAAATTATCTAACGTGCTCTTAATCTTCAGTTACGATTAGAACTCAGTATAAATCAATTAAATTAAAATTTTAAGGTACTAGTACAACACGGTATCAATTAAATTAAATTAAATTAAATCCTTTTTAATAACATGAAAAAAGTCACCAAATCCAAAGAAAATGTATATAGAGTTCCTGGCTATAACATACCATAAGACCACACACACACACACATGACACACCTATCTAAATTTCCTAGGTTTCTTGTTTCGGCCATTACTCTGCGGTGTACGGCTTTCAGACTTGCGTTTCGAACCTCCGCCGCCGCCGCCGCCAGTTCTAGCTGCATTTGCAGCCGCTTTTCTAGCGGCAACCGCAGGCCTCTTATCTGATCGCACTTTTTTCTTCACCACACGTTCACTTCTTGATTCGCTCGTGCCAGATTTAGGGATTCTTGTCGCAAACTTCTTTTGGCAGCCAGTTTTGGTGGCCCGAATTCCCTGATAAGACGTATCACCGCCGCCACCGCCGACCACAGCTGGCTTTTTCGAAGAGCTGTTATTATTATTGGCTGATGATGATGATGAATCTTTCCGTTTCGAAGGTGTTAAGTTTGCTTTCATGGCATGAGACAACCTCAACTCCCTGTCTCGAATCTTCAGTTTATGTTTTTTAACAACCGTATTCGCTGCTTCCTGCAATATATAATAAAACATTACAATTACAATACTAACAATCTGATTTAATCAATTATATTTGATTATTTATTGATGTATCTTAAATAGAAATGGAAATTTCAGGGTCATGTTTTAATCTCTAGCAGGTCAAAAAAGTAAAAAAGGAGTAAAATTAACACAATATATCGTAAAAGAATATGGGTCGAACAGGGTTGAAATGCATCCAAAATGCAAAATTAATGCATAAATTTTTTGAAATCGTTTTTTAAGGCAAGGCCCCAAAGTGTAAGCCAGTAGGGATTGAAACTTTTTTGAAATCGTATAATCCAAAAAAAGTATGCGGTTACGAAAATGCCGTAATTAGATAATGATACTTGACATACCAAGTCTTTATAAAGTTCAACATGTCAAGATAAAAGTCAACCAAACCCGGCCTGCTCTCCACATTACTTCAAAAAAAAAACAAAACAAAACAAAAAAACACGTTTTGACCCAAACCCATTTTGATCTTAAACCCGATGAGCCCATTTAGTCACCTTTAGCATTTTAGCCTTTAGAATGGTTGAAAAACTACATATCAAGACAACAATTTGAATAACATACAATCAGATGAAACAACGCAACAAAAAAGTTTTGTTGATTCCAATTTCCAACCAATACCTCCCAAGTAATTTATAAAAGAACGAAATAAAAAATGTAATATTAAGTCTAAATGTTCCCTAAAATATAGTTTTTCGCTTTTCTTGAGATATCAGAGAAAAAAATTGATGCAATCAAACAGTAATAATAATTGAATGTGAGATTTAAAAGTAACCAATTTCAGATTCTTTGGTCAATGAAAACTGCCAATTATCTTTCGATTAAGTGAGAAAATATATGGTCTTGTACGATATCAAAACAAAGTTAAGCAACAATATGATTAGATATAGGTGCATGTACACATACCCTTGTTTTAAACAAGACATAAGCAATGCCTTTTCCCATACTTGTAGCAGGATCTCTGACCACTCGAATTGCCTCGATGCAATCTTTCAAATTGTTGAAGCCATTAAACAACTGATAAAGCTCTTCGTCCTAAAAACAAAATCAAGTTCAGTGTAATAATGAACAACAAAACGGATCAAAAGGAAAATCGGAAACTGCACATGATATTTACCTTCACATCAAATGGAAGATTACCGATGAACACAGTCCTTTTGCTGTCATATAGTGGAGCGTTATCTCCCTTCAGCTTTTTACGAGGTGGACAAGCTCGGTCAACATGAATATGATTTCCACCCACCTAGAAAAATAATATCAAACACGTGATAAAATTACCAAAGGGATGGTCTAGATCTGCGCTTTAAAAGTAAATTACATCACTGTTGTAAAAGTCGATTGACGTGTCGGTTTGGGGTCTAACCCCTCCCGTTTCGTCCATAAACGCCAAAAAGACGGTCAACGCTAAAAAAATCGGGTCAAAGTCAGGCTGAGTCGGTCAGAATCATAGTTAGTCAAAATTTTAATATATTTTAAAATTAGATATTGTGCCCTATATCAATATTTAAAATATTTGTGTTTTATGTTTGATATATTTATGTGTAATATATATGTTCGATTTATTTAAAACTTAAAGTCAACGTTGGTGAACGCCCGGCTCGTTTCCAACTCACAACTTTTACATATCTAAAATAAAAACAATGAAAATCAGATAACCAACTATAGTAAATCAAGTGGTAGAAGATAGCGTTCGGATATGTTTATGCTGTTTTGAGATGTAATAATTAGATGGTAGATATTTTTTAAAGGCCCGCAAAATTTGAAATTTAAGAAACTGATGGATAAAATGACTGTGTCTACTTCTTGTTTAGTTAAAAAGGTAGAGTTTTTAAAGATAGTTATACTCGTATAACCTATGTGATATGTCAAACAGAGTAGGTCAAAATAGGGGTAAATAGTTAAACTGCAATATAGCCTCAAATAATCAGTTATAATTTGACCCCTAAACACTATGATAAATGATACGCAGAATTTGTTTATCCAGAAGTTTATAAACTAAATTATTCAGATAAACAGTTGAAATGTGCAAAACACCTTCAAATCGTACATCATTTTTACAGTGTTACATCTAGCTACATTACTAAACCAGCATATCGGGCCTAAACTTGTAAATTCCTATGCTGCAACTTCATAATCTACTCTTGAATGTATTTATTTTATGACCACTGACTATGGCGTTAAGTTAACGATAAATTGCAGTTAGCGTTGTATGCTTATAGCTTAGCTTTTCATAATCAGATGTTCACTGCATATGATATTTAGTACAATTTCTATAGCTCATAACTTAACAATAACAATTTCTTTACTGTCGAATAACTAACATTAAACGTTTGAAAAGAAATACTTACAACTGCCATGTTATGTGACAAAGAAGCTTGAGCAGAATCCTCCGTCTTAAAAACAATGTATGCATTGACCCTGCATTCACCAATGAATTTAAATTTATAAAGAGATGATAATATCGCATATTCCTTTAACTACCATATGTTCTTAAATACTTTAAACTAATATAACTAACCAAATGCACCACAAATCAACAACAAAATAAACTGAGTATGTTTACAAAACCTGTCAACAGCATCATTGATTTTCTTCTTGAGTATAGCACCTTTCCTTGGAGTCTTGTCCTGTAACAAACCAATATACTAAATCAAATTAAACAAAACAATTAATTTAAAAATCAACAAAACCATTTAGCAAATCAACTCACATCTAATAAAGGAATAGACCGAAGCCTAATCGAATCGATTTCACCAAATTGGCTAAACTCTCTCAACAATGCTTTCTTCTTCACTTTTAATGGCAAATTACCAACAAACACAGTTCTCAACAGCTTCTCTTCATCATCAAATCCTTCTTTTGGAACAAGTAAATCTTCTTCTCCTTTATCAGTCACCTTCCTCTTCTCCCCAATTTTCACTTTACCACCCTCAACTTCTTTTAATTCCAAATCCACCCCTCCATACTTTCTTTCTTCATACTCTGCTTCAACTTCATCCCTCTTTCTTTTCTTCTTTTTCTTCTTTTCAACATCAAAGTTGGAAACTTTATCACTTTCTGAAACACCCACCTTTGATTTCTTGACCTCTAATTCAATATCAGAACCATCTGATTCAATATTTTTGGGATTTCTTTTTCTCTTGATCAACAACTTATTTGAAGAGTTGGGTATCTGGGTGTTATCTTTTTGTGGACTATCAACGTCCAAATTAAGAATTTGTTGAAGTTTTTGTGATTCGTTGGTGGGTTTACTTCGAAAGGGGTTTGAATCGGAAAAGATTGAATCTTGTGATGTTAGGTTATTGGGTTCTTGAACATTATCGAGATTGAAAAGGGATTTGAATATATTTTCCGATGAAGAATTAGGGATTTCAGGTTTGGGTTCCTTCGATTTTTTCCCCATTTCGTTTTTTGGGGGAATTGAAGAAGCGGTGGACCAATACCTTGATTTTCTATTAAGCCCTAAAGTTTGCGGTTTGTTTGGCTAGGGTTGCCACTTTGTAATTAAGCGGGTTATATTATTCCTGTATATGTAGCGTGTTACTTTAAATAGAAGGTTGATCTTTGCGTTTCAGTCGTTCTAAATGATTGAAAGTTTGAAGTCTTGTTTGGCTAGGGTTGTAACTTTGTAATAAAGAGGGTTATCTTATTCCTATATGTATCCAAGCGTGTTACATTTAATAGAAGGTCCATAGTCGTGGTTTCATTGTTGTCTCTTTTCTTTTCAGTTTTATCTTTCGTATTGAACCAAGTGACAATCTCTCTTAAAAGATTCGATCTTTCAATCCGATGTTGTGGCTTGTGATCTCATGTGAAGTGGCTTGAGAGTTTGGTGGCACCAAGTATTTCTGACTCTCGACATTCGACAAACATCGACGTTCTCCAAGCATTTATTGACTTAACTGGAATGGTTTGGTCTTGTGGGTTCTCGGGGCGTCTTTGGATGTAATTTTGGTTGTTTGTTTACTTGCGTTATATTTTAGTTACATCTTGTTGGTGAATAGATTTAGTTCGGTTTACTTGTTGTTGGTTTTTCCCGTATATTACGGGTGTTGACTAGAGTTATTATTTGTTGCATGTTGTATCAATTTTCTACTGTGTTTAATCTTCGGTTTTGTTTATTAATAGTATGTTTTTCTCCATAAAAATGTTCTAGATGAAACATTGAAACTCTATAAATGATACTCTCTTCGTTCCACAAAAATTGTCTGATTTAACTTTTACTTTGATTTGAGAGATTACAAATTGTCTATTTTCTCATTAATTAATTAATTTATTAATTTGTACTTAATGATTGCTTATAATATTAACTAGTTGTCATATTTAATTTTTCAATAATAGATATGATATAGTTAAAACTTCAAGTTATTATTATTATTATTATTATTATTATTATTATTATTATTATTATTATTATTATTATTTCGAATAAAAGATAAGTTATTAGGATAAACAAAAATAGTAAAGTATACAGTTATTTTGAGATAAAAGTGAATAATTTAAAAATAATTTATTATTTTTTAAAATTTATAAATAACAAATATAAATGTTTAATAAGTGTTATGAGTATAATTTAATTAAAAAATTAAAGAAAATTTATGTGTTAAGTGGTTAAGAGCGTTTGATAAGTGTTAGGACAAGACATTTGAAGAGCCGTCTCCAATAAGTGTTCATGCCAGTTTTAATACGGTTTGGATCCGAAAATTTACCGGTTTAGAACTAGTCATTAGATCCGCTGGAATCGGTTCGGATCTTTGGATCCGGATCCGGTTTTATCATAACTGATTTTGACAGGATCCAGTTTTTGGATCTGGGTCAGTTTTATCAGATCTGGTGTGACGACCCGGAAATTTCCGACCAAATTTAAACTTAAATCAGACACGATAAGCAAAGTCTATTAAACTGATTCTCAAAATGTTGGAACTATTTTTCATGAATGCATTTGACCTTGACTATTCCCGACGATTCACGAACAATTGTTTGTAAATAAATATGTATATATATATATATATATATATATATATATATATATATATATATATTATGTAAATGTAAGTATATATAATAATCTGAAATTATAAAATATAAAAATAAAAATTAAACATTAGATTCAAATATGTAAGAATAAGATACAAAACAATTAAGTGAAATTTAAAATGAATCTATATATATATATATATATATATATATATATATATATATATATATATATATATATATATATATATATATATATATATATATATATATATATGATTTCTATAATTAATATGATATGTATATTATAATAAAATTTATAAATAATAAATATTCAATAAAAGTATTATACATTATATAACTATTAAATATTACAAAATTTATAAATTGCAATATTAAATATAATTACAAGCTTAATGATAGTTATTATGGTTACATTCATTATTAATATTATTAAAATTATAATAATGAAATTTGATACATTTAATTTGTTATATTTATATTATTGTTATCATTGTTAATATCATTATAACTTGTAGTAAAGATATAATTTTAGTATTATGGTTAATATTAATATTATTATTAGATATTATTATTACCATTATTATTAAGAATTAATATTATTATTATGATTATAAAATATTATCATTATTATAATTATTAGAAAATGATATAATTTATTATTATTAGTAATAATATTATTAATATCATTTTTTTGATAAGGATAATATTAATAATATTATTATTAATCCTATTATTAATATTATTAGAAATTTAATATAATTATAATTATAAAATCATTCGTACGTCTAATAAAAGCCAAAATCAGTTTCCTATCTCAATCAAATACTGTAAATGATTTTTGTTTACATCTCTAAAGTTTGATTACGTCCATATCAATTATACAATTTGTTGAACTTAACAAATTTATTTATTTTTATATTCCTGATCGAATATTGTGTGTCAGCCAATTGGGGCTATAAATCAATCGAAATTTTCAGCAATATTAGTTAACTCAATCAGCTTCTTAATCACCATTATCAATTAGAATTTAAAACATCTTACAATTGTCAAAAAAAAAAAAAAAAAAAAAAAAAAAAAAAAAAGACGCAGCAACAAGTCTGCTCTGTTCTTGCGCTATTTTCTTGAAAAGCTTGATTTCGAATGATATTTTAAAATATAAAAATGTCATGTTGTTAGAAACCTTTCACTCAAACTTTCTGCAAAATATCAAATTCCAATTCATCTTAACGAACTTGAATTTTCGAGTCAAAGTTTCAATTTCGAAAATTCAAATATCGTGTTCATCATGAAATTCGTAATCGTGTTGTAACAACCCAAACCAATAACCAACCGATTACGCGAAAAAAAAAAAAATTTTTATCAGGAGAATGCGCCACGTGCACCACCTCAGGGTACGCGGCGCGCACAGGTCCAAATCAGTTCTGTCCGGTTTTGTCCATTTTCAAATAAAGATCTCCCACTTCCCGACATTTCTAGACGAAACGCTTTTCACAACATGTTCTAATATGAAAAACTCATACGATTCAATCATAAAATGAGTTTTACAAAACGGGGCCCACATCGACCGTTTTACGAGTTTCGTTCAAAACATACAAGTCCGACCATAAGAGTTTAAATTCCAAACGACACTATGAGCATGGTGTTTGAAATGTCCCGTTCATATTGATTATAAATGTTCCATATTAATTGATTTCGTTGCGAGGTTTTGACCTCTATATGAGAGGTTTTTCAAAGACTGCATTCGTTTTTAAAACAAACCATATCCTTTATTTTATCGACAAGGTTAACAAGACACCACTTAGATTATCCAGAAATGATAATCTAACAAATATCATACTTACACACTACCAATACATATTGGTTTACAAATATTAATATGTTACAACAAAATAAATCTCGAATGCAGTTTTAAACAATATTATACAAGCATGCTGACACCAAATCTTGTCCATATAATAGCATGCAACAGCGGAAGCTCTTAATAATCACCTGAGAATAAACATACTTTAAACATCAACAAAAATGTTGGTGAGTTATAGGTTTAACCTATATTTATCAAATCGTAATAATAGACCACAAGATTTCATATTTCAATATACATCCCATACATAGAGATAAAAATCATTCATATGGTGAACACCTGGTAACCGACCTTAACAAGATGCATATAGAATATCCCATATCATTCCAGGACTCCCTTCGGACATGATGAATTCGAAGTACTAAAGCATCCGGTACTTTGGATGGGGCTCGTTAGGCCCAATAGATCTATCTTTAGGATTCGCGTCAATTAGGGTGTCTGTTCCCTAATTCTTAGATTACCAGACTAAAAAGGGGCATATTCGGTTTAATAATCCAGTCATAGAATGTAGTTTCATTTACTTGTGTCTATTTTGTAAAACATTTATAAAACTGCATGTATTCTCATCCCAAAATATTAGATTTTAAAAGTGGGACTATAACTCACTTTCACAGATTTTTACTTCGTCGGGAAGTAAGACTTGGCCACTGGTCGATTCACGAACCTATAACAAATATGTACATATATATCAAAGTATGTTCAAAATATATTTACAACATTTTTAATATGTTTTACTGTTTTAAGTTTATTAAGTCAGCTGTCCTCGTTAGTAACCTACAACTAATTGTCCACAGTTAGATGTACAGAAAATAAAGCAATATATATTATCTCGAATCAATCCACGACCTCGTGTATACAAACCTCAGGCTAGATCACAACTCAAAGTATATATAATATTTTGGAATCAACCTCAACCCTGTATAGCTAACTCCAACATTACTGCATATAGAGTGTCTATGGTTGTTCCGAAATATATATATAGATGGGTCGATATGATATGTCAAGTTAGAAGGATTAACTTTATTTGCGAACAAGTTTAGAATTAACTAAACTATGTTCTAGTGATTACAAGTTTAAATCTTCGAATAAGATAGTTTTATATGTATGAATCGAATGATGTTATGAACATCATTACTACCTTAATTTTAGTAGGTAAACCTACTGGAAATTATAAAAATAGATCTAGCTTCAAAGGATCCTTGGATGACTTGAAAGTTCTTGAAGCAGAATCATGACACGAAAACAAGTTCAAGTAAGATTTCCACTCGAAATAAGATTGTTATAGTTATAGAAATTGAATCAAAGTTTGAATATGAGTATTACCTTGTATTAGAAAGATATCTTACTGTAAATAAGAAATATTTCTTGAGATTGGATGATCACTTTACAAGATTGGAAGTAAGCTAGCAAACTTGGAAGTATCCTTGATTTTATGAAACTAGAACTTATAGAATTTATGAAGAACACTTAGAACTTGAAGATAGAACTTGAGAGAGATCAATTAGATGAAGAAAATTGAAGAATTAAAGTGTTTTTAGGTGTTTTTGGTCGTTGGTATATGGATTAGATATAAAGGATGTGTAATTTTGTTTACTTGTAAATAAGTCATGAATGATTACTAATATTTTTGTAATTTTATGAGATATTTCATGCTAGTTGCCAAATGATGGTTCCCACATGTGTTAGGTGACTCACAAGGGCTGCTAAGAGCTGATCATTAGAGTGTATATACCAATAGTAAATACATTTAGAAGCTGGGTATTGTACGAGTACGAATACGAGTGCATACGAGTAGAATTGTTGATGAAAATAAATGAGGATGTAATTGTAAGCATTTTTGTTAAGTAGAAGTACTTTGATAAGTGTATTGAAGTCTTTCAAAAATGTATTAATACATATCAAAACACTACATGTATATACATTTTAACTGAGTCGTTAAGTCATCGTTAGTCGTTACATGTAAGTGTTGTTTTGAAACCTTTAGGTTAACGATCTTGTTAAATGTTGTTAACCCATTATTTATTATATCTAAAGAGATGTTAAATTATTACATTATCATGATATTACGATGTATTAATATATCTTAATATGATATATATACAATTAAATATCGTTACAACGATAATCGTTACATATATGCCTCGTTTCGAAATCCTTAAGTTAGTAGTCTTGTTTTTACATATGTAGTTCATTGTTAATATACTTAATGATATTTTTACTTATCATAATACCATGTTAACTATATATATATCCATATATATGACATCATATAGTTTTTACAAGTTTTAACGTTCGTGAATCACCGGTCAACTTGGGTGGTCAATGGTCTATATGAAACCTTTTTCAATTAATCAAGTATTAACAAGTTTGATTGCTTAACATGTTGGAAACACTTAATCATGTAAATAATAATTTCATTTAATATATATAAACATGGAAAAGTTTGGGCCACTACAGTGTTTGGGGGTTAAACTACCCAATTCTCGGTCAAACTCCAAAAGCTATAACATCCAAAAGCATCCCCTACAAACCAAGCGTGATCTCTAATCCATACGAATGCCCTTACCCTTGTCTCCGCCGAAGCCTATAAAAAGATAAACAACGAGAGGGTAAGCAAAGCTTAGTGAGTGCAACAATTATACATACACATATATAACCCATCTATTTGCATTCGCACCCACCAAATACCTCATACGAGAATATAACTCAAATAGCATGCTGTCTTACTCATAATGCTAATAACTCGTACACCATCACAACATCACATTAGCATATACACAACACAATATATATAGCATGCTAAACAATATCCATCAACATAATATGGTTAACCATAACGCTATGGTGCTACCGGTACGTAGTTCACACCATACGCATTTGAGTCTCACTCTTTTATAGTGCTACCGGCTCGTGGTTCACACTTTGGCGCTACCGGCACGTGGTTCACGCCTCATTTTATAGTGCTACCGGCACGTGGTTCACACTTGATGTTGCCGGCACGTGGTTCACATGTGATGACCCGGAGATTTCCGACCAAATTTAAACTTAATCTTTTACGATTTTGACACGATAAGCGAAAGTCTGTAATGTTGAGTCTCAAAAATTTTGAACTGTTTCATATATTCAATTGACCTTAACTATTCCCGACGATTCACGAACAACTATATGTATATAGGTACATATATATTTAAATATATATATATATATATATATATATATATATATATATATATATATATATATATATATATATATATATATATATATATATATATATATATATATATATATATATATATATATATATATATATATATATATAGACAGGTATATATTGAAGTATAATTTAAAATATAATATGCTTTAATGAACTTTGTAAAATTAAAATAAAATATGATTTTATTATTAAAATAAATACATATATATATAAATATATATATAAATAAAGTATATTAAAAATAAATATCAAATGATTGTAATAACCTTTAGTCATTTCGATTGATATTAAACAAGTAAGATGCGAACTCGTGAGGGTATTAATACAAATAATGGACGAACCTTTTTAATCACATTTTACGCATTTAATGACTAAAATAAATAAATGTAATTTAATATAAAAGATTTCTGTGTATTTTATCCGCCACTGATTAACAACGGAAAACTAAATAATATCTGTAAAAATTGAT